>NC_049231.1:27919659-29250017 GCF_011100685.1 Canis lupus familiaris
AACCCAGCCCCCCAGCTCCAGGCTAGTTACCTCCCTGTTAACCTCCTCTTATATAAACCGCTAAATTCTGTTGTACATTATATACAGCTAAATCTAATCCTTCTTTATAAAGCCCCTAGAAGCCCCAGGCCAAGGAGGCCCACAAGACGGAGAGAGTCAAGAGGAAAAGATCCAGGCTCTGGGGAGAAAAGGCAAGTTCTCTATAGGGTTCTGATTCCACCACTTCTGATCTCAAGATTGGCAAAATCGCTCACTCAGTTTCCCTGGTCTGCTCAAAGATGCAGATGGCACATATAGAAGAGAGTGGAGGAGAATTTAAATTTTTTTTTTAATTTTTATTTATTTATGATAGTCACAGAGAGAGAGAGAGAGAGAGGCGCAGAGACACAGGCAGAGGGAGAAGCAGGCTCCATGCACCGGGAGCCCGACGTGGGATTCGATCCCGGGTCTCCAGGATCGCGCCCTGGGCCAAAGGCAGGCGCCAAACCGCTGCGCCACCCAGGGATCCCGGAGGAGAATTTAATACTTGCAAATGTCACAAACTGTAGATGGAAGTGGTAATGACCCCGTGTCACTGGGAGCGGGAGAAGAGACCTGGGTCAGATGCTGCAGCGAACAGCAATGGCCGTGAGCATACACTGCAGGTGCACCCCGGGAACGTCAGGTGCTGTGGGAGGTGGTTCACTAATACGGGCTCATTTCAGCCTTGGGGCACCCCTAGGACATAGGTGTCTTCTCATCTTACACACGGGGATACACCCAGAGAGGTCAGCACAGCAAAGCGCTCACACAGACACCAAGTGGTGGAGTTGGGACTCAAGTCGGGACTCAAACCCTGCTGCATGCACTAACCCCTCGGGCCCAGGATGGGTTCTGCTCCCAGGGGCCATGAAGGGCAAGGCTCACACTCACTGCCCCGGATTGAGGATGAGAACCACCTGGGGAGCTTGCTGGCAGCCCCCTCGCCCCCCACCCCACCCCCCCGCCCACTGTGCAGGACAGGGACAGCCCAGCAGAGCGAGTCACTACACCCCAATAACAGGAAGGCAGCAGGAAGAGCAGTGGAAGGAGCTAAAGAGCCAGGTCACAGCACCTCCCAGCCATATGCCCTGAGCTGCCAGTCCAGGGGTGGCCTTCAGAGAGGCACCAGATGGTGGGTCTCGATGGTGATATGGGGCACGCCAGTCACCCCCAGACACAGCCTAACGGAGCCTCTGTTCCTGAGCCTGCCCAATGGCAGCTCTCTGTGGGCTGAGCCAAAGCAAGACCTGCTTGGGACTTCAGCTCCCTCCCGCCAGATCCTCCCACACCCCGGGGCCAGCTGGAACTTGCACCTGTGCTCGTCACTGCTCCTGTCACTGCATTCCCCCGTCACCTTGTCCACCTCTCACTGATCCTGAGCTCTGCTGGGGCTCTGCTGGGGCTGAAGGCACATCTACTCCCCTTGCAGTACTAGTGTTAGGGCACAACGTGGTCTCCTAACCAGGGCACTGCCCGGATTCCTGTGCTCTGATTCAGTCACAGGAAGCAGTAAGTGGCAAGGGCTGGTGGTGTCTGACAATGTCCCCTAACAGGTGCCCTGGCTGTCCCCGCCGGTGCATGTACCTGCTGCACTCAGGATTCTACCCTGCTCGCTCAGGTGACAGTGGGGCGTGTCAGGTGGGTCACTCACAAGCTGGGACAAGGAAGGGTAAAGACTGGTTTTCTGAAGCCACATCTGAAGAGCATGAAAAACCAGCAGCCTTGCAGAACGTCACCTGGCCTCTTGCAGAGTCTGCTTGGAAAGGGTCATACTCTTCAGGTGAGTCGAGATACATTTTTTTTCTTTCTTTTTTTTTTTTTTTGATTTTATGTATTTATTCATGAGAGACAGAGAGAGAGGCAGAGACACAGGCAGAGGGAGAAACCGGCTCCATGCAGGGAGCCCAACGCGGGACTTGATCCTGGGTCTCCGGGATCACGCCCTGGGCCGAAGGTGGCACTAAACCACTGAGCCACCCAGGGATCTCCCTACATTTTCTTTAAAAAGGGTTGATCACTCCTTTTTTAGTCTCTTTCCAGGAGCTACTAGAAGCCTAGGGAAGAGGCCCAAGTTCGGGGGGTAGGGAATGCTCTGGAACTCATCTGCTTCCACCACTTCAATTTCAGCTGAGAAGACCAATGAGGCCAAGAAGGGACAGACCCAAAGTCTCAGCCAGTAAAGAGCAGAGCCTGGCACTGCTCACCCACCTGCCCCAGCAGTCTGCTCTTTTTTTTTTTTTTTTTTTTTTATGATAGTCACACAGAGAGAGAGAGAGAAAGAGAGAGAGGGAGAGGCAGAGACCTAGGCAGAGGGAGAAGCAGGCTCCATGCACCAGGAGCCCAACGTGGAATTCGATTCCGCGCCTCCAGGATCACGCCCTGGGCCAAAGGCAGGCGCTAAACCGCTGCGCCACCCAGGGATCCCAGCCTGCTCTTGAGTAGTGAGATGACTCTGGTTCCTACCAGTGTACCCAACAGGTCATGTTGATCTGTAACCTGGGAAAGGGGGCCCAGACCTAACACTTTCATACCCACTGCTGGAGAGTGAGGATGGACCCATTTCCCTAATAGTTTCTACTGTCTCAGAAGCCTGTCCTTGGCACATGGCAGCAGGGTCAGGGACAAACAGACCACTCAGTTTCACAAATCTGATGATGGCTCGGTGGGGCAGACATTTAGGTAGATGCCCCAGATTTGGCTCTAAAGGCTCCTCCTGGGGGGAGCCAGCTCTCACCTGTCTGCCCCTTCCAGAGCCCAAGCTCTGGACCAGAGAGGTGCTAGCATCCCAATCCTGGGCCATAGAGTCACCACCTCGGTACTGGGTTATGGGGACAGCCCGGCTGAGACAGGACAGGACCTTAGGGCCCAGGCTGGGGCATGGCTGGTTCTCAGGGCTCACTCTCCACTGTGCCGGGCTTTGCCTGTCAGCCGGCGGCGCTGGGTCTTGCTCGTACGAGTGGCACTCGGGGGCTTCTTGGTGGAGTCTTGGGCCCGTCGGGGATGTTTCCTCTTGGTCTTCTTGCGACTATGTGCGTGCAGTGATGCTGTGAGAGCAGAGATCCTGTAGGGGGATGGAAGGCTGGTCAGGCCGGGGCTTCATTTACTCTGGAAAGCAGAACATGAGTGGAAGATTGGGTTTGGGGGTGAGTGCCTGGCTCCCGGAGGAAGTCAGGACAGGCCTCGAATGCTAGGGAGTACCAAATCCATGCCAAAGACAGCTTGCTCTGACCCTAGAGGGCCTGCCAGTTCCTCAGCTCATAAAAAAGCCCTGACCCCAGGTACTCTGGGCACCCAGGGCTGGCCATTCTCAGGAAAAGGGAGTAAGGACAGTGAGGAGGGACACTTGGTAGGCAGAGTCACTGCACCAGGCCCCACACCTGCTCCATGCCACCAGCCAGTGAGAGGTGGCTCCACGGGGCTCATCACCACAGTCAGCCGGGAGGGAGAAGTGCCAGAGAGAGGGACACGCCAGGGCTCACCGCTGGGACAGGAGGGGATCTCTGGACTTCCTGGGTAAGGCTCTGGTCAGCTTCTCCATGGAGGACGCCTCTTCCTCGGACCTGTGTCCAGCCCCTTGCTAAAGAAACACAGGACAAGGACTGTCACACAGTGTGGTAGATTGGGAGGCCTGACACCAGCAGTCATGGCTCTGTCAAGTGGGGGTGTGGCCTGCTGCCTTGAGGATTGGCTCAGGGCTCGGAGAAGGCCACCGGGGGACAAGCTGGGTACAACTTCGAAGCGGGAATCACACAGGGAAAAGCTGTGTCTCAAAGCCTTGTCCCCATCTTCTTTCAGTTGTGAGTGTCTGCACGTCCACTGCAAGCTGAGGCCGTGGAGGATTTACAGAAGAATAAGCACAAAAGAGAAAGGAGTATGAGGTCAGGAAGGACATGATAAAGCAGTGGCTCAGGGCTTAAGGACGCTTTCACCCGTGACAGGAAATGTGCTTCACCTTGTGACGCTGTATGTACAGGCATATTTAAATTATGCATTTAAGCGCATCCAACCCAGACAAACACAGCTTTGAAACATTTTGTGAAATGGTACTTACCTGTGAGCCTTTTTGGTATTTTTGATATTTTCAAAGACATTCTATTTCTTTCCTTAACTTTTTGTTTTTAATATTTTTATTTAATTTTTCAGAGTTTATTAGGCAGCTCTGTCCATGTGACATTGCCCCCGTCACCTCGAACCTCTCTCCCCCCTTGTACCCCACCAAGGTGGAACACCCTGTCATATCACCGATTGAAGCAAAACAACACAACATGCTGCTGCTTCATCCAAAAGCAGTGTTTTTCCTCTGCCCTTTCTTGACGGCTCAGTGGGTCATGAGTCAGGGCCCACTGAGTGCTTTTAAAAGGGGATCCTTTTTTTTTTTTTTAATCTTTTTAAAATACTGGTTACAATCTGTGAGTACCTCCCCACTCACAGCTTGAAAACGGTCAGTGCACATGAATGGGCTGTGTCGTTGCTGTTACCATGCAGTGGTGTGATCACCACAAACTGGTATCTGAGGTGCGTCACTTGGATTAACCGCTTTTATACTCACAGCAATCCCAAGAAACAGGTGCTATCATCAATTACCTCCCTCTCCCTCAACTTATTGGCAAAAGGAAAGTTGGCAAGGCAGACACTTGCCCATGTTCCCACAGTCACTGAGTCACAGAACCGGCTTCTCCAAGCCCCACGGATTTTGTGCAGGCCCTGAAGAATGCCCAGGAGGGAAAGAGCCCCTCGCACTGGAATCTGCCCAACAGGGACCAGCACTCAGCATCCCCAACAAGCCAGTATGCACCTAGGGCTGCACTGGGGCCCATCTTCCCTAGGGCTGGAAGTTACACTCACCTCAGGTGGAGGCAGTCCAAGCAGCCGGGCACCTGAGAGGTCCAGGTCACTGATGGTGGTCACGGTGACTGTGTGATTGGGGTGGTCATACTGCACTGACTCTGTCTTTGCTGTCACCAGCCTCTCCAGTTCATCTGCCTCCTCTGTGCAAGGTGGGCACAGAACCAGGTCTCAGCCTCAGAGCACAAGTAACCAGACTCTAACCCCCTGCCCAGCCCTGGAGTACAATGGCCCCCTCTACTCTGGGAGAGTGTCCAGGAAGTCACCAGCTCCAGAGCCTGGTCTGCAGACAAATGTAAGTGATTCAACTCCTTCCGATACTCTGGGGAGACTTCAGACCATCTGGTTCTCATTTAGGACAGACCTGGTGTGACCCCAGCAGCTGCTACTACCCATTCCCCTCTACCCCCAGTCCCTCCAGGCTTCAGAAACTGGGCTTTCTGCTCAGGATCACTTTACCAAGAGGTTGGTCTTTCCTGTCTCTGATCCACCCACATTTATAGAGGGTCCTGAACACCAGCCCTGGCCGATGGCCCACGTCACCACCAAGACCCCTGGAACTAGGAAATTAGCTTCTGTGCAGCCCCCACACCCCTCCCCTTCCATCCACCAAGGGATAAATAAGTCTAGGTCTGTTGGCTTTTCTTCAGCTCAGGGCAAAGATGTGACTTACCCAGAGCCTCCTCTCTCTCTGCCAGCATCTTCAAGTATTCCTGATGGCGCTGAAACCAAAAGGGAAGGAAACACAGTGAGGATGGCCTCTCCAGCCAACCCCAGGCAGGAGCTCATAGTGAAACACCAGGAGATTCCATTCTACACCTTCCCCAGACCCGAGCCCACATGCAGCATGTACACACTGCTCCCCGGGCCTGCCCACACCTCCCCTCATTTCTGCAGATGCCCCTGTTAAGGTCACCCAAGGATGTGAATCCCTTGGGAATCAGATATAGATATATAGATATAGATACACACATGCACACACACACTTTCTCTCTCTCCCTAGCCCCCTTCCCCCCCAGCCTTCCCCTCTGTACCTCCTCCCGGAGCTTCTTCTGCTCCAACTTGAGCCGATGCTTGATCTCCTCAATGGCTGCCTTCTTCCGTTCCACCTTGCGCTTATGGAAGCCAGTCAGGTACTCCCTACAGGAAAGAGTCGAGGGAGAGTCAGGAGGACACACAGGAAAGAAAGGTTCACCCCAGGAAGAGAAAAACCACTAATACTGTACCCACTCTAAAAATGCACACGTGTTAACTCACCTATTCCTCACAACAGCTTGTGTGGTCGGTACCAATGCCCATTTTACAGACAGGGACACTGAGGCAGAGAGAAGCTAGACTACTTGCCAAAGGTCATAGGGAGTGTAAGGTCAGGAAGAAGAGCGAGAGGCTCCTTCCACCCCCATCCCTCCAGGGCTCAGCTTCAACAGGGCCAGGCAGGTGGGCCTACGAGCCTAGGACAGGTGGGGGCCCCTCCTACATTGCCAAATCCCATGACCTAGTGAATTAAGCCACTTCCAGCAGAGCTTTTCAGGCCACCCTCACGGAGACACCCACACACTTTCCACTGGAGTTCACCCCATTTCCCCAGGACACCTGCCCCTGGACCCATCTGCAGGGCCCCTGGACGGCACCTGCCCTCCCCTCCTCTATGTGATCTTGGCTCCTTCTCTCGGGAGCTGGCCGCACCATTCCCAAATGTTGGGGGGTCCGGGGAGCAGCACTAGGCTTTTCGCCGACCCACTACCACACGGCAAAGTGGCGCTCTGGGCGGGGCGGGGAACCTCCGACGGACTTGACGCAGAGGCCTGGGGGTCCCCTAGCCACCGCCGCCCACCCCCACCCCCACCCCCTGCCGCCCACCCCCACCCCCACCCCCCGCCGCGCGCACTGCGGGACTCGGGGCGCAGAGCCGGGGAAGGGGGGCGGGGCGGGCGATTCCACCCCCCAGGCCGGGGGGGGCTGCGGGCGCGTCCATCCCGCGGGGGGCGTCGGGGGGAGCCGCGGGCCGCGCCGAGAGGGCGGGACCGGAAGGGACCTCTGCGTGAGCGCAGCCGCTCGGCCCGGGTTCTGGCCCCGGCCCCGGACGGCAGCCCGAGGCAGATCCGCTCCAGCCTCCGCACTCACCGCCGCTTCTCTTCGTCGAAGCTGAGGACGAGCCGCGGCCGCCGGTCGTCGCCATCTCGCTTCTTCTTCTTGTTGCGGCCCATGGCGGCGCGGCCTCCGGCGGCGCGGCTCCCGCACGCCTAAGACACTTCCGGGTGTAGCGGTTTTTAGGTTCCCGGGGGCGCCTCGCACTCCCGCTGCGCAGTTCCGCTCCTCAGGCCCCGCCTTTTAAAGGGGCCGCGGAGCCCGCCTCCCCAGCCCCATGATTCCTAACCCCGGCCCATTCCTAGGCTAGCGGCGGTGAAAGCGAGTCCCGGAGCTCAGGACGTTACGGCTGTGGTTCCGGACCAACTGCCCTCGCTTTGCCGCAGTTACCCATTTGTAAAATGGGAATGATTATAGTGACTTTATGATTGCGAAGCAGTGTTTTTTTTTTTTAAGATTTTATTTATTTATTCATGAGAGAGAGAGAGAGGCAGAGACACAGGCAGAGGGAGAAGCAGGCTCCATGCAGGAAGCCCGACGTGGGGCTCGATCCCAGGACCCCGGGACCCCGGGACCCCGGGACCACGCCCTGGGCCAAAGGCAGGCGCCGAACCACCGAGCCACCCAGGGATCCCCTGGAAGTGGTTTTCAAACTTTGACGTTCTTCGGAATCCCCTGCACGGCTTGCGGAAACCCAGATCTCCTGGCCTCGCCCTAGAGTTTCTGATTCAGCGGGTCTGGAGTGAGCCCCATAATCTGCGATTCTGACTCGTTCTGGGGGTGTGTGTGTGTGTGTGTGCGCGCGCGCGTGTGCTGATACTGCTGGTCCACGGACCATACTTTGAGAACCATGAGGAGGAGGAGGAAACGTGAGTTACGTAACACTTCATGTAAGTAATACCTGCCACACACGTGCTTGCTACACAAGTCATCTCCCCTGTCTGTGCCTCAGTTTCCCCAGGTGTGGCATTGGGGTGTAATAATAACACATTCTCGGGACGCCTGGGTGGCTCTGCGGTTGAGCATCTGCCTTTAGCTCAGGGCGTGATCCTGGGGTCCTGGGATCAAGTCCTGCATCCGGCTCCCAGTGCGGAGCCTGCTTCTCCCTCTGCCTGTGTCTCTGCCTCTCTCTGTGTCTCTCATGAATAAATAAATAAAATCTTTAGAAAAAAAATAACATATACTCCACTGAAGACGAGGGCGTGCATTCAGTAAAACACTGCCTGACGGGGACTTTTGGTAACTGGGATCACACGCCTGAATCCCCCGTTCTTAAGTCACACCTGCTGGGTGCTGCACACAAGCTGCTGCCCTTGCTTTTAAAGGACGGCCCGGGGATCCCTGGGTGGCGCAGCGGTTTAGCGCCTGCATTTGGCCCAGGGTGCGATCCTGGAGACCCGGGATCGGATCCCCCCATGTCGGGCTCCCAGTGCATGGAGCCTGCTTCTCTCTCTGCCTGTTTCTCTGTCTCTATCTCTCTGTGTGACTATCATAAATAAATAAGAAAAAATTAAAAAAAATAAATAAATAAATAAAAAAATAAAGGACGGCCCGAGTGGCGAGGTTGGCGATCATTACAGTGCAGGGGATGGTACCTCTGTAGTGAGAGGCACGGGGGGGGGGGGGCTGCGGAGCTCACTGTTGGCTCCCCCACTGCAGAGGGCTTCCCAGAGGAGGTGACCCCAAAACTGGCTGAGAGTGGGGATTATCAGAACAGTAATATGCCCTTAAGACCCGCTCCCCACTTCTCATTGGACAAGTGACTGGAGCCCAGAGAGCAAGTGTGCACCTGTGTATCCAGTGCCTACTGTGTGCCAGGCACCCTGAGAAGGGACCTGTTTGCTCAGAGAATGGAAGATATTTGTCCAGATTTACAGGGCTGTTCTGTGTCCAAGCTGGGACTTGAACCTGAGTCTGTGGCCTCATGGCCCAGCTCCCTAGGCCACTGGCTGGAGGAATCACTCCCAGTAGCCAGCATGCCCCCCGCCCTGGAGGGCAAGATGCAGACTTTGTGAGCTTAGGAAGGAGTGAGACAGGGGGCACCTGGGTGGCTCAATGGTTGAGTGTCTGCCTTGGGCTCAGGCATGATCATGGAGTCCTGGGTTCGAGTCCCACACTGGGTTCCCTACAGGGAGCCTGCTTCTCCCTCTGCCCATGTCTCTGCCTCTCTCACTCTGTGCTTCTCATGAACAAATAACATCTTTTTAAAACTGAAGATTTTAGGGCAGCCCAGGTGGCTCAGCGGTTTAGCGCCGTCTTCAACCCAGCGTGTGATCCTGGAGACCCAGGATCAAGTCCCACATCGGGCTCCCTGCATGGAGCCTGCTTCTGTCTCTGCCTCTGTGTGTGTGTCTCATGGATCAATAAATAAAATATTTTTAAAAATGGGGATCCCTGGGTGGCGCAGCGGTTTGGCACCTGCCTTTGGCCCAGGGCACGATCCTGGAGACCCGGGATCGAATCCCATGTCGGACTCCCGGTGCATGGAGCCTGCTTCTCCCTCTGCCTGTGTCTTTGCCTCTCTCTCTCTGTGTGTGACTATCATAAATAAATAAATAAATAAATAAATAAATAAATAAATTTTAAAAAAATTTTTTAAAAAATGAAGATTTTATTTTTTTAAGTAATCTCTACACCCAACAAGAGGCTCGAACTTGCAACCCTGAGATCAAGAGTGTCATGCTTCACGGAGTCAACCAGGTGTCCTGGTTGGTGCTACTTTCATCCCTATTTTTTAAAAGATTTTTATTTACTTATTTATGATATATATATATATATATATAGAGAGAGAGAGAGAGAGAGAGAGGCAGAGACACAGGCAGAGGGAGAAGCAGGCTCCATCCAGGGAAACTGACATGGGACTCAGTCCCAGGTCTCCAGGATCACGCCCTGGGCTGAAGGCGGCCCTAAACTACTGAGCCACCCAGGCTGCCCACTTTCATCCCTATTATACAGGTGAGGAAACAGAGGCTCAGACAGGGGAAGTGCCTTGACCAAAGTCAGCCAGTTAGTAAGTGGGAGCCATTCCCTGACTGCCACCCTCTCTGAACTTCCAGTCTGGCACAGAGACAGGGACTGAGTAAAGGAAAAGCCGCACCTGCAGGACCTTGTGTTGGGGGGTACTGGGTGGTTGACCCTTGCAGCCCACCCAGCCCCCACTGCCTGCCTGCCCACAGGGTTGGGGCTCAGGGAGGCCTCATGTGCAAAAGCCCCCAATGCAGAGAGTGAAGCCTGTCACCTCAGGCAGGTGCTGTTGCTCCACACTTCCCGGAGGGTTGCAGGTCCCCTTGCCCCAGGTGAGGAGACGAGGGACCGGGACCCCACCCAGACTCTGAAACTTCACTGCAGTTCATGGTCTAAAACACCCACCACTCTTTGGGGACGCTGGGGTGGGTTGATCACCAAGCGTCTGACTCTGGGTTTTGGCTCAGGTCATGGTTTCATGGGTCATGATGTCAGGGTCATGAGATCATGAGACCCTGGGTCAGGCTCCCTGCTCAGCAGAGGATTTGCTTCTCTCCCTCTGCCCCTCCCCGCACTTGCATTCTCTAAAATAAATCAATACATCTTGAAAAAAGTTAAAAGAAAATAATAACCCACCTGCCTCTTTGGATTGGTTTCTCCTTGAAATCATTTTTAGGTTTATTGAGCACCTCCTGTGTGTCAGGCACCAGGCATTTCTCTACATTATCTCAGCTAATCCTCGCAACAACTGCCCAGGGTAGATACAAGTGTTCATGCAATTTGATGATGAGGGAATTGAGGTTCAGAGAGGACTAGTAACTGGTCCCGGGGCACACAGTGATGGAGCTGAGGTTTGAACACCGAGCCCAGTTTCCTTCCTGCAGACCCGGGGGTCTCATTCCCTGTCTGCCCCAAGGCTTTCCTTTGCCGGCTAGTCGTCCCTCCCACCCCCATGTACTGCGGCCTTCAGCAGGTGTAGGGAGAATCCGTGGGGCTGAACACTGAGGACCAGAGAAAGACCGTCCCAGAGACACTTCCTCCGATTTCCAGCAGGGGGCGGCCCGCCACAGCCGGACTTCAAAGCTGTTTCTCTTGCGGGGCCACTTGGGTACCCTAGGAGAGCCCGGAGATTGGGTGTGGCTCATGGCAGGCCCAGCATGTACACTCTATCCTCCTGGGCCCTCTTTTTTTTTTTTTTTTTTAAGATTTTATCTATTTATTTGACACAGAGAGAGAGAGCACAAGCAGGGGGAGCTGCAGGCAGAGGGAGAGGGAGAAGCAAGGACCCGGATTCAGGACTCAATCCCAGGACCCTGGGATCATGACCTGAGCCAAAGGCAGACACTTAACAGACACCCCACCTCCTGAGCCCTCTTATAGACATGTACTCCCCAGGGGACCCCAAAGGCCCAGGTGCAAATAATGACTCCCATTTTACAGATGAGAAAACTAAGTGTGAGGGTGGAAAAGCACCACCACCCTGGGTCCCACAACTAGTGCTGCTTCTCCTAGAGAATGAAATTGGCCGGTCTTCCCACCACCATCACCACACCTCAAGAGACAGTGCCCTCAGTTTTGGCGAAGCCTATGGAGGTTCTGATGCTAAGTCATCCTGAACATTGGCTCAGTTCTAGGGGCTGTTTCCCAGGGAGGTGGGGTCCCTGCAGCAGGGAGCAGAAAGGAAAAGGTGCTGAGGAATGGTCAGTCTGCAGGGTCGCCCAGCCATCAGCTCAGGCCCCATCACTTAGGACTAGTGAGTGTGGTGGGCTGGGTTAAACACGGCCGTCTGAGGTAGAGCCTGCTGGGTCTCGGGATACGCGTGCTCTTTGGAAGCCGAGAGAGGAGAGGCGCATGGAGACCTCATCTCAGTCCCACGGAGTTTCCTGAACTCCTCTGCTCTGCAGGAAAGAAGCTGTGTGCACCCGGCCTCTGGGAGCCTGGAGGCTGCCTACCTCCAGTCGGTTCCCTGTGGTGGGGCTGGCGTGGCCCCCTCAACACCCCAGACCCTCCTATACAGAACCGGGCCAGCAGGATCTCGGGGTCATGAGTTTGAGCCCCAAGTTGGATGTAGTTATTGTAAATAAATAAATAAATAAATAAACAAGGGGAAAAAGGAAAAAGAAACGAGCCAGCAGTTGTGCCAAGACCATTGCTTGAGCCCATCTCTCCTGGGATGAGGGTCCTGTTCAGGGCCACAGAACCAGCAGTTTCCAGCCCAGTGTCCTGGTGGCCCTTAGGCTCCAGCACTGGGGTACATGGCCTGGAGCCCCCAAGCTGGGCTGCCCCACAGGACTCAGCAGGGCCTGGTACAGACCAGGGAGTCGAGTCATCGTGCAGGACTGTTTTCCTCCCTGTGCGGACTGGGGTGAGGACATCTCCCGTGGTAGTTCAGCCCAGACAGAAGCCACCACCCACCGAGCATTTGCCACCTGCCAGGCATTGAACTTGTCCTGCTTTTCACATCTCACGTGATCTTCATGACAACCCTGATATACAACGTGCTATCACCACCTCCCCTTGTATCTAGGTGCATAAAGCAAGGCTCAAGAGGTCAGTTAACAGGTCACACAGCTCGTGACCCCACACTGAACCAGATTTCTTTCTGGCTCATGAGAGTAAAGGAGCGGAGCTGCAGAGATTCTTCGCTGCACTCCCTCTGTGCTGCTGGATATGGGGCGTGAATTGGTCCCTCCTGGCCTCTTTCCCCCTGGTTTCATTGACTCGTCATGTTTTGAGCACCTGCTGTATGCTGGGGCTCCCCAGGTTGGGAGCTGATTGAGGGCTTTGACCGGGTTTATCAATCACCAGTCCCCTCCCATGTACTGAGCTCCCTGTTGGGCCCTGGGGAGTCAGGGGAAGATGTCCCTGGCCCTTAGGAGGCGTGCACTGAGGAAGCAAATGGAAGTGAAGGAAGACGGAGCCTAGGGGAGTTGGTGGCAACCTCCTCTTCCACTGCCCCAACCCAGACACACACAGGAGGCAGGGAGAGGGGGAGCAGAGGCAGCTGCCTTTATTAGGGGCCACGGGCCGGCGCCTTTAGTCAAAAGCCAGGCACTTGATCTTCATGTCACCATCAGCTGCCAGGTAGCTGATGGCCTCCAGGTTGAGGCGGTTGGGGAACTTGAAGGTGTATCCATCTGGCAGCTTGATGGTCAAGTCAGCCTGGTCGAAGGAGATGCACACCTAGGGGGCAAGGACAGCAAGTAGCTCAGACCCTGAAGCAGGAGCCTACGCTCTGCACTCACAGAGCTGGCCCTGTGGGGAGAGGGCTGGTGCTCACTGGCCTCCCTGGCCTGGAGACAGCAGGGGAAGGGAGGGAGAGGACAGGGAGGGGAACGGAGGGAGGGTGGGGAGGGGGCACCTAGGACTCTAGCCACTAATAACCCAGCTCCGCCCCAGCCCAGCACCCCAGCATCCTGTGTCCCAGCCCACCTCTGTGACAGTCCCGGGCTGGAAGGGGAAGGCGGACTCTCGATGCTCCTCGCCCCAGGCCCCGCCATCCTTGCTGTTACACACAATGGTGTTGACGTCGCCATGGGCTTCAAAGCGAGGGTTGAAGTGCAGGCACAGGTTGTCCCCGTCTTTGCCCAGGTTCAGCACGAAGCTGGAGAGGAGCAGGGGGTACTGAGGCCTCCTCAGCCAGCTGCAGCCCCCCGAGACCACCCAGCCGGGGCCACCCAGAGTGCACCATGACCTTGCCAGCTGGGGGACTCAGTGCGGAGGTAAGAGACCAGACCGGAGCTCTAGTTCTGGCCTAGCTGCCTCCTTGCTGTGTGACCTCAAGCAAGTCCCCGCCCTTCTCTGGGCCTCAGTCTCCTCATCTGCACAGTGGGGGCTGCATGAGAGTGATCTCTAAGGGTCTTGCTGTGCTGACAGCCAAGACTCTTGCAGACATTAGTTGGTGTCCCTTTGGGCAAGGATGGAGACTCCCCTACAAGGTGACCTTTGGGAGGGCTAGGGTCCTCGTATATCTCTGTACTCCTAGTGCCCAGCATGATGACACACGGTACGTGCTCAGTAAACACCATGATCATCGTCATCATCAAAAAGAGCATCCAGGACACCTGGGTGGCTCAGCAGTTGAGCGTCTGCCTTGGGCTCAGGGCGCGTGATTCTGGGGTCCTGGGATGGAGTCCTGCATTGGGCTCCCTGCAGGGAGCCTGCTTCTCCCAATGCCTATGTCTCTGCTTCTCTCTGTGTGTCTCTCATGAATAAATAAATAAAATCTTAAAAAAAAAAAAGACAATCATACATTTGCTGAGTGGAGAGCAGAGCAGTACGTACCTCGTACCTCGGAAGGTTTGGTAAGCATGATAAGGATAGTGCACATGAAGTGTGCGGCTCTTTCTAATGTCAGCTGGTCATCATCATGGTCACTGAGAGATCCAGCATCTCACTTCCTCCACACAACCACCTCCCCCCTCGGTGAAGTGATAACAGACTGAATGAAGCTCAGGGCGGTGGCTTGACTGGTCCAAGGTCACCATGGCTGCTGAGGACCTAGGCAGCCTGCTGAGTGAATGATGAGTGAAGAAGGCCCAGAAGGGATGAAAGGCTGAGTGAGTGAAGAGCGCAGGACCCAGGTTCCAGGGACCTCCGAGGGCCGAGGGCCGGCAGCCGGGTGCCCCCCATTCCCTCTCCCGGCCCCCCCGCGGCCTGGGCTCCCGCCTACAGTGGGGGCAGGGCCAGCCAAGGTAGATGAGGAGGCCGCAGCTGGTTTAGTTTAGGAGGCTCCAGCAGGGAGGGATGGGGGCGACTCTAATGGGGGCGTCCAGACCCCGCAGAGGAAGTGACTCACCCCAAGACGCCATGGCCTTAACCCCCTCGCCGCCGGAGGGGAGGCGGGGCCTGGCCAGCCACGCCCCTGCCCGACGCGGATCGGACCCCGGGGCTCGCAACCCCGCGCCCCTGCCGCCCGCCGCCTCCCCACCTTCACCCCCTCACCTCTTGGCTTCGGGGACCACCTCGCATTGCACTCTGAGGCACTGCCCAGGTTTGAGACTCAGATTGCTGGCGACCAGACCCTGCAGAGACGGGACCGCAGCCAGCCGGGTTAGGGGACGCGGTGGCGGGGGTGGGGTGGGGTGGGTGGGGCCGGGGGTCGTCCCCGCCCCGGACCATCTGACCCCGCCCGCTAGAAGCCAGGGGAACCCGGCCCAAGTTCTAGATTCCCTCTGGGTGGTCCTGGGCAAGTCGCTGCTCCCAACCGGGTCCATTTCCCATCTGTAACACCGCTGAGGTTGTAGAAGCCAAGATCTGCAAGTTTCTGCGATTCAGCTCGGGGATTTTGGATTCAGAGGGGTCTGGGAGGTGGGAGGTGGGAAGTTATGCTCTATCCCTTCATTTGATAGATGGAAAGAAGCAGATTGACACTGCGACTTAGGTGGCAAAGGAAGGTGCATGGGAGGGTCTGCCCTTCTGCTGGAGAGGAAGGGGCGGGGGGCTGTGCAGAGGGGCGCAGGGGCTGGGGAGGAGACCCCAAGGGGCACGGAAGGGACAGTGAGTGGGCGGCCAAGGGCCCGAGTCAGCAGCCTGGCTGGCTGGGCAAGAGCATGATTGAGCGCAGAGCAAAACTGGTGTGAGTGGTTCCTTCTGCCAGAAACTTGAACCGTTTCCCTCGGGGCCTGCGGAAGATTCTTGCCTCCTCTCCTCCTTAGCACTCACAGCATCTCCCCGCAGGGGGAATGTGCGCGTGGGGGAGGGGAGTACCCAGCCCCCACCTAGCTCGCTGGACGGAACCACCCTCCGCCCACTAACCCAGGCAAGCGCCCTCCCAGGCGGCCTGTCTCAGATCCTGGCGACTTTTCAGACCTCTCTAGAGCAGAGATGACTCGGCCCTGGCCCAGTGACTGGGGACAGCTGCAGGGGGGAGGGGACGGGAGGCTCTCCGGGGTGAAGCGGGGTGGGGGAAGGAAAGCGGCCTGAGAGTCATCAGAGTGCTTCCCCACCCCGCCAGTCGGCCACACCCTTGTCACTCCCGCTTATCAGAGGGCTGCAAAACGTCAAACTTTGACAGAAAAAACTGCTGTTAGATCCTGGAGGAATTCAGATAATCCTGAGCCAGAGACGACCTTGGGAGGCCACGGCGCCCACTCCCATTTTACAGACGCGGCCACTGAGGCCCAGAAAGAAGGACTTGTTCGAAGCCACGCCCCGGGAACTGGAACCCAGATCCTCATCTGCCCCCACTCTGCCCCTGGCTGTCTGTCCCCACGCCATCCCTGGGCTTCGTGGCGGGGTCCCCACACTCACACAAGCCATGATTGAGGACCGGAGGATGTTCCCGCGGGCTGGAGCACCAGCTGTCTCAAGACTCTTCGCGAGAGGTGGGCCTCCGGGCCGCTCCCACCCTTTTAACGGGACCTGACTCCGCTGGGTCCCGCCCCCCCCGGAAGCCCAACCAATTGTAAGTCAGCACAGGGCTGGGGGCCCTCTGGGGGCGGGGTCAACGGGTTGGTGAAGCGGCTCTGGAGCAGAGGTGACCAATCAGAGGAGCAAAGCCCCTTCTTTAACCCTGCCCCCCGCCCGGGGCCAGGCTCCACCTCCCATTCTCCTTCATCCCTCCCCACCCCCCACCAAAAAATTATGCTGTGGCAGGGCCTGGGGGGAGCCAGTGGAAAATAGTTTGAGGATGAGTTAGGCACAAGAATTGGCGGGAAAGGGGCCTGGGGCCAGCAGGCCGAGCTCAGGGGTACCCAGAGAAGATGACTGAGGGCTGAGGGGACACAGGGACCTTCAGGGGATTAGAACTGGGGTTGGCAGGCTGCTCCCTGCAGGGGCCAGGGCGTGGCCTGAGCTGCAGGCCTCTGCGGAGCGCCCAGGAGCATTAACCACAAGGCCCTGGCCCCACCCGGGCCTCCCCCGGAAGCAGGGATTGTCGCTGCTGCTCACTCCTCACTAGACCTAAAGAAAGACTGGGCCAGGTGCCAGGCCTGAGGCTGCCAATGGGGCTCAGGCCTCAGGCTCAGGCCCCATGCCTCAGGCCTGCTGAGGGGCCTGCTGGGGATCCTCCCAGAGCTCCTGCCTGAAAGCCTCTGGCCTGATCAAGTCAGGCCTGAGCGGGGCCCAGTGGGGGTTGGGGGCCCCACTCGGTGTCCCCCTCCTTTCCACTCTCTAAACATGTCTCTCTCCAAGACTATGGACAGCCTTTCCTTTTCCTGCTGGTTAGCAAATATTTTACTGAGCATCTACTATGTGCCTGTCCTGAGCTAACCTGTGAGGATTCAGAGAGGGACCCCCATCGAGTCCCTGCTCTCAGTAGCCCACTGCTGGGCCAGGACCTGACTAATTAGCACGATCCAGGTTCTAAGGGAAGTCATGAACAAGCACCGTGGTGCTATGGAGACTGTCCAGAATGTGGACTTTTTTTCTTAAGATCTTATTTATTTGAGAGAGAGGATGAGTCTGGGGAGGGGCAGAGGGAGAGGGTGAAGCAGATTCCCTGCTGAGCAGTGAGCCAGACATGGGGCTTGATCCCAGGACCCTGGGATTATGACTGGAGCTGGAGTCAGATGCTCAACCGACTGAGCCATCCAGGTGTCCCAGTAGGTAGGTCTTGCAGAATGCGTGAAGAAGGAGGGCCTGGCACTCCAGCATGAGCAAAGGCTCAGATGTGAGAAAGCACAGGTCTGGGTAACAGTGAACATCTGGGCATGGCTAGAGTTTCAGGTATGTTGGAGAAAGATGGGGCATGAGACTGGAAAGCCAACAGTATCTGGATCAGGAAGGGCCTCATTAAGGGGCGGGAGCCATAGAAGGTTATAGGGAAGGTGAGTATTGAGGACAGATACGGACTGCAGGGAAGATCACTGTAGCAAGAGTTGAGGGTGGGTTAGAGGGGTGCTCACTTCATACAAAGGAAGTAGGAGGAGAGGGGGTGTGGGGAGCACCGGCCAAGGTGGGGCACGTACTAGGAGAGTCGTCACCAGCACCTCCTCCACGCTATCGTCTCCTTTCTGAAATTGTCGGCACTGAAGGGGGAGGAAGACTGGACTAGGAGTGACTCACATCTGGAGGCCAGGTCCTCCACGGCCCCCCACCCCACCTTCTTCCAGATGACTGGAGCCCACCCTGGCACAGGAGGAGTGGCCAGGAGTGCCTGGGCCTTCCTCCAGGAGGCTGGGCTGCCCCATCTCTGAGCCCCTCATCCCTTCCTCCAAGACCAAGCCTCCAGGAGGCTGGGCTGCCCCATCTCTGAGCCCCTCATCCCTTCCTCTAAGACCAAACCTCAGAAACCAACCGCAGCTGCTTCATTTTTTCCTCTAGGGCCTCCCCTAAACCTCAACCTAGGAGGGGTGGGTGGAGCCATCCCACTGCCTTTCCTTTGTGCCTCCCCTCCAAGCACCACCAACACCCTCTGCCTGGTCCAGGAGTGGGGGCATTTGAGGAGTCCTGCCCGAGGAGCATGGGTGCTTTAGGCATGGTCCTTTGCCTGCTGGCATCATGTGGGTCCGGCTGGCCGTCCCAGCCCAGCAGTCGGGCTCTCGGGGCCTGGAGAGCTGCTCCTTCCTGCTTCCCCCGGCCTGGAAGACAGGCCCAGCATCAGGACGTGTATGCTGTTGACCAGGGGCTGCTTTATTCTCCAGGGTCTGGCCCCCTGAGGGCTGGTAGGGAGGTGGCCTGAGTGGTGAACAGGCCTCCAGAGAGGCCCCTTTGGGAGTCCAGGGAGTTGGATTCCATCAGCCCTGCCATGCCATCTCCAAGTAGGTCTCCCGATGGGGAGCTGAAGGCCTGCTCCCCTAGGCTAGTACAGGGTGGAATTCACGTCTGTTGTACTAAATAGATGACTATTTTTTCCCCAACCTCAGAAGGTTTGGGCTTCCCTCTTGTGTCATTTCCTAGGTTGAGCTTACCTTCCTGGGGTCCACGCTGCCCCGGGGGTGGGGGGTCTTCCTCTCACCCCTACCTACCTCATCCCCACCAGGCCCCTCCTGCCTGCGCTGGGGCAGGGGGTTTCTCCAGCTTCCAGCGTCCACTGGAACAGGGACTGTGGGTGTCCGGGGTGGCGGCAGGGACAAGGTGCCCTATGTGTACCCCACCCCCTTTCAGTCCTCAGGGCCTCCTAGGCCACTTATCAGTCAGGCCCTGTGCCCGCAGCCTTTGCTTTCACACATTATCTCATTCCATCTACACTTCCCCTGGCCTCATGGAGGCCCTGTGCCCGCAGCCTTTGCTTTCACACATTATCTCATTCCATCTACACTTCCCCTGGCACGGCAGAGAAGCTGCTCTGGGCACTGAAAGGAACCTGATGTTAGAATCCGGAGGGGAGGCAAGTCTGAATTTGGGGTCTGCCTGGCTGTAACTGTGGCCAAGGTCCTTGACCTCTCTGAACCTGTTCCCAGGCCTGGAATATTACCATTCACTTACGGTTGGAGGATTCCAGAAGTGATGGATGGGCGGGGGGGGTTGGGGGGGGGTGCTCTCAGCATCGGTTCTCTCATGCACACCCCGAAGGCCAGGCCTCCCCAGCCCCACCCTGAGACTCTCCTCCTCCATCATTGCCCTGCAGCAGAGGCAGCAGGCTCCCTGGAACTCCTCCATCCTACAGGCTGGACATTGGCTGCTGTGGTAAGAAATGAGCTCAGCACCTCTGGAGAGGGGATCCAGGCCCTTCCCAGCCTGCCCGCTCCTGCCCTGTCCTGCCCACGGGAAGGCTGTGCCTCCTCCAGCTGGCAGTGGCTGGGAAGGCTGCTGAGCCCCCTGAAACACTATCCACATCCCTCAGCCAAGCTGGCTGGCCCAGCTGGGGACAGTGGGGAGTGATCAGGGCCAGCTCCAAGTGTCCTACATGTCAGAGCAGCAAAGGACCCCAGAAATTCTGCAACGGACCTGCTCCCTCATCTAGTGATGCAGAAACTACCCAAAGCGGGATCCCTGGGTGGCGCAACGGTTTGGCGCCTGCCTTTGGCCCAGGGCGTGATCCTGGAGACCCGGGATCGAATCCCACGTCGGGCTCCCGGCATGGAGCCTGCTTCTCCCTCTGCCTGTGTCTCTGCCTCTCTCTCTCTGTGTGACTATCATAAATAAATAAAAATTAAAAAACAAAACAACAACAAAAAAAAACTACCCAAGGGGCTGGCCCTTGGCCAAGGTCACACAGGGAGCAAGGGCTGGCGAGCCTTCTATCTGCTGAGCCAAGGAAAGAATACCATGGTCCTGGGATACCTGGACCTCAGAAAAACCAATCTTTTCCTCCCACTCCATGAAGGGTAGAAAGGACTGGGGTGGGGGGAATGCCCCCCTCAACCTCAGGCACTCTGCCAACCCCCACTTACCTTGCACATCTGTTTTTACCTCCCTGCCTTTGCTGTGCTGTTCCATCTGTGCGGACAGCCACGTCCCCAAACACATGGACTTCCTACCTGGTGTCTGTCCGTCTTCTGATTACAGGCATCACTCACCTTTGGGGAGCTACCCCTTCTCTCATATAAGGTCTGGGTGACCTCCAGACCCTGCCATTCATTAGCCCATTAGGGCTCAGGTGCAAGTCTTTTAATTTTTGTAATGTGTGTGGTTTTTTTTTTTTTTTAAATTTTAAGATTTTATTTATTTATTTATTCATGAAAGACACAGAGAGAGAGAGGCAGAGACACAGGCAGAGGGAGAAGCAGGCTCCTCGCAGGAAGTTCGATTCGGGACTCGGTTTTGGAACTCCGCCCTGGGCTGAAGGTGGCACCAAACTGCTGAGCCACCTGGGCTGCCCCCACTGAGCTACCTGGGCTGCCCTAATGTGTGTGTGTGTGTGTGTGTGTGTTTCTTGTAAATGACATAGAATTACTTTTTAAATAATTTTTTTAAAGATTTTATTTATTTATTCATGAGAGACACAGAGAGAGGCAGAGGGAGAAGCAGGCCCCGTGCAGGGAGCCCGACATGGGACTCGATCATGGGACTCCAGGATCATGCCCTGAGCTGAAGTGGGGTGCTAAACCGCTGAGCCACCCAGGAATCCCGTTTTTTGTTTTTTTGGACTTTTTTTAATTCAATTTGCCAACATACAGTATAACACCCAGTGCTCATCCCCTCAAGTGCCCTCCTTAGTGCTCATCACCCAGTCACTCCATCCCCCAACCCTCTTTCATGGCTTGTCTTCCTCTGTATTTTCCTCCACTCAGTTTCCCTTCTAGAAGCTGAGAGCTTTTTAAGAGCTTATAAAGTATTTGAGGTCTGAAGCAAAAAATATATTGGCTCCAAAATGCCAGAACTGCAAAGCTGAAATTAATCAGCATTTACTACTCTACTCAGGTTTAAAGCCTGGTAGTCATAAAAGTGGAAACATTTGAAAACAATTTTCTAGGGTTGCATTCTCTTATTTCAAAAGGGTGTCCAAGTCTTCCAAGAAGTTAGTCACTCCTACCTTAGAGCCCCAGAGCCACATGATGTCTCAAACAAACATACAGGGGCTGCTGGGTGGCTCAGCCCGTTAAGCATCAGACTCCTGATCTCAGCTCAGGTCTTGATCTCAGGTCGTGAGTTCAAGCCCCAAGTTGGGTTCCTCATGGGGCATGGGCCCTACTTGAAAAAAAATAAAAAATAAAACAAGTGCATAAAAATACTCTGAAAATGTATAGCAAAAAAGCCCCCATATATTTAATGTGGGACTTCCGGGAAATGGGTGCATTTGAATGTTTTCTATAAGGTGCCTGGGCCTATATCAGGAGAGGTTTTTTTTTAAATTTTTTTTTTTATACTTATCAGGAGAGGTTTTGATGGTAACAGAAAACTCAAAGCAAACTGCTTTATTTATTTATTTTTTGCTTTATTTACTTTGTAAAGATTTTATTTATTTATTCATGAGAGAGAAGTAGAGACATAGGCAGAGGGAGAAACAGGCTCTATGCAAGGAGCCCGACATGGGACTCGATCCCGGGACTCCAGTATCATGCCCTGGGCAGAAGGCAGCACTACACTGCTGAGCCACCTGGGCTGCCCACAAACTGCTTTAAAATTAAGGGAAACTTGGGGATCCCTGGGTGGCGCAGCGGTTTGGCGTCTGCCTTTGGCCCAGGGCGCGATCCTGGAGACCCGGGATCGAATCCCACATCAGGATCCCGGTGCATGGAGCCTGCTTCTCCCTCTGCCTATGTCTCTGCCTCTCTCTCTCTCTGTGACTATCATTAATAAAAAATTGAAAAAAAATTAAGGGAAACTTTCACATAACAAGTCTGGAACGAGGAGGTTTCCATGGCCATTAATTCAGTGGCTCAATTAAATCATCAAAGGGCTGGGTTCTTGTATGATTGTGGAGTATGGCCATGGAGACAGTCCTTGTTCTTCCACGTGGTCATAATCCATGATTAGTCCTTACTCCTAGGAGAGACGAGCTAAAGGATTTCGAGTGAACGGTCTTGACATCTGCAAAGTACTCTCGAATGAGTCAGTGACAAAATGCAAATATTTATAAAGGGTGAATAAGCAAATTGGACGACTGGGAATCCAGGTGCATGGCATATGGGTGTTCATTACGCCATTCCTGCAGCTTTTCTGTGGTTTGAAACTTTTCTAAACTAACAGTTGGAGAGTGTGAGATAAGAAATGTATACCTGGCCTCTGCCCCCTGTTCCTAGCATCTTTTGTCCTAATATTTGGTCTTTTTTTTTTTTTAAGATTTTATTCATTTATTCATGAGAGACACAGAAAGAGAGTGAGAGAGAGAGAGAGGGAGAGGCAGAGACAGAGGCTGAGAGAGAAGCAGGCTCCATGCAGGGGGCCTGACGTGGGACTCAATCTCAGGACTCCAGGATCATGCCCTGGGCTGAAGGCAGGCGCCAAACCACTGAGCCACTCAGGGATCCCCTAATATTTGGTCTTTGACTCAACCTGACACAAGATATCCTAAATCCCTTGGAAGTTCCTGGGTTATGGGTGAGCCCCTGGATAGCTTCTGGGTGGGGGCTGGTCACCAGAAAGATCAAGCGCTGGTTAGAAGCTTGAACTTTCAGCCCTACCCCTCATTCTCCAATGAGGGAATGGGCCGAAGATTGAGTTATGATTGATCATGTCTATGTGATGAAGTCTCAAAAAAAAAAAAAAAAAACCCTAAACGTATAGGGTATGGAGTTTCTGGGTTGGTGAACACATGTACACGCTGGGAGGGTGACACACCCTAACTCCATGGGGACAGAAGCTCCTGACTTGGGACCCTTCTGGACCTTGCTCTATGCATTTCTTCATTCAGCTGTTCATCTCTATCCTTCATTTCATTTATTATATAAAAAACCAGTAAATATAAATGTTTCCCTGAGTTTTGTGAGCTGTTACAGGAAATGATGGAGTCTGAGAAGGGGGCTTTGGGAACCTCCAATTTATAGCCAGTTGGTCAGAAGCACAGGTGGTGACACCTGGGACTTGCGAGTGGCATCTGAAGGGGGGTGGGCAGGGAGTCTTGTGGGGCTGAGCCCTTAACCCTGTGGGGCCTGCACTAACTCTAGGTAATGCCAGATTTGAGTTATAGGACACTCAGTTGGTGTCTGCATAAAGCTACAGACTTGCTTGGTGCAGAAAACCCACACATTTGGTGTCAGAAGTGTTCTGTGGGCTGAGGAAACAAGTTTTCCCTTTTAGTTGGTGTCAGAGAAGTGGGATTTGCTGGAACTGCCCAGGCTCATGGAAACATGTGGTTTGGGAAGAGAAAGGAAAGGGCAGAGAAGAGGAACCTTTGATGCTCGGGTGACCACGTCACCACGTGGCGGCTGTGCTGTACTCAGTTAACTAATGGTAGCAGTGATGTTATTTAGAGATGGCTCCAGCTCCTGGGGACTTACTTTACTGGATACATAAGGCCACAGATACCCTCCCCTGGTTATGGTTATCTGTAATAGCTAAAATGAAATCAAGAGAGTGCTGGGTGGGCCTTAGTGCCAGAGAAAGCTCAGATTTCAAGGAGTCTGAGCTGTAGCCACCAGCCTCAAAGCCACCTCCATAGGAAAAAATGATGTCAAGTCAAAAGAAAGTCCCTCTAAGGCCTCTGGTCACCAAGAGTGGAATCAGGGGGCGGGGGGACAGGGGAGACAAAACCAGGAAACTATTGAAAACCAGGGAGTAGAGTGGGACGGAGTTGTTTCATTTTACAGATTGGTGTCATCAGCTTCCCAAAACATTAACTGGGAATCCAGGTGAAGGACATAGGGGTGTTTATTGTGCTGCTCTTGAACGTTTTCTGCCAGTTTTAAACTTTTCTGAATTAAAAGTTGGGGAAGGGGCACCTGGCTGGCTCAGTTGGTAGAGCATGGGAATCTTGACCTTGGATTTGTGAGTTTGAGTCCCACTTTGGAAAGTGTAGAGATTCCTTAAAAATAAGATCTTAAAAAAAAGTTATTTTTTAAAGTTTGAGGAAACAGCCCCAAGTTCTTCCCATGCTCTGCCACCTGAAGCAGTCATGAAGTGAAGTATATTGGGTCAGCCTTAGGATCACAGAATGGCTGCAATGCAGCTTCCACATCCAAAGCCCAGAAGAATGCTTCCCTCCTCCATTCACGGCCTTTAAAAATGAGGCAAACCTTCCCAGAATCTCTCCCAACAGACCTCTCCAGGTGTCTTTTTTTTTTTTTTTTAGTTATTTGAGAGAGAAGACAGAACACAAGTGGGGGTGGGGTGGGGAGGGGGAGAGGGAGAAGCAGGCTCCCCACTGAGCAGGGAGCCCATCCCAGGACCCCGGCACCATGACCTGAGCAGAAGGCAGACACTTGACTGAGCCACTCAGGCACCCCTCTCACCACATGGTCAGAAGCATATCGCAAGACTATGGCTAAACCAATCACTAGACTGGGAAATCAAATAACCTTGATTGGTTTAGACTCAAGCTTTAAACCAATCAAGAGAGACTGAGATGCCTCCCCCTTCTGATTCACATGCCACCAGGTTCTACTTCTCTCAGGGAAATCTGGTTTCAGTCCACAGGTTAGATGGGGAGTGGCTGCTAGGACCAGAGTGAGGCCAGAGAGGAGGGCACTCACTCCTCCACGGAGCACATGACCCAGTGTGGCCAAGAGCTCTGCTCTATCCCCTTGGGCACAGGTTCTTTTTTTAAATTTTTTATTTATTTATGATAGTCACAGAGAGAGAGAGAGAGAGAGAGAGAGAGAGAGAAAGGCAGAGACATAGGCAGAGGGAGAAGCAGGCTCCATGCACCAGGAGCCTGATGTGGGATTCGATCCCAGATCTCCAGGATCGTGCCCTGGGCCAAAGGCAGGCACCAAACCGCTGCGCCACCCAGGGATCCCCCTGGGCACAGGTTCTGAGATGGGCTTGTGACCTAGGCTGGGCCCACCAGAGTCAGCCTCGCGGGTGTGGGTCAGATGAGGCAGCGCCAGCAAGAGGGATACACCTGGAGATGGCTGGACCAGCTCACAGAGTGAGGGGACAGGAGCAGCCAATGAACTAAATCCCTCGTGCCTTTGCCAGGCTGAGCAGAGTTCCTATCACAGCCAGAAATCTCTAAGAGTGAAAATATGACTTCATGAAGCAGCCAGGCTCAGTCAAGCACTCCCTCTTGGCAGGAGGAAGCACACTGGAGAGCATCTCCCAGACCTCAGTCCCACCCCTCATCTGACATGGGAGGAAAGAGGTTGAGCAGGAAGGCCTGGTGCAAACTTCTGCCCAGTAAATCAGTGACAGGCCTGGAACAGCCATGGCATCTTCCCAGGGGGCCACCCTCAGCCAGCTCACAGAAGGGCAGCTGGTCACAACTGCATCCCGGGTGTGAGGGGTGCCCAAAAGGGGGCTGGGGGGGGGGCCACAGCATCTCACCTGAGCTCCAGGAGA
The DNA here is from genome assembly GCF_011100685.1 of Canis lupus familiaris. Lineage (NCBI taxonomy): Eukaryota > Metazoa > Chordata > Mammalia > Carnivora > Canidae > Canis > Canis lupus. The sequence continues at coordinate 27,945,343 of NC_049231.1, forward strand.
GCCAGGACCTATTTCCCCTTCAGTCTTGACAGAGTGGGGGTTGCAGGCTCCTAGAATCAGCCAACACAAGCTCAAATCCTGCCTCAGGAGATCATGCTTTGTGGATGCCCACCATTGCGTAAGTGCACACTGCATTTCTGGAGTATCATTTCTCTTTTTTTCTTTTTTAAATAGCGGGGCTTGGACTCATGACCCTGAGATCAGACCAGAGCTGAGATCAAGACCTAAGGAGAGATCAAGACTAGATGAGAGATCAAGACCCAAGGAAAGATGAAGACCGGAGCCGAGATCAGGACTGGAGGAAAGACCAAGACCATGGCCGAGATCCAATCAAATCTTAACTGACTGAGCCCCCCAGATGCACCCTAACACTGCATTTCTGATCCTCATTCCCCAAGTGGTAAAATGGGGAATGAGTAATATAAGCTTGCTGTTTTCTGAAGGACTGGAACAAACTGGCATCTAAATACTCAGCAAGGCATCAGGTGCCATCCGGTTAAGGTAGTACCTCACACAAAGTGCTCTGGAACCGGGGTGGGTCATCCCAGGTGGGGGAAGGGTGCAGTGGGCCAGTTCTGTGGAGACCAGGCTTAGGCAGGGGGTCCTCCTCCCACCCCACGGCCCACACAGACTTGGACCCACACAGACACACTCCACTCGCACTTTATTAAGCACGGGAGGACTGATTACAACAGAGGTGGAGGTGGTGGGAAGGCCCAGCCCCCGCCCCCACCATCACTGGCACACCATAAGAAACAAATAAATAAATAAATAGCTGGGGTGGGCATGGGGGACAGGTGGCACAGCAATCACTTGACAGCACAGGGAGGGACACAAAGCCCCGCCCTCCCGAGCTGCGGCCACCATTAACACTGGCCGGGTACCACGATCAGGGAAGGGTGGGGTTCTCAACTACAGAAGCCCCCAGAGCCACCGCGTGGCCCCCCTAGATCACAATCTTTATGGAGGAGGGGTGTCTTCAGCACTTGAACCCTTACTTATTGACAGGCATCAGGACCCCTAGCTGCTCTGGTCAGATCCAGACTGTCCAGAGGCCACCGTCTCTCAGGCTTCTGGATTGTTCTTTTTAGGATCTAAGAGTCCAATGAGTCCTTATTACCTGGTGTCCTGATTAGGTCTCCTCAGGACCCAGGACATGAAAGTGTCATTTTCACATAGCCTTCTGATTGGCCCACTTTGGCTCCAGAACCTCAAAGGGTCGTTATCACTTTAGGTTCCCAGTGAGACCCTTTCGGACAGACCCATCAATGAGTCAACTCTCACTTAGCCTTCTGATTGGTCCATCCAGGGTTGGTGGTTACCTAGGCCTCTGATTGGCCAACGGGAGCCCAAGGCCAGGGCTCCAGGAGCAAGTATAACTCTAGAGACCCCCCGCCCCCCAGGGATTGGGTAAGAGATTAAGTGTTCAGGGTTGGGGGAAATCTTCAGTGTGGCAGCAAAGCCCAGACTTCAGGGAGGTCACAGGGCAGGAAATAAGGCCACCTGGGCTGGATCAGGCCAGGGTGAACTGGTAGGGGAAGGGGACAGCTTCTGGAAGAGCAGAGTGCCCAGCCACCACTGGGAGGGAATGTGAGGGCCCTAAAACCTTCTGTGGGTCCCAACCCCACCAGGCTGCAGAAAATGGGCCCAGGGAGCTGGCCGCTCTTGGCCCATCGCCTCCATCTATGGGATCAGGGGTGGGGAGGGGTGGGGCTGCAGTGCCGGTCAGGTGGGCTCAGTCCTCCAACCCTTCCATCAAGTCCGCGATGCTCTCCACATAGTAATGGGGCACGAGGTCGTGCTGGCCAGACGCCAGGTAGGCCTGGGCCTCCTCCAGGCGGGAGACACCCGTGAGCGTGAGCAGCGTGGTCATGCCACAGCGGTGGCCGAAGAGGATGTCGGTCTCCAGGCGGTCGCCCACCATGAGCGTGCGGGCAGGGTCCACGCTGAAGTGCTCGGTGATACACTCGAACATGTAAGGGCTGGGCTTGCCCACCACCAGGGCCTGGCGGCCCGAGGCTGTCTCCACTGCAGCAGCCAGGCTCCCGGTGCCTGCAGGGAGATGGGAGACGCGGTCAGTGCCAAGTGGCAGCAGGGGAGATAGCCAGGCTCAGACGCTGACTTCCAGGGAGGCAGCTTGGCATGGGGGTTAGATTAGGCACTGAAATGAGTTAAAAGTCTTCCAGGGCTTAGGTGTAGTGCTTAAGAATACAGACTCTGCAGCCAGATGCAGATTCAGACTCCATCATCTCTACCCTTCTCATGCTGGCCATTTCAGCTCTCTGTACCTCAGTTTCCCCATCTCAAACATGGCAGCGTGGGGGCTGAATGAGCCACGCTGGGTGTAACTGAGCCTGGCTCAGTCAGTCCTGCCCGAGGTTTACTATTTTACCCTGGCAGCTGTGTGCCCTCGGGCAAGCCGCTTGACCTCTCTGTTTCCTTGGACTCACTGGAAAAGGCGGATCCGGGTAATGCCTACCTTCAAAGGGGTGCTGTGGGCACCGCAGGGGCAAGTGCTTTGGAAACAGACTTAATAGACAGCAATTGTGGTTACTGCTGCAAGAATGTGGGCTCCGGCAGCTGAAAGTGGCACAGCCCTCTCAGAACGCAGCAGGGCACAGAAATGTTCGCGCCTTAGCCCCAGTCAGCCTCGGCCGGCAAAGTGATCACAGGGAGAGAATTCAAGCTGGAGACAAAAAGCTACATGCTTAAAGATGTCCGTGGCCGCTGAAACTATAATAAGCAAAAGTGGGACCGCGCCCAAGTATTTAATAATAGGAAGGCTGTTTAGAAAAGGACAGTCCTGACTCTCAGCCCAGTACCATCCTGCCCCACACAAGGAGTCCACTGTGTCCGACCCACAGGCACGTCTTTGTGTCGCAAGGTTCTGCCTTCACATTAATGTCTCTGAACAAATGATGATGATAATCACAATTTACTAAGCACATTCTAAAGTGCCAGGGGCTGTGCTGGATGCTCACGGAAGCCCATTTGACAGATGAAAAAGCTGATGCTCAGTGACATTAAGTAACTTATCCAGGGCTGCACAGCTTAACAATGGCAGATAAAGGTATGCGTTTGGGTGGATCTGACCCAGTCGCGTGTGGGGCCAGCTTATACTGGCTTGGGAGTGCTGAAAGTTTCATTTTCAGGAATTTTGTGAGCTCGTTGTTAAAGCCACTATGAAAGGTCAACCCTTATAAACTTATGGTCACAATACGTTTAAAACAAAGGTGATACATTCTCAAGACCCATTACTTCCTAATTATTTTACCATTATCTATGTTCTGGAGATTATTTACATCTATAATGATGGAAATACTATAAAATGGTGTGCACACATCTTCCCAACTCCGCATTCAGTGACTTAATGTTGGAACGCCTGAAACTGGCCATGGTGGGAGTATTTACACCACGGAGACTGGAAAATGGTATAAATCAAGCTCCCCCCCACCCCCAGCTATAAACATTTGTCAATACACCACCGGGCAGATCCCCAAATGCTCTTGGCCTTGTCTTCCTTCACAGCGGAGTTAATTCCGAGTAGTTAAGCCAAAGTTAAAGGAAATAAAGCGGGCACAGACAGCAAGAATCCTCAGCCCAGCCCGCCCCCAGGCGAGGAGGAACTTGCCCAGTGTCACGGGATCAGGGCCCAGCTGACCCAGAGCAACACCACTGGGAAGTTCTCTGACACCTGACCTAGAGCTTGCTTGCTTGTTTTCTTGATAACTGGGTTGGGAAGGAAAGCTATTTGCCTTGTTGGTTAGAAATTCTTTCCAGGATGGGAAGGGCTCAACTGAGTCAGCCCAAAGTGATTTTCTCCCCTCAAGAATGGTCTCAGCTGTGTCAGCAATTTCCTCTCCCACCAGGAGAGAGCCGATCACCCTCAGCCCCCCAGGTCCCACTTTATCCACTCAGCTAGTATTTACTGAGGCCCAACTACACACCAGGCGCTCTGCTAGACCCTGGGCACAGAGCAGTAATGGCAACAAGGACCCCTACCCCAGCGGAGTGAGCATCCTAGTCCGGGAGTCTATGAACATAGCTCTGTCCTCAGACCACCACTAGGCCACTTCATTTAACATCCTGTAATCCAAGGCTGTCCCACAGTTTGGTGGTGACATATTCCTAAGACAGCAAGCATTCCGATTTGCCAGTTCAAGTGGCTGCCATGTGGCAAGATGGTAAACACACAGTTTAGGAGACCCACAGGGGAAGGGGAAGGAGAAACTGGGGGGAGAGACTTGCATTATTTCAGATTTTTATGCATATTGGGGCCTTTATTAATATTGTTATACCGCTGTTTCAAAGCCACATGATTCAGTTGTGTACAAGCATGACAGCCCCGTTGTAGCTAAGCCTCTGCCTCCCCCTCCAGGTTGTGAGAAAGATCGACAGGGTCCTCGCGACACAGCCAGGCGGGGTGGGGCCCGGAGATGGAAGTGGCAGGCACAGGCAGGACACAGCCTCTCCCCAGCTCCTCCAACCACCCTTCCTGAGTTCTAGGGGCCTTTATTATTATTTTTTTAAAGATTTTATTTATTTACTGATGAGAGACACAGAGAGAGGCAGAGACAGAGGCAGAGGGAGAAGCAGGCTCCCTGTGGGAAGCCTGATGCAGGACTTGATCCCAAGACCCCGGGGTCACAACCTGAGCCGAAGGCAGACACTCAACCACTGAGCCACCTAGGTGCCCCCCTAGGGGGCCTTTAACCCACAGCCCTAACCGGAACTTTGAAGCCTCCAGGACGAAACTCACTTTTCATAGCATGGCCCAGGACAGGCAGGAGCTGCCATAGGCGGAAGCCCTGACCAGAGCCCTCATCGCGGATTTATGGGAAAACTGAAACACGCAGCAAGTAGGTCTACAACAAAGCGTGAACAGAACAGCCTAGAACTGTAGATTCCCCACCTGGAATTGGTTCTGCCGTGGCCCACACCCTGTTCCACAGTTCATCCCCTACTGTTCTGTCCTGCAGGATGCCTCCTCCAGGAAGCCTTCCCAGATCCCTTCGGCTCTAGGCACTCCCTGCCACCCCATCACAATACTGCCTATTCCTCAATCGATATCACTCCCCCCCCCCATTTGGTATCAATGACAGTCTAAATCAGTGGCTGCAAGGAGGGAGTAATGGATCTGTCTCTGCCCTCAGCCTACTGACTGGGGTCCTGATTTGTCCACACACACAGTTCGCTACTGCCACCATCTGCTCTTGACTAACTCATACCCTCCAAGATGTAGGAGCCTCCACCTGCCCCTGCCTCCCCTGAGGGCCCAGATACCCACATGACAGCAGTAAGGGTGCCCTGGATATGGTTGGGGGCGGCCACAAGAGCCAAGTGCAGGTGCTCCTGCTCTCGGGCAGTTCAACTCCCCTCTCTTAGCCTGTTTGTTTTGTTTTTTTTTTTAATTTTTATTTATTTATGATAGTCACAGAGAGAGAGAGAGAGAGAGAGAGAGAGAGGGGCAGAGACATAGGCAGAGGGAGAAGCAGGATCCATGCACCGGGAGCCCGACGTGGGATTCGATCCGGGGTCTCCAGGATCACGCCCTGGGCCAAAGGCAGGCGCCAAACCGCTGCGCCACCCAGGGATCCCAGCCTCAGTTTCTTTAACTGAGAAATGGGACAGCTCCATAGTAATTTAGAAACTAAGTAAGGGGCAGCCCGGTGGCTCAGTGGTTTAGTGCCGCCTTTGGCCCAGGGCCTGATCCTGGAGACCCGGGATCGAGTCCCATGTCGGGCTTCCTGCGTGGAGCCTGCTTCTCCCTCTGCCTGTGTCTCTCATGAATAAATAAATAAAATCTTAAAAAAAAAAAAAAAGATACTAAGTAAGAACAAATAGCAGGGCACTTCATAAAGCTCTGTAATAACACGAGAGGGCTCTGGATACAGCCCGCACCAGTCGAGCACCCACCGTGTGCCAGGCAGTCACCCCGATCATTCTTCCCTGGGAGGAAACTGGCATGGTGAGCCTTCCCATTTTACAAGCAGGGGACAGTGATGCTCTGCCGTTATGTAACTTAAAGATAATGGAGCCCTGGAGCTGGAACTGGAACTCAGGTCAAACTCCATCCGCCTCCTATGCTCCCGGCACACCTGCCTGCCAGCGGCGGCTGCCAGCGGCGTCCCAACCGCCCAGCAGGGGGGACGATCCTTCCAGGCGGTGTTTCCAACCCTCGGACCTCACCCCTGATTGGCAAATGGGACGAAACGGCAGGAGTCCCCGAGGCGGGTTCGGGAAGGCCAGGGCTGGGTGTCCGCCTGCAACCCTCGGGACCACAAGGGGCCTCAGTTTCCTCCTCTGTCAGACGGGGACCCTACTACTGCCCCTCAAGCGGTGGCAGTTTCAAGAATTACCAGACGTGGCCGTGAAGAGCTCGCCGGGGCTCCTGCAGGGCGGGCCCCGCCCTCGCATCTCCCCGGGTGCCCCCGTCACCCCGAGACACCCCTTCCTCGCCCCTCTGCCCGGGGCGGGGCGGGGCGAGCGCGGGTCGCCACCCCACCTCGTTTCCCCCGCCAGCCCCGCGCTCACCGGGGGTCCGGCTGCCGTCGCTGAGCGGGTGCCACGGGTCGCGGTCGGTGGCCACGAGCAGGCAGTCGGGGTCGCGCAGGTGCGCGCACGCCTCGCTCAGCTTGGCGAAGGAGAAGTGCTCGTCGTAGCCCACGAGCACGGCGCGCACGCGCGGGGCCGCGCCCGGGTCCTCGCCGGGGTCCCCCGCCAGGCGCAGCCCCGCGGCGCGCAGCTCGGCGCGCAGCCCCTCGCCGCCCAGCACGAACACGGCGCCCGGCGCGGCCGGCGGCCGGAGCAGGCGCTGGCGCAGCAGGCGCGCGGCGCACAGCGCGGAGCTGAAGACCTGCTCGGCGCGCAGGCCCCCGAAGCCGAGGCGCGCGAAGCGGAGAGCCAGCTCGGGCCGCGCGCGCCGGCTGTTGTTGCTCACGAACAGCGCCGCCTTGCCGGCCCGCGCCAGCCGCTCCAGCAGCTCCGGGGCGCCCGGCACGGCGCGCTCGCCGTTCCAGAGCACCCCGTCGCAGTCGAACAGGACCCCCTGCGTCCGGCCCAGCACGTCGCGCAGGGCCGCGCCGCGCAGCCGCTCGCAGCGCGCCATGCAGCCGGCCGGCCGCCCGCACGCCCGCAGCCCGCGCCGCGGCGCTCTCCCTCGGCGGGCACGGCGCGCTCGCCCGCAGCCCGCCCTGTTCCCCGCAGCGGCCAATCGGCGCGCCGGAAGGGCCAGGGGGCGGGGCCACGGCCGGCCCGCGGGCCAATGGGAGCAGGAACCTCGGGGAGCGGCGCGGCCTCGAGCTAACCGAGCCGGGAGAAAAGGGTGAATCGCGGCGGCCGCCGAGGGGAGGGGACCAATGAAGATCTAGCCTGGCCCTGCACCGCTGCCCTAGCCCTGCGGAGCTTCAACCCCGACTAGCCAATGAGAGGAGCTTCAACCCGACTAGCCAATGAGAGGACGGCCTGACGTTCTTCTAGCCAATGAGAGGACGGCCTGACGTTCTTCTCGGCCAGTAAAGAGTTACGGAGAGAAAATCTGGAGCGAATAGCAGCCTTGCGTTCCGCAGCCAATCAGGAGCTGAGGAGGGCTGGTTGCTAGGAGGAAAACAGATGCTCAGGGACTTGCCGCCTTTGGGTCAAACCTCGTTGCCCTCTGAACCGGGGACGCTCCAGTTCCGAGCAGAGTCCTGAGAAGCGTGTCGGTTTGATGGCGGAGACGCACATGGTGTCTCCTCGAGCGCCGGGGCCCCTGGCCTAGACCAGTCCTTCTCCGCGCGGGCTTGGAGAGTCCCCTGGGGAACTTACGTTTTGAGATTTGATTTACATACAAGGAGGATGCGCAGATCTTGAATGTACGGCTCGATGACTTTGACAAATGCTTTTTAAAAATACCAAAGTGTGGCTGCACCCCAGAGATTCTGATTTAATAGTTTGGGGGCAGGGCTGACATATTTCGGGTTTTTGTTTTTTAATTACACAAGGCCAGGGTGGAGAGGCACTGGGGCACAGAGGCCAGAGGCAGAGGCACTCTGCGGCCAGAGGCAGCCTGCACTCAAGCACCCTGGGGAGGGAAGGAGCCGCAGCAACAGTAGCCAGTTGCCCAGGGCAGCCATGGGGTGACTTGGCTGCCTAGGTCCCCGCCTGGGGAGGCACGTGTCACAATTCCAAGTTGTCTGCGAACCTCTGAGAAGGCATTGAAGAGTTGACCTCCAGGAGCAACTAGAGCTCCAAAGACCTGGGAAAAGCCAAAAGCCACCCTGTCTCCCCTCTCTGAAGCTCAAATAATTTGTTCCCCAATGCCCTGGCCTTTTGCTCCAGTCTCAGGTGGTCTCCTTAGCCTGGAATGATCTTCCTTCTTCCCTTTTTCACCTGGTCAACTCCTAAAAGACTCCTCTCTGAGTCACCTCTTCCACGAGGAGGTTCAGCACAGAGCAGCCTCAGCGGTTTGCAGACAGAGCCAGCCCTGCTCCGCGAGGGGGCCTTGCCAGCATAGTCTGCGGACAGCAGGAGTTAGGGGAACTGGCAGCCACAGCAGCCAATGCTGATAGGGCACTTCTGTGCGCAAGGGTGGCGCAGTGGCCTTTACAGGAATGTGTCGTGTAGTCCTCAGAACACTTCTGGGGTGGAAATCACTGTGCCGTTCCCTGGCTGAGGAGGCTAGCATACTAGAAGTTAATAGCTCAGGCTGTGGGCAGCAGGCCCAGGCTCTGGAGTCCGTTAGACCTGGGTCCTGATTCCATGTCCCCGCCTCCCTTGCCGTGTGTCTGTTTGGCGGGTCTCTTTCTGAGCCTTGGTCTCCCCAACCTGTGAAAGGTAACGGGATTTACTTCCCAGGGAGAAGGTTCTATGGAAACCATACATGGAAAAGCACAGTGGATAGCACAGAGTATACGCTAAAAACGCTGGCTCTTTTTATTTCAGACAGGAAGAAAGGAAGGAGGCAAAAAATAGGAAGTATCTTCCCTTTCGTCCAAGTGGCTTCTTTATTTTGAGGGCAGAAAGAAAAAAAAAACCCAACTGTCATTTGGGCAGCTGCTCCAGTTTTGTCCAAAATAATTTATTTACCAGCCTTACAAAACAATATGTTGGCAAGAGAAAAATAACAGTCCCGTAGGTACAGGCAAGCCCCTCCTGCCTTCTGGTGGCTCCCCGGGGACCCTGCCAGGGAGCTGGAAGTCGGGTGAGGGGTCCCCAAGCCCAGGGTGGCTGCAGGAGGAAAAGATCTGGAAGTGGAGGACTGTCCTGAGTCCTCCTTGCCGTGGGGCCGACCCAGCGGGCACCAAGGCACTTGTAGGCAAAGGCTGGGGGACCCCACCCCTGGGAAGGGCAGGGCTGTGTCCAGGCGGACAGATGGGAGGGACAGGATGCTGGGGGCTGTCGCAGCCCCACTCAGTCGGTCTCTGAGGCAAGGCTCCTGGGCCGGGGTTGAGGGGGGATGGCTGGGGGGGTGGAGGTCCTGCCTACGGCCTCGGGGGCCCCTCCATCCTCTGTGGCTGCTCCCAGGTCCCCCTGCACAGGTGTGCTCAGAGAGAACGGGCTGGGTGAGGATGGCCCCGGGGAGGCCGGGCTGGGGGAGGCCGGTGAACGCCGGCTCTGGCGCCGGGTGGGCTGGGGAGGATTGGGGGGCAAGGGGGGTGGCACTGTGGGGGCCCGGAGGTTGCTGCCAACCAGACGGCGGGGCAGAGCCTGGGGGGCCACAGGGCTGCTAGAGCCAGGGGGTGTGAGGGGGGCTGGAGGGGAGGAGCGCATGCTGGAGACCTGGGGGGGCGGCATGGTGGGCCGGGCTGGCGCTGGGCGTTTGGCTGTGGAGGAAGGACAGGGGCAGTTAGGCATCCACACAGCCTGTGACCAAGCCACCAAGCTCCATGCTGCCTCAGGATCTTTGCATGTGCATTTGCTTCTGCCAGGAACACCCTTTCCACGGCTGGCTCCTCATCACTTGGGCCGCTCACCTGTGCTAGAATACACTCCTTCCGCTGCCCTGCTCTAGTCCTATTTTCCTGTTATATTTTCTTTTTTTTTTTTTTTTTCCTGTTATATTTTCTTCATAGAACTTGCTGCCCTCTGAAATGCGCTCGACTCCCTGACTAGAAGGGAAACTATGTGAGGCCACACCTACGTGGGCTTGGCTGGCACTGTTGGGGGCGCGGAGTGGGTGTTCACTACGTGTTTGTTGAATAAAGAACTGCTGGCTGTTTGCCCTGACTCCTGGGTCTTGCTCACCTCTCAGGAGCCCATCAGAAACACCCCACCCCAGTTTCTAACCTCATGAGGTGGCTGAGGGCCCAGGAGGCCTGCACTCTGGTCCTCACCCTGCCTCCACCCACTGGGGGTTTTTGGGCAAATCATGTGCCCCCTTAGGGCCTCAGTTTCCTCATTGGTTAGATGGGATGAAAGCCTGGACCTCCCCGGGCTGACACGAGGACTTTGGGGCAGTTGAGGGGCTGTGCTCCAGTGAGCACATATCCCTAGATGCCCCTTCCTGCAGGAAGGTCCCTCTGTGAAGTCACAGTCCTATCCTGCTGGGCCAGAGCTCCAGCTACCCCTTGGCTCCACGCTGTACCCCAGGTGCAGACTCCAGTGCCTCTGGGGCTGGCTGGGCCCTCTCATGTGTCCTGGTCCCCAGCAGTGACTTCCCATCTGAACCCTGGGCTTTCTCACCAGCTTGGCTTTAGGACAAGTCAACAGGTGAGTGCATCACAGGGGCTCATAGGAGCCTGAATTTCTGCTCACCTCCACCACTTCCCCACCTTGTTGCCCTGTGAAGCCTCCACCCCATCTTCTCTCCTCTTCGCTCCGCTCTCTGGACCCCTTCAGGGACTGGACACCATGCCCCCCAACTGCCACGATGGCTAAGCTTTAGCAAGCATTAACTATGCGCCAGGTGTGAGTCAGGCAGCACTATTTCACAAACAGCCCTACAAGGTAGGTGTGGTTACTGTTCTATTTCCACAGAGGAGGAGGGGCAGACATGGTGAAGTCACCTGCCCAAGGTCACAGGGCTGGAATCTGAACCCAGAGCGCCAGGCAGCAAACCTGGGCTCGTGGCCTCCCAGATTTCTGGCCTCCCCAGCTGTCTGAAAACATGAGATGGTCTGGATTGCTGGCCCCCCTTCCCTGCCCACCTTCTACCCCCTGCCAACTTACTCCTCCGAGCCATGTCCTCCGCTGGAGTGGCTGCCTCTGAGGGAGTCCTACTGACCTTGGGGGAGGCTGGTCTGGGGGGCGCCTCGGACTCTGTCCTGTGGAGGAAGGAGAGGGTCAGGGTCAGGTCTGGCCACCTCCCAGAAGTCTCCCGAAATCTTGGGGAGACTCCCAGTTGACAGGCCTTGTTTGAGTTCTTCCAGGATTTGTCCTGGGCCACCTTGTGGTAGGGCCTGGGATCTGTCCCCAAGATAGTCCCCCTGCCCTGCCCCCACTGGGGCCACAAGAAGATGCTTCTGGCCTTGGTCAGAGTTTGTATCCACTGGACCCCCGGCTTCTGTGTGAGGCTGCACCAGTGTCCATAGATCCCCGTGGGCCAGCAGGGCCTCAGCTCTAAGCCTCCCTGTGGTCTTCCCTGGCTGTTCTAGCCGCTAGAAGCCAGAGAGCAGCCGAGAAGCGGGAGGGGAGGCCATGGCTCATTCCTGGCTTCCTCCAGCTAGCTCTCTGCTCAGTTGCCTTCTCCTTGAGGAGGCCTTTCCTGATGCGCACCCTAAAGCAGCTGCCCACTCCAGCCTCCTAACCTGCTGTCTTCTGTTTAGGGACATGTCTCACTGCCTGGCACGACAGTATCTGTTTATGGGAGTGCTTGTTGACTCCCTCTGCCCCAGGAAAACAAGGTCTCAGGGCAGCATCTATCTGTCTTGCTTATCTGAAGAAAGTCACGGTTTGGGCCCTGGCAGTGTGATAACAGAACCATGCCTACTTGGTAGGGAGGCAACATGGTACCATGGAGCCCTTCTAGATTTAAAGGATCAAAGAGAAGACTGGAAGGTATTTACAAATTCCAGCTGCCCAGCCCCTTTGTTCCCTAAATCCCCAGGGCCTGAAACAGTGCCTGGCACACAGGAGGTGCTCAGCAAACTGCCGCATACTGAACGCGGGAACACATCACAGGCCGAGAGGAATACGGCTTCTGAGTCTCCACCCCACCCCCTCCAAATGGGGAAACCTGGTATTTGGGTATGAAAACACAATAATCACCTTTCCTAAAATGCTGCTGGAAGTCCTGAGATGGTGCCTCAGGCCGATGTCTTGGGGCAAAGACATTCATGGGGGTCATTCATATCCATCGGTCCTTACCTTTCCTTGGGGGCCAGTGAGGCTGGGGTCGGGGCTGGGGCCGGGACCGGGGCTGGGGCGGCTGCCACCATCGTTGGAAGCTCCTCAGCAGCTGGCCTGTTGCTGACCTTGTCCTGGGGGCCAGGGGCTGAGAATAGGCTTGACACGTTGAAGTTGATGTCTGCAGACAGAAGGAAGCGGGTCTGAACTTGCAGAACCTCTGCCAGCTGCCCTTAAAACCTAGGCCAGGGTCAGGACCGTTGTCCCTTTCCCCTGACAGTATGTGGACCCTGTTTCACCTTCCCGCTCCCATGTGAGCCTTACAACAATCCCGCAAGGCAAGCAGGATCATCCCCATTTTACAGATGAGACACTGAGGCTCAGAACAGGGAAGCAATGAGCTCCAGGCTTCGTGGTGAGTTCGTGGAGCTGCCAGGGACTGAAGCGGAGTCTGAAGGACACCGAGCTGGGCAGATGAGGGCACAAAGGGATAGGTTCACAAAGGCAGGCACTTCGGGGTGCCTGGGTGGCTCAGTCAGTTAAGTGTCTGCCTTCGGCTCAGGTCATGATCCCGGGACCCTGGGATCAAGTTCTGCTTTGGGCTCCCCGCTCAGCAGGAGTCTGCTTCTCCCTCTCGCTCTGCCCTCCACCCCTGCCCTGCTTGTGCTCTCTCTCACAAATAAATAAAATTAAAAAACAAAAACAAAAAACCCCAAACACAAAGGCAGGAGCTTCACCTCCAGGGAAGAGGGTGTCTGCGTTCTGTATCAGAGCCTCCACCACGCCCACCACCTGGATGGATGACACTGAGGCGGCGTCCAGCTGGGCCTGGTTCCTGGGGCAAAAGGGAACAGAAGTAAGCCGTCCATTTCCTAACAGTCTTCGTGACCCTAAGTCCCTTTCTGGCCCAATCACATCAAGTGCCCGTTCTCAGAAAAGCTCGCAGACGGCCAGCAGATGGCCAGCATGTTGCTCACATGCCCGACGTTCCCCCTCCTTCACCCACGACAGGTGTCACTAGTCAGAATGGTTTTTCCCTCACAGTTCGTGGATCAAGGGAGCCTCTACCAAGTAATCATCCTCAGCAGATGAATGAAATCTTTTTGCCATCAGTGACCAGGTGCATTATAATGACCCTTCACATACCCCACACTGCACTTTATAGCTTATAAACCATTTCTCCATTCGTTATCTCATCTAATTCCCAAAGCAAAAATCCTCAAAGTTTGTAGTTTCTCTCCAATTTACAGATGAAGAAATGGAGGTCCAGAGAGTGCCTCCCTGAAGCATTTCTGGAAGGGTGAGGGGTGGGGCTAGAACCAGATCTCTGGGCTCCCAGCCCTCCAAGCACCCCCCTACCATGATCACCCAACGCCTAGCTCCAAAGCCCTGTGGGGTCCGTGTTCCCTTTGGGCTGCTCCTCACGGCAGTTTCTTGAGAATAGGAGCCGCTCAACCCACTCCAAGGATGGGGAAACTGAGGCCCAGGGAAAACATAAGCAGGAGATGGTTGGAGTGGGTGACTGCCACCTTCCTCCCAACCTGTGGCCCCTCACCCTTCTTTCTCAGGGGGCCACAGCAGGTTGGGCCCCAGGACGATGGCGATGTTGCTGGGCGTCATCTTATTCACCTCCTGCTCCTCAGCCAGTCGTGCCAGGAACTTCATCAGGTACCTGGGGAGGCAGAAGGTGGGCTTGGCCAGGGACAGGGGCAAACTGCCCACGAACACCACAGATGCTCCTGAGGCCTCAGAATTCCTCAGCCTGGGGTTTCCAAAGAGAGGCAAAGGTCCCCCTCAGGATGGCTTAACATTTTTTAACAGTTAAATTAGCTGATCTGCTGAGTGCCACGTGTGTGTCAGGTGCTGGGCTAAGCTGCGAATCCCCCAGCCACCCTGCGGGGTAGGGACTGCCGTGCTGTTTTCCAGGTGAGGGCACTGAGGCACAGAGAGGTCAAATCACCTGGCCAGGGCCACACAGCCGCAGAGGTGGGAATTTCAAGCCAGGTGATGTGACTTCAGAGGTTTAGTTCAATGTCTAGTATAAAACACATGACTAGCACATCTTAGCTGTGTTTTTGGAAATACTGTTGAGGCCAAGGGGGCAGGCTCAGGCTCACCTGAGGTTGTTGAGGCTCTCCGGGGGCAGTCGGCTGCACACCTCCTGGAGGGCCTCCAGCCGGGCCCCTGGCTCCTTCAGGCTGGGGACAGGGAGAGACCTGGTGAGCCAGTCTAGGGCCCCAGGGCCCCACCCCTGCAGCCCTGCCTTCCCTAGCTCCCACCTCACCTGGCTGCCCTCATCCAATCGTCATAGAGGTCAAAGGTCATCAGAGGCTCTGGAAGCTCCCGCAGATAGGACTTGAGGGCACCTGAAATGGTGGTGGGGGTGTTGGACACAGTGCCCGAAGCCCCCACCTCCACCCCAGTGCCTAGCTCTCTCCATCTGTTAGGGACTAAGCCCTCGTTCACACTAACGTGTGCAGGTCTGATCATTTCTTTGGGCCGTGGGTCTTCTGGAGAAAATGATGAAGTCCAGTGAACTTGTTCCCAGGAGAATGTACATGCACTGCAGGGGGTTCATCACGGACGCCCCCCCCCCCTTTTATGAACCCGCCTCCTGAGGGCTCGATTATCAGGCCTTCAGCCAACCATCACGGGAGCATTTCTGGCAGCTGCGGGGAAGGGATCTAGGGGGAAGGCCCCCTCCTCCCTGGGCTCCTGGGAGCAGGCACCTGCCACGGCGTGGGGGTCAGAGCAGAACTCCTGCAGGCTGCCGGGGTCCGAGGCCATGGTCTGCTTGAGGCGCTTCAGCACTGAGGCTCCAGCGGCCAGACGGAAGAGGCCCTGGGGTATGAGAGTGAACGGGTGGGGGAGTCACGGAGGGGTGGGCAGGGACGGACACCCTGGCGGGAGACAGGTGTCTGGATAGGAGTGGAAGGGAGAGAGGAGGCTGGCAGCACTGTCAAGACGTCTAAGTTGGTCTCTGAGTAGAGTTTGGCCTCCTCAGGGTCTGTCCTCAGGAAAGGAGCTGAAGACGAGCGACAGCCAGGTGCCTGGGATGGATGAGGGCCTGTGCAGTCGTGACTGCACCATGGGGGGTGCCCAGCTTCACTGCCACCCCCTCATGTGTCACTGGGCATGTTTTCCTCTTGGCCTCCGACTCCGACTTGGAAAGTGGAGCCAGTGAAGGGTTGTGGGGATAACTAAGTGTCAAGGCCTTAATAGCACAATGGCTGCCTCACGAGCATCACTGAGTGCCAGTTTGACCTCCGGAGGCTGTGGCCTCACAGGCACCTGGGCTCTAATGGTGGGATGACAACCACAGCCGGAGCAGTATGTGGAGCGGTGGCACAGAACCAGGTGCCCCGCCCTGACCTGCCCCCTGGGCCCCACCTCTTCCTTCATGCCCTCGGAAAGCAGCATCCTGACGCAGGCCTCAATGGGCAGCGCGATGTCCCGGCCCAGCTCTTGCAGATGGGTTCCCAGTGACACCCCATACACCCTGAAGAAGGGGGCGGCCATCATCGAGGGGGAGGGGTCTGCAGGGACGAGACAGATCAGCGGCCCAGGGTCCTCCCATCCCTGGCAGCCAGGGCAACCCCCTCCCCCCCCGCCCCGCCTTCCTCGAGGACTACTGCCTGGGCCAGTGGTACTACCTCCCACCCAACCCTCCAGGCCACATATCTGGAAATCACCCAGCATCTCTCTGGAATCCACCCACCTCCACTATTTCTGCCCTGCTCCAGGGCCCCTCCCTTCTTCCTAAAGGACTCCTGTCTTGCTCCCTTCACTCCATCCTCACACAGCAGACTACCTCTCCACCACAAATCGAATCAGAACTAATCTGCCCTGAACTCATCCATGGCTCCCTATGGCCTTTCAGGATGGAGCGCAAGCTTCTAAGCATGCCCTGAGTGGGGCTGGGTCCGGGGTGTGGGGCCAGGCCCGGCCTGTGTCCCCACCTGCTTGGCTGTGGTTCTCCCTCAGCTCAGCCAGGGCTGTGTCCAGCGAGCTCAGAGACTTGCGATGGTAATCCGCTTGAATCTCCATAAGCTGCAGAGACAAGTGGGGGACCCCCGGGGGAGTGAAGGAAGCTGTGCCTCCCTGGAGTCCGTGAGAACACACCCCTCCCTTCCACATCCTGAAGGATGTCCCAGTGGCCCCTGATGTCCACCCTTGAGTTCCAGCAGCTGGAGCCCAGTCTTGAACTCACATGGATGAAGTAGTTGGCATACGTGTCCTCCTTGGTGGCAAAGTGGTATAGGTCGGCCAAGTATTCATCCTTGGAGAGAGAGAAAGGGGAGGGCTCACCAGTGAGGCTGGGGCCCAGGGGCAAGCTGAGACCCTGAGGCACAGAGAGGGGTTAGTGACTTGTCCAAGCTGTACGTGGAGGGCCCTGGCCAGTTCTCTCTCTGCTACGGTTTGCATTTGGGGACACGGGAACCCGTTGAACTCTTGAAGGGCTTTTATAGCCTCTAGCCCTCATCTCTGTGCCACACACCTTAGCACAGTGGTTTGCATTATTCCCCATTCATTCCTTGACTCACTCAACAAACACGCCAAGACCATGGCAAACACAAGTCCCTGCCTCCCAGGAATCATGTGTGCGGTGTAGACAGAAGAGGCCATGAGCTGGTGGCTGAGCACAGAGCTTGGGGGCTGACTGCCTGGACTCAAATCCTGGCTCTGCTGTTTCCCAGTTGTGTGGCCTTGAGTGGGCACATCACCTCTCTGGGCTTCAGCTTCCTCTTCTGTGAAATGGGGAGGGGACCCGCCCGCCCTTGCCTCCCCCTCACAGCCGGGGAGCTCCAGGCGCCCACTCACCTTGCACTGCTCCACCTTCCTCTTCAGCTCCTCCTCCTCTTCCTTCAGTGTCTCCACCTTGGTGGCCGTGGCTGTATGGCTGTAACTTCCAGGGCCACTGCCCAGGCCCTGACTGCTGCCTGAGTTCTTAGCTGCCTGAGTGAGCCTGGTAATGATCCCCAAGTGGGGTGGTCAGTGTCCCCCTGCAGCACGTCCAGATCCAAGTGTCCCCTCCATATGCCTGCCCACCCAGGATTCTAGGGTTTAGGGATGAACATCCCAGAGCTCCGCTGGCCCTGGGCCTCACCCACGCCTGAGTCGCGAGTGCTCAGGGCCTCCCCCTGGTGGTGGGCTTGGTGATTAAGGCCACCCAGCTCCAGAGTGGAGGGTGGGGGCCTCCTGCAGGCCAGGGATCTTGGAGGATCATTCCTGGCTATCCGAGGCTCTGGGGTTACGTGCAGCTGGCAAGAGCGCGTGCACACACATGTTCACAGAGGCACTCTTACAGGTGCATTCCTAAACGCTAGATGTGTGCACAAGTACTCACACTAACTCTACCCAGTGGTCCCTGCTGCATCCTCCTAGTGTGGCTTCTGGCCACCTCTGTAGGCTGACCTAGGTGCGGACCCCACCCAGGGCCTATGGCTCCCACCTGCTCTTAAGGGTGTTCCAGTCGGAGACCAGCTTCTGCAGGCTTTTCTTATGCTTGAGGATGGCTGGCAGCTCCTCCTGGGGGTAGGCACAGGGAGGGAGGGGGTCAGCGGCCGAGGAGGTTGGAGTTGAGGCTGGGGGAGCGGAGGGCTGGGGATGGGGTGAGGATGGGGAAGTGGGGAGGGTCACCTCACTCAGCCTGCTGAGTGGCTGCAGAACATCCCTCTCCAGGGTCATCTCAAACTCGGCCAGAATGCGGGCCAGCTGGTTCTGAATAGCACAGCTCATCTCTAGGGCTTTCCTGTGGACACAACACCAGTGGGCCCAGCGCTCCCGCAGCTCCTCACCCCCATCTGGAAACACTTGGGGGGTCTCCTCCCTCCCCATCACCTCCTGCCCCTTCTATCTCTCCTACATCTTTTCTGAGCCAAACACCCTCCCAGGGATCCCTGGGTGGCGCAGCGGTTTGGCGCCTGCCTTTGGCCCAGGGCGCGATCCTGGAGACCCAGGATCGAATCCCACATCAGGCTCCCGGTGCATGGAGCCTGCTTCTCCCTCTGCCTGTGTCTCTGCCTCTCTCTCTCTCTCTCTCTGTGACTATCATAAATAAGTAAAAATTAAAAAAAAAAAAAATTTAAAAAAAAAAAAATAAAAAAAAAAACAAACACCCTCCCAGACCTGGCCGCCCTCTCTGACCTGGACACTGCCCCCCGGCGCAGACACGACCCTCAGCCTGGTCATCCTCCCGTTGTGGACGCCCTTCCACACCTGGACCCCCTCCCAGCTCAGATCCCCCTTTGGCATCTCTGGGTGAGGGACGGGGCCCTGTCTGTGCTCACCCCATGCTGGAATCGGGGTCCAGCTCCTTGAAGCTCTCGGCCATCGTGGTGGACAGAGCCATGAGGGGGAGCTTCTTCTGCAGGAAGGGCAGGCCGGGCTGTGAGCACCTGCTGGGTCTCCCTCCACCCCACCCAAGCATGTAGACAGTTCCTCGGGGACGGAGCCCCACTGAGGCACTGAGCATGGACAGGGGAGCAGGGAAGCCAAGATGGCCACAGTCTTAGGTGGGAGTGGAGACAGGATGATGACCAGGCATGGCTGAGCGACATCTCCCTGTGACCATGTCCCCCACCCCGTCCCATCTGGGGTGCCCTTTTCGCCTCCCAGAAACGAATCCACTGAGCACGAAGGGATGACCAAGTACCCTCCCACACCAGAAAACTAAGAAGAGGGGGCATGGAGCTTGCCCGAGTTCACACAGCTGGAAGGAGGACAGAGGCGCTAGGAGCTCCCTGGGAGTGGGGCTGTTCCCCTGCCCCAGGGGAATCTGTGGCTTGGCCTTAGTCACTGCTGAACTCAAAACCCTCCCACCTACAAGTTACGAAGAGCACCAGCTTGGGTCAGAAAGACCAGGGATTAAATCTCAGTTCTGCCACTTATTAGTCGTGTGACCTTGAGACTTCACCTCCTGGTGTCCATTTCCTCATCTGTACAAAGTGCTAATGAGGGCAGCCTCCTCCTAGGGGTGTCGTCAGCGGTAAGTGAGACAACACGTTGACACAGCTGAGCAACAGACTAGCAGTCACCGGTCTACAAATGCTCGCTGTGGATTGATACCGGTGAGTATTAATATCAGCCCAAATGCCACTTCCTTCAGGAAGCCCTCCCACACGGCCTCAGTTCAGAGGCCTGCTCTGGTCCGCTCTGGGGCTGACCAGACAGAGAAGTTCAGGTGCTGTAGGAGGCCTGGCTCTGCCTCAGGGGAGTCCGTGCAGATGGGACCAGGGTCAAGAAGGGGGTGGGGAAGAGATACAGCCGTGTCACTGGGGTGCCTGAAGGGTCTTGGGACAATGCAGGCCCCACCCCCTCAGAGCCAGAGACTCAGATGGGCAGGGAGACCCCAGCCCTGCCCTCACTCCCCCACTGGGCAGAGGTGTCCTGTCCAGGCCCCAACTCCCTGGGACCCCCACTCACCACCCGCTTGTCCATGTCCGCCCCGCTCTGGCCCTGCAGACAGGCCTGCAGCCGTTTGTGGACATTGTGGGCTGCTCGCTTGGCCGGCTCCAGGCGCTGCTCTACCTGGAGAGGGGGTCGGGGTTTATGGATCATAGGAGGTGGTTGCCCCCTGCCCCCCACTGCCCCATTCTTTCCCCGAGCAGGAGCCACTTTTCTCTTCCCTCCTCCTGGAGACCATGGCCAACAGCTTGGGGGATGACTCAACCGGGTCCCCCAAATGGCGTCCTCACGCGGCCCTCTGCTAACAGCTTGCACAGGCCTGCCTTGCCACCCGCTGCCGGCCCAGGCATGTACCTGCTGCAGGTCCTCCCCAAGGAACTCAGCCGTCTCTGTCTCCGGGGTGCTGTGGGGGAGGGAGGAGCTTCTGCTGAGGCCGCCCAGGTTAGGAAACCCCCTGCCTCCCCCTGCCCCCTCAGCAGGGCACCTGGACCCCTGTTGCTTCCAGGGCCCCTCCTCTTGGGGCCCGCCCTGGGTGGCCTGCCTGTCAGCCTCATCCCAGTCGGAGCACATTCCATGGGGGCGGGAATAGGATACGAGGCTTTTTCCTCCTCCACCCAGGGCTGTGTCCTGAGAGAGGGTGGATGAAACCCAAGGCGGTGAGGTTGGGAAGCCACCCCAGCCTCTTCTGCTGACCCTGGGGAGAGGAGGCCAGGCAGGCCCCAAGAACGGGAAGTGTGCGAGCTCAGACTCCTGGGCTGTCAGTCATGCAGGAGTCAGGACTGCAGTGGTGTGCAAGCCCTGAACCCCTGTTCAGGGACACTTGGGGACACTGAAGCCCAGAGCAAGGGCGCCTGACTGCCGAGGCTCACATAGGCATCCATGCGGTGGGAGACTAGAGCCAGGCCTTTGGACTCTCAGTCCCCTCCCCTGGGCCAAGAGAATGGGAAACTCCCAACACAGAGGGAAGAGGAGAGAAGACAGGCCTTGGGAGCTCCCCAAACTTCTGGCCTCCACTCCACCGGCTCTGGGGGCCAGCTGGTGAGAACAGAGACCTGGGGATGTTTCCACCTGAGGCTGGGAAAAGCAGAAGCAAGATAGAGAAGCTGGAGGCCTCTGGGCTGGGGGTGGGGTGGAGGGGGAGAGGCACAAAGCAGGACAAGAGGCCCCTCCTCCCACCACAGGGACCTAGTCTCCTCTCCTCCCCCAAGGTTTGGGGCCCGATCGCCCCCAATTGCCCCCGATCGCCCCCACTCCAGGCGACCAGAGATGGTTAGCTGTCCCCATTGTACAGAGGGGACAAGTGAGGCCAGGAAGGACCGTTCGCTCAAGAGGCTCATGGAGGCCGAGAAGACCCAGCATCCCTGATCCTCCCTGCACGCAGAGGGCTGGGGGTGCCCCCTTCCCCAAAGGGCCTTGCCCCTCCCGCTCTGGCCGGGCGTGGGGGTGGCTCTCGGAGGCGGGGGAGCGACGGCAGGGCTCTGGCCGGTCCGAGGGTGTCTGTCCCGCCGTCCCCAGCCTCCCCGCCCCTCGACGGCCGCTAGGGTCCGGCGGGGGTGAGTGTGGGGCGGGGAGGGAGAGGGTTGACACTCACCGTCCCAAGCTGCCCGTCTGGGCCAGCTGCCGCATGCGATGCAGCTGCCTCTTCATCATCTTGGGCGCGGGCGGGGGGCCGCGGGGTCACGGTGGGGGGCGAGGGCCCGGCAGCCCCCGGCCCAGCCTGCCTGCGCCCGCAGCGCCGCGCTCGCCCCGGATGGGTGGGCGGCGCTCTCCGCTTCCTGGGCCGGCGGCGCTCGGGCGGCCGCTCGCTCCCGCCCCCTCCGCGGCGACTCCGCCCCCGGCCCCCAGGTCACTCCTCTCTCCAAGTTTGTTTGCTCGCTCGCCCCCGGCTTCCGGGCCCCCCGCGGTCCCCGGCCGGTCCCCGCGACTCGTCGGGCGGTCCACAGGTTGGTGGCGGCCCCGCCCCCGGCCCCGCCCCCGGCCCCGCCCCGCCCGGTGGCGGGAAGCAGGTAAGCCGGCTCCTGCCACCTCGCGGCCGGACTCTGGGCTCCGCCCCACGCCAGCCCCCGGCCCGGGGTTTCGGTCCCGCACCCCTCTTAAAGGTAAAGAGGGCCCCGCAGGCCTCTCCGGCCCGCGCCGGCGCACCCGGGCCTGCCGAAGGGTGCTGCCCTGGGCTCCTCTCCGAAGGACCTCCTGGCCACCTCGAGCTAGAGATGACCCCTGCCTGTTCCCCTACTGGAGACTTTGGAGACTGGCCAGGACTTCGGCTTCCTGGGGCCACTGTGTTGCTTTGTGCCCTTGGACAAGGCACTAGAACTCTGGACTTGCTCTTTAATGGTCTGATGGGCCAACTGAACTGCCCATCCTGGAGAGCGGACAAGATAACCTTGCCTGTTCCCGTTGTCCCTTTAAGGGGGGGGGTGCCCCACCCTCCAGAGCAGCTCCCTGACATCCAGCTCCTTCCCAGCCCCAGCACAGTTCTCTCCCCCGTCCTTAAAGCCTCTCGTTCCAGCAGACTTTGTGAATCCTTGCCCTTCCTCTTGTAAGACAGTGAGGTGAGTGCTGCTCTGAGCCCCCAGACTCAGTGGTAGTGATTCTTGGCCCTCCACCCAAAACACAGTTGGGCATACACTAGGTGCTTCATAACTGTTAGTTAATACAAAATGAGGGACTTTAGGGGAGCACCTGGATGACTCAGTGGTTGAATGTCTGCCTTCAGCTCAGGGCATGATCCCAGGGTCCTGGGATCCAGTTCCGCATCCAGCTCCCTGCACAGAGCCTGCTTCTCCCTCTGCCTGTGTCTCTGCCTCTCTCTCTGTCTCTCATGAATAAATTAAATCTACCAAAAAAAAAAAAAAAAAAAAAGGACCTTAGGAAACAGTAGGGTCTCCTTACTCTGAACCCCTGGACCCCTTCGGCATTAGGGACCCCAGGGAGAGTGGGAGGGGGAGAGACAGCCGTATGGTCTTGCCCAGCCTTTGCTTTGTTGGGAGTTTTAACTCAGTTTGAGGATTACTTGAGCGCCTACTGTGTGTGGGTAGGCAGACTGGGTACTTCATGGGGGCAGGACCTTGGCCTCAGACAGGGGCCCTGCCACAGGGCGAGCACTCACTGGGTGCTGGCTGCTTGCTCCTCCAGGCCCCTGAAGGGAGAGCCAGACCGGCCCAGCAGGAGTGGGGAGGAGGTGAGAAGGGAACCCTCTAGCTGCTGCTGCTGCTGCCGAGTCAGAGCCTCACAGCCCCTCAGCCCCGGGGCCCACCTGAGTGTGGAATCCACTGGATCCAAGGCTCAAGCTGGCATAAGGAGATCCCAGACAAGGTTTCTTAGCCCACCTCCCTTTCACCAACTGGAAGGCCTCTGGAGGAAATTCTAGAAAAGGGGCAGGGCTTGAGGAATGCCTTGATGGTGGGAGAAATCAGAGTCCAGTCTAGACCTGGCTTCTTCAGATGCGGGGTTAGGGTTTGCAAGGTTTGGGTTCCAGTCCTGGCCTTTCCCAATTCCTCACTGGCCAGATCCCAGAACATCAGGGTGGTTCAAGTCTCCCCCCATTTCTGCAATGGGCACAGCCTACTGTGTGCACAAGTAGGAAGCTGAAGACTCCTAAGCCAGCAGCTTGACACCAGGTGCCACTGTCTTGCTGTCTCAGAAATCTGTGGGTTACAGGGTGTTCCCACCCTGTTTCAGCCTGCCTCCAGCCTGGAACACACTGGGCTGGGTTTGCCCACTTCTTCAGCTCCTCTCAAGGTCCCTGAGGGCAAGGTCTGGCTTCTACCTTTGTCCCCTCTAGGCTCGCCCAGGCCTGGGCCCCAGCTTGGGTCCGCAGGGGGGTCAGGACACTTGGGCCATAGCAGTAGCAGCTGAAAACCACCAGGGTCGTCTAATCAGCGCGGTGGAGCTCTGCACCTCTCACCCAGGCTCCCCTTCGGTCTGGCCCAAGAGCTCTTCTCTGTCTGGTCTGGGTGGGGCTGCTGTGCCTCTGGGTTGGATGAGGGGTATGTTTTAGGGTATATTTAAGCTTGAGCACACTTGGATGCTGAATCATAAAAGTTTGGAAGCCCCAAAGGTTGGATCATTGGCTGTTCCTTCGAAGGATGTTGTAATCAGAGACTTTTGGACACTGGAAATTATATCAGTGAATGTTGAGATCGTAGTTTTAGAAGCGCAGATGCATGGGGGGGGGGGAGGGCGCACTTCAGAGGTCACCAACACCATCTCCAATCACAAGAGCTTTTCACACTGCCTTGTGAGGGCTTGTCGACTTGGCTGGCTTTCCTCTGCTCGTGCCGAATCCTGCGTGGCCTAGCAATGTGCCATGGTCCCAGGAGCTCAATAGACCGGGCTGACTTGAATGCAAGTGAAGGCATTGCATCAATGGACACTTATTTCCAACCCAGAGACAGTAAGAACAGAGCTCAAGTGTGTGTGGATGAAACCGGCCAGCTGGGCTCAGCCTCGAACTAGCTGGGTGACCTTGGGTGAGGTAGTCCACCTGTCTGAGCTCAGTGTCCTGGGTAAAATGAGAACAATAGTGGGTACCTGACAGATTCTTTTGAGGACTAAAGGAGTTTCTACGTAAAATGCTTTTAACAGGCCCTGCTCCTTGTTATCCAGCCTGCAAAGTCTGGAATGAAAAGACTCTTGCCTCCATTTCTGCCTAGTTGCCCCCTAAATGTGTCCTGCTGCCTTCTTGGGACAATAGCACTTTTTTTTTTTTTAAAGACTTTATTTATTCATGAGAGACACAGAGACAGAGAGGCAGAGACACAGGCAGAGGGAGAAGCAGGCTCCATGCAGGGAGTCTGACGTGGGACTCGATCCCGGGACTCCAGGATCAGGCCCTGGGCTGAAGGCAGGCGCTCAACCGCTGAGCCACCCAGGTGTCCCATAATAGCACATTTTTTTCACATACTTGCATACATCTCCCAGTAAGGCTGGCATCATAATCCCCATTATCCCCTACTGATAAATAGGCCAAGGCTCCGGGGCACCAGGTCCATCCCCAGGTCCCTCACGGTTATGTGGTAGAGGCCAAGTTAGAAAGCTGACCTGAGGGACACCTGGGTGGCTCAGTGGTTGCGCGTCTGCCTTTGGCTCGGGTTGTGATCCCGGGATCCTGGGATCGAGTCCCATGTCGGGCTCCCTGCATGGAGCCTGCTTCTCTCTCTGTGTCTCTCATGGATAAATAAAATCTTAAAAGAGGAAAAAAAAAATCAAGCTGACCCGACAGGCTCCCAAGCCCTCACATGCATGCCAGATGCCACTGCTTGGAGGCTCCCGAAATGCTGCCCCCTGCCCCCTCCATCCCCACGGCTGCCTCCCGGGGGCAAGCCTGGGACAGCCTGGGAAGTGTCAGCGGGTGAAGCTCAAGCAGAACATGCGCAGGGAGGCCAGTGGCTGGCGCGGAGGTGATGGTAGCTGGGTCGGCTGCGGGGCCACTGGATTGAGCAGGAACGTCACGTTACGGACACTTGAGCAGATCGCTTGTTTGTGGTCCTACCAGGGCCGGGCTCTGAGTGGAAGCTTCTGCCCAGGGTGGCCAGGCCTGCGGGGTGATTTCTGGGGCTCTGAGAACTTGCCTGCCTCCTTCCCAAGCCAGAAGCACTTTCCCAGAAGGAAACCCTAGGAGGGGCAAAGGCAAGAGGACTTCCCAATCCTGACAGCCCTCCAGAGTTTGTGCGCTGATAACCCTGGCTTCAGGGTACAGCGGCCCACGGAGGGCTGGGGAGAGAGGGCTCCTCGGGAGACCAGGGTGCGGGGCGGGGGTGGGGTGGGGGGTGCACACAGCGTGCTGCCGGAGGGCACCTCACCTGACAGCTGGTTGGACTCGCCCTAATGTGTGCCCTCAGGCATTTACAAGCTCTGTGAGCCTCGATTTTCTTGTCAACTCTTGTCACTGCAGGCAGTTCTGAGGACGAGTGCCAGGCCAGGCCTCGGGCTGGCTCCTGTGCCCTCCTCCTGTGCAGATAGGGGCAGAGACAGGCTCTCAGGCGGGTGGCGGCCCCTCGGGTCCTGGTGGCTGCCACAAACAGATGAGCAGTGTGCTGTAGTTGCCAAAAAAGAAACCCAAACGAGCTGCTTTCTCCAGCCGCATGAATAGAAGTGGAAGTGTGGCTTCGGGGTCTGGGAAGTCCCACTGCTCCTGGCGGGGGGGTGGGGGTGACCCTTCAAGGCAAGAGAACCCCCCTTCCCTGTTCCACCACGAGGACTCCAGAGGCTCTGGGTCTCCTGAGCGGTGCTCCAGACCTCTGGCCAAATCCACACACGTTATTTGGGGAGTGATTCCTCCAGGGAGTGGAGCCAGCGGAGGGTCACCTTCCATCATCAGACTCCACCCCCAGCCCTGCAGACAGATGCGGGCTCCCTCCCAGCTCGTGTGACATGCTGAGCTCCTGGCTCACAGGTTCCATGCCAGCCTGTGGGCTGACCGCGGGGCCATGCCTCGCATGCAGGCCGCTCAGAGGCACCTGCAGGACGGCAGATGGTTGGGATGGATTGACTAGGAAAAAGGGAAGGTGGTAGGTCAGGAAGATGAAAAGGGATAGCCCTGTCCCTGCAACATCTGGTCACCCCATGCCAACACTTTGGTGACCAGTCTGCTCAGGGACTCTTCAGAAGGCTTCAGAGAGGCCTTACAGCTCCCCAGGTCCCTTCCCACAATCAAAGAGGAACCCAAGGGCCAGAGAAGGAAGCATCTCCCTCAAAGTCACACAGCAAGCCCGGGACCCCACTGGGAGCAGGTGGAGACTCCCAGCCCGAGGCTGCACCCAGTCCCATCCCACCCTGCAGCACTTCCACAGTTAGGACAAGATCGTACTGCAAATGGTGCTTCTGGGACTTAAGGGCAGCATCACAGGGAATAGGGTTTCGTTTCATTTAGAAGAACCTTCCTACTACAGACTCTTTCAGGGACATCACAAGTGTCCAGGTGGAGTTTGGCCCAGCAGAGAAGGGAACATGAATCAGGCCATGTGGCTGGGGGTATGCAGGGGTCCGAGTGTGTGGAAGCCCCACTGCAGGAGGGCTGAGTCTGGGGAGGGGGGTTCCCGTGGTGATGTGAGGCACATCCAGTGAGACCTGGCATGGAGAAACCCCCCTCATTTGCTGAATGGAAAGGAGTGCCCAGGCTGGGGAGTGAGCATGCTGGGCTCTGGGAAGACCAGCGGACTGGGCTGTTCTCCAGCACCTCCCAATAGTATCTGTGGAAAGGGGTTCAGCCTGGGAAACACTGGGTTAGGCAAAGTGAAACTTTTTTAAATGCAGGACTTCTCATCGGCTACTAGGGAAGAGAGATGGCGGGCAGCCTTGTCCAGACCTATCTCAACGGGAACCCCCTCCTGCAGAGCAGTACGGAGGTCTGACTCCACACCACACCGGGCCGTGCCCTGGACTAACTCCCCCTAACGCTGGCTTGCTCTCAGCTTCCTGGCAGAGCCATTCCCCAGGGACTGGACCAAGTCTCCCAGTGAAAACTCTGGTAACACCAGGGGGTTAAGTGTGCCCCAGCTGGGACTGGCAGGGGGCCCAGCGCAGCATCCCTGGGCCTCTCTAGAAACATTCTGCTGCAATTAGCACCCTGCTTCCTGGGAGCAGCCTCTGGGGAAAGCGAGAAGAGAAGCCGAGGCAGGGCCCTCAGGGGTGTGCAGGCCGCAGTTGTGTTTGGAGGGCTGAGAGCAGCAGGCGGAAGTTGTGCGCAACAGGGGGCCTCCCACTCAGCGTCTGCAGCAGCTGGGGCTCCTGGCAGGCAGGCCTGAGCGGCCACTCACTTCCAGCTGGGACGGCTCTGGGCCCGCCACAGCCCTGGGCCCTCTCTGGTGACTCAGCACCGCCAAGGGCCCCCAAGCAGGGCCTCTTCCTGTGAAGGGCTCAGGGGTGATGAGGAGGAGAACCCTGGCTGGATGGCCAAAGACTGGGCTGGGGAGGCCTGCAGGGCAGCCCCGGGACCCTCCCACTCCTGGACCCTCGTCTCCCTCCATCTCAGAAGGGCCAGGAGGGCAGCTGGTCCAGGAAAAAGGACGTTTTATTTCCATAAATATTCCTGCTCTCACTCACACACAGACCCCACTCCGCCCACAGACAGACGGATGGGCAGAGGGGGGCCACCCACAGGAGGCAGAGGCCAGGGGCCCAAGGAGACGCCCCGAGGATTCCAATGAGGGACCTCCCTTGGCCAGGGGCCCTGGAGCTCCCAGCTGGGGCCCTAGGTCTGCCGTTACCTCTGGGCTGGCAGTTACAGCCCCCACAGTCCCTCAGGAGGCCTGACGGCAAAAGGGGGCAGGTGGGTATAGTGAAGCCCCCACGAGGAGTGGGGGACAGGTGGGGCTCCCCCAACTGGGCCCCCTGAGACGATGACCACAGGGCCACCGAGAAAGAAAAGCAAAGAGTGTCAAACCACACACCAGAGAGTGCAAAGAGCTGGGGGTGCAGGCGTCACCCCCCCAGTCACCCGGTTCCTATGGAGGAGGCCTGAGCTGGTTCCTGCTCCAGCATGGCCCCCGAGTTATGGCTGGGCCTTCCCATAAGGCATAAGAGACAGGTGGGGACGACCCCACCCCAGGCTGGGGTTGGGGCTGGGCCTGAGGTCCTGGCCCCTGCCCGACAGCCCTGCTTCTCCCCTACGACCCCAAGTCCTTCCAGGGCCAGGTAGCTGTTCCCCTGCTCCAGGCTCCCCCCTGTGGCAAAGGTCCCCAGCAGTGCAAACCCAGGCCCAGCCTCCTGCTGGGTTCAGCTCCGCAGGGGAGGGGGCAAGGAAGGAGGGGCCCACAGGGGTATGGAGAGAAGCACCAGGCCAGGGGGGGATGGCCATGGGAACAAAGGGCGTCCTAGGCCACCATGGCCTCCCACCCAGGCCAGACAGCGCCCAGTCCTGCTGCCCCCTCCTCTCCCCAGCCCCTCCCTGTTCTAGAGGCTCCCCCAGGTCTCGGGTGGGGGGAACTGGTCCACGTCCCCCATCTCGTTGTAGGTCTGGTCGCCCATGGTGAAGAGAAGCTTGTAGCGGAGACGAACCTTCTCCTGCGGCAGAGAGGGTGAAGGCAGAGAGTCAGAGGGAGAGAAGAGGCTGCCCCCACCCCATAGCGGGGCGCTGTCATGGCCTGGCCCCTCACCTTCTGGGGGT
This sequence comes from Canis lupus familiaris, assembly GCF_011100685.1. NCBI lineage: Eukaryota > Metazoa > Chordata > Mammalia > Carnivora > Canidae > Canis > Canis lupus. Next base: position 27,974,123 of record NC_049231.1, read on the forward strand.
TGGCGAGGAGCAGGACCTGGGTGATGGCAGAGGGGTGGACGATGGGGTTAAATGCTGGCAGTTCCGTGCCTGAAGGCGGCTGCAGCTTCACTTTCATGACCTGCAGACAGGAGAGCAGGACGGGGCCCAGCTAGCCCCGGCTTCCTGTCCCCATCCTGAGGGACCAGGCCCAGTCCACCTGCCAGCTCTTCCTTGGAGGGTCCTGAAGCTCTTGTCCCTTGGTTCCCTTCTATCCCCTGATCCCCAGGGGACCCTGCCCCCTTCCCCCCACCCCCTGACAGCTGACTCCCGTCCAGCCCCAGATCACCCTGCCTGGAAAGGAGGGAGGCAGGCTTGTGTCACCTTGGGGACAGCTGACTGGAAAACGATGTTGCGAATGGGCTGGGGGGCAGTGCTCAGCATAGAAACCACCACCACCAGCACGTCGGAGCGCCCCGGCAGCGGGTCTCGGGCAAAGTGGAAGAGGACCCGGAAGCCATGCTGGTCATACACTGTTACTGGCAAGATGCTGCCTGGCAGAGGGAAGGGGAGAGGGTGATGGGTGGTGCCAGGCCCAAGCCCATGGGCGTCCAACCAGCTCCCCCCACCCAGCTCACATCAGGCACTCGCGGCTCTGCTGGGAACAAGTGAACGAGTCCACATGCTCAGGTCCCTGCCTTGACCCTGGGCAGTAGTGTGGCCAGGGGTTACAGACCAGCCCCCAGGTGGGGCAGGCAGACTTCCACCGTGTTGGTGGAGGCAAGATGCCACCATGGACGGAGTCACCGCTGTGGCTCCCCCAGCACTGCTCCCTGGAGAGCTGGGATGAAGGCCTGGCTGGGGGCTGGGGTCCTGCTCTCCCCGTGTGACCCTGGTACGGTCACTCTGCCGTCCAGGATCCTCCCTACTGGTAAGAGAGGGGCACCACTACCCACTCCCTGGGGACACTGAGGGGGTGATGCTCTTGGTCACAGGGCAGTCACAGGATGGCAGTCACAGGCCGAGAAGACTAGTCAGGCTTTACCTGTCTGCTCGCAGCCTGGGCTATGAGCGGCCTCCCTTTTGCTCCCGGGCAGGAGAGGCTCAGGCTTGGACCTACATCTTTACCCTGGTCTGGTTTCATGATCTCGGAGAGACCTGGAACCTCTATGTCCTCGCCCTGACTTCCTGGGAAGGCAGCACTCAGCAGCCAGCGTACGAAGTCCTCCTGCCTATGGAACCTTGGACTCTATAGAGCACTCTGCCTTCGCTCTGAGATGGATGAAAAAGTGGAATCCTGGGAAGGGCAGGGGTCTCACCCAAAGCTCCCAAAAGGGCAGTGAGGGGGTGCTGCTGGATGGTGTGCTGACCCAGTTCAGCCTGTAGCTGCCTGCGCCCTTGGCCCACTCACTGGGTTTGATGGACTCCAGGGGCACAGTGATGGTAGCCAGCGAGAGCTCAGTCGTAGTCGGCTGCTGCGGAGGCCCAGGGGGCTCGGGAGATGCGGTATGAAGGAGGCCAGCGGCACTGGAGCTGGGCGAGCTGCAGTTGCTCTTGTTCTGCAGGTCCCGGAGTGTGAGCCGGGGGGCAGGCTGCTGCTTCTCCCTTGTTGGGGGACGTGGCATTGGGGGTGAATCTTTGGTGGCCGAGAGATCAGGGTCACAGGACAGGCTGGGATTCCTGGCTGTCCCCAATGATCAGCTGAGATGCCTCCCTGCCTCTCCGGCCTTGGTCTCCTCCCCTTGGAATAGGCAGCTCTTGCTCCCCAACCTGCCACCCTTGGCCTATAGGGTACAGTTCCCCTTTCTCTCATAACCTCTCTGTTCCACGGAACGGGCCCTGCACCTGCCTCGGGCCCTGTTGCCTCCCATAAGCCCAGCACAGAGCTCAGCACATAGCAGTCCTCTAGGTGGGGAGGAGTGGGGGGAGGGACTCCCACCCCATTCCAGCCAGGGGGTGCCCTCACCACCGCACTTGTTGGGACTCCGGGGGCAGTGACTGCTGCAGGAGGGTCTTCCCCAGGAGGTCCAGGTCATCCAGACCACTGCTTGCTGGCAGGGATGTCTGCGCTGAGGGCTGGCTGTCTGTGCTGGGGACCTGAGGCGGGGCTGGGGGTTCTGCGCCATCGGAGGACTGTTGGGCACACAAAGCATGCAGATGGGTAGGGCGATGCTGAAAAGGGGCAGAGTCACCTGGCGCTGCCCTGAAGCCCCTTCCCCTCCTTGCAGGTGACATCTGGGGAAGCAGCACGGAAGAGGACGTTCTTGCTGGCCCACTCCCCTCTTGTGGGCTGGCCTGGTCTGGGGTTCTACTCTAGAAACCATCACATTCCAGGGTCCTTAAAGTCACCCCCCAAAAAAGAACGGGGAACCCCGTCTCAACCCAACATGGAGACTCGCAGGGAGAGCATGTGGAGATGAGAATGCCTGCCTTCCCCCAACCGCAGACCCCACTTGGGGACAGGTGCCTCAGCGCCAGGGCCCCTGCCGCCCCAGGGTCCCCTCTCCTCACTGCCTCCTGAAGGCTGCCTGTCCCAGCTGCCCTCCCCCTGGGACAGGTCAGGTGGGTTCCTGGCCCTCCTACCTGGAAGTTGTTCCATCCAGCACCGTCCAAGCTGGGGCCTGGAGGGGGTGTGGGGTCGCTGAGGCCTGAGAGGAAGTGAGACAGAGATAAAGGAGCTGGATTCCTGAGAGTAAACACAGGGGCTGGGGGCTGTGTGCTGGCTTGGGGGTCACTGGCTCCTGCCCTCCCTCTACATCCCCTCGAGAGGCTTAGTTCAACGGGGAAATCCCACTTTTAGAGGGAACGAGCAGCAGAGCAGAAGCAGAAACCAAAGATCCTGAAGGCCCATTCCCTGCACCCACTGGTGTTCCTCTCCTGCCACTCTGAAGCCACCTCCATCACTAGACATCAGGACTTTTGTCTTCAGAGACAATGGGCAGCTGGGAGCCCCGAGTGGGTGGAGAGGTAGGATTCAGTGGGAGACACCAGGTGAGGATCCATGGACAGGGGGTGGCACTGTGCCCACTCAACAGTGGCCTCTGGACATCAGAGCACAGGCGGTGCCCCAGACTGAACAGCCAGGTTGGCTGGGCTGCAGTGCCCGCATGTGCACAGTGGCAGGCGTGAGCTGGGGCAGACTCCTGAGGCCTTCTCTGCCCTGGCCCGTGCCCACAGGGTGGGCTGGCTGGGACCAAGGAGAGATGGGGGCCCTGTGGATGGCTCTGCTTACTGGCCTGCCGATAAGCAGAAGGCAGTCCAGGTCACCAACCAGTCTGACCTCTGCCCGCCCTGAGGTACACTCGAGACCAAGTTCACCACGGGTTTTACCTAGAGAAGACAAGTTATCCTGTTTCTAGCAAATCCTGAAGAAGTGACCTGCAGCCTGAAGTGCCGCAAAGGCAAGGCACGGGCAGCCCAGATGGCTGGGTCTCCTCTCTGGGCACAGCACCCTGAGAGCAGGGATGACACGGGGGTGGCTGCTAAGGTTTCCCACACACCCCTGACGTGTCAGGCTCCTCAGCCGTGGGACTCACTGAATCCTCAAACTACCCTGTTCACCCCAAGGGCGGTGCAGTAACCTGCCCCAGGCCACACACCTGGCAAGTGGCGGCATCTGGGCCCGGCTGGAGCAGGGCCTCATTCCTGGAGTTCAAACACGGCTCTGCCACTTGGCTGTGTAACCTCAGGCTGGTGACAACCTCCTTGTGCCTCGTCTGTAAAACTGAGCCAGCAGCCGTCTGTACGAGGGGACTGCGGTACACTAGAGCAACGAGAGGAAGTGCCTGCACCGTGCGGGGCACCCTCCTCAGCAGACGGGAAGTCTGCATTGCTTACCCTGCCCCCTCCTTCACCCTTCCTGCGGCGAAGAACCGTTTAGGACAGGCCCCCTCTGTGGTCCCCAGGCTTCCTCTATTCCCCCAGAGCTGGGCGGGTGCTGCCCTGGCACTTCTGGTTCCTGTTCCCACATTTTCTCTGCTTCTGAGTAGAAACCAATGGGAGCTGGAGGCTCAGGGCTCTGCGGCAGCGGCCCAGGGACAGGAAGTACGAAGCACACCTCACTTCTCCTAAAAAGGTGGCTTTGCCCCAGGTGGGTAGTTGTTGCCTGGCACATGCTCTGCTGGGGCAGATGAGCCGGGGGCGGGGGGGGGGTGCTCTGTCACTGGACCATCCTGTCCCTTTCTGTAGCTCAGAATGAAGAGGGGGCAGGTGGATGGGAGGCAGAAGCAGACCCACAGACACCCTGTGGCCAGACCCTTTTAGGTAGGGTGCCAGCTGCTGGGCCTAGACAGGAGCCCCGTCCTGGTCCACTGTCCAAGCTCTTGTGTCCCTTTCCTGGCTGATTAGCTGAGTCAGAGCCACAGAAAGGTTCAGAGAGAGACTCAGGATTGAGTGCCTCGTCCTAACCTGCTTGCCCCCTTTGGCAAGGCACACCCCCACCTGCCTGAGCCTTGGTTCTGCATCTGTACAGCAGGGATGTTGGTGGCATCCGCTCCTGTGGTGGGTGGAGAGTGGTGGTCTGTGATACGACAGTCTGGTAGCCGTGGTTAGGGAAGCCACCTGCCCAGGACCCTGGCTCATGAGTGCTTCTTCCGGTCCATTAGGTTTGGTTTTTACCTCAGAATTGGCTCGAGAGAACACACTGACTCTTGGCATTGAAGTCAGTTCCCGCAACTAAACCTTTGAGGTTCCTCTGACAGAGCTCAAGCTCTTTTTATTTCTTTTTTAATAACTTCAGGGCTGAGACGGAGAGGCCACCACCATGATCTCCTGCTTCTAAAGCCTCAGAGGGGGCTGCTGCATCAGAAAGCTGGACTCCTAACAACTGTCTGGCCAGCTGGCTGCCCCCTGCATCTTCCCCAGGCATGTGCCTGGTCCCCGTGGGCTCTTGAGCCCTGCCGCTGGCCCATAGTCCAGGACCGGCCTGGGACATGGAGTGCTTGGGGCTCTGGCAGCAGCTTCCCCGGAGCTTCCGGTACTGCAGGGCCATGGCTCTGTCCCTGTGCCTCTCTCCCTCTTTTTTTAAAGATTTATGTATGTATGTATGTATGTATGTATGTATTCATGAGAGACGCAGAGAGAGAGACAGAGACACAGAAAGATGGAGAAGCAGGCTCCTCACAGGGACTCTCCCCCGACCCCAGGGTCACACTCTGAGCCTAAGGCAGATGCTCAACTGCTGAGCCACCCAGGTGTCCCATGCCTCTCTCCCTCTAGATGGGTGGGAAAACCACAGCTCTCTGCTGGGAGGCTCCCAATTCTTGGCTCTAACCTGCTGTGGGGAAGTCCCACCATTTCCCCACAGGCCACTGGAGCCTAGGTATGGGCGGCTCACCAGAGCTCGCTTTAGAGGCTGGCCAGTCTCACCCTTTGGCTAGTGACCCAGTAAGAACTCCTTAACATTCCTGAGCCTCAGCCTCCTCAGCTGTGAAATGGGCCTAACCCCACAGGACCCACCGGATGCAGGATGCCTCACGTACTGTGGGCATCCCCTCCACCTGCAGCCAGCCCACCCTCCTCTGGGCCCCAGCCCTTCCTCACCCAGAGACATGAGCTCATCATCAAGCAGGGAAACTGAGGTGCTAGGCTGCTCGGAGCTGGCTGGGTCAGCAGGCCGGGTGGGCACGCCTGGGTAGGTGGTGCCCGTAGGAGGGAGATCCAGGCCGGAGAGGTCCAGCAGGGCCGAGGTGCTCCCTGCGGGGAAAGGAGAGTCAGGCACGCCCTGGGTGGAGGACAGTCAGGCTGTTGGAGGCCAAGGTGCTGGGGCGGGGGGGGGACCTGGGGGGCAGGAAGCTGTCCCCCACCCCCCACAGCCCTCCTGCTTCCTTTGCCCTCCTTGGCCATACTGTCCTGGCCCCCAAATCTGACACCAGGCCCTTTGTCTAGCACACGGTGTTCCTTCTGTCCAGAACCTATTTTCTCCTTCTCTCTACTTGGCCAGCTGCCCCCCATCCTTTGAGATGTCAGTTAAATTCGGCTGCTTCTGTGTAACCCCTGCCCCTGCAGCCCCCCAACAGGGTCCCTTCTAACCTCTGTGGGCCCCCATGGCTGTCACTTCACTCTGACTGGAGCCGAGCCTACAACATCTGTGTGCTAAACCCTCCCTCCCACCTTCTGATAAGTAAACCAAGCCTGGAGGGTGCCTTCCAGCCCCACATGACAGGTGCCAGATCTATCAAATGAAAGAAAGGCCTTCCTTCTTCTGCCCGTCCTTGCCAAACCCTGGCTCCCTCTCCCTCCTCCTCATGTCCAGACTTCCTCCCCCACAGCTGCAGCCTTGGCCCAGACTTCCCCCCCAGCTCTCTCCTTAGGGGCCTTCCCTATTTAAGGGGCCAGGGTCACCCTGGCAGTCACAGCCCCCAGCTCTGGAACCAGCGCTCCACCAGCCTGGTAGGGCCCTCCCCAGCTCCCCTGCCAGATGCTCACCAGGGATGGAGCTGGCTGCAGCATCACCATTGACCTCCTCACCCCTCACCAGCTGCTTGTACAGGTTGATCACCTGGGTGAGGTTGTCGTTGGCCTGCAGGATCTCGGCTGGAACAGGCAAGAGAGGAGAGACTAGGCTGAGGGAAGGTGGGGGCCTTTGGGGGGAGATGAACACCTGCATCCATCCCAGCCCTCGGGTGAGGGGGTGGGGCGGGGGCATCCCGTTTGCTCTACTCAGGCCCCCTGCCACCTCCTCTTGTCCAGTGTCTCCACTTGACCACCACCTGGAAAACCATCACTGCTCACGTCCTTGCTTATTGTCGGTCTCCTCTCCATAGGCTGCATGCCCCACTGAGGAATCATATCCCCAGGGACTAGAACAGTGCCGGGCACAAACTAGGCCCTTACCAACACCACCCCCTCAGGGGCTGGGGCTTAGAGGGGTCTGGGCAGCAAGCAAGTCTCTTGGGCAGGGACTAGGTTCCTGGCACACAGAAGGCACTCAGTGAGCTTCCACTGTATCAGGTGCTGAGATGGCACCCAGATTGCTGCCCAGAGACCCTGGATGCCAGAGAATAAGGACAAGAACCTGATAATGTGGCCCTGGCAGGGGTCACAGGGCCCCGCTCCGGACTGCTCAAGCCTGCGGGACTTGTCCTCAGTTTCCAGCCCTTACCTACCAGGAGGCAGTGTCTGGCGAGAGCCCCTGGCCTACCCTGGCTCTGTCACTGTTATGCTCTTGGTCTGGGCAAGTTCCTTCTCCCCATTTCAGCTTGTTCAGCTTGTGGGCAGTAAATGAACTGCCCAAGCAGGGGCTTGGCCCATAGCATCTCATAACCACATCTGCTCCTGCTCTCTGCTTCCTCAATGAGGAGGAATCCGAGGTCCTGGAGAAGGGGGGCCCCCTGGTGGCAGCTCCTGTCAACTGCAGATACTTAGCAAGGCCTGAGAGAGGCAGCAGAGGAAAAGTCTTAGGTGACTCTGCTGGGGGCTCACCTAAGGCCTCATCGTTGTCCTCAGTGTCACTGGCCAGTCGGAAGAGTGTCGGCCGCATCCGCTCACAGCGCTGGTACAGCTCCTGGGGGCAGCAGGGTGGGAGGGTCAGGCCGGTGGGGGGCCAGGTGAGGGTGGGGGCTGGGCAGAGGAGGCCGGTGAACCCAGACTGAACCTGGACCAGTACCCATACCTTCATGAGGTCCTCGCTGCTGCGGGCTGAGGCTCCGCCCTGGCTGTGGCTCATCACCATCTCTGTCAGCAGCTTCACGTTGTTGTTTACCTCCTCAATGGCACTCACCCGCTTTGAGATCTTCTCCATCCGCTTCTGGTCCTGGGGAGGCAGCAGCCCGGGAGAGCCCAGGTCATGCCTGCTCTGAGCCAGGCACTGTCCACAGCACTCTAGTTTCCACTGGCTTGGTGTGACCCCCCACAGAGTGCTCGTGCCCAGCACAGGGCATTTAAGTCCAAGAAGCCCTCTGCCAACCACGTGCTCACTTCCTCTCCTCTTCTGTCCTGATGCCCCCTGGGCCCAGGCCTCTGCAGGAGCCAGTCAGAACCTCCAAAGCCCTCAGACACAATCTCCAGGGTGGCTTGGGAATCTGGGCTGGGTGGTTCTGGAGGACCAGAGCTACATACCCACGCCTGTGGTTTTACATGACCCTAGCTCTCCTTGTGTTTGACCCTTGAAAGGAGGTGCCTGCACTTGAGAGCCAAAGGGAGCCTTCGTGGTCACTGAGCACAACTCAACACTAGGACAGAGACCCTCCCATCCCATGCCCGCCATGCTTACTATGCACATTCCTCCCGGGTGGGACAAAAGGTGGGCTTGTGCTGTGCCCTCTAGCATAGTCACCCTCCTTGAGAGGGGCCACCCGGACTTCCTCTACACTGTCAAGGCACACCCAGCTTGTTCTGAGTACAGCCTGGGACTTCTGCCCTGAGTGTCTCCAGACTGTAGGCTTTGATGGCCTGCCTCCATCAATAAAAGAAGTTTCAGCGTGTGCCCACAACATCCATATGCTTGCTTAGAAGTTAAACACATACTCTTCTCTTCCCATGCAAGACATACACATATGTGAGTCCCTTAAATATAATGGACGATGCCTAACTGATTTCTGTTTCTCGTGGAAGAGGGAGCTGGCCTCACAGAAGGCCCTTTACCTGGGTCACTGCAGGATTCCTCATATGCACACACACAACCCCACCTCGGTGGCCCAGCTCAGATCCCCACTTTGCCTCCTCCCTGCACCACGGGCTTGGCCATCACCTCTTGCACCATCTCCTTGATGAGTTTGTTGGCTGCTCGAAGGTCCTCGGGGTGGGAGCTCTTCAGTAAGCGGGCCAGCATCTGCAGGGATGGAGGGGCACAGCTGTGACACCAGGACTGGGCCTGGGGTCATATCCTGGCTCCCCATTTCCTCACTGGGGGGACACAGGGCGTGTATTAAGCTCTTTGAGAAATGGTGAGACTCTACCGACACTTGATGGAGGTGGCCATAGGACGCCTGAAACACTGCACATGAATACTCCCCAAAGAAGTTCTCAACAAATGGTACAAAATGTTATATGACTATCACGAGAGGATCTTTCTGGGTGTACCAGAAAGGTACAGAAAGCATGTACCAGAAACTCAATAGCGCTTACCCTCTGGGGCTGGGACTAGGTAGACAGGACCTTTTATTTTGTATCTTAGCTCCTCTGTGCTGTTTAATTTCTTGCCCATGAGCACAAGCTTCTTCAACACAAAGTTCATGAAATTACCATTGAAAGGATCAAAGACAAAACTGCTGCTCAATGCCCTCAAAGTAATCCCAGGGATACCAAACATGCTCCTGCGCTTACTAAATGCAGGGGTTCTGGATGAGAAGTACTCAGTACACAGAAGTGCTTTATAAACTGTGCCTGTCACCCACTACGGTGACTGTGCCCCGCGTGAGCCTCTGTTTCAGGTCAGGGCAGCCAGGGCCTGGAATTCAGACCAAGTGGGCCCCGAAGCTCCTCGTCTACCCCTCCTACCCCTCCCTGGAACCTCACCTTGGATTTCTCCTCGTCCTCAAAGATCACATTCTTGGGTCGTGGAGGAGGAAGGGGAAAGGTGGCATCATCTGGAAGTTTGGGGTCGGACTTCACAATCCCTGGAGCAGACAGTGGTGAGAAGGCTGTCAACAGGACCTAGGGCCAGGGGTGGGATGGGAAGGGGCGGGAGGCAGGCGAGGGTAGGATGGAGGCTTGGGGACAGCCCTTCTCCAGCATACTGGCTTTGGACTCTGGTGGGCCAGAGTCAGCTCCTGAACTAAGATGCCAAACTGAGTGGTGGAGTTTAGGCACCCGTATTTTAAGGCCACTCTGTGGAGCCCATAAACAGGCCCCCCTCGCTATAGGTTCTCGGAAAGTTAAAGGGCAGTTCCATGACCACGTTGCCAGAAGCTGCCCCTGAAGTGGCCAAAAGCCCCAGCTCAGGGAGGAGGCACTGCTCACACCCCACCATCTGGTGCCTCACCCTGCTTCTTCAGCATCTGGTAGGCCTCTGCGATTTTCACCTCCTCAGGCAGGCCGACCGTCCAGCTGTAGAGGAGCTCCAGGATCTTGTTCTTCACCTTCTCTGATGTCCGTGAGCCCAGGTACTTCAGACACCAAGGGGAGAGGAGGCTTTTGCAGTTGTCTGGCCCCACTCACTGCAGCCCAGCCCCTGCCCCAACCTGGCTGCTCCCCAGGGCTCCAGGGAAATCTCAGCTTGCGGGGCCCTCACGTCCCACCTGGCTGGACTGGTGCAGACTGAGCTCACCTCCTAGCTCTGCTGCTCACTAGCTGTGCCAGCCCTGAAGGTCTGTTGGCCCCACCTGTTAAGTAGGGATGATAGCAGTGACACCATGGTGAGGATGCAGAGCTGACACGGGGAAGGTGCAGAGCCTAGCGCCTGCTTTCAGCCAGCTCAACTCTGGCTTAACTCAGTGACCTCAGGAAGGAGGAGCCACCTGGCTTGGGGCTGGCCAGGGTAGGGGCAGGTGTGGAATTGCTTGGCCCTGGGTCCCACTCACAGTCTCTTAGCAGCAGACTAGGCTGAGGCAACTGGCTCTCACACCAGTCACCTCCTGGGAAGAGAATGGGGGGCCGGCTGGAACATTCAGCTGCTACTGGTCAAGAGAGGGGTATGAATGAAGGAGGGACAAAGGGGGTGGGCTCTCACCCAAGGGGCAATAAGCATGTGCATGCTAGGGATGCCTGGGTGGCTCAGTGGTTGAGCGTCTGCCTTTGGCTCAGGGCATGATCCCGGGGTCCTGGGATTGAGTCCCGCATCGAGCTCCCTGCAGGGAGCCTGCTTCTCCCTCTGCCTGTGTCTCTGTGTATCTCATGAATGAATAAATAAAATCTTAAAAAAGAAAAAGCACGTGCATGCCCTACGGGAGGACCCCCTCACCCCCCACCCAAGGCCAAGGCTAGGGCTTGACCCATCAGGGGGCTCAGCCATTCAGGTTTGGGGCCTCAGCATCCAAGGTCTCATGGAGGCTACTCTTGTGAGGTGGGGACAGGGAGACCCTACACTAGAACCCTAGGAGCGTGGGGAGACATCAGAGACAGAGTGGCCTACTGGGGAGGCTGATCAGCAGCTGCGTGCATGCCCTGTGCTCATTCCTCACTAAGCCTGAGCCGCCCCATCCTTGAGCAGTTCCAGAGCAGCCAGCTACCTGGTGACCTGGAAGCCCTCCTCCTGGACCTCCCACCATCCCAGACTCAGCTGTGAATGACCTCAAGGAAGGCTCTGTGTTTGTGCCAGAGTTCTAACGGGAGCCTGAGCAGCAGATGTGGGAACCCCAATGTGAGTTTCTGGGAGGACAGCAGTCAGGTGCCTCCCACACAGGGTCCTCCTTCAACACCCCCCCGCCCCCATGATTGCACAGGCCTAAACTGGGGCTGGGAGCACTCACCTTGGGAGACACGACCTTGATGAGCTCATTGAGAAAGCGGAACTTGCCCACCTCGTCATGGAACCTTTTGCCACAGCTCTTCATACATGTTTCCAGCACCTAGTGTGGGGGGAACCCAAGGAGAGGGGTCAGAAGAGACAGTCTCTCCTCCCACACCTTGGCCAGGGCCTGGAAGCCCAGGGATGGGCATTCAGAGGGTGGAGGGTGGGGGGAATGACTCCTGAGGACAAGTGGATTCTGAGGGTCAGAGGCCCCTGAGCCTGATCACCACCTTCTGAGGTGGGGTGGGTGCCCTTGAGGGCTGGCAATGTCTAACTGGCAGCGCCGAGGGAGCCCCTCCATGGCCTGGCCACATTTGAGCACCACTTGTAAATGAATTCCCTATTCTTTTTCTGCAAAGGTTTTTTAAACTTCAATAGGCACCATGCACCTCGCCTTATCCTATTTATCTGTGCACTCATAGGACTAGCAAGTTTGAGAAAACCCTATCAAAACAAATACATAACTATGAAAAGAAAACCTGCTTATCTGCCACCTAAGGTCAGCCTTGGTCTATGGTGAGTTGCTAAGGGGCCCTTTCCTGGGGGCCACAGACCGTGCATCCCCCAGTCTTCTTCTGACATCGCTTCAAAAGTTCTGGCCCAAGCCCAGCGCCAACACTTGAACCCCCAAGGGAAGGACGGTACTGTCTCGGTCGGGAGACCACTGATGGGCTGAGCTGGTTCCATAATGCACCTGGGAGCTTTATAAATGTGCAGGTTCCCGGGAGCAGATCCTGAAGGAACTTGGGTTCAGTGGGCCCGGGGTGGGCCTTCATTCAGTATGTAACTGGCCTCCTGGAGATCTGACACCCTGGCCTCCTGGAGATCTGACACCCAGCTGGAGCAGGGAACCTAGTCCAGACAGTCCTGGAGGGCTTCCTCCCCACAAGAAGCCTAATGGTGCAGGGGCTGGGACGGGAGGCTCTGGGCCCCCAGGGGCTGGCCCAAACTCCTGATTGAGGTCATTCTGGCACCACTCCTTTGGGCTCGAAAGAAGAGCCTGATGGGACCCCCAAAAGACTTCAGTCTTGGCCTCCCTGGGTCGTATCCACGTGGTCAAGGGACAGATGGCACGTTCTCCCCTCTTCTTACCGTCAGGGCTTGGATCGCCTCCCACTCCTGCGGTGACTGGATCTTGTGAGCCAACAGCCGCGTGGCAAGCGGAGGCCTAGGTGAGAGGAACAGCACAGATCCCAAACAGCCAGAGCCCAAGGCTCCCCAGGGCTCCACACCACCCTACTCGGATCGCAGCCCTTGGTGGCTTTGGTGGGGCAGATACAAAGGCCCAGCTCCTTTTCTGATCATCTGGGGCCAGAGATGTGGCCTGACAGGGCAGGGCCAGCAAGGAATATGAGCTGGGGACCATTGAAACGCGTGAGCTCGGCCCGTCGGCCAGCTTTCCTGAGAACTGCTAGTGGGACCCCAGCCTTGAAGGACCCAGTCTGGGAGTACACCATGACAAGGTACCATGAAGGATGGGCAGACATAGCTCCCTGGGAATTTGAGGGGACACAGGACATTCTGCTGAGCAAAATCAAAGATGGCAATGTCGCCACTAGATCATAAAAGACCCATCACTAGTGACAGTGCTTAGGATGTATGAGGAGCCTCATATGCATTTTCCTGCCCAGCCTTCAGGGGAGCTCTACAGGGTTGGCAGCGCTCTCGCCTCCCCTTTATAGCAGAAGACCTGGAGGCATGCCCGGCTGACTCAGCGGACAGAGGGACGGGGTTCGCACCCCAGCAGCTGGATGCGGGGTCAGCGCACTTTATGCACGGCCTCCTGGAGCAGAGCACCGGCACTGGTGGGAGTGCAGTGGAGGTGGAGCACCCTGGCTGCGGTCCCCAAACGTCAGCACCACCTGGGGGAGCCTGCTAACAAAGCCACCCCAAGCTCCCTGCCACTCTAGTCCTTATCTGCACCCAGGCCCCAAATGTGCATTTTTGAACAGCACTAATTTTAATGCAGGTGGTTCTCGCTCCTCTTTGAGCCAAGGGCCTGCTGGCCTCCTCCCAGCTGAGGAGCATGTCCCAACAAAGCACTGGCTGGGGTGTAGGCGGGCCTGGGCTTAATGCAGCCCAGGACTACCATTTTCTTTGTGGGGAACCCCTGAGTCCCCTGGGCCTCAGTTTATTCACCTGTAAAATGGGTTCAGTAAGGCCTGGTTTACAGGGTGGCACCGAGCAGCACCGAGTACCCACTACCATCATTAATTTGTAAGCACATTTAGAACGAAAGCTGAGTCTCCGCCCACTCATGTCTCTGCCCAAGGCCAGGGTCTGGAGTGTGCAAGGCAGGTGCCCAGTAGATTCTGTTGAGTACGTGAGCAAAAGAGGAGGCCACCTACCCCTCAAAGTCCTCGTTGAGCTGTTCGCAGAAGCCGTTGATGCTGGCCCAATTCAGCTCCTTGTTTAGAGGATTTGTGGCTCTATCTGTAGGAGGAGAGAGGGCCATGGTGGCCTGGTGAAGGGATCCCTGCCTCTCCCACTCCCTCTGGCAGTGGGGTTGGTCAGTAGGGGACAGGACTGAGCATACAAAGAGACTCCCTTTGACATCCTGTTCCAGTAGCTTCAAGACCCAAGTGATGATCTTCAGCTGCATCAATGGACAGATGAGCTCCTGTCCACTGGCTTCCCTTTGTGGCCTCTCCCCGAATAGCGCTACTTTTAGAGCCAGTGCTCAGGGGTGGTTCGCCACACTCTAGTGTTCCCATCTCCACAGCTGCACACCTTTCTGCCTGCTCCTGAAAGTGTCCTCACAGTTCTCATGGAATTTATACACTCAGATCCAGAAGTAAGGAAAAAAAGAAAAAAGCCATAGTTCTGCTCTCAAGGAGCCATGTGGCTGGCTGGGAAGTGGGCCAAGGAAAGCTAGGTTCTCAATACAATGTGACAAAGGGCGAAGGAGCCAGAGCAGGGGATTTCAGTCGGGCCTAGGACCAGGGAGGCTGTCTGGAAGAGGCAATGCTCAAGCAGGAGTTAGTTAACCAAGCTGGGATGGCATGAAGGCTGTGTGTGAGGAGGAGAGATGTAGATCACTGAGCAAAGGGCAGAGCACGAAGGACCTTGGTAATAAGGACTGCAGCTCAGATATCACCTCCTCCACGAAGTCTTCCCTAACCCTGGCTCCTGCCCAGGGTGGCACTGCTGGATCAGCTCTCTCTTGTGTGTCCCCCAGCTCTGACCTTCATCCAAGGGCCCAAGCCTGCAGTTGCACTGCATCTCAGCCTCTTGGGCACATGCCTATTTTCCCTTGGCAAACAAATGACTGAAGGAGGGCTTGGCTGTGGGCAGGTGGGCATAGGTTCTGGAGAAGTCTGAATCCAGGAAGGAGTAGTGGCCAGGAAAGGACACAGGTTTACAGAAGGGGGTAATAAACAAAGCCAATCATCTCCCTGATGCCCAATGCTGATTAAAAAACAATGAAGTAGCCCACGTGACTTCCCTGAACCTCTGTTTCCCCATTTGTAAAGTTGGAGGGAAATGAGGACTGATTTAGGTGACAAAATACTTTACGCAAGATGAGGCCATGGTGACAGCCAGAGCTAGATCTTCACTACTTCCCCAGAGCCTGTCTCTAAGCTTCACCCCATCCTGGTCTGTTCTACCCAAGCCGGACATTGAGCAGGGGGTGTAACGGGCAACACCGCCCAGCATGGGGGAGGGTGTCGGATAGAGAGGGATCTGTGGACAGGAGGCTGGGGACCCAACATGTGGCACCTGCCCACCTTGGTTCTATGCTGTGGTGGGAGGTCCAGAGCCTTGGGATTCCAGTGCCTGGCAGCCATTTATTCAATTCACATTTAGTCAATAAATATTCTGAGTGCTGGGGTCACAGAAGTAAACAAGACAAAATCCCTGCCCTTCCAGAGCTCACAGCCCAGCGAGAGAAACACCTACCACTCAGACAGATAAACAGAACACTGTACACTGTTGTGAAGCACCATGAAGAAAATCATAGCAAGGAGAACGTATGGAAAGTGTTTGGGGGCGGGGGGGATGTGCTGCTCTCTCTGGGAGAGCTCTCAGAGGAGGTAGAGCTAAGCAGAGGTCTGAAGGAAGCATTTTCTCTCGGTACAAATCTGTTCCAGGAGCCCTGCATAGCCTTCTAGTCCCTCGGGGAAAGGAAGCCCCTGCTGAACACCCAGGGACCCAAGAATAGCTGTCATCCCCCCCCACCCCGCTGCCACCTGCCCCACCAAGGGAAAGTGTGTCCATCTACTCTGCCTCCTAGATCCCCAACACGGCCAGAGGCTGGGGAACACGAGTCTGGAGTTAGAAAGATAGAATGGGGCTAGATCCTATCCTCAATGACATCTGGGTGGGGGACTCTAATAAAACAGGAAGTCCCTTAGAAGTATCAGACACATGAGTCTGAGTGAGGACAGAGAAGCTAGTTCTACAAACTGCTCCTGAGTCAGAAGCCAGTGAGGAAGAAGCAGTGGCATCATGAGACACCAACTTTCTCCCCTGCGTTGGGCTCAGAGTGAGAGCTGACCAATGTCTCTGGCCTGAGCACCCAGCCCCCAGCCCTCTTACCTCTACCTGGGGGGAGCACTTTCCCCGGCAGGCAGGCAGCAAGGGAGAACACCCAGCGAGGGCAGAGAGAAGTCTTTCACAATGCAGCACAACTCTATCCTGTCACTCCACAGCGGTGACGATATCATCTACCTACTAGAAGCTACTCTTCACCCTCAAACCACTGCAAGAGAAGAGCTTATCATTTTGGTAAGGGATAATGGGGAAGAAAAAGAGGGAGCAATCGTAGCCTCAGTCTATTAGAGTCCAGCCTGCTGCCAAACCCAGGTGTCCGGACTCCTGTTTCTCAGATCAGGCTCTGGACTCTCGGAAAACCCGGACTATTGCTAAACCCGAGACTGCTTTGTATCACCCTCAGTCCAAGTCCTGTCCTGCAGTTGTCAGATCTGTTAGCCAGGGCCCTGCCCATCCCCCCAAGCTGCTGCGGGGACCTGGACACTTGTGGCGTTCTGGCACAGTCTCGGTGACCACCGCGTGCCTCCTTTCCATGCCCTCCCCCTCCACTGGCTAGACTGACTTTGAAACATGCCTGCAAATGCTCTGGTTCCTGGGCCAGCCTCAGGGTTCGGTTCTGCTCGAGACTGGCTCAGAGAAGGCTGGTCATGACTGCAAATCACCCCGCACAGCCCCTGACGTGCCAGGGACCAAGGAGCGAGCTGAAGGTAGACCGAGAGCTCCCTGAGGCCCTGGCACAGACGTGGCCCGAAGAAGAGACTCGGGAGGAGCTGTCACTAGCCCAGGGAGAGTCCAGGAGGCAGGCTGTGAGAGCCAGTATCTCCGTCAGCAATATGGCTTAGGGGCCAGGCAGAAAGTGTAGGGGCTCCGAAGCCTGAGTAATAGGAGCCGGTGCCTAAGGAGACACAGGGAAGGGGTTCAGGGGCCTTGGAGGAAGGTCAGCCAAGGCTGGGAAAGGAGTCTCGCTCGGGCAGAGGTATGAACCTGAGGGGCTGGGCTGAGGGCAGTGGGAGGGAGCTTGACGCTACCTCTGGAGTCTCAGATGGGGCCCTCCCAAGCCTGTGGGGCTCGAGGGATCCCCACGGTGTGGCCAGAGTTGGAGGATCTGATGGGCCAGAGTCCTGGGCGAGGGAACGAGCAAATCTGAAAGGCGCTGCGGGCTCAAGGAACGCAGAGGAGGGAATCACGCAGGCCGGGCCGGGCAGCGGAGGGCTTGCGGCCCTCGGAGTAGGGCCCTCCCTGCGGGGCCGCCCAGGGGCTGCTGGCTTGCCCCCCACCCCGGGCCGAGGAACGACTCGGGGGTCCGCTCTTCAGCAGAGAAGGCTGGGCCTGTGGGGCGTGGGGACGACGGTGTCCGTCCGGGGGGCTCCGGGCGCAGCTCCCTCCGGCCCGAGGACCGGATGGGTGGGCGGTGCCCGCGCCCACCGAGCGCCCGCGCGGCGGCGGGGTCTTCCTCCACCCCAGGGTCGGAGGGAGCCGGCTCCGGGCGCCGCCTCTCCTGGGCCGGAGGCGGAGCGTGGGGAGGGGGCGCCGCGTACCCCGCCCCCGCCGGGAAGGGGCCCGCCTCGTGCCCCCGGTTCCGGTTCCGGTCCGGCCCGCGCCCCTCCCGGACACTCACTGATTCGCGCCTCCAGAGTCTCCGGCTCCATCGCGGGCTCCATCCGCCACGGGACCCCAAGCCTCGGCACCGCCCCCCGCCCCCCGCCGCTCTCGCGGGACCTCCTCGGCACCGCCCTCCGCCGATTAAAGGGGCAACGTCCGCCCAGACGCGCGGGAGCGGCGCACGGGAGCGCTCGGCACCATAGAGACGCGAACGAGCTGGCCTAGAGGGTCACTCGCTCTCCCGACTCCTCCCCCCAGGTGGTGTCTACGTCGCGGGCGGGACTCGACCCCTGCCTTCCCGTTCCCGGCGCTCAGGCGGGAGAGGAAGCGGAGGGACTGGGGGCCGAGAGGGGCACCATGGAAACCCCACGGGACGCTGTAGCTCGTTGTGCGTCACGAAGATCCCCGTGACTGCTTCCGGAAGAACCCTCCGCGGCCATGTTTCTGAGGGGCTCTGAGGTCACTTCCGGAACTCTGAGGGGACACTTCCGCTTAGACTGGAAAAGTGGGAGGGTCCCTTAAAGGGGCCATGACGTACATTGGCCGTGGCGAAAGCGACAAGTCAAAGTTTGTCGAGTGCTTACAGTGTTGCAGGCATTGTTCTAAGCACTTTTTTTTTTAAAAAAGATTTTATTTATTTATTCATGAGAGATGCAGAGAAAGAGGCAGAGACATAGGCTGAGGGAGAAACAGGCTCCCTGTGGGAAGCCCGATGCAGGACTCGATTCTGGGACCCCAGGATCACAACCTGGGGCAAATGCACAGCCAAAAGCAGATGCCCCTGTTCTAAGCACTTTTATACATGAATGCATTCTGTCCCCACAACCAACCCATGAGCCAGATGGTGTGTCTGAGGTCACACAAGGAGCGGAGCCTAAATCCTCTGCTGTCTGCGTTCATTTTGCGATTGCTTTGCTCAGGGATGGGCGCTGGAGGAGAAAGGCCAGGCTGGATATATATTACAGAGGTGGGGGAAGCCCACGGGTGGTGGCAAGTCAGGAGGTTGCTCCCGACTGCAAATGAGGTGTGTGTGTGTGTGTGGGGGCTCTTGAAAGGGCAGGTTTCACAGAGGGGACATTTAGCTGCGAGACGGACGGACTCCTCCGGGTAAACCTGGTGGGAAAAGATGTTTCGGGTGGAGGGAACCAGACGTTTCAGGGCTCGCAGGGTCGAACGAGTAAGGTGCATTTAGAGAATCGAAAACATATCCACAGGGCTCCCGGGGATGTTGGCCTGGCGGTAGGCAGGGGCGAGATCATGCGGGTCTGTGTTCAGCTTTTTTTCTGGAAGCCATATGGGTGTCGTTAAAGAGCTTCATGGGTGGCGACAAAGTCAGGCTTTTGTTTCAGAGCCGTCCCGGCGGCAAGAGTGGGGAGACGATACGGGTGGGGGCTCGCCTGAAATCGGGGGGGGGGGGCGGGACAGGCAGATTTCCTAGCCCTGAGGTCCTTCCTCCTGCCGCTTCTTCCTCCAGCAAAGGTCTCCCTCCTCGGGCTTTCCACCTGCCTGCGGGGACCGCCGGGTGACGTCACGCCCAGGGAGCGGGTCCCCGGGCTCCCCCGGGTCGGCTGCAGTCTGTCGCCCCCTGGCGGCCCTCCGGGGAGCCACCCCTCTGGAGCCGCCCTGTCCCGGGGAGGGTTAAAGCCGCAAAGACTAGGAAATCTGGGGAGGCCGGTTCGGCTTGGTGAGCGCCTTGGTGAACGACCTCGAGTCACCTTGCAGAACCGCAGTGACCTCATCTGGAAGATGAGGGGGTTGTGCTGGGTCAGTTTTTCCCCTCAGCTCACCATTCAGCCGACTGAGACGCTTTTCTAAAATTCTCCCCGCAGGCCATTAAAATGATTCAGTAAAAGTGCTATGTATGTTTATTGCATTCCTCAATAAAAGCTGTAACATATTGTGTACTTAGACCTCTTTCTGTTCCTTTCTTTTATTAGCAAAATGAATGATCCCAGAAAGAAAAGGCAACTGTATTTACCACACTGATTTCAGGGCATATAACAACACCCCGTCAGGAATTACGTTTTAAAGATAGCATCGATTTGACCTGGATTCAAATTCTGACTTCACTGCTTTCCAAGCTGTATGACCTTGGGCAAGTCACTTAGCCTCCCTAGATCTCAGGCTTCTCACCTGAAACATGGTTGTGAGAATTCAAAGAAATGGTTTTTGCAGAGTGAACCCCCCAACACATGCTCCCTACCCACTTTCCTTGATGAACTTTTCTCCTTAGTACTTATAGTTGTTATGTACTTTCTTCATTGTGTTTTCTGATCCCTCTTCTCCACTAGAATGTAAGCTCCATGAGAGCAAGGAATTTCATCTGTTTGGTTCACTAATGTATCTCAAAAACTTAAAAGAGTTGCTGTTACATGGTAAGTATTTGGTGGATATGCATTGAATAAATGAATGAATTGAAACTATTATTTCATAAATATTATGGATGGAGGGGTGCAGGAGCATGTCCCACATCGCAAAGTAGATGTGTGTGTGTGTTGGGGGCAGGCTGTGCTCTCAAGAAAGGCTCTAGGCTGTGCATCAGCAAATCTCAGAGAATAGGGCTTGGTAAGGGAGACTCAGGAGCTGTGGCCAGGCACGTGGGGCCTGGTCCAGACTGGGGGGTCACTGGAGAAGGTGCAGGAAAAGGAACCCAAGGATGGTGAAAGGAAAAAGCACAGGAGACAGGAAATGCAGGGATTTGGCCTTGAAAGCTGTGTCCATCTCCACCATTTGCAAATGTCTTGCTCTGAGTGACTTGGGAACTCTGGATGCAGGGACAGGAAGAAACCAGAGCTATTCTTGAAGCCTCTGTAATTTACTAATAACCCATGCTGACCTCTTAGGGCTTAATGCCTCAGACCCTTCCCTGGAAACCCTTCCAACCCTGAAAAGGCTGGCTAGGATGGGTGGGGAAGGGGGAAAGAGGAAATGGGGAGAGATCTTGGAGGGCAAGTAGGAGGGCACTCAATCCTTTTCTTGGGAGGTGGGGAGCAGGGGGTTGTAGAAGGCTCACAAACAAGCTGAGACATGGCTTTAATTCCAGCCCCTGTAATCCCAGCCAGGTCCTGGCTTACATCTCTTTACCAGGCTGCCCTCTGGGGGCAAGGGCACAAAGGACCATGGGTGTCATCCTCAAACAGACCTCAGAGCTGGGTGTTATCCTCCCGTTTTACGGATGAGAATTCTGAGGCCCCATGTACGGAGGTGGTTGGCCAGCGTCGCCACACATCTTCCATCTTAAGAGCTTATGTAAGTCCCAAGTCCTTGCCTTCAAAGGCCAGAAAATGCAAAAGCAAACAAAATATGCTGAATTCATTATAAAAGTATTACAGTGGGCTGCTGTGGGAGTGGAGGCCATGTGTGGGTGGCTAGCCAGACCTTTCTGATGAGTTCACATTTTAGCTGAAAAGGAGCTCGGTGTAGGAAGGGTGTCCAAGCCAAGAGAATAGCAAGTGCAGAGGTCCTGAGGTCATACAGCTCAGCACACCTGAGTCAATTTGAGCTCAAGCTTGAACCTCTGCACTCAAAGTCTGTGTTTGATTCCAGGAACCATGATTCCAGATTCTACTGCTGGCTGAGGAGAAAGCAGGATCAGAAGGATGAGAGAGTGCATGCAGCTTATGTATTCAATCACTTCTTATGCACATGGGGACAGAAATGGACTCATATTTTCCGAATCACAACTAGGTCATGTGGTATAGGGAGGGTTATTGCCCTAATTTATTAATTTACATAAGTGAGAAATCTCATGGAGTATTAAAATTCAGCCCTGTTTCCCTGTACATTTATTTTTCCCTCGTACATTTAATAAATTATCTTTATTGAAAAGAATGACCTTATAGCTGAAAGGAAAGATAAATTCAGTGCAAATATAAAGCCTCTATTATAAAAAATGATTTAATTGGTTATTTACGATTAAGGCCATCCCAGAAAATCTGGATCATTTCAAATAATGGGACAGTAAACCTAAGATGTGGTTCAGAGGGGCTGGGTCATTTCTTGTGCGTGGAGGGAGAGGATTGAAGCCTCGAGAGAAGTAAACCTGTTCACTGAACTTTTCCATGTCATGGGGGGTTGGGCAGCAAGTGGATATCTCTCTTGTGACAATTAATTTGGCTGTCTTCGCTTTGATTTCATGACAAAAATAATTTGCTGCCAATTATCAACTCACCTGCTGTGTGCCATGACTTTACATATATATCATACCTTTGAGGTGGGGATTAATCTCCCCATTTTACAGAAGAGGAAACTGAGGTCCAGAGACATTAAAGAAAATCTTGACTGAGGCTGCAAGTTAGTGGGAAGCTGGGACCAATTTCTGTTTGGTTTCTGAGGTTGCACTAGGGCTACTCTGCTGATTTTCTCTGAGGTGACTATGTGTGTCGAAATCCCCTGGGTTGCTAATGAAGGACACAGGCTCTTGGACAACCTCATATTCAGTTTGGACTTGCTGAGGGTGTGGCTCAGGAATCTGCAGTCCGAGGTTAGCCTTACCATCCCTTGCACCTGCCTACTCTGGATCCTCAAGGATCTTATTTTATTTATTTTTTTAAAAGATTTTATTTATTTATTTATCCGTGAGAGACACACTCAGAGAGAGGTAGAGACACAGGCAGAGGGAGAAGCAGGCTCCATGCAGGGAGCCTGATGAAGGACTCGATCCCAGGGCCTTGGGGTCACAACCTGAGCCCAAGGCAGATGCTCAACCACTGAACCACTCAGGCACCCCTCCTCAAGCACCTTAGATCTAAAATGGGCACATTTAGTGTTACACAGACTCACCCCCGAAGATCCGACCAGAGATCACGTGGACGATCTCTGCAGCATAGTGGGACCCCGGTTCCTGGCCTCCCTCTGCCCCAGCTCATTGTAACATCAGCCTGTCCCTGCTCTGGTTCTCAGGTGTACTAGGCGAAGTCACACTTTCCGGGGACTGAATTGTATGCCTCCCAGGTGGTAAGGAGGAAGAAAGGCTAGGGAATGATGGGTGCAAGCAATACCCATTGCACTCCGCACTCTGATCCTCTCATGATGGAAGGAAACAAGAAACCCCAGGATTCACCAACCAGAAGGCAATATTCAAACATGGCCTCTCTCTAATTGCTGATGGGCAGATGCTTACCATTCATTAATGTGCCCTGGTGGGATTTACATTCTACTAAACTGATAAACCCATAAATGAACAATAGAATTTCAAAAGGGGTTATGGCAAGAAGACAATGCACCAGGGAGCTGTGAGCCTGCTGCACTGTCAACGTCCTGTAGGGCTATCTTCTAAGCTCCAAGGTGGGTGGTGGTGGTGGTGGGGGAAAGACCAGTTATCCTGGTGGCGAACTGAGAGGTGAGAGAGAAGAGGTGCCCTTGAGCAGGGCACTAAAGTGGAGCAGGAATTCCCTCCCCAAGAGAAGGGGACAGTATGTGGGAAGCATGGCTTGGCTGGAGTGAAGGGTGTGCAGGGGAGAAGAGAGAGAGCTATATGTGACTTCGGGCAGGGCACTTCACCTCAAGTCCTGGTTGGTAGAAGATTAGAAATAACATGTACCACACTTAGCATACAGTAGGCACTCAATAAATGTTAAAGAAGGCTCTGAATGGTGACTAGTGCTGTTATACTGGGAGGGGCCCTCCATTCTATTCCCCAGGTTTAGGGTTTGGGTCCTAACCCTTGGTCTTCCTTTTCCCCCAAAGCGTATACCTTCAAGGTATCTGACCTCTCCCTTCAGAGCTGAGCACACCCATACGTTTGTCTCCCTGCCGAAAAAGGACTCCAAGTACAGCAACAAAGTCTTGGATAAGCTCCAAGACAGGACTTCCTTGTCTTTCCATTGGAGTTAAGCTCCTGGGAGGAGGGGAACTGGGCACATTTCCCACAGAGAGCATTCTGGAGTTGGAAGAAATCTCAGAGATTGTTTATCTAATCCATGGATTTTCAATCTTTTTGTTGTTGTTGAGATACCAAACGTAAGCAATGCACTTAAAAAAAAAAGATTCTATGTATTTATGAGAGAGAGAGAGAGAGAGAGAGAGAGGCAGAGACACAGGCAGAGGGAGAAGCAGGCTCCATGCAGGGAGCCTGATGTAGGACCTCATCCAGCGTCTCCAGGATCATGCCCTGGGCCAAAGGCAGACACTCAAGCACTGAGCCACCCAGGCGTCCCTAGGCAATGCACTTTACATAAGGACAAGGAGAAGTCAAGTTTTATGGAGAATGAAATTTATGAAAATTTGGAGACTTTGGGGCATCTGGGTGGCTCAGTAGTTGAGCATCTGCCTTCAGCTCAGGTCGTGATCCCAGGGTCTGGGATCGAGTGCTGCATCGGGCTCCCCTCAGGGAGCCTGTTTCTCCTTCTGCCTGTATCTCTGCCTCTCTCTGTGTGTCTCATAAATAAATAAATAAATTTTATTTATTTATTTATTTATTTAATAAATACAATCTTCAAAAAAATTTGGAGACCTCACTAAAATAAAAGAATGTAAAATTACACATGCAAAATTAGGTATTTACTGGGAGTGAGAATACAAATTCCTATGAATTACAAACTTTGAGAAGCTGACAAATACCATACTCATAAAATCAGAACAATATGAAATTTTTACTTAACTACCTGACATGCCACTGTAGGACATTTTCCCCCCTCCAATTTGGGGCCCATGCTTTTCAGATAGCAGTGAGTTTATTATATTTTCTATAATGAGAAAGGAAAGTCAGGGCAGCCCGGGTGGCGCAGTGGTTTGGTGCCTGTCTTTGGCCCAGGGCATGATCCTGGAGACCCAGGATTGAGTCCCATGTCGGGCTCCCTGCATGGAGCCTGCTTCTCCCTCTGCCTGTGTCTCTGCCTCTCTCTGTGTGTCTCTCATGAGTAAAATAAAATCTTTAAAAAAAATAAAAGAAAGGTCAGGCTTCTAGCATGTTTGATCAAAAAAAGTTTTTTATTTTATTCTGTTAGAAAGGTTTTTCTCTGCTTCATAATCTGTTATTGATAATGTCACGTCAATCTTAGATTTTTAATACTGTCAAACTTGAGAAAGCCAAATTTTGTGTGTTGCTTCATCAGGAACTGCGAAATTCTGTCCGAACCAAATGTGTTCTATGCTGAGACACACTCTCATGCATCATGTTATAGAAAGCATTTGGCATAACACACAGATGCACTTGTTGTTTGCACTACTGCTACTGGCTTGTGTCCTACAACAGAGGCATTCTGATCAATTCAATTGTACAATTGGATTCCCAATAAAGAAGAAAATAACCTATGGTAGGTTCTTAGATTTTTAAAAAAATTATTTATTTGAGAGAGAGCTCACATGCGTAAGCAGGGGGAGGGGCAGAGGGAGAAGCAGGCTCCCCACTAAGCAGGGAGCCAGATGCAGGGCTTGATCCCAGGACCCCAGGATCATGACCCAAGCTGAAGACAGATGCCCAACTGGCTGAGCCACCCAGGTCCCCCAAGCATGTGGCATGTTTAGAGTTACAATGATGTGTTGTTGACTGTTTTCCCAATGGCCTGGAGTTCCCTTGTACCTAGGTGACTGTGAGAATTGAGTCCACCACTTGTAGTTTTATGTATCTGAGAATTGGAAGAGTTTTTCATAGGCCAGCTTCTGGCTCTGTACAACGCAAACCTTGGTTCTCCCCCACTGCCCACATTCTTCCCAAGTCAGGTGACTAGGGTGATATAACCTCTTCCCCTGCACCTTTATGTCAGGACACCAGCTGACTCAGCAGAGTGGGTATGGGTGTTAGGAGTATTTCTGGAAACGACTGTCTACACTAGGACAGCTAGCAATCCCCTAACTATTCCTAGAAGTGACTGTGAGCCTTATAATGATAACCCACGAAACTCAACCTAATGCTTCCTATTAGTTAGATCGCAAATTAGACCCAGCCACTAGAGAGAGAAAAGTGTTTTCATGATATGGAACAATCTCCAAGATACGTGGTTAAGAGAATAAAGCCAAGGTATGGACAATACCACACATGCCAACCAAGGAATGGCAGGCTCTCACCTGAGAGGCATGGAGCATGACTTGGAAAAGAAGCAGGAGAATGGTATTTGCCTCTGGGTGGCTGTGGGAATTTTGGTAGGAGGAAGACTTACTTTTTCCCTGTCCAACCCTTCCAAGCTCCATGAAGTATTTTTTAAATCACACGCATGTTGTAATTTTTTATTTTTCTGAGATGGATGCTTAGCAGTTGATGAGTTCCTTCCTTCCTTCCTTCCTTCCTTCCTTCCTTCCTTCCTTCCTTCCTTCCTTCCTTTCTCTCTCTCTCTTCCTTTCTTCATTTCTTTCTTTCTTTCTTTCTTTCTTTCTTTCTTTCTTTCTTTCTTTCTTTCTTTCTTTCTTTTTTGCTTTCTTCTTTCTTTCTTCTTTCTTTCTTTTCTTCTTCTTTCTTCTTCTTCTTTCTTTCTTCTTCTTTCTTTTCTTTCTTTCGATTTAGATTGTTCTTTCAGCGGCCAGCAGGAGGAGGCAAATGCTTTCTCTCTCCTGGAGAGGTTACTCCCTCCACAACCTCCTAAAAACACAGTGGCTATGCCCTGTGGCTGGAACCCAGACTCCAGGTGGTGCCCTAGGAGGAAAATAAGTGAAAGAAGTTGCCATCATGAACTCCAGGCAAGCTCTGAATTTGAAATAGTTCTATCGTGGGGTGCCTGGCTGGCTTAGTCGGTGGAGTGTGAGACTCTCGATCTCAGAGTTATGAGCTAGAGCCCTGCATTGGGTGTAGATATTACTTAAAAATAAAATCCTTATTGGCGCCTGGGTAGCTCAGTCAATTAAGTATCTGACTCTTGGTTTCGGTTCAGGTCATGATCTCAGGGTTTTGAGATCAAGCCCCACGTTGGGCTCCACACTTAGTGAGGAGTCTTCTTCACCCCCCCCCCCCCCACTCTCTTGTTGTCTTTCGTTCTCTCTCTCTGGAATAAATTTTAAAAATCTTTTAAAAAATAGCTCCATTGTTATATAATTCACATACCAAGCGACTCAGACATTTAAAGTGTACAGTTCGATGTGTTTTGGTAAATTGCATTATTAATTTGAAAAGACTAGCAAAATTGGGGCACCTGGGTGGCTCAGTTGGTTAACTGACTCTTTTTATTTATTTGAAAGATTTTAAAAATGTATTTATTCATAAGAGACAGAGAGAGAGAGAGAGAGAAACACAGGCAGAGGGAGAAGCAGGGAGCCTGATGTGGGACTTGATCCCAGGACTCTGGGATCATGACCTGAGCTGAAGGCAGATGCTCAACTGCTGAGCCACCCAGGTGTCCCAAGTGTCTGACTCTTGATTTCAGCTCAGGTCATGATCTCGGGGTTGTGAGGTTGAACCTGTGGGCTTTGTGCTGGGCATGGAGCCTAATTAGGATTTCTCTCTCCCTTTGCCCTCCCCCACCAGCCTATGCATGTGGACACTCTCAAAAAAATTGTAGCAAAAAATATATATTACATTAAAAATTTCCATTTTAACCATTTTAAGTGCCTAATTCAGTGGCAATAATTGCATTCACAAGGTTGTACATCATCACCATCTATTTCCAAAACCTTTTTATCACCCCAAATAGAAATGCTGTACTCATTAGACAATAACTCTCCAGCCCCAGCCCCTGGTAACCTCTAATTAACTTTCTTTTTTTTTTTTTTAGAAAAAGATTATATATATATATATATATATATATATATATATGTGTGTGTTTTAAGATTTTAACATATATATATATATATATATATATATATATATGTTTTAAGATTTTATCTGCTTATTTGAGAGAGAGAGAGGGATCACAAGCAGAGGAAAAGGACAGAGGGGGAGGCAGATCCCCCCTGAGCAGGGAGCCCAACGCGGGGCTCCATCCCAGGATCCTGGGATCATGATCTGAGCCAAAGGCAGACACTAACCGACGGAGCCACTCAGGCATCCTCTAATTTATTTTTGTCTCTATGGCTTTATCTATTGTAAAGATTTCATCAAAGTGAAATCATGCAACATGTGGCTTTTTGTGTCTTCCTGCCTTCACTGAGCATACAGTTTTCAAGGTTCATCCACGTGGCAGCATGGATCGGCTCTTCATTCCTTTTTAAGGCTGAATAACATTCCATTGTGTGTGCACACCATATTTTGTTTGTGCATTCACCTGTTGATGGACACCGGGCTGTTTCCATCTTCTCTGTCATCAGTGATGTTGCTAAAAACATCAATGTACACCTCTGTTCAAATCCCCGTTGTCAATCCCTTTTGACTATACCTAGGGGTGAGACTGTTGGGTCATGTGGTAATCCTACTTTTAGCTTTTTGAGAAACTGTCAAACGGGTTTCCATGATGGCTACACCCTTTTACATTCCTACCTGCAATGTATGAGGGTTGAAACCTCAGTTTTTTGTTTTTTGTTTTTTTGTTTTTTTGTTTTTTTTTTTATAAATTTTTTTTAATTTTTATTTATTTATGATAGTCACAGAGAGAGAGAGAGAGAGGCAGAGACACAGGCAGAGGGAGAAGCAGGCTCCATGCACCGGGAGCCTGACGTGGGATTCGATCCCGGGTCTCCAGGATCGCGCCCTGGGCCAAAGGCAGGCGCTAAACCGCTGCGCCACCCAGGGATCCCTGTTTTTTTGTTTAGGTAGGTTCCACCTTGGAGCCCCATGCAAGGCTTGAACACGACCCTGAGATCCAGACCTGAGCTAAGATCAAGAGTCTGATACTTAACCGACTGAGCCATCTGAGGGCCCCTAGACCTTGATTTTTAAAAACCGACTGGTTGTCTGCTGCTTGCCAGGAAATGGACAGACTCTGGTAAGATCCCTTACCCTATTGGCAAATCAACTCCTGGGGGGAAGGAGGGGACCTGAGGATGACTTAGGGCAGGAAGACAGGGAGGGAGGGGCTGGGGGCTTCTAGAATTCTGTAGGGGAGAAGGGCACATGAGTCTGCAAGCAGGCCCCTGAAACTCCAGCTGAGAGGTGGGTGGCCAGGGCAGGGCGGAGTGGCAGAGGGGGAGTGATCCCCTCTGGGACATTGAGCTAGAGGGTCATCGTTCTCAACCCCTCTTGTGTTCAGACAAGAGAATGATGGCCTAGTGAGTGCTAGCTCCGTAAAGCACCTCACAGCAAATCTAATGATGGAGGTGAGGGGCTTCACCATGGCCCAGAGCATGGGAACCGCTCAGTAAATACCAGCCATTAGCTATGAATTACAGAATAGTAATTGTGGAGCTCCTACTATGTGCCAGATTCCATATGTGAAACCCATCACATACGTTCTCTCCATTAGCCCCATGGAAATACTGGGAAGTAGAAATCTTTAAAATGACTTTCCAGGAATGCCTGAGTGGTATAGTAGTCAGATAAGTGTCAGTCTGGCTCTTGGTTTTGGCTCAGGTCATGATTTCAGGGTTGTGGGATGGAGCCCTGTGTCCTGCTCCATGCTTGGTGTGGAGTCTGCTTGGGATTCTCTTTCCCTCTCCCCCTGCCCCTCCTCTCTCTCTCTCTCTCTCTCTCTCTCATAAATAAATAAATAAATAAATAAATAAATAAATAAATAAATAGATAAATAAATAAATAAATAAACTTTTAAAAAATAATAAAATGACTTTTCAGGCAAGGAAGCCGAGGCCACCAGACCTACCCAAGGTCACACAATAAGTAAGTGTCAGATCCAGGACTTGAGGATGATGTCATTTTGCTGAAGCCCCAGCTCAGGCAGCTGTGTGGACTTGGGGTCTCCATCCTCATCGGTGTCCTCGAGCACTGTGCCTGCAGCTGGTGGTCTCCTGAGGGGCCTCTGGGAGTTGGGCAGGGGCCCATTACAGCTCTGGGCAGTGGCTCTCTGAATTGTGAAGTTGATCCATAGAAGTACTATGGGGCCCTGGGGTTCCATCCCCACTCTAAAAAGGGAGCACCAGCCTCTGAAATGGATATTTCCCCCAATGACTTCACAGGCCCCTGGAATCACGCAGCATCTACTCCCACCCTGGGATGCAAGAGTGACAGATGTTGACTCAGTAAGAGGAAGGTCTTTCTAGTGCTTCATGAGCTTAGGGTAGGCTGGAGGCCTTGAGAAGGGGTGAGCTTCCCTTGACAGGGGGCGGAGGGTGAGGGGACTTCCTTTGCTCTTTACCACATCAGGGTAGATTAACACCCTTCCCTTACAGACACAAAGACTGCCTATCTGCCCTGACGCAGATATAGTCCTGCCCTTGAGTTTGCCAGGAGCATGGGGGAAGGGGCAGGGAAGCAGGGTGGGAATGCCAGGTTGGGGGTTATAATCCAGATGCTGTTTCTGTCTGCCACGGATCTGCTCCACCAGGTGTGACCAGGACATCAAAGTGTACCATTGTCCACGGGAAGATTGAGTGGCCCAGGAGGAGGAATGGGGCTTGGGGCTGGGGTCTCTCCTCCTCCAGGAAGAGCAGTTCGGGTCCATCCAAGGAGCAGTTTGATTTACTTGTCTAATTTCTAGAGAGACGTTCTGTGTGGAAATGTACCTCTTGCTGCTTATATGAAACAGAGCACAGAACATTGTGGCCTCTTCCGTAAATCTTCCCAGCACCATGTGTGCACCTCAGGGAGCTGTGACCCTG
Source organism: Canis lupus familiaris (assembly GCF_011100685.1). NCBI lineage: Eukaryota > Metazoa > Chordata > Mammalia > Carnivora > Canidae > Canis > Canis lupus. Next base: position 28,004,139 of record NC_049231.1, read on the forward strand.
AGAAGGAGCCTCCCTGGTCCAAAGGGCCTGGGTAACATGCTGGGGGCAGGGAGAGAAGCAATGGGCTATGCATCCCTAGATCGGAACCCCTGCAAATACCCACACTTCTGCCTCTCTGATGAGCGTTTCTGCTGCCATCCACCATCCAGCCGCCCATCCACCATCCTGCCACCCACCTTTGAGCTAACACGGACCTGATAAGGTCCATCCAAGAGCTGGGGAAGAGTTCTAGGTGGAGGAACAGTGAGAACAACGGCTCGAGGCTGGAATGAGCTTGGTGAATTCAAGGGTCAGCCTGGCCAGGGATATGAGGGGTGACATGAGGCTGCAAGGTGGACAAGACCAGATTAGCTAGGCCTTGTCAGCCAAGGGGGAGTTAGGATTTGGTTCTAAATGCCAGAAGAGGGGCGCCTGAGTGGCCCAGTGGTGGAGCATCTGCCTTCAGCTCAAGGTGTGATCCCGGGGTCCTGGGATCAAGTCCCATGTCAGGGGATAGAGTCCTGCATGGAGTCCTACATGGAGCCTGCTTCTCCCTCTGCCTGTGTCTCTGCCTCTCTCTCTGTGTCTCTCATGAATAAATAAATGCCAGAAGCCACTGGAGGATTTAGAGCAGGAGACTGGACTGTTGTCACTTAGATTTATGAAGATCCCCGGGGGTGGGCAAAGGTTGTGGGGCAGGAGAGGAGGGAGGGTGGAGGAGGCTGTGACTGACCCATTCCCTCCTCCCACTTCTCCAAAATCCTTCCTTCTTCCAAGCCACTCCGGATGAGGTGAGGATGACCCAAGAGCTCCAGTGGACCTAGGCAGTGCTGGAGGGACGTCAGCCAGGCACACGGCAAGGTACAGCCAGTAGCTGGCGCTCAGAGTGGAGCCGCAGAAACAGGCCATCAGGTTAAATCAGAAAGATCCCTGGGCTGGAGGAAGCAAGAGCTCTGTGGAAATCTCTTGAAGGAGAGACAGTCAGCTGGTTGGAGGTGGAGAGGCAGGGCTGGACATCTACTCCGGCAGCCTTAACATCCAAGGATGCCTAATGGATAATATTTAATAACAGCAAAAGCTTATTCAACACTGGACATGGCTCAGCACTTCAGTGTTTAGCACTTCGTGTACATTCTCCTGTAAGGTTCATATCTGCCCTGTGAGGTGTGACCCATGATGTATGACACGTCCCATTTTACATACAGATGGACAAACTGAAGCCCAGAGAGGTTGCATGACATGCCCAAGATCACACAGCTATAGAAAAGCCTCCCTGGGGCAGTCCCGGTGGCTCAGCGATTTAGCGCCACCTTCAGCCCAGGGTATGATCCTGGAGACCCGGGATCGAGTCCCACGTTGGGCTCCCTGCATGGAGCCTGCTTCTCTCTCTGCCTGTGTCTCTGCCTGTCTCTCTCTCTCTCTGTCTCTGTGTCTCTCATGAATAAATAAATAAAATCATAAAAATAGCGCCTCCCTGTGCCTGAGGCCAACAAACCTGAAGAAAGACTAAGGCCAGGAGGGTTTTGATCTGAGAGATTGAAGATCGGAAAGCATAGACCGTGAGCCCTAGCTCTGTCTGGGTGATGGGACCCCTAACCGACTGGTGGGAGCATCTGGCTGCCTTGAGCATCTGGCTGCCTTGAGATGGTACATCTGGCTGTCACCAGCATCTTTCTTCTCATGTCCCAGGCTCCTGCCCAGGTTCCCTGGGCTCTGGGAGAATGGACACTGGCTTCCCAAGGACAGCTGTTCTCCAGAGGGGCAGGGGAAGGAGCCGCAGTCCGTGCTGTGGGATGCTGCTCACTGCAAATTCACCCGAGCTTCAGCTCTGTCCATTGTCCTGGACTCTGGGGTCATCAGCACAGGTGGAACTGTTACTCATTTAGGAATTCTCCCAAAAGAAGGAAGGTATCTGTTCATTTATCTTTTTAGCATCTATTATGCGCCCCACATGCTACATAAGTTTTTAAATCAAATAAAAAAAATTCTTACAATCATCCTGTAAAGAAGGTGCTATTAGCTCCCTTTCACAGATGAAGAAACTGAGGCTTAAACTGACTTGCCATGGGACACCTGGGTGGCTCAGTGGTTGAGTGTCTGCCTTCTGCTCAGGTCATGATCCTGGGGTCCTTAGGATCAAGTTCTGCATTGAGGTCCGTGTAGGGAGATTGCTTCTCCCTCTGCCTGTGTCTCTGACTCTCTGTCTGTGTCTCTCATGAATAAATAAATAAAATCTTAAAAAAAAAAAGGTAACTTGCCATGCCTCCACAGATTGTAGGCGACAGAACCAGGACTTGATAGTTTTTCATTTGATACCAAAACTCAGTGCTTCTGTGCCCCCCCGCCCGCCGCATTCCCTCTGCCATCCGAAGTAGGATGCTGGGGAGAGCGTGAGCAAGGAGGGGTTCAGGAGGAATATCACTGATGTGTTGGGCTGTTTGCTCTTTGGGAGGAGCAGAACAGGAAAGAAGATAGGCAGGAACCTCCCAGACCTTAGGACCAAATTCCCCCAACAGCAGAAGTCCAGTGGGCCATAGTCACCAGGAGCTGTGGGCTGACTCCTCCAGTAGGCATAGCAGGCACAGAGCCTTGGGCCCAGCACAGAGGCTCCCTGAAATATTTTAGGTTTTTTTTTTTTTTTTTTAGATTTTAGTTTTTTATAAAATCAGAAGAAAATGAACTTTCAGGTAGAAAAAAGTGTGGGTATTTTGGGGTTTGCTTTTTATTGAGGTATAGTTGATATATCACATTACATCAGTTTCAGGTATATAATATAAGGGTTTGGTATTTGTGTATGTTGAGAAATGACCGCCACACTAAGCCTAGCTGCCAGCACCGTGTGGAGTCGCACAATTTTTTTCTTGCTTTCTTCTTGTTATGAGGACTTTTAAGATTTTTTTTAAAGATTGTATCTACTTATTCATGAGAGATATACAGAGAGAGGCAGAGACGTAGGTAGAAGGTAGAAGGAGAAGCAGGCTCCCTGAGGTAGCCCGATGCAGAATTCGATCGCAGGACCCTGAGATCATGACCTGAGCTGAAGGCAGATGCTCAACTGCTGAGCCACCCAGGCATCCCTTAAGATTTATTCTGCTAGCAACTTTCAAGTATGCAAGAGTATAATTAAGTATAGTCACTATGCTGTACTTCGAATGACTTACTTTATAACTGAATGTTTATACCTTTTGACCCCTTCATCCATTTCGCCCATCCCTGAGAAAATGTTTAATATATAAATAATATATGTTTAATATATAAATATATATAATTTTTTTGAGAGAGAGAGTGTGCATAAGCAGGGGGGAGAGGCAGAGGGTGAGGGAAAGAGAATCTGCCGCCAACTCCCCGCTCAGTGTAGAGCCCAACATGGGGCTCGATCTCATGACCCTGAGATCATGACCTGAGCTGAAATCAAGAGTCAGATGCTCAACCTACCCAGGGACCCCTAATATATAACATTAAAAAAAATTCAGTACAGTTAACATACAGAGTTATAGTAGTTTCAGGTGTATCAATATACAATATTAATATATTTATTCAGGGCAGTAGTAAAATATAGTGATATATGTGTGTGTCATGTATGTGTATATGAAAATATGTGTGTGTGCATGTTGTAGTTAATGTAGGAAGTGGCCCATGAAGGCTGATGTACCTTGGACTCACGAGAGTCATAACGGGGCTCTGGGAAGTTGCCAGAAGAACATTCCTAGAGGCCTGAGGGTTCATACAGCAGCTGCCAGGAGGGGGGTAGTTACCTTCTTTACAGCCAACACAGGTGGGCCACTGGGCTTTTGGTCATAATAACAAATAGTATCTGTTAACTATTAACAAAGTGGCTAGGTCTTATCTCCCTTAATCCTTAGGACACTTATGTTCTCATTTTACAGAGGAAGAGATCGATTGAAAGGTTAAGTAACTGGCCCCAAGGTCACATAGCTGGCAAATGGTAGAACCAAGCTTCCCGTTCCATATTGCCCTCCAAAGGACATCTGAGGACCCCTTCTACCCTGTAGAAGTTCCGGGAATCTGGAACTTTCTGGAACCTTCCACTGGGGATGGTGGTGTTAGTAATTAAGTTTTTTGGTTATTTCCAGTGTTCAAGCTTATATCCCTACTTAAGCTTGGTCTCTTGAAGGTCTGGCTGTATTTTATTCTTTTCTTCTATGGAGGCCCTCAATCCCCCATCTTACAATACAGAGACCCTGTGTGACCAGCTCGGCCATGTCCTTCTTGGCACCCCAGAGGTATACACACACTAGCAGCTTTGTTGTGACTGTTCCTTGCTGTTGCCTCTTAGTACAACCTGGTGGCCTTATGTACAATTCAGTGAAAGCAGCTCTGTAAGGCTGGTCACAGAGCCCTGGGAACTTAACGCTGTGCCATGAGCAAGGTACCAAGGGCACAGAGGGTGCCCCCTGCCCTGATGTGACCTTTCATGGCTTTATCATAGTTCATTTCTATTTGTGTAGCCTCATGAATGTAGCCAACTCTGTATTAGTGATAATTTACTTTCTGCCCTATCTCCAGTAATGATGGTGATTTTACTCTATAGTAGATCAGTTCCCAAATAGTTATTAAGCGTGTCCTGAGTGCTGAGGACAACTTTCTGATCATCTGGCTTCGGTTCAAGGTAACATTTGGAACAGGAGCACGTCTATGAGATGTCACCGAAGAGGGAAGTGAGGAAAATTTATAGCCTCGAATGCATTTATTAGTAAAAAGACGAGATGAATGATGAATGAACTAAACATTCAACTTGAGAAGCTAGAAAAAGAGCAAGAAAAGAAAAGAAACACCAAGAAAAGAGCTAATCGGGCATAAAGGAAGGAAATAAGGACACAAAACCAAGAGCTGGGTCTTTAAAAACACCAGTATGATGGAATGGCTAGGGACATGCCCAGACCACAGATTCTTTTGTTTGGAGGCCTTCAGAATTATTATTTCTCCCACTAAGCTTTTGGTAGTAATCGCTTGGCCAAGTGTACTAGTCATTCCTTGCTGTGTAACAAATTCACCTCAGCATAGAGACATAAACCAGAAAGAGGTTTCTCACAGCTTCTGTGGTCAGGAATCCAGATAGGACTTTGCTGGGTCTCTATCAAGGCTGTGGTCAAGATGTTGGCGACCTCAGCCATCCTTAAGTTGGCTTAAGTTGGGGGAGAGTCACTGCCAGGCTCACTCATCAGGCTGTTGGCAAGCTTCAGATCTCCACTGGCAGTTGGCTGGAGGCATCGGTTTTTTGGTACATGGGGCTTGTCTGGAGGGCTGTTCATAACATGGCTTGTTTGCTTCCCCCAGAGCTAGGGCACAGAAAGAGAGAGAGAAAGAGAGAGAAGGAGAGGGAGAAGGTGAGGGGACTGTCTTTTTAAATGTTTCTTTTAAAATTTTATTTATTTATTTATTCATTCATTCATTCATTCATTCATTCATTAGAGACACACAGAGAGGCAGAGACATAGGCAGAGGGAGGAGAAGCAGGCTCCCTATGGGGAGGGGAGCCCAATGTGGGACTTGATCTTGGACCCCAGGGTCACACCCAGAGCCAAAGGCAGACGCCCAAATGCTGAGTCACCCAGGTGCCCCTTTTAGTGTTTCTTTTTGTAACCAGTCTTCTCATAACCTAATTTTGGAAATGACCCTCCATCACTTTTGCCCTATTCCAGTATTCTATTGGTTAGGCTTGAGCCTCTGGGGACGCCACACTTAAGGGGAATTAATATACAAGGGTGTGAACACCAGGAGGTAGGGATCAGTGGGCATCGTGACTGAGGCTCTGTGTCACACAAAGGACATCCTTCTGGAGGGCAACTATTATTCCCTTCACTAGTGAGGGCAGCAAGCGATGGGTTGGTAGACAAGGCAAGCCCTGCTACTTACTTGTTATATGGGACTCTTCCTTCTCCATCTGAAAAATGGGATCATAATAAAGATCAGCTCAAAAATTTGTTGAGTTTATTGTGATGAGGGCTGGATAAAGCGCTTTGTAAAATGTAAAGTACCCTTCAGAAGGCAGGCTTTCATCAATTAATCAATTAATTAACTTGAGAAAGAGTGAGAGTGAGAGCACAGAGGGAGAAGGAGAAACAGACTCCTGCTGAGCGGAGAGCCCGAGAGGAGGCTCTATCCCAAGACCCTGGGATCATGACCTGAGCCAAAGGCAGCTGCTCCACCACTGAGCCACCCAGGTGCCCCAGGAGGCAGGCATATTAAGAGAACAGGGCTGGCGATGCAAGTGTTGGTGATTTTATTTTTTTTTCTTTCCTCCCTTCCTCCTTTCCTTTCCCCCTTCCTTCCCTTCTTTCTTTCTTTTAAAAAATCTCTCATTGATGTAATACATACACACAGAAGACTGTCCAGTTCAGAATGTGGTCTTGGGCTCCCAGCTTGAAACATTTTTCAGAAACAAGTGAACTTGTAAGTTCTTTCGACTTGGTGCACTTTCCGAAACCTTCTACAGTGAGCTAGAATTACTGCTATAATCAGAAAAATGCCACCTTTACAAGGTGTAGTTTCTGTTGATTAGGGGGTTTCTGTTTATAAAGCACTCGAAAACTCCTTATCTTGCTTGGGCTTTACCAGGGCCGTGGGAGAAAGGCCGAGAAGGGACGGATTTCCTTGTGGCTTAAAATGAGGAAATCACCCTCGTCTCGGGGCGGGCAGGGGACGGGAGGTGGTGTCCTCTGTAAGCACTGGGCAGCAAGCCACCTGTCAGCTCCTGGCCCCGAAGGGCTCTCGCAGGGCCAGCCTCCTGGCACCCCTTCCAGACCAGCCACTGCCAGCTCTGATGGAAACCACTCTGGCTCGCCAAACCAGGGCTGCAGAACAATCTCCCTTCTGGGAATCCACCCTCAGTAAGTTGTCAGGATGTGGTCAAGCTTTATATGCAAAGAGATTTAATGCCGCAGCGCTTTTAATAGCAAACATTTAGAATTAATGTAAGTCTTCAGCAGAAGGAAATTGGTCAAATAAATTTAGTCATTGAAAGGGGGAATATTTCACTGCCGTTAAAATATAGCTGTGAAATATAGATTTGTGGGCTTTGATGGTTACTGAATGAAGCAGGACAGACACCTGCATAGACAGAGGGCTGTCTATGATACAAATCCACAGAAAACCCTGAGGAGAGAAACGGGCCAGGAGAGTAAGCATGTTCCCTTCTGGTGGTAGGGTTAGGAGCTCTTGCTTCGTTTCTTACTTTTTTTTTTCTTTTTTTTTTCCCAAAGATTTTATTTATTTATTCATGAGAGAGACACACAGAGAAAGAGAGAGAGAGAGAGAGAGAGAGAGGCAGAGACACAAGCAGAGGGAGAAGCAGGCTCCATGCAGGGAGCCCGATGTGGGACTCGATCCCAGGTCTCTAGGATTGGGCCCTGGGCTGAAGGCGGCGTTAAATGGCTGAGCCACCTGGACTGCCGCACTTTTTTCCTATTCAAAAATTTTTAATATTTTTAAATTTTTATTTATTTATGATAGTCACAGAGAGAGAGAGAGGCAGAGACACAGGCAGAGGGAGAAGCAGGCTCCATGCACCGGGAGCCCGATGTGGGATTTGATCCCGGGACTCCAGGATCGCGTCCTGGGCCAAAGGCAGGCGTCAAACCGCTGCGCCACCCAGGGATCCCCTATTCAAAAATTTTTATTTATTTTGTTTTATTTTTATATTTTTTCAAAAAAAATTATTTATTGATGAGAGACACAGAGAGAGAGGCAGAGACACGGACAGAGGGAGAAGCAGGCTCCCTGTGAGGAGCCCGATGAGGAAATCGATCCCAGGACTCCAGGATCATGCCCTGAGCCAAAGGCAGCTGCTCTACCACTGAGCCACCCAGGTGCCCCCTTTTCTTACTTTTTTCTTACTGAGGATTTCGAACTGCCTGCGTGAGCCTGTCAGTTACGAAAGAGGAGCGAAGCATTTAAATCCCCAGTCTGGAAAAAAAAAATTAAAAATCAATTAATCAATCAATCAATCCCCAGTCTGCCTTCACCTCAATCCTACTCCTTCCTTCCCTGATTTTAACAGTTTGTTATAGATTCTTCTAGATGTTTTCCCTGAATCCACCACATATTGCTTTTAAACTTACCCGTAGGATCAGAAAAGTCATGGCACGAGGGGAAAAAGCAAGACAAAAGGGCTCTCAGAATCAATCTTGACATCACAGAAAATGAGAAGCTTCAAGGTTTTTTTTTTTTTTTTTTAACAGGGCAAGTCTCTCTGTTTGCAGATGAGGAAGCGGGGCTCAGGACCAGGGCGGCTTGCCAAGCTCACAGGGTGTTCGTGCTGACACCCATCTGGCCTCATCCCCAGCCAGACTGGGCTGGGCAGGGGGTGGGGTGCAGGGGAGCTGGAGGCAGGAGGCTGGGTGCAGGGAAGTCAGGAGGATGCTCTGGGTGGGGCTAGGTGTGCCCCGAGTGTGGAGCCTCCTATCTGTTCATTCTGGGTCCTGGGAGATGGGACCAAAGTCCCCATTTATGGCCTGGAGGAGTTAATGTGTAATATTCTAGAAGATAAACTGGGCAGAAGGGACCAAAGTCCCCATTTATGGCCTGGGGAGTTAATGTGTAATATTCTAGAAGATAAACTGGGCTGTGACTTGCGATCCTGAGCCCAGGCCTCCAGGAGCCTCGGAGACCTGCAGTCAGGAGCTGCCACCATGTCGGTGAGGACGCTGGCCTCCCTACTGGCCACCTCCCCATTTCCCACATCTTTGCCTGAGTAGGTGGCTTGGCAGGGGTGGGGGGAGGCGCTGGAGAAAAGTGTCACCGCCCTTCTCTGGGCCTCAGTTTCCCTATATATATAGCGACCAAGTTGGACAGACCGCCTCCCCCTACCTCTAGCATAGATGTTCTCTTCTCTCTCTCTCTCTCTCTCTCTCTCTCCCACCACCCTGCTGCGGGGGCCCGAACCTATCGCTTCCCCTCTCTGGACTCAGTTCCTTGTTTGTAATAGTAATAATAGGAGTAATAATAATCGTCAACACCTAGTGAGCTTTTTTTTTTTTTTTTATTTGAGTGAGCGAGAGAGAGTGCATGTGTGTGCACAAGCAGGAGAGACAGAGGGAGAAGCAGACTCCCCACTGAGTAGGGAGCCTGATGGGGCTCGATCCCAGGACCCTGGGATCATGGCCGAAGCCAAAGGCAGACACTTAACCAACTGAGCCACCCAGATGCCCCTCTCCTGAGCTTCATAAAGATGAAGACACTGAGGCTGGGGGAGGAAGTTGCCCAAGGTCACAATCTGTAAACTGCAGGAGTTTGAGTGGATCCTCTTTGTGATCCCTGATTCTCTGACTTAAAACCTGGCTCTCTCATGACTGGCTGTGTGGCTTCAGACAAGTCACTCCCCGTCTCTGGGCCTCAGTCTCCTGCATTTTGTGGAACTGGATCACAGATGGCATCTGAGGATTAAGGTGTCTTAGTTTCCCGTGGCTGCTGTAACACATTCATTCTCTCACAGTTTAGGAGGCTAGAGGTCTGAACATGAGGGTCAGTAGGCCATGCTTCCTTAGAAGGTTCCAGGGGCGGATCCTTTGTTGGCTCTTCCAGCTTCTGGTGGTCATGGGCAGTCTGTGGCAGTGCTTGGCTATAGCTGCCCAGCTCTCCTCTCTGCCTCTGTCCTCACAGGCGCCTTCTCCTCTGTGTATCTGTGTTTCTGGGTCCACTTTTCCCTTTTCTTATAAGGACGCCAGTCATATTGGATTTAGGGTCCACCCTAAAGAAATCTTAACTTGATTACATTTGCAGAGACCCTATCTCCAGATAGGGCACATCCACAGGTGTTGGGTGGATGTGACTTTTTGGGAGACACCATTCAAGCCGGTACAGACAAGATGCAGGATGGGAGTGCCCCTGGCAGGGTCACCCTGTGGCAGGGACGATGCTGTCGCCACCCTCTGCCTCTCAGGGGGAGCTCTGAAACCCAGAGACTTTCCCGACCCACTTTCCCCTTCTCCATAGACAACCCCGTCCAAATCTCTTATATTAATGATGGGGGATCTCCTCCCAGCTCAGTGCCCTCGAGTGTGCAGAGGGCAAGTGTGACCTGCAGCCCTGGGAAATGGTGCTTGTGAACGGGTGCCACCGGCAGAAGGGCTCTGGGCACAGGCGCGATGAACGTCTCATGGAATGTTTCTCTGTTGGCACAGGGGAAATTTGAGGTTATGAACATGGACATGAAGTTGGGGGGAACCCTGAAGATTAAGGGCAAGATTGCTGGTGATGCTGATGGGTGAGCAAGGGGAGATGGGGGAGGGAAGCCGTCCACAGGCCTGGAACAGGCCCGGAAGGTGGGGGCAGGCAGGGCTGCCCTGTGAGATGGTCACAGAGGAGAGCGACCTCAGGCCAAAGGGGCCTTTTTTTACATCTTTGCTATGTCTCACACTCACCCACGCCCCCACTGGCTCTCCTCCTGCTAGGGACCTGCCTTCTTGTCTGAAGCTGTTTGGGGACCCTCAAAATTTCCCAGCTCATGCTATATGCTCAACTCTGTGGCCCCCAAAGACACTGAAGGGGCAGTTGGGGAAGCCCCTGGAACTTGGCCCAGCTCTCTGTGGATCAGGCGTCTCTACTGAAAGTCCCCCCACCATTACCCAGCTGACGGGGCTGAGGCCAGCCTTTCACACACGTTACACCAGAGACAGCCACCAAGGGGCGCCAAGTGGCCTCATTCGGATTCCCTCTGCTAGAAGGGACAGGGCTCACCCTCCGCTCACCCTCCGTGTCACACAGCCCAGCACCAGCCTCCCCTGTGTGCTCAGCGGTTGTAGAATTTTTGGGGACTGATATCCATTAACTTTGGGTTGAGGAGGGGCAGACTGATGTAGGGAGGGGGTAGGAGCCAAGAACAAAGCCACCCACCCCTTTCTCCTACTTGGGTTCCTCAAGTTTAAAGACATTTATGACACTGCTAGTCTGAGCCCTCCCACGGAAGGCGCCCCATTCATGACTCAGAATGTCCTACTCTCAGGGACCTTGACGGTCTCAGGCTGTACTCATCCTGTCAAGAAGTCACACAACCCCTGATTGAATACCTGTAGTGACAGGGAGCTCACCACCTAATATGACCCAACTCAGTAGATACCTAAGGACAGCAGTTCTCTCCCCCAGGATAGGTACCCCTGATCCCTGAGATTGTCCCTATCAGTTACCCTCCTGTTGAGAGCTTTAGGCCAGGTGACAAATAGAATGTGGTACTCCCCTGCAAAGCCTGACCAGGCTGTCACCTCCCTTTTCAGGCACAGGCCTCAATTAACACCTTTCTTTTGTGATTCTTTCAGCTTGTGGTCAACCAAGACCCTGCCATCCAAGCAGTTCTACCCAGGAACGGCCCCCACTCCTTACTCGTTACCCCTTTGCCCTACAGGTTTGTGATTAATCTGGGCCAGGGGTCAGATAAACTGAACCTGCATTTCAATCCACGCTTCCACGAATCCGTCATCGTCTGCAACTCAAGGGATGGCAACTGGGGGCAGGAGCAACGGGATAAGCACATGTGCTTCAGCCCAGGGTCAGAGGTCAAGGTGAGGTCAAAGGGGAAAGGTGCCTGAGGATGTCAAAAGAGAGAGAGCCCAGTTGGTAGGGCACCCTGGCCTTGATGCACGCTGGCCCTGATGGAGACCCCGGGAGCTGCCTGGGCTCATGTCTGGGGCCTCCTGCCTCCCTGACGCCCTCCCTCCTACCACAGTTCACCGTGACCTTTGAGAATGACGGATTCAAGGTGAAGCTGCCAGATGGGCACCAGTTGACCTTTCCCAACAGGCTGGGCCACAGCCACCTGAGCTACCTGGGCGTGCAGGGCGGGCTGAAGGTCTCCTCCTTCAAGATAGAATAAGCAGGTAGCACCTCAGGGGGGTGAAAGACCCCCTCCCTGGTGCAGATTCCCTGTCCTGAGCTTTTACCCCGTCACACAGGATCAGCAGCCGCTGGCTTCTGTTTCCCTACCAGCAGCCCTGCCCCTGGAACCCTACTCTCCTCCTCTAAGACTAAGAATAAACAAAAGAACCCGCCTTTGGCCAGTCTTTCTGTTTTCTTTCTTTTTTTTTTTTTTTTTCAGTCTTTCTGTTTTCCACACATTGTAACACTCCCAGCATCCTCATGGTACAGAGAAGGAAATTGAGGCACAAGGTCATAGGACTGTGAGGTGACACGCTCCCCAACACCTCTAAGCACCGCTGCTGCCTCCTTGTCCCCGATTATCACCACGGCAAGCGCCAAACTGCCCTATGGGATTACGGGGCAGGCACTACTTCCAGGCACCTGGGCCAGGGGCTGTTCCAGGAACTGGAGATAAGGCTCCCACCTGGGCCTCTTATCGCTGGAACATTCATTCCAGCCTGGTTATTCATTACCCCCTGCCTGGGCCTCTCCCCTCAGTGGGGAGAGGGGCATGGGTTGGGGGCATGGTGTGATTCTTTGGTTTTCCCCATGCGTGCAAGGCTGTTGAAGCAGGTGGAGCTAACCGTGATCTCCCAGGTCCCCAAGCATCTTGCAGGACACCTTTTATCAAAAAGCTTTTTTTAATTGGGACCCAGAAGCAGGTCTGGGGAGCACAGGATGGTGAGACTCCTCCCCCTGTGAGGTCACACCTGACTTTTCTCTGAGACTTCCGGGATAAATCAGGGCTCAGGGTTGGAATATCGGGGAAGCAGCCTTGGCAGGGACTAGGGCTCTCGGGGATGTAGCAGGGACCCTCCTGGGGGCAGCTCTAGGATGAGCTGGGGCAGGCGGTCCCTTCAGGAGAGGAGACAAAGGCCCTGTGTGGTATGTACCCCCCTCCCCAGGACAGTTTTTTCCAGCACAAAGGCTGTACTGTAAAGCTGGGCCCTCTAACCAGTGGCGGTGGCACAGGGTTGGGAGGGGGCTTAAGGAATGGCCCTGGGTCCAGAGTGGTGGGGGTATGGGGGGGCGAGTAGGGGGCTAGGCAAGACAATCCAGCAGGGCCCATGGGAACACCCAGGTCCCAGAACAGGTCTGGTCTCTCCTCTGGCCTCCTTCCCATCTGTCCTGCAGAGGCATGGAGGGGCTTGGGGGGGGGGGGGGGGCAACTGGGTTCTCCCATCTATCATGGGTAGGACCTACATATCAGGTGCTGACTCTGCACCTGGGCTGTTACTAGGTTGTGCCTTGAGCTCAGCAGGGTCCTGAGCCCCTGGCCAGCCACTCACACCTTGACTTCATCATCCTCCTCAGCATCAGCAAACTCAAAGGTGTTTGCTTGCACTGTGCTGGGCACGGGGGCCCTGCTGCCTGCCTGCCCCCACTCTTCATCCAGGCTGTCCCAAGAAGCCCGAGCCTGGGGCAGCACCCCCTGCAGCTCCCGCCAGGAGCCGCCCTGGCTGTCCCCCCAGCCTGCTCCCCAGTGCCTGCCAGGGGCCATGTCAGCAGGTGCACGGGGATAATCTTCCACTGGGCTGGCCCTCACCTCAGCCAACAGCCCAGCAGTTACCCCATTGGGGCAGTGTCCACGGGGTTGGGGACTTGAGGCAGGGGCTGGGGGTCTTGAGGTAAGCGCTGGGGTTCTTGCAGCAGGGGCTGGGGTTCTTGTAGCAGGGGCTGGGGGGCTTGTGGCAGGAGCTGGGGAGCTCGGGGCACAGGCTGGGGGGCTTGGGGCAGGGGAGCTTATGGCAGGGGCTGGGGTGTCAGCTGCAGAGGCTTCTGAAAGGCTCATGACCCCCAACAGCTCACTGAGGAGAGATGGCCCAAGGTCGAGGTCCAGGCGGAAGGACAGGAGGGAGTCAGAGCGGCGAAGCTCGGGCTCAGAGGGGAAGGTACTATCATGGTCTCGGTCACGAGGCTTTTCCTGGCGAGGCACGCGGGAGATAGTGCAGAACCCAGAGTCCAGGCCTAGAAGAGAAATGGGGAGCAGAGTCATAGCTGGGGTCCCTGACCAGGAATTGGGGAGGGGAGAGCCAAGACCAACCCTAGCTTGTTATGTGGCCTCTAGCATGTCGGGCCTCAGTTTGTCCCATCTTTCCAATATAGCAAACCCTGGAGTCTCTCACGGGATCTTCCTATCAAGCCTAGAAGTGGAAAGTGGGACATGGTCCTCATTCCCATTTTGCAGATGAAGAAAGTAAGACTCAGTTTGGGACAAGGGGAAAGTTTGGCCCGGGGTCACAGAGTCTGAAGGGGTGGAGCCAAGCCTGGAGCTCAAGCCTTCTGACTCTCCATCCCAACTGATGGTCTTGGGGGGGGGGGGGGGTTGCAGATGAACCCACAGTGTGTGGGCTGGTTTGGGGGCACGGGGAGGGTCCAGGGTCTGATTGCACAGAAATCACAAAGGACAGGCAGATGCCCCGCAAAGGACGTCTGGTCGCCCTCTGCTCCAGGACAACCATGGCCGAGGCCCCGCGTGGTTACTGTGGAGCAGCCCAGGGTGGGGATCTATCTGAGCAGCGGGGTGGGAGGCGGAGCTTGGGAGGAAGCCGGGGCCGGGGGCAGTGGGGCAAAGCCGCGGGCGGGGAATGGCCACCAGGTGGCAGCAGGGCCCCAGTGCCCAGGTGAGCTGTCCAGCAGCGCCAAGGTGGCACCTGTCACTCCCACCACAGCAGGAACGGCCTCTGGATTCTGTCCACGTGAGTGGTTTTTCTCAATTTGTCAGGTCATGGGAACTTCTGTTCAAATAACAACGCAGCAACAGCTAGCTCCTCTGTCCTGAGCACCTACTCTGTGCGACTCTGGGCCACACCTCATTCGCATATCACAACCCTGAGTCTTAGCAATGACCCTAACGGACCCATTGTACAGGCCAGCGTTTGATCTTCAGGAGGTCAGTCGGCTTGTTAGAAATCAGGAAGAATCAGGATTTTCACCCAGAGCCAGACTCCCAGTGTCTCCACCCTGTCATTCTGACCTTAGGGGGCTGCTTCCATTGAAGGGGACGGGAGAGGAAGAGCCGGCTCAGCCAGGGGACCCGGACACAGGGAGGCAAGTTAGAGGCAGGTAGAGCTCAGACCCCAACTCCTCACCTCTCAACCCCAGCATGCTTTGGGGTGACCTGGTTTGCACCCCTTGACCCTCACCCCATCCACGGTTTGGGGCTTGGGCCTGACCTACATGGTAAGACCAGAGTAATGTGGGGAAGAGAGCTCACTTGGAAGCGAGGCTGATGATCGAACCCTCTGGACCCCAGCCCCTAAAAAATGAGCAGCTGGCCCAGACTCTCACCGTAATTGGAGCGGCCGTCCGTGGAAGTGGCAGGGCTGCGGTCAAAGGTGAACTTGCTCACCAAGAGGCTGTCGTAGGCGGCCTGGTTGAGCTGGGGCAGGGAGATGGCGTTCTTGATGATCGGGGAGATGGCCGGTGGAGCAGGGGAGGGCGCCGGCGGGGAGGCCATCCGCCGGGGCGGCGCCCCTACCCTCCGCACCTGCTGTAGCTTCTTGGCCAGGAAGCTGCGGGGTGAGCGATGAGTGCCCCCCGAGCTGCCACCGTGGTTGCTGAGAAAGGAGGTGTCGCCGAAGACATCCCCGCCACGGCCCACGTGCATGGTGTGGCGGAAGTCCCCGAGCGGGGGGCTGATCATATCTGCCGTCAGCCGCCTCTTCCCGTGCGAGCTGGACACCCAGCCCACGGGCGAGAGCTTGCCCAGGCTCATGGCAGGGGCTCCTCCGGCCCCCTGGGGGCCCGGCATTGGCTCTGGCTCTTCACGGCTGCTGGTCCATGCGCCGCCGGGGGCCTTCCCCGCGGAGGGGCAGTGGGCAGGGGCTGCCCCTCGGTGCTCCTAAGGTGTCACCCCCAGATGCTGAGGCTGTGGAAGGCCCATGGCTGGTCTCTCCCTGGGGCCTGGCTCCCCGTGGCCACCGCTGTAGGTGATCTGTCCAAGAACAGAGAGGGTACAAGATGTGCCTTGAGTGTGGACAGCCCCGGGGGTAGGGACCTGAAAGAAAGGAAGAAAATGATGGTGGGCCCGGGGGATCCTGGATCCAAATCACAGCTCAAGAGAACAGGCGGTTCCACCCCCAGACAGAGGTGGGGACCACCACCAAGATGCTGAGCGGGTGTACAGGAGGACAGGCTGTATAATTCTGGGCACCGGATGTTTAGCAGGAGGCAAAGGAAACAACACTGATAAAGTCGGAATCGTGGCTGCCCCGGAGCAGGGACTGCTGGGTGTGGGCACAGAATAACCCACCGAGCTGGACACTCGAGGTGTGTATCAGTAAGCAGCACGCTTAATGGTCTTCATACCGAGACTGTCCGTGAAGCACCTACTAAGTGCCGATTAAGTTACCTCTGTCATTCACGTAACCCACGCGACAGCCCTGAGGGAGAGACACTATTTTAGAGAAACTGAGGCCTGAGGTGACTCGTTTGCGGCTACACGGTCAAAACGGCGAAGCAGAAACCCCCGATTCCCAAACCCAGAGCCCCTGAGCCCCAAGCTACAGTCTCTTCTGCTGCCAGGTTGAGCAAATGGCCTCCCTTCTCTGTGGGTTAAATTGTCCTCCATTCAGAGAGGCCAGGAGGGAGGAGGCGCCCTGCCACAGGCTTTGTGAGCTGCTGTGTAAACAGCCTGCACAGAGGTTCCTCAGAACCCTCTGCCTTTAAGGTGTTTCCTGGAAAAAGGATCCTGTGGTCAGAAGTGGCTTTTCCCAGCTGCCTACTGCATGCCTGAGCATATTCAAGGCTCTGAGAAGGCCCGCGGGAGAGATCTTTACTATAGTTTTTCAAATTGATGGAGGAGCCTTGTTGTCAGGGAAGAGGTTTTGGAAAAAGCTCAGTTGGTGCCAAAAGCTATTCCTCGCCCACTCCCTACCCCCTCCCGATCTGCCTCCCCAGCCCCCACCTCCTCTAAGCTTCTCTCCGTCTGACCCATCCCTTCTAGTATCATAGAAAGCACAGTCTGGACGACACTTGTGACTCTGTGGTCTGACCTCCGGTTCTCCTGTGGCCCAGAGAGGGCCCAAGTTTGCTCAAGGTCACCTCAGGAGAGCTAGTCGAGACTTGAACTCAGAGCCTCTGACTCACGTGGCCTTCAACTGGCTCCTGGAGCCCAGTCTTGTTTCCCCAGATTGGCCACACACCGCGAAGGTGGGGCAGCCGTCTGAATGGTCCCGTCTTCCCCTGCTCCTGGCACCCAACTTGGACTCCCCACGTGCGTGGCAAGTGCCAAATCAACGGGGGTTCAATCGCAGGACATCTTTGTGATGACCTTCCTGCCACAGGATCACCCCTTGCTAGCTTTCAAGTGAGGGCAGGTAGGTGGGGGTGGGGGTGGGGGATTAAAAAGCTTCACCATGTGACCTTGAGCAAGTCAAGTACCTGCACTGGCCTGGGACCTCAGCTGATAAAAGTTGATAATAATCCCTAACAAGAACACCTAGATCTGTGCCTCAACTCTTTTTTTTTTTTTAATTTCGCTGCCACCTCCAAGCATAAAAATCTCAGTACTGCCCTTTGAATGTTATTTGAAATTCATATTAGGTTAAATAACAAGATAAAAACAAAGAAAGCAATAAAACAAAGCTTGCTTTGTTCTCTGATGACATTCTCTTCCCTTCCCACCATCTGATCCTCCCCCAACCCTAACTCCTCCCCCTCTGGGGGGGGGGGTGTCTGAATCATCCCTTTCCTTGGCACCCCCACACCAAGAAGTCCTCGTGGAATGTTTGCTGAAGTTACGAAGCGCTCCGCCAACCATTACATGATGTCATCTGACTCCAGCAGCCCCGCAAAGAAGAGGGGTTAGCCCATTTTTATACAGAGAGCCAAGGTTCAGAGGGAAGGGACTTGGCCAAGGTTACCTGGCAGGTGCATGGCTTGGGCCAGGTTTCCTTGCTCAGTAGAGATTAGGGAGGAATTTCTAAGCAGGAGAGGGAGGGGAGAAATTGGGGGGGTTACCCTGAAATATCATGCAAGGGGTCACTGTGTCTGCCTTGTTGCTACACCCACCTCTCTCCCAGCCCCCACCTCAAAGTAGCCACTTTACTCTGCACAAGGGACTCTGGCCCCCCCGGAACCCCCATGGCCACTTTGACTTGGGAGACCAGCTTCTGCCCCAATCCTGTGATGCTCCCACCTCCCAAATGCTTCTGGGTACCTCTAAAAAGTCTCTCCCTATCCCTCCACCTTGTCCACTGCAATAGAGAGACCCTGCCAATGGAGAGGTTGTGGGACCAAGGGCAGGCAGAGCATTGCTACCGGGGACCTATTTTCCCACGTGGAAAATAAGAATATGGAAAGCTGGTCCTTTCCCGGAGTTGCTGTAAGAGTAGAAGGTGCTGTACCCAAAGCCCCAGGTCCCGGAACAGGGCAGCCCCAGTTCAAATATCCAACACCCCAGTACTAACATCTCTTACTCGGCGCACCCTTGGCTGCAGCTCTGTGGCACCTGCTGCTGACTGCAGGGATTATTGCTGGTGATCAGCGGTGCCCCAGGGGAAGAAGGGTTCCAGGCGTCCTGGTGCAAGGCCTACCTCCCCTCACCAGCCCAGGATTACTACCTGTTACGCTCACACCCATTTTACAGGTGAAAAAAGTAAGGCATGGAAAGGGGACTGACTTGCCCCAAGTCACAGAGCTAAAAAGTGGTGTGGCTGGGAACCTCACCGGGCTTCTGTGACCATCACTAGTAAATGCCAGAGGAGGGGTAGGACCACAGGGGCCCGCGGAGAGTTGTTAGAGGAGGCAATGCCCAGCTGCTGAGCTCCAGAGCTCCAGAAAAGGGCAGGCCTGGGAGGCAGGAGACTCAGCTGTGTGGATTCAGAGACCTGGGCAAGAGTGGTCACTGGGCAGCCTCGGGGTCCGAGGGGTCCTGGTAGTGAGCCTACAGAGGACAGTCAGGCTGCGCCGCTCCCAGGGGGTTACTCAATGGTGGCAATGACCTCACGGACAAGGTTTGAGGCCGCACGCAGGGACCCTGCTTTAGGAGAGGCCGACAGGGGCCGCTGTGGAGGCGCGTGTGGGGCGGTGGAGGCAGGGGCCTGTCCGCCCCCGACCCCGGGGTTGGGAGAGGCTGGGCTGGGGCACCCTGGCGCTCACCTGGGGTTCACCCGCGGGCCCGCCTGCCGACGCACGCACCACCTGCCATCGGGAGGCCACGCACACGCGCACAGCCCCCTCCCCACTGGTGTGTCCAGCTGGGTAACACCACCGGTACCGCTGGACAGCGGGGCCCTGCCTGGCTCAGGGCTGCTCTGGCCCTGGAATAAAAGGTTAACTGCCCAGGGCCTCTCGCATCCCCGGGAGCCAGCCCCCACCCCTACCCCCAGGTGGAGAGACGCGCACACTGAGGCCAGAGAGGGGCAGCAAGCCGTCTGCCGTCGCAGGGGGGACCCTGTTGCCCGGCTCTGAAGGGGCTGGGAGAGGGAGAGCCGGGGGTCCTGGGGGAGTAAGAGGAAAGAGCGGGAGAGGCGCCTCTTGGTCCACCACTCCAAGGTAGAGCCGAAGCCCCCCGATCCGGGAGGAGGTGGCCGCGGACCAAGTGTCCCCCGATTCCTGGGTTCCAGTCCCCGAAACGCGTTTGGCGCGGCCTCCGGCGGGGGGGCGGGGGGGGGGCGTTCCTCTAGGCCTCAGTTTTCCCGTCTAGAAAATGGGCTCCGGGCTTCCATGCGGGTCTAGCATGGTTGAGGCAAGGACTGGACAATCCCGAGGCCCGTCCGGACTGGAAGTCCCGGAAAGACTCTGGCCATAAAACATTCCCTCCGGGAGGCAGGGGGTTAGCCTGGGGAGGGTCGATCGGCGGGGGCAGGGGACAGCCGGCTGCCGTGGCCCGAGGGGAACCGGACGGGATGACCTCATCCGCCGCTCGGCCAGGAATGCGGCGGGTGGGGAGGGGGCAGGGTGCCTGGTCCCTCTCCCCAGCGGGCCCTCCCGCCCCCCACTTCCCGCTCTCCGCGCCGGCCTCGCCGAGGGGCCCGACATTCCGGCCCACCGCCCCCTCCCCTGCCTTCCCTTCCTCTCGGGGGGCAGGAAGGAGCGTAGACGGCCCCCGCTCGCCCCCTCCTCCGCCGTCCGCGCTCCCGCTCGCCGCCGCAGCTCTGCGCCCGCCGGGGGCCGCGCGAAGCCCCGTCCCCGAACTTGCAGGGACCCCGCGCCGCTCCCGCGGCCTGGGCGCCGGGCCTCCCCCAGGCACCCGGGGGCGCCGTCCCCGGCTGGCCGCCCCCGCCCCCGCCCCCCGGCCCGGCCCCCGGGCGCCTAGGAGGGTGCAGCCCCCCGCCGGCGTCCACGCCCCCCGGCGCGCGGTTACCTTCTCTCGGCGAGCCCGGGGGCCGGGGCCGGGGCCGGGGGCGGACGCCGCGGCAGGGGCGGTGGCGGGCGCGTCCCGGCGCGCAGCCCGGGCGAGTGGCTGGGCCGGTCTGCGCCGCCCTGGCCGCGGGCTCCGCGGGCTGGCTCCGGGGGCGGGGGCGGGGTGTGGGCGCGCTCCCTCCCCGCGCCTCGCTCCTCCCGCCCGCGGGCGGGGCCGGGGGCCGGGTCCCCCTCCGGGGCACCGGTCGGGCCGCGGCGAGTGGCGGCGGGAGCCGGAGGGGGGCGGCGGCGGGGGCGCGGGGCCGGGGCCTGAGGGCACGGGGCGGGGGTGGTGGGAAGCGTGCGGGGTCCGGACGGGGCTACGCGGGGACCCCTCCCTCCCCCACCGGCTCCCCGCGGGGCCTTGGGGCGCCCAGACCTGAGAACTCTCGCTCCCGGGCTCTCCAGCCGCTCCCTTCGGGTCTGCGGGGGCCTTGAATGCCGAGAAGACCCCCATAGACCCCGAGATCTACGAGTGGGATGCCCACTGCCTTTGTCCCCATCCCTCAATCCCTTCAAGCCAGCGCAGGCCACAGGGGTGCTGGGACCCAGACGTGAGCCAGACTGGGGCTCAGACCACAGCAGGCGACTCAGAGTGGTGTGTGGTGTGGTGGTCAAGGATGGTGGCCCTAGGACCCAGGGGCCCGGTTTCCTCTCCTGCCTTAGCCACTGCATAGCCTTTCTGGACCTCGGTTTCCCATCTGTAAAATGGGATAATAACAGTAGGCTTCGGATGTTATGCTATTAAGTGTTCTCTGCTCTGTCAGCACCTAGGAGGCCGGCTGAACAGGTCCATGAGACCACACCTCAGCTGCATGGGTTCAGAAAGCTTTATTGAGCACCCCCCAACCCCACCCAGGAGGGTCAGGGAATAGCCCTGCACAGGACCCTGCGTCATCCTCAAGGAGGGGAGATAGACCTCTGATCCCTGCCACATGTTTTTCTTGTCCTCCTCTGATTCTCTCCTGGGACTGTGAGCTCCCTGGGGATGGGCAGAAAGTCCTGAGGGCTGTCCTGGCACAGAGAGACCCCTAACAACCTCCAGGGGAGTGTGTGTTGGGGGGGTGGGGAGCAAGTTTTCCTAGAAGATGATACCTGACATAAGTTGTACAGGACACATAGGCAGAGGGGGTGCAGTGCAAGTGCGCACACACACCTGGTGGGACACAGCACAGGCCAAGATTTGGAGCGAAGGAGCTACAAGGAAGACGAAGGTGTGGCTGGAGGAAGTCACCTGAGTGCTGTTCTGGCTGGGGATGAGGGGCTATATTTACACACAGGTGGAGGAGACAAAGTTTTGGTGTTTACAGAGTGCTGGGCCTCTTGTGCTGACTCCCTGAGTCCTCATGCTGGCCACCAAGGGAGGGGTGTTATTTCCCCAGCTGGACAGATGGAAAGATGGGGAAACTGAGGCACAGCAAAGTCTGGCACTTCCTCTAATGGGCAGCAGTAGGACTGAGACTCCCATTGGATAGAGCCCTTCCTTTGGGGTCAGGTGTGGAGGTGCTTGTCCTGGGGAGAACTGGGGACAGTCTCAGGGGTGCTGAAGAGCACAGGCGAGGAAGAAGGGAGACTGCCCCTGAGAGGCAGGGATGGGGCAGGGGCACAGTCAAGGGCTGAGTCAGGGGCCCACAACTGGGCCAGGTCTTGGGGGCCTAACCTTGGGCCAGGCGTCTAGCCTCTCCCAGACAGAGATAGGGAGCCAGCAGGCAGTGTGAGTCAGATTGTATTTGTAAGTTCTTACTCTGAGCCAAGAATGGACTGGAAACACAGTGACAGAAGCAGGGACTAGTGGCTATTATCATTAATAGCAGTAGTAATAACCAGTATTTATTGAGCATTGAATGCTTATCAGGCCCTACAGCCTCTTATAGGCACTGTCACATTTAATTCTCCTGAAAGCCCCAAAGGGACAATCCTGCCATCATGTCCATTTTGCAGAGAAGTGCAGTGACTTGCCCAAAGTCTCCTGCTCTGGCAGGATGGCCATACCCCTCTCTGCCCAGGATGGTCCCAGCATAATTATTTTAATTAAAAAATACATATTTATTTATTAATAAAAGATTTTATAATTTATTTGAGAGCTAGAGAACGAGCCAGCAGAAGAAGCAGACTCCCCGCTGAGCAGGGAGCCTGACATGGGCTCAATCCTAGGATCCTGGGATGATGACCTGAGCTGAAGGCAGACACTTACCCAACTGAACCACCCAGGTGCCCCAATTTTATTATTATTTTAAAGATTTTATTAATTCAGGAGAGACACAGAGAGCCAGAGACACAAGCAGAGAGAGAAGCAGGCTCCATGCAGGGAGTTCGATGTAGGACTTGATCCTGGTACCCTGGGATCACAACCTGAGCCAAAGGCAGACACTCAATCACTGAGTCACCCAGGCATCCCTCAAATAAATCTTTAAAAAAAAATTTTTTTTTTAAATAAAATCTGAAGAAAGGGGATGCCTAGGTGACTCAGCAGTTGAGCATCTGCCTTTGGCCAAGGGCTCGATCCTGGAGTCCGGGGATTGACTCCTGCATCAGGCTCCTTGCTTGGAGCCTGCTTCTCCCTCTGCCTCTCTCTCTGTGTCTCTCATGAATAGAAAAAAAAGAAAAAAAGATTTATTTGAGAGAGAGAGAGAGTGGGGAGGGAGGCAAAGGGAGAGAAAGAATCTCAAGCAGATTCCACACTGAGCATGGAGCCTGACACAGGGTCCGATCGCATGACCTGAGCCTAAATCAAGAGTTGGACATTTAACTGACCGAGCCACACAAGTACCTCTAAGATTTTTTTTTTAATTTTTATTTATTTATGATAGGCACACAGTGAGAAAGAGAGAGGCAGAGACACAGGCAGAGGGAGAAGCAGGCTCCATGCACTGGGAACCCGACGTGGGATTCGATCCCGGGTCTCCAGGATCGCGCCCTGGGCCAAAGGCAGGCACCAAACCGCTGCGCCACCCAGGGATCCCTAAGATTTTATTTTTATGTAATCTCTATACCCATTGTTAGGCTTAAACATATAATCCTGAGATCAAGAGTTGAGTGCTCTACCAACTGAGCCAGCCAGGCGCCCCCAGCATAATTATTAATAGCACTTCCTTTCACTCTCAAAGATGACCTGGTTCGACAATAAATTACTTGTCACTTTAGCCAGAGGATCCTCAGAACAGCTGGCAAAGGAAGCAATTTAGTGCCCTTTCAAAAGGCCCTGAACCCAAATCTTGACCCATTGGCTTTCCAGGCATTGTGTGACTGGGGGCAAGGCACTTGGCCTCTCTGATCCTCAAGTTTCCTGTCTATAAAATGGGTATAATACCGGTGCGGAGATTTGCTACTTGTTGCCAGCCTCAGAGATGGCTGAGAAAGCAGTCTTAGTAGGAAGGGTTACAGCCTGCCACATAACTGCCTCCATCCTCTCCAGCTCCAGGCTGAGGGCAGGGATCCAGTGGTTGAGAACCTTCTCCTTATGTGCCAGGCACTTTGTCTCCACTAGCTCATGGCGAGGCAGTGTTCGAGTCAGAAATTCTTTGCCCCATTTTACAGATAGGTACACTGAGCCTGAGGGCGGCTCTCTCCCTTCATTCAAAGCCTCTCTCCAGATAGAAATACCTCTCCATGCAGGCTGAGTTCCTGTTCCTTGCTTCACTTCTGATTTAAGTGTCTGATTTAAAACTCAGGTTTTCCCCTCTGGAAAATGGGAGGACAGAGGGGCCTTGGCACCCTCGTGAAGGACGCAGGAATGGGCAGTCTCTATTTCCTGTGCTTTTTTCCTCCACTAATTTCTCGTGGTCCCTTTCCTTTCCTGGTGAAGGGGCTGTCCATGTCCAGGAGCACAGGGGTTAACCCTGGGGAGCTGTAATCACCGTGTAGAATGCAGAACAAATGCCTCCCAGCTAGGGACTGGGAGCTGCTAAGGAGGGCACTGGCTGCCTATAGCATTCAGGAGCCCCCAGCTCCTCCTCTGTCCTGGAGGAATGAGGGTGGGGGGGAGGGGGGGCTTGGGCCTAATCACAGAGCTGGGCTGCCCCCTCAACTCACCCCAGCAGACTGGGTGGGCTGAGGCTTAGGGCTTATGGGAAGGAGGCGGTTTCTGGGCAGGGAGTCCTCTATGGAGCTGAAGCAAGGCACAGCTTGAGAGGGGCACTCCCCCTTGGGAACTCAAGAATGCCAGTGGCTGCCCACCCGGCTCCAGTGAGGTTTGGAGTGGGATCCTTGAGCTGAGTGAGTTGGCTTGGCCACATCTATCAGCCCTCATCCCAGCCTCTCCTTGGGGAGCATAGCATGGACCCTTTCCATCCCAAAGTCTGGCTGGGCTTTTCGTCCGTTGATTGGGCTTCCCAGTACTCTGTCTCCTGAGTGGCCAGTGGTCCATCCTATGGATACGATTACCATTCCATCCTTCTACCCACAACCCACACTCCTTTCTATCCATCTACTCCCCTTGCACCCACCCATTTACCCACCTACTTCCCCATCCTTTGACCTACTACCCACCCCCATTTAATCGGCTAACTGCTTACCCACTCCTCAGTTGACCCACTGCCTACACCCCTGGCCATTCATTCATCTGCCCCTCTGCCCATCTGCCCACCTACTCACCCATGCATCCTTCCATCCCCATCCATGTATACACCTATATATCCAGCCACCCATTCTATCCATCCAGCATCCCTGGATCTACTGCCCACACCCACACCCACACCTGTCTACCCACCCACCTGTCCATCCATGCATTCACTCATTCTTTTCCCTTTCCATCCTGTGAAGTGCTTGCGTTGACTCACACCTGGCTTCTGCTGACCCACGTGGGGCTCTGAGCGTGTCTTCATTTTTCTCACATTAATAGACCTCGCTCACCTTCATCATGGGTCACCCCCCTTTTTTGAAAGATTTTATTTTTATTTTTTTATTTTTTTAGATTTTATTTATTTATTTGAGACACACAGAGCACAAGCAGGGAGGAGGGTCAGAAGGAGAGGGAGAAGCAGACTCTGCACTGAGCAGGGAGCCTGACACGGGGCTAGGCAAAGCATCCTTGAAGGCTGCCTTGAAATGTCACCTCCTCCTGGAAGTCCCCCTTCGGGGCCAGCCTCTCCCTTGCACCCTGTCTATCTTCCATATTGGTGTCTGTTGCCTGTGAGGTCTCCCATGAGATGGTGATGTCTGTACTTCTGGCACATTTGGGGGATGCGTGGTCACAGCCAGCGTAAGCAGGGGGTCCTTGCCTCCTAAGCTGGACAGCCACCACCATAAGGGGCAGCTACCCTCCTCCTGGACCACTCTGGGGAGAGTCTCTATGGGCCAGACTCCTGGCAGGGGCTCAGACATACAAATGCATTGCAGGGGAAGGGGACAACGTTGGGTCCCTGGGGAAGTTCGTGAGGCAGATTACATTGTCAGCTAGGGGATACTGGCAATGGGGCCCGGGGGGCACCCCCATGCTCTCATCCGTACAACCCAGCGTGTGTTTGTAAGTTAGACAAACCCAAGTCCAAATCTTGGCTTTGCCTCTCACTAGCAGTGACCCTGGACAAGCCACTTCCTTGCCTGGGCCTCATTTGCTTTGTCTGCGATGAACCAAAATGTTCACTGACTGACCTGTAGTTACTGGTCGAGGAAGGATAGCTACTATTATTCCTATTGTTATCATTTTCCTTTCCCCCCTGGAGATGATTTCATTTAACACATTTTAAGTAAGCTCCTGCTGTGGGTCAGGCCCCAGGCTGGGGTACCTTGTGAGGGAGCAGCAGTGAGTAAGGAGTGTAGTTCCTACTCTACAGAGACTTCTCGGCTGGTAGGGAAGACACAGGCCAGGATATTGATGGGGATGAAAGGCTAAAACAGTGGTAGAAGGGACCAAGGAGCCAGAGGACTGACTGAGGAGGTCCAGGAAGCTTCCTGGAGGAGGTGGTATTTGAGCTGGGCCTTGTATCTTGGGGAAAGAGTGCCCACAGGTGAACTGGGGAGAGAACAGGGCTCAGGAGGGTAGAGGATGAGCTGGGAAGGGTCTACGATGGAGGATGGGAGTGAGGCCTTGAATGCCAGGCCCTCTGTGGCCTGGGCTAGCCTGGCCCACTGCTCTGCCCCCAGTGACGGCTGCCCTTGGGAGTGGGATGCCTTGGGATCCTGGTTGGGGTTTCCTTGTTAACAGACCAGAAGACAGCAGCCTAGCCCTAAGTTTTTCTCCCCTGGCTGATCTTGAGGACAGGAATGTGCTCTGAGGGAGCCAGAGGATAGAGACCCTTCTGGAAGGAGACTTTGGCCCTCTCATTCCTTCCTCTTTACAGCAGAGCCCCAAGGGTGGACACTGGTGGTGGAGGGGCAGGGCCTCAGAGGGCTGTGGAGACACTGGGCCCAGAGAGGGGAGGACCGCTGGTCCGCAGCAGAGCTGGGTGTCCCCAGCAGCCACACTTCCCACGGCTGCCTTCGGTGTGGGTGAGCATCTGTTGAGTGCCTACTGTGTGCCAGCTCCCAGCTCAATATGGTGAAACAGATAGGCTCACAGACAGTTAAAGCTGACAGAACACAGACTTGGCAGGGCTCCCAGGAAGGCTCCCCGGAGGAGGTGGGATGGGGCTCTATACAGACGTGTGAAGCTGTACAAACCAGAAGGCGTGCTAGCCAGGCTGAGTACACTAAGTGTGTGTGTCTGGCACGAGTGTGTGCCCCATGGGGAGTCGGCTGGGGTGATGATTGAGTGCTGAGGAACATCAGGGCCCTGCCGGGGGCTGGTGGGTGGCCCGAGGCCCAGGTGATGGCAGATTAGTCCCTGGCTGTCCTGTCCAGCTGTTTCTGGAGGTGATGCCTAGGTGTGAGTGGGTTTTTTGGAGCAGCGGGGTCAGGATGGGAGTTAATCCCAAGGGTATTTTGGAAGGCGGGGCCACGAGGCCCGGAGGGAGAGCCTAGCTCCCCGAGGCAGGCAGCTGTCAGGGCCGGAAACGCCTCTGGAATTCTAGGCTCTGGGAAAAGTGCTGGCCATGTGGAAGAGTTTTCTCAGCTGGACCCTTCCAGGCCAGCTCAGCTCTGATTCCTTGTTCGCTGCTCGGCAGGGAAATGGGGGCGGGGAACGGCCCCCCCATCCCCCACCCCACCCGGCTCCCTTTCTCTTGGAGAACAGGACAAGAAGTTGGACGGGGGCTAGGAAGGATGTAGGGTCAGTTCCTCCAGCCCCACCCCTGACGAGGACAGTCAGATGGATGGAGGGAGGCGGGAGAGGGAGTCTGAGGCGCCTGGAGCTGCAGGAGGTGGGGAGGTGCAGCAGAAAGGTCAGGGCCAGGTGACCCTGTCGTCCCAGGGGTGATGGAGCCAGGTTCTCCAGAGCTAGGCCAGGCGTCCAGGAGCCTGGATGGAAGGGCAGTGAGGAGGGGTCCTCCAGGAGATCTTTGTTCTCAACGTGGGGGGGCCGGTGAAGAGAGGAGGGGCGAGGGGGACAGGAAAAGTATTTGAGGAGCAGAAACAATGGCCCATTCTCTGCCGTCCAGCCTGGCCTGAGAGATAGGCCCATAGGCCGGAGGCCAGCGCTGCAGTGGCCTGACCATCTCCACCTCCCCCCACCTCGCCCAGCCCTTGGGGCTTCACGTGCCCCCATCTAGATGGGGTTGGGGGTTCCTTTCTCACCCTACAGGCTCATTCCTAGACACGTGGGTCCATCTGTTTTCATCCAACCAAAGCTTGGGTTGTCCAAGGGCTTTCACGTACATGGTCTCTTACACAGAAGGGAAAGGCTTGTACCCATGGCACCTACCCACTCCTGGGGGAGCTGAGGGTTGCACCCAGCGCCCTGACTCCAAGCCTTGGGTTTACCCAATGATCCTCCTCCCGCCATTGCTTCTTAGCCCCTGGTTTTTTCCTCCCTCTCCAGACTATGTCAAGAGGAAGATTATCAGCAGCCAGGGGAGCATTAATTAAGCACCTTCTAAGTGTCAGACTTGAGCATGAGCTCTGGGCTTGGTGCTCTACTCGGGTTTGCTCTAATCCTCACAGCACCATTATACAGATGGGAAACTGAGACCAAGGAGGTAATGTTACTTCTTCAACCTTTCACAGCTCGAAAGTGGTCCCATGGGATTCAAGATTCAAACCCGTGCCTGTGGTGTCCCCAGTGCCCTGCTGCCTTGAGGGCAAAAGCTCCGAGGCCACCAGGGGACCCCGGTCCGTCAGTCTCACTTGCCATGCACGCATCCCCCTGGGGCCGGACTTGCTCAGAAGCAGCCTCACTGCTGGGGGTTGCCTCTACCTTTTTTGGTGACGGGGAGCTCACCCCCAAGAGGACAGGCTCTGCCAGTCGAGGATTTCTCTCTGAAATGGAGCCGAAATCAACTCCCTATAACCCCTGCTCACTGTTCCTCCTTCTGTGTCCTGGTGCCGCACACAGATGCCCCCAGGAGTCACCCCCTCTCCAGATATCTCCTCAGGAGTCAGAAGTCCCCCGTGTGGATCTTGTGCCAGTTCCTTCGTCTCCCGGTACCTCCTTTTTCTCACCCATAGAATGGGAGTAATAATGCCTGTGATCAAAAAAGGTGGCTGGAAAAGGGGCTTTGTAAGCACAGGCTGGGGGCGTGGGTCATGATGATTGCAGGTGTTCGGCTTCTTATACTTTTCTGGGTCATTCCACAAGCTCAGTTGTCACCTTACAGCAAGCACTCATGAAGCACCTACTTGGCACTGGTGACAGGGCACAGCTCTTGCCTTGGGCTTAGGAACGCCCTTTCCAGCCCACAGCGGGGAGAGACACAGTGCCTTGCACTGTCTTAGGGGCAGAATAACATTTATCAATTCATAATGAGCCCACAATGTCCTCAAGGGATCTCACAGGTGAGAAAACTGACCCAGAGAGGTGGAGCAACCTGCCTGAAGTCTCACAGCACCTGTCTGCAGGGTGATTGACCCATTGATTCAACCCAGGCCACTCCCCAGTCAGGCCTGCAGAGGTGAACTGGGCTGGCTGGTGCCCAGACCAGGAGGAGGCCGGGTGGCTCAGAGAGTGAGGGGTGGGGTACGGGCAGCCCCCTCTAGGTCTCTGACTCCACCCCGGTGGGCAGCTTGAGCCTCTGCCAGCCTCTTGTTGACTCAGCCAGCCTCCCTTCTGCCAAGGCCTGCTGGCCAGAGCTCCCACGGGGAGGGTCAGGCCACATTCTTCTCTGGCTAGAGCCTGGGGGGAGGCTGGTACCTCCTGGTGGAGTCTGTGTGCTGGTTTGCGGGTGCCAGAGTAAATGCTTGGGGAAGATAGGGAAATGATGTTGGGGGGAGGGTGCCCAGGGGGGCGTTCCAAGGGACCACTGAGGGGTGAATGGACGAGCCTGGGAACCAGGCCACTTGGGCACATGGCTCAGGTTTGCCATTCACAAGCTGGGTGATGTCAGCGAGCCCCCACCACCATCGTGTGCCCATCCCAGCTCTCAGTCTCCCTATCCATCAAATGGACACAGTAATACTAGGCCCCGCCCACTCTACCTCATAGTTGGGAGGATCAAAGGAGAGAACGAGTTGGGCCAGAGTGAATGCCCTTTGTAGTTCAAGGACCCACACATGTTGGCCGGCGGGCCAGCCTGGCATCTCTAGGTGGAGTAAATGAAGGGGAAAGGGTGTAGGGACAGCCCTCAGTCATGGCCAGAGTCTGCTCAACATTCCTGTCTCCTCCCCAGACTTGACATAATGACAATAACAATACCGCTTGGAAGGCCGAGCACAGAGCCCCCTGAGAGTTCACAAAGTCCTTCCCTACCCATTATGGGAGGCTCTCCCCTCTACCGCTGCCTCAGGACCTTTGCACTACTTCTCCTCCCTGGAACACTCTTCCCCAAGGTGAGTGAAAATTTGCCTTCTTCTCAGCCCAAACTCACCTCCCCCAAAGCCTGCTAGACCACCTATCTAAATTAACTTCTGCTCCACCCCTGGTCTCTCTGGTACCTTCCCTTCCCTGCTTCTGCTCTATGTCTTTTTTTTTTTTTTTTTTAAGATTTTATTTATTCATGAGAGACACATAGAGAGAGGCAGAGACACAGGCAGAGGGAGAAGCAGGCTCCCTGCGGGGAGCCCGATGCAGGACTTGATCCCGGGACACTGGGATCATGACCTGAGCTGAAGGCAGATGCTCAACCGCTGAGCCACCCAGGCGTCCCTCTGCTCTGTGTCTTAAGAGACTGCCATGACCCGGCTCATACGGGGGGCGTCTCCCCCGTTAGGACATCAAGCTCCATGAGGGCAGGAGCCATGACCGCCCTGTGCACCACTGCATGTGGAGATGGACCACAGCCTTCTGCGGTAGCTCTTTGTCCCATCTCACTGGAGGAACCTGAGTCTCCAAGAGGCCAGATGACTTGCCCAAGGCCACACAGCCTGAGAAGAGCTGCTCCGCAACCGTACCACTTGCATCCTTGCCCGGCCCCACCTGTCACCCCTGCAGGGTCGAGCCTGTGCCTCCTTCTTTACACACTGTGGGTGCTGTGCTCATGTTTGGTGGAACGTGGGGGAGACAAAGATTAGCTGTAGGAAGAATGTGCCTCTGGATTTAACATTCCAGTTTGGTTGCTGCCTCAGGGGCCTCTGGGCTTACACCTTGGGCCTAGGGTGAGGGCATCCCAGGGGCCTCCTTCCCCTGCCCAGCGGGCTGGCTGGCCTAGCCACCCTGTCCTCCCCCGGAATTGTCTCGGCAGCTGCGGGGTGGCCGGATGCCCCACCCCCAGTGCCTCTGGGCCCAGAGCCCAGCCACAGGCAGATCTGTGGCTGGCACTGCTCCTTCGGTTTGGGGTGGGAACACCGCAGGGATTTTAAAAATAAAGGGCCTTGAGACAGTGGCCTGGCCCAGCCAGCCGTGGGATGGGGTGGGGGCCAGACGGGGACAATGGGATGCTGAGTCTTGGGGGCCGTCCACCCGCGGGGAGCAGCCAGGCCGGAGGAGCCCCTTTCTCCCACCTCCCCACTCCCGCCCAGTAGTGCTGCTCCCCCAGGAACACTCCCTCCTCACCTATCCTGAACTTAGATCTCACATACTTGCTGAGCACCTACTATGTGCTCGGCTTCAGTGAGCACAGGGTGGGGAGGCCCAGCCTCTGTCTCCCCTAACTGTCCTGCTCTCCCCAGGGTGGCCCTCTCCCCGCTGCCTGATTGCAGGCCAGGCCACGTTATTTCTCCAGTGCCTACTATGTGCCAGGCTTGCTCTGGCCGCCCCACTTCCCAACCCTCTAGCCTCCTGTGCTTTTCTCCTCTGCTCTCACACTCCCGCAGGCCTCTCCCCATCTCAGGCCATGTCTGTCTCCCTCTCTCCTCTGGCCCAGCTAACAGGAAGCAGCCGGAGAGGTCAAGGGCCGCCGGGCCTCCAGAGTCCAGCGTCTGCACACACAGGGGCCCGTCTGCTATGGTGGGGGGGACTTCCTGTTTATGAGAATCACAAGGACCCCTGGGGCGGTGCCTGGGACAGGCCTGGGGCCGCCCCTCCAGTCCAGACCTCGGTCCTTCCCCTGAGCTCTGCCCCAGGCCTCCCTCCCCCCTACACTGGGGGAGGAGGAGCGAGGAGTCTGTGGAATGGCCAGGAATGTGGGAGTCCAAATGTCCAGAATGTCCGCAGGAAGCATCCCTGGCTCCAGGGCCCAGCCCCCACTCCTCCGCTTGGGGGCCCCGCCCCATTCTCTCCCCCCACACCCCCCACCCTAGGGCCCTCCCGGCTTGGATAGGGGAGAGCTGTGCAAGTCGGGAGGGAGGAGGCCGGACCCTGTGCTGCTCCGCTGGGGCCACAAGACTCAGCTCTTGCTTGGCCGGGCTCTGGCAGCCACAGCCTCCCATCTGTGGGCAAGGGCCCTGCGCCAGCAGCTCTGTCAGCCTCATTCCTGCCCCGGCTCAGAGGCTGCCTGCAGGCCTGGGACCACTGGAGAGACCACGGAGCAAGACTTCACACCTCGAGGAATCAGTCCCTCCGTGTGGGCCCAAGCCCAGGGTGGGGGGGGGGTGCAGGCGGAGGGGCGGGGTGGGCTGGCCAAAGTCGCCCCTCAGGAAGCAAACAGTTCTGCCCTCCTCCCCCTCCAGCCTGTCCCTGCCAATCTGTCCTGTGGTTGCCCAACAGGTATTGACCGAGGAGGTCACGGCCAGTGGAAGAGGCAGGGCAGGGAGACCGGCCCTGCCCCTCTTCCTCTTCCTAGCCCAGGAGGAGGTGAGTGACAGAGTCTCTGTCCCCCCCCAACCCCCACCCCAGCTTAGAGTGCCTGGAGATAGATCCTTAGGTCGCAGCATCATCCGTGCCTGAGGCAGTCGTCCCCTAGAGGGTAGTGGGGGCACTGTGGAGCCAGCTCACCCAGAGCAGCAGTCAGGAAGGGCTTCTCAGAGGAGGCTGCCCTCCCAACATGGAAGCCTATAATCAGGAAAGGGTGGGCCTGGCCTGGGAAAACAGCCTGGTCAAAGGCACTGCACTTCTAGAGAAGTGCTAGTGACATTATGGGGCTGGAGAAAGGAGCAGGTGAGGGAGTGATGGGAGAGAGGATAGTGTGGGGGATGCCTGGGCTTGCCTTGGCTCTAGGACACCCTCTTTTGTCCTGGGCCAGGAGGCAGAGTGGCGTCCAGTAAAGGAACCAGCGGGATTTGGTGTGGTTTGGTGGCCACGGTGAAGGGAAGGTCCTCGGGACAGGGACTGGGACCTTGGCCTGTAGCTCTGTGAAGCTGCCTGGAGAAGACTGTGGGCTCCTGAGAGACCTGCCCTGGAGCATCTAGGCACGTCCCGCAGGAGCTGGGGCTGCTGGCACAGGCCATAGTGGGGTGGCAAATAGAAACCTGGCTCTGCCAAGTTCCAGCTGTGTGACCATGAGCAAGTTACTAACTTTCCTGGCCTCAGTTTCTGCCTCTATAAAATGGGGTTAAAGACAGAAACTGCCTCAGAGGGCTGTTGATGGATGGAATTAATTTAGCAAAGCACCTGGCACTAGTGAGGGCTTATCCCCGTTTACAAGTAGTAATGTTACTAATTGGGAAGAAGAGAAAGTTGGTTTTCCCCCAGGACCTGTTGACAGGTGGGTGGAATGTGTGTTACCAGAAGAATCTTTAAAAGAAGACTTGAATTCCCAAGTCTTTTGGGATTCCCGAACTTGCCTGATTCAAGGAACCCCTGGGGCCCTTATGAAAAGCATTAGCTTCCCACCCCCAGACTCTGACCTGGCAGGTCTGGGGTGGAACAGGTCTCTGGATTTATAAGGAGGCCCCAGGCCTGAGCCTTCTACCAGACAGGTGTGGGGAACATTCCTCTCTGATGACAAGGATTCACTCCAAATGCATTGTCTTTGGGAAAAGTTTCTTTAAAATAACACTTTAAAAAACAGCCACTGTATAGAGTATGCACTGTCTGTTCTCAGCCCTTTCTACGTCAATTCAGGGTCCTTACAACAATCCTGGGATGTGTACGTACTTACAGCTGCTCTCATCTTATTGATGGGGAAACCGAGGAGCTAAGAAACTTGCCCAAGGTTGCAAGAACCCCGTGACTTGCCAGAGTCGACTTAGAATTTGAGCCTGGACTTGGGCTCTTAACCACTGGGTTGTGGTTCCCTCATCTCTGCCTCGAGCCCCTGGAACACTTGGTAAGATGCTTCTAGACTCTTGGGGTAGGAGCTGGGAATCCATACTTTTCCCTCCTTTGTCCTTTAAGGCTATGACCTTCGAATCAAGAAATGGCTGGTCTTGCTTGTAAACCCCTCTAGGGACGCCTGGGTGGCTCAGTGGTTGAGCATCTGCCTTCGGCTCAGGGCGTGATCCCACTGTCCCGGGGTCGAGTCCCACATCAGGCTCCCTGCATGGAGCCTGCTTCTCCCTCTGCCTATGTCTTGCCTTCCTCTCTCTCTGTGTCTCTCATGAATAAATAAATAAAATATTTAAGAGAAAAAAATCTGTATGCTTCACAAAATTAAAAAAAAACCCTCTAGGAGGCAGAAAGCTGCATGCAGGTTCCTGTGTGCTACTTTACTTCCAACAGGGGGGTCTCCGTTGTCAGAACTCCAGGTTCTGGCTTCCCTGCCTCTAAAATGGGGGTGCTGCACCTCCCTGGGTGTCATCAATGAGTTGCCAGACCAGGGATGGGAGAGGGTTTGCACACTGTTCAGGCTGTGGATTCTTTGGGACCTGGGTGTGGCCAGGTGGGGGGTGTGGGGAGCAGGGATGGTTCTGGAACTGCTCAAAGTTGCCAGGGCCAGGCCCTTTCTACCTACTGCGGCCAAGACCACGGAGGTCCCCAGGAGGTCGTATGGTGATGGTGGGGCTGAGGGTGGCAGGGGTCGGGGAGGAAGATGGGGGAGCCTGGTTTCTCCCTTCCTGCCTGACACCTCAACAGGCCCTGGCTGGTGGCTGCTAGTGATTCACCCGGCTTTAAGCTCTAGTTTCGTCTGTAATCAGGAAACGGGCCACTAGAGAGCCTGAGGCATTTTCTGGAGAGCCCAGTGCCCTCCCAGAAACCTGGTGTGTGTGTGGGGGTGGGGTGGGGGGGAGGATTGGAGGAGGGAGGGTGGGAGAGAGAAGGCAAAAAGTCTGGCTCCCGAGATTTGCATAATTTATTCTTGTCTTTGAGGAGGGTGAGACATTCCCAGGACCTGACATCCCTGGAAACCATTCGGTCATTCAGAATGGTTCACTCATTCATTCTGGTTTACGGAGCCCCTTACGCTGTGCCAGTTACCATGGATAGAGGGAAGTAAAGAGAAGATTTTCAGGTGCTTCCCAGAGGGGAGACCACCGTGTAATCCAGTCGCTCCTGCTCAGCGCAGGGAGGGGGGTGTTTACAAAGTGCCGAATCCACAGAGGAGATAGCAATGAATTTGGGGTTGGAGGCTGCAGTACAGATAAGGGGAGGCTTCAGTGGTTTGTTCGACAGTTCTGAGGCTCCCACAGGAGGAATGACAGTGCAGGCTGGGCTCAGATCCTTCTGTCACTTCTCAAGGGTTCCTCTTCCATCTGGGCCTGTTTCCCCACCTGTGACCTGGACACAGTAACGGGGCCTCTCTCCTGGGGTTGTTATGAGGACTCACAGGGTGAACCCGTGTGAAGCACTCAGAGCAGCACCCTGTGTGTCTAAAGATGGCTGGTGTCACTGCAGAAGGGTGGGTCCTGTGGGAGACAGCTCCTGAGACATGGGTCAGAGTGTGCCTGGCACACGGGGAGGGGACACTCCAGGGGAAGGACACTGCCTATGCCAAGACCCAGAGGCATGCAGCATATGGGTACCTTAGATATCACTGGGGTGCAGTGAGAGGTTGGGAGGCACATTTGAGGCACTTCATTCCCTATGGACATCATCCTTAGGGCAACAGGGAGCTATGGAAGGCTTTTGAGCCAAGGAGTGAAAAGATAGATCTGAGCATCAAGAGTATTGATAAACTGGAGGATCCACCTGGGGCAGGGGGACCTGAGGAGGTGGCACAAGGGTCCTGGGAAGAGATGGGGAGGCCTGAGCTAGGACAGAGGGTGCAGGCTAGGGGGCTGGAGAGGCCGGGAGATGAAGACTAGTTAGGGGACACACAGCTGACCTGACAGTGATAATTCGTGAGTGAGTAGACACAGTGGCTGAGGGGAACAGAGGAGTCCAGCTGTGCTGGGAGCCAGAATATGTGCATATACTTATGAGAGGATATTTAGGGAGGGCTTTGTAGGGTGTACAGAAGTTGTACAAGGGGACCCATGGTGGGGGCAGGCCACCAAAAGTAAAAGCGTAGAGGTGTGAAGAGCCCATGTTTGGAAAGCAGTGGGTATGGTGGAGTTTGGATTTGGGGAGCAAACAGTGGGGTCAGGAGTTGGGGGGTCTCAGGTGCCATCCTGCAGGCTCGGGGGCAGGGGTCAGCGGGTTGAGTGGCAGGAAGAGAATTTAAACACCTGTCTGAGTCTCCTGGGGCCATTATAACGAATGAACACAAACTAGGTGGTTTAGAACAGAAATTTATTCTCTGATGGTTCTGGAGGCCAGGAATCTAAAATCGAGGTGCTGGCCGGCAGGGCTCCCTCAGAAGGCTCTAGGGGAGAATCTGTTCCTGCTTCTTCCACTTTGTCTTCCTTGGTGGCTTCCTTGGCTTGTGGCTGCATCACTTCAACCTCTGCTGCTTCCCTGTGACCTTCTCCGGGTCAGCGTCTTCCCTCAAGGACACCTGTCATTGGTTTCGGGCCCCTCTGGATCATCCAAGATGATATCGTCTCTAGATCCGTATCTTAATTACATCCGCAAAGACTCTTTTTCTAAATATGGTCCCATTCACAGGTCCAGGCGGACCTGTCTTGGGGGGGGGGGCACCACTCAACACACAACCTGATCCTAAACAAAATCCAGATGGAACCTGTTTCCCCATTTCCCTCCTTCCTGGGCTGCCAGCCCCTCCAGTCCTGCTTTCTTGGGCAGGGACGCCCCCAGCCCTGCGTCTTCCACCCTCCCGTCCCCAGGGCCCAGAAGTGTGTGTTCTGGGTGCCCAGGCAGCTGTCCCCACCTCTCCCTCCCTCCGGGAGCCGACGCCCTCCGAGGCTGGGACCAGGCGGGACCTGCGGGGGGAGGGCGCCACCGTGTGTCCCTTCTGGGGCAGCGCGCACGGAGGCTCCCGCCGGTCCCCTCCCAGCTGACTGTGGTGGTCCCTCGCGGAGCCCCTGCTGCCCGCCGGACAGCCACCAGCCACGACATGGGTTCTGCAAGCGTCAGTTAGAAGGGGTTGGTTACTGTCCCCACTTTTCAGAGTAGCAGATCGCGGCTCGGCGGTCGCACAACCTTCCGCCCCCCGTCCTCTCCAAAGCCCCACCCGCCACCCGCAGCCCAAGTCCCGCCCCCGGCGGGGCTCGGGCTGCTGTCCGCACGGATCTCCCATCTTCTTTCCTCGTCCGTAAAGGGGACGGGGTGCATGGGAGCCCCCCTCACCCCCCACCCCCAACACTGTGGCCCCTGCAGTTCTCTGATCCCGACAGAAACCCAAGCGCGGTATCCTGTGGACCTTGCTGCTTCCCAGTAATTACCAAATACTGATCTTTTATTTAAAAAAATTTTTTTTAATTTTATTTATTTATTCATAGAGATGCAGAGAGAGAGAGAGAGAGAGAGAGAGAGAGGCAGAGAGAGAAACAGGCTCCATGCAGAGAGCCCGACGTGGAACTCGATCCAGGGTCCCCGGGGTCCCCAGGGTCACGCCCTGGGCTGCAGGCGGCGGTAAACCGCTGCGCCACCGGGGCTACCCAATACTGATCTTTTAAATATGTTTTTTAGCTGTTTGTTGTCTTTCTGCAAACACTTGTCGTATGTGTGAACTATTTAGTAGTTTTGAAGATATACTTACTGGATAAAACTTCATGCAGGCCTCCAGGCCCACTTCGGAAAGGCAGTAAGCTGATGGCAGCTTCTATATTCTGCAAGGAAGACGTATGCATACATCCGAGTGAGTATATGCACATGCATGTAGACACCCTGTGCATGTATATTCACCCCTCCCATTTTTTTAAGCAAACGGTGGCATGCAATATACATTCTGTATTTACTTTTGTCACTTCATTACATTTTTTGTATAATTTGCTTTTCTAAGTACATTTTTCTGTTGAAATATAACTCTACATATGTAAAATTCCTAAGTGTATACTGTATACTGTCCGCCACATGTACCCAGCACCCAGAAAAAGACATGGAGGGGCACCTGGCTGGCTCAGTTAGTAGAACATGAGATCTTGAGCTTCTGAATTCAAACCCCATGTTGGGCATGGAGCCTACTTTTATTTTTATTTTATTTTAAAAATCTTATTTATTTATTCATGAGAGACACACAGAGAGGCAGAGACACAGGCAGAGGGAGAAGCAGGGTCCCTGCGGGGAGCTTGATGCGGGACTCAATCCCAGGACCCCGGGATCACGA
The DNA here is from genome assembly GCF_011100685.1 of Canis lupus familiaris. Classification (NCBI taxonomy): domain Eukaryota; kingdom Metazoa; phylum Chordata; class Mammalia; order Carnivora; family Canidae; genus Canis; species Canis lupus. The sequence continues at coordinate 28,042,169 of NC_049231.1, forward strand.
CCTGAGCCGAAGGCAGACACCCAACCACCGAGCCACTCAGGTGCCCCGAAGCCTACTTTAAAAAAATAAAAAATAGGGATCCCTGGGTGGCGCAGCGGTTTGGCGCCTGCCTTTGGCCCAGGGCGCGATCCTGGAGACCCGGGATCGAATCCCACATCGGGCTCCCGGTGCATGGAGCCTGCTTCTCCCTCTGCCTGTGTCTCTGCCTCTCTCTCTCTCTGTAACTATCATAAATAAATAAAAAAAATTAAAAAAAAATAATAAGGGCATCTGGGTGGCTCAGTCAGTTAAGCATCTGCCTTCAACTCAGGTCATGATCCCAGGGTCCTGGGATAGAGCCCTGTGTTGGGCTCCCTGATCAGTGGGTAGCCTGCTTCTCCCTCTCCCTCTGCCCCATCCCCCCATCCCCCACTCATGCTCTCTCTCTCTCTCAAATAAATTTTTTTAAAAATTTTTATTTATGATAGTCACACAGAGAGAGAGATAGAGAGAGAGGCAGAGACATAGGCAGAGGGAGAAGCAGGCTCCATGCACCGGGAGCCCGACGTGGGATTCGATCCCGGGTCTCCAGGGTCACGCCCTGGGCCAAAGGCAGGCGCTAAACCACTGCGCCACCCAGGGTTCCCTCAAATAAATTTTTAAAAAATATTTTATTTATTATGAATAGAAAGACACAGAGGAGAGAGAGAGAGAGGCAGAGCACAGGCAGAGGAATTCGATCCCAGGGCTCCAGGATCACGCCCTGGGCCAAAGGCAGGCGCTAAACCACTGAGCCACCCAGGGATTCCCTCTCTCTCAAATAAATTAATAAAACTTTAAAAAATAATAAAAAATAATTTAAAAAGACATTGAACACACCAGCCCTTCATGAACCCTTTTTGTGCTCCCTTCCGACTCTGGGAAACAAAGGGAACCGCTGTCCTGACCTCTTAAATTTTGACCTATTTCTGTTCTCTGTGTAAATAGAATCATATCCTCTTTTGTCTGCAGCTTCTCTTGCCCAATATCGTGTTTGTGGGACCCCTCCATGTTGTCACCTATAATTGTACATTATTTGCTGACATTGCTGTGTGGTCCTCCAGTGTGTGGAGATACCACACTTTATATGATCTATTCTAATATTTCTCTCTCTCTCTCTCTCTCTCTCTCTCTCTCTCCAAGTAGGCTCCATGACCAGCATGGAGCCCAACGTGGGGCTTGAACTCACAACCCTGAGATCAAGACCTGAGCTGAGGATCAAGAGTTGGACATTTAACTGACTGAGCCACCCAGTCACTTCTATTTTATCTGTTCTACTATTGATGGAAATTTGGAGAGTTTATAGGTTTTGCCTGTTACAAATAGTGTTGCTTTTAATATTCTCGTGTGGTATGTGTCTTTCAGTGAGCATGTTGGATGTATACCTAGGGATAGACTTGCTGGGTCGAAGGTCTGCCAATGTTCTGTTTTAGCAAAAGCTGCCCAAAGGATTTGGAAGGTGATGGTAGTAATTTACGTTCCCACCAGTTCTGATTACTCAACATCCTCCCTGACTTGCATTTTCAATGAAAAATTGTGGCCATTCTGGTAGATAAACAGTGCTATTGCATTGTGGTTTCAGTTTGCATTTCCCTCATTACTAATGAGGTTGAACCCCTTTTCATGTGCTTACTGGCCATCTAGGTATTCTATTTTATCAGTTTTAGTCTTTTGCCCATATTTCTATTGGAGTGTCTGCCTTTTTCATATTGATTTGTAGGCACTCTTTATATATGTATATAAAGTACAAACTTTAAATATCCTTTTATACTTTGTGGATTGTCTTTTAATTCTTCTAAAGTATACCTTTTGATGAACATATTTCTTTCTTTTTTTAAGATTTTATTTATTTATTCGCGAGAGAAACAGAGAGAGGCAGAGACACAGGCAGAGGGGGAAACAGGCTCCTTGCAGGAAGCCCAATGTAGGACTTGATCCCTGGACCAGGATCAAGCCCTGAGCTGAAGGCAGATGCTCAACTGCTGAGCCACCCAGGTGTCCTGTCAACATATTTCTTTTTTTTAAAAGTATTTTATTTATTTTTTTGAGAGAGAGAGCACATGAGTGGCAGGGAGAGGCAGAAGGAGAGGGAGAAGCAGACTCTCTGGTGGGCATGGAGCCTAATGTAGGGCTGGATGCCAGGACCCCGGGATCATGACCTGAGCTGAAGATAGATTCTTAACTGACTGAGCCACCCAGGCACCTCTATTGAACACATTTCTTGATTTTATTATCACCCATTTACATATATATATATTTTTAATGGTTAGTGTTTTTATTTTTGGTTTAAGAAAACTTTGGCTTGTGCCAAGGTCATGAAGATGTTCTCCTGTATTTTCTTCTAGGACTTTATTGCTTTAATCTTTCACATCTAGGTATGGAATTTATTTCTGTTCATGGTGTGAGGTAGGGATTGTGGTAGGCTGAAAAATGGGCTTCCAAAGATGGGTTCATCCTAACCTTTGCAGTGCGTTTGCAGATGTGATTACGTTAAGGATTTTGAGATAGGGAGATTATCCTGGATTATCTAGTTGGGTCCTAAATACAACCACATATATCCTTATAAGAGGAGGTCAGAGGGAGATTTCATAGACACACACACACACGTCTTCCCCAATTCTGCACAGTGGACCCAGCACTATTTACTGAAAGGATCATCCTTCTGCACCGCACTGCATTGTCATTTTTGTCATAGATCAGGTGTGTGTTGTTTTTGGACTCTATTCGGTTCCATTAGTCTGTTTGTCTGTTCTTGTATCAACACCACACTGTCTAAATTTCAATACTAACAATAGTTCTTGATATCTGGTACATTATGTTCTCTAGTTTTGTTCTTTATTTTTGCATTTTATATAAGTGGCTTTTCCTTTGCATCTCCATGTAAGTTTGGGAATCAGCTTGTTAATTTCAGGAAAAACTTCTGGGATTTTGATTAGGATTCCACTGAATCTGTAATCGGAGAAGAATCGATGTTTTTACAGTGAGTCTTCTAGTCCATAAACATATGTCCTTTGATTTATTTAGGTCTTATTTCATTTCAGATTGTTTAGATCTTATTGTATCTTGACACGAAAATGTTATCTAAAAAGTTGAGATATAATTCACATTCCATAAATTCGCCAATTTAAAGCATTCTAGGGGATCCCTGGGTGGCGCAGCGGTTTGGCGCCTGCCTTTGGCCCAGGGTGCGATCCTGGAGACCCGGGATCGAATCCCACGTCGGGCTCCCGGTGCATGGAGCCTGCTTCTCCCTCTGCCTGTGTCTCTGCCTCTCTCTCTCTCTCTCTGTGACTATCATAAAATAAATAAATAAAAATTAAAAAAAAAAAAAATAAAGCATTCTATTTAGTGGCTTTTTAGTATATTTATAGAGTTGTAAAATCACTACCACTATCTAATTCCCGATTATTACCATCACTCTCCAAAGACACTCCATACCCGGTAGTAGTCTTTTCTTATTGTCCCCACCATAAACATTTGAAAACCACTAGTTACCTTCTGTCTTTCTCTATGGATTTGCCTCTTCTGGACATTTCATATCAATGGAATTGAACAGGGGTACTAGGGGTGGCACAGTCAGTTAAGTGTCCATCTCTTGGTTTCAGCTCAGGTTGTGACCTCAGGGTCATAGATCGAGCCCTGTTTTGGGCTCTGTGCTGAGAGAGGAGTCTGCTTGAGATTTTTCCCCCCCTCTCCTACTCCTCCCCCTCAACTCTCTAAATAAATAAATAAACTCTTAAAAGAAATAAATGGAACCAAACAATGTATGGCTTCTTTTTGTGTCTGGCTTCTTTCACTGCACATGATGTCTCCAAGGTTCATTTGTATGTAGCAGGTGTCAGGACTTCATTCCTTTTTTGTGGATAGCTAATATTTAATCACAGGGAGACACACATTTTGGTTCTTCATGCATCATTTGATTGACATTTAGGTTGTTTCCATGTTTGGATATTATGAATAATGCTGCGATGAACACCATGTATAAGTCTTTGTGTGGGGAGATATTTTCAATTCTCTTGGGTACTTTGTACCTAGGAGTGAAAATTTGTGGGTCATCTGGGAACTCCATATTTAACTTTTTGAATACTTGCTAAACTCTTTTCTGAAGTGGCTGTACCTTTTTTGCATTCTTATCAGCAATATGAGAGAGTTCTAATTTCTCCATATCCTAGCCAACACTTGTTACCGTTTGTCATTTTGATCAAGTTATCCCAGTGGGTGTGATATGGAATCTTACTGTGGTTTCTATTTGTACTTCCCTGATGCCCAATCATATTTTGCATTTTCAGTGTAGGGGTCTTGTGCACCTTTTTATGATTTTTGGGTATCCCCCAATTTTCCAAAGTTTGTATTTCACCCCTTCATTTTTACAAAAGACCTTCATTAGTACATGTTTTCACTAGCCCAAAGAAATCTGAAGATTTTTGGTTTTACAAAGAAAGGCCAAGCAAAAACACCATTCAGCATTGGTTTTGCAAAGAGCCATTAGAAGCAGTGCACACTCTGAGAGTCGCCCTACCAAGCTCATACCTGGGACGACCCTCAGCATCTAGCTGCCAGAGCTTTGAACTTGGTACATCTAGATTTATTTTGTGCATCTGTTAGCAAGATGTGTCCTCAGGTATCAGAAAAGCCTAAGAGAGGTTATTTTTTGGGGTCTGGGGACACTAAAAAATGTTTTCATAGAAACAAATGGTAATTGTTCTTCACTTTACAGGATTTCAGCTCAAAAGTTTTCATAGAAATACTCCCCTTTTGCATAGTGGGGGAAACCTATATTCCTAGGAAGTTGATGTTTTTGATGGTCCTACAGGTGGAGCATAGATTTTATTTTTTAGAGCAGTTTTAGTTTCACAACAAAACAGCAGCAAGTTCAGAGGGTTTCCATATATCCCTTGAATACCTGGTCCTGCCCCCACACACTATCAACAGCCTGTTTGATCAATCAACAAAACTACATTGACACATTATTACCTAAAGTCCATAGTTTACATTAGGGCTTACTCTTGGTGTATGTTTCACAGACTTGGATGAATTTGAAATGACATGTATTTACCATTATAGTACCATACAGAATAGTCTCACCATCCTAAAAATCCTGTATGCTCCCTCTGTTCATCCCTCCAATGCCTGCCCAACCTCTGGAAACCACTGATCTTCTTGTCATCCCCAGAGTTTTGCTTTTTTCCAGAATGTCACAGAGTTAGAATCATACAATATATGTAGTCTTTCCACCTTGGCTTCTTTCACTTACTAATACACATTTGAGGTTCTTCCATGTTTTTCATGGCTTACTAGCCCATTTCTTTCAGTGCTGCATAATATTCCATTGTCCAGATATGCCATAGTTTATTTATCTGTTCACCTGATGAAGGACATTTTGGTTGCTTCCAGGTTTTGGCAATTGTGAATAAAGCTGTCATAAACATCCATGTGTAGGGTTTTCATGTGACTTTCGGTTTTTCGACTCCTCTGGATAAAGACTAAGGAGTGTGATTGCTGGATTGTATGGTAAAAGTATGTATAATTTTGTTAGAAACTGCCAAACTGTCTTCCAAGGCGGCTGTGTCATCTTCCATCCCCACCAGCCACGAAGGAGCATTCAGGTTGCTCCACATCCTCATCAGCGTTTGGTGTTGTCAGTGTTTTGGATTTTGGCCATTCTGATAGGGGTGTAATCTCATGGTTGTTTTAATGTGTAATTCCCTAGTGACCTATGATGAGCATCTTTTTTTTAAAAATAATTTTACTTCTTAAATTTATTTATTTATTTTTAGTAATTGCTACACCCAGTGTGGGGCTCGCAACTCCCAACCCTGAGATCAAGAGTCGCATGTTTTACCAACTGAGCCAGCTGGGAGTCCCAGTTCCATTAAGTTTTGCTTGTATTTTGAAGCTCTGCCACTGGGTGCATACAAATTTGGGGTGATTGACATCTTCCTGACTGAAATGCCCCTTTGGTTTCTAGCAATGCTTCTTATCTTCAAGTCTACTCTAGGATAGCTGTAGTGGACTTTGTTGATTATCGTTTGTATGGTATGTCTTTTTTTTTTCAAGATTTTATTTATTTATTCATGAGAGACACACACAGAGAGAGAGAGGCAGAGACACAGGCAGAGGGAGAAGCAGAGGGAGAAGAGTCCCAACGTGGGACTCGATCCTGGGTCTCCAGGATCAGGCCCTGGGCTGAAGGCAGGCGCTAAACTGCTGAGCCACCAGTCCGGGCTGCCTGGTATGTCTTTTTAAAAAAAGCTTTGTTTATTTGAGAGAGAGAGAGAGACGGGAGAGAGAGAAACTCAAGCAGACTCTGTGCTGAGTGTGAAGCCTGATGCAGGGCTCGATCTGGCAAATTTGAGATCATGACCTGAGCCAAAACCAAGAGTCAGGCTGGTGTGCACTTGACTGTGCCACCCAGGTGCCCCATGGGGGATGTCTTTCTATCCTCTTGTTTTCAACCTTTCTGTATTTTAAAAAATATTTTATTATTTATTCATGAGAGACACACAGAGAGAAGCAGAGACACAGGCAGAGGGAGAAGCAGGCTCCCTATGGGGAGCCCAATGCGGGACTCAATCCCATGAGCTTGGGATCATGCCCTGAGCCAAAGGCAGACACTCAACTGCTGAGCCACCCAGGCATCCCAACCTTTCTGTATTTTTATATTTAAATCATGTCTCTTGTAAGTAGCACCTAGTTGGGTTGGTCATTTGTATCTAGTTGCACAATTTTATCTTTCACTTGGAATATTTGGAGGAATTAAAAAAAAAAACAAAACCCTGTATATTTCCATTGAATCAGGATGAACGGACTCTTTGAAGTAGAAAATGGATTAGCTCCTCTGCTTTCTCCCACCTCCCCTCCTTCCCACTTCTCTGTTATTATTGCTTATATTGTTTCTGCTTTGTTGGAGTTTATAACATTTACATCTTGAGTTTTTTTTCCCTACCCTAACTTCTTCCCTTGTTTAGTTTTAATTCTAGAGTGAAGTGGATTTCATGCTTGCTGCCGTCCCCACGGCTTCCTCATTTCTGAGATCACTGTTTAGGTGGCTGCATGTCATTACCAAAAGGTTTTTGAAGAAGGGCTCAGATATGCCTTATGCTTATTATTATTAATCTAACCATAGGGAACCACCCTGATAAAGGTATCAACACATAACACAGAGCAAAACCAAGTTAAGCAGCGATACCACGTTCCCTAGTGTTCGCTTTCACATCATGTCTCCTTTCACTTGTCTTAGAAACGGTGGCTCGGATTGAGACTTCACTTGAAAAGTGGTTTCCACTTCACCTCCAAGAGGCTGGCTAAAATTAAACTTAACTCAGCCTGTGTGGGTGAGGATGTGGAACTGACACACCACTGGTGAGTGTGTAAAATGGTGCTGGCGTGGGGCAAGACTACTTGGTGGCTCATCAAGGCCGAACATAGCCTTATCCTATGACAGAGCAAGCCCAGCTCTTGAGTATGAATCCAACAGAAGTGCCCGGATACGTTGATCTTCTAGAAGTGGCTCTGGATGTTCAGAGCAGGTGTTGTGACAGCTTCCCAACAGGAGCCACACAGATGCCCACTCCACAGCATATTCATATAACAGAGCACTACTCAGGAATGAGAGTGGACAGTTGACCAACCCAACATGCCCTAGTGGAAGATTCTAACACATGGTGAAGGAGAGACCTCAGAGACAAAAGAGCACACGCTGTGCGACTCCATTCATGTGAAGAACCAAATTGGTGAAACTAAATCCCTGGGAATAGAGGACAGAAGAGTAGTTGCCTCTGGGGGGTCTTGACTGGGCACTGGGAGCACTCAGTACCTTGGCTGGGGTGGTGGTTGCCCGGGGGTGCACATAAGTAGAAATTGACTGAACTCTCGCTTAAGATCTGTGCACCTCACTGTGTTTTATACCTGAGTAAAAATGTTTGAAAAGCTTTAAAAAGGGGGATCCCTGGGTGGCTCAGCGGTTTAGCTCCTGCCTTTGGCCCAGGGCGTGATCCTGGAGACCAGGGATCGAGGCCAACGTTGGGCTCCTTGCATGGAGCCTGCTTCTGTCTCTGCTTCTGTTTCTGCCTCTCTCTCTCTCTGTGTCTCTCATGAATAAATAAATAAAATCTTAAAAAAAAAAAAAAGAAAAGCTTTAAATAACGGTTGGGGCATAAGGTCCCCTCCACCCAGGACCTGGAGACTGAAGCTGTTGTTCCCGGGCTCCCTGGCTGATGCCTCGATCCGGCCCCGGTCATCTGCTGTGACAAAATGTATTTTCCAAAAATGTTCAGCTGAACGTTGCCACTCCTCCATCCATCCAGAGTGGCCGTCTATGGCCTGTGTCCACCTCCTACCCTCCCAAACCTGGGCGATCTGATGACTGCTTTGACCAGTGGAGTGTGACAAAAGTGACACTGGCTGACTTCCAGGGCTAGATCATAAAGTGGGACGACTTCTCCTCACTCTCTTTGACATGTGTCCTTGAAACCGCCACATAGGAGGCTGGCCGTCCCGATACCACCGTGCCCTGGGGACAGACCACGCAGTGAGCCCACAGAAAGATAGAGGTGCCCGAGGGGCCTAGGCTGTCCAGCCTGCACCACCCTCTCACGTGTCCCAGCTGGTGCCATGTGAACAGAGACCAGCCACCCCACTGCAGAGTCACCAAGTGAAATAAACTGGTGGTGGTTGTTTCCTGCTACTATATTTGGGGTGGGTTGATAGGCACCAACAGGCAACCAGAACACATAGTAACTTTATTCCCCAGGGCTCCCTCCGGGCCCTCTCTGTTCCACTCATGCCAGCTGTACCCAGGTACACTCAGTTCCCTACTGCAGGCTCAGCAGTACTCTCCCAGGCTCAGCCTCTGCCTGGCCTCCTCCAGGAAGCCTCCCTGTTTGCAGTGTTGGGCAGTGTCGATAAGCAAGCTGATGGTGATAATGGCGGGGAGGCAGGGGGTATAAGGGAAATCTCTGGATCTTCCCGTCAGTTTTTTTTTTTTTTTAAGATTTTATTTATTTATTCATGAGAGACACAAAGGGAGAGAGAGGCAGAGACACAGGCAGAGGGAGAAGCAGGCCCCATGCAGGGAGCCTGACGTGGGATTCGATCCCGGGACTCCAGGATCAACCCTGGACTGAAGGCAGGTGCCAAACCGCTGAGCCACCCAGGGATCCCCTACCCGTCAGTTTTACTGTAACCTAAAACAACTCTAAAAAATAAAGTCTTAAAAAAATAAAATAAAATAAAAAATAAAAAATAAAGTCTAATGGGCAGCCCTGGTGGCTCACTAGTTTAGCGCCACCTTCAGCCCAGAGCCTGATCCTGGGGACCGGGGATCGAGTCCCATGTCGGGCTCCCAGCATGGAGCCTGCTTCTCCCTCCTCCTGTGTCTCTGCCTCTCTCTCTCTTTTTCTCTCTCTCTTTCTCTCTCTCTCTCTGTCTATCATAAATAAATAAATAAATCTTTAAAAAATATTTATTTATTTATTCATGAGAGACACACAGAGAGAGAGAAGCAGAGACACAGGCAGAGGGAGAAGCAGGCTCCATGCTGGGAGCCCGACATGGGACTCCATCCCGGGACTCCAGGATCGCGCCCTGGGCCAAAGGCAGGCGCTAAACCGCTGAACCACCCAGGGATCCCCTAAATAAATAAAATCTTTTTTAAAAAAGTCTATTAAACAACAAAAAAAAGCAAGTTGACTCCAAAAGTAGACTGTGTCTATGTTCAATTCCCAGATCTCCCACTTCCCAGCCGCGTGCCCTTGGGCAAGTTACTTAGCTCGGAGCCTCAGTTTCCTCATCCATAACACGGGGTGGTAATAGTGGCTACTTCCCAGGTCCATTGTGAGGATTAATCTATGGAAAGCCCTCCAAATGTCCCCGGCATACAAGAAGCACTCCACGATGCTGGTGAGTGTTATTATTGCCCTAGGTCCTGGGTGCTATTTCTGAGCTCTGGGAGCTTACTCAGTGTGGGGGATACACTGGATCCTAACATTCATTCGCTCATTCATTTATTCTACCCATATTGCTGCAGTACCAGCAGTGTGCCAGGCACTGAGCTAGGCTTTACGGATGCAGGGAAGCGGAGGTGGATGCCACATTTGTCCCTAGGGGGTTATATTCTATTAGGGATGGAAGTGGACAGGTACACTGAAGAATTGACAGATTTCCATGGGAGCCCCAAAGGGCAAAAGTAGGAGGTGGAGACAGAGAAATAATGGGAGGATCTCCTTTCCACAGGGCAGACAGGGAAACCTCTCTGGGGAGGGAACATGTGAGCTGAGAATTGAAGGGTATGGAGGAGCCAGTTATGAGAAAAAGGGAGGGAGGAACATTCCAGACAGAGGAGGAACATTCCAGATGGACGTGTGCAAAGGTTTCTTTGGGGTCCAAGGGTGCTGGCACGGAAGTCAGGACAAGCATGGAGGTGGGGTGGCCGGGTTAGGCGCAGAATCTGCTAGTTGTGGCCCCTCCCAGCAGACAGCCCTTGTGGTTTGCAATAGCCAGGGCTCTACTGAACACCTATTACGTGCAGGGCGCTGTGTGTGTGAACTCATTTCATCCTCAGAATAGCCCTATCTGATAGCGATTATTGTCCTCCCCATTTTACAGATAAGGAGACTGAGGCACCAGGAAAGGGTTCTGAATGCAGGCAGTCTGGTTCCAGAGCCTGTGCCATACTGCAGTTTCATTTTGTTCAGTCCCAACCCACTGCATGGGTGGGGAAATTAAGTCAAGAAAGGAGATTCCCATTCCCTAAAGTCCAATCACAAATGAAAGGGAGACTGGTTGAAGAACCATTTCAACCTAGTTTCCTTGTCCACACCGAGCGAGGCTGCTCATTCTCCCAAGAGCGTGTTGAAGTCAACAGTTTCCCAGTTGGGACTGGGAGGTCTGCCCCTAGGCTTACCTGAGCTTCGGCTTCCTCACCTGTCCTAGGAGAGTGCCAGGCCTCCCCTCTGGGCTTGCGTGACATGTAATGAGTTCACAATCTAGCACAGGGTCAGAACTCTCTCTGTAAAGCCAGTGGGATGATTATTCACCAGCCTTCTGGGCAGGACCGCCCACTCACCTCATCCCTACCCCTGGGGGTTCTGAGTCATGGGGACTTTGGTGAGCGGGACTGATAGCTTGGAATTGGAGCAAGTTTGAGCAGGAGAGAGGAATGAAGGGCCCCTTGGGAACGTAAAGTGAGATTTCCTACCTCCAGGCCTTTGCACTGGCTGTTCCTTCTGCTGGACCGCCCTTCCCTGTCTTGCCTCTTCCTGAGTTTTAGCTTTTGATGCTCCTGGGCAGAGTTGAGGAATCCGTATTCTCACCACTGGGAGCAATTTACTCCAGGGTGGTTAGTCCAGGGCACCAAACAGCAATGCTCCAAGAGACTGGGAAGACAAGTGGTGGCGGGTGGTGGTGGTCGTGGGAGGTGTTGTCATATAGGGCAGGGCGGACCCCCACCTCTCCAGGCTTAGCACCCACAGTATCGCCCATGCAGCATCATGTGTTTTAACTGTTTCCTCATCTGCAAAATGGGGTTAACGGGAGAAGCTGCCTCACGGGTTTGTTGATTTAAGGAGCTATATGTTCTGGAAAACGATTGTATATAATAACATTCCGTACATAATAAGCGCTCCAGACTGTTATTGTTGTCATGGAGTGCCCACTTTGTGCCAAGCACTTTACTACATAAAGTCACTTATTTAATCGTTTATTGTCTCCACTTCCCGGTCCCGCCCAGCACGATGACTCTACTGAAGGGGCAGGGCTGGGATTTGGCCCCTCCTGACCCTCCCTCCCAGCAGCCACCAGCGGCAATTTCTAATGGGCAGAGAGAGATAGTATCACATGTGCCAGTAGAGACGAGTACAGACTTTATCATGGTAAGTGACCATGAGTTTCCCTGGGGGGAGGGGGGAGTACGGACGCAGCTCTTCTCAATCTTACTTGACCTTGACCACAGAACTACTCCCAACCATTTCTGGGTTCATTCAGCCTCTCCTCCGGAGGAACGCCCTCCGGGAAATACGGGGCCTCTGGCCCCCATGTTCTTCAATGAGACTTCAATGAGGACGGGAGTTAACAGTGGTGCCCTTACAGTTCAGACTCCCATCTCTGAGAAGGTAGCCCCGACGCCTCGGTTCTTTGTTGCCCACCCAGGGGCGGCCCTGAAGCTGGAGGGAAGGTGCCAGAGCTGGCGGCCTACTGGGGGACACCGAGGCCCAAGAGGGCCAGCATCCGCTCACCTGCCCGGAGCAGGAGGTCAGAGGCCGGCTGGGCTCAGGACGGAGTGTCCCCAGGAGTGCTCCCAGGCCGGGCTCCCGCGGGTGCACTGGGCCGCTCCCAGCAGGGCCGGGAAGTGCTTCAGACCTGGGAAGCCTCTGGGGGGCCCCGGGTCCTGTAAGCGGGGGAGCCCTCGCCCCACACTTCACGGCCACGCGGCCCACGGGGCCGAGCGGGTGCGCGGGGTGCGTGGCGGGGCGCCCGCGCGTGGGGGCTCCGCGAGGCGCCGGTGCGCGCGGCGTGCTGGGGGAGGCGGCCCCGCGGGCGGCCTGCGGGCGGGAAGGTGCGCGGCGGCGCGGCCGGGGCAGCGTGCGTGGCCCGCCCCGCCCCGCCCTCCCGGAGGCCGGGCAGGTGTGGGCGGGCCGCCGGGACCCCGCGGGGCCGGGGCCGGGAGCGCCGGCGGGAAACAGGAAGCGGGGGGAGGCGCGCGGCCGGAGGGCCGGGAGGAGGGCGTGCGGGCGGACGTGCGGGCGGCTGGCGGGGCCGGACGCTGGGCCCGGGCCGCGCGATGTGGGGGGGCCCGGCCAGCCCGGGCGGCCGCGGGCACGGGGGCGGAGCTCGGGGCGCCGCGGACACCGCCCCCCTGCGCCGGCGGAGCCGCCGCCCGAGCGCGGACCCGGGAGTCCGAGGCGGCTGCGGCGTGCGGGGTGAGTCCCGGGTGCGCCCGGGTGAGCCCGGGGGTGCGTCGCGGGGCGGGGGCGCGGGGCGGGGGCGCCGGCCGCGAGGGGCGGCGGGTCCCGCGGCGACGCCCCGGGGGATCGGCGGCGCACCCCGCCCGGGCCCCCGCTGACCCCGCGCGCCCCTGGCCCGCAGACCCCGAGGACGCGGCCATGCCGGGCGGGGCCGAGGCCGCAGAGGCGGAGGAGGAGGCCGGCGCGGGCTCGGGGTCCGAGGCGGAGGAGGACGCGCTGTGGGAGCGGATCGAGGGCGTCCGGCACCGGCTGACCCGCGCGCTCAACCCGGCCAAGCTGACGCCGTATCTGCGCCAGTGCCGGGTCATCGACGAGCAGGACGAGGAGGAGGTGCTGAGCACCTACCGCTTCCCGTGCCGAGTCAACCGCACCGGTGAGCCCGGGGGGCGCGGGGTCGGGCCCGGCCGGGCCGAGCGCCCCCTGCCCGGGATCGGCGCGCGCAGCCCTGGCGCTGGAGGCCGGGTTCAGGCGCCACCGCCCTGCCTCCTGCGGGACCCGCGCCGCGACCCAGCGGCCGGCCGTGCGGTGCCCCCTCGGGCATCTGGGCTTTGTCGGGCTTGGAGCTTCCTCCCACTTCCTGGGCCCGCTCGGGAGTGGGGAGCTGGATGTGGTTGCCAGTGCAGCCTGGTCTGGGACCTCCGGGCACCTTTCCTGTGCCTTTGATGTCTTGGGTTCTCTCTGCCCTCTCCCTCTGTGCGCCACACATTCCTCGGAGAGCCATTTTTCCTTAAGGGCTCAAGATCCGTCAAACTTCGTGAGGGTGCCTTCTCCCACAGGGTGTGTCTTTGAACTAAAGTTAGCAAAGGGATGAAGCTCTAATGGTGGAATTTCAGGCATTGACCCGTTGGAGAAATAAGAGTAGTTTGCTTTTGGGGTAGAGGGGGCTCCTGTGTGCCACTGGAAAGGCAGGGAGTATTTGCTGGCCCTGTATCTGTGTGTTGAGGGGAGGGGGCAGGCTGGGGGTTGGGGATGGGTCAAAGCACAGGTGCCACGGCAGGAGGGTCCTGGCCATCCTGGCTGTGGCAGACAGGCTCTCCCCACTGATGTGTTGAGACAGGCCCCTGTGTGTGTCACTGGTTCAAAAATCTGGGGAAATAAAAAGTCTGGGGAATGTGGGCCCTGAAGCACAGGGAGAGAAAGGGGGAGGAAGTGGCTAGGCACTGGGGGAAGCCCTGACCTTGACCCTGGGGCATCCCCTGCCACTCCTAGGGCGCCTGATGGATATCTTGCGCTGCCGTGGCAAGAGGGGATACGAGGCCTTCCTGGAAGCCCTGGAGTTCTACTACCCGGAGCACTTCACGCTGCTCACAGGCCAGGAACCTGCCCAGCGCTGCTCCATGATCCTTGGTGAGTGAGTCCACAGTAGCTGCTGGCGCCTCGGACGCCAGTGCAGAGGTTCCTTACCCCATCCCTGTTGAGAAGGCGCTTCCATTATCCCTGTTGAACAGATAGGGAAACCGAGGCGCAGAGAGACCTGAAGCAGTTTGCCCAGGTTGATACTCTGATCCATTTAGTCTGAGTTCAGAGCCTGCACGTTTATCATGGCTCTTTCCTCCTAAAATTATTTTCAGACATGTATGTGTCAGGTGTACAGAGTTTGCAGTTTCCTGTGTAAATCAGACACTCTGGACGACTTTAGAATAAAAAGATCTTTACTTTTTCGTTTAGCTCTGTTCGGCTGGTGACAGTCGGGTGAGTCCTCTTTTTTCTTTGCATTTGCACACACACGCACACTCACACACGCATGGGGCCATCCTACATGAGTTGCTCCAGTTTTCACTTTTCGTGAGAACTGATTTTAGTGATTCTTGCACATTTGGTACACTTATTTGAAATGACCGCAAATGTTTATTAGTGATGCTGTGCCATAAGTCATTTAAGAGATCCCCTGTTCCTGGACAGCCAGGTTGTTTCTAGTTTTGTAACATTTACCGATGATGCTGGGAACATCTTTGTATGTATGTGTATGTTTGTGCAAATGGAGGAGCTGATCTGGGAAGTAAAATTTTAAGTGTTAAATGAATACTTATCCCACCAGCAGTGTATAAGGGCCCATTTTGCTGTACCCTCATGAATCCTGGGGATCACTTAAAAACATTTTTGCCAGTCTGATACATCAAAAATAATATTTTAAGTTTGTACTTCATTGAGAGATGTAGTTCACAGCTTACTAGTTAGTAAACCTTGGGCAAATGACTTCTGTGCCTTAGGTTTTTTTTGTCTTTCAAGTGGTTATAATAATAATACCTACTTTATACTGTTGTCATGAAATTAAGTAAATTGTTATACTTATTTGGCAAAAAGAATGAAATCAAATGTTCATGGCTACTATTATCATTATTGTTATACCAGTGATTGATGGTGAGTTGGGGTATATTTTCCTTTGTTTGTTAACCAGTTTTGTTTTGGAACTTACCTATTAGTAGTTTTTGCCCATATTTATTTGGTTTGTTTTTTCTTATTGATTCATAGGAGCTCTTTGTATACTGGAGCTGTGAATCCTTTGTTAATATTTGTTATATTTTCTTCTGCTCTGCTCCTTACGTTTTATTTTTTTTTAAAGATTTCATTTATTTATTCATGAGAGACACACAGAGAGAGGCAGACACAGGAAGAGGGAGAAGCAGGCTCCCCATAAGGGACTTGATGTGGGACTCAATCTCGGACCCCGGGATCACGCCCTGAGCCAAAGACAGATGTTCAACCACTGAGCCACCCAGGCATCCCTGCTTCTTACATTTTAACTTTTTTGTTATAGCTTTGATTGTTTAGAAGTCTTAAACATTTTTATATGGATTTGTCCATTTTTTTCTCTTATAGCTCTTATTGACTCGTGGGAACTCTTTTTATATTGTGGCTCGGAGTCCTGTTATATTTGTTATATTTTCTCCCGTTTACCTTTTAACTTCTTTTGTTACATTTTTCCCCTATGTTGTTCATAAGTTAAAAAACTTTTGTATGGATTTGTCCATCTTTCTTCTTACAGGTTCTAAATTTTGTATCTTGATTAGGGAGGTTTCTCTACTCCAGAATTAGAAAACTACATTCCAGAATTGCCATGTAGTGTGTTTAAAGTCTGGGTTTTCCCGTGTAGGCTGCTCTCCCCCAGGAGTTTATCTGTTTGGCTTGACCGCTTCTCTCCCCTGTCCCTGGCAGATGAGGAGGGGCCGGAGGGCCTGACCCAGTTCCTGATGACGGAGGTGCGACGGCTGCGGGAGGCTCGCAAGAGCCAGCTGCAGAGGGAGCAGCAGCTGCAGGCTCGGGGTCGGGTGCTAGAGGAGGAGCGGGCAGGTCTGGAGCAGCGGCTGCGGGAACAGCAGCAGGCACAGGAGCGCTGCCAGAGGCTGCGGGAGGACTGGGAGGCGGGCAGCCTGGAGCTGCTGCGGCTCAAGGATGAAAACTACATGATCGCCATGCGCCTGGCACAGCTCAGCGAGGAGAAGAACTCGGCCGTGCTGCGCAGCCGGGACTTGCAGCTGGCGGTAGGTGCTGGGGGCCGAGGGCCGGGTTGGGGGGGATGTGGGCGAGGGGCAACCTCTACCACAACTGCCTGCTGTGTGGTAGCTGGTCTGTGTCCCAGAGCCACCATCTGCTGGCCGCTGTACCCTGGGGCAAGTCCCTTCTCCGGCCTGTGCCTCAGTTTCTCATCTGTAACACGGGGATGTTGGTAGCATTGACTTCATTGAGTTATGATGGTGGTTCTCAACTGGGGGTGACGTGGCCCACCGCCGGAAACACTTGGCTTTGTCTGGAAACATGTTTGGTGGTCACAATGAGGAGTGTGCTCTTGGCACCCAGCAGCCCACAGCGTGCAGGACAGCCGCCTCAGCCAAGAGTTTTCCAGCCCAAGGTAGCCCAGTGCTGAGGTGAAGAAGCAGCCCTGGTTAGTGAGGATTCCAGGAGTTTAAAACCAAGAGTTTGAGATGCATGGAGGCCTGCGCCGCTGGGCTCAGACCTATATTGTCGTGAGCCGCCGTCGTTAAGTGTGACCGTGCGACACCCAGGTTATCCCACCGAGGCACCAGGCACCAGATTTCGTTTTGAAGCATAGACACCGAGGCTTGAGTCACGGAGGCCCTCGTCAAGGTCACAGAGCCCTTGAGCCGGGGAGCAGCCCAACCTGGCTGTGCACCACATCGGCCAGCCCTGGCGCTGGCCCCTGCCCCACGACGACACTCTTTTGCCTCCTCCCATCCAGGTGCCATCTCACCTCCTCTGGGTGGCGAGTGTGGCTGCGCCACGTACAGGCCGAGAAACGAGCCTTGCCTTCTTGGCTCCTTACTGGGACCTAGTGTGGGGGCCGAGCTGGTGTCTCGGTGCTGCAGGGAGTTGTCCAGAGGGCTTAGTGAGCCAGTGCTTGTCGAGGATTTAACGGTGCCAGCAGCACACAGGACACTCTTTCCACTGATACCATGCGAAGCCCCCTGGGGGGGGTTCTGGCTGTGATTTGCAGCCCCCTCACCCGTGAGCCTCCTGTCGCTGTGGTGCAGCAGGTATGCTGGGTACCCGCGGACGACGGGGGGCACATGAGAGGCCATAGGTACCGGTGTTGGGGTGTTTGGGGAAGAGAGTCCTGGTCGGGGGCATTGAGGCCGCTAGTTGAAGGGCTACCAGGCCTGTTTGGGAGTAGGTGGCCGATGCAAGGGTGCGAGGTGACCGTGAGGCTGTCATCTGAGCATCGGCCTGATGTTAGGTGTGAGATGGGGCTGTCGGAGGCCTGCAGACTGGCAGCAGCTTGAGCAGAGGGTGGCACTGTCACGGCTTCCTCCCTGTGCCTCTGTTGCCTTATCGTCCTCATGGGAGTTGGCGGCTGCGGCTGCTGGAACCACGGTACCTGGTGTCCAGGCTCCGTCCTCAGTGCTTGCCCCGCACCAGCTCCTTGACTTCTTTAGCGGCTCCTTTGGGGCAGGTGCGGGGGGGGGGCACACTGTTAGTGCCCCGTTTCTGGATGAGGAAACAGGCCCTGAGAGGTTGGCTAGAGCATTCTCCCAGTATCCCAAGAGTGAAGGATTTCTGACTCTGCAGTCAGGACTGCTGGGGGTGGCCTAGGGTCCCCCCACTCTTCACCACATCTGCTTTTCCTGAAACATATGTGGGCTATGCTGTGAGGTTTTCCTGGAAGAAAAGGGTCTGCTACTCAGGATAGTAGGACAGTCACCAGCCCAGGGGAGTCAGGAGGGGCATGGCTTGTTTCACCTTTGGGTTGGGTCCCCTGCAGTGGCAGAAGTGTGTATGTGCCTGGGCGGGGATGGGGGGGGTGTCGTGTGTGTCTGTGTGTGTTCGTGTACAGTTGTCTGGGGTTTCCTGGGTGTGGTAGGGGCGTGAAGAACAGGAGGGGGAGGTGCCTCTGTGTGTCTGCAGGTCAGCCGCAGGTGCATGTTCTTATGACCATCCTGGGTGAGGTCACCTGCCCCCGGGCAGATAGTAACTGCTTTTCCCTGGTTTAGGGAACACAAGGTAAGGGATGAACTTCAACCAATAGATAAGATTTTCTTTAAACATAGTTAGCAGAAACTTGCCTTACTTTTTTGGAGCTTTTCTGCCAAAAAAGTAACAGAGGTGTTGCAGATGGAAATGAACGGAACAGCTGCTGATTCCTGTCTTGGCTGCTTGGGTCCCCTCTCCCCCACGGGCAGGTGTGCGGTGGCTGTGATTTAATACTGTGTTTTATAAGGTGCAAATTTAATGAGCTGTTATTTCTGAGCAACATAAACTTAAGGACCGAATGCTATAATTTTGTGCTCAGTGAGTTTGTACACCAGGATTAAATGCATCCGTGTTTCCTGGTGTTCGGGGAAGATTCCCAAGTGCCCTGTCTCTGAGCTCGTCGGGGCGCCTGCTGGCCGCGGGTCAGGCCAGAGGCCGTGGTGTGTGGCTGCAGTTCGCCGGAGAGGGTGTGACTACGCTTGCCCTTGTAACTAGCTGTCTTTCTCTGGTGGTTCACAAAGCATGTTTTGTGAGGGGAAAGGAATGTGAGAGTCATGAATTTCTTTTTGAGTCTTTTGTGGAGGAGGAGTGGAGCTGCCTGACCCAGCATCCGACCCACGTGTGTGTGTGTGTGTGTGTGTGTGTGTGTGTGTGTGCGCGTGTGTGTATGTGTGTGGTGTGTGTGTCTGTGTGTACGTGTGTGTATGTGTGTGGCCCTGCCTGACTGAGGGGTGTGGAGCTACAGGCCATTTCCAAGAGAGGCCAGGGCACTCGTAGGGCACCAGACGTTGGCATGCCTGTGCAGAGCACCAGAGGTCATTGTGTCCTTATCCCAACAGTGACTTCATTTTGTGGCCTGCCACCTGCAGCTGCTCTTGTCACTGCCCAGCGCCCTTGGACCCCACATGGAAAATAACTCTGGCTGAGTGTGCTTATCATCCAGCAGACTGTGTGTGCGTGTCACTCTGGGCCAGGCCGTCATGCAGCTGCCCACCTACCACCCTGGGCCAGCTTCTGACTGCATGCACTAAACTGGTGACAGGTTGGGGTTCTGGGATTTTATTTTATTTTTATTTTTTATTTTTTTTAAAGATTTTATTTATTTATTCATGAGAGACACAGAGAGAGAGGCAGAGATGTAACCAGAGGGAGAAGCAGGCTCCATGCAGGGAGCCCAATGTGGGACTCGATCCTGGGATCCTGGGATCATGCCCTGGGCCCAAGACAGATGCTCAACTGCTGAGCCAGCCACCCAGGCATCCCAGTTCAGGGATTTTATAGAAAGCTGTGAAAACAGCCACCGTCACACCCCCTGGCAGTTCTAAAGCCAGCCTGTGAGAATTTGAAGGCCTCTACCCATCTGTTGTCTTAAAGCGGGGCCCATTTTACTGGTGAGGAGATCAAGGCGCAGAGAGGGGCCGGGACTCACCCATGGTCACACTGAGTTGGAGGCGGAGCTGGGCCCAGGCCCTGGCTCTCTCTGTTGCTGGTACGGTCCTCCTCCTGTGTCTCCTTGGCACTGGGCTGCATCACCTGCGCTCAATGTTGGAGCTATGGGACAGATGAGTCTGTGGGGGTCAAGTACCCCTGCCCACAAGTCCTTGAAGCAGATTCCCCTGGGACTCCCCAGCCTGTCCCTTCTTCATAGACCAGTCCGGGGAGGACTCCTGCTCGGGGAACCCTGGAGGCCACGGGAGACGGCCATGGCCTTGCTGGTGGCCCCTCCCTGGACTGTATCCCTCCTGGGGCTGATCCCTGTGTTGGGCCCCAGGTGGATCAGCTCAAGCTCAAGGTGAGCCGGCTGGAGGAGGAGTGCAGCCTGCTGCGGAGGGCCAGGGGCCCGCTCCCCGGGGCCGAGGACAAGGAGAAAGACAAGGAACCAGACAACGTGGACCTAGTGTCCGAGCTTCGGGCCGAGAACCAGCGGCTGACTGCGTCTCTGCAGGAGCTGCAGGAGGGCCTACAGCAGGTGCGCGGGGCCGTGAGGGGGTGTGTGCAGTGGGCGGGGGGGGCGGGTGTCAGACAGCCTGCTGCTCGCTCATCCTCCTGAGGCCTGGAGAGTGAGGTTCTGGAGCTGGAGGCGGAATCCTGGCTGGCTCTTGTCTTAAGCTCTGAGTGGAGGGTCCTTTGTGCTGGGGTCTCCCTGGGTGTTTGGTCTGGGGCCTGTGGGTGGCCCCAAGAAGTCTCTGAACTTCCTGAAACTATGCACCTGATTTTGCATGTGAGCATTTTTGTGGGGAGAGGCCTGCTGCTTCCTTCAGATTTGTAGGGGAGTCTGCAACCCTGGAAAGTTTCAGACCCCTGAAGTCTGGGTGGCCCTGGGGCTTGCCTGGTGTCCTGTGGCAGGTCAGTGGTGGGTCAATGGCAGGGTGGGCCTGCTGCCTGGCCGATGCTCTACACAGGGAGTGGGGGATGGGAGTCAGGACTCTGCTGTATTTCATAGGGTTAGGGTGCCTGGCTAGAGTGTGGGTCTCTGGGCTGCATCTCTGGCCTGTGGTCTATCTACTTGGGCCAGGCTCAGCCCCTGTGAAGATCCCTTGTTGATGTGGTTGAGGGGAGATAGGCTTTGGAAATAGCACTCATTGGCTGCCCTGGGTGGTGGGTGGGAGCCAGAGCAAGAGCTAGAGGGCCTGGTTTTTGTTTAGGAATAAAATTTGGGCCAACTTGTACAAGCACGCCCTCATCCACTTACTTCATTTCCACCCCAGATGCTCCCTGGAGGGTGCTCGGGGCTGTGGGCCGCACCCACTCTACAGATCGGGAAACGGAGGTCCAGAGAGGTCAAGGCCCTTGGCCAAGGTGGCAGAGCCAGTGGGGCGGGGCTGAGGGCTGTGAGTCCCCCTCCCTCCTGCCACAGTCACTGTGGGCCCCGGGCCTGAGGCTGAGGCAGCCTCTGAACTGTGATCCTTAGGAAGCCAGCAGGCTGGGGTCCCCAGGCTCAGAGCGCATCCTCCTGGACATCTTGGAGCATGACTGGCGGGAGGCCCAGGACAGCAGGCAGGAGCTGTGCCAGAAGCTGCATGCCGTGCAGGGGGAGCTGCAGTGGGCTGAGGAGCTGCGGGACAAGGTAGCAGCCCTCCTGACCCCTACCCTGCTCCCTGCCTTGTCTCTGCTTTGTCCCCACCTTCCTCCTGGCTAACAGCCTGGCTCCTGGAGAGGGGAGGGTGCTGGGCATCGCCATGGTGCTTTAACCCACCTGCTCGGGGCATCTGTTGTGTGCCAGGCACCATGCTAAGACATTTGCATCCATTTGTTCTCGAAAACTGAGATACACCAGCAAACAAAACAGAGCTTTCTGCCCCTGTGAAGGGTAAACTCTGGCAGGGGAGACCACAGTACTCTGTGCACATCTTCCTAAGTCAGTTACTTGATGGAGCAGAGGGTCAGCACTGTGCCGGAAGCGGAACAGCATGGTCAGGGAGGCCGAGGTTGGTCGACAGGGTGTCGTTATTAGTGTTATCCCCATTTTACAGGGTAGGCAGCTGAGGCCCAGGGAGGTGAAGTCAGTCTGTGGCCCAGGCTACCCAGCTGGGGAGGTTGAAGCTCAGGCTAAGCTGACCGGGTCCCCAGCCCTGTGGTCTGACCTGGGCACGTCCCGCCCCGCTTCACCCCACCCCGCTCTGCCCGCAGTACTTGCAGGAGATGGAGGACCTGCGGCTGAAGCATCGCACACTGCAGAAGGATTGTGACCTGTACAAGCACCGCATGGCCACAGTCCTGGCCCAGCTGGAGGAGATCGAGAAGGAGCGGGACCAGGTGAGTCTGGACGCTGGTTCTCATATGAGAAGTGGACGGGACTAGGATTGTAGCTGGAGGCTTTCATGGTGCAGGACTGGTTTGGGAGGAGCAAGTAGGCCTGCAGAAGCACAGACTTGGGCCCTTGAGTACTCAAGATCCATCAGCCTCGCCCCCCCTGAGCACACCTGCCTCACTTGAGCCCCCCGTTCAGGAAGGCTGGTCCTGGCACCTATCGTTTCTGAATCCCCTGTGCCCTCCACATCAAGGACAAGGCTGACACAGGTTGGTGCTTGCAAATATTTGCCTGTGAAGAAATTCGCCAGAGTTCTGGCTCCCTGGGTACCATGGCCTTCATCTCCTGAGGCCACAGGGCGAGCCATCTCCTGTAGGTACCCCCTTCCTTGTAGAGGGCTCTCCACGCAGGGGGATGGGCAGGAGGTTTTGTCCTGGCACCAAGTTCGAATCCCACTGGGGGAGTTGACGTCTACACATTAGAATGAGCCTCAGGAGCCCCTTGTGGGTGTGGGGAAAGTGCAGGTGACCTGGTGGTCTCGGGTGGGCCCAGGAACCTGTGCTGTCTCTGTCCCTACACTCTCACTGAGGCATTGGGTGACAGGTCCAGCTCCCAGGGACTCTGGTGTTCATGGTGGGGACAAGCACTTTGGGTGCTGTGTGCTGGGTTTGAATCTCAGCTCCTCCACTAGCTGGGATGCTGTGAGTCAAGCCCGGGGCACACGGTGGGTTGCTCTCGGGAAATAGTATGACCCTGGATTGTGCACCTCCACCGCCCCAGGTTTGAATTCCAGCTCTGTCCCTGCCGGCCAGGCTGTCTGTAAAATGAGAATAAAGAGAACTTGGAAAGTTCCACCTTGGAAAGTTCGCGTGAAGATTAAACGAGCTGATGTTTAGCACCAGGCCCGGCACCCAGGAAGCTTTTCATACCCGTTTGCCCATGGTTTTGTTGCCTGCCCCTGTCCGAGAGGGTAGAGGGCAGGACGACTGGGCCAGTGTGGCCCCTTCACCCCGCTGCCCGCTCTCCCCAGGCCATCCAGAGCCGTGACCGCATCCAGCTGCAGTATTCACAGAGCCTCATCGAGAAGGACCAGTACCGCAAGCAGGTGCGGGGCCTCGAGGCTGAGCGGGACGAGTTGCTGACCATGCTCACCAGCCTGGAGGGTGCGAAGGCCCTGCTGGAGGCACAGCTGCAACGGGTGCAGGGCGGGCCCTGCCTCAAGGTGAGCAGGGTTAGGGGAACAAGGGTGGCGGTGGGAATGCTGGGCTCCTGGCGGGAGCTCCTGGCCAGGCTGGGAATGTGCAGGACCTGGTGGGAGATGTCAGCCCGGCGGTTCCCCATGGGGAACCCTTAGCTGGGCATGGGACGATACTGGCCCTGGGAGGAAATCTGGGGGTTCTGATGGGACCCTCACCGTGGGTCAAGAATGTGCTGGTCTGGGGGAGCTCTCAGCTGGGGTTGGCTTGGTGTATCAGGGGGCAGGAAAGGGGTGCATGGGTGTCTGAGTCTGGGGTTTGCTCCTGGGGCACTAGGGGAATAGTTTGATTTTGATTTTGGTTTTTGTGGACACTTGGAGACGTCCAGCTGCACGAGGGCCTGAAAGCCTCTCAGAGACCAGCTAGTTCAATCTGCTCATTGTATGATGATAGGGCCCAGAGAGGGTCAGGGGCTGGCACAAGTTCACACAGCCAGCTGGCACCCCTTTCAACCAGATACTCGTCTTTGGACCTCTGTCAGGATCTCTGCTTTTTCCTATCTTGGGTTTGCTTAAAGATGATCCCTTGGCCCCGTGTCTGGTGCATGGAGCCTGGAGGAATAGAACAAAGGAAGCGTGCATCCTTCACTTCTCACTTCTTGAAATCCTCAGTGGCTTTTCTGCTTTTAGGTAAAGACAAAGCCCCTTATTGCCTGCGAGGCCTGAAGGGTGGGCCCCTTCCTCCCTCTAACCTTGTTCTCTGGGTCACAATGTTTTAATTCCTGGACTGTGTCTGAGTCCTGCCCGAGGGCCTTCGTGCATACCATTCCAGCTGCCCAGACCATCCTTCTCAACTTTATCTGCTCAACACCTACTTATCCTCATGTCCTCTGTCCAAACCACACTTTCTCTGGAAAGCACTGTGTTGCCCCCGGTAGGGTGGGCCGTTTGAGTGCCTTCCCCACCCTGGACACCTTCCTTCCCTCCTCCCTTGGTAGTTCGGGGTTGTTTCCTTTATCTGTCTGCTTGTTTACAGTCTGTCTGCTCTGGGCTGTGAGCTCCATGAGGGCAGGGATCCAGCTGTCTGGTTCTCTGCTGTGTCCTTGTTCCTGATATTCAGTAAATGACTGTGGCTGGCGCTTGTCCTGCCCTGCTCACCTCCACCCTCCTCCTTCCTGTCGCAGGCTTGTACCTCCTCCCATTCCCTGTGCTCCAACCTCAGCAGCACCTGGAGCCTCAGCGAGTTCCCCCCGCCACTGGGAGGCCCGGAAGCAGCTGGAGAGGCGGCTGTCATGGGGGGATCTGAGCCCCACACCTCGGTAAGATACCTGCCCTCCCCGAATGTGGCGGGTGCAGGGTGCGGATGCTGGTGCTCACTAACACGCAGTCCTGTTTCACATGCGAGCACCTGAGGTGCCCGAAGGCTGACCGCCTCATATAAGCTCTCCCAGAGCCAGCTCGGTGCTGGGCCCGGGTACCAGGAGACTTGGGACCCCCACTGCACACCCGCAGAGCCCTTCACATCCACCCGGGGCCCTAATTGGTACCTATGGAAGGGGCACAAAGTAGGCACGTTGAGGTGCAGGGGTCATGGTGGAGGTGACCCAGACCCTACTGTGGCCATTGGCAGGAGGAGGCCACAGACAGTGAGAAGGAGATCAACCGGCTCTCCATCCTGCCCTTTCCCCCAAGCGCTGGCTCCATCCTCCGCCGGCAGCGTGAGGAGGACCCTGCACCCCCTAAGAGGTAAACGGGGTGGGGAGAGAACAGTCAAGGCTCGAGGGGATGTTACTGCCACGCCTCGAAATGGCCACCTCCCAGAATCCCCAGTGCCAGTGTCAGGGCCAGGCCGGCGTCTCCTTTGACTGCCTTAAATGGCTGGAGCTCTGGGGACCCAGCTTCCCAGGATTCATAATCGTGTCCTGGGTCAGGGGCTAAGCCAAGGCCAATGGGTGGAGTGGGCTGAGCCCCTGCTGAGCACTAGCCAGAGAGCCACTGGGGGGCAAGCCTCAACCATCCTAAACCTGGGGGGAGGCCTAGGTGTTGGGACTGGGGAACGTAGAGGATGTTCCAAGGGGTCTGGGACCTCAGGCTAGAAAGCAGGCCCCGTGTTCAGTTACAAGTGGCAAATACAGTCCAGAAACACCAGGCTGTGTCTACTGGTGGTAAGACCAAGGGCAAGGGGACGCATATGGTTCCCGTCCCAGTGGTGGCGAAGTACGTTGCCCTTAATGTATTCCCTTACGGGTGCCTATCCCGAGGCTGTAATCAACATGGACGTGATTGATTGGACCAAAGAGTCCACCAGGACTGGGGTGTATGAGCATGGGAGCAGACATGGGAGTGGTGAATGACAAAGGCAGAAAGTAGGGGTGAGGTGAGGGGGTAAGAGGTCAGGGGAGGCCTCCAGGAGGCGGTGGCATTCCAGGCCAGGCCAGGCCAGGGGGCATCCTAGGGGGAAGGACGTTAGCTTCTTACCCTATGAGTTTAGGGGAGCTGGTTGGCACAGCTGCCCTGGGATTGGGCCCCCCCACATGGGCTTGGGGGCTGCAGGGGGAGCGGGTAGGGGAGGGCAGAGCATGCTCTGTGCCTCAGCTCCTGTCTCCCCCGCCCCCTCAGGTCCTTCAGCAGCATGTCTGACATCACAGGTAATGGCCCTCAGGGACTCCGTGGGGTGGCCTTATCTGGGGGTGGGGGTGGCTTTCCAGCCCACCTGAGGCCTACATGGCCAGCTCTGCCCTCGGCCCTCTTTCCTGAGGCCCCACTGTGCCCTGGGCCAGGCAGGGTGGCTGTGCTTGGGAGGACCCTGGGGAGTTGGGCCTCACCGCTCACCTTGAGCCCAGGCCTGCTCCTCGTTCTCACACCTGGCTGTGCCATATGGGCTCCCTGGTCCCAGCCTGCCCTCCATCCTCTCCTGGGGAACTGAAGGGTCACTCTGGGGCTGGCCCTGGCCCAGCCCTGAGCCCAGTGGGTCTGGTGTGCCTGGGGCCTCAAACCTGCCAAGGTCCTGGGCAGTCCCTGGGCTTGAGGGGCTCACCCTTTCCCACGGGCCCTGGCTTGCCCCGATTTCTTGCTCTGGCACCCCAGAGCCTCAGTCCCCCCTCACCGCCCCCCCACCTCCCCCAGGGAGTGTGACGCTTAAGCCCTGGTCTCCTGGCCTCTCCTCATCCTCGTCCTCTGACAGCGTGTGGCCTTTGGGGAAGCCTGACGGCCTCCTGGCCAGAGGCTGTGGCCTGGATCTCCTCAACAGGTACTGTGGCTGCCTGGGGGGGTGGGGGTGGGGGTGGGGGAGGCAGATGGGGGACTTTGGGGGACAAGTGGCGGGGGGAAACAGCGGCTAAGCCAAAGCCTCATGCAACTGTAAAATATTCAGGTTTTCAGACAGATACCTGGGATTCAAATCCCATCACTGTTTCTCATCT
The DNA here is from genome assembly GCF_011100685.1 of Canis lupus familiaris. Taxonomy (NCBI): domain Eukaryota; kingdom Metazoa; phylum Chordata; class Mammalia; order Carnivora; family Canidae; genus Canis; species Canis lupus. Next base: position 28,068,944 of record NC_049231.1, read on the forward strand.
ACTTGGTGCCCTGGGCTGGTCACTTCTCTCTCTGGGCCTCAGTTTCCTCTGCTGAAGGTGGCCTGTGATCTCTTCGGCATGGGGATGTTTGGGGATCTAGGACTTGAGTCAGTAAAGCACCCTGCTCTGCCGGACGTGTCGGTAGGTGCTCAGTGAATGGTCATCGTTACCCGTACCTGAATGGTCATCGTTACCCGTACCGATCCTCTGCTGGCTGTTCCCCGGACTCTGAGTTCCCAGCAGGTCGGGGCCTCCCAGCAAAGTTTTGTGCTGTGGGTGGGGTGGGGCCACTGTGGGTGCCCTGCAGCTGTGCTGGCCACAAGCCCATGACAGGAGTCATGAAACAGATCGGCTCAGCTGCGCTGCAGGCGAAGCGCTCTGTCATTGTTGATTGATGAGTGACCTCCCTGGTCACTGGAGGGTCTGGGGAGGGCGGGCAATGGAGGAGGCCGTGTTGAGAATGTGGCCTTCGGACTCAGGGAGGGAGGGCAGCTGGGGAAGAGCAGAGGGCAGAGGCTGTCCAGGGAGGGCCCGGAGGGTGGCTGTGCCAGGAGGGGGAAGGGGCCGGGGCCGGGGCGGCACTGAGTCAGGCTGGCTGTGAGTCAGGCGGGAAAGTGTGGACTTTGGCTTGTACACTCCGGGAAACATGGCAAGGTTTGGCTGTGACTGCTGGCTGCCTCACAGCATTCTCCCTGTTTGGGGAGGTGGGTGTTGTTATGATTACCCCTGTTTTATAGAGGAGATTGAGGCTCAAAGGGTTAAGCCACTTGCCTGAGGTGGCACAGCTGGAAAGTGCCAGGGTGCCCGGGTCCATGGTGACCCGATCAGATTGGGATTTTGGGAAGGGCAGAGGAAGCACTGAAGGTCAGAGCTGGAATGTGGGGATGCGGGATACAGATGACAGGTCACACAAGAAATCGGGGCAGAGCAGGATGGGCCCGAAGCAGCATGGCCAGGCCCCCGCCCCCACCCTGCCCTCCGGCAGCAGGCCCAGTAGGACATTGTTTCTCCCAGTGCAGGACGTGCTTCTGGGGGAAGGGGCGGAGGCGCCTCCCTTCCTGCCTGCCTCCCTTCCTCCAGCACAGGGGTCCTGGCGGCTGTCCAGGGGGCACCGGAGCTGGAGGTTCTGGCCCAGTCCCTGCCGAGGCCCCGGGATCATAAGAGCCACCTCTGCAGTTCCTGGGGAGGAGGGAGACACGGGGTAGAACGCAGATTGGGGGGGGCAGGGATGGTGGACTGAGAGGGAAAGATGCAGATAGATGGGTGGGGAGGTGGGGAGACCCGGACTGGCGGGTGGGGTGCCGCCTGTGTGCGTCCAGGCCGCTGTTCTTGCGCAGAGCACAGTGGGAAGAAAGATATTGGGGCTCTGTCACCTGCTACAGGGAGATATTGGGCAAGTCACTACATTTCCTAGGGCCTCAGTCTCCCGCTCTGTGACATGGAGTTGTCGTAGGTTCCAGTGTCTCCATTGGAGTGCTTGGGACAGTGCCTGGCTCAGAGCGAGTGGTGACGGTAGCTCCTTGTATTGTGATTGCTGCTGCTGCTCAGTTCCCAGGGCTGGTGTTTTTAGCCCCCTCATACAGATGATGAGAAGGAGGCCTGAGGACAGTCAGGAATTTGTCACCAAGGCCGCTCGGTGGAGTCGGAGATTCCAAAGTACCTTCCTTCTCGTGAGCTACTTTCAACTCATGTTCGTGGTTCGTGTTCACTGTGTGCTGGGCCTTTGCAGCCTCCCGGTCTCCTCTGCCCTTCCAGACTCCTCAGGCCCTGGAGCAGGGCAGGGGGTGCGGGACAGTGGGTGTGCTGGGGCAGGCTGGAGGCTGAACAGACAGCCGGGCAGGTAGGGAGATAGTGAGGAAGAGCCAGAGAGTGTGCATGGGGTGCTAAGCAGGGTGAGCACTGGGAGAGGGTTGCTGGGCGAGTGTCAGGGTGGGTCTCCCTGGTAGATCACATGGACACTGAATCTCTGGCACTGACCACCTTGCCTGGAGAGGTTATTGCTCTACACTACCCACTGGCTGGGCAACCCTCCTCATGTAATAACTTTGCTGTGCCTCAGTTTCCCTCTTCTCCAACATGGAGGCTTACAGATGGTTCCTATGGGGCTGTTGGGAGGATTAAATGAGATAATTTATGTGACAGGCTTGAATCTGAGCTTCATGGGTCCCTGGCCTGGAGCAGAGCAGTCATGTGCACTGCCTGGAGGTCTTCCCACAGTGCACTGGGGTGGGGAGAACTCATCGAGGCTACACACACTGCTCAGAGTGGGCGGAGTGAAGGACTGGCCCCGTCTCCCTCTGTGACCTGCCTCCTGACTGGACACTGAGGGAAGGGGCTGGTAGGTGGGGACCCCTACCGGTCACAGGCAGGGTTGGGGTCAGTCAGGTTGTGTTGCTAGAGACCCAGGAGTCCAGAGGTTGGGGCAGGCAGCCCCCGCCCCCCACTCTGTTCCTCTTTCCCCCACCCCTGTGCACTTGTCTGAAGCCTGTAGCTGAGAGGGACCCAATTGGACCTGGCCCCAGGGAGCCCCCAGGTGGACTCTTCTCCCTCTCCCGGGGGGGCGGGGAGTAGAGGCCCAGAGAAGTCACCCCGTCCCTCAGGGAGTTGGGCCAGGATGTTCTGAAGGAGGTGCTACCGGAGTCGCATGGGTGGGAAGAGCAGGAAAACCTGGGGTTTCAGGGATTGAGAGGCTGGGGTGGGGATGGTATGCCAGGGGCAAGGGGTGAGGGGCGAGCAGGTGGGACCCCGAAGGGCTGAGTGCAGGCTGCCGTCTGGGCTCTCACCTGGGGTGGCCCTGATGCTCGGTTGTCTGTGGGTTTGAAACAGGTGGGGAAAGTGTGAGCCGCAGACAGGTGACTTGTTCTGAATCACACTAGCTAACAGTAGATGTCCGAGTTTTACTGGGCCTCAGTCTTACTCCATGTTCTAAGAGCGCTCCACGTGTCATTCACCCAGCCCTCCGATGCGGGGGGTGGATGCCCCTGGGGCTGCCGGGGAGCAGAGGCTAAGCAACCAGGCCATCTGGCCCCCGCGTCCCGGCCGGTCCCACTTTGTTCAGACGCCCCTGACCGCACCCCACCGTGACAGACACCCAGGGCACATGCCCGAAGCAAAAGGATCACGAGACAATAGCTGGATTTACTTGAAGGCCGGCTGGCTTACATTTTTTTATTCCATTTTAATCAGAAATCGCGCTGACCGTGACCTTGTGAATTTCACAACCAGGGCCCAGGCCTGCAGTTGGACGTTCCCTGGAGCCCCCTGGTTCCCACCTCTACCTGCATTATCTTTACATTTGTCTGACCCTCACACCCACAGTGGGAGACTGTGACGTCATTGTCCTGCTTTATGGATGTGGGGACAGAATCAAGCAGTCAGCTCACTTGTCCAGTTAATGCTGGGGTGTGCAGCGGGACTGTTTCTCCAGCCCTGGGGCAGCATAGCCAGGCCCAGCCTCCACCCTCCCATCTCTGGCGGGGCCACATCAATGCACCGGGGCTGGGTGGGGCTGAGGTTGCCTATGAAGGCAGCGAGGATGCCTCTGGCACCCATGTCCAGTCACAGCCCTTCAGGTTTGGCTCTGTTTTGACTGAGGGAATAGGAGCCTGGAAAGGCTCCAGGAGGGTCAGAGCCCCCCCACCCCACATGGGGGCTGATTGGGTTAGAGCCCTTGTATCCTTGCCCACCCCATGCTGGCAACAGGGGGCAGTGTGGCTGTGTGGGCTGCAGTTGCCAGGGGGAGTAGGGAGGCGAGAGGACACTCGGGCTCTCCTCTTTGCTGATGCTCTGGCCAGGGGGTCACGGAAGGGAATTCCAGGCAGCTGTCTCTGAGCTGGCCACAGGGACTCACCAGTTCTGTCCAGGGGCAGGAAGAGCCCTGCTATGATGGGGATCTGGGTGCCACTTTGTTTCCTCTGCCCACAAGAGGAAGGCCAGACGCCTTCATTCTGTGCCCTCCTCAGGCTGGCTCCAGCTAGCCTTTTCTGGGAGCTGTTTCCCATGATGGTAAATTAGTTAATTAGGACAGGGAGCTTAGCATGGCGTCTGGCACATGGGGAGCACTCAGTAAGTGTCCGCTGCTGCTATTATTACTGTTGTCACTCAGTCCTTCCACACATCCTGCGTTCTGCGCTCCACACCTCTGCCTCTGCCAGCCCTTCAGCCTGGAACACCACCTCCTCTCTTGTCTATTCCTGAGGCGCCTCTGTTCGCCACCACGGCGTCGCCCTGCGGCCCCATCCTCTGGGAAGCTGCTCCCGTCTGTGCTCCCATGGCCCGCTGTGACCGTCTCTGGTCTGTGTTGTGTTCTAATGGTGACCTTCCTCCCTAAACTGTGAGCAGAATGAGCTTTTATTTGTCAGCTGCCCTGTGCCATGCACGCACTGTGTTTGGTGCTAGGATCCTGGAGCTGACCACGACAGCACGCTGGTTCTGAGGGGGTTTCTTCCGGCGAGGTACAGATGGTGTGGTCCCGCAGGAGGCCCGACCCCACCACCGGCAGGGGTCTGGGAGGGAGAGGTGGCTTTGGAACTGAGCTTTGAAGGATGAGCAGAATTTGCCAGGCAGAGATGAGGGGGAAGGGCATTTCCAGTGGCACCACAGGTGTGGTGCCCCCCCCTCCCTGGGGTGGGAGTCATGGCACATTCGAGGAGGGGTGGTTTGCTGTGCTGCTTCTCCCAAGAAGGTTGAACTGAGTCAAATCCTGATTGAACTCTGATTCCCATCTCCCTTCTCCCTTCCCAGGTCTCTGGCTATCCGAGTGTCTTGCCGGAGCCCTCCGGGGGGGCCTGAGCCCCATGACAAGGGCCCAGATGGCCTGTCCTTCCTTGGGGACAGCTGGTCTGGGGCCGTGGTGCGGAGGGTGCTCTCGGGGCCGGGGTCTGCCAGGGTGGAGCCGAGAGAGGTGAGGTCCTGCTCCTCGGGTTGGGGGTGGAGCCATGCAGTAGCTGGGGTGGGACGCCCCCTGATTGGTGGGTGTAGGTCACTGGACGGAGCTTCTGGGGGTTGACCGAAGCGGAGGCAGGCTCAGAGATGACCTGTGGGTCGCCCTACCTCAACCAGCAGCGCATTAGATCTGATTGGGCTGGGGTGGGAGGTGGGGCAAGCCCACGTGGCAAAGACCAGGTGTGCCACCCTGGGCCAGGAGTCCTGTTGATGGGAGAAGGGTCTGATTGGATAGATGCCCTGTGAGACAGGGGCATCGGAATTACGGGACAGGTCATCCCCACCCAGTTTTCTGCTAGCCCCAGGGCTGTGTTGCCTGGGAAGCTCACTTCTTTCCCTGCCTGCCTGGGTCTTCTCTCAGCCACGGGCAGAGGCTGCTGGCCTGGAGGGGGCAGGCCTGGAAGGTGAGGTCCAGCAGAGAACCTTGCCCTGGAGCCAGGTGTCCACGCTCCCCTTCCTGATGGACTTCAAGGGTAAGTCTGGCCCAGGGCAGGGAGGAACTGGGGACTCCCAGTCCTAGAAGGGTGGAGCTGAGAGCCCAAGAGACAGCTCACCCAGCCCATTGTGTAGGCGGGACAGCCGAGGCAGGAGAGAGAGAAAGACACACACACACACACACACTGCTACCTGACTCTCAGCAGTGCTCTGCCCTCCCGCACTGCTGCCCCCTTGCTGCTTGTCTGTCTTCTAAATCTTTTTTTTTTTTTTTTTTTTTTTAACTTTTATTTATTTATGATAGTCACAGAGAGAGAGAGAGAGAGGCAGAGACATAGGCAGAGGGAGAAGCAGGCTCCATGCACCGGGAGCCTGATGTGGGATTCGATCCCGGGTCTCCAGGATCGCGCCCTGGGCCAAAGGCAGGCGCCAAACCGCTGCGCCACCCAGGGATCCCTGCTTGTCTGTCTTCTAGACAAGGAACACTAGACAGGAGTCCAGAGACCTGGGTTCAAGGTCTGGTTCTGTTCCTAGTAGGCTTGGTGGCCTTGGGCAGGTCCCTATCCTCTCCGGGCCTCAGACTCTTGCTTTAAGAAGGGGAACATAGCATTTTGGCAGCATAGGCCTTGAAAGGGGCCCTTCCCTGACTCTGTCCTCCTCTTGCCCTCCCTGCTGCCCCTGCCCTGCCCATGTCCAGCCTGTCAGTCCTTCCATGAGGCCCTAGATGCCTGGACAAAGGGGCTGAGCACTGAGCCCTTCTATATTCGAGCCAACCTCACCCTGCCCGAGCGCGCAGACCCTCATGCCCTGTGTGTGAAAGCCCAAGAGATCCTGCGTCTGATGGACCCGGCGTACAAGCGGCGGCAAGAGTGGTTGTGCACGCGGGTTGACCCCCTCACACTGCGAGACCTGGACCGGGGCACTGTGCCCAATTATCAAAGGTGACGCAGAACCAGGAGTCTGGGGACAGGTCACACAGGGAGCCAGGACCAGGATGGGAGATTTTTCCTCTCTTCCTGTATGGTCCCTCATGATTCTCTGCTAAAGCATAAGGGGACTGAGGGTAAGGGCTCCCTTTCTCCCTACAAATGTGTGATATGATCCCTACCCCCCACCCTACCCTGCAGAGCTCAGCAGCTCCTAGAAGTTCAGGAGAAAGGCCTACCCTCCAGCCGCCACCGAGGGTCCCGAAGTAATGTAAGTGGTGCTGGGCGGGCTGGCAACGGCTTGGGATGAGGGGCTTCTGGGAGTGGGGTCCCAAAGGTAGAGGCCAGGTTCCATTCTCTGGCGGCCCCAGGGGGAGGAGAAGAGGGAGGCCCCCACCTCGCTCCTTCCCCTGGACATGGTTGATCGTCCTCCACACGCCCGGCACACAGAGCAGTAGCCGGGCTCTCTGGCCAGGGTAGTTCAGAGGACTGAAGGAGGTAGTGGGGGCCCCATGTGCAGGAGCAGCCCTGGCCATAATAAGCACTTGACAGAATGGCAATCACACCCCCTTTGTCCAGTCCCCTGGATAAGGGCCTGGCTGGGTGAGCCTCCCCATGTCCACATGGGCAAAGTGAAGCCACGGTGCTAGAGGGATGAGGACTTGGGCTCTGGAGCCAGGTTGCCTGGGCCTGAATCCCAGCTCCACCACATGCCAGCTGGGCAACCTTGGACCAGCACCTGGCCCTCCCTTGCAGCTGTGTTTCCTCCTCTGTAAAACGGGGGGAGGTTATGTGGCCTACCTTGCGGGGTGCAGTGACTTCATGACATCTGGGGCTTAGTGCCTGTCACATTGTGGCCAGTTGACACCTGGTGGCTGTTGGTGTAATTAGGGCTGTCATTGGGGTTCTGCTTACATGAGGTCACATTGCTCATTCATTGGAAGAGGTCCCACAGCTTGTCTCTTATGTGACATTAGCTTCCTTGGATTCCTGGGCCTCAGTTTCCCCACCTGTAAAGCGCGGGGTAGACCTCAGGCACCTCTAGCTCTAACTGGCTCTGACAGGGTTGTTTCCCTGGGTTCCCTGGGCCCATAGGGATGGTTGCCCTCCCCTGCCTGCTGGGGGTGGGGTGGAATGGGGAAGCTGCACTGGGCCATGTAGGGAGGGGGCTCTCCTGCTGACCCAGGCCTTTCCATGGAGCCTGGACAGCAAGGGCAGCCGGGCCCCCTCTGCTGGGGGTCTCCTTCATCCTCTTCTCCCTGAGGTGCTCCTCCTTCAGGTGCTCCTCTTTTCCCCTCCCAGTTGAAGAAGCGAGCCCTGGACCAGCTCAGGCTGGTGAAGCCCAAGCATGTGGGAGGCTCTGCAGGGGATCCTCCAGAGCAGCTGCTGCTGGAGCCCTGCTCAGGTGAGCGCACCAGTGCAGAGGCACGTCCTGTGCTGGTCACGGTGTCCATGAGCGTGCACATTGGGGGTCCTTGGGCCGTGGTAGTCCCTTTGGCCTGAAAGAGCCTGCTATGGGGCTTCCACTGGGGAGCAGGGCATCTAGGGGCCTGAGAGACAGGCTCCCCCTAGGGAGAGATGGGCCACCGGGGTTGAGGGAGCCACATGGAGGAGGCAGATGTGTGCACATGTGCGATTGTGGGCGCTGTATGACTTTGGGGCGTGCAGTGAGCATGGGTCTGTTCTTGTCTAGAGGAGCAGGTGTAGCTGTGCTTCTCTGGTGTGTGCTGGTGGCTGCCGCGGAGACCCCTGAGTGGGTCTCTGGAGGCAGCAGGGGGAGCCCTTGGGTCAGATCAGGGAGGAGGACCTGGGGGAGCCCAGGTGAAGGAGCAGCGATTCTGAGAGGCAAGAAGATGGCAGTTAGGGAAGACTCCCTGAAAGGGAAATTGTTAGAGGTAGGGTTTTCAGGGATGAAGAGAGGTTGGTTCTAGGCAAAGGCCTGGCTGTGCAAAGGCACAGAGGTACAGCCACGTGTGATGTGTGTGCAGGGCACCAGGGCAGCAAGTGTCTTTCACACGCCAGCTCTGTCATGAATTGTGCTTGGTCCAGGGGACACCGTGGTTCCTCCCCTCAGAGCAAACTGCCTCGTGGGGCTGCTGCCTGTCAGTCAGATAATCCTATCTGTGAACATAAATACAAAGTATGACTCGTGTGCTGGAGGAGAACCTGGTGCTTTGAGGGTACATGCACGGTGTGGGGCCGGGGAAGGTAGAGCCTGGGCTCTGAAAGGAGAGTTGGGGTTATCTGGGCCAGGAGATGCTGGAGTGGGGCTGGGCCTCCCCAAGTCATGCTGAGGCCCTGTGATTGGAGGCAAGTGTTGGGGCAGAGGCTCACTATCTCTCTAGGCTCTGGCAGGGCTGGGTCACCATTATGGGGGGTGTGGGCTTCCTGAGGGTCGCAGGAGGTCACTGGCACATTGAAAGCAGAGGAGTTACAGGATCTGACTCTGGCTGCTAAGAGGAGAATGGTCTGGAGTGGGCAAGGGCGAGGTGGGGGATGGGGCCTAAGACTTCTGTAGTGGTGCCAGCCAGGAGGGGGCAGCTCTGCCTCGTGTGTGCGGGTGTGTGTGTGCGTGTGCGCCTGTGCATGAAGCAGCAGCAGCAGGACTTAGGAAGGGAGAAGAGATGGGGCGCCTGAGAAGATGGAAGAGGAGCTGGGGACCCTGTCTGCACCCTCATCTCTTCTGTACCCCACCCTGCTATAGAGCCAGAGCGGAGCCTCAAACCCTATAGCCTGGTGCGGCCACTGCTGGTGTCTGCCCTGCGGCCTGTGGTGCTCTTGCCTGAGTGCCTGGCGCCTCGGCTCATCCGCAACCTGCTAGACCTGCCCAACTCCCGGCTGGACTTCCAAGTGTGCCCAGCAGGTGAGTCTGTGCCTGTGGAGGGGAGGGCTGGGTGGCACCTTGGAGACAGCCAGGCCCACTGGCCCTTCCTCCCTGCCTCTCACTGCTCTGCAGAAAGCCTCTCTGGGGAGGAACAGTGCTCATCATCAGCACCTGGAGCCCCCAAGGCCCAGCCTGCCACCCCTGGGCTGGGCAGCAGACTCCGTGCCATCCAGGAGTCTGTTGGGAAGGTAGGTGCTGGGGTGGGGGGCTGCCTCTCTGGGCCGAGAGCCAGAGTCTGAGTGTAGGCCTGTGCTGCTCACCTGCAGAGGTGCTAGGCTAGTCCCTGCATGTCTGTGGGCCTGTTTCCTCACCTGTGAATGGGAGGCTGGGCCAGTCATACATGGGTCACCTTTGCGGTGATTGGCTGGTCCATCCCATCTCAGATCCACTGCTACTTTGGGGGCTGGCTAGGGGCTGCCAGAGATGGGGGTGGTGGTGGGGTTAGCTCCATCCTATTGATGGCAAGCCTGAGGTTCAGAGTGGGATGTGACTGACTTCCCCACGCCTCCTGGCCATCCCTGTTGCCAAGGCTCTTGTGGAGGGGGAGACAGGCCCTGTAGGGGGCTGTGCCTGGGGCCCTGGGGGGCAGGGAGGTTCATGTCTCTGGGCCCGAGTAAAATATAGCCTCAATCTCCTGAGAAGAAGCACTGCCTGCTGGAGCTGGGCGCACGGGGTGTGCGGGAGCTAGTCCAGAACGAGATCTACCCCATTGTCATCCACGTGGAGGTGACAGAGAAGAATGTCCGGGAAGTCAGGTAAGGAAGAGGTGGGGGGTGGGACCAGCCTTTCCTCTTCTTTGGATATCTCTGTCTCTCTGTCTCTGCCATCTCCTCTTGTGTCTCTGCATCTGTCCCATTCTCTCTCTGGCTCTCCAGATCCTGGCCTGTCTCTGTGTCCCTGTCTGTCCTTGCCCCATGCTCTGACTACTGCCCATCCGCTCTCTCCGGCAGGGGTCTGCTGGGCCGGCCGGGCTGCCGGGACTCAGAGCTGCTGCGGCAGTGCCACCGCTCGGAGCAGGTGCTCTGGGGGCTGCCCTGCTCCTGGGTGCAGGTGCCAGCGCATGCGTGGGGCCACTCTGAGGAGCTGGCCAAAGTGGTGCGTGGCCGCATCCTGCAGGAGCAGGCCCGCCTCGTGTGGGTGGAGCGTGGCAGCTGCATCGGAGGTGGTGGCAGCAGCAGCGAGGCCTGAGGAGACCCTTCTGATGCCTTTGGCCACTTTGTGCACCTCAGAAGCCATCGGCGGCAGTGGGGGGACCCCGGTGTCTGCAGCAGAGCTGGGTCCTCCCCGTCCTGAGCCTTCCTAGACCCTTGGACTCCCATGGCTTTGGGCTGCCCCCACCCGAGCGAATTTCTGGGAGCCCTGGGGGTGGAGTCCCCACCACCCCTCTACTTGCTGCTCTGGGCCTTTTGTGGGTCCCTGTGTCTCCGTGATTCTACTCGCGGGCCCCACGCACATGTCTGCATCCTCGCCCTTACTGCTCACCAGGAGCATCTGAGCTCTCACTCCTGTGCACAGGTTTACACACCTGGGTTCTCACGGCAGGCACATGAGGTCTCCTGGGTTCTCAGGCCCTTCTGTTCAAGGAACCCCGAGCCCGTCGCCCCCGGCCCACTCACGTTTCTTGTGTATACCTCCACACGTGTGCCCCGTGGCTTCCCTGGCCCACTGTGGCCCTCATGTCTTCTTGTCATGTGTGTGTCTGTGGTTCTCTCCTGTGTAGCTGTCTTACCCGGCCCCGGGATGACACCGGGCATTCACTCTTGTGTGTTCCCCGGGGAGCACACTGAGGACGATGTTCTCACAGCGCCATCTCCCTGCAGTGACTTGCTTCTCAGCGGGACTGGAGGGGGAAAGGCCGGCTGCTCTGTCACCAGAATGTACGGCTCGTTGATTTTTAATGGGCCTTCTTCACTCAGAATCTGCACATTATGGAACATTAAACATTTTGTCATAGAAGCGGGTGGCCTTTTGCTTGCTTGCCTTCCCTGGCCCAGGGCCCCCTCCCCACTCCCCCCACTTGTCCCCACCCCAGATCGACTGATACTACCTCTCAGGCCCCGCTTGCTCCACGGGGAGGGTCAGATTTCCTTCCTGACTCATCCCAGAGCCGCCCGCCATCTGTGCTGGCATCACCTTACCTGCCCCCGAATGACCGAAGAAAGGCCCCACAGATGGGCCACCTCCATGCTCTGCCCTGCCTGTGTCTGACCATCAAAGGAGGGTCCCCTGCAGGGGAGACACTGAGGTTAGCGAGGTACTGTCTTGGCTTAAGTGGCTCGGCTGCTGAGTCCAGGAGACCAAGAGCAGACCCTCTGTGTTCAGTCAGGTCCTGAGACAGGTCCACCGGAGAGACGACAGCCCAGGCGGGATGGCTACAAGGGGTGCTGCTTTAGCTTAGGGTCTGGGATTCCTTGGAGAAGTATTTATGGGACCTTTGTGCTTGAGTGCTGTCCTTGGTCATCCTATGACAGTCCTGTCACAGTGATGAACTTGGGTCAGCCCCTGGAGGTTTGGGGGGGATGGGTTACTAGGTAGAGGGAATCTCCAGAGCAAAGTTTCAGAAGCAGAAAATGGGTTGAGTTTGGCCACCTGGAGAGTGGTGGGAAATGAGACTGGGGAGTCCAAGTTCAGGGTTGGGGGCTACCTAAATCTTAGTGTCTTATGAGGTCTGGCTCAGACACCATCACCAGGAAGCCTGCTTGATTCACCCGGGCCTTGGGACTTCTCAGCCATGCCATGTGTTGCCTTGAGGCAGGATGGTGGGTCTCTGAGGGTGGCTGTGGGCTCCCTGGGTGTGGAGACTGGTTAATGCTCATTTGGGTAAACGAACCTCCCCACTTTCTTGCGTGTGCCTGGCCCAGTGCTTAGTGTATGGACATATGAGTCTGGGTGACATTGTGGGATCTCCGTGAAGCAGCTGCCTTTGTCTAGTCCCATTTTAGGTATCCTTTCACTGGGGTGGAGGAGCCCACTAACCCCTTAATCCTCATTAGGTCTTAATTTTGTCCCCATTTGTCAAGTGAGGAAATTAAAATTCAGAGAGGTGAAGGAACTTGCCCAGAGCCACACAGCTAGTAAGTAGCTCAGTCAGGATTTGAACCCTGGTCTGTGTGGCACGACGCCTGGGATCATCCTTCAGGGATGCCTTTCTGAGAGGATGGGCCATGCAGGGGCTTGGCACGGGGCTGGCCCACAGGAGGGTGATCCAAAAGGGTTGATTCTCCATTCCTCTCCCTCCACAGGCCTAGCAGGCGTGGGCCACAGCAGGCCCGGTCCAATTCAGACATCTGGTGCTTTCTTGTGTTTAATGGATGTTTCTTGAGCTCCTACTATGTGCCAGGCATTGTTCTAGGCAGTGGGGATTCGGGGACTAAAACAAGAATCCCCTGCCCTCATATACTCATGCGATAGAGAATAGGTAAGTAAAATATACAGGATGTCAGAAGATGAGAAGTTCTTTGGGGAGAACACAGCAGAAAAAGGGGCCTGGAAAGGATGGGCCTGGGGGACTAGGAAGGAGAGGGGAGAAGATATTGCACATTTTAAAAAGTGGCCTGGGATGTCCTTGTGGAAACCATGATGTTTGTGTAGGCCCGAAGGAGGCGAGGGAGTGAGATATGCAGACCTCTAGGGAAAGGCCCAGGCAGGAACAGCATGTACAAAGGTCCTGAGGTGGGTGTGTGCCTGGACTGGCCAGAAGCCCAGTGGGTCTGTAATGGAGGGAGCAAGGGGAGAGTAGTAGGAGGTGGGGCTGGAGGGAACAGGGAGCCCTCCTATAGGCTGCTGTATGATCTTGGGCTTTGTTCTGAGGGAGATGGGGGACAGAGCAGGATTCTAGCAGAGGAAGAATGAGATGTGTGTCCAGCCAGATGGACCTTGTGTCCAACCAGATGGTGGCTGGGGAATGCCCTCTGTCCACGGCCTGCCTGGGAGAGAGGCAGCAATAAAGACTGCTGAGTGAGATGGGGTGCCGTGGGCTACAGCAGGGCAGGCACCCTTCAGGACCCCCTGTGGGCCAGATGAAGCCCTGAGACTTGGGTTCCAGGTCAGCTCTGTGATGGAGCTGCTGGGTCATCTTCAATCCTTCTGTGCCTTATGTGCTCAGCTATCAACCGGCAGTAGCGATCCTCCTCGAGCTGTTATAGAGACAAGGCTCTGAGCAACCTACTCTGGGCGCCCTGCGGGTGTGCGGAGGGGGGCATCAGGGAAGGCTCTCTGGAGGAGGAGGTTAAAAATGAAGCTTGGTGAAAGGAGAGGGGCGACGATAGGGAGGATGGGGGGAGCATCCAGGAGGGGGCATAGTGTGAGCAGGGGCGGAGGCTGGATAGCAGGACACCGTAAAACAATGGGTGTTGAATGAGCTAAGCCACGGTCTCTGGGGAGCCGGGAGGCTGGAAGGCCCCTCCCTTCCATGGGGCACGGGCGGTTTTGTGTCGTCCCCACCCCCACGGCAGCAGCTGGCCTGCCGGGCGCCGCCGGGGCTGTCCCCTCTGCGGAGCCCGCAGCAGCCACCGCTGGGGCTCCCGGGCCGGCCCGCCCCTCCCCTCGGGCTGCGCTGGAGGCGGGGCGGGGCCAGGCGCCCCGGAGTCGGGGTGGGAGCGGGCGGGAGCGGGCGGGAGCAGGTGGAGGGCTGGCGGCGGCGGCGGCGGCGGGGCTGCCGAGGCTCGGCCTCCCGGCCCGGAGCACCGGCTCCCACGTCTCCCCTCCTGGCTGCTCCTGATGCCCCCCGCCTTTCGCCCTGGCCGGGGGGCCCCCACCTAACCAGCCTCGCCTCCCCGTCCTGCTGGGATTCGGGGGCTGAGCTGTCTGGGGTCCCAGGGCCGATGCAGTGCCGCCTCCTCCGCGGCCTGGCCCTCCTCACCCTTCTGTGCATGGGGCTCCTCTCCCTACGGTACCACTCGAGCCTGTCCCCACAGGGCGTGCAGGAGCCCCCTGGGCTGAGCCCGCCAAGCCCTCTGTCCCCCGAGCTGCGGCTGCACGATGTCTTCATTGCGGTCAAGACAACCCGAACCTTCCACCGCTCCCGCCTGGAGCTGCTGCTCGACACGTGGGTCTCCAGAACCAGGGAACAGGTGACAAGTGGGCGACCGTGGGCCCCAGGAGTGGCCCCTGGCCTGAGGGACTTACAGAGACCTTTCTATTGGGCTGGGGTCCCTGGCGGCCTCCAGGGAGAAGCTGCTGGCCCACTTGCCCAGTCTGGGCTTGTCTTCCCACTCCTTCCTCCCAGGATCAGGGGCTCCTGTGGCCCTGCCTGTGCCCCTCACTGACCCTCTAGCCAGGGGCTCCTCAGGCCCACTGCTCCATGTCTTTCAGGGGCCAGGCTGAGCCCCTGCCCTAAGCTCCTCATTCCCTCCTGGGGGCCCCTCTATTCCCTGGCTGTGCTAGCACAGGCTTTGCTCCTGCCCATGTTGGCCCGGCCTGGCCATGGGGACAGTGGGGGGTGCTGGGCAGCTGGGGTAGAGTCCTCTGAGAGGTCTGACATGTGCCCTGCCAGGCTGCCCCCAGCCTGGGCCCTGGGTGCTGTCCTACTGCCCTGGCTGCGAGGGTGGAGAAGAGGAGCTGAGCCGCTGAGGAGGGGAAGGTCCAGGTGGGGCCTGTTCTCAGGGAGGGGTGGCTCGCATCCCTTCAGAACTCCTGGCCGCCCCTGCCCCTGTGCCTCTGCTGCCCAGGATGTGCCCAGGGCGTGCCCAGGGCAGTGGGGCCTCAGGGCCTCATCTCCTGTGCTCTTTTGGGGGGGGGCAATTTGGGAGGGAGGGAAGGAAGGAGGGAGGGAGGTGTGCTACGAGGTTGGTGGCCTAGGTGATGACTGGGAGAGATTAGAGTAGAGGTCTGCCCAACATGTGGGATTGTGTGTGTGTGTGTGTGTGTGCGCGCGCGCGTGCCTGCATGGAGCCAAAGTGTCAGCGTTAGATGTGCCATGACAAGAGGTGTGTGGATGATGGGGGCGTGTGGCTTGTGTCTTTCCGAAGACAAACTGAGTCCCTCCAGCTCTTGCCCTCTCCAGACCCAGTGCCCTCCATAAGCAAAGTCAATGATTTAGGGAGGATGTTGGGAACTGTCTCTGGGGGAGGTGGAGGGACAGCTCTACACACACACACACACACACACACACACACACACAGTCCCTACTTTAGCGGCTGGCTCAGCGGGAGGAAGTGACGGAGCCTTTGGAGGGGGTGGGGGCTCCTGGGAGGCTGAGGAGTAGGTGGAGGGGAGGTGATGCCTGCGGAGCCCAGGGCTTTCTGGGGAGAGGGCACCGCTCTGATTTCCCGGCCATGATGTCCTAGCATCTTATTTAGCCTTTTCTCCAGTGGGACCCCAGCATCCAGGTCCTTCCCTGGGGCACCACTCAGCTTCTCATCTTGGGGAGATTCTGGTTCCTCCTGCGGAAGCCGCTGAGCCTGGCCCTCCCCGCAGACCTTCCTGTTTATGGCGCTGCGTCTGTGTACCCGGGAGCAGGCCTCACGTGGTCTGAGGCCCCTTCCTGCCTTGTCTTCATCACCATGGTGGTGCCCTTGCCCCGGATGAGGAAACTGAGGTCAGAGTCCCCCTGAAGGCCTAGGGGCTCAGAGCCCAGTGGGACCCAGGCCTCTCTGGTCAGGGCCCTTCATTCTCTCCTGAGACCCAGGATCCCAGAGCCACCTGGTCCCTGTGCTGCAGGAGAGGGTCCTTGGGCCTGCAACCTGCGTGGCTGGGCCTGGCGGGCCCAGATCAGCAAAGGAGAGGAAGCAGTCGCCCCCTGTGTGCCTCGAGCTCAGTCCCACATACCAGCTAGGCAGGCAGTCAGAGGGAATAGCCCTATGTGCTCAGCACCTAAGGGGCTGCACATCAGTTGCCTCATTGTTTAACCACTTGCCAGCCCTGGGTCGTAGGTATCGTAGCCCTGTTTTTTGTTTTTTAATTTTATCTATTCATTCATGAGAGACACACAGAGAGAGGCAGAGACACAGGTGGAGGGAGAAGCAGGCTCCTCGAGGGGAGCCCGATGCGGGACTTGATCCCAGGACCCCGGGCTCATGACCTGAGCCGAAGGCAGACGCTCAACTGCTGAGCCACCCACCCCATAGTCCTGTTTTATAGGCGAGGAAACCGAACACATTTAAGCCAAGATAGAAGATGAAGTCACTCATTTGCACAGCACCCCTCGGCCCCCAGCACTCCGGACAGTCTAGAAACCTTGTCCTTATGCAGAGCTGCAAAAAGGAAGGATGCTCACATTGAGGAAGAGGAGGGAAGACAGGGAGACACATTCTCACCGCACTGCGTCTGCGGCCCCTTTGTCTCTACCCTTTGGCTCATCTTTCTCTGTGACCTTGGCCAAGGCCCGCCCCCTTTCAGCCCTCAGTTTCCCTATCTGCACAGGACAGGAGGGTCTGGGAGCCTGTCTCAGCTCTGCCATCAGGAGCGGGCCTGAGCTGGTTAACTCCAGGGCTGGGTGCCCGCCCCAGCTGGTTAAGGGTGGCCGGGTGGCAGGTGGGCCTTTGTAGCGGCAGGCTGGGGCTCTTGCGGCCTTTGTCCCAGGCAGAGGGGGCGGGCCCGGAGGAGGACCCGTTTTGTGATCCATGGGGAGCCTTTCCCTTCCCCACAGTCCCCTTGAGGGCAGTGGGTAGGGGGTGGAGGCAGCAGTGCCAGCTCCACATCCCCCTCCCCTGCAGCAGATGGCCCCCACCCTCCCCTCCCCTGACCCCAGCTGGCTGCCTGTCCTTTTGTTTTCCTGTGAGGTTTTAACCATTGTCAGAGTCTCCTCCTTAGACAAATTAAATGCAACCCCTGGCTCAGAGGAAACTCTGCCCACTGCTCTGTGCCAATCTCAGGGTTTCCAGGGACTGAAACACCAGCCTCCTGCGCCCGACCCAGCCCCCAGGCCTGCTGCAGGACCCCCCTTCCTCCACTGATTCGGGCGTATTCATCCATCAACAAACACACCCTGGCCCATTTGGCCCGCGCTCCAAACTCAAGAGAGTTCCACTATCTGGTGGCTGTTTGGTGGCAAAAGTTTGCCAGGGAGCAGGGCAAGAAAGGCCTGATTTATTTTACTGGCTCCCTGGGGGCTGTGTTGAAAACGACTTGGGGTGGGGACAGGACAGGCCAGGGAGACCAGGGCAAAGGTCGCTGCAGCAAAGCAGGCAGGAGATGACCAGGGAGGGCTGGGTCTCCGCGGGCCGTGGAGGCTGGTGAAGACGGGGCGCATCCCAGGTAATGTGATGCCACCCCATCCGGGTGCGCAGAATTTGCTGGCAGATTGGATGTGGGGTGTGAAACAAAGAGAGGAGGCAAGGCGACCCCGGCGTGCTGGGTCCCAGCAAGATGGGGAGCACTCAGAGGAGTACAGGTCTGGTGGGGAGGTGGAGCGGGGGCACTGAGTCTGAGGCACCTGCTAGGCCCCCTGGGGAGAAGTTGTGGCTGCTGTGGGATTTGATGGCTTCTTGCTGGTGTTGAAAGCCGAGAGGCTGGATAGCACTGCTGAGGCAGTGGACGGGATAGAAGAGGGCCAGCGTCGGGCCGCCTACACTTTCTGCAGGGATATCTGGGACCTCGAGTGTTAGCTGGATCTGAAGGTGGAGACACACCCCAGGGAGAGGGGCTCAGAAGGCAGATGCTGCCCAGGTGTCCTGGAGGTGAGCTGGGTGCCAGGACAGGGGGATAAATCAAACCTGTGCCCTTCAGGATGCCACTGGCTTGTGGGAGGGACCAAAGGATAGATTTCCATAACCCAGGGGCTGCTGTTACTTACCATCAGGAGCAACAGGTGGCTGAGGGGCACATGGGAGGGGTATCAGGGAAGGCTTCCTGGAGGAGGTGATGACTGAACCAGGAGGTAGGGAGCAAGAAAAGAGCACAGCATGTGCAAAGGCCCCGAGGGATGTGCATGTGTGTGGCACATTTGGGGAACTGAAAGACGTTTGGAGAAGGGGTGGGGCAGGAAGTGGTGAGATAAGCTGCATCAGGTCCAGGGGCTGGGTGGCCCCTCACGGCCACACTTAAGAGGCTGGCCTTTATCCCAAGGGCAGTAGGGAGCCACAGAAGGTGCTAGGTGGGGTGGTGGGCATGGGTATGATCTGATTCTGGTCCTGACAGGAAAAGAGATCTGAAGGTCTTGCACTATTCCACTGAAAGATAACTGGCTCAGAACATCCATGGTTATGGGCCCAGAGGAGACAGGACTCATTTCCTCCTGTCCCTTCCTGTGCCCAACTGTGGCTTCTGGCCTCTGGTGCCTCAGTTTCCCCCAAGATAAAAAGCTAAGCCTGGCTTTGCCGCATCCTCTTTCTTGTTCTTTCTCACATTATCTCCCTTTACGGTCATAGTTCCTCATTTTCCAGCTGGGGAAACCGAGTCTCAAAGCAGGGGCTGATCTGATCGGAAAGGCTGGTTCCGGAAACCAGGGAGAAGTTTGTGACTGAGCAGGGAGGAGCTTGCAGCTGGAGGCAGGACAGGGCTAGCTCCAGTGGGGCCAGAGTGAGGGATGGGGATGTTCAGGGCCTTTAAACAGGTGCGATGCTTTCTCCTTGCTCCTCACTTGGAAAGAGTTCAAAATGGTCCAGGCCCTGGGCAGGGCCACCTAAGGGAGGGTCAGAGGAGACCCTTGCTGTGCTTGGCGGACAGGAGGACCTGCTCGGGTGGGGAGAGGCGCGTGTGCCAGGCAGGGCGTGGAATGGGGGTTAGATGGGTCCCGGCTGTGGGTCTGTCTTGCCACAAGCTGCCTGTGGAGGGTTTGTCTCTGATTCTGTTTGCGTGGCCTCTACCTGCCCAGGGGGCGGTGAGGAGAGGTCCGAGGCCTGTGGGTCCGAATCCCAGCTCAGCGGTTGTCACCTGTACAACCGTGGTCTTTCACTCAGCCTCCGCTTTGCCATCTGTGAGGGGGACCGAACACGACACCTGTCTTAAGGTTCAGTGAGGTCAGCAGGAAGCAGGGGTGTACAAGCTGCTGGTGGGGTGCTTCTCCGATCTGGGAGGGGTGGGATTGGATCCTGATGGAAAATTTCTGAAATGCGTAAGGGCCCTGCGCCTGCGCCCGGCGTCTGTGTGGCTGTGAAAGCCATGACTGTCTCTCCAAGTACCTGTGGTGTCCCAGGGTGCGGGTCTTCCCACAGAGAGTCCGTCCTGACAAAGTGTCCAGGGTTGTGTATGTGTGGTGACAGAGGGGCCGTGTGGGACTGCAGTGTGTGTTTGTGCGTGACATCGGAGAGGGTGTGACTCTGGTAGGGTCCCCACGGTGCTGGCCTGCAAGGCTGCTCGTGCAAGTGACACTGTGGCCTGGTGCATGCTGTGAAGCTGTGCTGTGTGTATTGTGAGGCGGGGTCGCTGAGAAAGTCATGTTGTCTTCAAGGGGTGTGTGATGATGTTGGGAGGGCTGTGTGTCTGTCACTGATGGAGGACAGTGGTCTGGACAGGTACTTCGGCAGAGGCTTGGCTGTGGGCTGCCCTTGGCCGACTCTGGTCCTGACTCCTCTTTTTCCTTCTTAGACATTCGTCTTCACCGACAGCCCAGATGAAGGCCTCCAGGAGAGACTGGGTAACTCTGGGTGGGGTGAGGGCCCCTCAGCTGTTTCCAGGGAAAGCTAGGGTGGCTGTCCCCTGGCGTGGGGTCCCCAGGAAACAGGGCTGCTGTCCCTTGGCATGTAGGGATCCCCTTTGCCTGGGAGGGGAGCAGGCTTCTTCCCTGGAATCGGGTGTAGGTGTGAGGAGGGGCTCTCCTGGACGGTACCCTGGACTCCTGGGTCCCAGCCCAGCCTCCCGTTCATTAGCTCTGGGGTCCTGGGAGGGTCAGCTCTCCCTGGCCTCAGTCTCCCCATGTGTAAAATGGGAGTGATGGACCGCTCCAGGCTGGGGTCTTGCTCCACATTCTCACAGTGTGCAGGGCTGTGGGAAGGACCTGGACAGGGTCCCCTGACTTGTCCCCACTTCTCCAGGGTCCCACCTAATGGTCACCAACTGCTCTGCTGAGCACAGCCACCCGGCGCTGTCCTGCAAGATGGCTGCTGAGTTTGACACCTTCTTGGCCAGTGGGCTGCGGTGAGTGCATCTGGGTCTCTGGGGGCAGGTGCTGCCTTTGCCTCAGGCTAGTTCCCCAAATAGGGTGTTGTGTCAAAAAAGTGAAGTTGGCTGGGTCTGGTGAATTTACTCATGTAAGGGCCTCCCGGGGTCTGTCTCTGGGCAGTCTGGGTTCAAGTCTTGCCCTTCACTGACTGTGACCTTGGGCAAGTACCTTAATCTTTCTGAGCTTTGGTCCCCTCCTGGGAAGTGGGCACACTTTCCTCAGGAGCTCACACAGATGCTGTGTGGCTCAGAGCATGGGCCTTCAGGTTAGCTACCCTCAGTGCCTAAGTCTGCTGATTATGGGGGGGCGGGAAGCCCCTTGGGAACCCTCCTCCAAACTCCCCTTCCGCCCACAGGTGGTTCTGCCACGTGGATGACGACAACTATGTGAACCCAAGGGCGCTGCTGAGGCTGCTAAAAACCTTCCCCCAGACTCGCGACGTCTACCTGGGCCGGCCCAGCCTGAACCGGCCCATCCGCGCTTCGGAGCCCAGGCCGCACAACCGCACGGTGGGTCCCTCCCTTCCTCCCTCTGCTTTGGTCCCGGGGTCCGCGGGGTCCGGCGGGGGGCGGGGCCAGGGCGGAGTCACGATCCTGTCTTCTCGGTGAACCCGGAGGCTGAGATAATGCAGGTGAGGCGCAGAGCCCGGCACACAGTAGGGCCGGAGTCGCTGAGGAGCGGCGGCTCCTTCTGGTCACACAGTGAAAGGGGTGTGGGGTATGGGGGGGATGAGCGGAGGCTTCCTGGCTATGGCTGGACTCCTGGCCCCTGGTATCTTCATGTCGTTGTTCAGGATGTTCAAATGCCGAATACCGCTGGGCTGGGTGGTGAACTGCGCTGCCCCCAGCCCCTGAGCACTCCCCTCCCCTCGGCACCCCTCCTCTCTCCAGATTCCACTGACTGGCAACTAAAGAGGTGCCACTTGGCACAATGGGCCCCAGCACCGACCTCAGCTCCAGACCTAGAGGGACGCTAATGAGGGCTGTGAGATTTAGGAAACAAATACACCAAAAAATCAGGGTAATAGTTAAATTGGACTTTCAGATAAACAGGGAAGAATTTTTTATTTTATTTTTAAAGATTTTATTTATTTATTCGTGAGAGACAGAGAGAGAGGCGCAGAGACACAGGCAGAGGGAGAAGCAGGCTCCAGGCAGGGAGCCCAATGTGGGACTCGATCCCAGGACCCCAGGATCACGCCCTGGGCCGAAGGCAGGTGCTAAACCGTGGAGCCACCCAGGCTGCCTGGGAAGAATTTTTTAGCATAAGTATGTAACATGGTTCTCTCCTGGTCCCCAGGACCCACCAGGCTTCTGGTGTCGGTGTGGCCCAGGCCCCCAGGGCCCCAAGGAAAAGGCTAGTCAGGGGGTCCCCCTCCCTAGAGGCAGCATGTGGAGCAGGAGCTGGGCCTTCAGTAGGGCTCTCTGCTTCCCCGGCTCACCATCTGCTTCACTAGAGGAAGAAACACAAAAGTTTAATTATCAGCAGCTACATGGCCTCTGAGCCCTAATTAAATCCTCTTGGGCCCTGGGGGCATGTAGGTGAGTCAACTCCAGGTGAGGGTGGGGTGCCCCAGGCTCCCGCACCGCCACATGCTTGGCGGTAGGGGTTGAGAACGTTGCTCTGGAGCCCTACTCCGTGGCTTCACACACCAGCTCTGCTACCTCCTGGCTTCATGACCTTTGCTGAAGTCACCCCACCTTTCTGTGCCTCAGTTTCCATCCCCACCTAACAGGGTGGTTGTGAGCAAAAAAAAGGAACAATTAAATGAGGTCACTACGCAAGTGCTTAGAATGGGACCTGGCATGGATGACACTGGTGAGTGTCCAGTGGTCAGTACCCAACCCAGCTCAGCCTTCCTCTTGGGGCTCCTGCCTCCTGTGTGGGTTCAGCACCTGCTGGGCACACCCAGGCCCCGACCCCACATCGTGCACTAATTCCCTTCTTGCACACACTCCACCGGTGGGATCCCTAGACTCTGCCCCAAAATGTCCAGGCTGCTTGGATTCTGGGGTGCCCCCTGGGCTGTGTGTGTTGGGGGCAGGGACAGCAAAAGGGAGTGAGAGTTCTGGCACAAGCTCAGTCCCAACTCTGGGACCTCCTTTCTCTGCACCTTGTCACCTCATCTGTGGCCACAGGACACTGTACATCTGTGCTCAGCGTTAGGCACTTCTACTGTTACTGCTGTTGGTACTTTAATTATCTGGGACCAGAAGCCCTGGACCCATAAGTCATTCAACAAGCCTTGATTGGCACCTCCTCGGTTCATTCTGCTTTGTTGAGGCCTGGCCTATAATCTAAGAGGGCGGCATTTCCAGAAGTAGCTCATAGAGGTCTTCAGGAGGAGGACACAGGGCCGGCAGAACTGGAGCAGATGTGCTCACAGGTGACAAGTCTGAGGCTCAGAGAGGAGCAGGGACTTTCTCAAGGTTGCTGGAGGCTGAGGCCCCAGTGTCACGCTTCCCGACCTCCTGCCCGGGTTCTCACTGCTGCGTCATGGGATAACCCAGCCCCATGCAACATGCATGAGTGAAGCACCAACCATGTACTTGGGCGAAGGTAACCGTGGGGAGCTTGTTGGTTAAGAGATGGCACAGCCGAAGGGTGCGGTGTTTGCCAAAAGCCTTCAAGAAGGTCAGGAGTTCTGATGTCACGAGTCCTCACAGAGGAGGCGGGGGCAGAAAGTGGTTTAAACCCCAAGGGAGGTGTTTGGTTCCTGAGACTGAGAAGTCAAGGGGTTTGCTGGCCTCGGGGGCTCACAGGCCTCTCTGTCCTTCTCTCTTTACCCCGTGAGAGGCCTCGTTCCCTCCTTGTGCAGAAAAGCTTTCTCAGTCCCAGGAGCAAGGAGTGGCGAGGCCGGTGCAAGTGGCGTGGCATAGGTGGCATCACGACTACCGCTCCCAGGCCTGGTGACCCCGTGGAAAGTGTGTCTTCCTCCCAGTTAGCATATGGAGCTCAGGGAAGAGCTCTGATTGGCTGGCCCAAGTCACGTGCCCGTTACTGAGCCAGTCGCTGGGTTGAGTGTGGCCCTGTGATCCACCGTTTCTGGGGCGCCTGCCCACCTCCTGCCCAGGGAGCGGTGCTATTTGGCAGCCCCTCCTGAACCACCTGGGGAGGGGTAGAGGGACTTCTCTGGGGAAAGGGGTGAGGTGTGCTGGGCGGACAGATATGATACACATTCTCTTTAAGTGAAATCCAGCCAGACTGGGGTCTAATTAGAAACTCCATCACTCTTAATTAGCCATGTGACTTTGGGCCTTGGTTTTCTTGTCTATAAAATGGGCATGGGGCACCTGGGTGGCTCAGTGGTTGAGCATCTACCTTTGGCTCAGGGCGTGATCCCGGGGTCCTGGGATCGAGTCCCGCATCGGGCTCCCCGCATGGAGCCTGCTTCTCCCTCTGCCTGTCTCTGCCTCTCTCTGTGTTTCTCATAAATAAGTAAATAAAATATTTTTTTTAAATGGGCATAATAATGCCAGGCTGTAGCAAGGCTTTAGTGAAACATGAAATAAAAAGGTTTTGAGCCGTGCTGGTTGGGGGTGAGGGGTGGCCCAGCTGTTGTCCCGACCCCCAGGCTCACCTTGCACCTTGGCCCTCCCCACCTCTCCCCCCAGAGGCAGGTACAGTTCTGGTTTGCCACTGGGGGTGCTGGCTTCTGCATCAACCGCAAACTGGCATTGAAGATGGCCCCATGGGCCAGGTAAGCAAAGCTGCACAGGAGGGTGGGGGAGAGTGGGGCCTGCTGTGGGGGGTGCCTTTGCAGCAGGGAGGGCTTGAGAGTGAGCTGAGGAGAAACTGCCTCTCATGCATGCTGTGTCACAGAGCTACACAGTGGTGCGCAAGCCACCTGCCATCCTGTGCACTCTGCCACACACAGGCAAGTTGTGTAATCTCTGGGAGCCTCAGTGTCCCCATCTGTAAGATGGACCTGATTATATGATAGCTAATGGTTGGTGTGAAGGGTGGAATGTGACAATATTTAGGCTGGCACCTGGTCCCCAATGTCACAGGGGAGGTAAAGGCCAAGTGTAGAGGCATTCAGAGGAAGGAAGAAGTAGGGCCTTCTGCTAGTAGGAAGGCTTCCTAGAAGAGGTGGCCTTTGAACTAGGATGGCCCTAGAGGCCCCCCACCCATGTGAAGGTGGGAAGTGGAAGCTCCCAGTATGGGGTAAGGGCACTGGTATTCTAGAGAGGAAGTGGCAAAGGCTTGGCCTCTCCAGGTGCGCACTGGTAGGATGTTGTTATAACAGCAACATCAGTGTTGCTACCTTGTATCGAGGGCTGATTGGAGCCAGGCCTGCGCTTCACCAAGAGTATCCTGAACGGGGGAGGAAGGCATGTCCACTTTGTTTCCACCTCTAAGGAGATGGAAGTGTGAGAGGTTGAGCCAGTGACTGGTCCAAGTCACCCAGGTCCAAGGTCACTCAGCAGCTGGGTTTGGCCCCAAGACCTGCCTGCTTTGCCACTATACCACCCTAGCCTGCTCTGACCTGGATGGGAGGGGTCATCGCGAGGGGTGGGGGGGACTCAGGCCCTGGTTGGGAGGGGTAATGCTGTCCTAGGGCCTGTCGACAGCAGGTCCATACACATACACCAGGGGTACTCCCTGTACCTGGTGCCCCCATCTGGGCTTCTGTCCACCTTTATGGTGTATTTGTGTGAATTGGTAAAGGTACCCCCTTTGGCCAGGTGCAACCTCTGGGCACAGCCTGGATGGGAAGGGAAGGCTGGGTTTCTGCACCCGCTGGGCCCCTTGGTCAGGCATTCTGTGCAGTGGGGCAGCCTGCCTGACCCGGCCCCCAGGGATGTCTACGGGGTATGCAGCCAGGTGATGCCCCTCCTTGGGACACTGCCCCTTCCTCCTCGACATCTGGCTGATTCCAGCGCATCTTGTAAGACTCCATTTAAAGCCTGCCATTGTCATGGTTAAATAAAAAGCAAAACAAAAGACTGCCACCTCCTCTGGGAAGCCCACCTTACCGTCCTGTGTCACCCAGGCCTCATGCTTCCCTTTGACTTAGTGCCAGTCCTGCTCCTAAGTGACTTGTCCATCTGCCTCCACTCAGAACGGGGGCTGCTATCGAGGGCAGGAAGCTTTTCTTTTTTATCTCTGTATCTGCAACACTAGCACGGTACCTGGCACCAGGTAGATCCTCAAGCCCAGCCACGAATGAGTGAGTGAATGAATGTACAGAAAGGAAAAGGTACATTTATAAAGGGCTTCTTCTTGCCATTCTTCCACTTAATCTTCACAATAGCCCAGTGAGGGTTATCACGCCCATTTCACAGAAGAGGATGCTGAGGCTCCCCAGGTTTGTGGCTTGCCCAAAGTCACACAGCACACAGGAGGCAGATGCTAGAGTTGAAGGTCTGCTCTGCCCAGTGGCCACGGTGGACAGAGGGCCTTCGGGGAGGCAGGGGGAGCTCTGGGTGCTGAGGGCCTGAGCCAGTGGCCTCAGCATGGCTCTGTGTCTCAGTGGCTCCCGCTTCGTGGAAACGTCTGCCCTCATCCGGTTGCCTGATGACTGCACTGTGGGCTACATCGTCGAGTGCAAGCTACGGGGCCACCTGCAGCCCAGCCCCCTCTTCCACTCCCACCTGGAGACCTTGCAGCTGCTGGGGGCTGCTCAGCTCCCAGAGCAGGTGAGCTTTCCTGAGAGCAATGGGAGAGGGGACCTGTGGGGACTGTCCCCTACTGATGATGACACCGAGGCCCAAGGTGGGAGAGCACCCTCTGACTCAGCCAAGGGTTAGCATTTGTGATCCTCAAATTCTTTGGTCTGGTCCCGGAATGAATGCCAGCTGGAAGGGCTTGCATGGATCCGAGGAAGCTTGCCTTTGGGTTCAGACTGCTCGGCTCCCTGCCTGCTCCCTCTGGTCCCTATGTTCCTTCTTCAACCTTCCAGCTTCCCACATTCCTCCAAAGGGGCCAGGCCTGCCCTTTCCAACCTCTGCCTGTTGGTTTTCCCACCTTCATCGAAGCTTCCTGCCTGCTGCCTTCTTTCTAACCCAGATGTTGCTGGCAAAGAGCAGGTGTTTAGGGGGAAATCTCAGGTGTAATGTCTGGCTGGGGGAGGGGGACCCCATTCACCACCTGGCAGGTCACATCTCCGCAGAGGCCCGGCTGGCTCTACCTTGCACACGTGGCCCTCCTACTCATGGGTGGCTTGTCCCAGAGGTGATCCTGGCTGGGAAGGCCTCTGGGGTTCTCCACCCAATGGTGCAAGTCAGGAGCCTTTGGTAGCAAGGGACAGAAATGCAATACAGTCTGGTCCAACAAACAAGGACATTGTATGGGCTCTTGAACCTGAGAGGCTAGAGGCCAGCTTGCCACTTCTGGCTGAGTCTGCATGCTCAGGCTGTCCTCACTCTCATCTGTTCCCTGACATTGGGTTCACCCTCTGGCAGGCTTGCCCCCTTCAGGTGGGCAAGATTTCCAGGCTTCTGCCCCACCCATAGGAGGAGAGCTCCTCCCTCTGCCACGGTCCAGGGCTGGTGCTTGTTGGTGCTTGTTGGTCGGAAGGCCTGCTTATGTCCTCGACCAGGGCCAAGAGTTAGTATTGGTTTGCCAAGCTCTGGAACTGGGGTGTGGGTGTGGTCCCAATAAGACCTTCAGGGCCTGAAGCCAGGAAACGGCAGGGGGCAGATTTGGGGCAGCCAAAACCAGGCACCGTAATGGCTAAGATTTTCAGAGTACCATGCTGGTGGCCTTATCTGCTTTAACTCTCTGGTTCCTTACAACCTTTGCAAGAAGTCAGCGCTAACATTCCCGTTCTGTAGGTGGGGACAGTGAGGCCCAGGGAGCTGAACTAACCATGGCACAGCTAACATAAGGGAGAGGGGGATTTGAACCCTGCCTGAGTGGCTCCTAAGCCCACAGTCTTTAACTGCTCTGGTCAACTGCCTCTCGACAAGGGGCATTATCCCAAGTTCTCATTGTGTGTGGAGTACCTGAAGCTCTGGATGGAGAGGAGCTTCATCCCCACAGAGAGTCCCTACAGAGAGTCTCCAGAAACCTCTGTCCAGGCATGGAATTTACTGGAAGTGAGCCTTCCCCTCTTGAGACTCAGTGTCCTAGTCTATAGGCAAGGGACTCGTTCCAGCTTCTCAGGTAGGGTAGACTGCTGGGGAATGTAAATAGGGTCTGGGCCAGACAGTGCCCTATAATCTCGAAGTGCCTTGAGGAGTGGGGTGGGCTCCTCAGTGGAGCCCAGAGGGCTAGGGTGGAATTTCAGGGATAAAAGCAGGGTCTCTGTGCCCCATCTCAGAATGCCCTATGTGCCTTCCCTGCTTCTGCCCAAACACCTCCCCCTTCTGGGGTCCCCAATGAGACATCCCACCAACATTCCCTTTTTCTCTGCCTAGGTCACTCTCAGCTATGGTGTCTTTGAGGGGAAGCTCAATGTCATTAAGCTACAAGGCCCCTTCTCCCCTGAGGAGGACCCTTCCAGGTGAGTCTATAGGGTTGGAGGAGTCGAGGCCAAGTCCAGGCATCTAGAGAGAAGGGAGCCTGGAAGTAGGGAAGGCCTTGGTTGCTGATAGCACAGAGCCGGGGGTGCAGGGAGTGGATTTCAGTCTCTGTTTTGCCCTGGGATTGCTGTGTGACCTTGGGTGAATCCCATCCTTTCTCTGAGCCTCAGTCTCCCCATGCCTAACACAAGGAGGCTGGGTGTTGTGGATCGGAGGGCTCTCACAGCCCTGACCCTCAGGGATTCCTCAGGACCCTCTGAAACACTGAAGAATGTCTTCACAGAGCAAAGGAGATCCTCTGTTGGAAGAACTGCAGGCCCTGATGGGAAATTAATTTTTAGTTGAGCTTTTGTCAGCTCTCTGTTTCTTTGATGATACTCTTCCATGGTTCTTTTCAGTAGGTAGATGGTTGGAAAGGGGGCTAAAGGGCCACTCATGCTCCTTCCAGTTCTGCCTCACAAAAAGGCCACAGGGAGGTTAGAGCGTTTGGCTCAGACCCAGCTGCTGTAGAGCATCTAGGAGCATAGCCTGCGACACGCTGCGGTGGGAGGACTGGCTGCCGGAGGAAGTAGGAGAAGCCACTGTGGCTGAGATGCAGGAGAGAGAGAGCGGCGGCAAGTGTAGTTGGAGGGGGTGGCTGGGGCCTCCCCAGGGCCTTGTAGGCTCCGTCTGGAACTCCTGGGGGAACCAGGACTCCTGGCTCTGCAGTTCTGCAGAGCTGTCTGTCTGGGGCAGAGGCTCACAACTGTTTGAGGTGCCCTGGGGCCAGGGCTGCGTTGGACAAGTTAGACATTACGAGGAGACAGAGTTTAGCTCAATATAGGAAAAAAATTCAAATTTCGGAGGTGACAGCTACTGCCTTCAAATGGGTGAGCTCCTCATCTGTGGAAATGTACAAGCTATGGCTCTACTGCCAGGAGGGTTATGAGCAGATGTGAAATTCTCTCAAAGCCTGAAGATTCTAGAATCCAAAGGTTCCCACCTCATAGGGCTAGAGCCAACTGGGCCCTCAGATACATGTGATCAGATAGTCTGGCCTCAGCTGGGGTCTCTTCATAGCATCTCTGTCCTTTGAAGTCTCTCTAAACCAGTGGTTTTCACGAGGGGCCATCCCCCCTGGGGGGACATTTGGCAACATCTAGAGACATTTTGGGTTGTGACGAGTCAAGGGGATTCTACGGCATCAAGCGGGTAGAGGCTGGGGGTGCTGCTGAACATCCTACAATGCACAGGCTACCCCACAACAAAGAATTACCTGGCCCTAAATTTTAATAGTGCTGGGGTGGAGAAATCCTGCTCTAAACCATCCCTGTGGCATGTACTCCCCTAGGAGCCCATGGAGTGAGTGTAGGAGTTGGGGTGACCATCTTGTCCACTTCTGATCTCTTTACAGGTTCCGTTCCCTCCATTGTCTCCTATACCCAGACACTCCTTGGTGTCCAAGCTGATGGCCAGATGAACCCTGAACCACTGGGCAAAGTTTGGGATGAGGCTTCTGGTTGTCCTCGGCCTCTCCAGGCAACCCTGGGGATCTGCGGCAAGTGCCCTTTGGTGGGCAGGCCCCAACAGGGCCTCTGACTGGTGGGCCAGCCTAGGCTCAGATGGTGGCAGTGAAGGCATAATGGCCTCTGGGAAATGGGTTGGACAGCCCAGAAAACAGGTACACCAGGTGAGGGCCAGAGAGGCCCCCGGCACTGGGCTTCTGTGGGCCTTGGGTGGCTGAATTGAACAAGCATGGGGGTGTCCTTGAGCTGGGCTGGGGCTTAGGGGTCTTAACCCTCCAGAAAATTACATGGGCCCCTGGGTGGGATCTGGTCTCCATCCCCAGCTCTGGTCTCTGTCATTCCCCTGGGGTCAAGCACTGGGCCACCCACTCCTGGCTCCCTTGCCTGGATCCCCAAGCACTGAGGGGACCCAGGTGGACTAATGGCAGACCCAGTGTCTGTGGAAGATATGGTCATTGCTGACCAGTGTCCAGCTCCTTGTACCAACCCCTTGCTAACAGATCCTATTTTGTTTGGAGTATCGGCATGCCTAAACCTCGATGATGGATCATGATGGATCCCGGCCAATTGTGACGATCCTTTTGCTCACTTTCCCAGCTTCTCTTGCTCAGTCTATTGGTGCAAATTAAAGCCAACAGAGAGGCTCCTGGGGAATATTTTGCAGCCCCATACCCCATCTTCATGCTGTGAACGTGGGTGTGATGTTTGGATCTGAGGCCGTTACCTTGTTATCATGAAGGAAGGGCCATGACAATCATGTACACCTGTCCCTTTTGGCCTCTGGTTCTGTAAGAAAATTAAACCCTTACTTGTATAAACCTCTCTTGGTCCAGTTTTCTGTTATGGGCAGCCAGTGTGTTCCTGACTGGGGCAGGCTCTTAGGTCTGCCTGTCACAGTGGTGATGGTGGTGTTGACTTGGATCCTGAGCTAGATGTCCCTGCATCCTCTGCCTTTGCTTGCTGTAGATATAACCTTGAAGAATCCATTTGGTCTCTCTGGCCGTTTTGCCCATTTTATAGATGAGAGAAGGAACACCTTCTCCTTCAATTGATATCTGGGTGAAATGACAGTGTTGGTAAAGGGCTCAGCACAGACTCTGGCACAGAAAAGGAAGGGTTCAGTGAGCAGGGACTGTTACTAGTGTGTATGTGAGCCAGGGTGTGTGAGGGTATGCATGGGTGTGTGTGTGTACACACACGTGTGACATGCGTATAAACAGGCATACACCACACGTGTCCTTAGGCACAGACCTGTGTAGAAAGGCGACACCACACAACCCCATGCATGAGGTGCTGGCATGCCAGGAGCTACTTCTCCTTTACTCTGCCCTCAAAACCTGGGTTGGGGGTCACCAGAGAATTGGGAGAGGCAGAGTGGAGACATAGCTGAGGGAGTCAGCCTCTAGTGTCAGATAAAGGAGCAGTTTGACAGCCATGGTGGGAGGTGAATCAATGGAAGCCTGCAAGAATGAACGAATGAAAGTGGTCAATGGTAGAAGTTCAGGAATGCTGGTGCATAGGTTGGGGAGGCTTAGGGATGAGAGACGTCTTCTCCCCGTGAGTCATTCTCAGTGATGTGGTAATTTGGGGCCACCATGGGGCTCTGGGCTGGGGGTAGGAAGGAGGACAGAGGAGAGATCCTGAGGGATACAGGGGCCCTAAGCCAGGCAGCCAAGGCTGAGGGCTCTTTGGAACATACTCTCCAGGCCTTAGAGGACCTTGTCCCTAATGCAGTCTGTCTGGGACAGCTGGAACCACAGAGCACCAGAGCCTCAGCCCTGGTTTCCCAAGGAGGAACTTGAGGCCCAGAGAGGGACTGCCATGTGCTTGTGATCACACAGCAGGTCAAGTGCAGAGTCGGGCTGCTTGGCCTCCTGCAAGGCTCTTTTCTTTCAGGGCTAACCCAATGCTGGGTTTATGGGACATGAACTGAGTAGGGGTGGCCCTGGCCCTGCAGCCCTGGGAGGGGGGATGGAGTGGTGTGCTCCACAGCTGTTGTTCTCTCCACCCTGTATGTGGAAGGCTGCCGGCCGGCCCGCTTTTAGAAGCAGCAGCATCAGATTTGCGGGTTGTTCCCAGATCCTGGGGGTCGGGTGGAGGGAACAGGACTCGGGCCATCTGCTGCCTCCATTGTCCCAGAATAGCTGTGGTAGGGAGGGGGAGCAGAGTCAGCAAGGATCAGAATTGGGATGGAAGAAGGGGGGTGTCTGGATTTAACCCATTGTGTGTCTGTACGGGAGAGTATGAAGCTGCCTGCACTCTGGATGAAGGTGACCCACGTGGGTCCCCACAGGCAGGGCTGGCAATGGGGGAGAGGGACAAAATTGGACCACCCTGTATTGGTCTTGGGGTCAAGCCCCTCGAGTAAGTGTTATTCCATTTTATAGGTTAGGAAATTGAGGCCCAGAGAGAGAGAAGGCCGTTGGTCCAGGTCATAGGGCTTAGAGGTGCCAGAACCAAGGCTTGAGGCAACCTAGCTCTGCAACGGTCACCTCAGCACAGCACGGGATGACAATGCAGGGTCGGGAGAGTTCTACTCTCCTTTCACCTCTGGCTCTATGCCCTTGGGCAGGTTACTTCACCATTCACTGGCCCCGCCAGTAAATAGACACAATGACTTCTATGTTGCAGGCTGTGCGGGTTTGAGATGCTACACAGAAAGCTCCTGGTACAGATAACTACCTGCTAAATAAACAACAGCTACTTGCCCTTTCTCGGCTGTGAAAGTGGGGGACAGGCTGCTGGACTGGCCATCATTTCCACCCCACTATCTGGGTCTGGGCTGATGTTGTTCCTACCCATGTTACCACAGAAGCCTCGTCGCTCACTGGTGGTGGGTAACTGGCTTCCAAACTTCCCCTGGTAGATGCCAAGGTGTCTTTACCCAGATGGGTGATCAGCCTGGTGACACTGATCACTTTTAGTATCACCTCAGAAGGAAGAAATCTGACCTCCAGTGCTTCTGATGGAATATAATTGGAAGAACACAGCACCCCCCAGAGAGTCTGCTTGCCCAAAAAATTGACCCTACATGGGCCAACTTTCTGGATTTAAATACCAGTTTCCAGGAAATGGGGGAGGACAGTGGAACATGTTAAATGACACTGTGAGGGGTTGGCCCACATTAAAAGGGGGATCATTCTACAGGACAAAGGACTTGGTTCTTTAACAACTAAGATGGCAAACACAAGGCAGAAAGGAAGGACCGTTAGAGATTATAAGAGATTTGAGAGGCATAGCAACTAAATGCAATGCATGGACCT
This sequence comes from Canis lupus familiaris, assembly GCF_011100685.1. Classification (NCBI taxonomy): domain Eukaryota; kingdom Metazoa; phylum Chordata; class Mammalia; order Carnivora; family Canidae; genus Canis; species Canis lupus. Next base: position 28,101,411 of record NC_049231.1, read on the forward strand.
TGTTTAGACTCTGGTTCAAACAATGAACAAGGAAATACATTTTTGAGAAGAGTGAGGGAATTTGAACATGGACTTTGTATTAGATGGTATTAAGGAACTGTTAATTTTGTTAGGTGTGATAACGATATCGAGGGTTTTTTGTTGTTGTTGTTTATTTATTTAAGTAGTGCCTACACCTAAGGTGGCGATTGAAGCCATGACCCTGGGATCAAGAATTGCATGCTCTTCTGACTGAGCCAGCTAGGGACCCTCAGGTTCTTTTTTTTTTTTTTTTTTTTTTTTTTAATGTTTAAATAAGAAACGTTCTTAAAAAAAAAAGTTCTAATATGTAAGAGATACCTTCTGAAATATTTATGGGTAAAATGATATAATGTCTGGAATTTTCTTTAAAAGGAGCTTGAGAGGAGGAATGAAATAAGAATAGCAAAATAGGGGTGGTTGTGGAAGCTGGGTGGTGGGCACATGGGTGTTCATTATGCCATTCCCTTTACTTTGGGGTGTGTTTGAACATTTCTATAATAAAAAGTAAAATTAAATAAAGAGGGTCTGTGAATATTCCATTTGTTGGCTCTGGCCCTCTCCCTTTTCTTTCTCCCTCCCCTGTCCCCTCCCCCATGCCCCACATTCAGGCCCAGATAACATCTGTTCTCATTAGACACAGCAGTCTGGTTCCACTTCCTGTTCTCACCGAAAGGCCAGAGAAAGGAGAGGCAGACCTTGACCGGAAGCTGGCCCTGCCTGAATGACATTTGGCCTCTTGCCTGGTTTCCCCAAGGCCTACCTACCCTGATTCTTTTGGTTCTGAGCACTTGTATCAGTCACTTTGTAACCTAGTGGCACTGGCCCTGTGCAGTCATGGGACACATTCCTCTGCTCACTTACCACTCCCCCTAGTTGTCCATCCAATAAGAATTTACTGTTCATCTACTCTGGGTGGGTGGATGGGGGGAAGCATTCCTGTGTGAGGTTACACAGATGCAAAACCTAGCCTCAAGAGGGAGCTCAAATCCCAATATGGACATATTGAGAACATGCCATATCTTGTACTGATGATGAAACATGACCATGGGGCAAAAGGAGGAAAGACTAAAATCTGGGGAGCCTCCAGGACAGCAGGGATTGGGAAGACTTGATGTGTGAGGTGATGAATCTGGGTCTTGGGCCATGAGGAGACCAGAAGGGGCGGAATGTATCACACACTGCCTTGCAGATAGGACTAGGGAGACCCTAAGGAAAGATACAAGTGCTGGCTATGGTTATGGGTACTACTGTTTTCAGGCGCCTACTTATCTCATCTTGCAGGATAAAGGTGAAGTACGTACCTAACTCATAATACAGGTGGAGTACTTTTCCTCCTTGCCTCCTGGTATCTCCTCCTGAATGACTTTGTAGGCTTCTCCCAGAGCAGAGGCTCTGCTAGATGTGCTTCTGGGCCTTACAGTATCTAGCACAGTGCTGGGCACATAGGCCCTTCATGAAGACCAATGACCATTTAGGTGAATGAGCCAATTCTAGGCCAGTACCAGGATGGCTGTATTAAAATCTCGGGTGCTCGGAACAAAAGGATTCCAGATCCTCAGAATCCAATCTACAAAGAACGAGCTAAGGAGTCTCTGTTCACCTGGTTCCCAGGAGGATTGCCGCCAGGTTAGAGAACCAAGTGGGGCGTTGAGGTGAGTTCAGCACCACGGACAGAACCCGCGTTGTGCCTCCATCTACTCTCCTTCCTGGGACTAGCTGGGGCAGGGCATTCCATGTGTGCATGTGGTGGGGCTCATGGTCTAACCCCGAGGTGGAAGAGGTGACACCCGTGGCCTTGGCCCCCTAGTCACACAGCCCTCATCTATGCTTCAGGAGTGGGTTTCAGGGCAGGCACTGGTCCGCTGTGGGAGACAGCTCTGACTGCACAGGGAGGGGCCGTATAATAAATATCCCCTCCATTTCTTTTATAAGTTGTAAATGACTCCCATACTGTGTAAGCAGCAAAGCATGGAGCCTGAGCCAATGTGAACAAATTAATCCCCCAAACATGGTTTGAGCACCTACTGTGTTCAAGGGCTGTGCTGGTAGCCAAGGGGCACATAGGGATGAGCAAGACATAGCTGCCGCCCTGAGGAACCCACAGCTTGTCAAACATGGTTCATTGATTGTTACGAAGGCGAGCGGCCTTGAAGATAACCAGACACCAATCAGTGAATGTGTGTACTGGAGAGGCAGCCAGGAGAGTGGAAAGAACAGACAACTAGTGGCAGAGGCTTCCTGGCTCTGAGACCTGATTGTGCCACAGGCTAGCTGCATGGCTTTGTGCATGCTACATAGCTACCAGAGCCTCAGTTTCCTAATCTGAAAAATGGTAGTGATGGCATCCCCCCCACATTCCAGGGCATTTGGGCACAAGGCACAGCTCGAGCACCACTAATTTGCTCATAGACTCCAAATTTATACCAGACCTGATGCCAGATACCATGAACTAGGTGGATGAGAGCTGGCACCCAAGGATCTTATACTGGGGGTTTAGGGCAGAGGTGGAACTTCCTCTCTTCTTCCTGGCCCCCAGCTGGACTCCATTTTTAGCCCCCCTTGCAGTGAGGGCAGCCATGCGATTGAATTCTGATTGACGGCTGTGCTCTATTTGTAAAACCCTCCTACATGAGAAGATCTCTCTCTGTCCTCATCGCTGGCTGACTGTTAAGGACTGGGGGTTAGGGGCGGACAGAGCATGGAGATGGGTCACAGAATCTCCCCAAGGAAGTCTGCCCACCAAGTGGCTGCACTGAATTGTCAGAAGAACCCGAAACAAACTTGTGTTGAGTTGAGCTCCTGGGTTTGGGATGCTTGTTACAGTGCTTACTGGATCCTGACTAATACAAGGAGATACAACAAGCAAATAAATAAACAAGCAAGAGTTCGAGAATATGATGGTATGAAGAGGGATATACATAGGGAGGAAACAGTGGAGGATATTTGGGGAACACATTGTCCCTTTGTTTTTAACTTCTTCTAAGTTTAGCTAATAAATCTTTTGCCCCACAGTGGTCCTGGTCTGCAAGTCTCTTGCTTTGAACATATAACCTCCATCTCAAGCTTCTTGACACCCCATCTTGTTTGATATATACATCACTCATATTAATTCCCCCACCTTCTGGATTTTATTTCAAGGACCTGCTGGCCAGGTTTGTCTTTCACTGGCCCTGCTAGGTTGGAAAACTGTCCCTACATGCTATGCACCTCCAGTGAACTTTGTTTTTCCCACCCATTTCCTCATCTTCTGGGGTAAAGATCCTAGCCTGGGTTCCCAGCCAGCTATACCTCTCCAGCCCACTGACCTCCCCCTCCTCAGCTTTGTTTAGTATTCAGGTGACAGTATCTTTGCACCTTTAATGACTTTATAGAGGCAGGATACAGACCATGAGAGAGAAAATACCCAATTTACCAGTTGGTTTGCAAGAGATTTATGTAGTCTAAATCTGTTTTATTTGTATCTGATTATTTTAAAATTAAATCAAAATAAACTCTAATACATAAGTAATATGTTTACTGTTCCATTTACTCATTGCTGCATAACAAACTACTCCCAAAGTTAGTGGCTTAAAACAGAGACACGACTTATTTTACTCATGAATCTGCAGTTTGGGCACTATTCATGGGACAGCTTATCTTTTCTCCATTTGGTATCAATTGGGGCAGCTCCGAGCTGGGGCTAGGTTCATCTGAAGGCTCTCTCATGTGTCTGATACCTGGATGAGGAAGACTCAAGTTGCTGGCATTGTCCTCTATCTCTATGAGGTCTATGAGGTCAGCATGACTTTTCTGGGTAGCTGGACTTCTTATTTGTTGGCTCAGGGCTCCCAGCGAATGGAGCTAGGTAGAAGCTGGATTGCCTCTTATGACCTGGCCTAGGAGGGAATGAGCATCACTTCATTAGAAGCCAGCAACCAAGGCTGACCCCTAATCAAAGAGGAGGGCTTAGACTCCCTGCATTCCTTTAAAAATCACATTATTAATTTAAAAAACTGTGTTAAAATGTGTATAACAAAAATTTTGGCATATTAAATATAATGGTATAAATTAGCGACATTAATCATATTTGTGTTGTTGTGCAACTATCACCAAAACTTTTTAAAAAATTTACAAAATATTTTGTTAATTTATTTGACAGAGAGAGAGAGAGAGAGAGAGAGAGCGCACAAATGGGGAAGGGGCAGAGGAAGAGGCAAATTCCTTGCTGAGAAGGGAGTCCAATGTGAGGCTCCATCCCAGGACTCTGGGATCAGGACCTGAGCTGAAGGCAGATGCTTAGCCAACTGAGCCACCCAGGCACCCACCAAACTTTTAAAAAAAGAAAGATTTATTTATTTTTTGGGCTGGAGGGAAAGAGCACAAGTGTGTGGGGGGAGGCGCAGAGGGAGAGAATCTCAAGCAGACTCTCTGCTGAGGGCAGAGCCCGATTTGGGGCTCCACCAGGGACCCATGAAGTCATGACCTGAGCTGAAAGCGAAATTGGATGCTTAACCTGCTGAGCCACCCAGGCGCCCCACCAAAACTTTTTCATAGTGTTTAAGTACAATGCTCCCAAGGTTCCTCCATGCTGTAGGATGCATCAGGATTCCCTTCCTTTTCACAGCTTCAGACTATTCCATCATCTGTGTGTGTTATTTTGTCCATTCATCCACCCATGGGCACTTGGGTCACTTCCATTCTTTGGATATTGTGAATAATGCTGCTGTGAACATAGCAGGTGTACAAATATCTGTTTGCATCCCTGCTTTCAGTTCTCTGGGGAATATACTCAGGGTGGAATTGCTGGATCACACGGTAATTCTATGTTTAATCTTTTGGAGGAACGGCCGTTTTCACAGCAGCTGCACCGTTTTACATTCCCACTAGCAATTCACAAGTGTTTCATTTTCTCCACACCCTCCCCCCACTTGTTATTTTTCTGTCTTTCTTTAAAAAATAATAGTCCTCCAAATGGGTGTGAGGTGCTAGCTCATTGCGGTTTTGATCTACATTTCCCTAATGGTTAGTGATGCTGAGCATCTTCTCGTGTGCTTATTGGCCATTTGTACATCCTCTTTGGAGAACTGTCTTCTCAAGTTCTTTGCCCCATTTTTAATCAGGTTATTTTCTGTTGTTGATGAGTCCTCATTCTTTTTTACAGCCATGTGGTGTTTCAAAGAATAGCTATCCAGTTTTTTTATTAACCGGTCCTCTATTGATGGATATTCGGGCTGTTTCCAGTCACATCCTCTTCCAAAAAAAAAAATGCTACAATGAATTTTCTTGTACATATGTTATTAGGCTCACGTGCTAAGTATTTTGGAGGATAATTTCCTAGCAGTAGGACTGGTGAATTAGAGAGAAGGTGCATTTATCATTTAGGTGGATACTCTCCAATTGCCCTTGAGAGAGGATGTACTGATTTATATTCCCTGTAGCCATGTAAGAGAGGAAGGCACAGCTTTAAAAGTAACACATATGTTTTCGGCATTGTGCCAAAGATTTCTTCTTCCTTGGGGATGCTAATCTGACATTTCCTGATACCGATTAAAACACTGACCCAACACTGCACTCTGTTTAGGGATTTGCAACTTAATTGCATTTGTTCATGAAATGGAATTAATATCAAATAACTTGCCATCAACAGGACTAATTTTTGACTCTGCGCTGTGACAAATCTATTCACATTTTGTGTTTTACGGATCTGTTCAAAGTCTAAAAAAAAACCGCTATCTGAATACCATTAAACTGCTATAAAAAATCAGACTCAAATCTCAATGTGTATGCCAATCTTTGCAAATAATACAGAATTTATTCCTATCAATTCCTTCCCAGGGGTATTGCCATGAAAATTCACAACTGGAAGTTCTTTTCTCTTATTAATAGTATCTAACACGACTACAACTCACATCAGGTATTAATTCAACCTGCACTCTCTAGACTACATGTAGATTTAGAAGCAAACAACATCTCTTTACAAAGCCCACACCAAACCACTTGCTCCTTCAACTTCTACTCAAGAAAGTAACTGAAAATCATGATAAGCAAACTAGGATCCAATTTAAACAGAGAGATTATAACTACATTAACCATCTTATGTTAATACATGTTCATAAGGGACACCTGGGTGGCTCAGCAGTTGAGTGTCTGCCTTTGGCTCAGGGCATGATCCTAGGGTCCGGGATTGAGTCCCACATCCGACTCCCTGCAGGGAGCCTGCTTCTTCCTCTGCCTGTGTCTCTGCCTCTCTCTCTCTGTCTGTCATGAATAAATAAATAATCTTAAAAAAAGACATACGGTAAATAAAATATGATGTCCAGGGTGGATAAATGGGAAATGTTTATCTAATATGTTAAAATCATAGTAAATGCACATCAATTTTATACTTTGTGTTACCTTGAAGTAGTTTACATAAATATGAGCTCACTTTTCCTTCCTTGCAATGATATCTTCGAGTTCATTCAGTTCAGTCAGTCACCCAGAATGGGGATCCCAGGGCACCAAGCATGGCTTCCTTTCTCCAGTGATGGCAGTGTCATGATCTCAAATGGCAGTGAAGCCAGACTGCTCCTTATTCAATGCCCAGCTTGAGCGTCCAGGACACAGGGGCTTCCTCCTCAGCCACCTGATGGTCAGTGATGCATACCTGCCCAGAGATATTTTTTAAAGCTCCCCAAGTGATTCCAACATACAGCCACATTTGGAATCTACCACCCCAAGACATTTATTTTAGAGAGACATTTTGTATAAATGATTGGGCGGGCCAGATATATTTTAAGTAACATACATAAAAATAAGTATATCAGTGGCACCTTGGTGGCGCAGGGGGTTAAGCATCTAACTCTTGGTTTTGGCTCAGGTCATGATCTCAGGGGTGGTGAGATCAAGCCCCGGACTGGGCTCAGCACTCAGAGCAGAGTCTGCTTGAGAATCTCTTTCCCTCTCCCTCTGTCCCTCCCACTCATACTTTATCTCTCAAATAAATACACAAGTTAAAAAAAATAAGTATATCATTTTTAAACAAGTTAATCAATATTATCTAAAAACTACCTTATAATGTATGGCTAGTGATATTCACACCACCCTTTAGGAAATAATGAATTCATTTATTCACTCATTCACTCGTTCTTTGATTCATCCATCCCACATTTCCCAAGCCCCTCTCATGAGCCCTGCAGGATACTGAGCATCCTCCCTGCCCTCTTGCTTGACTATGCCTGGTGTCCACCTGCCACCCATGAGCCTCCATGCTCCCTGCTTCTGGAACAGGAATGGAGCCATTCTCAACTTCTTCAGGCCTCAGGGCTTTGTGCTTCTTGCACGGTCGCCCACTCTTCCCTTGGCCTAGACAGGCGGTCCTGTGGTGTATGTGTGGAGTGGGGGCTAGCTACATCCCAGGCGGGAGTTCCGGCAGGAGTGCCGGCTCTCACCACCAGGGGACACTCCTGCATCGCCGCTGGCTTCTTGCCCGGCACCAGGCTCAGGGCAAGGTGGGCCAGGCAGGAAGGTTAGGAGGCCTGGGGGGCGGCTTCCGGGTCTTGGCCAGGTTTAGGAAGAACCTCAGCGGATGAGGGGACATGAAAATGGACCCCCTGCACTCAGATTCCCAGAAAACCTCCCCTCCTCCTTGCCAGGGAGGAAAAGTGCCCAGCACCCCCCGCCCCCAGGCTCAGCAAAACCCAACTAGCTGGGAACAGCAGTCATCAGTTAAATAATCGTACCCATTTGGTGAGGGGCAAGGTTGCCCCACGTGCAGATCCGACTGCACCATGAGCACCAGACAGCATTGCTGTCTGTGTACCTCAACCCTTTGCTGATTATTTTCAGGGAGAGAAGAGCAGGAAACAGGATGGAAGGCCAACCAACGAGGGGACCTCTCCTGGGGGCAGGGGCCACCCGGACCCCCACCTTCCACCGGGGAGACAGGACCTGTGGGCTGACCCTCTGAAACTGTCCTGCGCCAGCCCCCTTCTATAGAATGAGACTGAAATCATTTCCGACCCGTCTGCCTCTCTTGGGCGCATTTGATGTGAAAGCTGCTGCAAACAGCAGAGAGCAGGTTGAAACAAAAACAAGAGAATCTAAAATGGAACTTGGCTCCCCTTTCCTGCCCCTCCCTGCCTTGGAATTTGTGCAAATTTGTCATCTGTGTGAGTCTGTGCTTCACCATGCCTTGCTGGAGCTGGTAATTAGGTGCGGTGGTGGCTCCTGCCTTGCCCTCTGATGACTTTTCTCTAATTGCTCTAATCTCTGTTTTCACTCGCTCGTTGGAAAATGAGAAGAGCCTCCAGCAGCTCCCCAAGGAGGGGAGATGAGGGGTGAGCCCCTGGCAAGGGGAGGGGAAGGCTGTGGCCCTGCACCTCCGAGTGGGGCCATGGCAGACGCACTCCTTGCTCCTGGGTTCTTGCAGTTCCAGGGCTGGGGGGGCATTGATGGGGGAAGCACAGGAGGGTGAGAAGTTTCCTGGGGGGTGGGGGGCGGCAGAGGTCCCAAAGGAGCCCGATGGGGCTTGGTCCTGGAGAGAAGATGTGGGGCTCTTGTGTGGGAGGTTAGCTAAGAGCCTGGGGGCGGGGGCGGAATGTCTGGCTAGGGGCAGGAATGGGGGAGTGGGGGGGGCAGCGGGAGACCCAGCAGTGGTGGGGAAAGATCTGGGCGTGAAGGAGTCTCTCTGTGCAGCTCCCTTGTTTCTGCGAGTGCAGGGCTATAGCTTTCTCCCGGGCAGGACGATTCCGTGTGGCCTCTCTGGATGTGTCATACCTTTGGGAGGACAGTTCAGTGTGTGTCTGTGTCTATTATGTGTGTGTTCAGTGCTGTGTGTGTCTGTGCATGAGTGTGTGTATGTGAGAGAGAGAAAGAGAGAGGGAGGGAGGGGTGGGGAGGGGGGTTGTGTGTCACCAGTAGCTGCTGGCTCCCAGCCCTAAAGAGAGTCCTTGCTGAAGCTCTGGGACACCTGCCTTGGGACAGTGGCAGCCGGTGCAGCTGGGGAGGTGGGCTCCAGAGCTGCTTAAGCCTCCACCGCTGGGGTAAAGCGATTACCGCTGTGTGTGTGTGTGTGTGTGTGTGTGTGTGTGCACGCGTGCTCGCGTGTGTAGGCGGGTGAGACTGAGCTCACAGCCCTTAGCTGCTGCAGGTTTCTCAACTGCCCCGGAGAAGATCCAAAAATTTGCCTGTGGTGCTTCCTCCCTTTCCTTGCTGAGACTCACTCCCCGTTGTTGACCTGGATCCGTGCATTCACTCCAAGATGCTGTTTCTCCTAAATTGCTTCTCCTCCTAGGGGTTCTGTGACTCTAATGGTGGAATTTCAGTCGGTGTCAGAGGGGAGACAGCTCGGGATGGAGGGAGCTTCCTGGAGCCCCCTTCACGACGCGGACAAATCGAGATTTCCGACCTTGTGTTTGACAAACGAATCACCTGCAATCACACTTATTTTTACCTGCATAAACTGAAGCAGGAGGCAGAGCGTTGGGTTGCACCTCCTGTGCTGGGAGGCTCTTCGTAGGGTTAATTCTAATAAGAGCAGTTAGTGTGAAGTCGGGATGAAATGTTCCAAAACCGGTGAGTAAATTCAGGTTCCTATCACACACATCCATAAAGAAAGAAAGTTCTCAGCATGAACATGATGACCGTGGCCGACGATAAACAGCCCCTCCTGGGTAGCAGCCACCACCGCAGGCTCTTCCCGGGTCGGCCTCTGTAATCCTCACTCCGTGGTGCCCATTTTACAGATGGAGAGACTAAGGCACGAGGAGGGCCACTGTCTGTGGAGCAGGGCCCTGAACTCTGGCTGTCTGGTGCTGGTGGGGCGTCCCCAGCCACTGTGCCATGCATTGCAGGACAGTCGTGTAGGGTGCTCACGGCATGGCTTAACAGCACCCCTTCTTGCAGGAGAACCACAAGCCATGGTGTCACAGGTTGCTTCTTGCCAGTGACCCAGTTTCACGTGGCAGAGATGGAGGAGGGCAGGCACAGAGGAGGGCTCTACACCCCACCCTGGCTAGTGTCCGGATGGTTGGTTGGTTTTCTCTTTGTGATTTGTAAATATTCTGGCCCGTTATCTCTGCAACAGGCACGCTGTTGGGCCCAGCGCTTTGCAGCCTCAACAGCCCTTGTGTGAAGAGCTGTCACTGTGGTGACGCGCATGGAGCATCATGGGCGCTGGGCTGTGGGGTCCGCAGGGGTCTGGGAGCTGGGATTTGAACACTAGTCTCTCTCTCGGGAGTCATGGCTGTCTGGGGGGGCGCATCCGTAACGTGGGGGTGTCAGAGGTGGGGGTTGCCCAGTAATTGCAACCTCACGGGGCTTTCGTGGATCAGGTCAGGATTGTTTCCCATTGCAGATAACAGAGACAGGAAATGAAGGCTTGGACCAGATTGAGGCTTATTTCTCTTCCACACAAAGGATGTCGGGAAGTAGGAGAGTCCAGGGCTGGTGGGAGCCTCAACAGTGTCGTCAGGGACCCGGGCTCCTCCTTTTTCTTAGTCCCACCAACCTCAGCACATGGCTTCCAGCCTCAGAGGCACCTCATGCTACAATGTGGCTGCTGGATCTCCATTATCACATCTGCTTTCTGGAGCGGTGGGTATCGACTGGCTAAATGTTTCCCTCTGTCCCACCTAACAATTTATGCTTAAATTGTGCCTCACCTCGCTGCAAGGGAAGCTGGGAAAGGGAATATTTTGGCTGGGCACATGGCCACATGAGGTTGTTGCTAAAGTAAATGGGAGACAGGACACAATTAGGGTACTCTGCAGTCTCTGCCACAGAGTACAGTAGCGTCCTATGCACCCCAAAGTGAAGCTTTTTCCAGGTGCAGTGACTATTTCAGACCAAACGGCTGGAGGGGGTTAGGGGAAAGAGCCCTGGCAGGGAATGCCAGCACCCAGGCCTTGCAGGGGCTTGCTGGTTTGGGGTCTTATTTCCTCCTTAGTGTCCCGTAGTAGTTCCAGCCTTGAGGAAGGGGTTCTTCTGGACAACCACGGCAGGGCTGGGGAGAGGGAGGGAAGGCTGCCCAGGAGGGGGCTCTGTGCCTTGCAGATATGTTCTGGAAGAAACTGTGATGACCGTGGTGATGGTATAGCTTGGCACTGGGTTGGCGGTCTGGGTGGTCCACCTGGGAGGGCAGGATACGGGTAACCCAGAGTCTTGAGGATGTAGGTGGCCAGCAGAGGGTAGCTGGTCTGGGAAGACCTCTTGACACTCCTGCAGGTCCAGCCCCAGGTGGCTCTGGTCCAGTGACCAAGTTCATGCAGGTCCCCCTGCTTCTGCTGGGCCCTGAGAGGGCGTCACGAGGGTTATGACCACCCGAGGGAACATTTCACTGTCAAAGGCATCTTCACCTCCATATCACACAGATTTGCCCCCATAGACTGGTGAGATTGGCAGAAATTCTTTCTTTCTTTTTTTTTTTAAGATTGATTGATTGATTAGAGAGAGAGAGAGAGAGAGAGAGGCAGAGACATAGGAGGAGGGAGAAGAAGGCTCCATGCCAGGAGCCTGATGTGGGACTCAATCCCAGGTCTCCAGGATCGCGCCCTGGGCCAAAGGCAGGCGCTAAACCACTGAGCCACCCAGGGATCCCAATTCTTTCCTTTTTACAACGGAGAGGGAAACTAAGACTGAGAGTTGGTACAAGGTGTGCTCAAAGTCACACCATGGTGGAGCTGGGCTGGGCCCCAGGGGTCCCTTGAGTCCCAAAGGGGTGGGCAGGGGATGGTCTGAGAACGTGTTCCAAATGTAGTGTCTTTTCATTTCTCTTTTTACTTAAAAAAAAAAAATTGAGGTATAATTTACATATAGGAAAGTGTGTAGATCCTAAGTGTACAGTTTGGTGAATTTTGCCTGTTTGTCAAAGCTTCCCAGTGCCCCAGACGGCTCCTCATGTCCCTTCCTAGTCACTAATGTGTCCTCTCCCAAAGGGCAACCACGATCCTGACCTCTGTCACTAGAGATTGGTTTTGCCTGTTCTTATGCTTCATATAAACAGTCATGCAGTGTGTTCTTTTGCTTTTGGCTTCTCAGACTTAGCGTAATGCCTGTGAGACTCATCCTTGGTGTGGCATGTGTGTCTATAGCTGATTCTTTTTTATTGCTAAGTACTGTTCCCCTGTGGGCTATGCCACCATTTGTCTATTCATTTACCCGTTGGTGGACTTTTGGGTTGTTTCCTGTTTGGAACTGTAGTGAGTAAAGTTGCAGTGAGCATTCATGTTCCCATCTTTGTGTAGACATATACTTTCACTTCTTTCGGACAAATATCTAGTTGTGGGATGACTGGGCCAGAGAATAGATAATATGTTAGATAATATGTAAACTGTCAAGCGGGTTGGACCACTGCCACTTCCACTAGCTGTGTACAAGCTGTGTATCCTTCCTGTATTTGATATTTTTCAGTCTTCTTAATTGTGGCCATTTCTGTGGGTGTGAATGATACTTAATGTGGTTTTAAATTGTAAATCTCTGATGATTGATAATATTTAGGGTCTTTTCATGTGCATATTGGTTATTTTGCTATTTTCTTTCATGAAATTCCAGTTTGTACCTTTTGCCTATTTTTTAAAGTGTTTTTTTTTCTTATTAATGTGCAGAGGTTCTTTATATATGTTGGATACTAGTCCTTTGTCACATGTATGTATTGAAATATCTTTTTTGCATCTGTGAATTGGTTTTTCTTTCTCTAAATCATGTCTTTTGATGAATATAACTCTTAATTGTAATGAAGCACAATGTATCATTTTTCTGTTATGTTGTTTTGTGTTCTGTTTAAGAAAGCTTTGCCTCCCCAAGTGGAGTCTTTTTGACACGTGACTCCACCTGGCTTCACGCCATCTGTTTGCTCTCTCTGCCTCCTCACTCTCTCTGCCTCCTAGTCTCCTATTAGACATGCCTCTCAGTAGCAGGGGGTGAGGAAGGCAGAGATGGGATCAGAGATCTGGGATAAAATGCAGGGTTAAAAGCCTGGATTACTCACCTCCGCAGGGCATGAGATTTGTGTCCCTCGCCCCCTTCCTTCCCCTGTGCGGATTTGGGTTTATGCTGCGCTGCAAGATTAAAACCAAAGAGATTAAAAGATTAGCTCTGGCAGGGAAGGCAAATTCTCTGTCCCTTTGCTCCTGGAGTCAGTAGGGAAGGTCGGGGAGGAGGTGGAGTGAGTGGTAGTGATGGAACCACCTCTGCCTCCAGGGCCTTCCCCTCCCTCCTCCTCTGGGGAGGCTTGGCCAGGGCCACCTTAAGCGTGTGTGGCCTTGGGGCACACACTTACCTCTCTGGGTCTCTGTTCTCTGTTGAAGAGCAGGTTGGGGAGCTGAGCTAGAGAGTGAGCACCAGCATGGGCTTCAGTGGGTTCTCAGAGGGTGAGCCCCAAGCCAGCAGTCCCAGCAACAGCTGGGGATGTTCTAGAAATGCAAACATCAGGCCCCTGCCAGACCAACCGAGGAAGAAATTCTGGGGAGTGGGAGGAGGGGCAGCAATCTGGGTTTTAAAAGCCCCCCAGGGCATTCTGATACGCTAGGGTCTGTGTACCAGCATCTTTCATTATGGTGACAATTGCTAATTTTTAGAGCATTTGACTGTGCTCATCAGTGACTCTTCTACAGAGTATGTACCCGCTCACCAATGATGGAAGTACTATTACTCCACTTTGCCCAAAAAGAAACCCAGACACAGAGAGGTGAAGCAGCTTGCCCAGGGTCACATAGCTACTAAGTGGCTCAGCCTGGATTTAGATTTGGGGAGACTGGCTCCAGGCGCTGAGCGGCTAACCCCTGTTTGAATGTGCTGAATTCCCAGGGCTGTGCACCCTGGACCTTCATTGAAGTCCACAGTCCTCCTCGGCTGCTCCAAGGAGTGGTGGCTCCAAAGGGCTGACTTCCCTGGGCGCTCCTGGCTCTCACGCTTCTTTCCTGGCCTCCCCCTGGGTCTGATGAGTCTACTTCGACCATGCAAGGCACCTTCCCACTTCCTCTTCCTGCTTCCTGGGGAGGAGGTGGTTGGGAAACCCCTGGGCTGAGGTTGAGAGAAGCGGATATGTGTCTCGCCAGACCCAGAGATAGAGACCTATGGTGCGCTCAGTGAAACTCATTCATGTATTGGGTCATTTCCACCTTCAGTGTTTAGTGATCCCAACCAGAGAGAAGTAGAGGCCAGCAGAAGGCCAGAGGCAGAGAGAAGGGGAAGAGAGGAAGAGGAAACCTGTCTGTTAATTTTACATTCTTCCTACAAGTCCCCTCCTGCACTAGGGCCGGTTGAAAACACCAACCCCAATGCTGGAAAGTGATCAAGGAACAGCCAAGGCCCAGATGAGGAGGCTGATTTATGGCAGCAGTGCTGGGGAGCCGGGGTGAGCATGCCAGGTGGGAGAGAGCAATCCATCACTGCTCCCTAGGGGAGAGGAAAGGCCCCCCACCGGCCTGGCCTGGACTGGGATGCAGGCCTGCCCTGCTGTCTGCCAGGTCAGCGAGGCCCCTGCTCTGGGGGGGTGAGGTGGGGGGAGTGGGGGGTGGGCGGGGGGGTGGCATTTCCTGGGTAGCTGGGGAGCCCTAGCACTCCCTCCCACTTTTATTCCCCTTCATGGGTCTAGAGCCCCTTCGAACCTTTGGGTGGGGGCAAGGGTGGTTGGGGGCAGGAGGAAGGACCCCCAGATACAACTCTGGACAAGTCCATTCTCTGAGACCCAGCTTCCTCGTCGGTAAAATGAGGGCCTCAGCCCAGCTGTGCCAGCCTCACAGGATGGTGGTGGAGGTGAAGTGGTCTAGGGGGGGCTCTGCAAAGCTCTGTCCCACCTGAGACAAGCGTGGGGTTGGAACAAGGAACTGGCCTCCTACGGCTGTGTTCCCGGGCGTGTGCTGGGCTCTGCGTGGGGAGGGGTGTGTCAGGCACTCAGGGGCTGCAGCCCAGGGTCCTTGCAAGCAGGGTTGTCTACCAGTGCATCTACATGACGAATTCAAATCAACAGCTACGCACGTGGTGCCTGTGTGTGCATGTACCCATGTGTGTGCAGGCATGTGTGAGTGTGTGTGTGCAACGGCACTGACGGCCTGAGCTGCCTATAATCCCTTTACTCCTGCCAGCTGGGGAGGACCCCTCTGGGTGGTGGTGGAGGTGTGGCTGGGTGCTTATGCCCAGGCCCCATCCAGCTGGTTATTTATTGATTAATTTTGCTGCCAGTGGATGGATGCCAAGCCTTTGCCAGGCGCAGGCCCTGGGCTGATTTACATAATTAAAAACCATCAGTAACAGAGCCAGGCCTCACCCGCCAACTGCTTCCTCTGGCATGACAACAGGCTGAGCCTCCCTCCTCCACCCCTACCCCTGCTTCTGTACCCCAAGACTTCCTCGCCTCCCCAGCCCCCTCGCTCTCCGGGCCTGCCCCGAGGCAGCCCACCAGCCAGGGCTGCTCTGTGACATTGGCCACCACCCGGTCGGTGATGGAGAGATTGTAGCATCCTGGGATTCTCGAGTCACTGACTCCAAGATTCTATTAGTCCATGGTTGTGAGGTTCTTTGATGGAGAGTCTCAGATTATAAGATTCAGCTGTGATCCTCCAAGTATGTGATTTTTCAAGAGTCTATTACTCTATGTGACAAAGGGGAGAAATGTTTGCTCTCAGCAGTCCTGCCCGCTCTCAGGAGAGCCCGCTCCCCGTGGAGGCCACTGCGGAGGGTAGAGGGTGTCAGTCACTGCTTTACAGAAGGAGGAGCGATTGCTCAGGGCCCAAGGCTCGGGGCAGGGGTGGGTGCTGGTGAGTCTGGGCAGAAGCAAGGAGGACCGAAGGACACCTTGGGGAGGGGAGGGAAGATACCCCCGGTGGAGGCCTCCCCTCTAAGAGGGGCTTCGGAAAATTCTGGATTCTGTGGAGTGTGTGACATCAGCCCCCTTGCTGGTGTTGCTTTCAGTGTCTTCAGAAAAGGCTCTCGCGTTCAGAGAGGCAGTTTGGGGGTGACCAGTGTAGGCTCTCCGTCTTCCAGCTATATGACCTTGGGAAGCTGCTCTGCCTCTCTGAGCTGCAGTTACCTTCTCACCTATAAAATGGGGCTTGTCTAAGTGGGGGGTGTTAATCCGTGTGACGTGCTTAGTAGGCAGCCGGCACGTGGTGAACCTCCATGAACGGTGGCTATAATTGTGTGGGAGGTGGTGTCTTGGGGAGACCTTCAGTGGGCTGGTTAGACTTGGTGATGCAGGGGCTCAGGAGGGTGGGGGCTCTACACAGGTGGGCTGGGTCTGCTTGTCTCTGTAGGCAGATGATCGAGGATGTTTGTTGAATGAATGAATGATTTTCTCTTCTCTCAGCCCTTCCGGAACACAGTACTGGCCTCAGCCAGCCCACGGCCAGCTCAGGCAAGGTACCTGGCACGCGTGGCTTCTCACAGGTGGGTCCCAGGCCTTGCTCGCTCCTGCTCCATCTGTCCCCGTGTCTCCTCCTCTCCTGCATGCCCACAGCCCAGCCCCAGCCACTTCCCCTCCTGCTGCCCTTCCTCCAAAGCAGTTTGGGAAGATACAGCCCAGTGACCCCACGCCCAGCACCGTGGCCTGGAGGTGCACCCACAACCCCCAACACAGAGCCACATGTCTTAGTCTGAGCACGCCAAGACCTCAACTTCTCAGTTTTCTGATCCAGAACCACAGAACTGAAAGCCCACAGGGTCGTCTAGCCCCTGCCCATGACATCTTGGACTACGTAATGGCACAGGGGAACCACCAATCTTAGGTAATTAAGAAAAGATGTGTCATAATTAAAAAAATGTAAATAAAATACGTTTAAAATTAATGGTAGAATGTAAGATGGTGTGGAGAACAGTTTGGCAGTTTCTCCAGAAGAGAAATATCGAGGGGCACCTGTGGGGTTAAGTCGGTTAAGCGTCTGCCTTTGGCTCAGGTCATGATCCCAGGGTCCTGGGATCGAGCCCCATGTCAGGTTCCTTCTCCCTCTGCCGCTCATGCTCTCCCTCTCTCTCAAATAAATAAAATCCTTAAAAAAAAAAAAAAAAAAAGAATGAATAAGTTAAAAAAAAAAAAAAAGATTCTCTCTCTCCCTGCTCCTCCCCCTCATGCTTACAAGGTCTCTCTCTTAAAAAAAAAAAAAAAAAAAAAAAGGTACATAGAGTTATCATCGAATGTAGCGATTCTACTCCTGGCTAAGGAGTTTGAAAGAACTATGGAAGCAGAGATTCAAACACACCCCCAAATTCACAGCAGCATTATTCAGAAGCGCCCAAAGGTGGAAGTAACCCAAATTCCATCAACTGATGAATGGTTACACAAAATACAAGACATTGTATAAACATACTGAAGGCATAAAAGAAACATGTATCCAATGGAACATTTTTCAGGCTTAAAAAAAAGGGAGTAAAGTTCTGATCCTTGTTACCATATGGATGAACCTTGAAGACCTACGCTAAGTGAAAGAAGCCAGACACAAACTGGCAAATTCTGGAGGATTCCACTTAAGTGAGGCATCTGGAGTAGGCACATCCATAGAGAAAGAGAGTAGAATGCTGGTTCTGGGGGGGCTGAGGACAGACGATGGGGAGTTTGTGTTGAGTGAGCACATCGGGGAGGATGAGAAGTCCTCGAGATGGGCCGTGGTGCTGGTGGCACAATGATGCCAGTGCGCTTAATGCCGCTGAACGTACATTGAAAAATGGTAAATTTCGTTATATATATTTTACCACAATTAAAAAAGTGTCTTCATTTCACCAGACGAGATTATTATGTTTGTAACCCCTGTTTTTAAATTTTTAAGATTTTGATTTTCCAGGCCATCTGTGTTCTGGGCACGTAGTAGGCCCTCCATCATGACTTGCCAAGTGTATGAATGAGCCAGGCCTCCCCATCTGGCCCGATGACAAGCTAGCTTGTCCCGCAGTTCATGGTTCCCATCCAGGCAGCTGCTTCTCTTGACTTCACCAGAGCAGACAACCCATCGCTCAGCCACAGGTTGGTGGGGCTGGGACAAGTGTCTGGTGGTGGTGGTCGGTGGCCCTGGGCTTTGAGGATTGGACACAGCCCCTGAGCTGATGAAGAAGCAATTTTGCACGGAAGCTTCTTTCTGGAGCCATCAGAAGGGAAGATGCCACGCTCGGCGCACTCCAGAGCTGGAACGCTGTAGGGACCAACAGCCCAGACCCTGCTTTGGTTGCATTTCAGGCTAGAAGACATTCCTTCTTGTTTGGCAGCAGCCCTTGGATGTGACTTTTAGTATGCTCATTGCCGTGTCATTGATTTGTCCCCCTGAGCAGTGGAGAGAATCGTCAAGTTCTGGGACAGTCAGGCTGTTGGGAAAATCATGAAATTTGCCCCACAGTTGGTCTTTCAAAACCCTGGTATCTTTTAATCAAATGTGAACATTTGATGGAGTCTGATTATTCCAGGTGCTAACTGTGGAGACAAGTCATGTTTCCAAAAACCAAAGGAATGGTTTGCATGGGCACTTTTGTGTCATAAAGAAAGACTTTGAATCTTGGCCTTCATTAAAAAAAAAAAAAAAAAAAAGCTCGATGTGCACCTTCATTCAACAGCGAGAGCGGCTCAGGTTGGAAAAGCAGACTTTTGTTCAGCCCATCTCTTTTGACAGCTGGCTAAAAAGACGTCCACTCAGTGGCCTTGGCTTGATTGCACTTGTAATATTCTCAATTTCTCTCGGCACTGAATGAAGATCAGGAAACACATTGTTGCCTGCCAGCTGCTTACTGTGAATAAGCTCTGAGCACTGGTGTTCCAGGGCAAGTGCCTCCATCCACGTAGCTGTGCCCTTTCTCGCAGCTGACATGTCAGAGGAGAATCAGGCCTGGTCTCATGGCCCCTTCTAGTCTACATCGTGGCTCACAAATAATCATCAACTTAACCAAAAAACATCCTTTTTTGGCAGCACCAATGTTTGAGGGATGGACAGGACCAGATAAATTGTAGAGAACATTTCTCTCATACATGGACAGATCAGGCTGCGGGTGTCGGGGGAAATATCCAACCACTATGTTTTATTTATTTTTTATTTTTTATTATTATTTTTTTTTATGATAGGCACACAGTGAGAGAGAGAGAGAGAGACAGAGACACAGGCAGAGGGAGAAGCAGGCTCCATGCACCGGGAGCCCAACGTGGGACTCGATCCCGGGTCTCCAGGATCGCGCCCTGGGCCAAAGGCAGGCACTAAACCGCTGCGCGACCCAGGGATCCCCAACCACTATGTTTTAATAAATAAAGGTGCATTCCTGAGAATTTAGGTCTGCTATAGCAAAAGCCTGATAATGGTGATTTAAATAAGATAGAAGTTTACTTCTCTTGAATATAATAGTCTGAGCATGACATGACCAGCACTGATCGGTTATAGTTTTTCATATTCAGTGTTACCGGCCTTCCCAACCTGGAGATGGCCCCACTGTCTGGCTTAATACGGCTGCTCCAGCTCCTGTCATCGCAGCCACATTCCAGCCTGTGGGAAGGGCTGAAAAACGAAGAAGAGGTATGCACTTCTTCTTTAGAGGGCATGAATAGGAAAGTTCACACCTTGGCTCTTCTCTTGTTTCATTGGCTGGAATCCAGTCATGTGGCTACACCTATCTGCACAGCAAGCTGGGAAATGTAGTCTTCATCTTTATCAGCAAAATTTCTATTATTATTTTTTTTAGAGAGACGGCATATGGGTGTGTGTGTGCAAGCAGCTGGGGTGGGGGGGGACTAGGGGATCAGAGGCAGAGGGAGAAAGAGAATCTTAAGCAGGCTCCATGCTCAGCCTGGAGCCCAACATGGGGCTCTGTCTCACGATCCGAAGATCATGACCTGAACCAAAATCAAGAGTCAGACACTCAACTGACTAAGCCACCCAGGTGCTCCCAAATTTCTATTTCTGCAGAAGAAAAAGAGAGTAGATATTAGGGGACAACTAGAAGTCTCTTCCTTTTTTTTTTTTTTCCCCATAGTCACTTATTTATTTTTGGTACAAATGTACATGACACGTCTTGACAGCCCACCCACCGCCACACAGGGAGAGCCTGGCCCCTGGCACAGAGGCGGGACAAGGAGGAGAGCTGGGAGGCAGGCCATCTCCCCCTCCAGCCTTCCCAGGCTGCAGCCCAGATTCCAGATACCCAGATACTGCAGGGTAGGTGCTGGCCTCTCCGAGGTTATGGGGAGGGGGCTCTCCGCTGAGTCAGGGACCCTGCTCAGTTCTCTGCCCCAGCCAGCACATCCTCTTCCACGAGGGAGGGGGAGGAGAGAGGTAGGGAAGTGGTTTTTGTTGAATTCATAGAGAAAGGGGTATGAGTGGGGGTCCAGATGAGGGGAGGCAATGGGTTGGGCCCCAGCTGGTTACCAGCAGTCCCTGGGCCCCAGGATGGGGAAGAGGGGCTGACCCCCAACACTGGTCCTGCTGCTCTGGTCCCCTCACCCTTCACAGAACTCCAGACGGGCCAGGCCTCCGGAGCGGCACTGCCACCCTGCACACTCACACGCGAGCACGCGGGGACAATCCCTTACTGCCATGTTAGAACTAAGGGGCGGAAAAGAAGAGTGACGGTAGAGCAGGGAATGAGATAGGGAGCATCCTGTTTCACATGGACTTGACACTCCAATGCAGGAGAGCAAGAGGACAGGGTTTCAAGGATGGGGGAGCGGTCAGCCGTGCCCGCTGTGGCCCAGCAAGAAGCCTCGAGGTGGCACCAGATGACCAGCGCAGCTGGGTTCCAGGTGGGCGGAAGGTGGGAGGGATGTGGGGCTCACCAGCTGTGTGGGACTTCTTTTAAAAGAAAAGAAGAGCTTTCTTAGAAACGTCCCCTCCCCCCCCAGCTGCTCCCTGCTTAGATCTCATTGGTCAGAACGGGGTTGTGCGGCTACCCCTGAGCTGCAAGGGAGGCTGGGAAATCGGGATCCTAATTCTCAAGATGGGCTGAGAGCAGGGCTCATGGCCCATCAAATGTAGGGTTCAGCCTCAGAGAGGGAAGGAGGCCGGCCTGCCCCGTCCTTCCACGTGTGTGCCAGAGTCTGAGCTGCCCTGCCCACCAGGGATTTGGGGCAGCTCTACAGGGAGGTTATGTGCCAGCCCGTGTGTGATAATCACCCATTTTCTACATCATTGGCCGCTGATTTTTATTTTAAAGATTTTATTTATTTATTCATAAGACACACAGAGAGAGGCAGAGGGAGAAGCAGGCTCCACACACAGGGAGCCCAATGGGGGACTTGATCCCAGGACCCCAGGATCATGCCCTGAGCCGAAGGCGGATGCTCAACCACTGAGCCACCCAAGCGTCCTTTTTTTTTTTTTTGCCTTTATTTGTTACCCGCTAACTTTACGGACCACCCCCACTCCCAATAGTGTTATCGGATCAGAGAGAAAATAATTTTGCCAGTAGCTTAAGCTGTTCGCTCAGACTTGTCACTCACCGTGTGGCTGGCTCTGTACCTGTCCTGACAATAGAATAGCTTCCACCTGGCTTTTCTATGAGGCAAGTGCCTTTGAATAATGCCTCTGTTGCTTTTGGTCCCTTCTCTGCCTTTCGTGACGGAAGTCATCAATTTTGCACTGGAAAGCTTTACTTCGTGCTTGTTCTAGAAACACTCCAATGGTTTCCCAGAAGGCTGGCTTGATTGTTTGGTGGGGGAAAAGATGTGCAAACTTCAAAGGCTCCTAGCCACCGCCGGACACCCCGACATGAGAGACCCCACACTGGTCGTGGGTATGACGTGATTTCACTTTCAGTTATTTAGGTTGTACTATTTTTACTTTTCTTCTTCCCTTGTGCAAAATCCTACTGCTCCAAACCAGCACATTTCACAGGCACATCAAGATCCTATTCACAATGGAACTTATGCCTTATTCTGAAATGTGGAATTTTCGTTAATATTTCCATCCCTACTTTAGTGTTTCGACAAGCCATTTTGTATTACCAACCTATTTGCACTGTTTGGGGGCTATAACCCAACAGCAGGTGCGTTTAAGGGCTCACTATGTGCCCAGCGCTATTCTAAGTGCTTTATATATATTGTGACAATTTTAAGACATGCTCCCCAATTTTTGGGACACTTATTTTTTTATTTTTTTTAAGATTTTATTTATTTATTCATGATAGTCACACACAGAGAGAGAGAGAGGCAGAGACACAGGCAGAGGGAGAAGCAGGCTCCATGCAGGGAGCCCGACATGGGACTCGATCCCGGGTCCCCAGGATCGCACCCCAGGCCAAAGGCAGGCGCCAAACCGCTGCGCCACCCAGGGATCCCATTTGGGACACTTTTATTAAGAAGTGGCACTTACATTCCTTCCTCTTTAATCTGTGCCAGAGTTAGTGACTCACTTATCACCAACAGAAAGCAGTACAGGTGATGATTTGTGATTTCCAAGGCCAGGTACCAAAAGGCTGTGTAGCTTCATCCTGGTTCTCCTGGGGCACTCGTTCTGGAAAAAGCCCAGCTCCCCGATTCTGCCGTGATGGAGGTAAGCACTTCAGTCACCAGCTCCAGCAGAGCTGCCAAACGACAGCAGGCAGCAGGTGCCAGCTGTGCAAGCGAGCCATCTTGGACGTGCCGCACAGCCCAGCTGGGCCATCAGATGATGGTGCCCCCAGAATGCATCTGACCTCACCCACACGAGGTGCTCGGCTGAGCCCTTCTAGGAGTCCTGACCCATAAAATGGTGAGCAGAATAAAATGGTTGTGGGGTTTTTCCCCCCACCTCTAGAATTTTTAAAAAAGATTTTATTTATTTATTCATGAGCAACACAGAGAGAGGCAGACACAGGCAGAGGGAGAAGCAGGCTCCCTGTGGGCAGCCTGATGCGGGACTCGATCCTAGGACCCCGAGATCATCCCCTGAGCCAAAGGCAGAGGCTCAACCACTGAGCCACTCAGGTGTCCCCATCCCTAGAATTTTTAAGCCAGAATAGTAACCAAAGACAGAGAACTGATTTGGTCTGGAATTTTTAGCTAAAGAAATTGAACCCCAGAGAGATTTGGCCAGTTGCATACGTTTTCATGGCAGAGGTAAGAGCC
Organism: Canis lupus familiaris; assembly: GCF_011100685.1. Lineage (NCBI taxonomy): Eukaryota > Metazoa > Chordata > Mammalia > Carnivora > Canidae > Canis > Canis lupus. Next base: position 28,124,392 of record NC_049231.1, read on the forward strand.
GTGTGCAGGCAGGCTGCTTCTAACATTCTGCCTCTTGACAATAAGGGGGTGGGGGAAGAAAAGGAAACAAATGAGTAGTAATGCACAAAATGTAAAAATTGAAAAAAAAATGTAAAAATTGTGCCAGCCAGGCTAACAGCGTCCCGTCGAGGGAAGGTTGCTACCTTTGGAACCCCCATCACTGACTGATGGACTTCGGAAAACATATCACCACTTTTAAGAACCCAGTGATTTCTACAAAAATCTTGATTAATTTTACACTTCAAATTTACAAAGTGCGAGTGAGCGAAAGTCTTCTGACAGTTATTTTCTCCTCTAAAACCTCCACCCTGCCCGGGGATGTCAGGATTTTGAGACCACATGAGGTCCTTCTCCCTGACCCCTCAACTTGTAGTATCTCAGGCATAGGAGCTCAGAAGCTTCCTCACACAAAATATTAAAGCCATAAAATTAAATGACATCAAATTTAACTGTTGGAAGCACATTGGAGTTCATCTCATGCAACCTCCCACCCGGGGCAAGACAGAGGATAAACCACGTGAGAACAAAGCAAGTGCTCGATAGGATGATTCCAGCGGAACCAGTAGGCAGCTTGTGATTAAGGGCCAAGGAACTGCAGAGAAAATATGGTCGTCAGATCCCAAGGTCAGCGTGGTCACTGAGGGCCGGGAACTGGGTCGGCTTCATGGGCATGTGACCTGTGCTGTCACCCTTGCCCTGAAGGACCCCACACTTTCATGTCCTGTATCACTATCTCGAAAGTGGCTTCCAGGCTCCCGGGTCGATCCTAGGACAGGGCCTCACACCCGCAAGGGGAATTTTTGGCCTCCGTCCTCTTGCTGCAAACCTCATAGCAGATTCCACGGTACAGTCTTTCTCACTTTCCCGTCCCCTAGAGCTGGGCTCCTGCCTCGGTTTCCCTGTCTAAAACTCCAAGGAGGGGATCCCTGGGTGGCGCAGCGGTTTAGCGCCTGCCTTTGGCCCAGGGCGCGATCCTGGAGCCTCGGGATCGAATCCCACGTCGGGCTCCCGGTGCATGGAGCCTGCTTCTCCCTCTGCCTGTGTCTCTGCCTCTCTCTCTCTCACTGTGTGCCTATCATAAATAAATAAAAAATTAAAAAAAAAATAAAAAAAAAATAAAACTCCAAGGAACTGTGGGAGAATGGGAGTCGGACAGGCCTGGTTCACATTCTACCTCGTCACTTGCTCTAAAGCAAGCAGCTCAGCCTCCACGAGCCTCAGTCTCCATGTCTTTTAAGTGGGAGTAAATCCCCAACTCACTCAAGTGATCAAGGTTGGCATCACCAGTCATGCGGATCCCGTGTACCCCCGGATATACAGTGATGACAAGGCCATCCCAGCTCTATGCTCTCCCCCTCGTCCCATGATCCCTGATGGGAGAAAACATGAAATAAACCCCAAGGGGTCAGGAATGTCGCAGAATCCCTGACTGGTACCCTTCGAATCTGCCAAGGCCATGCAAAGGAAGGGAAAAATGACAACCTGTCATAGAGCAGCAGAGACTCAGGGGATGGGGTGACTGAATGCTAAGTGGTGTTAGGAATAGGGTGCTAGAACAGAAATAGGACATTAGTGGACAATTGGGCAGATCTAAGTGAAATCTAGAGTTTATTGTTATTTATTTATTATTATTATTTCTTAATTTTGACAAATGTCCTGTGGTTATTATGTAAGATGTTAACCTTACCAGAAGCTGGGTGAAGGGTACACAGGCAAACTCTCCTGGGCAGCCTTTGCCTTTTTTCTCAAAACCTAAAATTATTCCAAAATAAGTTGTTCATGAAAAACGACTGCTTGGGATGCTGGTGGCTCAGCGGTTGGACATCTGCCTTCAACTCAGGGCGTCATCCTGGAGTCCTGGGATCGAGTCCCACATCGGGCTTCTTGCATGGGGCCTGCTTCTCCCTCTGCCTGTGTCTCTGCCTCTCTCTCTGTGTCTCTCATGGATAAATGAATAAAATCTTAAAAAAAAAAAAAAGAAAAACAATCGCTGTTTATTGCTTTTGTGTGCTCAGTGTTCCTGCTCCATTCTTCTGCTGACCGAGCCCCCCTCCACCCTGGTGACAAGGGTGGGGATACCTGACCCAGGCTGGACCATTAATTTGCCCTCAACATCCTGGCCACAGTGATTGGTCCAGGAGGGTAAGCAGGTGACCCAGGCTGGGCCTATCAGAGCCCTTCCCTAGAATTGTTCAGCTTGGAACAGGAGGCAAAGCTCTCTTAGTCTCCCTGTGAATCTGGGAGGCTGTCAGCTGGAGCTGTGGGTGCTCCTGGCTTCACTGCAGTGGACACTATGACCCAGAAGAGCTAAGCCACCTAGAGAGGGTGGGGGAGTGAGAGCGAGAGAGTGAGAGTGAGAGAGAGAGAGACAGAGAGACAGCTGATGGCATCAAGGTGGGCTCTTCCTCCCTCCCAGTCTTCCTGAGGCAGGGCCTCCCCAGCTTGTCCTGTTATGGGACCCAGTATATCTTCTCTGGAGTTTAAACCCGTTCAAGCTGGCCCGAGTTGGGTTTCTGTCACTTACAACCCATGAGTCCTGATTAATACCTTCCTCTCAAGTTGTTGTGAGGATATGACGGGTTGTCTCCAACAGGGTATGGGACCCCCTTCCCTCATAAATGGTGAAGGGTATTGGGATCCTCTTCAGGGAGTCTGGGCCCTGCCCCAAACTCCAGCCTATTCTGCTGTGGCCCTGACACGGGCCTCACTGCCCGCCTGGCTCCCACACAGCCCCCTGACTTCACATACCCTCCCACCTCCAGGCCCTGGGGTGTGCAGGGTGGCATGGGGGCTCCTCCTCTCGGTGCTGGGAGCTGAGTGTGCTGCTGACTGGACTCTGGGCACCAGGGAAGAGGAAATTTCCTCTGCGGAAATAGAGGGACAAGCCCACACCGGCCCTGCCAGACCAGACCCAGGTGAAACCAAATGTCGTTGGCCTTGGAATGCTGAGGCATATCCTAGTGCTTGTTCTGAGGATAAAATGATGTGGCTCCAGGGACCTGGTTCCAGGGAACCTAAGCAGGAGGGGGCCGGGGAGCAGGAGATTTGGGAGAAGCCTGAGGGAAACCACGGGTAGAGCAATCAGAAGGGTTTGTGTGCTTGCGCAAGGGCAGCAGTCGCTCTTTTATCTGAGGTCGGGGCTGTGGGCCAGGAAGGGAGGGAGACACCACCAGGAGAGTCCAGGGGATGTACAGAGGGCACGCCGCCACCTTGCCCAGGCACCTGGCCTTGGGCTGGGGAGGACCTTTGTAGGGCCCGCGGAGGGATGGGATGGGGTCCTGGGTTGCCTTTCAGGGGCTCAGCTGCCCCCTGTCATCCTGGCCATGTCACGCTTCTGGGCCCCGTTCCTTCCAGGTGTGCTGCCCGCACGCCCCTGTGCACCTGCCAGGCTGGCAGGGAGCTGGGGCGTCTCTTCCTGCACACACTTCCCATTCGCCCAGAGCCCCCACCCCCGGTGCCCAGGGCAGGACTGAATTTGCTCACCTTCCTGCTCTCCCACACGTCTGCTTTCCTGCTCCGCTTCCTCTTCCTGCTTTCATTTGTTCCCTCAGGCGTGAACCCGATCGTTTTATTCCACAAACGTTTTTGGAGTGCCTACTGCCTGAGAGCTTCTTTTTTCTTTCTTTCTTTTTGAAAAGATTTTATTTATTTATTTGACAGAGAGAGAGAGAGAGAGCACAAGCAGGGGGAGTGGCAGGCAGAGGGAGAGGGAGAAGCAGGCTCCCCATGGAGCAGGGAGCCTAAGCGAGGTTCTCGAGGCTTGATTCCAGGAGCCCAGGATCATGACCTGAGCTGAAGGCAGACACTTAACCGACGGAGCCACCCAGGAGCCCCTGGATGAGAACTTCTGAATGAAGAGAGAGAAGAGGATGGATCTTGCCTTTGCTTGCGTGGGGGAGACGGGGAGGCCAGGGGCTGGGTTTAGGGTACACTTCGGAGGCAGCGTTAACAGGAGTTGTTGATAGATCAGGTTTGTGGGGAGCCCAGGCGGCATCAAGGTGGCATCTGGTTTTGGTCTCAGTAAGCCAATAGCAGCCACATACCCTTCATTCCCCACAGAGCCTTGGGAACACACAGCTACTCTCCCGCCCACAGGGACCTTCTGACACCCAGATTTTAGACTGAGAGAACAGTAAGTATAAAGGCTAGGAATGGGGTTACCAGCCTAAAATACCCCAAGACTCCTGAGGCTACAGCATGGCTTCATCAACAGGACAACCTGGGTGGGTCGTGGCATTGCTCCTTCCTCTCTGTGCTGCCTTGGTCAAATTGCTTAGCACCTCTGAGCCTCACCAGTAAAATGGGATTAATAACACTGAGTACCTCGTGAGGTTGTTGTCATCGTTCACTGAGACTTTAATTCATGGGAAACACTTGGCATTGAGCCTGAAAGAAATAGTAAACGCCCCCATGTCGCGCTATGATTATGATTCTAGGTAGAAGGTGGCCAGGTTGCAGAAAAGCCCAGATGCTAGCGCAAGGAATTGGCGCGTCACCCCATGGAGTCAGAGCCTGGAAGTTTTCGAGCAGAGAAAGAACACAAGGAAACCAGCCAGTCAGCACCTCTCCAGTCCCTGCAGCAATCTGAGCCTCAGAGCCGGCAGCAGGTCAGCGGGGGCGAGCCAGGCCACGAGGCTGGTGACCTCCAGCCTCCTGGGGCCTACGGCTGCCCCAGTTCCAGACCCAGGCGGTAGAAATGACTCTGCCCTCACCCCCAGCATCCCTCCGGGCAGAGCCAGATAGATGGTTTAATAACGCAGGCTGCCTGGCTGACCCTGTGGCCGCTGAGCCGGCTGAGACACATGCCACCCCCTTGCGACAGCTGTGGGGCCCAGGCTTGAGGCGCCAGTGGGGTCCCTGGACAGGAGAATTCTGAGGCCCCATGTAAGGGTGCTTAGATCCCAACGGCAGACACTTTGACAGCGTGGGGCTCCGCAGCCTCTTGCTAGTGGGCAGCAAAGACCAGGTAAATGCAGTGCCTGAGCCCCTCATCCCCTCCCAGCTCTCCCTGGGGGGTGTCTCAGAAATGACCCCTGGCTCCAAAGGCTGGGGAGCCCGTCTGTTCCATGCATGCAGACCCTACCTGTGTTGGAGAAGGCTTCAGTCTCACCCCTGTGCTACCGGCTTGGGCAGCTCATGAGGGCTCTCCAGGGGCACCCTCTCTGTGCCTGGTGAGTGGCTGGGCACCCAGGATACAGATTGGGTCAGACGTGGCTGGATCTGGGAGCTGGGAGCTGCTCATCTTCCAGTGGAGACACCAGGTAGACCCACAGAGGGGCTCTCATTTCCTTCCTGTCTGAGGGTGCCCTCCAGGTCTGCTTTACCAAGACTGGTGGGGAGGCAGGCTGGCCAACCTCGCCACCTAGGGATCTCGGCTCCAAGCTGGGCAGGTAGGGTGCAGTTAGCACCCTTAAGGAGCTTCCCTGGGGGCCCTCCCATAACTAGATCTGTGGGTCAAAGAGTGTCCCCATGGACACTTCAAAATATCCCCCAGAGGGTAGCCTTGCTCTCTGGCCCTCATAGGCACCCTCTCCTGGGGGCCAACACCCAGCCAGCCTCCCGTCTGGCTTCATCAGGAACTTTATACATTCTTCCTGCCCCACTAGCCTTGAGCTGCCCTTGATTCATGGATATGAGGACTCTAGACTCTCAGCATCATCAAATCCCATGGAATTAGGTTCTCCAGCTCCAGTGTCCATACTCTTAATTCTGTTTTCGCCTTTGCTAGTCTGGATGCAGACACAGAACTTTCTGAATTTCCCCCAATATAATTGATTGACCTCAAGCCCATGGGCTCCCAGGATGGCCCCCGGTGATACCTTCCTCCTGGAATTCATATCCTGTGTAGTTCTCTCCCACAGGGAACAGGGCAGACCTATATAACCAGTAGGAAATTGCAAACACTGAGAATGTGTAAGTTTGGAGGATGGGGCATGTAAGACACTGTGGCCTCCTCTTTGTTGGCTCTGGGGGAAGCAGCCGCCATACTGGGAGGACGCGCAAGCAGTCCTGTTGGGAGTTCCACGCGGCACAAACTGAGGCCTCCCCCCACCAGCAGCGCCAACCTGCCAGCCACATGGATGAACCACTGTGGAAGCAGCTTCTCCAGCCCCAGCCCAGCCTTCAGATGAATGCAGCCCCAACCAACAGCCCGACTCACTCTTTGGAGATTTCTCAAGCAAGAATCACCTGCTCCAGGGGGTGTCTGGGTGGCTCAGTAGGTTAAGCATCTGCCTTTGGCTCAGGTCATGATCTCAAGGTCTTGGGATCCAGCCCTGTGTGGGGCTCCCTGCTTAGCAGGAAGTCTACTTCTCCCTCTCCCTCTGCTGCTCCCCCTCTCTTGCTCTGTCAAATAAAGAAATAACACCTTAAAAAAAAAAAAAAGAATCACCCACTCCTAAATTCCTGACCACAGCAACATTGCAATAATAACTGGGTTTTTGTTCTGTTTTGTTTTGGCTGATATAAGCCACTGGGTTTTGAGGTACTGTGTTACACAGCCACAGATGACTAATATGATAAGCATGTAGACTTTCCTAAAGGAAGCAGGGAAGGGAAGGGGTATAGGGGGGATGAAGTGGGGAGGGGGATTATACTGCACACTCCACAGCAAAATGACTTAAGAATCCCTTTGGGAAGTGTGTGTGTTCTCCAAAGTCCATTCTTTTTTTTTTTTTCCAAAGTCCATTCTCTGGGGGCTTCCCTGCATCCCTCCTTCCTCCTGACCAGCCCTAAATCCTCTCATCCTATTAGGCCTGGGAATTTGCCCTGCCTTCAACCTTGCATACTGTGACCTGTTATGGTGCCAGCAAAACAAAACACTCCCATGTAAAGGAACCCCCCTTCCCCAGAAGCTCGGTCTCCATGTCATCATATTCCCTTGGGATGGCTCTGTGGTGGGCAAGGTGCAGAGATCTGGGGGTGGGGAAGCTTCAGGTTTTCCCTTCTGGGGGGTCCTGCATCTCATCACTGGTTCTTGTCTCTTGTGATTGTAGCCTTAATTCCAGCAGCAGAGGCACAGCAGAAAAAGCTGATTTTTGGTTTGGATCCAAAACAGGAATGTGACACCTCATACACACTCTGGTATCTGTATGTTTCACTAAAAGCATCTTAACCTAATCTTCTTAATCAACTCAAAATGCCACGTAGACCAAGTGAAAAACAATTCATCTAAGTACAAAGGGTAGATCTCACGGTTCACTTTAGACAGTGCGGGGAGCTGTTAGCATTCCTGGGTTCGTCTGGAACTTACTGCTCCACTAAGTCCTGCAGAAAGGAAGAGCTTCTGGAAAAATGTCCCTGTAGCCATGTGGCCAGGGCAGTGGGCTCATCTGGGTGTGATCCACGTCTGGTCAACTCAGGGGAAAGGGGTGCTCATGGGTGGGCTCTTAGAGGCAGCTCACCAGCACCACTGGGAGATTCCAGAACTCATGGGATCTGGGATTCAGGACAGGGGTCCAGGCAGCTGGAAATACCTGCCTGTCATCTGGCATGAAGGCTTCTGGGATGGTTCTGCTTCGGTGGTTTTTCCTGTCCACACATCACTCCACCTACAAGGGCTCAACGAGCCCAGCAGGGGCGGGGGTGGGGGTGGGTGGGCAGGCATTCTGATTCGCGTTCCACCAAGACTGCATATGCACGCACACACATACACACACGTAGGTGGGAAGAGAGGCGATTGTAGTGTTGGTGGGAAGGGAGATAGATGCTGGGTGCCCAGAACAAAAGCCCCCTAATGTCCACTTCAGTGACTTATTAATGAGAATAATGGATCAAAAGCGCTCTGCGCAGTGTCTGGTCCTGAGTCAGCCACCATATCCAGTAGCTGCTATGATGGAGGTGATGGGTGAGGAGTAAGTTGGGGGAGGACACATGTGAGGATGAATAATAGTACTGCTGTCATTCAGACCTACACAGAGTGTGGCAGGAACCAGTGGAGGAAGAAGTAACTTGGCCAGCTCAGCTTAGGGGTGCTCAGGGGAGGCTTCACAGAGGAGGTGGCCTTTGAGCAGTACCTGATGAAAGACTGGAAGTGAACAGGTGGAGAGGGAATATGGGAGGAGGAAAGGCATCCGGGCTGAGGGAATAGCGGCGTCAAAAGTACAAATGGTATGGAGATTATAAGATGAGGATTTCATGGCATGTTCTGGAAAGGGCAGGTCTTGGTGTTGCTGGGACCCAGAGCACGTGTGGGGTGATACGAGAAGATGCTGGGGTGGGGGGTAAGTAAAGGCCCCACTGCAAATGGCCTGATCTGGGCAGGTTAAGGAGTTTGAGTTTTATGTCGTGGCAGAGAGGACATACTACTCTTCCCCGTGTCTGCGCCGAAGGCAGACAACACCAGTGGGTCATGACACTTTCTGCAGAGGGAGCACCCAGGCAGCTGCTGCCAATCCCATGGCATTGTCATGAGAAATGGAACACACTGCATTGCTGCATGGGAGCTCTTGGAGGGTGATGATGAGGTGACAGCACAGGTGTCCATGTGAAAGATGGCAAGGCCTGATCTAGGACAGTGACGACGGGGATGGACTTATTGCTGCCCATGTTTGTCTTAACTTTACCTGTCCATCTAGAGAGATTCTAGACAGTCTCCTTATCACCCCTGCTCCCTGGTCCGGCCGGGATGCTCAGGGTGCTGTGTGTGTGTGCTCCCTATGGGCCTCTATTTTAGTGAGGGTGCTGCTGTCTTTCTGGACCTGCACTATCCGACATGATAGTCACTAGCCACCTACAGCTGTTTAAATCTAAATTAATAAAACAAAAATTAAAATTCAGCTCCTGCTCGACCACACTAGCCACAATTTCGAGCACTCAACAGCCATATGTGCTTAGTGACTACTGTGCTGGACAGTGCAGATAGAACATTTCCACCACCACATCTCTAGTTCTCTCTCTCTCAAATAAGTAAGTAAATAAATCTTAAAAAAAAAAAAAAAAAAAGAAAGAAAGGAAGGGTGCCTCAGTGGTTCAGTTGGTTGAGCATCCCACTCTTGATTTCGGCTCAGGTCATGATCTCAGGGTCATGGGATTGAGCTACTACGTCGGGCTCCACGCTCAGTTGGGAGTCTGCTTGTCCCTCTCCCTCTGCTCCTCCCTGCACTCCTCCCATTGCACGTGTGCTCTCTCTCATATAAATAAACAAATAATCTTTAAAAAACTAGAACACTTCCACCATCACAGGAAATTCTATTGGACAGTACTGGTCTAGAGAAAGCCCAGTGAAGTGTCCAGATGGTGTGGGCCATCATGACGGGGGTGGGGTGGGGGGGTGGGGGTGGGGTGTGTGTGGCGGGGGTGGCGGGCAGACCAACTATCTCCTATTTAGTGACAGTGACTAAGTTAAGAGTTTGAAAGTCTTTCCAGCCCATGTCGGCCTAGGAAGGGCAGCCTCCAGGAAGAGAGTCTCACTTAGAACATTTTAGAGCTGAAGTCACCCCAGAGCTAAGTCAGCTAGATCTGGGGGTCCCAGGTGGGAAGGCAGTGCTCATGTGGCGAGCACAGCGTGGTGATGAGGACAGGGCTGCTTTGGCTACTCTCATTTCACCAAAGGAAACCAGGCTCAGAGAGGGGTGCGACCTGCCCCTCGGCAGATGGCTGGGAGAGTCACGCAGCGGAACCAGAAGAGGCTGTCTGGCTGCCCGCTGCCCGGTGTTCCTTGAGATCCCGGCTCAGTTTCTGGGGCCGGAGCGCGTTAGGCAGGCCTCATCCCCTAGGAGGGTCTGCACGCTGGAGCCACGGTCACCGGGGTGACCAGGGGAGCTCTGTGCAGTGGGGCACTCCATCCGCCAGAGGGCGCAGGGGCCGCTGTGTCGCCTCCTGAGGTGGACGAGGCGGTGGAGGGGGGAAGGGGGAGATTCTTCTCGCCAGGACTTGGCGGGGGAGGGGAGGACCCGGCTTCACGCCCAGCTCTGTGCGGGGTGGGGGTGGGGGGGACGTCCTGGAAGCCCTTGCCCTCTAGGAGCGCTCAGTTCAGAGGGCAGAGACGGCATAGTGACTCGTAGGATCTGCAGTGAGGGGCCTTGAAGGGTGGGTAGGAGTGCGCTGAGCAGCCTGCAGTGCCGCTGGGGAGGGCAGAGGTGCAACGCTCTGTTGTCTGTCTCCTCCTTGGGGAGATAAAGGTGGCCTGCGTCCCAGCTCTTCTCCGCCCTCCCGATCCCATCCCGGACCTGCTTTCCTGTTCTCAGTTAACAGGAGGGAGGAATTTCTGAACAGACGGTCTTGCCGCTCCAGTGGTACCCGGCTCTGTGGAGTTCCCTGCACACACACACCTGGCTGTTTCACGCCTCTGTGCCTTTGCACAGGCTGTTCCCACAGCCTGATACACCCCTCTCCACCTTCTCCAGCTGACCACCTCCTACTCATCCATCAGAGATTCAGCTCGGGCAGGGGCTCCGGGGAGTCGCTGCCGTTCCTGGCCTGGACGGGACGCTCCTGCCGCCCTCCTGCAGCGCGGACCTCAGGTCTGCTGAGCACCACCTGAGGACGGGCACTGGCGCATGCGCCCCATAGAAGTGATGGAGACACAGAGGACCTGCTCCAGGCGGGGCTTCAGCGTGTGGGTTCGCGGGTCCTGGGAGCCGAGAGAAGGCGCCTGTTTCTTCGGGTCTGACGGGCACAAGCCGAATCTCCCCACGAGGTGCTCGTGTGTCCAGGTGCCGGCGTACAGGGCCCGATGCCAGACCTTTCTGCATCTCCTACCTCCTCCCCCTAGCTTCTCCCCTTTCGCGGGTGGCCCAGGTGCGTGGGGGCATCGGCCGGGGAGGGGCCAGGGCCTAAGAAGTCTGCAGGGGTCGGCGGTGAAGGGCAGGGAGCCGCAGCCCCGAGCCCCCGCGCAAGGGTAGAGATCTGAAGTCTAAGGCGGTCTCTGCGTGACCTTGGGCGAGTCATTCCCCTCGGGAGCCTCAGCTGGCTCGCCCGTCAAATGGGAACGCAGCGGCCGCACTTGGCGGGTTGCCCGCGGTGGAGCGCGGAGCTCGGCGGGGCGCCGGGACGAGGTGAGGAGGGGTCCAGCCGCCCAGGGGGAGTCGGGGGGCCGCGGGCGTCCCCGGGCGGGCGCTGGGGGGCGCTGCGCGCCGGGCGGCTCGCCCCGCGGCAAGTTTGCCTCCAGCTGTTGAATGCGCCCGCGACGGCGACGGCGACGGCGACGGCGGCGGCGGGACCCGGAGCCCGCGGGGTGAGCGGGGCGGGGGGCCGGGCGGGGCCGGGGCTCGGCGCTCCCCGCGGCCGCCGCCGCCGCCTCCCCGGGCGCTGCAGCTGCGGCGTTGGAGCCGGGCGGGCCCCCGCCCCGCGGCCGCGTGTCTGCGTGCGCGCGTGTCTGTGGAAGGATCGGGCCGGGGGAGGGGGCGGGCGGGGTCTCGCTGCGGACGCGCCTGCGGACGGACGGACAGACCGCGGGCCGCGGCCCCTGACGCACGCTGCGCTCCCACCCCGGCGGCGGCGGCCCGGGCCGGGCGGGGGCGGGTCGGGGGCGGGGGCGGGGGCGTCTGCGCGCACACGCGGGCTCGCAGACACACACACACGCACACGCGGGCCACGCCGCGCACACCCGCACCCGCGCCCGCGCTCACACTCACTCACACTCACACTCGCGCGCAGGCCCCGCAGCCGCCGCCGCCTCCGGAAGCGGCGCTCGGCCCGGATCCCGGCCGGGCTGGAGGTGAGTGAGTCCGGCCGCGGCGGAGGGAGTGAGCGCTGGGGCCGAGGGGCACCCCGTCCGCCGGTGGGGGTGGGCCTGCGGGGGCCACAGCCGGGGGCGGCGGAGGATGAGGCCGGGAAAGCCGCCCGCAGGGGCTCCGGGTCCGGGGACCACCGCGAGCCCCCCGGGACCCCGTGCGCGGGAGGGTGCCGGGGGCGGTGGGCGGAGGCGGGCGGGAGGACGCGGAGGACGGCCGGTGAGGTGAGCATTCTCGGGGGCTGGTGCAGAGGCTCGAGGGTGGACGGCTGTTCCGGGCAGAGCCACGGCGCACCTCTCAGCCCCCATCCTTGCGAATCGGGGCCCTCGTCCCCCTCTCTCACGGGGGGCTGCCGGCCCGAGGAATTCATCTTCGTAGCCGGTGAGGGGGGTTTGATCGCCGCTGCTCCAGGGGGGAGGGGGCAGGGTGGGGCTTTACCCCCTTTACCCGCAGGAGGGCGATGGGTTTGGTAAGGGCCAGATCCGGGGAGTGGGGTCCCCTGGCTGGGTGGGGACCCCGCAAAGGCTTTGCCCCCTTCTCCGTGGTGCTGGTGCGGGGCAAGCGGGGAGGCAGCCCTGGGAAGCGGCGGAGACCGGCATAGACTGCAGCTCTGGCAGGGCCAGGGCCACTGCCGGGCTGCGTGTGTGTGTGTGTGTGTGTGTGTGTGTGTGTGTGTGTGTTTGCATGTGTGGACTCCAGCAACTGGCAAAAGCTGGGGGACAGGGGGGTGGGCGTGTTAGCTGGTGGGGCGCTATGTGCACGTGGGGAGGGATGTGTGTGCCCTGTGTGTGCACACAGGGCTGTGTGCAGGGTGGACACACACACACACACACACACACACAGTCTGTGGCCCAGCAGGATTTCCTTGGAATGTCTGGAGGGGACAGAGCTGGTTACGTGTGTATGTGTGTGCACTCGGGAGGCGTGCGTCCAGGACAGAAGCAGCCACGGAGTGTCAGGCATGCCCAAGGAGAGAGATCAGAAGGGGATGGTGGCGCTGGCCCTCGGCTTAGCCTCGGAGGAACATCAGGCTTAGTACTTGAGGGCACTTTCTGTAGCACTGCGCCCCTTCCCTCTGAACTCTTCCTACCCCAGTGGCTGCCTCTGGGGGACACTGCCTGGGTCCCCTTGCCGAGACACAGGTGTTGGGCTGGACTGTGTGTGCGCGCGTCCGGTCTGCGGCTGTTGCCGTCATCAGGCCAGGCTGTCGGAGGAGGAGAGAGGCTGGGGTGGGGGGGGGGTGGGGGGAGGAGGGGGTGCTGGCAACACCTGGAGGAATGTGGTAGAAGGCGCCAGCCCCGACTGCCTGATTTAGTGATTTAGTCATTGAGGGACATTTTCATACAGGGAGCTGCATCGTGGGGGTGGGGCTGGGGCTGGGAGGATTTGCCTGTGTACATGTGTGTCCATGGCTCACACACCTGTTCCCGTGGTCTGTCGGGCACCTGTGGGACGTGTTGTGTCTAGGCCATCAGCAGGGCACATGGGCCTGCTCATGTGTGTAAACGTGTGTCCTATGGGGAACGCACACACATGTGCATGCACGCGCAGGCCTTGCCTGTAAACGCCTGTCCGGAGTGAGCTGTGCCCCTGGAGCTGTGTACGTGGGTGGGGACTTCTGGGCCATCTGCTGCTGGGCAGCATGAAAGAGGAGTAATTGCAGGGGAGGGGGTCTCAGGGAGAAGTGTGCGTAACATCAGCATCGGCCTGTGGGTGTGACGTCAGTGAGAACCTCTGGGTGTGACATCAGCTCCAGGCTGCCAGTGACGTCACTAGGACGGCAGTGATAAGGGGTCACCCCCAGCAGCCGGAGGGTGTGATGTCAGTGTGTGTGTGTGGGGGGGTGCGGCCGAGTCTGGTTATGTCCCCTATGTGTGAGCGGTGAGAGGGGGAGGAGGATGGAGCCTCTGAGTGAGGGGTCCCTCTCCAGATGCCCCAAGTGGATGTGGAGCCCCTTTCCTGCAGGCATCCTGCCCTAATAGGGCATCTTCTCTGCCCTCCACATTTCATATGGGGTGCCTTTCCTCCTCCCCCTGGCAGTCCCTATTCACCAGTTCCAGCTAGGTCATAAAGATACGTGTTAGCCAGTGAGAGTGTGTGTGTAAATGTGTGTGACAGCACAGCCAGGGAGACAGGGCCTCGAGAGTTCCAGTCCTATGTTGTACTCTGTGTTTTGTGACTTTGGCATTCTTGTCGCCTCTCTGGGTCTCAGTTTGTCATCTGAACCTGGGGCAGGGGTGGTTGGAAAGGTGAGGGGTGTCCCAGGAGACAAAGGGCCTTTGGGGTGCTGGGTGCCTCGCCCACAGTGGGGGCTCAGTCCACCACGGCCCCCGGCCTCCCGTCCCCCAGCTCAGAGTCCAACTTTGTAAAGAACTTCTCTTTCCCTCCTCGGATCCCCAGAGCTGTCCTGTGGGGCTGGCAGGCAGGCTGCCATCACGTGGACACTTGACAGATGAGCAAACTGAGGTCTGAAGGGTAAAGTAAGCTGTCTGTTGATTCATTCCTTAGTGAGAACTTGCCCCCATCTGCCTTCTCCAGCTTGGCGGGTGCGGGGAGACACTCTGGATTGGCAGGTCCCTTCCTGCAGGGCACTTTCATTTTTTTTTTTTTAATGGAAGGACAGAGAGCTCTGTGCAGTGGGGGTGGGGAGTGCCCAAGGCCCAGGGGTCACTGGTGACTGCAGAGGCTGCCCAGACTCCCAGTCCAGTCTGGTTCATTCTCCCACTCGACAAGGTTCAGGGACAGGCAGGGTGATAGAAATGGGTGCTTCTGGCTGCTGAGCCTTCTCCAGTGCACTGTATGCCCGCTCCCCGGTGTGGCTTCCTCATCCTCTGAAGCCTGCGGGATGTCTGCTTGGGAAGCAGAACCAGTTCAGTGACACCTCCACCACCGAGCAGCGAGCAGCAGTGTGTGACACGGGGGTCAGCCGCTCTCTCCTCTGTCTGTGAGGTGGCAGCGGCTGCTGTCTTGCAGGCTCAGTGAGCGAGTGTGAAAGTGTGGCATCCACGCGCAGGGCTGGGAGGTACCCATCGCGGTTACCCTCACCCAGTCCAGCTTCAGTGCCCCTGGGTCCAGGTCTGTGCCCCCCACCCCACCCCCAAGTCTGCAGTGACACCCTGGGCCATGCAGAGCAGAAAGCCAGGAGGCAGGATTGCCTGGAAGCCGAGCCTCCCTAACCAGTAGTCCAGAAGGTTAACTCAATCCTCTGCCTCCCGCTGCTCAGTCCAGTCCCCTATTAAATTCACCTTCTTGTGGCTCAATTAGCCCCTGGGGCAGAGTCACTGCCATTATTACCTATTACCGGGAGGCCCCTAGTCCTGGTGGGGTGGGGGGGGTGACTGGGGGTTGGAATAATAGAGCCCCTCCCCCTCTGCTCTGCAAACAGTCCCCAGGGAGGCCCCAGAGAGGCTCTGAGGGCTAGGGAGCCACCTGGGCAAGCCGAGGCTGCATGGTGCTGCTGGCAGCAATAATTACAGTGACAATAATAATCATGATATTAGCTAATATTCATTGAGCCTGAGAGCCAGGCCCGGGATGAAGCTCTTTGTAAGTGTTTAATCCCGCAGAACCTTCTGCAGCACAGCTATTCTTACTCCCCATTTCCCACACAAGAAACAGAGAGGTTACAGACCAGCTTAGGGCCACACAGCAGTGGAGCCAGGACTGGAAGTCCCATATCAGCACCGTGAATCAATGAACTCCTTTGCCAGGGGACCTTTCCATCTCGGGGTGTTCCTCACTGAGGGACCCCTCTGGGCCTTGCCTTGCTCATCTATCAGCAGGAGAAGCAGTGGGTGTGGCAGTGGCTGCAGGGACAGAGAGGCGGGGAGCCTCAGGCCTGTCCCACGCTCCTCTGTGCCCCTCCCCCACCAGGTGACCTGTGACATCCCTGTTGACAGCAGCACACTCTCTTGTGCATCCCTGTGGCACCGAGCACAGCACTGGCACACAGTGGGTCCTCTGTAGGGGCGTCCCCTGGGTGATGAAAGGGATGCTGCTCCCAGATCAGTATCTTCCCCAGGCTTCAAGGCTGTCACTGTCTCAGCTGTGGTCCCTCCTGGGCCACTCGGCCATATCCTCCCCCGTCTCACTCTCGGAAAGAGTAGGGCCCCAGGGTCCAAATTCTGCCTCTTTTTAACTGTGTGTGTCTTGGGAGAGTAAGTTTTCTTCCAGAAGCCCTGCTTCCTCAATATAGAGTAGGGATAATGATGCCGGGTTCCTAACTTTTCCAGTGTGGTTACATAAGAGAATGTCAAGTGTGGAGCATTGTGTCTGGCACATAGTAGGTGTCAATTAGATGAGTTCCCTCCCCCTTCCCATCTGTCTCCCTTATTCATGCCTGGTTCTCTGGAGTGGGTCCTGGGCTGTGTGTGTGTATGTGTGTGTATGTAGGTATCCCTCCCTCTGCTTCCAGCTTCTGTGTTCACCCCCTAAAATACATAGAAACTGTTTCCAGAGCCAGGCTGGGGGCCCCACAGATGTGTGAGAAGGGGCTGGGAGCTTCCCCAGCTGGAACGTGCAGAGGGGCTGGGAGGGGGCAGGGCATGTGTGTCTGTGTGCACCTGTGCGTGTATGTGATTGTATAGGTGTGCGAGTGTGTGTGTGTGTGTGTGTGAGACTCTGTGTGTGTACCTGCACATCCGGTCTCCACCTCTCCCTGGGGAAGGTGTGGAGCAGTTCTGAAGGGCTGCCTGACCCGTCTGCTCTGGGCC
The DNA here is from genome assembly GCF_011100685.1 of Canis lupus familiaris. NCBI lineage: Eukaryota > Metazoa > Chordata > Mammalia > Carnivora > Canidae > Canis > Canis lupus. The sequence goes on from NC_049231.1 coordinate 28,140,800, forward strand.
CAGTCCCCAGACTCGGGCCTGACTCAGTTTCCCTCCTTGGCCCATCTTTGTCCTCCTTGAAATTCTCCGTGGATGGTGGAGAGACCCAGGCGGTAGGGTTGGCAGCCCCCCTGCCTTGGTTCTTGTGCTTCTCATTACCTGGGAGGAGGGGGTTCATGGTTCTGCTTGTTTAGCATTTCCTGTCTGTCTCCTACGAGTACGGCAGCTCCACACAGGCATGGACCGGTAGGCCCTCAAAATTTACTTGCAGAAGTTCTTCTTATTTACATGCTATTGAGGATGGACTGACTGGTGCATTTCACATTCAGTACGCACACACACACACACACACACATGCGTGTGCACAAGCATATCTCATCCAGGGATAAAACCACTGGGTCTGGGGCTCAGGCAGGAACTTGCAGAGAGGAGTTCCTGCCTTGGAAGAGAGATGGGACACGTGGAACATCTGCCAAGTGCCCTGCGTGAGGCCTGCACACAGTAGGGCTTGGGTGACAAGGGGTTCTTGGTTGTCTGTGACCCCACCTCGAGGGGGCTGGCCCTGCAGGTTGCGGGTCAGGTGCTGAGCCAGCCTGGTAAGCTGGGCAGGAGAGGCTGGGGACCACTTCTGCTCAGGGCTCGGCAGGATTCCTGTGACAGTGCACCTGCTGTGAGCCAGGCATGGGACACAACACTGTCCATTATCTTGTTTAATTTTGGCTGGAGGACAGTGACAGAGGTCCAGCCAGACTCTGGGTGGGGGCAGGCCAGGTGAGAGACCACCATGTGAGCCAAGGTCTGGAGGTCGGAAAGCCCGGAGTGGATTTTGGGAAAATGAGTCTGGCGTGTAGTTGAGGGACCAGTCACATAGGACGTAAACTTTGGGCCAAGAAAGTGAGTGTTGGCCTTTCTGTCAGGGGGCAGGCGAGGGGGTGGGCACCAGAGTCTCTGTGTGTTTGTTAAAAATGCAGATTCTTGGGCCTCAGCTGATGAGGTTTTAATTCAGTAAGGTTGACGTGTGCCCCGGGAACCTGCATTTTCAATGCATTTCCAGAATATTAATTCACCCACGTTTGCTGGTTGGAGGGCAGCCGAGGGGGCTGCATCTTCTGGATCTTCCCACACAGGTGAGGAGGCAGCAAACCACCTGCATTTTTCAGAGGAGCCTGGGCTCACAGAAGTGCGGTCCCTTGTCTGCGGCGAGGCCAGGCCCCTACTGACTAGTCGTCTCCACGGTCACTGACTGCAGTTCTAAGCTTGCTCAGTGGCCCTCTTTATTTTTATTTTTTAAAGATTTTATTTATTTATTTATTCATGAGAGACACAGAGAGAGAGAGAGGCAGAGGGAGAAGCAGGCTCTACACAGGGAGCCCGATGCGGGACTCCATCCTGAGCCCAAGGCAGACGCTCAACCACTGAGCCATCCAGGCGCCCCTAGTGGCCCTCTTTAAAGCCCCAGAACGACCCTCTGCATCATTCCTGTTGTATAGACAGACGAGGGAGCGAGAAGAGTTGGTGGGCACAGGTTCAAGGCTGCACAGCTGGTAAAGACCTGAAGTGCGGTGGGGATGAAGCGACACAGGAGAGGGCCTGCCTGGCATCTTGGACAGACCGTGCCCTCCCTCTCTCTTCCTTTGGTGCCAGAGCGCAGGTGGAGGTGAGGCTGGAGTTGTGCATGTGAGCAGAGGCCAGAGGCTGCCAGGCGGTGGAGGTGGGAGCAGAGAAGCCAGAGGAGGACGGAGAGCCTGGAAGGCCTCCTGGAGGCGGCAGTGCAGAGTTGCTTAGCTGGGGCCTGAGAGCTGTCATCCTGTGGGTGCTCTGGCCCAGGCGGGTCTGGGGGTGTGTCCATCCCTAGTGCCAGTCCGAGGCCCGTCCCGGACGGCCCCAGGGTGCACCTGCACAGCCCTCGCAGGGCACATGCATGATGGCGGGGTGGGCGGGGGTGCACACGGAGCCCCAGTACCCCCCTCCCGCCAGCTCGGTGGCCTGCTGCCCGCCAGTTTCTGCCTTACTTCCCTGTGCTTGGAATTTGCAACCGCATCCCTTGCCGCTCTCAGCCAATTTCACGGCCTCTGGGCTCAGCTCGGTGCACAGATCGTAAACCCGAGGTGCAGGGCAGGGGCTGGCAGACGGCAGGCCGCGGGGCGTGCCTGGGAAGGGGGTGGAGGGGCGACCCGAAGGGCCTGCGACTTGTTGGTGAGGGTGTGTGTGTGTCAGGTGGGTGTGGATGGGCCGGGGGCTCCCCTGAGAACTGCCCTGGGAGAGTGGCCCTGCGCCTGTGGGGGGGTGGGGGGCCCTGCATCTGCAGGGGGTGGGGGGTGGGTTAGGGAGTGGTTCCTGGTGTGTGGGGGCACAGTGTGTGGGGCTGTGTCGGGGCCCCTGTGTCTGTGGGCATGTTTGTCTGGGTGTGTATGGTGAAGCCTGTATGTGTTGGGGGCCGTCCAGGGTGAGTGGGCTCCAGCGCATTTCCATGGGTGTGTGGACGGGTGTCTGTGCAGTGGCCCTGGGCGTGTGAGTCTGTGTGTCCAGGGGGTGCCCCTGTGTCGGGGTTCTGTGGGCAGCTGTGTACAGTGCATCTGCGTCCATGTGCACACGTATGTCGGAGGGAATGTGAAATTCTGGTGTGTTGTTTGCTGCCTGGGGTCCTGTGGGTGCTGGTGTGTGTGTGAGGGTATAGTGTGGGGGGGGGCTCAGGGTCAAGTGTGGGGGGAGGTACCCCTGGGGACCTGGGCCCCGGAGCGCTCTCCAGGAGCCAGCTGGTCGGTCCTCGTTCTGTGCCTGTGAGCGGGGCCGCGTGTGCTGTTCTGAGGCGGCCAGCTGCCAGCTACGTGTGTTTATGAATGGCGGTGTGGAGGGGGCCAAGGTGTGAGCCCCTGCCTGTGCAGCAGGGCTGGGATTGCCATCTGGGCTGGTGGGGGGTGGGGGCCACACAGAGGAGGGGCCTCTGGGGGAAGAGGATGAGCGTCTGCATGTGCACGTGTGCGCCCAGATGGAGGAAGGTTGGGTGGAGGCACGTCTGTCTGGAAGTCTGTGTGTCTGTTCAGGTGGAAGTCAGGCAGGTAGTTACCCTTAGGGCGTGTGAGTCTACGCGGCAGCCCTGCAGCTGGCAGGACGCAGGCTGTGGGCACGCTGGGGGGCGGGGTGCGGGCCGGAGCGTCAGTGAGAGAGGATAGGCTGGGACGGGTGCTCATTCCCTGTCGCTGTAGGATTAGGTGGGGTCCGCGTTGGGGTGGCCATTGGGAGGTGGTGTGGTTGCCGTGTGAGGAGGGAGGGGCTGTGTACGTGAGCACCTGGCGACAGGCTGTGGGAGGGTGTGGGGGCCACCCCACCTGGGTCTGCTGAGTGGGGTGTCTGGCTGGACTTGGGAAGAACCTCCAGGCTCCGGGGCCCTGCAGGGTGCTAGGACCATGGGCTAGGCTGGGTGGGGTGGTAGGAATGGGGTCCCTTCAGCTCCCAGAGAATCTCCCTATCCGTGGGCTGCCCCTCCTCCGGGAACCTGGAGGCCTTGAAAGAAGTCCTGTGGCCCCTTCCCTCCCCTCACTCCCGAACCCTGTGGGGGAGGATGGGGACCCAGACTTCTATCTCTTCTCCATCATCTTTCTGTAGCCAGCCTCCCTCTTCCCCTCCCGCCAGCCTCCATCTCCCCCATCTCCCAGCCTCCCTCCCCACCCAGCCTCCATATCCCTCATCTCCCAGCCTTCCTCTCCCCTATCTCCCTGCCGCCATCTCCCAGCCTCCATCCCCCCAGCCTCCATCTCCCCATCTCCCAGACTCCACCCCCCCAGCCTCCTCTTCTCCATCTTCCAACCTCATTTCCCCCATCTCCCAGACTCCATCCCCCTAGCCTCCATCTCCCTATCTCCAGGTCTCCATCCCCCCATCTCCCAGCCTCCATCTCCCTGCCTCCCGCTCCCCATCTTTCTGCCTCCATCTCCTTGCCTCCCTACCTCTATCTCCCAGCCTCCCTCTCCCCCATCTCCCTACCTCCATCTCTCCACCTCCATCTTCTCTATCTCCCAGCCTCCATCTCTTCACCTCCATCTCCCAGCCTCAATCTCCCCCGCCTTCCTGCCTCCATCTCCTCTGTCTCCCAGCCTCCACCTCTCCTGTCTACCAGCCTCCACCTCCCCTGTCTCCCAGCCTCCACCTCCCCCGTCTCCAAGCCTCCACCTCCCCTGTCTCCCAGCCTCCATCTCTCCACCTCCCAGCCTCCACCTCCCCTGTCTCCCAGCCTCCATCTGCCCTGTCTCCCAGCCTCCATCTCTCCACTTCCCAGCCTCCACCTCCCCCGTCTCCCAGCCTCCACCTCCCCCGTCTCCCAGCCTCCACCTCCCTCTTCTCCCAGCCTCCATCTCTCCACCTCCCAGCCTCCACCTCCCCTGTCTCCCAGCCTCCACCCCCCCCCAAGCCGCCATCTCCCCTGTTTCCCAGCCTCCACCTCCCCTGTCTCCCAGCCTCCACCTCCCCTGTCTCCCAGCCTCCATCTCTCCACCTCCCTGCCTCCGTCTGCCCCATCTCTCTCCATCTCTGCCTCCATCTCCCTCCATCCCTCCCCTCTTTCTGCCTCCTCCCTCTCTCTCACACTGATATTCATTTGTGGTATATTCGGTTGCCATGGGAAACCTAAGAAAGAAGTGAGTGTACCCTTCAAGACTTCAGCATTCTCCCTCCTCCCTCCCTCCTGCTGCCCCCTCCCCCTCCTTCTCTCCTCCTCTCCTCTCCCTCCCTCCCTCCCCTCTCTCCCCCTCGCTTCCTCCTCGCAGAAGGAGAAGACCTGGGTGAGAAGCTGCTGCCGCCTGAGCCAGACTGGGACCGAGACCCCGTTGCTCCTGCTGCCGCTGCCAGCGCAGGGCCTCCCTGAGACCAGGCCAGGGATAGACCTCGTGGGCCGGAGGGGCCCCCTTAGCCTGCAGACATCGGTAAGGACAGGGTCCTTCTGACCGTGCTCGACTGTGTGGCTGTGTGAGCCCGGCTCACATGACCTGGCCTGGGACCTGTGCTGGAGCGCGGCCTGCCCGGATCCCCTGGGTCCCTTCCTGCCCTGCCCTGCCCGCCCCCGGCTGTGGGCGCCCACCGGCTCCTCCCGGGCATCCCTTCCCCGGGCTGTGAGGCAGCTGGCAGGGCGGCGGGCCTTTCCGGGGGCTGGGACAGGCCCCCCGTGGTGGGTGGGAGGAGGCCCAATCCTGCCCTAAGCCTGCCTGCGCCCCAGCAGGGCTGGGGCACCTGCGCACGGGCTGGGGCAGGGGTCGGCTTCCAGGTGGTCTCCTTTCCTCCCTCGGGCGGCGGGCGGCGGGGGGGGTTTCGGGTGTCGGGGGCCAGCCTGAGGGGCTGGGAGCACAGACAGGCAGGTCAGAATCGATACCGGGTCTGATCCAGCGTCTGGAATTTCTTGGGGGAGCCGTCAGGCAGCTGGAGGCCTCGGGCTTGCAGGCGGGCGGGCGGGAGCGGCTCCGTCTAGGCTGGGGCTGGTGGCTGCCCCGGAGAGGAGAGGCTGTCACTGTCACCGCGGCTGTGTTGGTGGTGGCCACGTGGAGGGAGCTGTGGTCCGGGCGGGTGCTGAGTGACGGTGGTTGCCTTGGCGAGGGAGCCGCCTCTGTGGCATTGTGGTCTCCATGGAGAGAGGAGGAGACGAGGGAGGAGGCTGGCTGTCTGGGCCTGGGTGTTGGTGGTTGCTAAGGAGAGGGAGATGCCGTCTCCAGGGCGCGGTGGTCCCCACGTGGAGGGGCTGTGGCTGCCGAGCTGTTGACGGCCCGGGGAAGGGCTGGTGGTGGGTGCCCTAGGGGGGCCGCGCAGGGAGAGAGTTGGGGGTGGGCTGGTGGGGGTGAGGCAGGGAGGGGAGGGGCTGCGGCATGGACTTGGGGTGGACTTGGGGTTGCTGGCCAGGGGGTTAAGTGGGGTCCCTGGGGAGCAAGGCATGCTGGGTGGGGCTGAGCTGTGCCTGTCCCTTCCATGCTCATCTTGTCTGTCCCTGGGGCCAGACTGGGGACCCTGCTACTGTACAGGGCCCTCCCAAGACCCCGTCTTGCCTCTTCTTCCCTCCCACTTCCGCACCAGGCTCCCCAGCTCTGCCTCCTGGAGCCTGGAGCCTCCTCGGGGCCTTTGAGTCTACAAGTCCCCCATCTGGATGCTTGTTCTCTCCTTGGCCCCAAGTGACTTCGTCCCCTGCCCTCAGGCTTGCTGTGCCCCGGGATACCCGGCTTTGACACCTGCCTTTGAGACAGGGGAGGTACCTTGCCCACAGTCACACAGCAGGCATGCACTGGGGCTGGGATTGGACCCCTGGGCCCCTGCCTCCCCAGATGTCTAGCTCCCCGGTCCTGACTCCTCCCCGGGGAGCCTGCCCCTCTGTGACCACCCACTGAGAGTTCTCTCTGTCTTCCCTCGGGGCCCTAGGTACTTTGCCTAAGCAAACAGTTCACTTAAATAATTCCAGTAGGAAGCAGCATGGAACAGCAGAGTCCTGGGTTTGAATCCTGACTCCGGTGCTTACAGCTGTTTCGGTCCTGTGCCTCAGTTTCCCAGGCTGTAAAATGCAGGTGATGCACATGCATCGGGGGGCTTGCTGGCACTCGGGATAATGTGTGTGATGGTCCCGGTGTGGCTCCTGGCACGTAGTAGACTCTCCATAGGTGTCAGCCACCACCACCATCATAATTACTTTGAAAAATGATTTTTTGACTTGCCTGGGGGAGGACAGAGGTGACTTCTCACTGGTGATCTGCCTTGCTGCTTCCTTCCTGTTGACCCTTGAGCCCCAGAGGAAGTGACCCGATGGTAGGAAGCAAGGCTGGAGAGAAGGGCCTCCTTGGGTGCTGAGCACCTTGGGTGCTGAGCCAGTATAGAACCAGATGTGCAGTTGGACACACAGCATGCAGCACCTTGGGAGCTGAGCCAGTATAGAACCAGGTGTGCAGTTGGACACTCCCTGGCTGCTTGCTCCAGGGGCCTGCAGGAGCACCTCACTCGGGGGGCTCCTGGCTTCCTTCGCAGGGTCTGAGCATCCTGAGCCTGCTCGACTGACCCCGGCCTGGGTGCAATGTGCCTGGTGAGTGGCTGGTGGTGTCCTGGGACAGTTGGACTCAGGGCCAGCCCTTCCCACTGCCAGGGGACAGGCCAGATGATGGAAGGAAAAGAATGCCCAAAGGGGGACTTTGAGGATATTTGATTTGGAGGGTGAGTGGCAGCACGACTCTTTTTCTGAGTTCAGACCTGAGTTCAGAGCCTCTGCTGCTCTCCAGGTAGGTGGCCCCGGGCCAGGTTCTTCTCTTTCAGGGCCTCAGTTTTTGTATTTGTACGATGGATGTGATGAGACTCCACTTGACTCTGCCCATGTGAGCACAGAGTCTGCTGCCTGGGAGGGGCTTCCTGGAGCAGCAGCTGCTCTTTTGAACCCATGAGCCCTTCCCTACCTTGCCAGTGACCTGCAGGAAGCTGGGTGGGGTAGGGGTGGGTGGGTGGAGGGGGCTGTCCTGTGTGGCCCCAGATGGCAGAAGGGGGCCAACAAGGCCCAGATCTCTGTTCATCTCAAGAGACTTTCTGACAGTCAGCATGGTCTCGGGGTAACCCGGGAGAGAGGGAGTGAGTGTGTGAGTGCTCTGGGACCCGTGAGGCCCCAGGAGGCCGTCAGGACATAGGGTTTGGGATTATGAGACCCTGGTTCCCATCTTCATGTTACCGTTTATGGGCTGTGGGGTCTGGGGAGCCTCAGCTTCCCCACCTGCAAAATGGGAGGAATAAAAATGAATTGGGGGTGAGTGGAGCAGACAGGCTTCCCTGGAATCTGCACAGCATCCCATTTTCCAGAGGGGGAAGGCAGGGCGCAAGGCGCTAGCGCGTTTATAGCAGTTAACACCACCAGCTGCTCTTTCTGGAGCTTCTGCTGGGGGGCTGGGCGCTTCCCCCAGGCTCCGAGTCTTGCTGAATTCCTCGGCCTTCACACTAGCTGTTCCTTCTGCAAGAGCGGCTGTCCCTCCTATGCTCACTGCTGCTCGCCGGGCTGGTTACAGGGCTGTCCCCAGTTCCCCAGGGAGACCCTTTCTGACCGCTCTATTTGTGGCTCTGGGTCTCTTCCTTCTCTGTGTTTCCTTTAGCCCCTAGCATAACCTGATGCCATTTTTATTTTTATTTTTATTTGCTTATTTATCATCTGCCTTGCCACCACTGCCACGTGTCACCTCATGAAGGCAGGAGCTTTTCCTGTCATGTACCCTGCTCTATCCCAAATGCCTCGAAGGGGGCCTGGCCCATAGTAGGTGTTCAATAAATATGTGGTGAGTAACCCTACTGGCCACCCTGGAACGCCAGTCTTGTTGTTCCCATTTATCCCACAAGGAAAGTGAGGCCTGGGAGGCCTGGTAAAGTGGCCGTTGCTACACAGCAGAAAGTAGGTGGCTTCTGAGCCCCAACTGGGCTGACTCTGGGTTCAGTGCTTTTTCTGCTACGCTTCGCTACCTTGCTGGGGACCTGGCCTTTCAAGCTAGAGAGTTTGGACTTCACTCTGAACTTGCAGAGGCAAGATCAGCAGAGAGGCTCCGACGTGGGGAGGCTCTGGCTGTAAGGAAGAGCTTTCCGTAGCAGCCTGAATTGTCAGAAGCGATCAGTTCAGCTGCTGCTCACTAGCTGTGTGCCCTTAGGCCCATTACTTAACCACTCTGTGTTCTCAGTTTACTTGTTTGTAAAATGGAGATGATATCCTGGCTTATCTAGATAGGCTTTTGGGAGGCAGTGGGCTTTGAGCTTCGATTTGCAGGCTTGACTCCAAGGCCCTCTCCTCGGGGTAGAAAAACAGCCACTGCTGAATCACCCTAGTGCTGGGAGGCCCCTCTGCTCATTCCTGAGGGATGCACTTCTCACTTCTGAATAGGAGACATTTCAAGCGCTTGGAAAGGGCCGTCTTCTGCCCTGCCAGCCTGTGCTCTCCCCTCTGCCCGTGCCACCCCCCTAAAAAGAGAAAAATCAAAGAAAGTAGGAGCCTCGTTTTCCTTTGAGCACTGGCCATGTGCCGGGGGCCTTCCTGTCTGTCCCCCTCCGCAGTCGCATCAGCCTGGGTGGAAAGGGATTGTTGTGCCCATTTTACAGATGACCTGACTCAGGTTGGGGGAGATTCTCCATAGGGCACAGAGCAGGGATTTGGACCTGGGCTCAGAGGCTCCTGCTGGCATTGTGCTGGGCCAGGGCAGGCATGATGCCGGTGTCTGGGGTGGGCCTGCTCTGATGTTACCCAGGGAGTGGGCTGTTGATCGTAGCCCCACCAGGACATAGCTGAGAGAGCCCTGGCCCTGATTTTGGAGGCTGGGCCTTAAGAGAGGCTGTGGCCCGGACAGCCTGCTCCTCGCAGCCTGGCTCCCCCCTCCCCGCCCCCTGGCCCCCTGCTGGCAGCGACATTAGCCCCGGGAATAGATCTGGCCTTGTGTGCGGTCCCAGTGGCTTACTCAAGACCCCATTTGTTTGGGGAGGAGAAAGTGGGGTCTGTGGTGCCCAACAGAGGTGGGATTCATGGCCAGGGCCCGGGGGAGGGGAGGAGGCTGCCTGGTACGGGCCAGGCCTGGAGGACTGCCAGGAGGGAGAGAGAGAGGAGGAGGGGTCCTGCTTGTGCCATGGGTGCCGACCGTTCTCTGGGTGGGCGGCTGTGTGGGTGGGCGTGCGGCAGGAGTGAGGTGGGCGTCCCACCCTCGGTACTTCCTAGTCTGAAGGAAGGAGAGTGTAGTGGCCCTGTCCTCAGGGAGTCCCTTGTCATAGTGAGAAGAAAGTCTGCCATCAGTATCCTGGTCTGAGGGAGGCGTAGCCCTGACTTCAGGGAGTCCCCTGTCTCCCAGGAGCCCAGGTCTGAGGGCAGAGGCTCAGTTGGCTTCGGGAGTGTGGGAACAAGGAACAGTCCCTCTGCGTGGAGCTCCCTGAGTTCTGGGAAGACTTCCTGGAAGAAAGTCCCTAAAGATCAGGAAGGGGTTAGATTTTGGGCAGGGGCTCTGGGAGGGCATTTTCTGTGGTTGGGAAGCAAGGCGCTGTGGGTTCCACCCCGACCCTGAGTGGTCCTGTGCACCCGATGAAGCTCTCTGTTTACTCATCCGTGAAATGGGGACATTGCCTGTGGAGGGTGCTGGGCTCCTGCGGGGGATGGAGAGAGGAGTGTTTACACACAGCAGGCCCAGAGGGCTACTGGGGCTGCATGGTTGGTAAGGCCTGAGGCATTCTAGAAGTTGCTAAAAATCCCAAATGCCTTTCTTTCAGGAAAGGCACAGCTCAGCCAACCTAGCTTTAGTGTTTATAAACACAGGAGGGAGGGCAGACTGTGCTGATCTGTGAGGTAAAGCCAAGGGCCGTAGCTCTCCTTCCTTCCTCTGACTTGCTGTGTGACCCTGGCTAATCCCACACCCTCTCTGGGCCTCAGGCTGAGACCCAGCTCCTCATCTTGAGGATATTAGCTGAGGTCAGGGGAGACACAGACCGTCCCCTCCCCACCCAGGGCTGCACTTTAAGGATGGAGGTGGGAGCTGGCTGGGGATCCCGAGTGTCGAGCATCCTGGGAAGAGATGGGCCGTGGAAAGGTTGGGAGCGGAGAGCAGGTGTGATGGTACCTTGGAGTCCTTGAGCTAAGCAGGGACTCGAAGGAAGCCCGTCTTGCCTCTGTCTGACACTCCTGGGTATCGGCTTGGTGTCACTGGGTCAGAGCAGAGAAACTCCCAGGGCTGGAACATGGGGTGACACAGGGGTCAGGCATGTGGGCCCAGGCCTGGATCCAACCCCAGATTCTACTCTGAGTGGCCACACTTCTGTAAAATGGGAATAAAAATAGTACCTGCCTCCTAGGATTGATCCTATAAAGTGCCCTGCTCCTGGTATGTATACAGAGAGTGCTCAATACATGCTCACTCTGTTGTTGGAGTTCCTGGGGGCAGGAGCAGGTAGGCAGGGCTTCAATGGCCCTCCCAGCCACCACCTCTCAGGCTGTTGGGGACTGGCTGTGGCCTACGGAGTCCTGAGGCCTGGGGTGCCGGGTTAGGAAATGTGGGGGTGTCTGCCTGTCGGGTCCCTCCCACTCTCCCCAGTTCCTGCTGGACAAGACGTGGACATTGCTGCTGAGTTTTGGAGTAGGTGGTCTGGGCTCCATCCCAGCTCATTTGTCCCCTTGCTGGCTGTGCGCATGGTTCTGGGCAGATCAGTCTCCAGACCTCAGACTCTCCATCCGCAAAATGGGATCAAGCGCCTTCATGAGAATTAAGTGAGACGAAGCGGGCGGGCTGCATGCGCTCCTCTCCAGGCTCGCAGGGCGTGTGGTACTTGCTGTCCTTGTCACTGGCCTGCTCCTGCCCTCTCTGACTGGGGCTGGGGTTAGTGGCTGCAGAGAGGGAGGGGGCTTTGGGAATGGGGTTCATGGATTCAGGGGGGAGCTCCAGGAAGGAGGAACGGGGCTGTGCTCAGAGACCTCTGGGCCCACAGGGCCGCTTGCAGGCAGCGAGGGGTGCAGGGAGAGGTGGGTCTGCATGGCATCAAGGTCTGCATCCCCCCAGAGAGCCCCGGGCCCCGGGTCATTGCACGGTGAGCGGCCGGGCTGAGGGCAGAACCCAGGTCCCACAGCTTTGAGCGTGGGCCCTTTCACCTTCTGCAGCCCCCGGGCCTGCCCGAAGTGGCCGCTTCTGAGCCGGTCACCCCAGGGTCTGAGCAGAGCTTTCTTGGCTCTGTCTCTGTCTCTCCCTCCATCTGTGTCTCCCCGTCTCCTCTCTGTCTCTCATCTCTCCCCTCTGCCCATCTCTGTGGCAGCTGTTGTGTCCCTTCCTTGGGTCAGACAAGGAACGTGGCTGGCTGGCTGTGCGTCTGCATGCACTGGGTGATTTATGTGTGTTTGAGTGTTGGAGTGTGTACGTGTGAAGGAATGTGTGTGCAAACACCTGCTTTCTAACTAAGAACTGACATGTGTTCTCTGTGCATAAAACAGGGCGCCAGGCTGGTGCCCCTGCCCCATCACTGGTAGGGCCCTTCCCCGTGTTTCCAGGCACCTGCAAACACATGTGCGCCATCTGGTCTTACCCACGTGGGATTCGCCTTGCAGCCTCTACCCCTCACTCCCTGCCCCTGACCCCACACGCTGGGCATCTCCCCTCAGGACCGCCGCGGGGGCCTGGTCCCGATCTGCCTTGGCACAGGGTCCCCTTGCACGGCCATTTCCCTGTTGGGGGGTGGAGTGGGCTGGGTTGGTTGCATGTGTTCCACTTTCACCAACGGTGCATGACTTCAGGTATTCGCACCTCTGGCCCGGGGGGGCTGCCCTGTGATGTGGGTGAGCTTGTTTGTGGGGATCAGCTTCTGAGGTTGAATGTGGTCTAGGTTCCCCTTGCAACTGAAGGCTTCAGGGAGGACCCCTATTCTGGATGGGATTCATGCCTGTGGGGCTTCTTGGAACCTGGGGAGGAGTGGGCCCAGGAAGCCCCCGGCTGTCCCTGGGGCAGAATGCTGGAAGCAGCTGCTGGGGGGCCATACTACCCCTTGCCGCTCCCTGCCTGCCATGTCCCAGGACCACTGGCCTTGGGCCCTTGGCACCAAGGAGAGCTGCTTTGGCACCTGGCTGCCCAGGGCCCCTGGGTGGCCATGAAAGTGCCTGGGGCTTCTGGAGCTGGGGGTGGGGCAGGGAAGGAGGTGCAGGGCCTGGCTCCCAGCCTGTGCTCTGACCTCTGTCTCCATATAGCCTCTACTTACCTCCCGGGGCCCGAGCCAGGGTCAGTCCTGGGACTTCTTCGTTCTTGTGGTAGCTGAAGCTACCTTGGTGCTGTAAGGAGAAAGTACTAGGCAGGGAGTCCTGGACTCAAGAGTTTGAATCTCAGCTGTACCCCTTGCCCTCTGGGGGACCCAACTCTCAGGTCATCCATAGAGTCAAGGGGAATAATTTATTCCTTTAATTTAACAACAGCCAAGTAATGCTTACCATGTGCCAGGCTCTGTCCTAAGAACTTTACAGAAATTAAATCCTCTCAACTATCCAACAAAATGTCTTGACCCCCATTTTACAGATGGAGAAACTGAGGTGCGGAGAGGTTAAGGATCCTGCCCATGGTCACAGAGAGAGCCAGTGGTGAGACTGAGATTTGAACCTGGGCCATCTGGCTCTCGGGCTCCCCCTGCCCCCAACTGCCTTGCAGTGTGGAGCCCTTGATAATCTGTAGAGAGCAGTGCTCCTGCAGGGTCTGGGCCAGCCTGGTCCCCTGGTCTGAGCCTTGTGGGTGGTCCAGGAAGGTGCACAGTGGGTGTGGCAGCTTGGGATGAGGCTGGATTTGAGTGCCCAGCTCATCAGTTACCAAGCAAGTCACTTGACCTAGCCGAGCCTCAGTTTCCCCCTTTGTCAAACTGGGTAACATGCTTACCTGGGAGGGCCATTGTGAGAATTCTGTGCAGTGAGGCCTAGGGAGCACCAGGTACATTGCAGGCACTCAGGATGTGGTGGCCAGCTGTGATGGCTCCACGACAAGGCAAGAGGGAGGTGGTTGAAGGGGTGGCCTGTGCCAGCAGGGGTGAGTGTGCACCCTTGGGAGCCTTGATTGGGAGAGGATGAGCCCCTGGGGGTGCAGGGCAGCCCCTCTCATCACTGGGTGCACCTGTCCATCCAGTGTGTCTGCCGTGCTCCTGGACCCAGGGCTGGGACAGTCAGCTGTGTGTGTGTGTGTGTGTGTGTGTGTGTGTGTGTGTCGGGAGCATACCACCACCCCTGGTGTCACACATGTACACGCACCCACAATGGGGAGACGACCGAGAGTCCTCGCTTGTGAGAGTTGGAGACCATCTCACTCTGCTCTGTCGTTGTTGCAGATGGGGAAACAGGCCCAGACAGGGGAAGGAATTTGCACTGGGACCCCCAGTGAGTCACAGCTATCTGAAGTTTCGCTGCTGGGCAGGACCTTTTCTGAGAAATGCAGTGACCAGCCCTGCCTTCGGTAGCCTGTCTCGGTCACACTGGCCCATCTCCATGGGGTCGGTGCCTTGCAGGATACTTCTTTCCATCCCACCCTGTGGTGATCGGAACATGGAATTTTGGAAGAGTGGAAGCCATGAGGACAGAAACCTTGTCTGTCTGTCCACAGCTGAGCCCGCGTGCCCAGCACGGAGCCTGGTGTGTGCGTAGTAGGTGCTTGGTATCCATTTGTTAACTAAGTGACCCTAGCGATTGGCCCCTCCTGCTCCCTCCCGGTAAAGCCTGGACTTCGGAGGGGCAGGGACTTACCCAGTGTAGAGCCGGGGATTGAGGCCAGACGTGCTGGCTCCCGGTCCCAAGCCCTCTCGTGTGCACTCACAGATGCAAGTAGCACGTGCGCGCGCGCGCGCACACACACACACACACACACATGCAAGCCCACAAGCACACGTTCAGTGCACTCGCTCTGTGCCATGATCCAAAAGCTTCACTCTGATTATCGCTCAATTTTCTAGCTTAAAAGTATCCATCTGTCCATCTCTCTGCCAAGGCCGTGGGCTGGACACCTAATGGGATGCCTGTTCTGGGGCCTCCCCCAAGTCTGGCTGCTCCCAGGATGGGGCAGGAGTCCCGGAAAGGGACTCTGGGAGGATAGGACCTAAGGGACACTGCCCCAGTCACATTCCCTGCTGTGCCCCCACCCCCACCCCCACTTCGGGCCACATCCAGCTTGTCCCACGCTGAAATCCCTGCCCAAGCATCCCTAGTTCTCTCCCTCACCATTTCTGGGCCATCTCAGGCTTTGGGGGAGGGGGTGTCATTCCTGAGGACCAGCCTCCCCGCCTCCCCCAGGAAGCCTGCCCTAATGCCCAGGAGGATGGTAATTAGCATGAGGCAGGCTGATTAGCTCAGAAATTAAGTCTTTGTTTCCCTCGCTCCCCCGTTTCCCTAATTGAGCAGATGCAGAGTGGGGGGAGGGAAGGGGCTGCCGGGTTGGTCATGGGGCTGGGTGGGGGCTCATGTGGCTGTGTGCTCGGTGCTGGAGGCGGTGGGGGTATGGGTGGGGGTGGATCAGGGCACGATTGGTGAACGGCTGGGTGGCGGGGCTGGTGGAGGAATGCCAGGGTGGGGGTGGCACCTGGGGTGGACCTCCCAGCTGTAGCCCTCTGGGGATATGCTACCTTGGCTGGGGCAGAGGGGGGAGAGGGCATCACTCCCAGGGCCCCACTGGAGTGCTCGTGGGCCATCATTCTTTCCTTCGGGTCTTTGCATCTGCTGTCATTTATGGAGCACCTGCTGTGTGCAGTTCTTGGGCTGAACACCTTTTGTGTATCTCCTCGTTTAGTCCTCAGACAGTGGTGCAGGCAAAGGGTCCCTCATTTTTTAGGGCAGGAACTTAAGGCTCAGAGAGGTGAAGTGACTTGTCCGGAGTCACACAGCTCAGAGCAGTTAGGGCAGGGTTCAGACCCAGGCAGTCTTGCTTGGCCCTATCCTGGGCTGAGAGGCCCTTTGGGCTGGGGAGGGAGGATCCTGGGGTCAGATGGTGGCCAATTCAGGTCCCGGATGCTAGGGTAAGTGAGGCCTTTGCCCTTCTCATTTATTGCGTGGGGATCATTACATTCGCTTTCTTGGGGAGGAAGCTGTAATGATGACCACAGTGATGATTTAGTTAGTGCTTGCTGTGTGCTGGGTGGTGACACATGCTAATGGGGTTTCATATTTCACACAACAATCCCATGAGCCATGGGCAGATGCCCTCCTTATCTCCATTTCATATTCCCAGAAGCAGAGGTTGGAGGGGAGGCAGGGGGCCGCTCCTGGTCCTGTAGTTAGAAAGCAAGGACCCAGGGTTCAGCCCCGGACCAGCTGACTCTGGGCACTTCCTCCTTGAGCACCCCTCCTATGGTCTGTAACACCTGTGAGGTGCACGGCTCGTGCTGGGTGCTCTACAAGGGTTAGCATCCTGCCCCCTCCCTGAAGGAGCAGGTTCCTTGAGATCCCGCACCTCGGATGCAGGAGGAGGCCCTCCTCATACAACCTGTGGGATAGGCATCACCTGTAGTCCTATTTTAGAGATGGGGACGTTGAGGCTTGCCAGGGATCTCACAGCTGGTGAGGTTAAGGGGCCCAGATTTGAACCAAGGCGGTCTGGCTCCAAGTGCTGCCATGTGGAAGGCCCCTGCTCGCAGTGTCCACTCCGGGCCATGCCTGTCCCTGGGGAGTCAGCTTCCTGGCCTGATCGTCAGCCTCTGCTCTTGCGTGGTGCTCCACTTCCCTGTACAGGGGAGTGGTGGGAGGGAGCACCCAGGCCTCTGTCCTCTGCTATGCCCCACCACTGGCTGGTAGGCATTGGGTATGGCCACCTGCTGATTGGACACATCCTTTGTGGGGGTTCTTCTCACCCCTAAAATTCAACTTGTTCCATCCTGGACTCCTCTCATCCAGCATCCTGACCCATTTGTTCTTTCTCTGAAGCTTTCTGTTCCGGGGTGGGCACTGCCATTCCTGAACCCTGGGAGTCATCCCTGAACACTATGCTCAGCCTCCTGTCTTCATCCTGAAGGTGACCCTATGGGTCACTGAACCCTGCTCTCGCAGCCTCCTCCCATCTGGTCATCCTGCCACCATCATAACAGCTCCTCAAAGGCTGCCCCTCCACTCCTGTCCCTGCAGTTCATTCTGTACTCTCCCATTGGCGGGACTCCCTAGCATGTTACTGGCCCCCCATTTTCCTTGGGCCAAGATCCAAAATCCTTACCCTGGCTTCGGAGACCTGCCGGGACTTGGCCCAGGCTCAGTGCTCCTGTCTCGAGGCGCCCTCTCCTCTCATAGGCCGTGATCCAGTCCTCCTGGCCTCCTTCCAGTCCTCAGACTGCTACCCTTTGGGTGCTGCATAGGTGATTCCATCACCAGGATCTGCCTCCACAAAGCCTTCCCTGATCTCAGGATAAGGAGGTCCCCAGGTGCACAGGGGACGTCCCTCTATTTCTCTGAAGAGCCTTTTGAGGGGAGTGGTGTTCCCATTTTGCAGATAGAAAAGCTCAGGCTCAGAAAGCTGGGCTGGCCTCTGACCCCAAGGCTCTCTCACCGCGGAGCCCATGTTCTCGGCGTGTGCATGTGTGCGTGCTCGTGTGCGCTTGTGTGCGCGCACCACAGACGCTGCTGTCTGTTGTCTGGGCCAGGCAGTGTTTGGGCGGGGACGAGCCGCCCCCTGGGGAGAAGGGAGCGTCTGGGATGGTCTCTGGGGACCAAGCCTGCCTCTTCCTTTGCGGGGTGGGGATGCTGCTTGTGCACGTGGGGCGGGGCGTCAGGCTCTCCAGCCCCGACCCGCAGCCTCCCAGCTCCTCCCACTAATCTCCCCTTCGCTTCAAAACAAACACCCGGGAGCCCAAACCACCCATCCAGCCAAGGCACAGATGGAGCTCCAATCGGAATCAATTAGTCAGGTTACCAAGGCAACGGATCCCAGGATCCAGCCTTACCTCTCCATGGTGGGCCCCCCCACCTGCCAGGCTCCGCCCCTGCCTTTCACGGCTCCGTCCCTCAGCCAGGCCCCGCCCCTGCCTTCCATGGCCCGTCCCTCATGCCCCAGGCCCCACCCTCTCCCTCTGCAGCTGGGTGGGGGTGCCTTGGGGATTTTCCCCAAATCTGGAGGTAGTGGGTGGGAATGTTCGAGAGCTGGGTTCGAGTTTGCATTCAGGCATGCTTGGCTTGGTGGGAGCTGGGGCAAGACCTGCAAAGCTGGGAGCCAGGCTTTGTTCAGTAGGAAAGGACGATGGCTGGACCTGCCTGAGGAGGGGCTTCAAGGGAGCCGTTTGAGGCTGGCAAGAGAGGGAGAATGACTGTGGCCTGAACTTGAGGTCCCGGAGGTGACGGGCACTGTTAGGGTCAGGCGGCCTCTACGGTCGGCAGCAGTGATGGGGCTGCCTCCCAGGCTCCAGGCACTGGACTCCTTCTTCCTCCTCCCATCCCCACCTGGTTCGGCTCATCCTCTGCCTCATCTGGGCTCCTGTAACCAGGCTTGGGTTTTCCATCCTTGCTCCTTGGTCTGCACATCAGTCCACCTGCTGTTTCTTGCGGAGTAGCCTTGGGCAAATTACTTAGCTCTTTGTGCTTCTGCTTCCTTGTTTGAAAAACGGGTATAGCAGCATCTGTGTAGTAGATTCTGCACCTACCTAGCCCCCAGCGTGGTGTCCACCTGATTGTTCCTTGTGCCACCGTTGGATGCAGGCTGGGGGCTACCCAGTGAGAGGGGCTCTGGGGAAGGCAAAAGGGACGGAAGCCCCACTGCCCTGTTGGGGAAGTTGAGGCACACACAGAGATGGCCACATTGACCTGGTGTTGAGGACCCCCCGCCCCCACTGTCTTCTCTCAGAACGGCTCACTGTGTGGGAGTTGGCCATATTGCAGATGGGGAAGTCAAGGCCTGGAGGGGGTAGCTGGTGCCGCAGGCTGGCCTCTGGCGTGGGTCTGGGCTCTGTTTCCTGGATCGTGCTGGCTGGTGTTGGCTGGACGGTAGCACAGGACAGGTCTTAGAAGGCTAGCCTCTCTTTGTGGAACCATAGGGAATCCATTTCTCCTCCTGCTCGGGCCTCAGTTTCCATTTCTGAGAGATGGGGGATCACGGGGATGTAGCTGGTGTAACCCTGATGGAAGCAGGTTGGGGCCACAGCTTCTTTTTTATATATATATTTAAAATTATTTTTCTTAAATAATATATTTTTATTGGTGTTCAATTTGTCAACATACAGAATAACACCCAGTGCTCATCCTGTCAAGTGCCCCCCTCAGTGCCCGTCACCCATTCACCCCTGACCTCCTCCCCTTCCACCACCCCTAGTTCGTTTCCCAGAGTTAGGAGTCTTCATGTTCTGTCTCAGCTTCTTATGCTTTGTGACGTCAGAAGAGGAGCTAGTGTGGACGAACGAGTTGCAGTTTCTGGCCTAGGCCATCCCTGGAGGTCCATCCAAGGGGGTGGATTTTGAGGGGCCGTGAGGGGAACAGGCCAGCTCTAGCCCTGTCCCACATCCTTGGAGGGCCCTCTGATGCTGGGCTCTGTGTGGGTGTGGCGCATAGGAGTGGCACGTGGCTTGGCCCACCATCGCCAGGTTGGGATGAGGCTCAGGACAGGCCTTGGCTCCTACTCCGCCACCCACCTGGTCCCGAATGCACTGAGCTCACGGGGGCCAAGCCTGTCTCTCCTGCCACCTGGCTAAGGGGCCATTTGCTCCTCCGTGTGCCCTGGGGGCGTCTCGCAAGCTGGCACAGTGGGGCTGGGCCTGGACTGGTGGCTGCCCCACAGGGACCGTGGGCATATCGTTGGCCCTCCGTGAGCCTGTTTCCTCGTCTGCCACCTGGGCCTCATGTTGTGTTCAATGAGATCACCAGTTGGAGAAACTTCTCGAGGCATAAACCAGGGGTGGCAAACTCAAGTGCCCACGGGGGGCAGGTCACTTAAAGGTTCGAATCCGGTTCATGGGACAATAGGGTGCGGTGGGGCCTGTGGTGCCCGCCAGCACTCAGAGCCTGATGGTATCAAACTCCAGTTTTTATCAACAGTGAGCAAGCCAACCAGAGTGATCCGTGGGCAGCGTTTGGAGCTGCCAGCCTGCCCCAGAAGGCAAACTCTACAAATGGATTAACTGGGGGGTATTTAACTCTCCTTTACATAATAACAAGGGCTAACATTTATTGAGGGCTCGTTCTGTGCCAGGAGCGAAGTAAGCACTTTAGTGGGATTATCTTGTGTGATCCTAACACCAACCTGGAGGCAGGCGGTGTGGGGTACTTTGTGGCTATTATACCAGAGAGGTTCGGCCAGAGCCCAAGGTCACACAGCCGTGGTGGGGGGGATAGCAGGGTCTTCCCCGCCCCCCCCCCCCCCCCCCCCCCGCCCCTCATCCGGGGGAGCCTTCTGATTCCTCTGTGGAGGTGTCTCCTCTGAGCCCAGAGGGTGGAGGGAGGAAGGGCAGACCTGCCTGGCCAAGGGGGGAACCCCCAGATCTGTGACAGCTTGTGCTTCTCTCTGGGTTGTGGGGGGAAGGTTGGAGAAACAAAATTAAGCAGAGGGAGAGTGTTGTGGAGCTGAGGAAGGATAACTGATTTTTTATGAGCTTGTTAACATTTGTGAAGTTAAGTAAGCAGAAATTTATGCGCTTCATTTGCATGCATTAAAGGAGGGCTGCCCGGCCCAGGGCCCAGCGTAGTTACCAGGAAACCTCACGCTTCCCGGGGCATCGGGCCCACCGCCCCCAAGGCTGGCGTCCAGCAGTTGCCCAGGTCCGGAGGGTCTGTTTTGGCGGGTGTGCGGGGATTTCTTCAGATCCAGCTGTGGCCATTTCCTGACGGCCACTGTGTGCGTGGACTAGCTCCTGCGCCCGGACTCTCCTTGCTGTGTCTGAGACCAGGTGACCTGGCTGCTCACAGAGCAGCTTGGCCCTTAGTTCAGAGGCTGAATATACTAGAGCCTGTTCCCTCCCCACCCTGCCCCTGGTTGGGGGAGGCCTCGGAAGGTGCTGGAGGCCCAAAGACCACCAGTTTTTCTGCGTAAGAGCTGTGAGGCCTGAGGCAGGTTGCTCCAGGTCTTGATGTTCTCATCCGTAAAATGGGGACGGTGGTGGTGCCGACCTTATGGGCTTATGTCCTGCTCACGACACGGCTCGCCCGGGATGATGTTGACTTGGGGGGTGGCATGACCTCTTTGCACGTTGACCTGGCTCTTTGGGGGACCCTTTGTTTCCAACAGCCCTGAGAGCTACGTGGCCCTTTCTCTGGGAGGCCTGACTGGACACCCCTGACCTGGCCTTGGCAGCCCCCGGGGCTCCCCGACGTCCCCTGCCCATCCTGCAATTACTGGTGTCCTGTAATTATAATTCCCTTCCAGCTGTGAGCTTCCTCAGGGCAGAGCCACGACCATCCTGATCCCTGGGGTGCCTCGTGCCTGCCCCAGGGCATGAGAAGTGATATTAAATGAATGAGTGGATGAAATCTATCATCTCAGCCTTTGTTTTTCACCCGTTTGGAATTAGAAGTCCCTTCCAGGTGTGTAGTGATGTATGTTTTTTTTTTTCAAGTTTTCAAGATTTATTTATTAATTTGAGAGCGAGGGAGGTGAGGGAGAGGCAGAGGGAGAGAGAAGGAATCTCCAGCTGACCCCCCACCGAGCATGGAGCCTGACATGGGTCCAATCTCACCACCCTGAGATCATGACTTGAGCCCAACTCAAGAGTCAGATGCTCAACCACCTGATTGATGGCTTTAAAGACACTTTTGGGCTAATGCCCTCATTTGATCTCTACCTTTTCGCTCCCCTGCAAAGAAGGCAGGGTAGGTCAGTGGTTGAGCGTCTGCCTTCAGCTCAGGGTGTGATCCCGGGGTCCTGGGATCGAGTCCTGCATTGGGCTCCCCACAGGAAGCCTGTTTTTCCCTCCGCCTGTGTCTCTGCCTCTCTCTCTGGGTCTCTCATGAATAAATAAATAAAAAATCTTAAGAAGGCAGGGCAGGCTACAGATGGGGAAGCAAAGGCCCAGGTGGACGTGGAGGGATTTGAATCCAGCCCTCACTCATTTGTTTGCTCAGGGCAGCTCCTGAACTCCTGCTCTGGGCTGGGTAGGGAGGTCCTGGGGGGCATCAGGTGGGATGCTGCCTTCCAGGGATTCAGAGGCTGTCCTCCATAGGTAGGCACAGCGTGGGTGGGAGGAAGCTGAGGAGGCCGTGGGGCACAGCTGCATCGCTGTAGGCCCCGGTCCTTCATCTCGTCTAGTGGGTGACAGCTCAGAGGCTTACAGCTTCTTCCAGCTCTGATGGGTGAGATTCTCGGCAGTTCAGGGGGTTTGTCGCCAGGCACCTGCCAGGAGGCCCATCTTGCAGCCCTGTCCACACAGCCCTGGCCTATCCAGAAGGCCGACGGGCCCTGTAGACACGGGTGACTGGGCCTCTGGAGGGAGTGGCCGTCCCTGCTGCTGTCCCTGGGCCTGTGACAGTGGGGGTGGTCGTCTGCACACTGTAGGGGTCTGTCTCTGGATAGAATTTGCAGTCAGCCTGGAGCTAGGAGGCAGGGGTGCGGGGAAGGGGATCTGAGGGGCCTGAGGATTGGTGGGATGGGGGGTAGATGTGTGAGGGGTGGTCAGCTTCTCTGAATGGGGTTGTCCCATTTGGGGTGGCCCCCTGGGGGGAGGTTGAGGCTGAAGAGTAAGGGGTGCCTTCCTTTCTGATCTTCTCCCCCCCTGCTCGCTGTCCCCTCTCCCAGGGACCTGCTGGGTGGGCTGGGGTCATGGAGGGCTTGGCCTTAGGAGGCAGAGGGGTGCCTGGCTTTGGGCAGGTGATCGCCCTCTCTGTGCCTCGATTTCCTCATCAATGCCTTGGGGGTGGTGCCAGTTCACATCCTCCTCCTGGGGATTTAGTGAGGGTTCAGTCACCTAAGGGCACCTTGGGGGGCGGAGCCGGCCCGGGTGGGGGTGGTGGTGAGCAGAGAGGTGAGGAAACCATGTCGGGAAGGCTGTGGGTTTTATTGTGACCTAATGGGAGTCAGCAGGCAGGTGAGGTTGGCAGCAGGGAGGAAGGTGCGGGCAGCTCCTGCAGTGGCTCAGGTGTGGCACTGGAGGCTGGTGGAGGTGCGGGCAGGGGACAGATGTGCACTGGTGCTTGTTGGCTCGTGAACTTGTTCCCTCTGTCCCCTGGAGCTCGGGGAAGGTACAGGAGGGAAGTGCATTTATTCAGACAGTTCTCCAGTATCTGGTATGAGCCAGGCCTTGTGCAAGGTGTTGAGGGTCTGGGGGCTCAATGAGGACTGTGCCTGGCACCAGGGACCGCACTGCCAAGGGGGAAGGCAGACTAGCGTTGAGTGCAGCCCCGGAAGGCTGGAGGGCTTCCTGTAGGAGGTGGCTTTGAACCCTACATGAGGTGGGGGCGGGGCAGAAGGGAATCTCCAGGGGAAAGGCCAAGAGGTCTCAAAAGACCTCCTGAGTTCAGAGGAGGTGAGAAGTCATATGTGAGGATACGAGGGTCTGGGATGGATTTGGGAAGGAGGATCTGGGAGTCTGGGGAGGAGGTAGGGCTCAGAGCTCCATCCAGGCCAGGAGGAGTCTGGGATGTGCAGTCTTCAGCAGCAGGGGGCATGGTGGGCACTTGGACTTCTCAGTGGTGCTGTTCTGGGGTCAGGTGAGAGGCAGGTGGTGGGATCAAGGCTGGAGGAGGGGTCAGGGGAGGAGCCGAGGAGGCCCCCACGTGTGCATGCAGCGGGGCGAGGTTTGTTCTGACGGTGTCTCGGTTACTGGATGGTGTTGCAGGGCAGATTTGCAGAGACAAGTCCAAGCCAGATCAGGAGAGGTCTTGAATGCCGGGATAAGGACCACGGAGGCAATCAGAGGCTTCTGAGCAGGGCAGTGAGCCACGAGCCCGCTGTGCTTCAGGCAGCTTCCTCTGGCAGCTGGGCAGAGGATGGGTGGGGGCGGGGTAGTCTGGGCAGATCCCTTAGGAGACTGCACCCATCTGGGGGGGCTTCCATGTGCGGTGGCAGAGGCATAGGAGAGGAGAGAGGGCAGCAGAGCTCAGGGAAGGCTCAGTGGAAGAGGTGGCATTTGATCAGGGCTGTAGAGGGCGAGAGAGGTCTGCTCCCAGGGGGTGGAAGAGAACGACACAGCAGGTGGCTGGCACGTCGGTGGGGGGGGAGGGTGCGTGATGGGAGAGGCCCGTCCCTTCAGGATGCCTCTGAAGGATGAAAGGGAAGGTCTGAGCTGGGAAGGAATATTATCATTACTGAGGACCACCCCCCCCCCCAACCCCGTGCAAGGCTCTCTGTCCCCAGAGCTGGGTGGGTACCCAGCTCCACTCCCAGCTGCTTGGCTTGGGGCGGGTCTGTGGAACCCAGCACCTCCGTTTTGTTGTCTGTAAAATGGGGGGACTGTTAGGACCTGCCCCCTGCGGAGTCTCTGAGGATTAGGTGAGCTAATCCGCCTTCAGCAGGCCTTGGAGATGCTCCATGGTTAAGTGGTTAATTGGCTGTGGTCCTTCCGATCTCATTGAGCACAGCAGGGCAGCCTCACAACCTGGGGACAGATGAGGGACGGCTGTGAGGGGTACAGAGCAAGGGTACCCCAGCCTTGGTGCACTTGCCTTCATGCCTCCTGGCAGTGGGCTGGCCTGTCAAATGCCCGGCCCAGCATGCTCGGTGCTCCTGGGGTCTGGCGGGGGTGGGGTTGGGGGACAGGAGTCAGCCTCTGGTCCCAAGGTAGGCTGGCCCCCACCAGGCGGGAGGCCTCAGGTTGGCTGCATGCTCTCAGAGCCTCAGCTTTCTCATCTGTTAATGGGGACCGCACGTGCCCCATAAGGCCAGTTTTGTGTGGGCTCCTTCCCCTGTTTCTCTGCACCTACTGACCACGCGGCCTTGAGTGGGCTGGGGCCAGGGTGGACTCGGGAGCCACTGTGTCGGTAGAGGCCCTAATGGTCATAACAGCAGTGGTAAGGAGCTGGGAGGCCCTCTTGTCACCAGTAGTAATAAAGAGCACACCTCAGCCTGTGGGGAGGTGGGGGGTGGAGGTGGGGATAGAGACCAGCTGGGAATGACGCACCTCTGGGGGCGCTGGGCGGTTCTTTTTCTTTTTCTTTCTTTCTTTTTTTCTTTTGCTTTTTCAATCCCCGTGCCCCAGGCACCTCCTCTGGGCCAGGCCCCCATCTGTTGGGGGTGGGGGGATACAGAGGGGACATGGTGCTGCCTTGGCCCTCCGGAAGGAAGACGGTGACTATTTAGGGGGACACCATTTGGAGCTGGTGAGCATGGGGTTGCTGTGGAATGGTGAAGGCAGACCTAGGGTTCAGGGCAGGCTTCCTGGAGGAGGTGATACCTGAGCTAAAGATAGTAGGGGTTCAGGTATTGGCAGCAAGTGTAGGGAGAGGGAGGTGCCAGTGCCAATGTGGGGTGGAGTGGCGGGAATGTGAGGAGGGCCATGTGGCTGGAGCAGGAGCTGGGGAAGGTACAGCCCACCTCACAGAAGCTTCTCATGCCAGCAGGGAGCTCGGCCTCTAACCCTGGGCCTTCAGGGAGCCCCTGAAAGATGGGGAGCAGGAGAGGCAGTGTCAGAATTGCCCCCTGGAAAATTCTTTCTGGCTGCTGTACGGAGGGGCTCGAGAAGGCCATGCGGGCTGCTGGGCAGGTGATGGTGGCGGCCTGTCTTGGTCAGGTGGGGGAGCAAGCAGACCTTCTGGGGATAGAAGTGGCCGATCATCTGCTGGGGGAAGGGGACAGTTGAGGAAAGCTGGGGTCTGTGGCCTGAGCAAGCAGGTGGGTGGTGGTGACCTTGACCAGGAGGAGACGTGTGGGCAGGCGTGGGCTTGTTCTAGGTGACCTGGCCTGGCAAGTCTGGGGCATCTGAGGGCAGGTGGGACGGGAGAGCAGCTGTGGGGAGGTCGGGGATGGAGCCAGGAGGAGCTGTCGTGTTTCAGGGGCTGGGGCCGGAGGGGACCCCCTGGAAGGAGGGGCTGCAGTCTCCTCAGGTGCTGCACACCCAGGGCTCAGACGTGTTCAAGGAGCTGCCAGCTCTGACGTTCTGTGAAGCCCTCCAGAGGGTCAGGAAGTGGAAGGAGCGAGGTCCCCTGGGGGTCCCCACACACAGTGGCTTTGGTCCTGGACACGAGTGCACTGATGGGGTTCGCTTGGCCAGAGCTACTGAGCACCTCCTGTGTGCCAGCTCCCGTGTTGGGGCTGCAACAGGGCATGGGCTCGGCCTGGTCCCACCCAACCCTCTGGGCTCACGCGGGGTGTGTGGCCAGGAGGCCTCCACAAGGCCAGGGCTGATACCTCACTTGACAGCCCCAGTCTGTGAAAATGCAGATTTTTTTTATATGAGAACTTAGAAGCTGGTTATCTATTTTACAAAATAATTTGTAGGAGGCTTTCCTTCAACAGCAATACTCTCTAGTACGTGTGGGGGGGTTTCCATTTGCCCGAGTCCCCTGCCGGTCTGTGAATTCCTTGCTCATCTTTGTTCCCTCCACCATGGGCCAGGAATCCCAGGCCAGGCAAACAGTAGGTGTTCATTAGATGTGGGACTTCTCTTTTTTTCTTTTTTTTTTAGATGTGGGACTTCTCGTTGGCAGAAGTGTGGCCCCCTGTGCGGATCCCCAGCCCCCTCGGGGAGAAGCAGGTCCTCCAGGCGCCAAGCCCTCCCAGTTAATAATCATCTTTGGTGTTTGGGGCTCAGCCAACCGCACCCTTGGCCTCCTGGCTGCCTGTTGGATTTGCTGTGTGCTTGGTGACAATAGGCCGGCCTCGTACCTGCTTGTCCCCGAGCCCTGAATGAACTCCCTGCTCCATCCCCCCCTGGGTCTCCCACCCCATGGGGATCCCTGCAGGCCAGAGACCAGTTGGCCAGCCCGTGGACAATGTGCCACCGCTTTATGTGTCTCGTCTACCCCCTTACAGATGACGAAGTTGGGGCCTGAAAGGGAGGCCCTGGCTCACGTCCTTGCTGCCAGGGAGCTGGGAGGGAGATGGAGCCTGCAAAGTGGATGCCTCTTGCCCCAAGCAACCCTGGCAGTTGAGGGCCTGGGAGGATTTGAACAAAGCTAAAGGGGCAGGATGGCCTCATGGCCACAACCACGTTTGTCTCTAGCCCTTCTGCTTCTTAGCTGTGCGCCCTTCCTTGAGCAAGTGGCTTCACTGCTCTGGGCCTCAGTTTTCTCATCTCTCAAATGATGCCTACCTCACAGGGCTGGGGAGAGGGTCGATTGAGTTAATTCCTGTAAAAGGCTGATCAGGGTCTGGCATGTAGTTAGTGCTCAGACACAGGCAGCAGGGCTTGAGTGCTGTTTACCAGCAGTGACCTGGGAGGCCACTTTGTCTTTCTGGGCCTCAGTTTCCTCCTTTGAGAATGAGGTCTGACAAGCTTTATCCTCTCATCCCACTAGGTAGGGGGTTGTGTGTGCACACAGATCAGGGGCGGTGAAGCCTCCTTTGTGTCAACCAGGC
The DNA here is from genome assembly GCF_011100685.1 of Canis lupus familiaris. Taxonomy (NCBI): domain Eukaryota; kingdom Metazoa; phylum Chordata; class Mammalia; order Carnivora; family Canidae; genus Canis; species Canis lupus. The sequence continues at coordinate 28,167,640 of NC_049231.1, forward strand.
TCGCTGTTGGTGTTGGCCACAGCCCGGTGGGTTTGCTGTCTGGACCTGACGGAGGCCTGTTTGTTCAGGCCACAGGGTTACTGTACCGACTGGCAGGGCTGGAGCCATGGTGGAGAACACACTGTGCTTGGTGCTGGGTGGCCCCAGTGGGGAGGGTGGACACCTGTTACAGACAAGAACTGGGAGAGTCACTATGAGAGAGGGGAGAGCTGCCTGGGGCAAAAGCCGGAGGGAGGGTCTGGAGTGGGCAGCCCAGTCCGGCCTCATGGCTGCCTTGACCTTCAGGAGGACTTACGGCTTCAGCCTGGAAGCCATGGAAGCTTCTGGAAGTGTTTGAAGAGAGGGTCTTTCAGTGGGCCCATGGTATATGGCGTTTCAAAAGGTCTCTGGTGGCTGAGCAGAGGGAAGGGGAGGGACGCAGGGGACGCTTGAAATGCTGGGAGGCAGCTGTTGCTGTCTGGGTAAGAGCCTCGGTGGCTTGGATATACAGGCGTGTGGGCTGGACAGGTGTCAGGATGGATTGGAGGTGAGGGATGGACCAGGCAGAGGCAGAGTCAAGTGTGATTGGGATGGTGAGACTGAGCGCAGAGAAATTTGGTAATAGGCCCACAGTCACACAGCCAGCGGGGGAGGGAGCGAAACCTCGGGCCCAGGGCTCGTAGGGGGCGGCCCTACACAGAGGGGCCCACAGGGTGGAGGCAGAAGGCAGGACAGAGCCCGCAGGGGCAGTGCTGGCGGCCTCCTCAGTGCTTCATTCTCGGGCTCTGCCCAGCGCCAGGCATGATGGAGACGGGTCAGGGCATCTGCTGGGGATGGGGGGTCTGGGCTGTGTTGCCCGCGGCTCCAATAGGCAGGGCTCGCACGCAGAGGAAGCAGTCAGGGAAGGATGCAGCCGGCACAACTGGCAGCCGAGCATCCCGCCCTCAGGTGGCGAGTGTGATGGTGAGGAGCTCAGGACTCTAAGTGAGAGAGACCCAGGTTTGCAGCTGGTTCCCATCTGTAAAGTGGAGGTTGTTCTAAGATGAGTGGGACAGTGCAGGACTTAGCACATGGCCTGGGGTGTGGCCTCTCTGATCAGGGACAGGTCATGGCCTCCCGAGCCAGCTCAGCGCAGGGACAGACCGTCTCCTTGAGATGATGGGCAGTGCCCGGACCCAAGGCCCAGGCTCAGACGGGAGGAGGCTGCCAGGGGTGGGGGGAGGGCCAGGAAAGAATGATGGGCTCCAGTTTGTGGAGAATAGAGAGTTATGGGAGTTATGTGAGCCCCAGAGATACATGTAACTGCAGGGAAGTGACGGAGGGGTCTGCAGAAGGATGGGACGGGACCAACTTTGATGAGCCTGGGCAGTGCTTAGAGACCGTCCTTTGGTTTTACCAAGGTAAACATGCAGGAGGCCCAGAGAGGGTGAGGGCCTGGCTCAAGGTCACACAGCAGCTGGCACTGGGAGCAGACCTGCTGGCTTGGGGGCCTGGGCACTGCCCTCCTCTGAAGGAGGGTTGTGATCATTTATCAGGGGAGTTTAATAATGAATGAAGTCGAAGTGTCTTTAATGCAGGCAGCAGGCCCGAAGTAATAAGGGGCCCTGTATTAATTCGGAAGTTAATGAATATGCAGGTGTGTCTGAATGATTAATGGGGCTCCCAAGGCTTTGGAGCGGGGTGTGTGAGCTGCTGATGGAAATATGAATATTGCATACAGCTGGGAAGTCGGATAAACTGGGGAGTAGGTGGGCATTCATGCACTGGGGAGGACTCTAGCGGCCACAGAGGTTGAATTTATAGACGCTCAGGGGCAGATGGACCGTGTCATGGCCAAGTGTGCTCATGTTTTACTGTGTGATCTTGAGCAAGTCACTTAACCTCTCTGAGCCTCAATTTCCTCATCTGCAAAAGGCTCATACCTGGTACCTGGGCCGTTAGCATAGGGTCAGGCACTGTGCAAACATCTGATAAAAACCGGTATAGCCTTGTTAGAAAGGAGGGCAGAGACGGCTGAGAAAAGCCAAGGAAGGTATCACAGTAACCGTTAAATTCCCTTAAATTTGAACAACACCTTACGGTTTGTAAGGGGGGGGGGTGCGTCTCTCATTGGTCTACCCCTTGGCTCTTTGCAGCAGTGGCATGGGGCAGAGGAGATGGTTCTCGGGGAAGCTGAGGTTCAGAGAGGGCTGGTCACTGCCCAGGTCACCAGCTAGCAGGCACAGTCGGGCCTGGGCTCAGGTCCCCACTGCCTGACCATGAATCCCAGAGCAGGTGGAGATAGAACCACCAGTCAGGGGGAGGGTCCCACGGTGGCACTGACCGGAAGGACCTTCAGAGTATTTGTTGGGCCTGGGGTTGGGAGTCCCTGCATCACCTCTCGGAGCCTTAGCTTCTTTGCCTGGCGTGTGAGTGTCTGTTTGCCACTTGGGGCTGTTTTGGGGTTTTGATGAGAAAATGGGACACGGACCCCTTGTGTGTGCCTGGCCTTTGGGGAGTCCCTGGTTCTGCAAACGTCATCTCTTACTGTTTGGAATGGCTGTCCTGGGAGTCTGTCTGCAGCAGCCCTGTCTCATACTGGGGGCCGTGGGGGCTGGGCAACTTTGTAGCTTTGGGTCCTCGGGCGCAACCCTGAGCCTCTCTCTGCCTTTGTCTCTTCACCCTTCCAGTGGGCATAGCAGCGAGGCTGCTGTAGATTAAGTGTGTGGGCCCCGCACGCAGTTGGACTGGGCACAGTGAGCTCCCTTTCCCCCTTGCACCTCCCCCAGGCCCATATCACGGCCCCTGTGCGTGGGTACCCTTTTTATGCTCCCATGGCACCTTATTCATCCTTTGAGCCTGTGACCATTTATGGAGAGCCTCCTGGGCGCCCTGCTGGACCTTGGGTTTGCAGGGTGAGTGAGACCGCCCTCCCTGTCCCTGTCCTTGACAAGGTCATGGTCCAGGCAGAAGGCAGGTGTGAAACCCGTGTCCCGTGATGCAAGCTGGGATGGGGCATGGGAACGAGAGGATGGCCCTTACGCAGGCGTGGCTGGGGGTGGGGAAGACGTGCTCATTTATCTTGCGGGCTTCCCTGCTAGGCCCCCCACCGAGGGCTGTGTCTTGGCTGTGGGTGCTCAGCTCCCAGCGGGAGGCACTTACAGGGTGGCTGGCCGAGTGAACGAGGGAGTGAGTGGATGGGTGGTCGCTACCTAGGCCCCTGCCTGGCTGCTCCCGGGCTCTAGGCCAGGCCGTCCCAGGTGCGCCCAGGGGGAGGCTGTCTTGTGTCCTCCTCTTTTCCTTCCCACGTCTCCGGTGTGGGCCCTGAAAGGCACACCCCCTGCGGGCCTGGGCCAGAGAACTATAGGCTGTTGGGTAAAGAACCCGAGCTGTCACGGTTGTGGCTTGGCGTAGCCTGTGTTGACGAGATGAGGAGACTGAGGCCCGAGCGGGGAGGAGGGCTGTGGGGCAGGGCTGGGGTCAGAGCCCCCGCTGGGCCGCTCCCGGTGTAGCCCGGCTGTGCCCCGCCTGGCCGGGTATTTATAGTCTCGGCTGATCTATATTAACACCGGGGCCTGCAAAAGAGGCCTTTACAGCCTCTGGATCTAAGGATGGCTTTGAACCCCCCAGGGGCTGTGGAATCAGAGCTTGCCCCCACAGGAAGGGGAGAACGTGGCCTCTCATCTGTCCGTTTGCGGTCCTGGGGCTCACGCTGAGCCTTTCACCTGGAGAATCTTTGCTGGCCTGGGCCTGGGCTCGGGCCACCCTTTGGTGGGTTCCAGGTCTTTGTCTGGGGGATGTTATGCCCCGCTGCCCTCCTGCTCTGCAGGGGGACCATGTACACGGGCTGCGTGGTCTCGGGCAAGCCTCAGTCTCCCCATCTGTAGGATTGGGCCTAATTCTCTCCCAGCTTCACATGTCAGGCGCTGAGCACTCAGATGCTTGTGAGCTGGGAGTCAGTGTTTACGCTCCTCACGTCTCTTCTGGTCCCTGTCCCATGCAGTGCTCAGAGCCTGTAGGGACTGGAGTGTCCTCTCCATGGGCTAGCTGAGGCCATCGAGGACCTGGGGTGGCCTGACGTTGCCAGGGCCAGGCTGCCTGTTGGGGCACAATTCGGACTCCTGGAAGTCCGAATGTCCTAGCTTCCCAGACCCTGTCTCCTTCTCAGGGCCCGTGGGGTCCTTGGGGCAGGCCGGACTCCTCACCCCACCAACTTGGCTCCACCCCCGTTGCCACGGGGACAGCTCCACTAACTCTATGCTTCTCTTACAGAGCAGAGACGACTGGCCGCCCTGAGCGCAATTCAATTCAACAGACATTTACTGAGTGCCTACTATGCGCCAGGCCTTAGGCTAGGCACGGGGGTGGGGGAGCAGAGAGGAAGATGGGGTCCCATCCTCAGGTAGCTCTGGGCTGGGGGGGCTTGGAGAAGCTGAACGGCTCAGCACCAGGAGAGAAGCTGCATGCGGGGCTGGAAGCAGCAGAGGTACCTGGGTTCCAGTGCCTCCCTGGAGAGCTGCTGTCTCTCGTCTGTGCCTCAGTTTACCCATCTGTAAAATGGGGGTGGGTGAGGTGAGGTGGGGTGAGGCGATCTCTAGGATCCTTCCAGGATTCCATGGGGATAGAATCAAGGGATGGGGGTAGAGCAGCAAGACCACTACTCTCCCTGCACAGAGGAAATCTGAAGGCTTCTTGGAGGAAGAGGCATGAGGTCCGGGTTATAGGGGGTGGAGAAAAGTGGGAATGGCACCCAGGCTTAGGAACAGCATGAGCAGAGGCCCAGAGGACATGTAGATGGGCATCCCCACAGCTTCCCAGGTTTAAAGGGATGTCATGGGGTAGGAGCTGGGTGGGGGAGGGGCCCAAGGGTGACATGTTGGGGTGTGAGCTCTGCTCTGTGAGCTGTTCAGGGCAGAGAGTCAGGAACAATGGTCCTACTTTGTCCTGCCCCTTCTCTTCTCCTTTCCCCTGGGGTACATGTCATAGTCATGTTTCCATAGGACCTTGTGGGCAAGGTGGTGTCCGCGCCGTGCTGGGCACTTTGCAACCCTATAAAGTGGGCGTTGATGGGCCCAGTTCACAGACAAGGACATGGAGGATGAGAGAGGGAAGCTTCTCGCCCAGATCATGATCTGATCCCCAAACCCCCTGCGCTTCTCCCACTGGCTCTCCCTGAGGAGTTTTTCTGTCCTGTGTGACGTCTCCCATCCTGGGAACCCCCACCCTCCCAAGCTCTGAGGAGTGCCTGCCACGGGCAACGCAGCCGTCTTTGGAGGTGAGAGTGGGAAGACCCCCAGATGTTGTTAGCAGGTGGGCTCTCTCCAAGACCTGGCTGCCCCTGCAGCCACCCTTGGAGATGGTGAGGCGGGGTTCCTTCCCACTTTACAGATGAGCAGGCTGAGGCCCGGGGGTGGGGAGTCATGTGGCCTAGTGGAAAGTCAAACTCAGGGAAGTGACAGCCTGAGCAGGGAGCCCTGTCTCCTCTCGCCCAGCTGAGTGCAGCTGGAAGGAGATCCAGTTTCCCTGAGATCCGTGCAGAAGGAGACCCCTACAAGCCCTCTCCAGGAAGTGGAAAAGACTGGCATTGGAACCCAGACCTGGGTTCAATTTTTTTTTTTTTTTTTTTTTTTTTTTTTAATTTATGATAGTCACACAGAGAGAGAGAGAGGCAGAGACATAGGCAGAGGGAGAAGCAGGCTCCATGCACCAGGAGCCCGACATGGGATTCGATCCTGGGTCTCCAGGATCGCGCCCTGGGCCAAAGGCAGGCGCTAAACTGCTGTGCCACCCAGGGATCCCTCAGACCTGGGTTCAAATGCTGGTTTTGTCTTGCACAAATGGTGGGATCTTGAGCAAGTCGTTAATTACTCTGAGCCTTGGTTTCCTTATCTGTGGAGGGAGACAGCAGGCCTCCTTCGTTCAGTGGTTAGTAGATCTTTATTGAACACCTACTGGGTGCCTGGTTGGTGCTGGGCTTTAATGGAAAATCTGGCCCTCCCTCGGAGAACTCAGTCCAAGAGTAAAAGCAGCAGTTCCGATTCTGGTGGAGATGGGGAAAACCCTGGGGGCTGTGGGAACCCACAGGAGGGACCCTAACCAGACAGGTTTACTTGGCAGAGGAGGCAGGAGGGCAGGAGAGGAGAGCAGGAACCCACTACGCAGGACCCCAAGGGCTGGCCTCAGATGTCTGCTGTTGGAACCTTACCAGATCAGTAGGGAGCCAGTGAAGACTTTTGAGAAAGGGAGTGCCACACTCAGAGATTTATCCTCTAGGAGGCTCATGCTCTGCCGGATGGAGGATGAGTTGAAGGAGGCCAGAAGAGGGGAGACAGACCAGAGAGGATGCTGATAGAGAAGTTCATTTGGGGCAAGGAAAGAGGCTGAAGCATCACAGAGGGGGTGCACAGAGGCTTCCAGGTGTGGAGGGGCTGGGCAGCTGTGGGCTTCTGGCTGGCTCAGGGCAGAGGCAGGAGTGGGGAGAGGAGTGGAGGGACAGGAGGCAGGTGGTATGAGGGGGTGGGCCTGGTCAGAAGCCTCTGGAGGGGCGAGATGCTGGATGGGGCAGGGAGCAGGCTTGGGAGTTGCAGAGGGCCAGGCCGGGACCTCAGGGGAGGCCAGCGTAGAGGAGCCTGAGGGGGAGTGCATGGGAGGTAGGAGGAGAAGCCAGGTGTAGGGACTTCGGGAGGGGGATGGCACAAATCACATGTGTCGGGCACTTTGCCCAGTGCCAGGTCCACGAGAGGGCCCCGGGGCGGCAGGGGGGGGGGGGCGGCGTTGCCACAAGTCTTTGACCGGCAAGCAGACCGTAGTCTGTCCCCTCGCCATCCCCGCCATCCCAAGGAGGAAGGTGTTAGGGAAGGATGAAGAGGGGAGAGCATTTGCATGCGTAACAAGGCCGAAGTGAGGGAGAGAGAAAGAGGGAACAGGAGATGAAAAGAAATTACCATACGCCAGGATCTTGTTATTCAACCCAATTTTCAAAGGACCACAGCTGTCGCACTGAGATAATCCGTTAATTATAACAGCCATTGTGCTTTGGCAATGGGAGAGAAACCAGGCTGGGGAGCAAGCAGACGGCGAGGTGGGGGTGGGTGCAGGCCTTTGGGGGGCCGGACCTGTGAGAGAGGCCAGGGGCAGGCAAAGAGGGGTGTGTTGCCCTTGAGATTGAAAGGAAGACACTGTTGAGGGGGGCCGGGCCTCATCCCCTCCTGGCCACCATCGGTAGGGCAGTGGGTGGCGAGGACCCGCTGTGGGTGGGGCGCTGTGCCTCGCCTGCCAGCCTGGCCACTGTAACCGTACTAGCGGTGGCTGACTTTATTGAGCACTTACTATGTGCCGGACTCTGCTCTGTGGCTGTTCACTCCGCCCTCTGAGGTAGGGCCCTTCTGGTCTCATTTCACAGAAGAGGATACTGAGACTCAGAGGGCACGTTCCGTGGCAGAGCGGGGATCTGAGCTGAATGTGGCCCGCCCTTCTAGAACATTCGGGGGTGGCCGTCTCTGTGGATCGCCCATGAGTTTTAGGACCAAGGAATTGGTAGCTAGGGATAGGACTCTTGAGCCCCAGCCTTTTAATCAGAGACCCGCAAGATGACAGACCCATGCTGTTGGAGGATGGCTTGGTGGCCACGCGCCCTGGGCCACGATTTCTGTGCAGCCGGCAGTCATGGGGTGCCCCCCCTGCATTTCCGGGGCTTTTCCAGCATGGACAGAGCTTCCTTGTTCTCCGATGCCACAGCTGCAGGCCCCTGGGGGCTCCCCCACCTGCTCCAGAGAAGCTAGTCTCAGGGCCAGGAGAGGGACCCCTTGCCACTGCCTGCTTCAGGGTTGGGATGGGCTGAGCCCCTGGGATGGCTGCAGACCCTGGGTGCTGGGGCCTGCAACAGACAGTGGCAGGCGGGGGGGGCAGGAGTCCCAGGTGAGCAGAGCGAGGGGGTCTTGAGGTCTGTGGGGAGAGGGGTGGGAGCAAGGGGCCATTCCAGACACTCCAGAGCCCTTTGCTGCAGGCGCTATTCTGGGGTGATCTCAAAACTGTCCCTGGGATGTGGCTTCAGCAGCCGAGGCCTTGGGCCTCCCAGTGTCCACAGCAGCCTTGGCTGGCAGTGTTTTATGGGGGTAGGAATTATCTTTGGAGCCAGTAAACCTCAAACCTCAGCAGGAACCCCGAACCTGATCCGGGAACCCAAGCAACATCATTGGAGAGCCAGGGGTCCCCTGGGGGTGACAGGCAGAGCCAGGAGATTGTATGGGTGCTCCTCCGGTTAGAGGTCCCCACCCCAGTGGGCCTGCTTGGAGCCAAGGTGGGGTCTGCTTTTGGGTCAGAGCAGCTTAAAAGTAGAATTGATGACCCACAGAGACCAAGACTGAGTAGGCTTTTAGGATCAAGGAATGATTGATGGGTAGGTAGAGAACTCTTGAGCCCAGACTCATTATAGAGGCACCCCAAGATGGGAGAGCCTGCTGTTAGAGTGTCCCAGGGCCACAGAACAGGGAGGACAGGATGGCAGGGACTTCAGCACTCTCGGGTCCTAGACCAGGAGGCTTGTGGGATTCCCCCCACCCAACCCCAGGCCTGGGATTCTAATCATTCCCACACTGAGGTTCCCTCCGTGGCTGGGCTCATAACCTCCAAGGGGCAGCAGGCAGCCTCAGCCAGAGAGGCAGGGAGGCCGATGGGCATGTGCTTTGTCCCTGCAGGGACGCAGATCCTGGGCAGCCAGGCTTTCCAGGTGTTTCAGTGGATTCCAGAAATGGGGATTTTTGAAATGAAGCCTCCCAAGTTTTCAACATTGGGCAACTAATTGAACAAATGTTTTGGAAGCACTGTCCGGATGAAACAGGATCCCATGGCATCCCTTGACCGAGAGCCTGGTGCCACGGAGGGTCAAAGCCAACTGTGCAGGAGTCGTTGAGACCTCAGTTTCCTCCTCTGTAAAGTGGGAATGATAACGGTCCTGGCTCCCAAGGTGGTGCTGAGGATAAATGAGCTGACGTGAGAGGTGCTTAGGCCCAGCTCGTGAAGGAGCCAGGTCTGCAGCTTGCCCCAGGCTGCCCGTCCCTCCCCGGCCAGGCTGCCTCCCAGGGGGCTGCACTCTGTGCCACTAGAGCCTCCGCTTCTCCCGGTGGGCTCCTAATGTGCTACCCCGCTTTGGGATAGCCCTGAGGGTGTTGGAAGGCAAGGAAATGTTCACCCCTTGGGGCCCTGGAGGAGGAGCAAGCAGAGCTGGGAGGGCAGGCCTAGCCGGTGCCTGGTACATAGTAGGTGCTCCATAAATGTTTATTGAATGAATGAATGGAGGCCATGCAGGCAGAGGCAGCCGCGCGTGTGCAGGCACTGGTGAAAGAGCGGGTCCAGTGGAGACTGGTGAGTAGTGCCCGGGGTTGCAGCTGAGCGGGGCCTGGGGTTTGCTGGAGCCGAGGCCAAGAGGCCAGCAGGGACCAGTTTGGGGGGTTGGGGGCCAGGTGGGGGGGTCAGAGACTAGGTGGGGGGCGTGGGGACTAGGTATGGGGGTCAGGGGTCAGGCGGGGGGTCCGGGGCCAGGTGGGGGGTCAGGGGCCAGGTTGGGAGGCAGGGGTCAGGTGGGGGAGGTGGGGACCAGGTGGAGAGGTCAGACTGGGAGGCAGGGCCCCAGTGAGGGGGTCAGGGGTCAGGTTGGGGGATGGGTCAGGTGGGGGCAGGGCAGGGGGCAGGTGGGTATGTCAGGGGAGGGCAGGGATCAGCTGGAGGAGGCAGGGGTCAGCTGGGAAGGTCCTTTGAATAGCCTGGAGGATTCTGGGACAAAGTCAGAGATAACCCCTGGGATGGAACTAGGAGGCGAACTTTTAAAACAGGCCACCCTCAGCTCCGGGCAGGGGGCTCATAGTCTCCCCCAGGTGCCTGGCGGTAGGTGGGGTGGGTGCTGGGCCTCTCGGGGCTGGAGAGTGGGTACCAGGCAGTGGGCAGTCTGTGAGAGCTCTGAACCAGCGTCAGGCCTCTCTGGTTGGCTGCCGGGTAGTTTTTCAAGACCAAAGCCTTTTGGCAAAAACTCTTCCATCTTCCTGCTCGCCTCCTCCCACTGAGGCCTGGACAGGGCGTGGGTGCTAATGACGGATGCGACAGCCCCGGGAGCAGCTGGGCTCATGGGGGGTGACTCAGTGGGCAGTTTACAGAGGGCTTCGGGGATGGCCCCAGTAAACCAGGGAGACGCCAGTGCCCAGCTGTCCTCCCGCTGCACAGACGAGGAAACTGAGGCCCAGAAGGGTAAAGTGCTGACCTGCCCAAGGTGACACGTTGAGCCAGCCAGCAGTGTGTTGTGACAGCCGAGAGCACCGAGGACGAGCCTGAGCCCTTCCCTGGTCAAGGTTACTGGGCTTGGGGACCAGTGCTTGTATGTTGAGGTCGTGCAAACCCAATTACCACCCCCCACCCCGCCCACTGCCCTTAGCTCTCAGCCCTTGCTGCTGCTGCTGGCGTGTTCTTCTAGGTGAGCTGGAGGCTGCATGAAGGCAGGGCCTGTGTCCGCTGCGGTGCCAGGCCCCTCGTAGGCGACTGCAGGCTGATGATGTGTCAGACGTGGGTGAGCGTGCAGCTGGTTACACGGAGTGCCCCGCCTGCCCCAGGGCTGAGTGGCCAGCCTGCTCCCCGTTTCCCGGTGACACAGATATGGATGCAGCCGCTGTCTGCTCGCCTGGCTCCGGATGGCAGGGAGCCGGGAGCGGGTGCTGAGGTACCGAGGGGCAGGAGCCAGCTCCCCCAAGATGTGGAGCAGCTGCACCATAGACTGAGCCTAACGAGACGTGATTGAATGGGGGTGGACGGAGCCCGGCACCTGGGGTGTAGCCCAAACCGACACTGCCCGGAGCTGCCTGAGGATGTTCAGGGTACTGGGGCTCCCCAGTAGTATGTGCGAAGGAAGGGGCCCCGGGGGTCTGGTCGACATCTAGGACGAGGTGAGGGCACAAGGCTGGGATGCGCTCCTGCTACTCGAACAGAGTGTGGTGCCAAAGTGAGGGAGGCAGAGGGCCCTGGTGCCTGTCCCTGCTCAGACCATGTTGGCCTGATGCTGGGCTCCAGATGACACATTTTAGGAGGGACCTTGACAGCAAGCGTGACCTGGGGCAGTAGGATCCAAGAGCTGGGGACTTGAGACCATGGCAGAGGAAGGGTAATAGAGAACGTGAGGCTGTGCAGCCTGGATAAGCTGACAATAGGGCATGAGGTAACTGATGGGCAAATATTGGGTCTTTAAGGGAGGCCGTTGGCCTTGTTTTCAGTGGCTCCAGATGGCAGTCGGACCAGTGGACAGGGGTACAAGGAGTCGGAGTTGGCATATAAGAAGAATTGATAACAATCAGAGCCGTTCCAGAAGGGTTTAAGTAGCCTCAGATGGGTGCTGAGATCCCTGTCACTAGGGGTATGCAAGTTGGGGGAAGTTGCCTCAGCAGGAATTCTGGGAAGTCCTGCGGTTCTAAGAGCTCAGGCAGGCCCTGGCTCCCTGCTGTGTGGTCTTGGGCAGATCACTGCACCTCTCTGAGCCCATTTCCTCATCTGTAAATGAGAAGCATAGGGGAGTCATGTGGCTAACAGGAAGGCTCAGCGTGTTTCCTGCAGCCTCTGAGCACCCCGTCAGCAAGGCCCCTCCCTCTGATATTATCATCCTGACTCAGTGGAGTCTGGGGTTCTAGGGCCTCCCTCTGCCCTCTGTCCCCATCTTTGGTCCTGAGCTCTTGTTCCACACACTGTGTTCTGAGCACCTGCTACATGTCCGACCTTGTTCGAGGCATGGAGGTTAATTATAGTTGCGAACAAAATAAAGCTTGTGTTGATTTGGTGATGGGAGGGGGAAGGCGGCTGGTAATAAAGAAACTAAATGGTGTCTGGTATTGATGAGTGCCCTGACGGGACCACAGCCAGCTTTGAGTGACCAGTGAGTTATCTCAGATTTGGTGTCAGGAAAGGTGGGCTTGAGGGGAGCAGTTGAGCAGAGACCTGAACCAAGTGGGGTCTGGGAGAAGAGCATTCTAGGCAGTGAGAATAGCATGTGCAAAGGCCCTGAGGTAGGAGTGTGCCTGGGGGCTGGGGGTTTGAGGAACACAGCTGGCCTGGAATAAGTACTTTCTAAAGATGGAGAAATTGAAGTCTCTCGGCCCGTGGAGCCCATCTCCTGATAGGGAGGAGGGTGCCTCCACAGTGGGTAGGAAAGCCACTTGGCAGCCCCTGCATATCCAGTCCCTGCTGTGGGCCCAGCTCTTTAGAGGAAGCTGGGGAAGGAGTGAGCCTCAGTTTTCTCATCTGTAAAATGAGGCTAATAGCACCAGTCATGCAGGATTGATAGAAGATTCGAGGACTGTACACTGTCAGGCAAAGGGATAGTTAGGACTATCTCCCAGGGGAGGAGACTGAAGCCCCAGAGAGGTCAACAGCTCAGCTTTCAATCCCAGCATCCTTTGCCTTCAACATCCATACTTCTTGCTCTCTGCCCTGCAGCTCGGGCTCATTGTACCTGAAATCCGAATGGTTTACCTGCCACTACCATTCAGTGGTGAAGGTATAATTATCCCATTTTACAGACGAGGAACTGAGGCCCAGAGTGGCCTGCCCTGGGGAACCCCGTGAGGTGGAGGCAGCGACAAGATTCAGGGTCCGGCCCCCAGAGGGCAGCGGGGTAGGAGCCCATCTCTGGGACCCCGGCCTGGTGCTGTCTTAGGGCAGAGTGAGGTGAGGCGGCTGCCTGCCCGGAGAATTCTGGCTGGGTCCCAGGAGTCCTCAGCCCTCCTAATCCTGGGTAATGGTGTTGACACGGATGGTGACAATGGCACCTCGGGGAACCTTGGCCAGCCTGGCCCAGGGCAGAGCCCGTGCCAGGGCTTATCAGCTGCTGCAAATGAGCTTTCCCCCAGTTAACCCTTACCTCCCTGCTCCTGGGAGGCCGGAATATGGACTGCACCTGTTCCCCAGATCCCACCAGCGTCCCCTCCTCCAGTGTCCCCTTGGGAGCCTCCTGCCCTGTGTCCACCGTGGCTTGGGGTTTCACAGGAGCCCGGGAGGTCTATAGGAGGCACTCACCATGCAGGTGGAGAGGCAGGTTCAGAGGTGGCCAGTCTGCTGACCCCTGCTGACCCCTGCTGACCCTGGCTCCCCCATCCCCCATCCCCTGCCCACCCCACCCCCCAGTGGGGGGACACTCAGGCAGGCTTCCTGTCCCCCCACCCCCACCCTGTTCATCCAGCCCAGAGTGCAGAGTGAGGGGAGCCCTGGGGAGCAGTCCTGTGTGCTGGATGATGTGCTGTGCAGCCTGAGCAGTGTCCCTGGGTGGCTGGGCAGGGAGCCCCTGTGGGGCAGTGAGCCCCCAGAAGGGATTTGAGGTTGGCAGATCTGGCCACCCTGCTCCTGAGCCTGACCTGCCACCAGCGGCGTGTGACCCTTCCCTGGGGTCCTGGTATCTGTTTCCCCTCTGGGCAGGGCCCCTAATCCCTCCTCTGACTTTCTAGGATTCTGAGTCTGTGGTGGCTGCATGGCTCTGAACTCAGACCCCCACCTTACTGGCCCTTCTTCTTCCTCACCATCCAAGGGTGTCCCCATGACAGGGAAATTTGAAGCCAGCTAGGCTGGGGGCCCACCCCAAGATCCCTCTACAGTATGCTGCACCCCCCAATTTTGCCACATTCCTTTTCTGTGCTGGCAAGAGAGAGGGGCACCCTTACAGTGGTGCCGTGGAGGCACTTGGGGCCTGTCCCTCCTCGGGCCAGAGGTCTTTAATTCCTGCTGCACCTCTCTGTGCCCTGAGGGTAGGCCCAGGGTGTGGGTGGGGGGTGGGGAGGCCGGGTCAGCCTGAGCGCTGCTCTTGCCAGATGCTGCACCCTGGAGCCCCTTACCCTGCCCCCCGGCCCCCAGCCTGCTTCCCTGTGGGCCAGGCCCTCCCAGGTTTAAAGGCCCTGCTTTCAACAGCTACTTTGGGTTTCTTGCCGCCCCCCCCCCCCCCCGCCCCTCAGAGCTGGTCCCTGGCTGCAGTTTGGCCTGGCAGGTGGGCCGCAGGCTCCGTGCCCTCCCTCGCCTCCCTGAGCTGCTCTGCTGATTGGTTCCTGTCTCAGACGCTCGCTCTCCATTCATCTCCTTCCTGACTCTCCCGCTTGGCTCTCTTTGGTATTTTGTTTTCCTATCCTGCTCAGTCCTGGCCTCCTGTTTGCAGCGCCCCCCACCTCCCACCCCGGAGCGTGGGGTCGCTCCGCTTCCCCTGCTGGCCTGAGTGCTGGGGGATCGCTATAGCCACCAGGCCCCTGGGCTCCAGGTGCGAGGCAGCAGCCCTCCCCCACACCTTAGTGGGTGTGCAGCCGGGCTGGGGGCCAAGTGCTGCTGTCAGCACCTTCTTCCCCTTGCTGTCCGCCTTCCGTGGCGGTGTTGGGCCTCCAGGGGCGGTGGGCAGGCGGCCCAGGGACTGGGACGGAGTGGCTGACGCACACACACGGGAAAGGGTGATGGGGAGCTTCCTCCCCTTTGGTCTGAGTCATGAGAGGAGTAGGTAAGGGGAGCTGGGCCCTGGCCCAGGCTGTCCTGGAGATCATGAGGAGCAGGAGAGGGCGCCCCGGGCAGGGTCACCTTGAGGGCTTGGCTGCACACAGCTCAGAGTAGCTGGGGGTGGGGGCTTCTCTGGACTGTTTGGGAAGGGAAGAGAAGGGGTGGGAGAGGACCACCCCTGTCCCTAAGCCTGGGTGCCTCCTTCTAGTGCCCTCTCCACCCTCCCCCAGCCTTGTCACACCTCCTCAGCTTGGCTTTGGATTTCCAGAGGCTCTGGCCAGCTCAGCTTTGCCCTGCACCCCCTGCACCCGGCTGCGGGGAGCTGCCTTGAAACCCCCTCAGATCTGAAGATAGGGGGTGGGGAATGGAGGGGGCCTTCGTGTGGCTAAAGTTGCACATGTGCACACATACATGTACATGTGGAACACACACGTGCTTAAATGTGTTGACACATAAGCAGGTATCTGCCTTTGTTCCCAAGATGCCCCTACATGACCCCCTTCCCATCCCTCCACACACAAGTGAGCTCACCTTGGCCTGAGAATACTCTCTGGCAGGCTACAGGTGCCTGCATCCTGGGCGCTTGGGTGTGTATGCGCACACACGGCCGCCTGCACATCCGTCTGCTTGCACGCGTCTGCTTGCACACCCCTGCGCTGGCGTTCTGAGCTGGTGCACACCTGCACGCATACCCGCATACAAATTCGGTCCCCAGCCATTCCCAGCCGGATGTGGTACAGACAGAGGGCTCTCTGGCAGGGTGAGCTTGGCATCTCAGCCTCCTCCTGTACAACCTGGGTGCCTGTGGCAGGGGAGGGAACTGAGGGCCTACGGAGCCAGTCGCCAGGTCAGATGGCAGCTCGGGTCTCCAGACTCCAGCCCTGAGGCTGCACGGCGGCACGGCCAAGGACAGGAATGCTTTCTGCTCGTGGGTACCCGTCCCTGCCTGACTGCCTTGTGCCCCCTCATACCCCACCTGCCTGTCCCCCCCCAGTCCCCCCGCCGATCCCCATCCAGCCCCTCAGCCTGAACCAGCCCTGCGGGGGACCAGGAGGTGTGAGTTCTCCTCACCTAGAGGTCCTGATCATCACAGCTTCTGTCTCTGTGTCTGCCTTTGATCCGAGAGGTCATCAAATGCCCTGTTCACCTGCCACCTCCTCAACAGGAACTGCCTGCCTGGACTTGTTTCTCTCCCTGCTTCCCTTTCCTCTGTTCTAACCCTCTGGGGCTCAAGGCTGTAAATTGGTTTTGCTTTAACAGCAAAGGTTTAATACTTTTTTTTGCCCCTTTTCAAAGCACTCTGTCTTCCGGAGTTTCCCAGGAGGAGGAGCGTGAGGTAGAGGTGGCTCTTGTGAACAGTCTCTGGCTTGCTTTGTCTGAATATGGATTTCTCTGGCCCAGTCTCATGTCCCTGGCCACTGCCCAGGGTGAGGGGTGGGCACACTATGCTCTTCCCGCAAGTCGAGAGAGCCTGGAGTGGGAGCTGGAGCCACGTGGGGCTGAGCGGCCCCTGTCTGGCTTGCTGGGTGATGGGGGCAGGTCTCCCCTGGTCTGGGGCCCAGTCCCCACCTGTGAAACGAGGGTCTGCTGGCTGCGTACCCTGTGCCATCAAGTCTGCTCCTCTGCATCTCGGGCTTCGGCAGCATGGCTCCCCTTACTTCTTCCCCATCAGATGGCTGGGCAGGCATCTGGTCCCCACTTTACAATGTGGAACACATTCAGAGGTGGTTGGCTCCATCTGGCTAATTGGGCTGGGTGGAGGGGGCTCCAGACCTCCTGACTCCTGGTGCCTTGGGAGCCTTGATCCTGGCCTGAGCTGTGCTGTGGGACTAGGCGCAAGTCGCTGCCCCTCTCCGAGCCTCTGGCTCTCCAGCCACGGAGGGGATCCAGGGCTTCGGCCACACTCTTTGGGACGGTGCCTGCTGCAGGCCTGTGCTACAGGATCAGGGCCCTCTAATGGAAAGGGAGGTGATGCTGGGGGTGTGTCTGGCCTCCCAGACTCTCACCCTCTCTCCCTTGGCTCTGGTCCTGCTTGTAGAAATGAGTTCTCCCCATGCCCTCCCCCTGTGGGAGACCCCGGCTTGGGGGGGGGGCACGGTAATGCTGCTGTGCTCCCCCTCCCCCGTGGAAGCTGAGACAAGGGAATTATTTTTGGAACAAGAGCGGTTACACAACAAATGAATTATTTATCTTTGGGTATGGAGGGGAGAAGGCATTTTGTTGGGCTTCTTAATTCCTTTCCTGGATTGGAAGGTGCCTGCCTGGGTATGTGGTCGTGTGTGTAAGGGCCCATTTGTCCAACAGAAGACTGTGGGCGTGGGTTGCATTCTGGCTCACGTGAGGGCATGTGGGTCCTTGTGCAGGCAGGTGGATGAGTGTGGACAGGAGTGCTGAGGTGTGTGTTGTGTATGTGTGTGCACACGCATGCACCTGACCTGTCACTGTCCTGTCTTCCTTCTCTGCCCACCGTCCTCAGATTCTGTCCCCTTCTTCCTATTCCTTGTTTCTTGTCTCCTTCCTTCCAGACCTCTTGACCCCCTCCTCCCTCTCTCGCTGCCTGCCACCCTCCCTTCTTTGATGCAACAGGGACCCCAGAGTGCTGCTGAAACCAAGGGCCCCCGGGGGAGGGGTGGAGAAGGAGCAGGGCCCCGCTGGAGCTTCACTGGGGCTGCTCTGAGCCTTCACTGATCTGTCCCCCCTCTCGGTGCTGCCTTTCAGGAGCCAGGAGACAGATGGGTCTCTTCCTTCCTGTCCCGTCTCTCAAGCTCCCTCCTCAGAGCTTCATTCTCCAGCCTCCTGTGGGAATCGTGGGAATCGTCTGAAGTTTGAGCCTAGAACCAGAGGAGGAGGAGGAGGAGGAGGAAGAAGACAAGGAAGAGGAGGAGGAGGAGGGAGAGGAAGTCTTGAGAGCCCGTGCACCTTTCCAGAAACAGGCGGTGGGGGTGCGTCCCAGGCCCATCCTCGGTGGCCCACGCCTGCCAGTAGCACCCCTGAGAGGACCCCCCCCCCACCGCCGCCCTCTACCGCGGTTGGCACCGGCCGCGTCTGCTCCCTCGGGGGGACCCCTGTGCCGGGGGTCGCCCCCAAGATGGTGGCGGCCCCAGGGAGGACTGTGCCGCCAGCCCCAGCCTCCCGCTGCTAGGTCCCCTGTGCCCCGGGCCCCCCTTACCCCAAGCCCGGCCTTCCAGGGGGGCCACGGCCGGCGTCATGCTGCGCCTGGGGCTGTGCGCCGCCGCGCTGCTGTGCGTGTGCCGGCCGGGCGCCGTGCGCGCCGACTGCTGGCTCATCGAGGGCGACAAGGGGTACGTGTGGCTGGCCATCTGCAGCCAGAACCAGCCGCCCTATGAGACCATCCCGCAGCACATCAACAGCACCGTGCACGACCTGCGGCTCAACGAGAACAAGCTCAAGGCCGTGCTCTACTCCTCGCTCAACCGCTTCGGGAACCTCACCGACCTCAACCTCACCAAGAACGAGATCTCTTACATCGAGGACGGCGCCTTCCTGGGCCAGTCGAGCCTGCAGGTGCTGCAGCTTGGGTACAACAAGCTCAGCAACCTGACGGAGGGCATGCTGCGCGGCATGGGCCGCCTGCAGTTCCTCTTCCTGCAGCACAACCTCATCGAGGTGGTGACGCCTGCCGCCTTCTCTGAGTGCCCGAGCCTCATCAGCATCGACCTGTCCTCCAACCGCCTCAGCCGCCTGGACGGCGCCACCTTCGCCAGCCTGGCCAGTCTCATGGTGTGCGAGCTGGCCGGCAACCCCTTCAACTGTGAGTGTGACCTCTTCGGCTTCCTCGCCTGGCTGGTGGTCTTCAACAATGTCACCAAGAACTACGACCGGCTGCAGTGCGAGTCCCCACGCGAGTTCGCCGGCTACCCGCTGCTGGTGCCCCGGCCCTATCACAGCCTCAACGCCATCACCGTGCTCCAGGCCAAGTGCCGCAACGGCTCGTTGCCCGCCCGGCCTGCGAGCCACCCCACGCCCTACTCCACCGACGCCCAGAGGGAGCCCGATGAGAACTCGGGCTTCAACCCCGACGAGATCCTTTCGGTGGAGCCCCCGGCCTCGTCCACCACAGATGCATCGGCGGGGCCCGCCATCAAGCTGCACCACGTCACCTTCACTTCGGCCACCCTGGTGGTCATCATCCCGCACCCCTACAGCAAGATGTATGTCCTGGTCCAGTACAACAACAGCTACTTCTCCGACGTCATGACGCTCAAGAACAAGAAGGAGATCGTCACGCTCGACAAGCTGCGGGCGCACACCGAGTACACCTTCTGCGTGACCTCGCTGCGCAACAGCCGCCGCTTCAACCACACCTGCTTGACCTTCACCACGCGGGACCCCGTCCCGGGCGACCTGGCGCCCAGCACCTCCACCACCACCCACTACATCATGACCATCCTGGGCTGCCTCTTCGGCATGGTCATCGTGCTGGGCGCCGTCTACTACTGCCTGCGCAAGCGGCGCATGCAGGAGGAGAAGCAGAAGTCGGTCAAGGTCAAGAAGACCATACTGGAGATGCGCTACGGGGCGGATGTGGATGCCGGCTCTGTGGTCCACGCCGCCCAGAAGCTGGGCGAACCTCCCGTGCTGCCCGTGTCCTGTATGTCCTCCATCCCCTCCATGATTGGGGAGAAGCTGCCCACCTCCAAGGGGCTGGAGGCTGGGCTGGACACCCCCAAGGTGGCCACCAAGGGCAACTACATCGAGGTGCGCACAGGCGCGGGTGGGGATGGCCTGGCCCGGCCTGAGGATGACCTCCCGGACCTGGAGAACGGCCAGGGCTCGGCCGCCGAGATCTCCACCATCGCCAAGGAGGTGGACAAGGTCAACCAGATCATTAACAACTGCATCGATGCCCTGAAGCTGGACTCGGCCTCGTTTCTGGGGGGTGGCGGCGGCAGCGGGGACCCCGAGCTGGCCTTCGAGTGCCAGTCCCTCCCCGCGGCCGCCGCCGCCGCCGCCGCCTCGGCCGCCCCCCCTGGGGCGCTGGAGCGGCCCAGCTTCCTCTCGCCCCCGTACAAGGAGAGCTCCCACCACCCGCTCCAGCGCCAGCTGAGCGCCGACGCCGCCGTGGCCCGCAAGACCTGCAGCGTGTCGTCCAGCGGCTCCATCAAGAGCGCCAAGGTCTTCAGCCTGGACGTGCCCGACCACCCGGCCGCCGCGGGGCTGGCCAAGGGCGACTCCAAGTACATCGAGAAGGGCAGCCCCCTCAACAGCCCGCTGGACCGGCTCCCGCTGGTGCCGGCGGGCAGCGGCGGCGGCGGCATCCACCACCTGGAGGTGAAGCCCGCCTTCCACTGCAGCGAGCACCGGCACAGCTTCCCGGCGCTGTACTACGAGGAGGGCGCCGACAGCCTGAGCCAGCGCGTGTCCTTCCTCAAGCCGCTGACCCGCTCCAAGCGGGACTCCACCTACTCGCAGCTCTCCCCCAGACACTACTACTCAGGTTACTCGTCCAGCCCTGAGTACTCCTCCGAGAGCACGCACAAGATCTGGGAGCGCTTCCGGCCCTACAAGAAGCACCACCGGGAGGAGGTGTACATGGCCGCAGGCCACGCCCTGCGCAAGAAGGTCCAGTTCGCCAAGGACGAGGACCTGCACGACATCCTCGATTACTGGAAGGGGGTCTCGGCCCAGCAGAAGCTGTGACCCTCTCCTTCCCGGTGAGGCCGGAGGGGGAGGGCTGGGGGCTCGTGGGGAAGGGCCCGGCGGCCCGGCCGGGGCGGGGAGGGGGGTGACGGGGGGCGCTGGGGCCGAGGCCGAGGAGTGGACGCACACGCACACCCGCACGCACGCACCCATGCACACACCTGACCACCACCTGACTGTGAACAACCACCACCCGACAATAACGGACAGGAAAACAAAGACACGTTCTCCTTAAAGTTTACACACTGATACCGAAACCAGTCGTCTTTACTGTGCTGCCCAGGGACTCTGCTGGGGTGTGCGGGGCTGGGGGGGCGGGGCGCAGGCCAGGAAAGAAGCTGAAAGGGGGTGTGGGTTCCGGGGCTCTGGGACTAGGGATGGGTTTGGGGGCAGAGGAGTCCGGGGCGGGGAGAGGGTTCCCCTCTCCCACCCCCGGCTCTGGGGACAGGTCACTCACATGGAGATTTAGCACCAGGCAGACACTGGGCATCATTTCCTTTCTTTATGGCTGGGGAAACTGAGGCTCAGAGAAAGGAGGTGATAACCCCAGGGCCACACGTGGCAGGTTAGGCCCTTGCCCAACTTCCCAGCCCCATGCTGTGTCCCCGCCCTTCGTCTGCCCGCCACCCCCTTCCGGAGCTGTGGTCTCCTGGGGCTGAGGAACTTGAGAATCAGGCAGGTGCTCTTCCTTTCTAGAAAGCCCCACAGCCATGCCCCCCGCCCCAAGTGTGGAGCTGTGATTCATCACACTGGGGGTCCTTCGCCCCCTTGCCAGCACCCAGGAGAGATGGGAGGTCTTGCTTGCGAGAAAGGAGCAGAGGCACCAGAGGCACGGGGCCATTCCACCAGCCCCCTTCAAGTGTCTTCCAAGTAGCCTGGGAGCTGCTTCTGGGGCCTGAGGAGAGAGCAGCGGGCCAGCTCCCACCGCCTCTCAGGTGCAGGCCCCCTTGCCCCACCCCGCAGCCTCTCTGGGCCCCTAGGGCCCCTACTCATCCCAGAGGGCAGCAGTGAACTGTGATGCCTGGGAGCAGTGGGGAGGCAGGGTGTCACGGGGGTCTCTCTGCCTGTGCCCGCACGTCCTGGCCTCCCGCCTGCCTGACCCCCAGGTGGGACTTCGGGGGCAGCATCTCTCGGCCTGCCCAGGGGAAGGAGGGCTTTCCCAGGCTTACTCACCCACCACTTCTTGGCTGCCCTTCCCTCCCCACCCTCTGGCCAGAGGGGCTCCCATGTTTCCATGGAAATGGCCGCTCCTCCCCTTGCAGACCCCCACCCAACATCGAACAAAGCACAAACAGTGAGCACCACCCCTCCCTGCTGGGGGGGGAGCGCAGGCAGGTTCTTGGGGCCCCTCCCTCTTCCTGGCCAGCTTCTGTCTCCATGGCAACCCAGGGCCTGGCAGTTGGGACTGTTGGGCTCCTGGGGGTTCTCTCTCAGTGTGGGCGGTGGAGGGTGGTAAGGGAGGGCAGGGCCAGGTGGCTGTGGCCTCTCTCACAGCTAGGGGCTTTCAGGGATGAGTCTGGGGGCTGGGGGAGGCTGACCTGGGGTCCTGAGGCTGTGGGGGCTTGAGCACACTGTCAGGGTGCTGAGGGGCCCTTCACCTTTGGTTAGGACGTGGGCCAACGGGCGGTGGGGACAACTATAGCTTTGCCCACCTGCCAATGTGCTGCTTGGCTCCCCACCCACCTCAGGATGGGGAGGAGCCCACTCAGCTCCCCCCACAGCCCTGTTGGAGACCCCTAGCCTCTGGCCTGTCACCCCGTTGGGTTTCTTGAGATTTGGGGAGTGTGGCTGTGGGGTGAGAGTGGGCACTGGGGTGGGATCAAGACCTGTACTGTGTGTAGGGGGCGGTCCTGACCAGGAAAGCTAGTGCCATCTCCTGGGCTGGGGTGGGGGTGTCTAGCGACCTTTCTGCCAGGGGTAGGGTCTGGGGGAGGTCTTTTGGAGGGTTGCCAGGGCTCAACGGAGCGCCTCTCTTACACCCACTTGGGCGACAGACCAAGCCCAGGGCTCACTTTGGGAGTGACATTTGCAAAGAAAGGACTGTTTTTCTGGGGAATAGAGAGGAGGGGGCCAGCAGGATAACGCAGAGCAGACCTCCCTCAGCCCCTGAAACCTGGCCCCCCCAACCCCTCCTCACACCAGATTGGCAAAACTGAGAACAGCAAGCAGGCAAAGCCAGTGGTGTGAGAAAGCAGATTCCTGTTATATTTGCATGACGATTTTACTGTATTTTTCTGAGCAAACATCTGTCGTGTATGTGCCAGTTTGTCCAGACTCCCAGGCCCCCCTCCCGCCACCCCCTCTTGCCCACATTCCCTCTGTTGTGATCTGACAAGCAGCTCTTGAAACCTGGGGAGGGACCAGCTCTGCAAAAGACCCAAAACAGGTGCCACCGAAACACAGCCCCCACCCCGTACCCGTCTCCTGTCTTTCTGAATGGTGGATCCTGCAAGCGTTGCCTCACCCTGTGGGTCCCAGTTTCGTGCCCTCCTCCTTCCCCCTCCTCCCTGCCAGAGAAGGGTAGCCCCAGGGAAGGGAGCATGGGAGGACCTCTTTATCCCACTTGCTGCCCTTCTCAGATGAAGATGGGGGGTGCTGAAGAGGGAAGGGCTGGGTGGTTTGGCCATCAGGTTGGTGGGGGGACAGTCACACTGCTGAATACTGGGGGCTGAGAGCTCAGGGCTTCATGGGTGGTTTTATGGGGAGGCTTGGGGCCCTGAGTGGGGGGGAGCCCATGGAAGGAGCTGGGGCCCAGGGTGGCCTGGCCTCAGTGGAGATGGAGCTTCCCCCGGGGAAGGAAGGGAGCCTCACCCTTGGAAGGTGCGGGAGCCCCACCCTTGCCATTCCCCCATCATTCCTGGTTGAAGATGACCTCTAAAAACCGCAGGCCATCTTACTTTGGGGGCTTTAAGGCTAGGTCTCCGTCTTAATGGCGAGGGTCTTGCCACCTTGGGAGGCAATCAGCCTTCACAACCTAGATCGCGCCAACCTTGGAGACAGAACAGGATCTAACTTGGGCCTCTGGCCTCCCAGCCAGGCTGTATCTTCAGCTGCCCAGCCAGTGCCCTCCACCTGGGAAAAGTGCCAGTGCACCGTAGCCCACCTTGGAGGCTTTCTTGCATCTGTGTCCTATATCTTCCTGTTCAGGATACTTCTTCTCCCAGCCGTGAGCAAAATACGAGACACAAATGAACATTCCCGTTGAGGCGTCAGGCTGGCCGAGGCCCTGTGTTTGTAATGGCGATGAGCACGGTGGGCCTGGGCCGGAGCCTGGGCAGGTGGGGAGGGTGGGCAGGCAGGAGGGAAGGGAAGGGGAAGCTACTGGGCAAGGCGGAGGGCGAGGAAGAGGAGGAGATGTGGGTGCTGTACCCTGGACCTCCTGAGGAGGCCTCCTTACCTTGGGTTGTGCCTGGGCTTTGCTGTCACTGTCAGAGCATCTCCAGAGGAAATTCCTGGGTACCTATCGCTGGAGGGTGGCACCAGGAGGGCTACTGTCACTGGGAGGGCTGGCGCTGCTAACCCTCTGTTGGAGCTAATGGTTTTCCAGAAGGGAAAAGCAGAGGTCGGGGGCGGGAGGGTACAAACAAAAAAACACCTTAGTGTAGTGTAGATACCTCCACAGGGGTCCCAGGGCCTGCCCCTACCTGCGGGAGGCCCCTCCCCTCTGCACGGCTCCCAGGGGGCCAGGGGACAGTGCCAGAGGACTGTGGAGGCTGCCCCCAGTCCAGGCTGGGGGTGGGGTAGGGTAGGGCTATCTGTGGGGTGGTGGGAGTGGAAAGACCCACGGGACAGCAAGAGTAGGCCTGCAGGGCCCCAAGGGCTGGAGGGGCAGGGGAGAGGCTGGGCCTGGCCCTGGGGCTCTTTCAAGTTGCGGACTAGAAGCCGCTCAGCATCCCCACTCCTGGAAATTTGACAGAGAGGGAACAGAAGCTCAGGAAAGGAAAGGAAGGAAATCTTCTAGGGTCTCGAAACCAGATAGGGCTGGACCGAGTCCAGGAAGGGGAACCAGGCATGGGGACCAGGAGTAACAGGCCCTAGCTTGTAAAGGCCTCCTGTGCAGACAAGGGACAGCCACAAAATGTTCCCCAGTGGGGGACACTGTGTGGAGAATTAAAAAATAAAAACGGAGGGGATGGTGCTCAGGGCATGGGGGAGGGGCTCAGGGCACCCCTCTGACAGGGGCCCGGCTGGGAGGACTAACCCACCAGCTGCAAGGACCAGACCAGAGGGGAGGGGGTGAGGCGTGGCTGGGTGTCCCCAAGAAGCTCCTCAGGTGTCCCCACCCCCTCTGAGGGAGCCTACCCCACCCCACTGGTGGCTGAGCAGCGGGGGGGATGGGGCTCTTTCTGGGTGGCAGCACTGGGGGTGTCTGACCCTGAGGGGCCTAAGGGGGCAGGGCTGACCCGTGCCCAGGGGGGCTGGCGGGAAGGCTGGGGCTTGCTCGATCCATCCCTCCCCACTGAGGCTTCTGCTCCGCAGTGCGCCCTCCGTCCCAGGAGCTGCAGGGCTCCTTGTCCTCCATCCTGACCCACGTCCTCCCACCTCTAAGACAGAACCAGTATTTACACTCTTTGCCTCTCCTGCCTGCCTCAGAAGCCTCATTAAAGGTCCCTCACTGCTGCTGAGCTGAGGGAGAGGAAGGGGGTGTCAAACGGGGTGCGTGGGAGGCTGTGGGCTTTCTCTTGCTTCTTGCCCCTCGCCCAACAAGCACAGGGCTGGACAGGGGCAGGGGTCCCTCCTGGCTCCCCCCTCCCCTCCTCCCTCCGTTGCTCTCTCCCTCCCCCCACAAGGAGCCACCAGCCCCGTGGGCACCTGCGGCTGGCTTGGCACCTGGTTTGGGTACTGCAGAGCTGGACTCCCGGCCCTGGGCTATGAACCTGTGACCCCTAGCTGTGTGTGGACCTTTCCTTCCTCGGGGGGGGGTGGCCCAAAACCTCTCCTTTTCTTCTTTTGGGGGGGGTAATAACTTCATTTATTTTCTCTTCCCTCTATCTGCCTCTCCCTCCTCCCGATTTCCTGTTTTAAACTGAATGGCACGAAATTGTTTTCCTCAACTCGGAGATTCCT
Source organism: Canis lupus familiaris (assembly GCF_011100685.1). Lineage (NCBI taxonomy): Eukaryota > Metazoa > Chordata > Mammalia > Carnivora > Canidae > Canis > Canis lupus. The sequence continues at coordinate 28,192,819 of NC_049231.1, forward strand.
GTATGGAGAGAATCAATTTCTATATTTGCAATAAATTTCTTATTTAAAACAATGGGGCCGAGGTCTGTGTTGAATGTCGACCCCCTCCCTCCCCCTGCCCCCTGGCCCCCTCCCCTCACCAGCCCCTGCCAAGAGGGTGTCCCAGCACTTCCACTTTCCCTTTCTCGATGGAGCCCCGCACGCAGGGTTGAGGTGTGTGGCCCACGGATGGGCAGCCGCCACCCTGGTCAAGGGAGAAAGCAGTGTGTGTGCCAGAGAGCAGGGGCCAGCAGGAGATGACAGGGTCACGGTTCCCCTGCACCCCACAAGCCTGGCTGGCTAGGGGGCCTGGTGGCATCTCTTCCTGAGGACCTGGGCAGCCCTCTGCCAGCTGCCCTCCTTCGCCTTGTGGGGCCCCTGGCCTCCATCGTCCCTGCATTCAGCCAGACCCGAGAGACGGACAGGGTGTGGGCCTTACAAGTCTCGGCTGATGTGCGGGGATGATGTCCCCTGGCCGGTGGCCTGCTTGCAACTGTTCTCTGCCCTTCGAGAGGGGCGGGTATGGGGCCCAGCGGGTCGCCTGCCAGTGGTCAGGCCAACTTCCGGGCAGCCTGCCCAGTCCCACCGGGTCTCCGAACGGGTCTGCTGCCCTTTCCTGCACAGCTAGGAGCCGCCTCTGCTCCTTCAGGGATCAAGAGATGCAACTTGTCTCTGGCCTGGCAGGGAGTTCAGGTCTTCATCCAGGGAAACCCTCGCTTAGGTGGGGCCTGGGCAAGCCCCACCTCCTCGTTTCCCCAGGCCACCCTGTGCATGGACCCCTGCTCTCCAACTGCTGCCAACCACCACCACCCCTCCCCCACCCGCCCCCGGAAGCCCTTGGATTCAACCTGGATCGCTATGGGGGTCCTCTGAGTGGACTCGCTGGCGCCCAGCTATTCTTCTGTGAGTGATGTCACACGGTGGCACGTGGCAGCTCTGACCCCGGGTCAGGTGTCCCCATGGCCCTGGTGGCCCTTGGCCAATGGGTCTGTGCTGATCGCTTTCACCTCCCTGAGAACTGGTGTGCACTGGGGGATCTTTCTGGAAAAGCCCCTGTCTGAGCCCGTGCTGGCGTCCCATCTCCTCTCAGCTACCCTGGGGCACCCCGCCCTGCTGTCTCAAGGTGGCAGCTGCCTGGCCCACAGTCTCCTGAGACTGCTGCTTCTTGGCTCTTACCAAGCAGCCCATAGCTCGTGTCCTGTTTCCTGGGAGAAGGTTCAGGATGAACTTGCGTCGTGGGATGGGAGAAGAGAGGGGCATGTCTGCTGGAGGGGTCAGAGTAGGGGGCAGAGTCTGGGGTCTCATAAGCTCTAGCATCTCAGGCCTGCAGCTGGGGCTGCCCCGGGGTCCCCCAGCCTGGCTGAGGCTCGGGACCACCCTGCCCAGACACTTTCCTGTGACACTTTGCTCCAGCGTCTCCATCAGCATGGGCCTTTCCTTTTGGAGGGGGTCTCATTATTCCCAAGGATACAAAGCCATGACCCAAGGTGGGCCTGAGCCGGGGTGGGCGTGGGGGGTCCAGGCCAGTCTAGGTCATTCCATTCCTGCGACCCTAAGCAACTCGGACTCCCACGTTCCTTTCCACAGGGGTCTTAGGGTCATCTGCAGTTACTGGGAATTTGGAAGTGTCTTCAAGGACAACTTTGCTTTTGTGAACAGAAAGACTCATTCTGTTATTACTCAGGTACAAATGTAAAGACCTTTTAGCTCTTTCATTTCGGTACAGGACTCATTCTATTTATAAGTCTAGTAAATTTTCGTATTCACATAAGGGGATTTGGGTTAATTTAGGTCCTGTTTACAAAATGCAATTAATCAAATGTCCTTAACTGCCCCAAACTTTATCCAGAAATGCATGCTATCTGTTTTCCTTTTTAAATATTTCATTTAGTTGAAGAACAAACAAAGCCTTACATCCTGACAGATTTCTACTTGCTCCTAGGGTGACTTTGGTCTCTTGTCATGTACCAATCTTCTTATCACATGAGTGGTATTTTCAAGGAAAATCACAATCCCGAAATAATTCCCGATATACAAACAATCCATTTGAATTTCAAGGACTCTGGTGCGTTCAAGAGCAAACAGCACAAATAACCCAAAACACTAAATACGCCCAGGTATCTTAATGCCGATGTGAATCCTACAAACGTGACACGTGGGTTTCGTACCTACTTATTCTTCCTGGGGGAGGAGGTGTTCTTCCAGTGACGAGACACATGTCACCCAACGAGTCTGCCTTGTGGGCACTTGGGGGTAAAACCTTCTTGCTGACTGGGGCTCCCACGTACCGGAGATTTCAGCTGGGGTCTGGGATCTGGGCGCTATGGACAGAGGAGACCCCTCTTTTTACACTTTCCGGGTTGTGCCACGGAAGCCAGTGTCCGCAGGTGATCTGGTTCTTCTGTCTTCTCCAGGAAGTTTACTGCCCCATCCTGTCTTTCTGGCCTTGAGTTGCCCCCTCAGGACCGCCGTCTCCTCAAGATTCGCCAACAGTCCTCCCGCAGACGCGGGCTCCCACTTGGCAGCATGCTCCCGGGATGGCTCTCTGGGCTCGGCCCGGGTTTGGTTTGAAGGAGTTCACAGTTCTAGGGTTATTCTGTGACCTTCTCATAGCTGCGGGCCAACAAATTTGCTCTTCTATTCAGTCCCTTAGCTCAGGTCCCCTCCCCTGGGCTCCCACCTCCCCTTACTCCACAGCAGCAAAATCTCTTCCTCTGGAGATGTCTGCAAGCTCAGCCCTGTGCCTGCAGGGCACTGGGGACGTCACTGGGTCTTGGCTGGTTCTCAGAGGCAAGTCTCTGCAGGCACGGTCCTGCGCACCCCAGCCACTGGCCCGTGACCCCCGGGACCTGGCTTCTCCCAGGCCTGCCTGCCTCTTGGTTCTGCCTCGGGTGGTCAAGGTGTCTGTGGGACCCCAAGGTAGCCTCTTGCAGGCCACAGCCAGGGCAACCTCAGGCCGGGCTGACCCCTGACCTGGGCTCCTGGTTGCCTCATTCCCCAGCTGCCCTTTCCTGCACAGCTAGGAACCGCCCCTGCTCCTTCAGGGATCAAGAGATGCAACTTGTCTCTGGCCTGGCAGGGAGTTCAGGTCTTCATCCAGGGAAACCCTCGCTCAGGTGGGGCCTGGGCAAGCCCCACCTCCTCGTTTCCCCAGGCCACCCTGTGCATGGACCCCTGCTCTCCAACTGCTGCCAACAACCACCACCTCCCCTTCCCCACCCGCCCCCGGAAGCCCTTGGATTCAGCCTGGATCGCTATGGGGGTCCTCTGAGTGGACTCGCTGGCGCCCAGCTATTCTTCTGTGAGTGATGTCACACGGTGGCACGTGGCAGCTCTGACCCCGGGTCAGGTGTCCCCATGGCCCTGGTGGCCCTTGGCCAATGGGTCTGTGCTGATCGCTTTCACCTCCCTGAGAACTGGTGTGCACTGGGGGATCTTTCTGGAAAAGCCCTGTCTGAGCCCGTGCTGGCGTCCCATCTCCTCTCAGCTACCCTGGGGCACCCCGCCCTGCTGTCTCAAAGTGGCAGCTGCCTGGCCCACAGTCTCCTGAGACTGCTGCTTCTTGGCTCTTACCAAGCAGCCCATAGCTCGTGTCCTGTTTCCTGGGAGAAGGTTCAGGATGAACTTGCGTCGTGGGATGGGAGAAGAGAGGGGCATGTCTGCTGGAGGGGTCAGGGTAGGGGGCAGAGTCTGGGGTCTCATAAGCTCTAGCATCTCAGGCCTGCAGCTGGGGCTGCCCTGGGGTCCCCCAGCCTGGCTGAGGCTTGAGGCCACGGCACTCAGCGGCTTTCCCCTAGCCCTGTCTGAGGCCTCCTCCTGCATCGTCTGTAAGGATGGAGCACTGCTAGCCCCTCCCTCTGGGAAGGCCCTTGAAGTCTATTCCTGGGCAGCAGCAGCACTTGAGGCAATTTCAGAGTAGCTGAGGTGCTTTTCTCGAATTTTTAGACAATGGGGTTGGAGAATCCAGTTCTGGGTCTGGACTTTCTCTTGGCCCCAATTCACCCCATTTCCCAGATTTCAAGTGCCCAACTGTAGCTTGTAGGTCCCCCTGAATTTGCTGTCTTCCACATGGATGAATGCTTGTTCCTCCAGGGAACAATGCTTGTTCCTCCTCTAGCCCCACAGGCACTTTTACCTGCAAGAAAGGAGACCTGGTGCCAGATGTGAGGCAGAGGTGAAGGTTCTGGGCTTCTACATTCACTGGGTCTTCCTCCTCCTTCCGAGGGTCACTCTGGAGCCTGTTCCTGGCCCTGTTCCAGCCTTGCCCCCCCCCCCCCCCAGAATTCAGTTGTGGTGTTGAGCTCTAGGAGCATCCTCTCCTTCATGCTTGTCTTGGGTCCCAGAACATCCCGACATGAGTCCCAGATGGCAGGGTCTCTGGCTGGTTGACTCAGAGCAATCTGCCTGCCCTCCACTCCTCACTGGAGAATTCTGTGACTTGATCTATGGGGTCCAGTCTCCAGGTGAAGTTCGGGGCTGCCTCTCTGGCCTGGGCTGGGTCCCCCTCCTCTGCCCCTAGGCCTGGGGCCCCAGCCTGCTGTCTGTGAACCTCCCTCCTCAGTGCCAAGTCCGCAGCTCCCCTCTAAACTGGAGGCCCTGTCCCAATCTTTCTCGGACTTGAAGAGCCCTTCCCTGCATCTCTGACAGCCCGTCTCCGGTCCTCCTGGTTCTTGCCGAGCTAAACAAGATCAGGTGTGACGGGGGTTGCATGGTGACAGGGATGGGGATGTGGGAAGTTGTAGCCTCTCAAAGTCCCTGACCTCGACATCCTTGCCTACTCTTTCCCTGACCTACAGTTCCAGCAGCCTCCCGTCCCCTCGTGTAAAGAGCTACAGGAATCTGGAATGGCCCAGGACGTAAAACTTGCTCTCCACCCCTTCCTCCTCTCGCTTTGGCAGACAATATTTCCATTTCCTAGCCTGTATAATAGCCATGAATGTAGGGACTTTGGCGTGGGCTCTGCTGCAGGGAATGGAATTCTCTAGAGCTAATCGAAGCAGGAAGGATTCATGGGAGGAGACTAACAGGTGTACAGAGGACCCAGATTCGAGCTTGTGCTTTCCGGACGGACATTCCCCCAGGCCATCTGTGAGCCTGCTGCTCCCTGGTCCCTTAGGAAGCCCAGAGCTGCCGGCACCGGGACCACCACAGCCAAATGGGCGATGGTGGAAGCTGGTGCTGGGCTGAGGGCTCCCCCGCTGAAACCGGAACGGGGGTGGGGGGGAGGGAATGGCACAGAAGCAGAAGCCTGCCCTCTGCCCCCTTTCCTCCTTCCACACCTCTCTGAAGAGTATGTGACCTGCAGAGCCAAACCACCTCTGGCCCTCAGCTTCAAGATGGTCTGGGCAGGTGGCTTTTCACTTGGGCGGCTGTGCCAGCAGGGTGCCTGGCAGGAGGGCGGGGCAACCCCTCCCATCTCTTCCCGGGGCCAAGTTGCCTTTAATTCCCATGGCAACCGTGTGAAGTAGGTGCTTTAGCTCTGTTTTGGGGGAACAGGATCTGAAACAGGAAGTTCCTTGAGCTGGTAAGGCTTTGTCAAGAACAGCCGGCCGGAGCCCGCCACGTTTCACTCCCAAGCCTTGCTTGTTCCTCTAGGTATCTTCTTCCAGATATCCCCTCAGGTCAAGGTTCACAGGCCCAAGGCCAAGGTAGGGCGCTGCAGGACCTCCCACCCTGGAGGCCAGCAGAGAGTGGAGCGCAGGCCCAGGGCCTGTGACCGGCCTGGGTCTTGAACTTACATGAAGCTGTCCCAAGGCCCGCCAGTGCCTGCATTCTTGATTCTTGCTGTTAAGATCCTGGTTACTGCTGGGCTCTCTGTTATGGATCCTATGTTTCAAGTTGAGAAGAAGTCCAGAAAATAGGGGTTGGGGAGAACCTTCTCAGGTCATAGGGAGCATGGCATGACCTGGGAGGATGGAGGTCAGATCTTAGGATGTTTTGACTAGGCCCCAGAGATGGGAAGGGGAGGAGGCAGAGGGGTCCAGGGTCAAGAGGGGCTCTAGCTCGGGCTGTGCACATCAGAGGGTGTGCTCTAGCCCTCTAGCCCCCAGCTCCCCCTCAAGGGGCAACAAGTCTGCAGGGCCGACGGGTGCATGCCCGGGGCCTCATGGCTTCTAGACCCTGCTCAGAATACCTGGGATCCTGACATTGTCTGCCTAGCTGGCCCTAGACCTGCTGCCAGGTTCTGTCCTCTCAAGAGTGGACTGTGCTGCCCATGTGACGCCCCCCCCTCGCCAGTAGGAGGGATGGCCAAGGGTAGCTGCGGGCCTGTGGTGTGTGGACAGAGCTTGGAGGTGTGGGTTGGAGGATTACAGGCATCTGCAAGAGCTCCCTTAAATTGTGGGCTAGTGCTGAGGGTGAGAAGGGAAAGGGGGGGAGGGTTGTGCTTTGGGCCAGGAAAAAGGGCTCTCAGGGCCACCACACTCAGAAGTCTCAAGAATTTGAAATTCAAATCTGTCATAGGTCATTAGGAAGGTGTATTTGCGTCAAAGCAGGAGGATGTCCTCACAGTTTGTTAGCTTGATTTATAACTGTCAAATATTTAGATGACAGTATGTGAGCTTCCCTCTGTGCTCTGGCCCAGGCTTTGCAAGCACCAGGGGCGGGCCTGAGCTCAGGGCTCATGGAGCCCACCAGGGTGGCAGATGGTGCGGCACGGGCCCACTGTGCAGGAAAAGTCTCTATAAATGGTGTCAGACAAGGAAATGGTTTTGCTTTTTTGTGTCTGGGCAGGAGCAGGTGGGCTCGAAAGTCGGTCACAGAGGAGGGAATGACCGTGTGAGGCGGGGCGGGGATGGAAGTGAAGATGGCCCAGCTTGGGCCCAGAGTTGGGAGGCGGGGGGTGGATTTTGTCTCCCAGGGGAAGAGGGATGATGGAGCTGGCTCCTGAGGGGGTGAGGTGTGGGGGTAAGGGGAGGTCAAACAGGCAGTTAGCGTTGGTGCTATTGTCCTGACCCTGAGGGTCCACCCACGAGCCTTGCCCTATGTGCCATCTGGGGCACCGTCCTGGCTGGCATCTGCCGTGGAAAAACTTAAAGGAGACACGGCCTCGTCCCTTGGAAGCCAAGAGAGGCTGGGGTGGAACAGTGGCGATGGACGCCCAGGGGTGGGGGGCTGCCTGGATGCCACTATCCCCTTCACTGTCTCTAAAGTTCCCTTCACATCCTCTAGATGAGGATTAAAGGCAGAATGTAACCCTAGTACCTAGTGGGGCCTCATGTGGCTTGGTCTCTGCAGCGGATGCCGTTCCAAAAAGCCCAGTCCAGCCATCGAATAGCAAGGGAAGGGGACGCTGCTCTTCCCTGGCTCTCTCGAAGGACATCAGGATTGCATGTAGGATTCATGGCGATCCTTTTCAGAGGCCTCTCTTTAATCTGTTCATTTGTCTCATGCCTAGGAACTGCTCCCACACTCCCTCCCTCCACTTCTCTGGTGTTGCTGCTGTTGCTCTGCTCCTGGCATTCCCCCCTCCCCAGTTTTGGTCCACGGGTACCCCCCTTCCCAGCCCTTTCTGGCCTAAGGACCATTCTGACTTTGGATGTGACATCGCCTCACCAGTGTTCCTTTAACAGTTGCCAACCAATCCCCACATAAGTCCCTGAGCTGTCACAGTGCCAGGCCTGCTGTTGGCTGCTTTGCTGGAGTAGGGGGTGAGTGGTCCATGGCTCCTGCCCTGAAGGAGCTCACCTCAGGGACAAAGCACCTTCTATGTGTTGGCACTGTGTTTGCACATGATGCTAACCATTTAAACCTCGCAATAGTGCCATGAGGTGGGCATCAGGTCATTAGATCTTTGCAGCATGCTCATGAGAGACACGGTGCTATTCTTATCCTCTGTGTATAGACCAGGGGACCGAGGCTCAGCAAACACTAATTAATATAGGCAAGGCCAGACTCACACAGCTCATGCCCCTGCCTCAGGCCTGGCTGCCCCGACCACCCATCAGTGGATGATGACTCATCCCAGGCCAGGCTGTCAGCCAAGGGCAGAAGTGACCACCAGAGCCTGGAAAGGAAGGTGAGCCTGGAAAGGAAGGAAAGGGAGTATGGTGACCTGAGCACTGAGACTTGGGAGAAGCAGTCCTACAGGGCCCGGCCCAGTGAAGCCGCCCAGGAATGTCAGCCGAGAGCAGGAGGGTGTGATGCAGTGATGGAAGCACACGCTTTGGCTCAAAGAAACAGGCCCCAGAGAAGGTGTTGGGAGCTGGGGAGGCAGAGAGGCTGGGGGTGGGATAAAAAGAAAAAGGCTGTGCTGGGGGCATGGGAAGGTGGGTGCTGGCGGCTGGCTGCCTAGCCAGGGGACCTCCCACCACCCAGCTCCTTCCTCTCCTTCTCTCCCTGCCCCTGGTTGGATGGTGAAGTCCTACAGATTGTATCTTCAGTGTTCCTAGAGTCACCCCTCTCCAATGGGGCCTGACCCCAGGCCTCCGTCTCTCTCTTGGGTCCCTGCAATAGCCAGAGAAACACATGCGTGCACCAAAAGTGCCTGCTCATTGATTCTCTACTGAGTGCGCTCTCTGGGGCCCCAGGGCTTCAGATACCATCCATATGTTGGTGACTCTTCAGCTACACATCCTGCTCAGACACCCCTGGTGTCCCTTCCCCGCCAACCAGGCCTCCTGCTTCTGCATAAGTGGCACCACTCAGCCACCCTAGTCAACATCAGGTGGTCTTTACTGAGCTGTCTCCTCACTCCCACATGGGGTGCTGCAGTGTGGGCCACACACTTTCCCCCAAGGGCCCATCTTGAAGTTGACCATACCCTCCACGTTGGCCAAGCCACATTGCCCTTCACCTGGGCCCTTGCAGCAGCCTCCAAACTGGGCTCCCTACCTCTGTCCTGAGCCTCAGGCCCTCCCCTTGCAGCTGCCAGAGGAACTGTGGTGGTCATGCATCTGATTGTGCCCTCATCTGCTGAAAGAGGCCCCCCTGCTTCCCTTAGCCAGGCCGAGAAGGTTCTTAGCCAGGCTGAGAAGTTTCTTCACCCAGGCATGCTGTTCTCTCTGTGGGGGGTTTCCTGCTGGACCTCCATTTCTCCCTTCTTCCTACCCATAAAGAATCCTCCTTTTGTTCATGAGAGTCCTCCCCTTGCCCCAACCCCACTGACACACAGCGTTGGACAGGGCCTGGTCCCTAGCCCGGGGCCAGGCTGGATTGGGCTAAGTCAACCGTGGTGGTCCTACCCCCCTTGCCAGTGATTGGTTTAGGAATGGCCATGGGACCTGGCTCCCACCAGGGAAGGGACACCTGCAGGTGGGCTTTCAGGGGGCAGGGCCCAGTCCTCCTGTGGATACCCTGTTGGGTCTAATTGGGATGCAGATACCTGGAACCACGGCAACCTTGTGGCCATGAGGCTCCTCCCTGCAAGCCAAGGTGACACACTGGGAAGGCCAAATGGAAAGAGAACAAATTCTGTATTTGAAGAAATGGCGGAGCCAAGGGACCCCTAGGCCTGGACCTGCCTGCCCCTGACTTCTTGTGAGATGACGTCTCTTTCATTGGAACTCGCCAGAGTAGGGGGCTTGGGGCTCCTTGTAGCGTATGCAGACCTACACCATCCACGTGTAACTCCTCTTCCTGGACACTGTGCTCAGTTTGGGCTCCGTGTCAGCTCACAGAGGGACAGAGCTGCCTCTAGGGCCGATGGCAACCGTGGGCCACGTTAACAGAAGCACAGGGTCCAGGCTGGGGGAGGGGAAGGCTCTGTGCTCTTCTGTCCTGCCTGGACCCCACCTGGGGAGACTGTGGTTACTCTGCCGTGACTGCTCCAGGACGGAGCGTGACCTACTGTGGTCCATCTGCAGAGAATGATACCACTTGGAAGGGTCTGGGAATCTTCCTCATTCAAAGGGCAGGTGAGAGAACAGGCTATGGGCCGGCAAAGCGAAGGCTCACGGGAGGCCTCACTGGTGTTTGGAGGATGCAAGGATGTGCGTGCGCAGGGCTGCTGAGGGCCAGGACCGGCCATGAGCGGGCGAGGGAGCGAATGACAGTAGAGTGAGTTGTGCTGACAGCTTGGGGCACCCTCGACTGTCAGGGGGCCTCCCTCTCACTTGGGGAACTTGGTGGAAGCACAAAGGCCCAGGCCCTCCCTGCCTTTCAAGGAGCCCGGCTCCTGAGCTCCTAGCACTCCAGGGGACCGCGAGGCCCTCCAGCATCCCGGACCCCTTGGCTCGGAGGAAAGGAAGCCAGCATTTGGTCTGGCGTCGATTTTGACACAAATCCTCAGGGCCGGGCGTTGTTGTCACAGACTGTTTTGGTAAGTAGTGAGTCCCCCGTATGAAGCATAACTGAAACTAGGGTAACAGATGCAGTAGGAAAACGAGAGTGCTGGAAGGATGGTTCTTAGGCGGTAAAACAAAAATGGCCAAGAAACCTCCCAGTGTGTCAGAGCTCACTAGCAGTCCTCCTATATCCACCTTCCCTTCTTCCAGAGGAGCAGAACCCCTGAGTTTTGTCCGGCCATGTGGTTGTCTAGAAAAAAGACACTCCCTAGCCTGGCGTCGAGGTGAGGCCATGTGCCCGAGTTCTGGCCAGTGAGAAGTAGCAGATTCCCGGAACCCCCTTAACAAGACAGCTGGTAGGTACTCTTTGTCTCCTTCCCCTTTATCCTTCATTTCTGCTGTTGGCAGGAAGACAAGACGTAATGGTCGGCGCCTCAGCAGCCCCCTCAGACTGTGAGATCTTGGCGACAGAGATCATATGCAGCAAAGTAACAAGAGAAAGAGTCAGGTGATGCCACCATGGAGTAGAACTATCATGCCAGCTCCAGCCTGCCAACCTCAAGATTTTAGAGCAACACGCTTCTGGCTTAGTTCTCTGTTCTTTGTACCTATGGCTAATTCTGATAAAAATGCAAACTAAGACCAGTAACTATCATTTTTTATTCACGAGATTGGCAAGAATGAAAAGATTGTTGTACCACCAGAGACAGCATAGCACCGTGGTTAATATCCCACCTGGGCTGGACTCCTGCCCTGGACTGACCAGCTGTGGAAACGTGGATCAAATATGTCATATCAGTGCCTTGTGCCTTTTTTGGGTGTGTCCTCATTTGAAAAAAAAAATGGGGGAAAACCAACGTGAATCTGTTGAGTCTTTGCGAGAAATAAATTCTGAGAGCAGTGCCCGGTACAGGGCACGCGTGCAAAGGTGTGCCTCTCCTGTTACCACCGAGCTGCCACCCTGTGCTCATGTGCAGGGGCAGAGGGGCTGTGGTCACACTTGGTCAGAGGGAGTATAGAGTGTATAAAGTGTAGACAGCTGTTTCAGAGGGCTCTGGGCCCTATCAAAACTTCAAAAGTACATATGAGACTCTTTTCAACAGGTCCCCTCGAACCTGGCAATCGGCCCTAGGAACCCAAAGCCTTTGGGGCCAGATGTATTCCAGATTTTAGGGATTTGGTGCACATGCCCCATTCTGTGTCACTGCTGTACAGGGTCTGGGGGAGCTTCGTGCTGCGGCCTCCTGGGGACCTTCAGCCCCCTCTTGGCTTCAGCCTCCTGCAGACAGTGGCCCCCCTCAAGGGCAGCTGGGAGGTCTTGGGGGAGTGTGTGCTCCCGTGGGGGCCCCCTTGGTGGAGAGGGCCCAGGGGCAGGTGGGTAAGTGCACGGCTGCCTTCAATCCTTCCGCAGGAGGTCCCAGAGGGCTCCACCTCCCTGCTCCTTGCCCCCTGGTCCTCTGCAGTGACTCTTGTTTTGGCTTTTCCAGGTTCCTCTCACTCTCCCCCAGTCCCCGCCTCCTGCTTCCTGGCATCACCCTCCAAATAAGCCACCTGCACCCAAGTCCTATCTCTGGCTCTGCTTTTGGGGGAGCCCAGCCCCAGATGCCCCCACCCCCAATGAAACACAGTGTGTCTTCAGCAAGCTGCATCCATACAGAGAAACCAAGACTTTAAGTAGCCTCCCATCAATGAGGGTCAGTCAGGTTTGTTGCCAAATCGGTAAAGAAAAGGGCCTTGGTTTTCAGAGTGTTTGGATCTGGCAGCTGTGGGTAAGGGCCTCGCCTCAACTCACCTGCAATACGGAGGCGTGGCCTCTCCTGCTTGGTTCGGCCAAGGGACTAGAGAACTTCCCATTGTCAGGGACTGCTCCCAGGAGGCCCCAAGGACACAGCAGTTACCATGACCTTGAGGTCCTGCCCTCAAAGAGCTGACATCCAAGTGGGAAGAGACAGTTGATCAATCCAGGTACGGAAGGTGATTTGGCTTCTGGCAACAACAGGAGAGGAGATCCGAGGTGGGGAGACAAGGCTGCATTTGATGGGGTTCCATCCTGTAGCCAGGATGATGTCTGAGTGGGGATCTGACTGGTGAGAAGGAGCCCTGGACACTGATCCAGGGACGGGGGAACAGCAGATGCAAAGGCCCTGAGGCAGATTAAGGGTAGACTTGTTTGAGGAGGAGCAAGGAAGCCACAGGGGGAGGCACAATAGCTGGCTGGGAGATGGAAAGCAGGCCTGAGCTAGAGAGTCTCCACTGTCTGAGAGCAGAGGGGTGTACTGAAGGGCTGGGTGGGGGGAGGCAGGAGCGCGGTGCCCACTATCTGATTTGGAAGATCCCTTTGCTTGCTACTCCGGGTGGACAGGAGCATTAGCAGCAACAGGGCAAATTCAGAATGAGCCGAGTGGTGTTGGCTGCCAACACCAACCCCCCACGTCCTCGCCAACCGTATCCATGCCCTCTCCACAACAGGAATGAGACCCCCGGCCACCACCATGGGTGCTCCTGATTGGTCTAAGGGGGACCACAGCCACAGTCAGTGGTCAGGTGTGTGCACAAGACCAGTCCCTGCCAATGAAACATCAGGAAAAGTCAGCAGGGGTGGTTCTGGGGGAGGCCTGGGGACACAGCTGGCTTGGGGTGACACCTGCAAGGAGCTAGGGAGCCAGCAGAAAGAGGGAAGGGGCTGCCCCTGCACCAGGGACCTGAGTCACTACATGTTTCCTGCTGAGCCACCCTGGGAATGTGTTGCTGGTCCACGTGGGACTGAGCCCTTTAGCTCTCCTCAGCAGAAACCTCCAGATGGACAACAAGCAAAAGGTCCATCGGAAGGGAGAGTCTAACGAATCAGGGCCTGTCTGCTGCGGATTATAGCAGAGCCACTGCAGAGAGTGAGAGGGGACCTCGTGTCCCGAAAGGGGCCCAGCCACAAGAGGTGCCGTTGGTCCTCAACCTGAATGATGTCTGTCCCCAAGGTCAATTGCCAGACTAAGCAAATAGAAATGCAGGGCAACCAGTTAAATTTGAATTTCAGACAAACAATACATAATTTTTTTTTAAAGTAAAAAAATCTCGGAGATGGAGCATGTTAACTGGACGGACGTCCTGTGTTTTTTCTGGCAACTGTACTCCCGGGGAACTTTTTGCTCTGCCTGGAGACACTTCTTATCGAGGGTATTGGGAGGAACAAGGCTGGCAGGTAGGTAGAGGCCAGGGATGCTACTGTACGCCCTCCGGTGCAGAAGACAGTCCTCAACAAGGAGTTATCCCGCCCCAAATGTCAGTAGTGCCAGGGTTGACAGCCTCTGTCTTATATGGAAAACAGCAACCTGATAGGATATGATAGAGTCCTGCACGCGCACACGTGTGTTTTAAATCCAACTAAACTACACAGTTGCATAGAAAAAGAAATGGAAGCTCCCACCCCAAAGTCATGGGGGTAAGGAGTGCATATTACTTCTCCATCTAAATATTTCTTCAATGCTTTATTCTTTTAAAGTTGATATATTTGAAGTTACCATATATGTGCACAGAAAGTACACGGATCAAAATGTGACATTTTTCAGAAAGTGAACACACTCATGACGCAGCCCTCCAGAGGAAGACACGGTAGGTGACCAGCCCTCCATGCGTCCCCCCTCCCCACCCCTGCCCTGTCCCCTTCCCTTCTCTGGCTGCCCTGCCAGGATCAGGGCTCTCCTGACTCCTAACCTGTAGGACCCATGTGAACGTCCTACAGATGGAATCATGCAGTATGTAGTTGTAGTCCTCTGTCTGGCTTCCTTCCCTCAGCACTATGTCTGTGAGATTTGCTCCTGTTTTTCTTTTTTTTAAAGATTTTTAAAAATTTATTCATGAGAGACACAGAGAGAGGCAGAGACACAGGCAGAGGGAGAAGCAGGCTCCCTGCAGGGAGGCCGATGCGGGACTTGATCCCAGGACCCCGGCTGGGATCATGACCTGAGCTGAAGGCAGATGCTCAACCTCTGAGCCACCCGGGTGCCCCAGATTGGCTCCTGCTGAGGGTGACGTCGCGCGTACTCACGGCTGTGAAATGTATCACAATTTATTCATCCCTTCTCCTGTTGACGGACATGGGGGTTGTTCCCAGTTTGGTACCATGAGGAATAAAGCTGGTACAAACGTGCTCTCACAGGTCTTTCGGTGGGCAGGTGGGCCCATTCCTGACAGGTTCCCACCTGGGCAGAAACCATTCGGCCAGAGGGTGCGTATACATCCAGCTTTATGACCAGAGGGCGTCCCAAGTGCTGGTGCCCATTTCCACGTCCGCCAGCCGTGTGTGCAAGTCCTGGTTGCCGGCCCTCCACACGCTCTAGCTATTTCATTTTAGTTCCTCTGGTGGGCGTGGACGTTGGCAATCAGTGTGATTTCAATTTTGCGTTTCCCTGATAATGAAGCTAAGCCCGTGCTCACCCCCGGGGACCTGACCATCCCCTTTTATGAAACACTCATTCAGGTCGCTGGTCCACTCTGCTCTTAGGTCATCTCCTTTTCTCTCTTTGATTTGTAATGGAGTCCTGTTGGCGACTATCTCTCCCCATTGTGCGGCTTGCCTTTTACCCTCACTTCCAGGGCTGTGTCCTTTCCTGGACCCTGACATCATCCAGGTTCAGGTAATAGAACGGGGACTCTCTGAATTGACTCAAGGCGGACGAGGTCACAGACGCCCTTGGCATAATAAGGTCCAGGAGAAAGAACAGCTGGAGGTCAACCTTTGCAGAGTGAAAGGCCTGCTTGTCTTTTCCAAGTGCTGCTATTGGACTAGACTCCCCCGGGGTGGGGGTGGGGGGCTGCTGCTCCTCCCCCCAGGGCCTGAGCACCCCTCTGCCTCCCCTCCGTCCCCCACCAGGGCAGTTGCAGAACTGACAAAGCTGAGAAGGCTGGATGCAAGAGGAGGCGGAAAACTTCGGAGGGAAGAAGGAATTACAGAGAACTAAGGTACCGAGTAGATGGGGGGCGTGTTTGTGCAAAGGAAATGTGAAAGGGGCAGAGAGTCCTGGGCAAGTGCTTCCCGCTGTCAAGGATGGAACCCCCCCCCCCACCGTGACCCTCTGTGTGCCAAAACCCCTTCTCTCCATGCTGCCCTCTGCCACCAGCGCCACCAGTGTCTCTTCACTGCACAGAGACACATGCCCAGCTTCTGTTCTCGCCACCCCATCCCTAAGCACCCACGTTGTACCAGCAGCCAGAGTATCGAGATCAGTTAAAATGAACAAAAGAACACATTTCTCTCGTGCTTAAAACCTTAGAATGCATGTGCTTAGAATGCATTGCCAATAATTTCTAGAGTCAACCCAGGCAAGACATGATCTGGCTTGGGCTGGATCTTTGACCACCCTCCACTCCAAGCCACGCTGGGCACCCACTGTTCAGACAACCACATGTTTCAGCCTCAGGGCCTTTGCATGTGCTGTTCCTGCCGTCTAGAATGACATGCTCCAAACCTTTCCATGTTGGCTTCTTGTCATTTGGGCCCTTTCTCAGTGTCACCTCCCCTGGGTGTCTTCCCAGAGCTCTTGAATCTGGCCCTGCTCCAAGTCACTATCCCCTCTCTCTTATATTTCCTCCCATTATACTCACATTGAAATGATCTATTTGTCTGCCAGGTTCCTTGCCATGTCCCCAGAGTCCCAGCATGTACACAGCACACAGTAGGAACTTGACAAGGATTCTCCTCTGAAGGCTGCTGGAGTCTGGACTGATGGGAGGTCCCCTGGGATCCTGTGTAGGCCCTCCCTGCTGAGGGAACGTGCATTCTGGGGAGGACACTAAAAGACTGCTTGCTGGGGTTAGTTATTACCTGGGTAAATAAACAATCATTACAAAAAGTAATATTAACTAAAGAAGGGATGCCTGGGTGGCTCAGTGGTTGGGCATCTACCTTCGGCCCAGGGCATGGCCCCGGGATCCCGGATCGAGTCCCACATTGGGTTCCCTGCATGGAGCCTGCTTCTCCCTCTGCCTGTGTCTCCATCTCTCTCTCTCTCTTTGTCTCTCACGAATAAATAAATAAAATCTTAAAAAAAAATTACTAAAGAAAATCACAGAGCTAGGTGAACCATCGTGTCCCCCACCTGTGCCAAGGTCCAACATCTCTGAGGTCTCAGGAGCCCGCACAGGAGGCTGAGATGGGGGTTGGCTTCAGATGGGAGCATGTGGGGGAGGGCAGAGTGCTCCTTCCAGCTCCAGTCAGAGGCCCCCTCCTGGGCTGTCTGTGGAGGGAGGGGAAGAGGGGGAGGGGGAGCTGGGGTAACCTGAGTGCCCCTCCCTTGACTGCCAGCCCAGAGCCAGGGAGCCTGGGGGCCTCAGGAGGTGCAGAAACACTTGTCTGTTCAGGAGCCAGGCAGGAGCAAAGATGCATGAGTAGGTCCCAGGGATCCAAACTCTGTGCTTGGCCCCAAACCATTCAGAGTAAAAACAAAAACAAAACAAAACAAATAATGAGACCAGCCACCAGGACAGGTTTGGAGTGAACAGCTGGCGGCCTGTTGCTTTGGACGGAAATTTGAAAGGTGTGGAGGCCACATGGGTGGGCTTCAAGGAGGAATCTCGTTTTTATAGATGGGTAAACTGAGGCCCAGAGGGGGCTGGGCAGGGATGCTGCTCTCTGGACTAGTAGCCCAGTGCTCTTTCCTCCAAGCTTTGGATTCTGCTGATAGCCAGAACTCAAGGGAGGAGATGGGGGCACTTGGTGGGGTGTGGGGGAGTGGGGCGGGTGCCGGCTCCCCTTGAGGGGAAGTGAAAGGTGTCTGCAGGCCTCAGAGGAGGGGGAGCAGCAGGGGAGTGGGATCATCCCCAGCAAGCAGCCCTGCCTGTGCTGGGAGAGGTAAGGGAGGAGGAGGAGCAGGAGGAGGGCAGGGCTGGGGGCATTAGGATTCCAGGCAGCTGCCGACACCCAATTTTCCAGCTGGGTGCCCTAGCCTGTTCTCTGAGCATCCTGCCAGAGCCAGTCTAATTGACAGGGAGAGAGGAGGCTGCTGGGGGGTGGGAGCAGCGGGAGTGGGAAAGGAAAGGGGGAGAGAGGGAGGGAGGGGTGGGGAAAAGGGAGGAAGGAGGCAGGAGTAGAGGGGGGTAAAGGGGAGAAGGGGTGGAAGCAGGTGGACACAGACCCAGTGAGAGGAGGGTTTGCAGGTTGATGCAGCTGAAAGGCAGTCAGGGCCACCCCCTGATTTAAGGGAACGCCCAGAGAGAGGCAGCAACTTGCCTGGGGTCACGCAGCCAACAGGAGGCAGGAGCCATAGAGACAGGGGCAGAGGTTTCCTGACTGAGGCCCCAGGAGGGAGAGAGACTCCCAGAGGAGAGGGAGAGGCCTCTGGGGGGTGGAGCCGCCCTGGCCTCCTCCCAGGGCCTGGGGAGGTGCAGGGATGGTTGGCATTCTGACAGGTGGGCAGAGGGGTAGGAGGCCGGCATGGGTGCCAGAGCTGCCCCCGCCAGCTGCCAGGGGTGACTGGAGTAATTAGTGCTAATGACAGGATCAGGGACTTGGGCGTCACACCCTCAGCCCTCTGGGCCTGCAACCCTGGGAGGGGCTGGCAGGTGGTGGGAACAGACAGGAGGGTGGGGGGCTGCCCAGGCCCTGCAGCCCCCAGGTGACCCAGATCCCTCTCGGGATGCTCCCCAGCAGCGCTGGCTGGGTGTGTGGTGAGCTTTTGTTTGCTCAGCCACTGGGCTGATGTCACTGTGTCCCGGCCACCCACCCACCCGTCACTGGGTGCCCACTGAATGGCACGCTGGGGGCTGGCAGCAAACTCCCTCAGGCCTCAGCTTTGCGTGGAGTTTCCAGGGGCCAGACATCATCTGTTTCTTGCCCCCTCCCTGTTGCTGCTACTTGGCCCCTTCCAGGCAAAGGTGGCCCAAAGAGGGACTTGGCCTTGGCTGGTGCGGCAGGTTCCCCTTCCACCTCTCTCCGGGTGTGTCTGGGCCCCGGGCTAGGTCGGGTGTGCAGGTGGGCATTGACCCCCCCCCCCCCCCCCCGCGCCTTGTCCCTCCACCAGGGCTGCCCTTGGCTGCTGCCCCTGGGGGGCAGGGCTGGGGGCTCCTCCTTACCCCCTGGGATCCCAGAACCCACAGAGGGTCTCTGGGGGTGCGGGCAGGAGGCCCACGGCTATTTAGCTTCCAACTGCCGGTCCTCCCCCACCGGATCCCGATCTCCATCCCGATCTCCATCCTGATGATCCCCATCTCAGGAAGCGCTGGCTTCCTCTGTGCCCACCGACTGGGCGCGAATCTCTTCCTCTCTGTGCTGTGCGCAGATACAAGCTTCAGACTTTTATTTAGAAACTCAGAAGCTGAGCCTTAACTTCTGTGGGCATAATCACACCCTGAAGGTGGTGAGTCTGGAATGTTCCGGGCTGGAGAAAGCCAGCAGCGCACGTCGGCAGTGGTGAGAGGGAGATGTAAGCACGGCACACGGGTTGACATGTTTTCTCGTGCAGAGCCTCACGTTGGTGACCCCCCCCCACCCTCCGTCAAGTGCCAGGTGATTCTCTGGTGGATGAGGGAGGGGGGAAGGGACCGAGGGATCGGCTGGACCTGGGAGGGAGGAGGGTCCATGAAGGGGTTTCCCTGCCCGGCTTACCCCGTGCCAAGCTGGGAGTCAGGTGTGTGGGTCTAGGAGGGGGTTCAGGCCGGAGGTGGAGATGGGCAGGGCCCCTAGGGAGCTTCTCCAGAACCTCTAGGCATCCTCGAGCAGAAGTAGGCCGGTCTGCCAAACTGGGGCAGGCACAGGGAATCTGGGCCGAGGGCCCGGTTTGTCCCCAGGCTGTGCCTCGTGCGCTGGCACCTCTGTGCTGCCCGCCCCTGCTGGGGCAGTCCAGGGCAGGGCTGTCCGGCCACCCGTTGGTGAGTCCCTGGTGCTCACACGTGCATAGCCCTTTGCTGACCCTGGCTCCATCGTAAGGAACCAAGGCCCCAAGAAGCAGAGTGGCCCATCTCCAAGCCCAGGACAGCTACGTGGCGGGGCCGGGATCTGTCCCCTGGCCTCCCGGATGGTAGGGCTTAGCCTTTTCTAGGCCACCACACTGCTGTGCCCTTCACAGGGGATGGGAGAGGCAGGTAAGCTCTCTAGTCCTGGAGGAAGCAGGTACAGGCCCTCTAGCCCAGAGTCAGGTTGTTGTAAAGGGGATTTGACTATTAGAGAGCTCAGGGAGTTCTTTGCCTTAGAGTATCAGCCATCATGCCTTTTCCAGGGAAATCTGCATCTTCAGAGAGAAATCTTCCAGATGCCAAAGAATGGATTGATAATGGTAGGTCGGAGGCCTGGTGACGAGCTTGCGTGTGTGTGTGTGTGTGTGTGTGTGTGTATTGCCACCTACCAGCTGTGCAGCATCGGGTAAGTCCCTTACCCTCTCTGAGCTCAGTGTGTTCACCAATGACATGGAGGCGGCAGGCCCTGGCCCAGGCCCAGGAGCTGCCGGGTCTGTGGGGGGCCACTGGCAGGTGGATGTTGAGTACAGCTGGGCTTCAGGGGCGGGAGGTAAGGGTTGTCATGTCTGTGGTTTTGGTTGTGATCTTTGTCCAGCCAGGCAAGGGGAAGCCCGTGTGGACTGAACGAAGCAGAGTGGTGTGACGGTGGACACCTACCTACTCTTCACATCCAAGGGATGGAGAATAGCCGGGAAGTCTACCCCTTCCAGAAATAACGACAGTGAAGTTGGTCCCACGCAGGATGCCTGGGTGTTTAGGGGAGTAGAGGCAGAGAGGTGGCCGAGGACCCCCGGGGGTGAGGGCCGTGTGTTAAGTGTGCAGTGTGCACACAAGTGTGCGTGTGCCTCGTGTGTGTGCATGGGGTGTTGGTATGTGTGCCTCCCTGTGGATGCCTGTTTTCCGCTGTTGTGGAGAGCACTGCACACAGGCCCCGCAGCCTCTGGCCAAGGGCAGAGGAATTCTTTATTTCCATGGCCTTCCACGGTGATTAAGTCTCCAAACTTTTCCTTAACCATCATTTCTTCAAAATGAAAAATCAAATTGCATCTCCAAGCAGCCTGGAAATCGATTTCTTTCAAAATGAACTTTTGGAGGAGCGATTCCAAAGAGAAATAAGAGGAGGAAGGTGGGAGGGGAGGGGGTGGGGAGGGAGCAGCTGCCAGGGCCTCCAAGGGCTCAAGGGGGTGCCCTGGCCCAGCTGGTGTTCCCCACCCCCCTGCCCCTGCCCTGCCTGGACAGTCTCAGCACCCCCACCCCTGCCGGCCCTCAGTTCTGACCCTGCCCCGGGGGGCTGGCAGCCTGGCCTGGGAGCCTCCGGCAAGTGCCCACCTGCACAGGCCCGAGCTCAACAGAAAACCCAGGAACGTGGCCCCCCAGAGGATTCCAGTGAGGGTGCTCAGCAGGGTGGCACTGGGTCCTATGAGGTCAATGGAGGGGATTCAAGGAAGGACTGGTGGCCCTTCATGGGGGAAGGGGTGTGTGCCTCAGGGTTTGCTTGCCTTCCTGCTGTGTGCCAGGGACTTGGGCATTTACTCATCCATTCTACAAGGCCCTGAGGCTCAGAGAGGTGGGGCAACTTGCCTGAGGTCACAGGCAGGGAGAAAACCCAGATTGTCCTGCGTCCCAAAGCCTGTACACCACTCGGGGTCACCACATAGAGCATCTGGGGAGGGCTTCCTGGAGGAGGTGGCTAGTGGAGATGATGGAGAGGGAACAGCAGAGAGGGTGTTCCTGGCAGGGGAAACCGAGCAGTGACAGGTAAAGTGGGTGCAAAAAGTGGGGATGGCCAGGAAGCCGCTCACAGCCTGGTGGAGCAAGGAGGCGGTGTGGACAGGGTACAGGCCAGTTCAACCCCTGTGAGGGGGCAGGTGGAGGGGTTCCTGGTCTCCCGGCAGAGAGGGGGGCTGAGGAGGGCTGCCTGGGAGCAGCGGGGCAGAGGGGCAGCGGGGCAGATGGTGGCTCACAACGAGTGCTTCCTAGGTGCTAGGTGCTGGGTGCTGTTCCCAGGGTCTCGTCTTAAGGAATCGGATGGTGAGGCCGGTTCCATGATGATCCCACCTTGTACATGCGAACGGGAGATGCGAGGGAGCTTGAGTCAGAGCCCAGAAGTGGTAACTCCCTGACTGCCACGCAGGCTTGGCTCGCCCCAATCCCCCCTGCTCTGCTGGAGATAGCTGGGGAGCAGGGGGAGGGGGGAGAGGGGAAGGGGGAGGACGCGGAGCCTTCCAGGATAGGGGCTGGGGTGATGCTGTGAGCCGGCCCCCCTGCCACCTTCCCTGCCCCCCCCCACACGGGGGCACCGGGAGGAGGAGCAGGAGAGAAAGGCCGCCCTGGGGGGGAGGCTGAGGCAGAGCTAGAGGTGAGAGGTGTGTGTGTGTGAGCGTGAGTGTGTGTGGATTTGTGTGAGTATGTGAGGTGTCTGCTGGGTCCGTGTGCGTGGGGGGATGTCTGTGGGGGTTTGTGTGTGTACGCGTGTCTCGTGGTGGTGGGTGTGCACACAGAGCAGCCAGCCCAGTGCAGGAAGGTGCCTGTCACTCTGTCGGGAGAGGGTGATGGGACCTGGTGGCTGGGCTGCCACGCCGCTGCCTTGTGGGAGCTAAGGGTGGCTCTCGGAGGCCCTGGCCTATCCCATGGCAGGTGCTGGGGTCCTCTGCCCTTCCCAGCGCTGCTCTGCCCACCTTGTGGTCCACAGGCCTGAGGGAGGGAGGAGGCTTGGGGAGGGGGCTGGGTACAGTAGGAGGGGGGGTCCAGAGGTGGGGGGTGCAAGGACAGGTGGGGGGGCTGGGGGCAGCAGGGGGTGCCCAGAGGTGGGGGGCTGGGCAGGTGGGGGGCCCAGAGGTGGGGGGCTGGATGCAGCAGGAGGGGGGCCCAGAGGTGGGGGCTGGGGCAGGTTTGGGGGGCTAGGGGCAGCAGGGGGGCCCAGAGGTGGGGTGCTGGGGCAGGTAGGGGGCACTTGGGAGAGAAGCACTGCAAGGCTGCTATGTGCGGGGCTCCCTCCCCCATGGCTGGCAGGGGTGGGGGTGGGGGTGCAGCAGGGGCAGGAGCACTGGGGAGGGAGGCAGAGGGGCTTAGCAGCAGCCAGGAAGCTGGCCCATGGATGTGGAGGAGGCAGAGGCAGAGGCAGAGGCGGGGAGCTTAGAGGCCGCGAGCTTAGGGGCAGGGATATAGAAACCTCAGACCTGAGGCAGCCTGCTGGGGCTTAGAGGTGGCACCTCCCTGCACCAGGCCCTGAGCAGCTAGTCCTCACAGCACACTGAACAGGGGGCTAACCATGGGCTAGTTTCCCTAGGGGAAACTGAGGCTCAGGTTGTCCTGCAAGTGTCCAGTCAGAGGTGGGATTACAGAGCCCACAACGGTTTTGTGGGGAGAGGGAAGGAAGGGAAGGGAAGGGAAGGGAAGGGAAGGGAAGGGAAGGGAAGGGAAGGGAAGGGAAGCGGAGGGGGAGTGTGGTCTAGGCCTCTGGGCCGGGTTCCCTCCTGTGGGCTGGTGTGAGGGCAGGAGCTCTGAGATGTAGTCTCCACCTTGTGACACATTGATATGTGTCCTTGGCCGGTCACTGCCCACGCTGGGCCTCAGTCTCTCTGCAAAACGGAGGAAGCCTTGAACCAGATCATCTGCCCTATTTCTTTCAGCCTCTGTGGCTCGAGCCCCGCGAGCCCCACTTTGCTGGCACTCATGGTCACAGCTAAGCTCCCTACCCGGGACTGTCCCCTTGCTGCTGTGGGACCCTCTCTCCAGCTCTCCGTGCCCGGGTTTCCACCTGCTTCCACCGGCTGGAGGGGCCCAAGACGGGTCTGGCCGCAGGGCCTGGCCCGGAGCAGCTGGATGACTGCCTCCTGGCTCCCCCCCTCCCCCCCTCCCCACACCTAGCTTCCCCAGCTCTTGAAGCCTCCCGGGCTGGCTCCATGAAAGGTTCATTTTCGATTCATTGTGCAGGTGACAAATTCTGCCGCCAATAATCACTTGTGAAAAATCAACAGTGAAGCCCGGCGGCTCCCTGGCCCCCGGAGAAATTTGAGTGGATTTCCGGAGGAGCAGGGTGGAAAAACCCCGGGGGCAGCGGGGGTATCTGGGGGCGGGCGGACAGGGAGGGACAGCCACACTCAATAGTGTGCGGCCAGGACTGGACTGCGCTGGCCCCTGGAGGGAGGGGCTGCCTTCTCATCACATCGGCGCCTCTGCGCAGGCCGCCCCTTGCTCCCCCAGCTCCTGCAAGGAGAGCGGACAGCCTTGTGGGCAGCAGGAATGGCCTGAGCAAGCCAGGGTGGTATGGTGGGCTTGCTCTGAGGATGTGGGGTGGGGGGGATGCCCTGCTTGAAGGGAGGCCAGAGGAAGACGGGAGAGGAAGACAAATGCTGGGGTGGGGGGCATCCTTCTCGGAAGGGCCCGAAAGCCCAGGAGAAGCTGGGCTCACTTGGAGGACATCAGGAGACATGGACGGTTTGGGAGCAGGAGACAGAACTGGGCCACCTTCTTCTCTGCCCCCCCCTTTGGGATGGGGGCCTCAGGGAAACTCAGTCAGCCTCTCTTGGGGGAGGGTGGGGAGTGCATGGAGGCTGGGGGAGGACCCAGCTAACACAGATGGAGCACCACTCTCCTGCCAGGTTATCTCAGAGCTCCCTGCAAGGCGACACAGGCTGTAAGTGGCTTTGTTTGACCACAGAGCCCCAGCAGGAAGGGCACTCTGGTGGTGACCTGTGTGCAGAGGAGAGTTCTCCTAAATGGCCTCATTTGTGCCTCTTCCTCCTCCCCCGTGAAGGGCTATGTCCTCACGGGCCCATTTTATAGGTCAGAAAACCGAGGGTTTCAGGATCCTCAAGGATTAGCGGCCATCAAAGAAACCAGTCTTTCTGGCTTCCAGACCAGTGTTCAGCCTGTAGACAGAAGGTGCTTAATGAGTGGATGGGAGCCAGGATTTGACCCCTCCCCGCTCCCTGGACTCCAGAACCAGTACTCTCCAGATGGCACCAACGAGCTTTCTCTGAGCTGGTGCTATTGTCAGAGAGCATGACGGCCCCAGAAATAGAACCATCTGGGCAATGCTCAACCATCTTGGAAACACAGCCCAGAGAGGGAAAGTCATCTGCCTGAGGCCACACAGTGGCAGAGCAAGGACCAAGACCCAGGTCCTCAGACTCGGCCCCCAACTCTGGGCCCAGGCCGATGGGCACTGTGGACTCAGCCCCCAGCTGGGCAGGAAGGGCAGGCACGGCCCGGCTGTGGGGGTGGGGGGCTCCTGGGCTCCGAAGCTGGCCCAGGGTGGGCAGGGAGACAGGGTGAGGGCCATGGCGACCGGGCACGATGCTGACACAGCAGGCTGCACACCGTGGCCAGCAGTGTGGTGAGCAGGGGTGAGGCTCCTTGAGCAGCGGGGGGGCCCCCCTCTGGCAGCTAGAGCCCCGAGAGGCAGGCGGGACCCACGCACGCCCTGCACCACTGCCTCCCCGCAGCCCCTCGGGCCCACTGAGCCCCTAATTCCCGTTTCCATCATGGCCCTGTGGCCGCTGGTGTGGACGGTGGATCCCCTTCCTCATGATCCGTCTCGCTCGCTCTCTCCCCATCTGATGTCTCTCAGCTTTCAGCTTCGGACAGATGTGGTTTCGGAGGCAGGCATCATTCAGCCGTGTGACCCCTGTGGAACCGAATCCCCTGCCCGTGGCCTCACGTTTCTCATCCGTACAATGGGGTTGGCATCCGCGGTGCCAGCCTCTCCAGGGCTTCTGCGTTCACAGAGGCCGCCGAGCATCCAGCAGGTGCTCCTCTGCGGTAGCCGCCAGACGTGATGGGGATTTGTGGTAGAATCATTGGGCTCCAGGCGCCTCACCACCCACTTGCCACCTGACAGCCGCCTTCCGGCTCTCCATCACGGCGGGGGAGGCCGGGAAAGCTCCCCACTCCCTGCTATTTCTCCCCTCCAGCCTCCCGGGAGGTTAATAGCAGCTTCTCACCCGGAGAGTTGGCTTTTTTCCGAGTCTCCTCTGCCTCTTTCTTCTCCGTGAGGATGTCCTCAGGCTGGTCTCAGTGGAGAAGGGAAGGAGGGAGACATTTGCCCACTGGGAGGGCCCATAGGGGTCGAGGGGGGCCGATCCAGGCAGGAGTTGGACCAGCCAGTGCCTGTTTCCAGAACCATCCCCAGGCGCCCGGCTGGGTTTAAGTGTGGCAGTAGAGGCTCCCGAGCGGGCTTGTGCAGTTCACCTCCACTACGCCAGGTTATTTGACTGGGGGGCCCGGGGTGTGTGTCTGAGC
The DNA here is from genome assembly GCF_011100685.1 of Canis lupus familiaris. Classification (NCBI taxonomy): domain Eukaryota; kingdom Metazoa; phylum Chordata; class Mammalia; order Carnivora; family Canidae; genus Canis; species Canis lupus. The sequence continues at coordinate 28,218,249 of NC_049231.1, forward strand.
CTTTTGGGGCCCGAAGTGGACCCGGTGGTCCATGCTCTGCAGCCTGAGGAAAGGAAAGAGCTTTGCCGAACTGCAGATGGACGTGCGGACCAGGCCACATGCTGGATGATGCGGCTGGGGGAGCCCCCGGGGCCTCGCTGGCTCATCACTGCAGCCTGGGGCTCTCCTGGGCCCCCACCCTTCCCCGGTGTGAGCCCCGGCCCACCCTGTGGGTAGGGCTGGCCACTTTGTGTGTGTGTGTGTCTGTGTGTGCACGTGCATGTGTATAGTTTTATAAAACTGGTAACGTAACATTTACTATCCCAACCAGTTATAGGTGAACGATTCTGTGGCACTAAGCACATTCACATTGTTGTGCAACCATCGCTACCCTCCACCTCCAGAACTTTTTCATCTTCCAAATGGAAGCTACCCATTAGACAATAACTCCCCCCCCTTTCCCCCTCCCTTCAGACCCTAGAACTCCTCCTACTTCCCATCTCTATGAATTTGCCTACTCTGGGCACCTCACAAAAGTGAATTAAATATTTGTCCTTTTGTATTTGAATGACCTCTTTCAACATGAGTAAACTGAGGCCCAGAGAGACCATGGATGGCTTGCCCAAGCTGTGTGCCATATTCCACGTCCTTTCCATCTGGTCTCTTCTGTTTCCACATACCTGTGAGGGTCCCAGCTCACCCACCACAACTCCAAACCCCCATTTCAAGGAGGAAGAGACAGAGGAGCCAGGAGACCCTCGGTTGAGAGACTCTAAACGCAGTGCCCACACCTTCAGGGTGCCACCCGGCTCTGCCTGGGGGAGGCCGGGCAGTCCCTGGGCTTGGTGGGGAACCCGCCAGAGACTGCTCTGCCCCTTGGAGGTCCCAGTGGCTCTCCTCTAAGGCTGACCCGGTGACTACACAGACCTTGCAGATTGCCTCTGGCTGTGCTGACATCACCCCTCCCCAGGGCTCTCTGAGTAAAGAGGGGGGACAGGCTAGCAGCTAGCAACACGGCCTGAAGGGCCGCCTGAGGCAAAGAAGAGCTTGATCCAGGGCTCTGGCCTCAGGGTGACCCATGCTGACACAGTCCCTGTGTTGTCCTCCTAGGCTTCCAGGGAGGCTTACGGTTCCTGGGAAACACATTTATTACGCTCTCAGTGCGTGTGTGGGGACATAAGCAAGTCAGGTGTCTAGTGAGGAAAGGGAAGGTAGATTTCCCTGCCTTACTCACCTTCTTAGTCTAACACTTAAGGCCTTATGTGATCTGGCCCAACCCACATATCCATCTGCAAACTCCATAGATTCATTCATTCAGCAAGCATTGGCCGAGGATGTCTGTGCCCAGGCACAGGGTCAGATGCTGGGGTCACTGCCATAGCTGTGCAGAAGACAAACACGCCCTGCTTCCCCGGACCTCCTGAGCTTGTGATCCGGTAGGAACACCTAACATTAAACAATCAGATGAGTACAAAGGCAGGCAGTGAGCAGACTGGGAGCGAGGGTCAGGGTGTTGTGAGGGACCTGGGAGGAAGCTGGACTCCCAATGGGAGCTCCAGCAGGACTTCCCTAAGAGGCTGTGGAGCAGAGAGAGGGATGGACCAGCCAGGCAGAGAGCTTCAGGAGGGGTGTCCCAGGCAGAGGGAAGAGCACACGGATGGGCCTGGGGGTCACTGGGGAACCTCAAGGAGCAGAGATGAGAGAGCAGCAACCTTAGTCAGCGAGGGGAGAGGGGGGCCCTGGGGCTGAGGCCCGGACACTGGGGACTCCCCATAGGAGACTGCATACACAGGGCGATCAGAAGAGTTAGTAGGGATGGGGAGGAGAGATCCCCTAGGCCAGGGGGACAGATTCGGGGTGGGGCGATTGTTACTGGAGTCCAAGGACCACAGAACCAGGCAGGGAGCTGGGGTGAGGCAGTCAGAGTGGGGAGACACACCTGGCACTTCCCTCCCTATCTCCCTGCAGGCTCCCAGTAGGGCCTCCCACTGGCTGACTCCAGCCAAAGGAAGCTCTAGAAAGGTGACCTGTGTGGCCTTGGACAAGCCTCTTTTTCTCTCTTCATCTGTTAAAGGGACCAATCCCACTGATCTTGCTGATCTTTGGTAAATGTTGGAGGTAAAGGCAAGGGGACTGTTTCTCTGCTGGCAGTGGCACCAAGGATGGCCCTCTTCTGCTGAAGTTTGACCAGCAGACCCTGCTGCCTGTCATTCCTCTGATCCTTCAGTGGCCACCATGTCCCAGGGGTCCTGGAGCCTCAGAGCCAGGTCAGACCCCAGCCCCTACACCCCCAGCCCAGGGCTGGCCCATGGTTGCAGACTACATGGGACTGCTCTCCTAGGTGCGGATGAGCACTGTCTGCTTCCAAAATAGGGGTGCAATGGTGGGGTTGCACCTGTGGGAAGACCTCCCTGCGGTAGGAGGCTGTGCCGAGGGCCAGGGAGTGCGTCTCAGGCCCAGGAAGCATACAGCACATTCCAGGAAGCCGGACTGAGCTAGTTTGTGTTGGCACCTTATAGATAGTACTGCAGATGATGCAGGGGAGCTCCGTGGTGCCAGGTCTGACCGGCCGTGGACCCCCAGTGGAGTCATTTGACTTGGCCTTCAAGGCTGTTGGGAACCACCAATGATGAGAGAGAGAGAGACAGACAGAGACAGACAGACAGACCGGGCAGATATACACTGGAAAGGCCTGTTCAGATCCAGCCTAGCACCAGGTCCCTTTGTGGGTGGTGGCCTCAAGACAGGGAGACTAGTGAGGAGGATCTTTCTAGGGGGTCCCAAGACTGAGTCCCCTCGGTCCCCAGCCAGCCCCACTCCCATTGGACTGGCTTTCTGGGGCTGCCAGGGGGATCCCACTGCCCTGGAGCCCTGGGAGGTGCTGTTGTTTGGATTCTGGAAAGCTCCCTGGTCCTGGGCCATCTCTACCCTGTGCCCTGCACTGAGGGCAAACTGCCACTCCCAAGACTGACCTGGACAGGGATTATTACCTGTTGCCGGCTTGGGTTCATTCTTGCCTAGATCAGGAAAGGGAGTGCTGGGGGAGCCTGTCAATGAGGAGGGGGCAGTGGGGGGAGGGGGGCTCTTGCAGTGTGCAGGGTGATGGGGACCTCCCGATGCTGTGATGGGCTGTGTGTGTACAGCTGAGGGCTTTCTCTAGGAAGGGAGTGCACAGGGACTTCTAGCAGTCCCCTGGGGCCTCACCTGGTGTTTTTACTTTCCTCTCCCCTCCTTTCACGACCCATCAAAGGCTAACTAGGGACCCCCCTCCCCCACCAACTCCAAACTCCAAGAGGAGGTCATCCCTGAAGTCAGGGCCAGGAATCCCAAGCCAAGGGGAATCCTGTGGGCTGGGGCAGCACAGCTGCTCCTAGACCTTCCCCTGGCTACACTGCAGCCCTGCTCCATGGTCACACGTCCCCACCACCCTCCCTGGAGATAGGCTGGAGGTGGGTGGCAAGGTGCTTCAGCGAGGCTCTTGGATAGGAAGAGGCCCTGGAGGGAAGAGGGAAGAGGCCCTGGAGAAGGAAGAGTAGGAGAGGGAGATTGACAAGGCAGGGAGCTGAGAAGAGGCTGGAAGAAGGTGGGGGAGGTAAGGGGGGGGGGGAGAAATTGAGAGCAGGCAAGAGAGAGCAAGCCCACAGTGACAATCAAAATAGGGGCGGTTTACTGAGTCCTGCCCGCGTCTGTCTGCTTCCCGCACATTATCTCATTTAATCTCAACACCTCCAGGTACTGGTATTATTTCTTCTAAAGTTTAGTTTTGTAAATGTTTGCGTTTTGTTTAATCTATTCATTGGAATTGCTAATGCATTTATGTATTTCAGTGTTTAAAAGACAAGTGTGCAATGCCAGGTCTCTGTCTCCTGGTCCCCTCCTCCAGGGACCTGGCTCCCCTCCCTGGAGGCAGCCGACTTGGCCAGTCCCTTGGCTTCTCCGCCAGAGTCTCTGCGCCCAGACAAGCAAACACATGCATAGGAAAGCAAATATGTAAACAGACATTCCCCCCGCCCCCTTTTTAACCCATTAAAGGGCCGCATTCCATCACCAGGCTCTTCTGATCCGCCCCCCCCCCCTCACTTTCATGTATTTTACACCGGAGCCCAGTACTAAGGGTGGAGGAGGTTAAGACCCTCGTCTAGGGTCGCACAGCGGGGTTGGTGAACGAGTGGGAGAGGGGAGAGGATCAGTTTGGGGGGGAGGGGAGGAGCTCTCCGGAGGGGGCCGCCGGTGGAGGCGCGACAGGGGCTGGGGACAGCGGAGGGCGGAGGCGCAGCCCCTGCGGGCGGAGGCGGCGGAGGCGCTGGGGCGCGCGAGGCTCCGTCTCCAGCCGCCTCCGCTGTGGCGGGAACTGGTGGTGCGGGTGGGGCGCCGTCCTGGGTGTCCTCCTCTGCCCCCTTCCAAATCCTGCGCTAGGGGCCGGCAGGTCCGCGCCCTCCCCTGCTCCCTGGCCCTTCCGGGCTTCCCGATCGATCGGGGCTGGGAACCCCCGGGAGAGCAACCTGGTCCTGGGCCTGCTCCCGACAAGCCACCTGCGGACCAGCCACCTGCGACCTGGGTGCGGGTGGCTGCGTGTGTGGGCGCGCGGTAAGGGGAGGCCGGGAAGTGGAGAGGTGACCACGGACTTCGCCCTTGGAAGTTCTAGGGCTACTCTCCTGATTGGCCCTGCCCCTCCCCTACTTGCTGTCCCCCCTCTTCCACCCCATCCCAGTGCCCTTGTGCCCCTTCCCCGGCTCCCCAAACTCGCGGGAGAGGTGATCCCCGAGCTTTGGGGGCCCTGCCTCCCGCCTCTCTGACCAGCAGCTCTCCGCCTGAACCCGCAGCTCGGTTCAGGAGCGCCCAGGTGGGGTCTTCACAGGCAGCCTGGGAGGTGCTGAGCTTTGGGGAAGGCGCCCCTGAGCACCGCCGGTCCCTGTGCACAGCCTGGTCCTAGAGCAGCGCTGCCTCTGCTGACCCACAGTGGAGTTCATATCCTAATCCGAGAGCCGAGAGCCGGGTCTCTCTGCTTGATCTCAGAGATACCTCCCTGAGCCTCACTTGGCTCCTCTGCATGGGTTGGGGTGCAGTGGGAAAGGAGAATAAGATCTTAGGATGTTTGAGAGGGTAGACAAGAGTAATCCATGGCGATTGCTTTAGCTCAGCGCCTGGCTTAGTGAATGCCCAATGAATGCCTGATGGGATGGTGATGGGGATGGTGATGGTGATGGGGATGCTGATGCTGATGACCATGACTGCGATTCCAGATGGCCTGGCTGGAGAGTTAGGAGCCAGAATGGACCTCAGAGAGACTGCATGCAAATCTCCAGTCCCCTCTACATTCAGGAATAAAGGAGCAGGTTGGTCCAGTCTACAACCAACACTAGGCAGGGAATGTGGTTCCCAAGTGGAAATTGGAGGTGTCTTGGCCCCCACTGCTCAGCAACACTTCCCCTCCACACAGTGGATACCATACCCAAGCCTCCCCTTCACTCTTTGTCTTTACTCTCTTCCTTGAAATATTGAAACTGGGAGGGCAGTTAGGTCATCAGCCCTTACCCTCAGGCTCACTGTGTGACCCTGAGCCGGCCGCTCACCTTCTCCGGGCCCACTTTCACACCTAATAACTGAGGGCATTGGCCTAGCCTAGCAGTTCCCAAACCTTGGTCATGCATTAAAGTCATTTGGAGAGCTTTTAAAAAACTGTCAGTGGCTAGACCCCTTTGCAGACCTGGTGAGCCAGCTCCTTTGGGATCAGGACTGGGGAATCTGCACCCAGGCGAGTCCTGGTTCTGGGAGGCACAAACCAAAGGGCCTTTGCACTCTCGACCCTGAGCCCCTCTGCAGCCCCTTCTAGGACAGATTAAGGACACTGAGGCCCAGAAAGGGGAGGTCATTGGCTTCCTCTCAGTCTCTCCTCTCAATGGGCTCCTGCCCAGCCTCCACCCATTCTCTTGGGCTGAGATGAAGCATCAAGGACCAAGCTGACCTGGGTGGGGTCAGGAGAGGGCGGCTGCCACCCTGCCTGTGGCTGACCATCCCTGTGCACTTTCATCTGGTTCTCACCCCAGGGCCAGGGGCCCCACCTCACTTTTCTGAGCCCACATTGTAAGAATCCCTTGGGTGCTCCTTGAACATTTCAGGTGCCCACAGCACCCCCTCCGGCAGGGCAACCTGGGAGGAACAGAAGTGGAGGTGACGGTGGGTGGGGGCAGGCATGCAGGAAGTAGGCTCATCTGTCTTCCGTCATGAAGAGCTTGTGTTCTGGTCCTGACTCCGCTTAGGAGGGATGGCCTGGGAGAGGAACTGATTGAAATGTACTTTTCGTTTCGGGAAATTAAAGTCCTCAATTTGAGAGCATGGCGGCAATTAGTGTTTAATCATGGGAGGGTAGAGCATAGGGAAACGTTCCCAGTGCATGCCTGGGTGGGCTGATTATCAGCCCAGCTTCCTCCTGGGGGGGCTGAGGCTCATCCTGCCCCTTCCCCAGGACAGATTAAAGGTATAATTTGATGAATCAATTTGTTTTCTGGAGGAGGGAAAAGGGAAAAGGGAAGCAGAAATATGATAATAGCTAGAATCAAGCTGCTCCATCTTGTCCTACAGGAGTCATTAGGAAAGGGGAGGGGCAGAGAAAAGGGCAGAGGAAAGAGACAGATCCAATCAAGGAGACCCCAGGGTCTTCCTTCAGGTATTGCGCTGACGTAGTGGCCTTTGAAGACTCGAAGACCCGAGTTCAAATCCTGGTTCTGGCATTTATCAGGTGTGTGACCTTGAGAAATCCACCTAACATCTCTGTGCCTCTATTTCCCTCCTGGTCTCTAAGAGAGGTGCAGCCCAGCAGGGTGGCTGGACCATTGGTAGATGTACCTCTTGCAATGTCTGGCACATAGCTGGTGCTCGGTAAAGGTGACATGAGAAAGAACATTGGGTTTGGGAGAGAGGAAGTGAAACTGAGACAGTTGCCCCTGTGGAGCCGGGCTTGAGATGCTGGGCCAGAGGGTTCTCTGCACAGCATCCTTTGGGTCCCAGAAGATAGGGCACGGTAGCAGGGCACTTCTAGGCAGAAGGCAAAAACTCCAAGCAGTGGGCGGTGGGACCAACTGTGTGGTGCCAGGATCTTAGCCTGAGGAGTGAAAATCCTCTTCCTTCCTTCCAGAAGTCACCCTACCAGGTCAGGTGCCCCCATGCATCTCAACATCCCCTTGTTTCCCTCTTGTGGTCCTGCGAGCGCCCCCGGGGGTGATGTGGTGGTGGGTGCCTAGTGCACCAAGTACACAGCCAGTCCTCAGTCGGTGTTGGGCATGAGGGATGCTGGGCAGCAGTGGCACAGGTGACAGGCTCTGGCTGCAGCTGGACTGGCCAGGAGAGCAGAGAGGCCTCGGTCTGAATCGGACAGACTTGGGTTCAAATCCTGCCTCTTCCTCGCTGTGTCTGGGGACATGTTCCTGCCTCCTCTAAATCTCATCTGTAATTTCCATTTTCCTGGGCTGGTTATTAATGATAATACCATTTAAAAAAATTTTTATTTATTTATGATAGTCACACACACACACACACAGAGAGAGAGAGAGAGGCAGAGACATAGGCAGAGGGAGAAGCAGGCTCCATGCACCGGGAGCCCAACGTGGGATTTGATCCCAGGTCTCTAGGATCACGCCCTGGGCCAAAGGCAGGCGCCAAACCGCTGCGCCACCCAGGGATCCCATGATAATACCATTTGCCTCCTTCCTCTTCCTGGCAAAGGTGCCCTAGAGAAGCCTTAGCTTGGTGTCAAGGGACAGTTTGGGGCACTGGGAGGCCCCTCTCTCCATTTACTGAGTATGAGTCACCTACCGGGCCTAGTGCTAGGGTTTCTATGTCCTTTGTTTGACTCTACCACTGCCTGCTAAGCCAGGGATAATTGTTCCCATTTTCCAAACAGAAACTGAGGCTCAGAGAGGTGACCTGGCTTGCTCAGGCTCACTTGCGAGGAACCAGTTGTTGAACTGGGGGCTCTCTGACTCAGAGTCTGGGTTCTGTCCAATCCGACTAGCACTGCAGGAGGATGTGTGGGCCTGGAGGCTGCAGCCGGGAGTGGGCGGGCAGGCCCACGGATCCTGGCTCATGGTTCCAGGTGGGCCTGGCGCTAACCGGCAGGTGCAGATCTAGTGGGAAAGTGGGTGCTGGCTGTAATGGGGCCGAGAGCCCTGCCCACCCCTTTCCTGCTCCCACTCCTTTGGCCAGGAAGGACAGAGTGGGAGATGAGGGCTCAGGGAGGAGGTGTGCCCAGCTTCCCTTCTGGGCTTCCCTCAGCTTTTCCTTCTGCCCAGTGGGCTAACGATCCCCCCTCTCAGATCTGTTCTGAGCACTGGGTGCAGTAATGTATGGAGATAAAAACTTGTAAAAATCAGGAGGCCGGCTGGAGTGGTCCCTCTCCCTACCTCGGAGAAAGTGTTCTTTTTTGGGACCCCAGAATCTTGGGGACGCAGGCGGGTGCCCCTGGATTATGCCAGGCCTCCCCCTTCTGCCTGGAGCAGCCCGAGGTGAGAGACTCACACAGCCGGGCCTGAATGGGTGGGTGGGTGGGTGGCGCTGGTGCTCTGAGAAGTGCTTGTCTCTGATTGGAGCACTGGTTTCCATGGTTACCGATTGATTGCCCGAGTTGCAGAGACTCAAGGGGAATGAGCAATGGGCCTGTCTCCCAAGCTGGACAGCTCGGGCTTGGGCTGGGAAGCCCCTGTAGGGAGACCCCTCTGACTCCTCCCGGGGCTGAGGGGCCCGCAGGGAGCAGGAGGGCACCTGGGCTCAGCCTGGGAGCCCTGGTCGGGTGCCTGGTCTGTGTGTCTCCTGAGCTACGGTGCAATGGGAGGGGGCGGGGCAGGGGGGAATAGCATTTATGAAGCACCTACTGTATGGAATCAAAGCTCCTGGGATTCGAGCCTGGCCCAGTAGAGTCCCAAGCTCATGAGTTTAACCATAGGCCATGAAGCTTCCCCGTGATGTTTGTGAGGACTAAGCACGTTGACGGGGACATGCACCCCACAGCAGGCACCCTTGGGCCACCAGAACGGAACCGGGCAGCATCAAGCCCTGAGGGTGAGGGGGAGACAGGTCTCCACTGGGGGAGGTCAGGGCTGGAACGTGCGAGGGCTGAGAGAGTCCGTGAATGGACGAGGGATGAGTTCGGGTTGAACGGACCCAGGTTTGGAATGGGGAAATAAAAGCATCCTGGGTGGGGGCACTGGGTGTGGGACGAGCAGGGCATGTGGCAGGGATCTGATTCTTCTGTGGGGTGGGCTGGAATAAGCTGAGAGGGATGGCAGGGGGCCGCTGTCTGGTTGGTTAAGCCAGAACCCCACTCCCCATCTTACCTCTTCCCACTCCCCCACCCTCCTGCCTCCTCTCTGGGTCTGGTTGAACCCTGACCCCCTCCCTCTTTGCTGGGGTCTGGGTGAGTCCTTGGTCCCCTTGCGCCACACTGGTGCCACCTGCAAGATTAGGAGGGTGACAGAGGTGGGGTTGCCCCTGTGACTCAAGGTCGGGTGCTCCTGCCTCTGCTTTCCCTGTTCATACTCCCCTCTTATACTCTTTCTTCCTCCCCAACTCTTCCCCAAACTGCTTCCCTCTGTCCCCTGGCCTGGAAGGACCCCTTACTCTTTCAAAGTCTGTTTCTGCCCCCGAGGTGGAGATGACTTTGTCCCCATCCCCGCCACAGCACCATCTCCATCCTAAACCCAGTCCCTGCCCCAGCCTGGCTCCTCCCCAGTGCCAGCCTCCCCCCTGCGCTGTCCTGCCCCTCTCCTATCTCTGCCTCACTCCTGCCGGCCCCTGTCCTGGCCCAGCCCTGCCTTCATTCTGAGCCCTGTCCCAGCCTCAGCCTCGCAGATGGGCTCACTGAGGTGCCGGCCTCATTGGCATTCTGTCCACAGCAGCACCCGTCGCTGGCTGCGGGCGGTGTCGGGGTGAGGGAGAGAGGGAGAAAGACAGAGGTCTAGGTCGGCTCCCTGGGCCTCCTCTCTGGGCAGGGACCCCCGAGCAGAACTGGAAATAGCTGCTCTTTATCGAACACCTACTGTGTGCCGGAAACATCAGACAGCAGCCTCTCTAACCTCCCGGCGGCCCACCGTGGCAGGTATTATTCTCTATTTCACTTCCAGACATGAACGGATGTCTCCATGGTCGACATCGACAGGCCTCACCCTGGACCCAAGTCCTCCTGTCAGAGCCCCCACTCACTGTCTTTTGCGTGGGATTGGGAGGATGTGAGAGTAGTTGGCCCCCAACTCCAGCCGGTCCTGATCCCCGGAGCCCTGTGAGATCTCCGAGGCTGGTCAGGGCTCCCATGGGCACAAAAGAGGGTGAGTGAGGAGGATTCACAGGGAGGGGGAACTGAATGAGCAAATGCTTGGAGATTGGGACACTTTCGGGAAGACAGGCCTGGGCAGGGGATCAGAGCTGCTTTATCCAGGGCTTGAGGACTTGGAGACCAGGTGGAGTGGCTGGCCCTTACAGAGAACCGGAGAGCCCCTGGAATTTGTTAAGCAAGGGACAACTTGCTCAATATCATCTGTGTCGATTCCTTTTTTCTGTCATTGGTTCATTCTCTAGCCATGTCCTTGCTGGGACTGGTGATGCAGAAATACCAGTCACACTCTTGGCCCTCCAGGGGCTCACAGGCTCACCCGGAGAATGCATATTCGTGCATTCATATTCATGCACATTCGTAATAGCCCTGAAGCCCCACTGCTGCCAGGATAGCTCTGGTATACAGGGGACAGCCGAGGTGGATGAGAGATCTGGAAAAGTTTCATAGAGTCAGAGTCTGAACTGAGTCTTGGGGGGGTGTTCAGTAGAGGATGCCAGGCCCACTGGACTGGAGATAAAAAAGAAGATTCTAGGCGAGACAGAACAGCATAACCACCTGGATGCTTGATCCACCCTCTTGGATTCAGGCAATTGCTAGTAGTTTGGGTGTTCGGAAGATGGGTAGTAAGTAGCTCAGCCCCTTGTGTGCTGACCAGGGAGCGTGGCCTGAATAGAGAGGGCAGTGAGGGGCCAGGAGCAGGGGCCACAGGGAGGCAGGGCACAGGCAGGTCACCCTGTCTGCAAGATAGGAGAGAAAATGGAGAGACCTCCCTGGGGACAGACCTCCTGGGCAGGAGATGATGAAGGTCAGGGCAGAGGGGATGGATAAAAGGAAAAGCCTGCAAAGTATCCACCCAGCCATCCATCTAGAAATGTTTGCTAAGCACCTACTGTGTGCCAGGGACTGTGCTGGGCACCAGAGGCGGAACTAGCCAGGCTTGCTCACTGACTAGGTAGGTGGCTCTGGGGCTCCACTAGCGAGCGTGGAATGAAGACAAGTAGAATTAGGGGGTGGGCGATGGGCACTTTGAGCTCATGGAGCATTCCCCCAGCCTGCTGTGATTCGGGGTCGGGGAGGCAGGGAGGCGCAGGGCTAGGAGAAAATAAAAGGCATTTCCAATGGGGGAGTAGAGGGAGCTTGGCTGCTCTTTTCATTTAATCCTCATTGAATATCATTCCCATTTGTCCGGATGAGGAAACCAAGCCTCCGAGACTTCATCACTTGTCCCAATAGGTTAGGGGCGGGTGAATTTTTTCTGGGAAGTGCTAGGTAGGCAATATTTCCAGCTTTCGGGGCCATACCTCTCTGTCAACCAGACTCCAGTCTGCCATTGTGGTAGAAAAGGCAGCTGTATTCGGTACCAAAAATGAATGAGTATAGCTGTGTTCTAATAAAACCATATGAGCACTGGGATTTGAATTTCACATAATTTTCATGTGTCAGGAAATATTAGTCTTCTTTTGATATATATTTTTTAATATTCGAAAATGTAAAAACCATGCTCAGTTCCGGGTTATATCAAGACCGTTGCTGGCCTGTGGGCTGCAGTTTGGCCACCCCTGGATAGGAGGTGGGAAAGCTGGGTTTCCAACCCCGATCTGCAAGTCCATGGACTTCCAGCCCGATCAGCTCCAGAGTCAGCCTCCCTCCCGCGGGCTCTGCTCAGTCTGTCCCGTGGGTGCGGTCCTCTGGGACGCACGTGGGCACCCTGCTCCCAGGCAGCCAGGCCTGGGGAGGAGGCAGGGTGGGTGGGCCATGAGTTCTGGATCTGCCATTCTGGAAGAGGGTCCAGGGCCAGGCACTTATCGGCTGGGAAGACCAGAAACCTCTCTGGGCCTCAGTTTCCCTCCTCTGCCCCTCATCTCTGAGCCTGGTCTCCACTATTCCATCCATGCCTCTGCCTCTGTGCCTCTGTGCCTCCTGCATCCACAGCCAACCACCCTGTGCACCCTCCCTCCATCCTTTTTTTTTTTTTTTAATTTTTATTTATTTATGATAGTCTCACAGAGAGAGAGAGAGAGAGGCATAGACACAGGCAGAGGGAGAAGCAGGCTCCATGCACCGGGAGCCCGACGTGGGACTCGATCCCGGGTCTCCAGGATCGCGCCCTGGGCCAAAGGCAGGCGCCAAACCGCTGCACCACCCAGGGATCCCCCTCCCTCCATCCTTAACGCTGAGAATGACACCCCTGGTTTCTCTCAGCTGCCACCAGTGTCAACTGGTTTCTCGAAAGCTTTTAAAACTGAGGCTCCCCCTCCCCGGGGTGGCGGGGGTGGTTGGGAAAGGGGCACCGGCCTGCTGGAGCTTCCCGGGTGGGTGGCAGTGGAGGCGGTGAGGTGGCTCTAGGCCTTTTGAAAGGAAGATCTGTGGCTGATTATTATGGAAATCAGGCCTGAGCAGCGTGCCTGTTGGTGGCGCCGGAGCCTGGGCCTGTTTCTGCAGGGCTGATGGTCAGAGCTGCAGCTGGAGGGTCTGGGCTTTGAGGTGCTTGGGACTGGGGGCTGCAGTGCTGGTTTTATCTTGAGTCCAAAGGGAGGCAAAGGCTGTGGGGCCCACGTCCTCCCCCGTGGGAGAGGGATGGGGGCATAACCACAAGTCCCTTTTATTCAGCATGCGCTTTGCACCCAGCACTCTGCTAAGCGCACTGTGGCTGTTAATCTATTTAACATTTTCCATCCACGTGGGCGTTATCACTCCCGTTTTCTAGATGAGAAGATAGAGACCCGCAGAGGCAAAGCCCACAGGGTAAACACCAGAGAAATCTGAACCCGAGGCTGCTAACACCTGTGGCCACTTCTCAGACCTTTGGTCCTCCTGTCTCCAGCTGGAGGATAGGCCGCTTGGACTTCCAGGGGCCTCTGTGCCCCCTGAGCTCCCCACGCCTGTCTGGAGGGGGCATCTGCAGATGGGGAGACAGACCCTCTGCCTACGTGTGGGGCAGAGTGAAGGGTGAGGGGTGGTGGGTAGTGCAGAGGCCCCCACTTCCTGTCTATGCCTTGTGCCTTGACCAGAGGGTTTGAGGTGAGCCCAGAGGACCCCTCCTCCCACCCCGCCAACCATAGGTGCACGAAATCCCATCATTCAAAATCCAATTTCTTTATATGTTTCACATTCCAGAGAAGGGAGAGCAATCTCGGCTTAAAAGTGATGGAGGAAATAAAACCGGGAAAGTCAGATGGATTTGGTCACTCTGTGAGCCAGAAAAATGACCCCAGTAAAAGGCATGCAGCAGCCTTGGAAAAATTGTTGTAGAAAACAAGAGCGGCCATGGTGCTGCTGTCTTTGCTCTATAATGAGCCCGAGAAACCCACAAGTACCCAGGCAAAGGGCAGGAGCAGACGATTCACACTGGAAAGGAAGCACAGGTGCTTCACCACCACATGGAAAAAAAAATCCATTCCAGCTCAGAGACATGAAAGATATGCAAACTTTCATAATGTGATTCAATTCAAATTAACAAATATTTCAAAATACGAATTTGATCCACCGCTGAATCAGACTATCTTCAACTGAACTCTTGCGTCGAGCCTTTCAGAGCTCCGCAAATCCTCACAATGACCCCAATTCACAGAGGAGGAAACTGAGGCTAAGAGAGGGTAATTATGTGATTTGCCCAATGTTACACAGCTGCAGGGTATCTGGGCAGAAGCCCCTGACCTACTGCCAAGCCAGGGGCATTTAACCGCCAGGCCTGTGGTTCTCAAAGTGTGGTCCCAGATCAGAGGCACCAGTATTCCCTTGGGGACTTGGTACAAATGCTGGGGTCGGGCCTCACCTCAGACCTACTGAATCAGGCTCTGGGGCTGGGGCCCTGCTCTCTGCATTTTACCAAGCCCGCCATGGGATTCTGAGGCTAAAATTCAAGAATCGTTGCTCCGGGCTCTGGGTGAGCGTTCAGAAGTGGGCGCTTGCTCATGTTATAGAAGGCAAGTTCCCCTGGCCCAGCTCTTGAAATATGAATACATAGCAGGTATTCTGAGCTCGAAAAAATGGTCAGTAATTGCACTCCTGAGAAGCCGTATGGACAAGGTTTTATTCATGATGCTCTTGTAGACTATGTATTTCTAAATGTGCAAAACTGGAAACAATGTCAGTCTCCAACAATAGGGGATTGGGGAGAAAAACTGACTCACCTGCTAGATAGTCTTTTGTCATTTAGAAGTGAGTTTGTGAAGAATACACAACGCGGCCCAGTGAAGGTAGACGGCTGGTTCTGGTTTGCCCAGAACGCTCTTAGTTCTAGCTCTGACAGTCCTGTATTCTAGGAAACCCACTGACCCCTAGAAATGAGGACCCTTGGCCATCCTGGATGTAACGGGCATCAGCTTTGCAGTCCAAGTATTTCTGTTCTCTCTTCTCAAAGGGCAGGTGGCAGGATGGTCCTTCTCTTCCCCCTTGAAGTTAGGTGGCCATGTGACTTGCTTTGACCAATGAAATGTGGAGCCAATGCGATGTGTTATATCCAGACAATGCTCCTGGCAGCCTGTGTTGGGATGGCACCTCCTCAGCCTGGGGTCCTGAGGGACAGATAAGCAGAGACCCCTATCGAGCCCCGCACTGGGCCTACCATGTGAGCAAGACACAAACTCTTGTGTGTGAAGCCACTGAAATGTGGGAATTATTTGTTACCGCAGCATAACCTAGCCTGTCCTGACTGCTACCCGTGGGGGAATAAAAAAATTTCATGGTGTTAAGGAAGCCACGAGTTACAAACTTGTATGTCATGTAGCATGGCACAGATCTAACGCATAAAGCTTCCAGGTGTGCTGGAAATAATCTGAAGTTTTCATAATAAGCAGGTAGAGGAATTCTTGAGCTAAGTTTTTTCTTCCTGATGATTGCATTATCCAATTTTCTATAATGAGCATGCTTTATTCTTTTTTTTAATAAGGGATATTTTATTCAAAAAATACTTTCTTTGGGTCAAAGTGGAGGTTCTCTCTGGGCTCTTATTCATTAAATGAAAATCTGGAGGAGAAAGGGAAGGGAATTAAGCTTTTGCTTCAAAGGATCAGAAGGACTGTGAAGGTCAAGGAGTTAAGCCTCACTTGCGTCTGCAAACTCCCTGCCGGTTCCCAGGTCCTCCTGGCCTCAACAGCCCAGTGGAAGCAGTTGAGCAGATGCATCCCGATGAGGCTGGAGGTCCCTGTGCAGAAGCCGAGAGCTAGGGAGAAGGAGAGGGCTTGGGGACTTGGGAGTCCAGCAGCAGAACTAAAGCTTATACCCTCCCTTGGAGACTTGCAGGCCCAGACCACAAGACCGGCCTGCCAAAAGCCAAAACTGTAAACACTTAAGGTCAGGACCAAAGCAGCACTGGGTCTCCTTTGGAGGCCTGGGGCTAGCACACCTGTTTTTCTGGTATCACTGGAGTCTTTAAAGGGGATGGGGGTGGTCAGGGAGGACTTCCTGTGGGAAGAGGGCTTCAGCTGGTCTTAGAAGGATGGTGTGGACAGGTCCTGGCACCTATAAGGGTACCCTTGTTCTTGGCCTTGCAAGGAAATGAGTGGCAAATAATAATAATAATGATAATGATAATGATAATGATAATGATACGAGTGGCAGCTAAAATCTGTGGAGGGCCTGTGGTGGACTTGGCTCACTGTCCTTGTGGTGGGCCCGCACACTAGCACTGGGGCAGGACTTGGGGAAACTCATGAAGGGGACGAGTTCACTGGCATTGAGTGGTGGTAGAGGCCTGGGGCCCAGTGTGTTCTGGATAGAACCACTGCCCTTTGCTTCTCTAGGACTGAGCAGTCATAGGTCACATCCCTTCTGGCCCACTGGGTCACCTGGATGTCCCCAGCTGAACTCCCATGGATTTGACCAGTCTCTTGGGTGAGCATATGTCTCGGGGTCCCTGGGGCAGCCTGGTTTACTCCCCTCTAACCAGCCTTCTAGTATTCTCAGACGGGTCCCACTTTGGATGACATGGCTGCTCTACATCTACACAGGTCTCAAGTCAGGCAGCCTTGATTCCATGCCGGCTCGGGCCCTTCTGGCTGGGCTACGTGCCCCCAGGAAGTGGGGATCTATAAAGTGTGGATGACCGTGCTCACGTTGGAGGGTGTTGGGAGGTTGGGAGGCACCCTGTCGGCAGTGGCTGTGGAGGTAGTTATGCTCCATGACTGGCGGCCCTGGCCATGACCTATTGATGCTCGGGATGGCGGGGTGGCAGGGTGGTGGGGTGGTGGGGTCAAATCAAATCTGGAGCACTGGGTCTTGGTAGGCTGGTTTTGAGAGTCAGCTAAGAACTCACAGCGGGACATAAAGGGAGACCTCCGAGGGCACCTGGGTGGCTCATTGGTTGAGCATCTGCCTTTGGCTCAGGTCATGATCCTGGGGTCCTGGGATCGAGTCCCACATCGGGCCCCCCCAGGGAGCCTGCTTCTCCCTCTGCCTGTGTCTCTGACTCTCTCTGTGTGTCTCTTATGAATAAATAAATAAAATCTTTAAAAAATAAAAAAGGGAAACCTTCATAAATACTGCCTTCAAGGGCAAAAGTGACAGAGGCCTTAGCTCCTGCCTGGCCCCGTGGGTGCAGAAGTCTGTCAAGCTTCTTTGCTCTCTCCGCCCCACCCCTACCCCTGCTGCTCCTGTCCAGCCTCTGTGGGTCCCTTCCCCTCTGCTCCAGCCCCCTGCTGCCCTGTGCCTCCTTAGTCCCCTGTAAACAGCCAGAGGGACCTCCCATTAATAGCCTCCAGCCACTTGTGGGAGCCCTTCCCTGGCTCCAGGCGCCCAGTGGTCTGCCCTCTGGGTACATCTCTCCTCTGTGCCCACTGAGCGCTTTGGGGGGGCTCCCCAACAGGCCACGCCTCTGTGCTGGGGCTCCGAGCATTTCCCGGAGTGGCCCTGTCTGGCAGGTGTCCTTCCCTTCCTCCTCTCAGGCCCCCTTCCCACACCCCCCCCACACACCCTCCCCTTCCCTTCCCACACCCCCTTGCCGCCCCAGTGCTTTGCCCCTTGAGAAGGTCATTTGTCCCTCCCTCTTCTTTCTTCCCTGCCTCTGGCCTCAGACTCCATAGATGCATCGTGTTTGTCCTGGAGCCCAGTGCTGGCCTGGAACCAGGTACCGGAAGAGCATATTCTCCCCCAGGGAGGCCCTGTGGAATCTGGCTTTTCTCCTGGAGGGAAGTTGGATTTTCGGAAGAGGAGGCTGTGCTCACAGCTGCCTAGAGGAAGCTGAGTGGAGTGGGGTGGGAACGATACCGCCAGACGGGGGTGGGGGGTGGGGGGGGAGGAAGGGCTGCTGGTGGGGCCTGGTCGTCTCTGGTGGATGTGGGTCCAGAGAGGGTCAGCCACTTGTCCAAGATCACTCAGCAATTTGGGGCAAGGCCAGGGCTTTGACCTAGATGTGTCTTACTTCTTTAGCCATCCTGGGGGGATGTCTGGCAGGGTTGGGGAGGGGCATGCAGGCTGGGTGGGATGGCTGGGTCTCTGCTGCCCTGTCAGGTCAGGGGACAGGGGAGGGGGGGCTTTCGTGGGTCGGGGGAAGGAGGGGCTCAAAGCCGGCTGCCAGGGTGGGAGGAGACCTGTCTCTGATTCTTTGATGTTCACACTTTGCCGACCCCTGGGGAACGCCTGAGTCATCGCTGAGCCGGCAAACATATTTAGCTCCTTTCATTGTCCCTAGTAAATCAATTTCTCCAGGTCTCTCACACCTGCCGGCTGGACTCCTGGCTGCCCGCCCCCCATCTTCCGCCTGCTGGCATCCGGGCCCAGGGACCCTGCGCCAGCTCCGGGTTACTGGGTGAGAGGCACTCCCCCTCCCCAGGCAGGGGGCAGCCCGCCCCCTTGCTTCCCAGAGCCCCCTTGCTCTTTCCTACTCCGTCCCAGGGCATCCTGCGCCAAGCCTGTCCTCCCTTGTTCTGGGATGGCCTCTGTTCCACAGCCGGGTTGCTGGATCCCCAGTCAGAGCTTCATGACAAGGGGCACATGGGTCTCAGAGACTCGGGGATCACACCTTTATTCCTGCAGCTCAGCCGGCCCTCTGCTTAGCTCATCTTTCATGGACACCTCTTCCAAGAAGGCTTCCCAGATCTTTAACTCTCCTGCCCCCCTGAATCTTTCCTCCTCCGATGGGCCCAGCCTGTTTTGTACCATGAAAGCACGTGCAACAGTTTGCCTTGTAATAATGATAGCACTTAACATAACTCTGAGTAGGTACCCAACACTGTTCTAAGTATTTTGAACATATTGAATTATTCCCATTTTACTGATGGGAAGTCTGAGGCTCAGATGGCTTGGGAAGGTTGCTTAAGACACAGGGCAGAGCTAAGCCTTGAACCCAGGCCCTCTGTGTGGCTCTCACTACTGCCCCCCTGTGGCTCTTCACCGTGAGTGCCTTTCCTGGCACCTTCTCATCCGACCCCGCCCCCCCACACCCTCTTCCCCAAACAGTCTCAATTTCCCCCCCCCCCCGCCCCCCCCCTCGCTCCCCGGGCAGGGGCAGGGGCAGGGGCTGCACTGTGCCCATGTCTGAGAGTCCCTTGCACAGGGAGGTCCTCACTGGAGGTTTGTGCCATGGAAGTCACCCGGCCCAACCCTTCACGGAGGAAGATGGCATCCGGAGGGGCTAGGCTGCCCGTGGGGGTCCCACAGCCAGGTGGCAGAGAGCCAGGGTATCTGACCCCTGGGCTGAGCTGGCGCCACGGTGCCGGTGCCAGGGGAGAACGCAGGCCCGTGCTCACCTGCGCCCGTGGGGGCTGCTGGAGCCGCAGATCCCAGCTGCTTCCCTTTCCAGGGTGCTCGGCCCACAGCTCTGCTCAGGGCGGAGCCCCCCTCCGGCCAAGGGCAGCCTCGGGTTTGGCTACAAGGTGGAACCTCTCATTCACGTGTGGTGGGAGCCCCCTGCTGCCCAGAGCGAGGAGTGGCGGACCTCGGGGGAGGTGGGCCGAGGCGGCCCCTGGCCCCAAGTCAGAGCCCTTGGTCCTTCCCGGATTGGGATGTGGGCCCTGCCTTGGCCACTCCCCGCACCCAGGGCAGCACCAACTTGCTCCCAGTACCCCTGCCCCTACACACCTGCTCCCGCGGAGGCTGAGGCCCAAGGGAGCCTTTTCAGTTGTTTCATTCTAAAAATTATTGTGCGCCTACTGTGTGCCAGGCATGAAGCAGGGGTGGAGCAGGGACAGTCCAGGCCAGAGAGGAGGACGTTCACCGTCAGTGTGTGTGGGGGGGAGGTGCGGGCAGTGACCAGGTGAGCTCACCTCACCGCAAGATCAGGTGTGTGTCCTTCCCCCAACCTGGCTGCCAACAAGCACTCAGCACAGCTCCTCGGAGAAGCTTCTCTGCCCACCCTCTCTGGCCCCTGCGCCCCCCGTCTCTAACGGCACGGGCTGGTCTCGGCCATCCCTGCTCCTTCACGCTTGTCTCCCCCACCAGCACCGTGTCCCCCTGAGGGCGACCGCCGTATCTCCGTCATCCTTGCATGCCTGGTGCTGGGCATGGAGCCTGGTGCATGGAAGGTGCGTGGGCCAAAGGAGAGAATGCACGGAGAAATCCATCAGTTCGGCAGCTTCAGGTCTTCAAGGAGCAGCTCAACGGTGGAATTCCTAGCGGGACGCTGGCTTAGGGTGTGGGGCCCTCTTCCTCGCCCTGCACGTCCAGAGGGGGGCCTAGAATCCTGGAATTCAGGATCCTCAGATTGTGAACCACACGTGGGCTTGTCCCCCATGCAGCGCCTGGAACACTCTACCTACTTAATAAAAATTGTGGGAAGTACAAATAAATGAAGGTTACTGAATTCAAGCTCAGAGCCCTGCCAGTGACCACTGGTGCCAGCCGGCACTTGGGGCCTCGCAGAGGCAGGCTTGTTACCTCCCTCCCGAGGCAGCCGCTCACTCTCCCTGTGGCTGGAGCTGCCTGTTGGGAAGTTCTTCTGCCTTTCTCTGGCCTGGGCAGAGCCACTTGGGCCCTGGCCCTGCCCTGAAGGGACCTCTGTCACAAATGCAGCCTCTGGGGACATCTGTCTGGGGTGACAGCCCTGGAGCCCTGAGGATGAGGGCCCAGGGCCCTCCGAAGACCCACACTTTCCTGTCTGGCCTTCCAGCCTTCATCTGGGAAAGAAATGAGGATGAGTGGGGTGGGGTCAAGGATGGGAGATATGGTCACAGAGAGGAGAGACCCCTCTGGTGACATGAATCATGAGCTTTATTCTCTTTTCTGAGTGATTCCGAGAACAGGTGCTATGCCTGGAAAATCACTGCTTCCACCCTCTCAATGATGGGGGAGGCAGCTGAGGACCAGAGCGGGAACGGGGAGGCTGAGGCCACCCAGCCAGCCTATGCCAGCTGCGGGAGAGGACTCTGGAGCCCATGACCCTCAGCCCAGTGCTCCTTCCGTGGCCCCTGGCTGCCCTTTCAGGGGCCAGAGGCGGTGGCAGACGTGGCCCTCAGTCCCCAGGCTGATGTGGGGTCTGCGGAAGTCCTCAAAAGTCCTCCAAGGCCCCCTGCAGATGCCCAACCCGGGCCCTCTTCAGCACCATGTCCTTACCAGGCACTCGCACACCTCCAGTGACGGGGATCTCACCACTTGAAAGACAGCTACTCTACCCTGACTCCATGAAAGATGTGTGCGTGTCAGTGGGGGTGGAGGGGAGGAGAGCTCGCCTCCCGTGCCCTGGGGAATCCACCTTGCTCTGGCTCGCCCACGGGCTGGCGCTGGGGCAGAGGCAATCACGTATCCTGCTTTCCTGCTGGGGAACCGCCCTGCAGGGACTCCCCCAGGGCCTGTGCGATGGGGGGAGAAGGGCTTCTGGGAAGGCGCCTGTTCAAGGCGTCCTCCTCCTGGTTGGGGCCACCCTGGAGGCAGTGCCTGCTGGGAAGTCAGCTCAACTCTCAACGGCCCTACTGCGGGTCTCAGGATGCCGGGTCGCGGCTGGGGCAGCCCCTCACCTCCACAGGACCCCTGGTCAGCGCTCAGCCTGGAGGCTACGGCTGAGACTCTGCCACAAGCTCCTATGTCGCTCTGTGGCATGGGTGCTGCCTCCAGGCAGCCCTCCTGGTAACCACAGTTCATGAAGCTCTCTTTTCTGGGCTTCCTGGCCATACCACCAGCCCCGCATGAACATGTGTCTGGGATGCTCCCCTTTCTTCAAGAGTTCCACTTGCTCTTCCTCCAAAATGGACATCCTTGCGACTGGAGCCCACTCTGATCCTGGCTTCCCTGCAGCCTTGGGTGCGAGCCCCTCCCGGTGATCAGTCCACAAGCGCAAACACCTCCTGCCAGAAGCTTCTTGGGTGGATCCAGTACAATCTTGTGCTTACCGACAGGAAGTGGCCCGTGAGGAGGGAGGGGACGGCTTGGGCAGCACTGGGATCTGCCGTTGCTGGGGGCAGGGGGGACACGGAAGGGACCAGGACATTTCTATCCCAACCCCACAGTTTTCCAAGAACCAGAAGAGTGTGACCTGGCAGCAGGCACACATCAAGTTGGAGACCAGCTGCGACCAAGACCACGGGCACTGGGCTCCTGGCGTCTGCCAGCGGTTCCGTCCATGGGTCTGAGCTGTGTGTGTGTCCCTCAGGCAGGGACGGCTAAGCCCCTGCTGCAAACAGGGGAGGGGCTGGCTGAGAACCCCCTGAGCGGAAGGAAGAGGCATCACCACGGCCAAGGGCAGGAAGCACTCGGGATCCCCGTGGCCCCTCCTGCCTCAATGGCCCACAGCATTTCAGGTATAGGAGATGTTTAA
Source organism: Canis lupus familiaris (assembly GCF_011100685.1). Taxonomy (NCBI): domain Eukaryota; kingdom Metazoa; phylum Chordata; class Mammalia; order Carnivora; family Canidae; genus Canis; species Canis lupus. The sequence continues at coordinate 28,240,238 of NC_049231.1, forward strand.
CAGAAGGGGAAACTGAGGCCCAAATGCAGGACAGGGTGCTGGGTGCTGGGGCTGGTTCCTATTCGGCTGTTTCCCTTGCTCCTTGCTGCAGTGACTCGGGGCAGGGAGTGGGGGCCTTTCCTAGCGGTGCCTGGGTGCCCAGCGCCAGGGGATCCGAGTGCCACCTCTGAGCCCTCGGGGTTTCCCACCCACCCTCTGGAACCCTGCCGCCCCTGCCACGCTCCTGTTAGCTTAAAGTAATGGGGACGGGGGTGATGTCTGTGACCCAGGAAAGGGTGCCCTGGGGTGGGACATGTGTCTCCCGGGACCACAGGTGGTAGGCTTCCCGTGAGGCCCCGCCCCTGGCCACCACCTCCAGGAAGCTCAGTGCTTGCTGGCAATCTTCTTCTTCCGAGCAGAGACCAGGTCATAGAAGGGGACACAGGTGATGCTGGCTCTGAAATGAGAGCAGGTGAAAAGATTGCAGGGCTGGGCTGGCTGCCAAGGGGGTGGGGATGGGGTGGGGGTGGGGGGCGGTCCTCAGCTCCCAAGGCTCGAATAGGGGCGTGGGTCTCCCAGGGAAGGGACGACCTGCCCTGCTGCAGGAGAAAGGCCAGATGGCCCCACCAAGGGCCAGGCTGCGGTGAGTCAGCCCCGCCCAAAGTCCCATGGGCGGGGGTAGAGGGTGAGGCTGAGAGCGGACAGCCTTCAGAACTCTGCCCCCAAAGTTCTGTGGACCCCTCTTCCGAATCCCGGGAGGAGGGTTGCCTGGGGGGCTCAGTGGTTGAGCGTCAGCCTTCAGCCCAGGGTGTGATCCCCGAGTCCGGGGATGGAGTCTCACATCCGGCTCCCTGCAGGGAGCCTGCTTCTCCCTCTGCCTGTGTCTCTGTCTCTCTCTGTGTCTCTCATGAATAAATAAATAAAATCTTTAAAAAAAAAAGAATCCCAGGAGGAGGTGGAAAGAGCCCTGGTGGAGCCAGCAGACCCCCTTGTGGGTCTGGCTCTGCCCCCACTGGCTGTGTGGTGGGGCAAGTCCCTCCCGTGGGGGGCTCAGGGCCTCGTCTGTGAAATGGAGCTAAGGGTGGGTTTGGCCTGGCAGCTTCACAGGACTCCTGCCAGGCTGGATGGGAAAGACCCCGCAAGTCCCTAGGACACAGCCCCTGGCCCAGTGACCGCTCCGGTGGCTTCCTCTGGCTGACAGGACCCACCGTCACCCATGTCTCCACATTGCTCCTGCCCCTCACCTGGCTCCTTTCAACCTGCCCCTTCACTGCCCATCTCTGAACCCCCGAATCAGTCCCAACACCGTGGCCTTCCTCACCTGGCCACACCCCTACTGTTTACCAGTCTCCCCAGTGCCCTCAGGAGAAACCCACACTAGCTGCCATGGTGGCGGAGTCCTTGCTATCCTGGGGGGCCTGGTCTCCCACTGCCCGATCCCTGCAGAGCCAGCTGCAACCCCCTCCCCCCGCCCCCTCCTACCCCTGCAATGCCCAGAGGCAATGCCCAGGCCTCTGGGGTGGTGTCCAGGGAGGCCACATGCTCACCTGCCCTCTTGTCTTTGCCAGTCCTGGTCCTCGCCCCTAGAAAGCCCTTCCCTCCATCTCTACTAGGTCTTTCCAGGGCCCCTTTGGATCCTGGTGCTAATGAGTGTGCCATTCACGGGCACTTACCACCGGGCAAAGAGCTTTATATGCAACATCTCTCGGGATCCTCCGGCCAGCCCATGATCTTGGGGCCTCACCTTCTTGTGTCCCCCGTGGGGCCTGGCCAGGGGCTGGCACCAGAGGAGGTGTTTACACCATATGGGCAGGAGGGATTTGCATCCCAGAAACGAGGGGGAGATTCTAGATTTAGCCCCTTTTACAGAGGAGGAGACAAGGCCCAGAGAGAAGCAGAGGCCTCCGGAAGGGCCAGGAGGCCCCGGCAGCCCCTACCTTATGGCCTCGATCCACTGGTCGCGCTCCTCGGCACTGGCGGCAGAGATTCGGTAAGACTCGTGCTTGCCCTCCACCACCTTGCCCTCACCGTCCGTCTTGCAGGCCTTGATCTTCTGGCCCCGGCAGCTGGGGTTGTAGAGCTCCAGGCAGAACTGTGGGGAGGCGGCGGGGTGAGGGCCGGGCAGGGGTGGCAGGAGGGGGCGGCGGGGCTGTGCTTTGCTGGGGGTTCAGTGAGGACCAGCCCCTTGGGGCTCGGACAAACAGCAAGACCCACCCCACCCCGGGCCTGCTTCCCCGGCTGGCAAAGGGGCAGGAGCTGCTCTTCCTCACACTGAGGGCTTCCTATGTGCAAGGCTCCTCCTAAGTCCATCGTTCCCCTAAGACCCCCGGCTGACGGCCGGGGAAACTGAGGCTCAGAAAGAGGCAGAGACTTACTCAAGGTCATTCACCAGTGTCAGAGGCAGGCTCTGAGAGACCATGAGATCGCGCCCCTTTGATGACAGTGACCCGCCCCCAGGGTCCATGGCCTCAGGAGGGAGACAGAGGCGACCCCCAGCCCGGTGGAGGACCTCCTGGAGGACCCAGGCCAGCTGCCCTCTCCTCCCACCCCATTTCAGAAATTTCCCTCCCACCTCCCCCACCGCCTCTCGGCTGGCTCTCAGGACCCCGCTGTGCCACCTACTGGCTTCTTGGGGTCGTCCACCTTCTGCACCGAGAGGTTCTCCAGGGGTATGATTCCCCGGGGCTCCTTGTCCTGCAGCGGTGGAGGGGGAAAGGATCAGCAAATGCAGCCTTGAGACCCAGGGCAGGGAGTGAACTCGAAGGGCCCCCCAAACCCACAGAGGAGTGCACGAATCGTCCCAGACTCTGTCCAGCCCTGGTGGGGGGTAGGGAGCAGGGCACAGCTCGGATCTGGGAGTCACCGGGCCAGGCTGCAAGCTTGACCCTGCCCCTCCTGCTCTCTGCTGCACAGTCTTCCCCTCTGTGAAATGGGTGCAGAGAGGGGCTGAATGATCTCGAAGGAGCCCCAAGCTCTGTTAGTGGACTGCTTGGTGGGAGTCTGGGAGGGGGCGGGGCTGGGGAGGGACCCCTTGCTCACAGTTGTGAACTCAAAGTAGTAGAGACAGTTGTCGGTCAGGATGAACCAGCGGCGCTTCCACGTCTTCACGCGGCCGCCTGCAGGAGCCAGCGGCACAGTCAGCGGACTTCTCCCTGGGCCACCAGCATTTCCTCCCAGGAGAGCAGGGCCTGGAGAGCCTTCCTCTGCCCCCTCCTCTCAAACCTCCCGACCCCTAGCCCACTACGCTTCCCCCCCAGATCCGTCCCTTGGTCACTCAAACACCCTGGTGGCACCCATCACCCCAGGCCTCCCCTGGCCACTTGACCTGGCATTCAAGGCTCCTTGGCAATCAGGCCCCAGGACCAGTGGCCGCCCATTCCCTGTGCTTTTCTGCCATCCTTCCCCCTCAGTTCATCCCTTGGCCTACTTCCCCACTGGCACCGTGCAAAGCATTTCATCTTTTGCCTGACAGGCAACATTCTAGAAGTTTTTAGAAAATGTTTGCTTATTAATCCCTAGAACTGCTTATGAGGAGGGGACCGTTATTAACCCCATTTTACAGATGAAGAGCCCGAGGCATAGGGAGGTACCATTGTCTGTGCATGGCCCTTCAGCAGAGCTCAGATTTGAGCCCGGTGTCCCAGCTCTTGAGCCTGGGTGCTTGGCTGCTGTGACACACACTGAACCCCCCCGGGGACTGTGATCTGACCCCTGGCACATGTGTGGAGGAGCTGGGATCCGCGATTCAGAGCCTCCCTGGGGCTGAGAATGGTCCAGAGGGCAAAAAAGGAGGCTGAGTGGTCCGCGCAAGGGTCAGACTGGGATACGGGCACAGAGATGTGGAGGGCTCTGGGGGCATGGGGATGTGGAGGGCTTGGGGTGGCACGGGGACAGGGAGGGCTCAGGGGGGCACAGGATGGGGAGGGCTGGGGGGCACGGGGACGTGGTGGGCTCAGGCAGGCACAGGGATGGGGAGGGCTCGGGGGGAACGGGGATGTGGAGGGCTCAGGGGGGCATGAGGACATGGAGGGCTCAGAGGGGCCACGGGGACGTGGTGGGCTCAGGCGGGCACCCCCAGCCCAGGTCTCTGCTCCAGCACGAGGTATCTGTCCTTGTCCTTACCTGTCTCCCAACACCCCAGTCCCTGGCTGGGCTGGCTCTGCAGGAGAGGCACCCAGGAGTGTGCTTGGGCAGGGCAGACAGGCCTGCAGCTCCCCTGCTGATTCTGCAGCCAGCCCGGGCACCCCAGCCCCCACCAGGCTCCTCTCTGCAGGCTGGAGGCCCTCCCCCACCATCATCATGCTGAAGGGAAGCTCCCCGGAACCACATCCTGTCCCACTCCCTCCCCCATCCTGCAGGGACACCCAACCCTCTGCCCACCCGCTTGTTGGCTGTGTGGCCTCAGATGGGCACCCCAACCTCTCTGGGCCTGGCTTCCTCAGAAACCTTCCAGGAAGAGTCAGAGCTGTGGTTGAAGGCCCGTCAGCCTCTCAGCTCCTCTTCCTGCTTGTCCTCCCCTCCCCCACTGCCCCCTTCTCCCCCAGGACAGACAGATGGAGGGATGGGGCAGGCAGATGGCTGCACTGGGGTCAGGACAGCGGAGGGTTAGCCGGCTCCACCCCTGAGGCCCCATGTCCCGGTGTGCATGTGTCCCGGGCGTGCATGGGAGTCTGAGTGTGTCTGCCTCGTGCCCACGTGTGTGCCCATGTGCGCCTCACCCAGTTTCAGCAGCCAGCCCTCGCGGTCGGGGTTGAAGAAGGTGTGAGTGAGGTCGTTGCCGTCGTCCTCCGGGATGGAGAAGGGTTCGCTCTTGATGCTGTCGAAGAGGTTCTGTCCTCAGAGAAGGGAGGGAAAGGCCCGGCTGTGACATCCATCCCAGTTGGGAGCCTGGGCCTGTGTGGCAACGCTACCTGCTTCCCCCGGGCTGCTGGTCTGCACCTCCAGGCCCTCCGCAGGCCAGGCTCCCCAGCTCTGTGGCCAGAGCACGGTGAGTGGAGGCGGCATTGGCATTGTCTGTATGTCCGCTTGCTGGGGAGGCTCTCCCCCACTGGGCAGGGCGCTCCCCTAGGGCAGGCCTGGGTGTCACAAGCCCCAGGACTCCCCCAGGGGCTGGCCTAAAACAGACTAGCAACTCCTTAGGACCAGGTGGTTGATGCCCATCCTACCCCCCTCCTTGTCCCCCTGACACCCCACCCCCACCCCTGTTGCTGGAATTCCAGCCAGTGGCATGTCACAAGAGCGTAGGCTTGGGTGTCAGGCTCTCTAGGTTAAACTCGCGGCTTAGTCACTTGATGGCTGTGTGACCCTGGGCATGTGCCTCAACCTATCTGAGATGCTGGTCCTTTTTTTAAAAAATTTTTTTTAAAAATTTATTTATGATAGTCATACAGAGAGAGAGAGAGAGAGGCAGAGACATAGGCAGAGGGAGAGGGAGAAGCAGGCTCCATGCACCGGGAGCCTGACGTGGGATTCGATCCCAGGTCTCCAGGATCGCACCGTGGGCCAAAGGCAAGCGCCAAACTGCTGCGCCACCCAGGGATCCCTGAGATGCTGGTCCTTAACAGCAGAAAGGTGCTGATCCCTCAGAGTTCTGGGTGGGGGGCGCCCGCTAAACGGACTACACAGGGGTCAGAGCCCCTCTGTGCTCTAAGTCCAGGGGAAGGTAAAGAGGAGGGAGGAGTACAGCTCCTGCCTTCACCCACCCCCCAGCACCGCTCTTACAGGTCAGATGAGGGAGTCAGAGACAGTCACCCCTGTGTCTAGAGTGTTGCAGGCAAGGATGCTCACCTAGGACCTCTAGACCCCCACATGTTCACCTGTGTGTGTGCACACATAAACGCTCAGACACACACATACACACACGCACTGGGTCATAGCAGCCAGGGTCAGGGCCTCCTTATGTAACATCCATGAGGGGTGGAGCCCCCTTTTGCCTCCTTGCAGTCACCTAGAGACTTCCAGGTGTACCTCAGGGAGGAGGACACAGAGGAGCGACTAAGGAGGTGGGGATTGACTGCCCATGTCGAGAGGCCCGGCCCAAGGAAAAGACTCAAGGTGGGATGGATGCCAAACTTGGCTCTCAAGGGCAAGGGGGACCTTTGCTGGGTGGACGGTGATCACAGGGGGAGAGTTCCCAGAAAATAGATTTCAGTTCTCCATGCAGGACCTTCTAGCAGTTAGAGCTGCTGGAATATGGATGGAGCAACCTGGTGTGGTAATGACTTCCTCGTCACCAGAGGTACACAAGCCAGGGCTGAGACCTCCCCGTGGGTGAGTTGTGGATGTCTGCAGCAGATCATCCCTGCATGTGCTGAACCCCCTGCCATGGGGCTCTGTGTTCTATGGCCAAACCTGCCCATATTTCCAAGTGTTTGGAAAAACATTCCAAACTGTCTCTGTTTATTAAAACCAATGCTGGATCTCCATCTCGAAGATAATTAAATCATTTCCTTCTGTTGCATTTGTGTATACTGCTGTTCAGATGGTTTCCTTGAGATTTTAAATGAACAATTTCACAAGCACTGTTTGATTCCCCCAAAGTTTTGGAAATGGTGTTTGCTGGCTTTTAAAGGCCTTTTCTGACCTGATAGCTCAGGGCCTGGGGGGTTGGTTACAATTCCACCACAAGCAGGTTTTCTTGGGCCTGAGGGAGGTGTGTTCTGCCCAATCCCAGAGTCCCTGGCTCAGCCTGGCTGTGCTGGGGTGGGTGTAGGCAGCAGCAGGGACCGCTTGCTCTTTTGGGGGAGCCCCCGCACCTCAAGCGCATCTGGGAAGCCCTGTTGCCCCTCCTGCCCAGGCCCAGCCGGGCTCTGGGAAGGCCCGAGATGTGCTGGCCTATCGAACAAAGGCCAGCGGCAGAAAGGCCTTGTCAGCAAACCTGTCAGCGCAAACATTTGGGAGGCCCAGGAGGCAAGCAGGGTGGCAGACAGGGGTGGGGGGCGGCCTCATCCTCCATGGTACCCACAAGGGGCCCCCTGGCAGCTTCTGCGGGTGCCGGGAGCCGACCGGCTCGCACATTCTGCCCCTCACCCCCTCCGCAAAGGAAACGTCTGGGCTCTGTTCCTGCCCTTGTAAACGCCAGCCCTCCCCCGCAGGTAAACACCCCTGCGGGTGGGCGGTGGGGCGGCCACCAAGCCTGGCTGGGTGCACTGTGATCAGAAAGACAAGGCCACCTTCCAACGGTTCTGCTGGTCTTGTATCCGGCTCTCTCGCTGTACCGCATCCCCCCCTCCGCCCCCTTCTCTGGGGACTCACCAGCCCAGACACTCTCTGTCCAGGTTTCTGGGGGGGTGGGGTGGGGTTGACACCTACTGCCTCTCCCCTAGGCTCCAGGAATGAGGGAACGACTCCCACCTGGCCAAGCAGGACATTTCCTCTTGCTGGCCACAGTGACTGGTGCAGGGAGGACATGTGACCCAAGCCAGCCAATACGCTTTAATTCTGGGACTTTAGTTTTAGCTGCTAAGCTGCCTGGACCATCTCTGCTGCAATTTGAAGACAGTCTGTTGAGGAGGAGAAGGTTGCTGAGAGCTGGAGACACTAGATTGAGTCCTGACTTCACTGAGCACCTGGATCTAGCTGAGCCTGAAGCCCAAAGATCTGAAGCCAAATGGATCCCTGATCTTTCCCATTACGTGAGTTGCGATTCCTTTGGCTAGAAAGCAACAGGTAGCTGGGATACATGGCCAAGTCCTCCATCACAAAACCTTGCCTCCTGGTCTCTGCAGGAGGAAGGGCCCTGGAGTCAGACAGACATGGGTTCGAATCCAGTGTCCTCACAAACTATGAGACCCCTGGCCAGCTACTGCTCTTGGAGGTCAGTTTTCTTTGCTGGAAACTGGGATTGGTACCCACTGCCTAAGGGGGTCAGGAGGACTTAGTGAGAACACGGAGTGCCACAGCTGGGCCCGGGACGTGGTCAGTGCTGACGGAGACGTTTGGACAAGAACCCAGGAGGTCCAGGACTGCCCGCAGCAGAACATGCCCTGACTTGGGAGACTGTTCCCCTGCCTGAGCCTCAGTTTCTCCACCTGTAACACCAGATGCCAGAGAGCCCCACTTCTTGGCCTCCCCCTCTTCCCCTCTTCCACCGGGAGCTCCCTTTCCGGGCAGGGGAGTGGTTCCCTTCCTGGTGTTTCTTGGGCCCCTGCCATCTGCCGAGCGTCAGGAGCTTGCGCGCATTACCTCTGCTTCTCAGGAGAGCTGCCCAAGGGCGGCGGCACCTGCCCACTTGGCAGGTGAAGAAACCGAGGCTCATGCTCACAGTCACACAGCCAGAAAGGGCCGAGCCGGGATGCGATCTCCCATCCTGTGAGTCCACACCGCGTATACCCTGGCCCTGAGTCTCTCAGGCATTGGGCCTCATCCCTATCAGGACAGCCTGGGGAGGGGGGCTCAGCTCGCCGCCCCCTCCCTCCCGCAGCGCCCCCTCCCACTTGAAAGCATTATGATCCTCGGCAGGGCCCCAGCTCCAGGGCCAGCACGGGGAATCCTGCCACAGAGCGGCCCACTTTGAATACCTGGAGCTGCTTAAAGGTGAGTTCTTGCTTTACAAACAGGGAAGGTGAGGCCCTGAGAGAAGGCTGGCAGGTGCCCCCCATTCCACACAGCACCGGGGCATCCCGCCCCCCGCCCCAGACTTCTGCAGGAAAAGCCCTAAACAGCAAGAACCAGGCTTGTGTGGTTCTCTTTGCCCCTTGGGAAGCTTCTGGAATAATTAGCCACTCTAACGACACAGGCATTTTGCTCAACGCCTTACGGTTCTACACCAGTCCTAAGAGCTGGGAGCTCAGAGGTCAAGCCACTTACTAGAAGGCTCGCAACCAGAGAGGGGGCAAGCCAGGACTTGGATGTGGCTGTGACTCCCACGCTCTGTCCCCTCTCCCCCACCTCTGCGCCTGCTTCTCCGGCTGCCCGGCTGCCCGCTAGGATAATAAACCCTTCCCAGACCTCCCAGGCAGAGTGTGAGGCTAAATTGAGATTCTAGACCCTAAAGCCCTAGAAAGTTACAAGCTCTGTACAAATGTAGTGCATTGTTACTAACAAAAGGCTTGAATAGGAAAAAACCCTTGGGAGGGAGGTGCCCAGGGCTGGGGGGGGGGGGGCGGGGGAGTGCTGAGCCCCAAATGCTTGTGTGTCATTAACTCATTATCTGCCAGACCAGGACAGCCTCCTGCCACCAGCACCATATGAGATGAGTTACCGACTCCCCAGTGCATTTTAGATTTGGGGCATTTTACTAAGCGCCAGGGTTTTTAAATTATTATTAATTATTCTTCATAGTGACATAAGCCACCATTTGGAGCCCGTGCTCTGTCCCTGGCATGGGCTATGCCCTTTACATTTTTACAAATTGCTGCTCCCGGCAGCTCCGTGACGCAGGCGTCATTATCCTGGTTGAGAGAATGGTGGCTTGGAGAGGTGGGTGAGTCATTCCTCAAGGTCACGGGCTGGCAAAGGTGGGGGAGGGAGGGGAGACGGGATTTGACTCGAGCTCTAACCAGCTCTCAAGCCTTCATTCGGTGTTGTGGTTCCCCCCACCCCATGATAAACTTTCCCCTCTGGGGACCAAGGAGGGTGGTGGGCTGAGGGCGTGGCAGTTCTCAAGCACGGAGGGGGGACACCGAGTGCTTCCAGACCCAGGCTTCCCGCAGACCTCGCAGGGTGCTCAGCCGGGAGGGTGGGGTTCCCACCTTCTCCTCCCCTCCTCTGGCGCAGCTGTCAGTTCATTTCTGCTGTACCAGGCTCTGAATCTCACTCCTGTGTTTGCAAAACTGTTCCTATCTCCGTGTTGCCCGTGGTTAACCACGCAAGCTCCTGAGGCTGTCATTGGAAGCCCTGGATGCTCCGGCTCCACTGTGCCCCCTGTCCCTGGCCACACACCCCACAACCTCAGCCAGCCACTCTGGACGCTTCTCCTTTTCCAGCCAGGCGAGGCCTGGGTTCTGGCTATTTCCCCCCTTCTGGAATGTCCTTTCTCTGTTTCACTCTGTGAAAACTCCCATTCAACCTTTAAGGCCCGGTTCAAAAGTCACCTCCTCTGTGAAGTCTTCCAGGATGGCACCCTTCCTCTGCCCCCAGGAGAGTGATAGTAGTGCCCTCTGCGTCTCTGTAGCTATGTTCTGTAGCTAGCACCACATGAATCACACAGGGCTATAACTCACATGTGCATCATCTTCCCGCCAGACCCTGAACTCGGCCTGGACAGGGCCCTGGTTGACTCATCCCAGGGTGCCCCTCACCGGCACAGGGCCTAGTGCAGTGTGGCAGCAGTGGGGGCTGTTTGAGGAAGAGATGGGAGGTGTGTGTTCTTCTTGGCTCACGAGCTGCCTTGTGGAAGGCCTCAGTTTCCCCCTCTCTGAAGGAGGGAAGGCTTTTAGCAGACCCTGAGGACTTTCACCTCTGACATGCTGACGGGGTGTAAGAACCTGGGATTCCAAGCAGTATACCTGAGTTGGGTGAAGCACCCCTTCTGGAAGGTGCGAATGATGGGTGCCCAGAGTCCCCCCAAAGGGTGAAGGCGGAGAGGACCTCCTGGGTGGACTACGATGAGGGCCACCGGGAACGCCCCTCTGGGGACCAACCCCTTGTGGTAGCCCGTCTGGAGACGGCCGCCGACCTGGGCGCTCCACCTCAGAGGAGCCCCTCTCGGCTGTCCAGTTAAGGATGGGCCCCTCCCGGATCCTGGGACCAGGCGGGTGTGGCCGTGCCCCTCTTACCCGAAGCTGCTCTTCAGGCAGATCACCACCGTCATTGATGCCTCGGTTCATGGACACGAAGCGCTCGAAGGGTGGCCTGTCGCGGACATTGGGGTTGTGGAGGCTGGTGTTCAGCATGATGATGGAGAAGGACAGGACGTAGCAGGTGTCTGTGAGACGGGACAGCGGTCACGGTCCTGGCCCTGGTCACTGTCCCCTCCTCTGCCCTGACCCCACTTCCAGGGGCCAAGCCTCACCTGTCTCAATGCCCCAAAGGGGTCTGTGCTGTCCTAGCTGGGTGTTCGAGGCCCGGCCTCCTCCCCAGTGTCACAGGCCTCCCTGCTCCAAACAGACCTGGTCTGCCACCTGCCACGGTCCTGAGCCCCTCCCACGCCTCCCCGCCTGCACTTTGGCTCCTGCCGGGGTGGTGGTGGGGCCCCCTGCCAGGCACGCAGGCCCCTTCCCTTTGCTCCCCATGTCAACCCTCCCCTTCCTGCTCCAGCTCCAGCCTCTCCCCAGTCCTCCCAGCCTCCCTGCCCACTCTGTTCTCTGCCTCCTCAGAACTCGGAGGACATTTATTGTTGGCTACACTGTTCAAGGCTTAGTCACATGCTGCTTGGCAATCTCACCGGCGTGGCGGAGCTCCTGGGGCCCAGGCCTCCACCCCCCCCCCCCCCCCCCCCGCACCGTTCCAGTCTTCAGACCTCACCCAGGGAGGGATGAGCCTGGGTTGAGCACTTGGGAGGGGGGGGGATTGCTCCTCTGGGGGCATTTTTAGGCCTTGGGTCCCGAGCCAGCCAGGTCCAGCTGTGTCCCCAACTGTCTGGTGGCCCTTGAGAAAGTACCTGACCTCCTCAGCTTCTCCATCTGTGACATTATTAGGTTGAGCTTGAAGTATCTTCACGCCCTAGAACATCGATGATCCTACCTCTGAAAACAGTGATACCCACTGGAACAATCTAACAGTGGCTGGTGCCTGTACTAGGCTGAGCTCCCCAGCCCCCCTGAGACCCTGTGACTAACCCCATCTTACAGAGCAGGAAACTGGGGCACAAGAAGTTCCTGTTATATGCCCGAGGTCGCAAACATCATATCGTTAGAATGTGATTCAAACTGGGGGCTTTAAAATTCCGTCCCTTCTGCACATATTTACTGGGTCCCCGTGAAGTGCCGTGGACTAGGGCTTCGTTGGTGAATAGATTTGATATGGTCCCTACCCCATGGGGTATTTAGGCTAGTGGAGGTGACAGATGGTGACAAGCACACCCCCAATTTATTTATAACTACAAGGTAGGACCCGACTACGGTCGCAGAGCCATGGACAAGCCACGTCTCTCCTCTGAGTCGGTATTACATGCAGAGAGGGGAACATCGCTGACCTCAGAGTGGATGCAAGGATGACCTGCCTTTGCACAGGTGAATGGCACACAGGTAGTGCTCAATGAATGGAATTCGTTATTGTTGCCATGGTAACTTCAGGTACAGAGGGAGGCCAGGACAAGCCTGCCGTGATGACTTCTTGCCCGCCCTGCTGGGGGCCGGGTGGTGGTCTGGGGTACTCATCTTTGTTGATGTCTCTCTATACCCTGGGCTCCCGATGTCCTGCCCAGAGTGTTTCCTGCTTCTGGTCTTTGCTCAGATGGAAACTCCTGCCTGAAAGGTCCTTTCTCCACCTTGACCTCCTGGAGAACTCCTATTCATCCTTTAAAGCCCTGGTGAGCCCCCACTGCCTCTAGGAAGCCGTCCTGGATCTGCGACCCCCCCATCGCTGCCCTCAGACGGGGGTCCTGTGCATTATTTCCTGCCTCCTCTCCCAAGGACCGTGCCCCGAGGCAGCTCTGCCTGACAAGCACCCAGCAGAGGGCCTTGTCAGTGAAGAAGTCTGGGCTCCCACGGTCTGGATGCTTGGGGTGGAGGGTGGGGAGACCCCAGGGGGGGGTGGCCATGGTGCCTACAGATCCCGAGGGGTCCCGTGGCCCTCGGTCCCCTCCCACACGGTCACCTGTGGACTGGAAGACGCCTGGGTTGCAGAGGCAGTAGCGGGTGGCAAACGTCTCCATCATCCGGTCGATCTTCTGGGCCTCGCCTGGCAGCCGGAAGCTCCACAGGAACTGTCTGGGGGAGGAAGGGGGCTGTGGGAGGTGGGGCGGGTGCAGATCTCCGGGCTATGGGGTCCGGGGACCCCAGGGAAGCTGCTCTGTCTCTCTGAGCTTTGGTCTTTATCCTCTAAATGGGAGAGTCTGTCGCTGTCGCTAGGCTCACGGGGAGGTGCCCTTGCTTTCAAAGTGCAGGAGTGGGGCAGCTGGGTGGCTCAGCGATAGAGCGTCTGCCTTGGGCTCAGGTTGTGATCCCGGGGTCCTGGGATCGAGTCCCATTTGGGCTCCCTGCAGGGAGTCTGCTTCTTCCTCTGCCTGTGTCTCTGCCTCTCTCTGTGTGTCTCTCATAAATAAATAAATAAATAAATAAATAAATAAATAAATAAAGCTTAAAAAAAAAAAAAACAACTACAGGAGTGGAGTGTGTGCTCCCCTCTGCCCGTCTAGGACCGAGCACCCTTTGTGGTCCCCTCTGCCTCGTCCGGGGGGGCCTCTGTCTGCCCTGGGATCTGACTGGGGACTATTGGGCAGGTGCCACCCCCTGCCTGGACTTCCTGTTCTTCAAACCTAAGCACTTCCAGAGCTTCAAACTTAGCTCCTCAAGGGCAAGGACTTTCTGTGCTGCTCCCCTCACATCTCCAGCTAGGTCTCATCCCGGCCCAGGGCACTCATGGGCTGCTTGGTAATGAGTGAAAAGAAGGAAGGAATGGATATTGGAGACTCCCAACCACCTCCCCCTCTCCCTTAAAGAGAATGGGAATTGGAGGGAAGGCCACATTGCTTGGATGGTGGTGGCTTCTTCCTTTTCTGCCTTGCAAACTCCTATTCATCCTTCAAAGCCCAGGTCAAATGCCCCGGTTCAGGAGCTGATTTTCCAGGCATGACCTATAGCAGTAAGACTTGCTAAGCCAATTCTAAGTCCTTTCTGTTTGGTTCTAAAGCCCTATGGATTTGGTACTATTATTATTATTATTATTAGTTATTTATTTAAAAAGATTTTTATTTATTTATTTGATGAGAGAGAGCGAGAGAGCACACAAACAAGAACATGAACGGGGTAGAGAGGCAGAGAGAGAGGGAGAAGCAGACTCCCTGCTGAGTGCAGAGCCCGATGTGGGGCTCAATCTCAGGACTCTGAGATCATGACCTGGGCTGAACCCAAGAGTTGGATGTCCAACTGACTGTGTTACCCAGGTGCCCCTAATTTGGTATTTTTATTATTTCCATTTTACAGATGAAGAAACTGAGGGACAGAGAGTTTGTGTGTGTGTGTGTGTGTGTGTGTGTGTTTGTGTGTGAGACTTGCCCCAGGGGTGAGTCATAGAGCTGGGATATGAGCCGGGCAGTCCGGCTCCAGAGTTTAATATGTAATAGTAAAGGGAAGACCTACTACGCTGTATTAATAAAATACACAAAACACTGAGCTCAAGAGTGTGGGGTGGGCGGAAGTAGCAGTAACAGCACGATTGTTAGGCTATAATGACGCAATGTAATAACCCGAGGGGCACCCGGGAGGCACACCCATGAGCCGCCTGACCTCAGCCCGCGGGGTGGCTGCGCTCAGCAAGAGTTCCTGCTCCTTGCTTCCTCCTTTTGGCTCCTGATGCTGTGTTTGTGCCACTAACCTGTGTGGCTTCTGATCCCCCTGCCTCCCCAGCTGCCCCCTGCCTGGGTCTCCTCTCCTGATCCCCCCGACCCCCAGGCTGCCCCCCTCTCAGCTGCCCCCTGCCCAGCTCTCCTCTCCTGATCCCCCTCATCCCCCCATACTCCCAGGCTGCTCCTCCCCAGCTGCTCCCCACTCCTCTCTGGACCACTCACCTGAGGGCCTGCACAAGGTTGAGGTTGGCAAACTCGTGGCAGTCCACGAAGGCCTGGAGGACCTGCAGGTTGAAGGGATCCCTGGAGAGGGCAGGAAGGAGGGCACAGGCACTTGGGAACTTGCTGGACCCTCCTCTGGTCCTCCTTCCTGATCCAGCACCTTCCAGTCCATTCACACCCTCTGATCCCACATCATCCCACCCCCCAGGCCCCCATGGCTCGCCAGCCCCGTTCTCACTCCGAGGGGAGCTCCCGCTCTGCAGCAGCCTGCGCTGCGTCACTTCCTGCCTGGAGGACCTCCCCGAGGCCCAGTGTCCTCAGCTGTAAAACGGAGAGACCGACCATGCCTGCTCCTATCTCTTCCTTCCCTCTTCCCAGGTCAAATCTGGAAGCTCCATCCTTTTTTGCCACCTGCATCTCTCGCTCTCTTAGGAGAAGGAATGTGTTCACTGGGGGGCCGGCCTGGGAGAAGGGCTGTTACACTAGCTCCCCCCTTGTCACCTGTAGCCCACCTGCCATTCTCAACAGCCAAAGGGGTCCTTGCTCACCATTTCTCTGCCCAGAACCCACCCATGCGGCCCTACCTTGTCACCTACTACTTCTTCCCTCCCTTGGCCTCTTCTAATCTCACCAGCCTGCTATTCCTTGAGCATGCTTCTGCCCCAGGGCCTTTGTACCTGCTGTTCCCTTTGTCTGGAATGCTCCTCCCCCAGATGTCTTCACTGCTCGCCTCTTTTAAGCCTCCAACATCACTTTCTCCATGAGACCCTTCCTATCCACAGTTTTTAAAGTCACAGTCCATGACCTGCCATTCCCCATGCTTCTCATCTCCCTTCCCTGCTTTATTCGCATTCCACAGAACTTACAATTTTCTAACATACATTACATAGTTTGGGATCTGTCTTTCTCACTAGAATGCTTCTCCCTGAGGGCAGGAGTTTTTGCCTTGTTCACTAATATAAATCTGGGGATTGGACACTGCCTGGCACACAGCAGATACTAAAAAATATTTATTCATTGAACAAATGGGTGAATAAAGAAAGGAAGGAAGTCAGGCTTGGAGGTGGAGGGAGTGATCAGTTAGCCGGCTCAAGTCCAACAGTTATGACTTCCCTAACATAACTCACTCCCTCATTTACCTGCACACACACACACACACACACACACACTCACCTGTGTGCACCTGCACACCCTCATCCCTATCCCCCTGAGGCCATGCCCCACCTTACCTCTCCCCCAGATAGGTGCCGATGGCTGTCTTATTGAGGCCCTCACCCTTATACAGGAACTGGGCGATCTCCTGGACATCGGGGGTCAGCAGTTTGTGCTCGATGAGGTACTGGATGCCCTGGAAGGAGATGCACAGAGCCCACCATCAGCCCCCACACAGCAGCTGGCCTGAGGGGAGGAAGGGAGGGGGCCAGGCGGTGGGTGGGGTACAGGGGCCTGGCATCCTGACATTGGCCCCGACTGTTCTGAGACTTTGTGTCCCTCCTTAGTAGACGCTGCCTTTGTATGGTGGTGAGTTCCCCGCCACTAGAGGCATGCGAAGAGAGACAGCATTTCAGCAATGAGCCAGGTTCACACCACATGCTCCCCAGGTCTCCTTCAGTCTGAACTCTTGGATTATATGCTTCAATGATTCCATGAATTTATAATTTTAAGAGTCAATGATTCAGACACTTCTTTTGTCCCCTTAATACTCATCTATTTAAAAATAGTGTTTCTTTTTTTTTTCTCACAAGTAATCTATGTCCATTGTATAAAAACTAGAAAAAAAAAAAACCCAGCTAAATCAAAGGGAGAGGAAATTGCCAGGTCCCACAATGGGGAGGGAGGAAGACAGTGTCCATTGTGGCAACTTTCAGAGGGAGACAGTGTCCATTGTGACAACTTTCCTTCCCTTTATACATGAAGCTGCTTTTCTGACTTGATGATGTCACTAACACCTCTCCTCCCCAGCTCAGGCACTCAGAATCGGTCCTTCTAATTTTGGGAGTTTGGGGGGGTTGGGCTCTGGTTTTCAGTGAGGGCCCTTTCGTGTCCCGCTTGACTCAGGGAAGACGTTGCTGGGAGAAGAGGGGCCAGGTTTGGGGGGCCTCTCAGTGACTGGCAGAGGGTCTTGGGGACCCCTCAGGGGCCCCTCCCGGTGCTCTGGTGGCCCGTGTGCACACATCCACCTGCGTGCACGTGTGTATTCCGTGTGATGGTCTTGAGGCTGCAGAAGGCACATGGGTGTGTGACCCTGTGAGCCTGTGTCACTTGATGAGGAAGAGGCAGCCGTCTCAGCCAGAGCAGTAAATTTCCAGGGACCCCTTGGCTGCCCTGACCCCACCTCTGTGTGTCAGCTCTGGCTTCCTCTGGTCTTTGTTCCAGCAGGAAGGGAACTGGCTGCCACCTCGCTGGGTGGGGGAGGGAGGGCCGAGCAGGGGCCAAGCCCTGAACCCTCCATGCTCCCTGCCCGCGCCCCCAGACTGGTTGCCCCCAGCAGAGAGGCTGGAAGACACTTCGGGGCACTGAGCCCCAGAATCTCAGGGCCCCACTGTCCAAAGACCGACTCACAAAGGAGGAAGCAGAGGCTCGGCCAGGAGACTCCAGGTTGGTGAGCTTCACAGAATGTGCCCACGTCCTCCTGGCTCCCACCTCATGCTATGTTTTGGGGTGATAGCCCTTCAGCCATGACAGGCTGTGGACACTGGACGGGGTACCGGGCTCGGCTGGGCCTCAGTTTCCTCATTTGTAAGGCGGGTAATGGTCAGTTGAGGGCAACAGGAGGACATTGAGAAGGGGTCCAGCACGCATCTCCCCCAGCCCCATGACCCCCGAGTCCCCCTCAACTGCCTACCTTCATGGGATCCATGTTGAACTTCTTACGCCCGATGCACAGCTCCTTCTCCTTCTGGGCCAACCGGCTGCAGACACAAAGATGTCAGTCTGGACTGCCCCTAGGACCCCAGGGCTCCCCGTCAATGCCCAAGGATGCTTTTCTCAACTAGAGCCAGCTTCCCCCAAGAACCTCCAAGTGGGGTCCTTGCACCCGGAGAGCTTGAGACATGCAGAGTCCGGGCCCCTCCCAGAGCTACTAAACCAGACTCTTCCCATGGGCCCTGGGAACCCAGAGTTGCCCACCAGGGAAAGCATTCAAAGGGCCCCTGTGCTCCAAGTGGGGGCAGGATTACAGGGAGGCTGGGGGTGAGGGCACAGGCTCTGGGGCCAGGCTCCTGGTGCAAATCCTGCTGCACTGCTTTGTTAGCTGAGCCACATCAGGCAAATCACTTTATCTCAGGGGACTTAGTTTTTTCATCTCTAAAATGGGGACGACACCATCCCATGCCTCCCAGCATTGTTGAGAGGTTCAAGAGTTCAAAACAGCTCGGTGGTAGGTGCTGCGTAAGTGTGATGCTGTTGCTGGAGCCGGAACAGAGCACCTGGAGATGCAGGGCAGCCATGCGCGTGCCCATGTTTGCCTGCGTGCATGTGAGGGGTGTCGGGCTGGAATGGTGACCAGAGGCATTGGAGACCAGGGGGTGGCAGGAGCAGGGTGTGATTTCCTGAGACACATATGTAGGAGTCAGTGCCTGGGGCCTTAGGGAATTACGTAGGGACCAGAGTTGTCTCTCTCTTTTTTTGAGAGAGAGACTGCGAGAGAGCACCAGTGGGGGAGGAGAGGCAGAGAGAGAGGGAGAAACAGACTCCCCACTGAGTGGGGAGCCCAACGTGGAGCTCCATCCCTGGATCCTGGGATCATGACCTGAGCTGAAGGCAGACGCTTCACTGACTAAGCCATCAAGGTGCCCCACAAGTGGGGAAACTGAGGCCCAACTGGGGGTCAGGGACCCACCCCAGGTCACAGAGCCAGTGGGACTCTCCCCATAGGAGGGGCAGTGGATGGCACCCTAGGGGGGGTGGTGAGGTGCTCCAGCCTTGGCCTTGCCATGGGCCAGGCTCTGACCCCGTGAGGCCTTGGCTCTTCCTCCTCATCCTCAGGGCTGAGCTCTCATGATACTCCTGGCTGACGATTGATCACGGTCTGGGTCAGGGTGGGTTGGGAGAGACTCTGTGTGGAGGGGTTGAGGGAGGAGGTATCTCCCAAGAGAGGGGGCTGCTGGAAGTGCAGACCAGCCCAGACCACGTGGTGGAGTCTAGGGCCCTCCCTGTTCCATCCTGTCTCCACCGCCTCCTCCTCCAGGCGGACCTCTGACTTCACCAGGGCATGGCCCTTGCTTCCTCATGCTGGTTCCTGGTGTGTGGCAGCTTCCCAGGGGCCCCTGGCCTAGCCCCTCACCTCTCCTCCGTGGTCTCGAAGCAGTCAATCTGGGCAAATACATCTGCGATCTCATCTTTCAGCTTCTGTGGGGTGGCAGGGGGCACGAAGGGTAGGAGAGTCAGGGACGGAGGCTGGGGCGGAAGGGGATTCCTGACCCCCTCACAACCACTTCCACCGCTGGGCATGACCCCTGACTCCACTGAGAGACCCTATCTCTGTAGATCCCTTTCCCAGATGTTTCTTATCCTCACAATCCCATGCCAACCTGTTGCCTGTTTATACCCAATTTCCGCAGGCTCCTGTCTTGGGGGAGGCAGTCCCCAAGGCCCACCTTTCGCCCCACTCTATTTCCAGCCTTCGATTTCCCCTCTGCAGCTGTGAGGTCGTCTGCCCTTTAACAGAACCCACTCGACAAGCCCTCCTCCACCAGGTGCCAGCTTCCTGAAGCATAGCTTGGAGCCCACCCTTTCCCAACTCCCTCTGTGGTTCCCTACTGCCTCCCGAGTCAAGGGGCTCGAACTCCCCACCTCAGACCAGGCCCCAACTCCTCTCTGGCTTCCATTCCCCATCCATTTACTCTGTCGTTTGCCCTTGACTTGGTACTCGCTCTGTGCCAGGAGTTATGGGTATACCAGGGTGCCAGTCAGTAAGGCCCCCTTCTCAGGGACCCAGTGGGATTTCCCGAAGAGGACACTGAAGTACAGGGTGGTGAAGTGACATGTCCAAGGCCTCATTCCAAGTCCATGTCTTCCCCATGCCTCTTAAACCTCCGGGGGCAGAGGACCCTCTAATTCCGCCAACCATGACCACTGGGCAGACAGCAGAGGGGCACCTGTCCAGCTTCCCCTTCAAGGCTGCACCATGAGCACCTGGCAAGAGCCCCTAAAGCCCACCCAGCCCTTCCTCATCTTCCACTGGAATCTCTGGGGTGAGAGTGATCCCCAGGCTTGTCCGGGACCCCAGGGGCAGCGTGGGGCCTGGAGACGATACCTGAGCCCAGTCAGCATCTGTCCATGTGATCTTGGCCAAATCACTGAGCAGCTTCCCCATGATTCACTTGCAAGTATTAATTGAGCACCTACTGTGCTCTGACTATTGAGCTGGGGATATGGTGGTGGGCAAGAGAAACCCAAGCTTTCATGGTGGGGTTGGGATCATGGTGGTCATGGGCAAATGATATGACTGAGCAAAAAAGATCAGAGTAGCTACACTCGAGCAAGCACAGTGTAAGGGACGGGCTTGTCCAATCACCATGTGGTACCTGAAGATAATGGAACATTGTGTGTCGATTATACTCAAATAAAAAAGAAAAATAAAATGATCTGAGTTATGGTATAAGGAGAGCCTGGCACATGGTAGGTCTCAGTAAAATAGTTGCTGAGTGAATGACTTTGTATCTTCTGCTTTCTCAGGTATATAGGGGTGGGGGGTAGGGGTGGGGTCCTAGCCACAGCCAGGGGGGGTCAGGGCAGTCTTTAGGAGGCGGCACTCGAGCTGACAATGACGTAATGAGAAGGAGGTGCCACAGAGAGAGCTTGGGAGAGTCCCAGACAATGGGATTTTGAGTTCTGCGTGTGTGTGGACATGTGGACGCATGTGTGTGATGCAAAGGCCCAGGGGTAGGACTGAGCTCAGCACATTTCCAGGAACAGAACCCGGGCCTGCCTCGGGGGTTGCTAAGAATCCGATGAGGAAACGTCTGAGCAACTGGTGCATTAGCAAGTGCTTGGCACGTACCGGTGTTATCTTGACGAAATGGTTTAAATTTTAGGGGGGATGAAACTAAGGCCCAGCGTGGAGATGAGAGCTGACGGGAGTAGAGCCTGCTGTGCCGTGAAGCGTATGGAGCACCGGGTGGGGCTCGGCACACAGTAGCTGCCTCACCTATTGCCCTTCCTCCCTCCCCCGTGCTCCTGGCTCTCTCCGGATCCTGGTAGCCGGGCCTGGCAGTGGGGAATCCTCCCCTGGGATTCTGGTCTCCCCACTCCCGGGGGCCGGGGCTGAGGCCAGGTGCGGGCTGGAGTCCAGCCCCCCTGTCCGACCAGGCTCAGGTCAGGGGTGAGTGGGGAGGTGTGTGCGCTGTGGGAGGGTGTGTGCGTGGGTGGGTGTGCTTGGAGGGAATGTCAGCATGAACATGGGTGTGCACACACCTGGATATCTTCCAGAAGCTGCTTCCGGTGCCACTTGATCCGCTGCAGCTCCTCTGTCTCCCCGCTGCTCAGCTCCGTTGGGTCTGGAGAGAGAAGCTGCGGTCACTGGCCCATTCACCACTGTCCCCTCCATCACTCGGCTCCAGCCACACAGGCCAGCCCTTGCTTCCCCAGGGCCCTCTTCCCTCCAGAAAACCATGGCTTCCTTGCCCTCGTCACCCAGGCTTTAGCCCAGATGTCACCTCCTCCAGGAGACCTTCCCTGACTACCCCCTAAAAAGCAGGCCCTTCCTCCATCCTCCTGTTCGACCAAACTTGGTACCTTCTGGGTACAGGCTCCCTGGAACCATCTTGTTTATTTGCATCTTAACAAAAAAAAAGGTTTTATTTATTTATTCATGAGAGACACACAGAGAGAGGCAGAGACACAGGTAGAGGGAGGAGCAGGCTCCCTGTGGGGAGTCGCAATGTGGGACTCAATCCCAGGACCCCAGGATCACGCCCTGAGCTTAAGGCAGCAGATGCTCAACCACTGAGCCACCCAGGCGCCCCTATTTGCATATTTTCTGTTTTACGCATTATACTCCCAGCACCACGGAAGCAGGCACTTCAGCGTTGTTCACTGCTGCATCCTCAGCCCCTAGAAAGACCCCGACAGATAGGCGGTACTCAAAATACTTGCGTTTATCCTTCCTTGGGACTTTCATGTACTCTTTCCCTGGATCACCTGTTTATCACTTATCCACTTATTTATTTGCACAACCAGGAAGTGGTGTATCATTTTGCCTCTCATGCCATTGGCCAGATGGAGCTATATGACCACACCCAGCTTCAAGGGAAGCTAGGAAATGAGCTTTTAGTATGGTCCTGATACCCTTACTACGTAAGATGGGGAGACTGGGTTTAGGGAGACCATTCATAGTTCCTGCCCCAGACACTGAGGCTCAGAGAGATGAGGTGGCCTGACCAGGGTTGAACAGGACAAGCTGTTGAGCCAGAGAGGAACTTGGATTGGGCAGGCTACAAAGCCTGGGTTTGTTCCTCATTGCCTAGAAATGAATTAAAGGAGACACATGGGTGCTGGTATTCTGTGAAAGGTGCTATGACAATTCCCACCCTGGGGTCAGTTGACCCACCTCTAACCCATCGTGCTTCCTGTTCCATCCACAACATTCACCTGATCAAAAAATCTCCACAGACTCCCTATTACTTAGAAACACGGTTCTCATTTGGTTCTGGCCTCCCTACCCAGCCTTATTCCCCACTATTCTCAGAAAGCACCTGAGAGTCCAGCCTGCCTGCTCCTCACTGTCCCCAAACTGTCTCTCAATCTTGTTTCCCACTTTGGCCTCTGCAGCTCTCCGCCCTGGGATGCCTTCTCCTGTCTGCCGTCCACTTGCTCCCCAACTCTTTAAGTCCTAGCTCTAGGGAATACCTGGTCCCATTTCTTTAAGATTTTGCGAGGACAGATATTATCTCTCCCAAATGAAAGCAGAGAGACTATTAAGGTCTCCTTTCCCTACCCCTCCTTCTCATTGACTGAGCAGCCACCTTGGGCTTTGTGATGGAAACTGGGTATGGAGATGGGGAGGCACCAAGCAGGTATTCAGTATACAGGGGGCACCCAACACTTGTATAACGGGTGCCATGTTGTGCCATCAGCTCTCCCCTTCAGGACCAAGGCACCCATTCTCTTGGGGCTGGGGGTTGGGTTGGGGGGTGATTTGCTGCTGTCACAGCTGAGTTCCTCCCCAGGAGCTTAACTCAGCCAAATGGAGGTGCCTCACTCAAGGATATGCCCCTCCCAAAGGACAGCCCACTCGTGAAAAGCCAAGACCTTTTGTCTAGTTTATGGACCTCTACCAGTATTCAGACCCAGACCCTGTCGACTGAAGGGGAAGCTGGGTCTCCAGAACAAAGGGTCCTGTAATGCTGGGGCAACTATATACAATAATGATACATTGATAATGACTGCCTTGGCCAAGCAGTCAAGGTGGGTCTGTGTGACCCACTGAGTCATAAAGTCAAATGAGCACAATCCTTCATAAGTGATTCACTCTCCACAGTGAACAGACCCAGAGGGCTCCAGTGGGCACCATGGACAGGTCACCCAGGCCCCTCATCTCACACTATGTCTACATCGGTAGGTCCTTTGGGATCTTTCTAGCAAAGGAACAAAACACCTGAACTTGGTTCCGGAATGAGTGGCTTCCTGTTTGGGGCTAAGTAAAAACTGGATAACTATTGAACCACAGTCCTGTTCGAAGGTGTCCTGGAGAGACAGAGATGAGAAATCCCCCCAAGGGCAGAACCGTGGAGGAGCACCTGCTCATCCACTTCATGGGCAAAGAGCAGTGGTGCCAAATAAGGATACACAGGCGTAGGTGGTGTGAAAATTAATATTAAAAAAAAAAAAAAAAAAAAGTCTTTTATAAGGAAGCCCGAAGGCCAGCAGGGGGAGCTCTCACACACTACCACTCCTCCTCAACTCCAGCTGCAATGGGGGGGTTGGAGGTGGGGGACATGCTCCTGGCAAGTGGGAAAGATTTCAGCTCCTACTTTACTCTCCCAGCAGGAGGAAGGAAGCTTTTCTCTTCCCTCGGCAACAGCCCAGGGAATGGGAAAGTCACAGCTCAGCCCATGAAGAGCCACTTCGCCTCAAGCTCCCAGTTAGCTCCAGTGGACTGTTCATAGCAGCCTTTCCAACTCCTCTGAGTTCCATGAAAGAGCCTCTTCTCCTTTGTTCTGTGGACTAGCCTGGGGTTTGGCCGTAGCTTGCTTATCCTGGATCACAGTTCTGTACTATTTTGGAATAAACCCATCTTTGCTGGTAAAAAGAACCGGCAGTTTTATTTTTTAAGGTTAACGAGGGCCAGGAGAGGATGGCTTGACTTCTCAGTCAGAGGCTGGAAAGAAGACATAAGATTGGAAGATCAGGAGCAGAGAGGTCTGGGGGTAGAGCTAGTGGATGGTCCTCTAGGAGTGGACATGGAGGGGGAAGATTTTTTGTTTTAAGATTTTATTTATTTATTTGAGAGAGAGAAAGGGCAGAGGGAGAGGGAGAGAGGATCTCAAGCAGACTCCCCACTGAGGATGGAGCCCAATGTGGGGCTTGATCCCACGACCCTGAGATCACGACATGAGCCCAAATCGAGAGTCAGATGCTTAACCGACTGAGCCCCCCAGGCGTCCCTGGGGGGTGAAAATTTTTGTGAAGCACACTAACGTTCCCCAGCAACCACCCACCACAGGAGAGGGCCTGCTCCACCAAGCAGATGGAATGACCCGGCTGGTGACCTCAGCCAGTCTCTGACCAACCGGCCCAGTGTTGGTGCCAGTGATCCATCTTGACTGGAAGCCACACGTACTCTGGACATGCAGTGGCCCTTTCTTCCCACAGAGCCCCGGCCGGGAAGTGTCCTCACCGACTCTTCACCACCAGAAGCTGCCGGCCTGATGGAGCAATGGAGCAGCTTCTGGAAGGTGCAGCTGAGGTGTCAGCTTGGAGCCGATATCCTGCTCGGATGGGGCACCGTGTACCAGGATGTAAGATATGACTGTTAGATAGTGTTCTGTCCCCAAAGGTCACTGACATGGACCCAGAAATGATAAAAGGCTCTGCATACCCTCCTCCTAGTGACCCACTTGGGTGTTTTCATCTCTGTCCCTGCAACTCTGAGCTCGGCTGGCTGGAAGATCCTGGTGTCACTTGTACCAGGAGACAACGCAAGGGTCCCTTCAGATCAAATACACCTACTTTATGCCAGCAGCACAGCATAAATTATGCCTTTTAATCCTCGCAGCTCCTGGAAGTGGCCAGGAGCCCAGGAGGCATGTTGACACGCAGCTGTCTCTCTTTCTCTTTCTCGCCCTCATGTCTCCCCCCGGCCAAGCCATGCCCTGTCCATCTCCTTTTCCCACTGCCCCACCTGCACGCAGACCACAGGTGAGGCCCTGGGTGACTGCAGGCCATCCCCGTGTTTCCCTGCCTCCCCTCTGCACCTCCAATCTGGTCTCCCACAGCATCCCATTGTTCTGGGGACAAGACCCCAGGTCTATAGGGCCCACTCATCCCACGGGCTCGCCCCCATCCTCAGCTCACACTGCACCATCCTGTGCCGGGCCTGAGGCCTCCCGGAGTCCTCTGGTTGCTCCCAGTGCGCCTGGTCCTAGGGCCTGTGTGCTTGCTGTTCCCCACGTCGGGAATGCCTTTCCTTCTCCCCTCCACCTTGTAGCTCCTGCTCATCCCCTCTTAGGTGCCCTCCCGTGCAGCGTCTGGGCCTCTCCCTCGGGTCCCTCCTGTCCCCACAGCAGTTCTGGAGACAGTTCTTCGTGGACAGCTCCAAGATCTTGCTCAACAAACAAGCCGCACTGTCCCTTAGGGGGTGGCTCGCTGCTCGAGCACCTACTAGGCGCTCCAGGCTCTTGCCGTCTTCTGTCTATCCCGTCTGATCCTGATGACAGCTCTGGAGGAAGGAACATCTGGTCTCATTCTATAGATGAGGTATCCGAGGCTCAGAGAGGTCAAGTGACACAGCTGGAAGGTGGTGGAGCTGGGAGTCACCCCCAGGCCCAGCTAGGACTCCGAGGCCACACCCGTGATGCTGATGATGGTCTGATGCCAGATATTTTCATGCAAATCATTGAAACCCCATCAGACACTAGCCCTGGTTGTCCTGACATGGAAATGCTGACCGTGGCTCCCTGTTTGAGAATGAAGGCCGGATGTGGAATGATGCCTGCGGTTTGTTCCTCTTTCCCTTTCTGGGGGGTGAGAGAGAAAACAAAGCCAACTTCCTAGAGCTGGGGGGACAGAGGCACAGGTACAGGCCCACGTGTCCTCAGGACGGCAGGATGGCGGGGCAGGGAGGAGGGGCTGTTGGCATTCCGTCTCCATAGGGCTTCTTCTGTGGCTTGACGGATGTGTCCATGAATCCTCCCAGGGCCCTGTTACCTTGACAGGATTCTGACCCCAACAGGTGGCCCCGGCGCTGTTGCAACTGTCCTGTGGAGCGTGGGGCCTTCGGACCCTTCACCTGTCTCAAAGCTGGGGTTCCTCCGCATTTCAGCGCAGAGGGTCCAGATGGTTCGGGGAGGGTGCCAAGGACACAGAGTGAGTGGAGGGTGACAGGGACGTAGAGTGAGAGGGCCATTTCTGATTCCCAGCCAGGCGATGCTGGTGTTTTAAGCCCTGGAGCAGCTTAGGGGAGGTGTTTTGTTTTTTTTTTTCTATTTGTTTTTATTGAAGTTTGATTTGCCAAATATAGTATAACATCCAGTGCTCATCCCATCAAGTGCCCTCCTTAGTGCCTCTCACCCAGTCTCCCCAATGCTCTGCATCACTTGCCATCGGGGAAATACAAATCAAAACCACAATGAGATACCACCCCAAACCAGTGAGAACGGGTTTTGATGACAATAGTGATAAAACACAAACAATAATAACATGAGAAGGACAATAGCCACCACCATGAACTCTCTTGACTCCTCAGCTTGACTCTAATTTTCAGGCCTCACAAGGGCCAGTTTTGGACAACTGAGCCCACGCCTGCTGCAGGCTGTGGTTGCCCTCTGCACCCGTGCCCAGGCTGCGGGGAGTGCCCGGGGGCCCACCCCGACCACCTCCCCAACTCCTCCCTGCTTCCCCTTTGTCCTTCCTCTTTCCCATCATATTTTTAGAAATCATTCTGCTTGCAGCCTGGCTTCCAGGACAGCTGGCCTTGCTTCCGCTTTCCAGGGCGAGAGGAGGGTGCTCTCCTGGGGCCCCCCCCAGGGGGCAGAGGCGCCTCAGAGTCTCCGCGTGAGGGGCACCCAGGCAGGAGGGGGTGTCTGGCGGAGCGGCTCCGCCCCAGCCCCTGAGGCTCTGTGGGTGTCCGTGTGGCTTCCTCCCCACCCCCAGAGCCAAGCTGTCTCTATTTTTAACTGCACCCTAGCCTCGCTGCACCAACCCCAAGTTGTTGTCTTTGGTCACGTAGGGGCTTTGCTGCCTGGACCTCTCAGCTTCCCAGCAGGCCCTGGGGGAGGGGGCTTGATCTGCTTCTCTGCAGGACAAGCTGGAGGAGGCCAGGTTGTCCTGGGGGAGCCCGGCCCCATCCTATCTACGGCAGAGGTGAGGAAGCAGAGCCCACAGAGGATAAAAGGCCCATCATGACCACTGGTGGGTTGGTGCAGAGCTGGGCCCCCAGCCAGGTGGGGTGAGTCCCACCCCCCACTCATTCCCCACTTTCCCAGCTCAGGCTGGGGGTGGAGGGGCCCTTATGGATGATGAATCTGAGCTCAGAGAGGGAAGTCACCTGGCTGGGGAGGAGCTTTGATTAAGACCCACTCTGGACAATGGGGGATGACCTTCCTTCCCTCCCTCTGACTCCTCCAGGAAGTTTTCCCAGCTTGTCCCCCCCCCAGGTGGAAGAAGTCGCTTCCTCATCTGCCCTGGGTCATTGTCTGCAGGATCTGTCTCCCCATCCCCCCGCATCCTGGACCAGCAGCTCCCCCAACAGCTGGGTCCCCACTGTCCCAGCACCGCTCAGCCAGCACAGGACCTGCACACCGGAGGACTGTTTGCAGCATGAGTGAATGAATGAATGAATGACCCAATCCATGGAGATCTCAAATCTCCCAGCAGACCACCTGCATTGACCTTCCTCAACCCACTCCCACCCAGGGCCAGCCTAAAGCTAAGCGGCGGCCCACCTTCTTGGTGTCCCGGCGCCTCCCACAGCCCGGGCTGACCCCTGCTCTCTTTCCTCTCAGGTTCACGTCCCTGGCCACTAACAGGCGAGTCAGCCCTCTCGTCCACTTCACCTCTTTATGGAGACGACCCTCCCTGTTCTGAAGGACCTCGGGCTGTGAGAGCAAAGTAATAGCGGTGGGAAGACAGGCAGTGTGGGCTCCGTGACTTCAGCGTCTCCTATCACCTCCCATCTGGCGAGTGACCTGGAGCCAGGTGCTACTCCTCACTGGGTCCCCTCTTGCCTTCTGGTCGCCACCTATGACATATCACGGAGCCCGTCCAGTCTGTGAGCCACCTGCCACCAAAAGCCCAAACGGGGTTGAAGGGATGGGTGGTTCTGTGTGTTCCCCAGAGCCCGCGGAGCCAGGGAGGCTGGGGGGCGGGGTCACACGGCTCTGCCTTCGGTTTTGTTGGAAGAAAGGGTTCTCTTGCTAACCGGGGTCGATGTCATCTGAAGCTTGGGGACTGGACAGCTCCCGGCAGCCTCGTCTCCTGGATCTCCAGGCAATGCTGGGATATTCTGGTTGCAGGGCACAGAGGCTTTGTCCCTCTTCTCCCTGCCTTGCAGAAACGCAGCAGGATCCTGTTGTCTCCCCTACCAGCTGCGTAGACACCTCTCCTCTTTCCCCCGGACATGCTTCTGTTCACTGGGGAGGGTCTCCGCTGCTCCTCCCTGGCCTCCACCAGCGCTCTAGGCTTGCCCTCGGCCTCCCCATCCTCAAAGGCCAGACAGGAGCTTGAGGACCCTTGTGCCACCCAGACAGCCATTGTCACCAACATTATCATCCTCAGCTCTTGCACTGCTGTCCCTTCCCCCTGGAATATTCCTTCCCCAGAAACCCATATAGATCACTCCCTCCCCCCTCCAGGTCTCTGCCCAAATGGTGCCTCCTTCTGAGGCCTTCTCCAGCACCTCTCCATCATCCTTACCCTCCTTGACTGTTCTTCCTCCTGCTTGTCACCTCCTGACATATTACATTAATACCTTTCCTGACAGTCTCCCCCGCTAGAGCGTGAGCTCATGGGAGCAGGGACAGGGCCTGCTTTGTTCACTGCACTCCCAGCCCCTGGAGCACAGCTTGGCCCCCAGCCTGAGCTCATAAACATTCATTGCATGCTTCTGCCTTTCCCACCTTATATCTATTTACATATTGATTCCTCCCAGGGTCCTGCAAAGCAAGCACAATTGTCCCCATCTTACAGAAGAGGAAACTGAGGCCCAGAGAGGTTGGCCCCAGGTGCTTACCTGGGTGGCACAAGTCCATTCTGAGGCCCTGAGGAAGGGTGGCCTGTGCTCCTGTCGCCCGCTGAGCCAGCTGCTGCTCGAGCTGGCCAGGCAGAGAGGTGTCACCTCAGCTACATCAGGCCCCTTCCGGGTCGCCCCGCCCAGCCCCGTGTGGGGAGGAAGTCCTGTCTGCTAGGATCTGGTGTGTAGGCTCTTGACAAAGCAGCACTTCCTAAAACTGGCAGAATTTCGTGTAGCAGGGACTCTGCATTTTTGGGTGCGGGCTAGGGAGATTTAGAGACAACGGAGACAAACAAAGGGAGGGATTGGGGGGATAAAAAGAGAAAGTGAGACAGAGTGGCACACCACGGGCGCGCATGCGCACACACGCGTGCAGAGAATGATGGCTGCTGGGGGACACAGCCTTCTCCAGGGAACGTCGGGCATTTACTTACCAACGTCCCCAGATGTCAGCTGAAGGGTCACCCTTGGACAACGGGGCCCCAAAGATTCTGCCCTACAAGCTCTCTTCCATCTCCTCAGCCTTGGGAAAAAGAAAATGGATTCAGTGCTAGGAAAGGCTTTGCTTCCCTTTGATGACATGCCTGGCTCTTTCCTGTCTAGTGACCAATTGGCAGTATGTTTAGTTTCTCTTTTCCCCCAGGCTGCTAGGAAACTCATAGTCAAATCCGAAGCTCCTTTACAACTGTTCCACTGTAACACATGAACTTTGGGGCCAGACTCAGCTGTGTGGCTCTCAGCTCTGCCACTTGGGTCCTGTGAGAACTCCAGCAAGGTCACTTATCTGCAGCCAGCCTCAGTTTGCTTACCTATAAAAGGGGAATAAGAGGGGTGCCTGGGGGCTCAGTCAGTTAAGCAGCTGCCTTTGGCTCAGGTCATGATCCCAGAGTCCTGGAGATGGAGCCCTGCATTGGGCTTCCTGCTCAGTGGGGAGCCTACTAACCTCTCTGGCTCCCCCCCCTCGCCCCCACCTCTTGTGCTCTCTCTGTCTCTAATAAATAAATAAAAAAAAATTTTAAAGGGAGAATAATAATCCTCACCTCAGGGTTATAGAAAAGGGGGTGGAAAGAATGTGCTTAAGATGCTTGGGACATAGTGGGTGCTTAATGAACACTATCTTCTTTTCCTTTTGGTTTTAGTTTTCTTTCTGGTTAAAATTCCCAATTTAATGCTTGTGCCTTTTCCAGCAGGTTGATCCAATTTCTTTGTGGAAAAAAGTGTTGTGTAAAGAAATATCTATTTAAAAAATGCTCACTCTGTGTAACTGTGTGTCACACATGGATTTATTCGTCTGTTTCCCTACCAGTCTGGAGGCCCCATGAGGACAAGTTCACCTCCATGTCTTCATGTCTGGTAAAAGCAATGAATGAATAAGTGAATGAATAAAAGGAACATAGGAGAAGTAGTATGGTTGATGCCAAAGTTGGCTACACTTTCCACCCTTCCCTGTGTGCACACACCTTTGCATGGTTACGCTGCCCCTCCTCCCCTCAAGAGGTGGAGTCTATTTCTCTTCCCATTGAATCTGGACTGGGCTGTGTCTGTCTCTGGCCACCTGCCTGCCCAGCTGCTGTGAGAACCAGCCTGGGCTAGCCTGCTGGAGGGTGGGAGGCCACACAGAGAAAAGCCCAGCTATCCTGACTGCGTCCTGTTGCAGCCTCATGAGTGAGTCCAGGGAACACCAAGAGAAGGACCACTAAGTGGAGTCCAACCCACATGGCTGTCCCATGGAACTGTGAGAAATAACAGAAGTTTGCTGTTTTAAGCTACCAATTTGGGGGGTGGTTTGTTACGCAGCACAAGCTCACCAGTACAGGTGAAATCCAATGCCTTCATGTCATTGAAGTGAAAACTGAGGCTCATTTCTGGAACATGCTTGACCAACTTGGATTAGTGGCCATCCTAGGGCCAGAAGTCAGGCCTACCTCCTGTCAGTCTTGTGCTCTCAGGACTCTTGGAAGCAGCCCCCCTTCTGCCCTTGGGCTCTTGCATAACTCAAGGTCATTCTCTAGGAAACCTGTTGAAGTGGTCTCCAGAGGAAATAGATTTTTCTCTACACATTTGGGTCTGAGGCACAACAGCCCATTTCCTGGGTCACTTCAAAAACAGAAACGGGGAGGAAGGTGTCATTCCCTGTGCAGAAAAGTTGACCCAGCAGGACTGGGACGGTGATCCTTTACAAGGCCTGTTTGCAGGTTTGGCCTTCGCCTCGGGTCTGGGAACTTGGGTTTCCAGAGGATTCCTGCTATTCTCTGATGAGAGTGGCTTGCTGAGCTTAAACTGTGCAAACGCCGTGGGTCATGCTGAACCCTTGCTTTCTTTCTGGAAATCTGGAAGCGTGCAGTATGCTGGACAGAGGGTGCATCCATGACCAGCTCCCAATAAAGAACCCTGGGCACTGAGTCTCTGCTGAGCTTCCCTGGTTGACAGCATCTCACATGCATTTGCACATTTTGCTACTGGAGGACTTAGTGGCTCCTGCGTGACTCCAGCAGGAGAGGATTCTTGGACCCCCATGCCGGGTTTCCTGTGGACCTCACCCCAGGTGATTTGACTGGGTTTGTTTGTACCCTTTTGCTGTAACAGATCATAGTTGTAGGTAAGGCTGTGGGCTGAGTTCTGTGAGTCCTCCAGGTGAATCACTGAATCTGAGGATGGTCTTGGGGGCCCTTGAAATATGTTCTAATGCTGCCGCCAGGCCCAGTGGATGTACTTTGCCCGGGACCACAGGCTGGCATCTGGGGCTTCCCGTTCTGTCTGAAGGGCTGGTCAAATGGTTCAGTTATTATCACTAACTCATTCTTTAAGACTCAACTCCAATGCCACTTTCTCCGTGAAACCTTCTATGATTGCATCGCCCTTCCCTCTGTCCCCCTAGCCCTGGTCACGTCTAACAGCTTGTGTGCAGGTAGTCTGGGAGGGAGGGACCATTGTGGGTGGCAGTGGGTAGAATCAATAGCAGGGGAACTGTAGAGACCTTGATTCAAACCCCAACTCAGTGCTGGCTAGCTGTGAGAATTTCTCCCATCTGACACTTGTTTTTTGTCATCTGCAAAATGGGGGCAGACCGAATTCAGTTTCTTTATGTGAAATAGAAAACCCAAATAACAATGGGTTAAAGAAATTAGAGGTATATTTACCTCTTATGAGAATGAAGCCTGAGGTAGGGAATATAGGGCTGTTCTCACAGAAGCCTGAGAATCGGGCATCCAGGCTCCCTCTAATTTTTTACCTCTATCCTCAAGGTCTCCCCATGGCTCAAAGTGGCTGCCTGATTTCCAGCCATTGTGCCTGAATTTCAGGTAGGAAGAAGGATGAAGATGGGAAGGGCTCCCCTTAAAGGCCTCTTCCTGAAGCTCTTTCTGGCCTGGGATCAGCCCTTTTCCCTGAAATGAGGCTCTGCTTCTTCCATGTGAGCTACGTGGAGGTCCATAGTTGGTCCACAGTTGGTTATAGGACAACACACGGCAGTCCCCGGACATAGGGGACTTTAGACAACCACCAACAACAACCATCATTTATGGAGTGCTCACTACATGCCAGGCACTGTTCTAAGTGCTGCCAATCCTCTCATTTAATCTTTTCTTAATCTTTTCCACAACCCAACAAAGTGTATTACTATCTCTGTTTAATAGATGTGCAAATTGAGTTCAGAGAGGGTAAGTTACTTGCTCGAGGTCACACAGCCAGGAAGAAGCAAGCTCAGATTCAAGCTCTGTGCTGCCTGACTTCATTTGCACTCTGAACTTATGCAAGCATGACTTCAAACATTTAGAAAGAAGTTTAATGGCCTGCCCACCATTAAAGGGGAGAGGTAGGAAAGGCCCAGCACTTGAATTCCATTGTAGTAAAACCATGTAGATGATGCTTTCTGTGCCCCAAAAGCTCAGGATTCCTCATCTGTGTTGGTCACAGTTGGTTTGAGAGCAAGAGAGCTTGCAGGAGCTTAGGGCTGGTCTAATTCAATGATCTCATTTACATGTAGGATAACGGAGACCTGGAGAGAGAGGGTTTTAATAGAGTGAGTATTAAAGAACCTGCCTTTGGCTGCACAGCTAGAGCCATCCTTCCCTCCATCCCTCCATCCCTCCATTCCTCCCTCCATTCCTCCACCCCTCCCTCCTTCCCTCCCTCCCTCCCTCCCTCCATCCATCCCTTCATCCAGTAGATGTGTGTACATTCACTACATTCCACATGCTATTCTTGGCACCCACCCAAGAGAGACAAAGATCCTGACCTTTGTGGGGTACATGGTGGAGTCATCTGGGATGGTTGGGATGTGGCAGGCAGTGGGCACGGTGTGTGTCTGGGATGAATCATCTCTGAAGTCCCTCCCTTTCATAATTTTCTCTGATTTCTAATTTTTTTTCATGACTCGGAACTGGAAGGGAGCCTCTGCCTGGCAGATGGAATGCCCCTGAATCTTGGGACCACTGAGGCTCTGGCCTGTGAGACCCCAGCTGCAAGTGGGACTCTGGAGGAGCCTTTACAAACATGCTTGATGTCCCCCAGTCCCCCATCACTCCTTGTCCAGGTTTGGCTGCAAGACTTACTGGGAGCCTGTGGCACAGAGGGATGGGGGAAGCTGGGGGACAGTCCATGACATGTAAGCCAAAGGCAGGGATGGAGGTCAAGGGCATCTGAACATATTGTGATACTCAAGTTCATGTCTAGAAACTGCCTCTCGTGAGATAATTGCACACACTTGGAAAAGGATAAGCACAGGATTGGTAATAGGGGAATTTGGGTAGAGTCAAACACCCATCAGGGACTGAACGGTTAATAAATTATGCTGAGTCCAGATGAGGGGCTAGTGTGAGTCATTAAAGAAAATAATGAGGATGTAGAAGTCAAGCATCGTTTGGTTTTAAGTAAACATAACTCAGTCTAGCTTAAGCCGGAATTTACTGGCTCAGTTCCTGGAGAGTCAGGGATGTGGTTGACTCCGGGGATATGGGTACCAGAGACTTAAGATGTCTCTCTCTCTCTCTCATCCTCTTGCCCATTCTTTCAGTCTAGCTGAGCTGTTTCTTTCTCTGGCTTAGATGAGTTTTCTCCATAGGGCAGCCAGCCCGGCCACAGACAGCACCAGTCTCATTTCGGATCACCTTTGCCTTTGGAAAGACAGCCTACCAAAAGAAAAAAAAATCTCAGGGAAAGACTCTGATTGGCTAGGCCTGGGTCATGTACCCATCTCTGGACCAATCCCTGCAACATTATGGGAGGAACACTGTGATTGGTCAGGCCTGGATCACATGCCCCACCTCCTGGTCCAGAGGCAGGTGAGAGCGGAGGAACAGCCCCACCAGAACTGCCAGGAAGAGGGAAGTTCCTTAAAGGAAGGATAACTGGGTGGATAAAAGCAACAAATGTCTACTCTTGCTATTTTTGGGGGGGTAAATATTGATTTTTTTAGTGACTCTCGTTTTTCTGCTGCAGATGATCGTGGACTATATGGATCGGTATAGAATGTGATCCTCAACCCAGGGCTGAGTGTGTGTGTCTCTACATATAGTTCCGGGGTCAGAGGCAGACTCTGGAGCCAGACTGCCCGGGCTCCGATCCCGACTTCGCCGCTTTCTCACCATGGTCTTGAGCAACCGATCCCCAGCTGCCTCATCTGTAAAATGGGCATAATAACAGTGCCTACTTCATATCATTACTATGAGAATTAAAGAAGTTAACCTGTGTCAAGTACATTTGACTGGTGCTTGATGTGTTGTAGGTTTTGGATAAATGCTAGCCTTTGTAGATGCCTAGAGCAGAGGTTGTCAGCCTGACGGGGGTCAGGTAAGCTAAATGAGGGACACGGACCTCCTTGCAGGCATAACAGGAAAGGAGGGGGGGTGCTTGTGGCAAAATGGAGAGGCTTGCCCCGTGTGAAGTGGCCAGCTGACTGTTGCCTTGAAAAGACAAGAGCCAGGGATGGTCAGATCTCTTTTTCAAAAGGATCACTGGATTTACACATTTGTGTGTGATATTAATAATCAAGTCTTTTTTTTTAAATTGCAAAATGCAAAATGCTGAGCTGCACAGCGAGGTGAAAGCCAACAAAATGGGTGGATCTGGCTCATGGTTCACCCGTTTGATGCCTCAGCTATAAACACAGGAGGGAAGGATGTCCACCAAAATGTTAACAGATATATTGTTGCTGGGTTGTGGGAACTGGGGTGATTTGAATCTTCTTTGCATTTTCTCTGTTCATCTGAGACTTGGACTCAGATCCAGCCCTACCCGTGTGGCCTGGGCACATGACTTTACCCTGTGAGTCGGCTTCCTTATTGGCAAAGGGGAGATAAGAATGCCTCCCTTTTTTGTGTGGAGGAGGTTGCAAAAGCAAAACCTGTAAAGGGTCGTGGCCCAGTGTTCGTGGTGCAGGTGCATATGGGATATAGAGCCAGCTGGAATCTAGGTGTGATGCCCAGTGCAGGCATCTGAGGACCTGCCCCCCTGTGCTGGAGAGGTGTGTGTCTTCAGGATCCCCAAATGGTTCAGTATGAGCATGGGACTCGGGAGGTAGAATTTTGAAGGAAGGGGAGATGTTAGGTGAGAGTCATCTTTTCACACTGAGTAGGTGGCCAGGAGTTCCTGGATGCAGCCTAGTGTGTTCGGTGGTAGGGACAGAAAACTCAAGAGCCACCAGCAATACTCAGTGGCAAGCCTGGGGCTTGAGGGGCTCGGAACCCATTCACTGAGGGCTTCCCAGAGCAGGGGTGCCCATCCAGAGTCTTGGGTATTTGTTCAAGAAAGGAAAGAATCCTCTGGAAGGTCAAGCAGGAGTTTGTGCTTCAGAGAAGGGAGCGGTGGGAGGTGTTCTAGGTTGAAGGAACAGCATGAACAAAGGCTCAGAGGTCTCTTCCTCCCTTGACTCCTCCTCCCAGGCCTCCGCCCCCTACTTCTCCTTTCCAACACAGGAGTTTCGGGTTGGGGTTGGGACTGTAGTTTCTTCTGGGGACCAGAATACACTACTGCATATGAAGCATATGTATACATGCATGTCGTGTGCACACAGAAGGCGGCCCCAGGTTCTATCCTCCTTGAAGACTCCCTGGAGTGGGGCCTGGAAGAAGCAGAAGCCTCCAGGGGGCCTGGGGGGCTGTGTTGTGGGGTGGAATGGAGCCGAGGTCCATGTCTCCCCGCACTCTGCCTCCTTCGGGTTTGCCCGATGGCTTTGACCGTTTCAGGTGTCTCTACCTGTTTGGCCACACCCACCAGAGCTCTAATCATCCCATTTGGTCCAGGCAGGTCAACCTGGACCTCACATCTGGATGCAAGGAATCCTGGGAGACAGGACACTTGGCATTTGGAGCATGTAGGTGGGAGGTGGGCTCCCCCAGCCAGGGAGGTGGAATGGAGGGGGCTGCTGGGTGTTAGCCTGTGGGGCCTTGGAGGGAAATGTTGCCACAAGGCTGGTTGCGGAAAGGAGGGAGCTGAGGGAGGCCCAGAAGGAAGCCGGGCATGGTCCGAGACCCCAAGATGAGGGCCTTTGAAGAAGTGGTCAGCAGTGCCTCTGGTGGGTGTTGGGGAAGTGAAGGTCTCTGAGCACCCAGTGCATTAGCAGCTTGGGGTGGGAGGTGGTGGGGCAGGGGCCACAGGCAGGAGGAGTTGAGGAAGTAGAGGCAGAGAGGAGGGATGTCGAGAAAAGATCAAAAAGTAGAGTCCACTGGAGCAGGGATGGGGTGGGCAGGGTGTTTTTAAGAAGGAGCAACTCTATTGGGGTTAAGTCGCAGAGACTCAGGCGTCTGTGGCTGGAAGGGCTGCTGGCAGGAGGGGACAAGAGCCCCGAGGAGGGGGGCTCGGGCCTCAAGGGAAAGGCCAGAAGGTTCCCCTGGCCCGAGCAGACATCTCCACTGCCTGCCTTACCGACCAGGAAACAGAGGCTCCGAGGGGCTGCTGCCAACACGCAGGGATTCCGGCCCAGAGTTTGGTTCTGACTTTTGTGTTCTTGTGGTTAAGTTTGAGTCATATTTCTGGGACATCAGTTCTAGTTATTTTGGAGGCCACTCCTCTAGAGTTTTTGTCTGTCCTTCAAAGATTGAAATCTGATACTTGAGGATTTAAACTTATAGTAGGTTCGGTCTACTGTGGAGACTCATTTTTTTGTTTTTTTGCAGAAAAAATGTCATTAATGACTTGAACAAAATGATCTGTTGACGCATGTTCTCATGGGTCCCCTTTCTGCCTTTTTGGTGTCATCTCTTCAGCTCCCGGGGTCACGTTCATGGGCGCAGAGGCCTGGGGAAAGGCCGGGGCTCCCCAGCTACACCTCGTGGGTTGCAGGCCTGGTCTACCAGTTGCCACGCCATCCAGAATCTGGCCCCTCCCCTACCCTGGGGCAGTGATGGGGCTCCCTGGGACTTCCTGCTTTGAAAGCCAACTGGTCGCATCACTCTTCTGCTTAAAAAACCATCCGGGGCTTCCCCCCACCCTCCAGATGGCATTGAGACTCCGGAGCATGAGCTGCGAGTTCCCCTGGAGGCTGACTGCTGCCCACCACTCTGCCCTTTGCCCTATGCTACAGCGCCATGGACCATCCTTCCTTGTCTTGATCGGCCCATGTTCTCTCATGCCCCAGGGCCTTTGTAGATGCCACTTCTGCACCCTGACTTACTCTTTCTCCTCACTGTCTCTGGCCAGCTCCTACCAGTGCTTTAGGCCTTGGCACAGAAAACTGTGCTTTCTCTGGGCACTGTGTCCTAACCTGAGTGCTCATGGCTCCTGCACACTCTGCCGGAATCTTAGAACCCATCACCCTAATCACTTGCTCAAAATTTGTTTTCATCACTAGAGCATAAACTCTATGAAGGATGAGGCCGGGTCTATCCGACTGGCCTGTGCTGTCTGGCCTGGTGCTAAGGTAGGTTTTGCTGAATGAATACTAGCTGACGTGGGGGTCAGGGATCTCCCGCCTCAGCTTGAGGGGCCTATGGATCCCCGACTTATGATGGCCCGCAACAGTCCAATGCCATTCAACTGAAAGGCAGCCGCCCAGCTGGTCGGAGTCCGAGCATCTTCCCCACCGCTAACCTGTGTCAGAGGTGGTGACACTCCCTCCCTGTGCAGCCCCGGGAAGTGAGAGCAGAGTCTGGCAACAGTTTCCAGCCAGGCTGGAAGTGTGGGGCTTGGGTCCTCACGCTTGCCCTGTGGTTGGCCATCCCCATATTGGGGGGCGACCCCGGTCATCAGGTAACCTTAGGTATCCAGGTGTTGGGTGAAACAAAGCAGCCTGGGATGGCAGTGAGCTTGTGACCCAAGTCCCCAGACGTCCTGCTGGAAAGTCCTCAGGGATCGTCTGAGGTCTGTCCCCTAATGAAGAGAAAACCATGGCAGGAGCGGGAGGCCGGGGACCTGAGCACCCCGAGGCCTCCTTTTTATTCCCTTTTCCTATTGCCCTTTCTATTCCCCTCAGCTACCCTGGGAGGAGGCCACTCTGGTTTCTCTGTGTGGTCCCAGGTCCCCAGGGTCCCAACACAGCCTTGGCACAGATGTGGGATGCAACTTGCCCAAAGTCAGCACAGAGGTGGGAGGGACAAAAGACTCCTGAAGCCCACCTGCTAGAACCTTCTATCTTGACCTGATTGTGTTTTGAGATCAGGACATGGGGCCTCACAGGTGGGGGTCATATTGGGTAGCCTGAGAGCACAGGTTGGCACACAAAGAGCAGGGGGCTTGTGCTCAGGTAAAGCCAGCCTTGCCCCTGGCTTTGTGCCTCCCGGCCGTGCGATGGGAGCTGATCACTTGGCCACGCTCAGCTTGGTCTCTAACTCTGCAGGATGGGACTGTTCATTCCCTCAACCCTCAGACATGTCCAGAATGCATGCCCTCTCCCTCTCTGGGCTCCGTTTCCTTTCCTACAAAACCGGGAATAATGACGGCACCTCCCATGAGGATAGGTGTGAGGGGGGCATTGGAAGGGCCTGGCTTGGGTCCTCAGCTCCAGGGAGCCTGGGCCGGAAGGAGGAGCCAGACGGAGGTGGGGTAGGATGGAGTGGGATGGGGGCACTGGAGGGTCGGTCCCCTAGGTCACCCCCTTCCTCGGGTTCCCTCACAGACCAAAGGCAGCCCGCGGGCTCCTCCCTGTGGTGGCGGCAGGGATGCCACTCAGAGAAGCCACAGCCTGGGATTCCCTGGGGGCGGGGGTGGAGGAGTCCTGGGGCCGGGACTGTGGCGGGACTGGAGGCTGAGCAGAGCCTGGCAACCCGGTCCTCACTCCATTCCTCCTGACTCTCCATTACTGGCCTTGGGGCAACGGTGGGGGTGAAGTGGTGGTGGTGGGGCGGGCGGCAGGAAGGTTCTGGGTTGGTAAGTAGGGCCTGGACCACGGTGAGGTGGGTGAGGTCACACCAGGGCTGGTTCACATCCTATCTTTATTTAAGTGGTGGATATTTTTCCCACCATGATTTATTGCTTTGATTTTGATTTATAAAACTATCACAAATTATTATTTATCTTGATTCGTGAAGTTTTGGCTTTCTCTTAGATTCTGAGGTTAGTGTCTGAGGTTAAGTGTTAGTTAAGTGTCTGCTCAGGTCATGATCCTGGGGTCCTGGGATGAAACCCACAACAGGCTCCCTTTGGGGAAGAGTCTGCTTCTTCCTTCCCCTGCTCATGTGCACACTCTCTGTCTCTCTCTCTCCCTCTCAAATCAATAAATAAAATCTTTAAAAAAAAGAAAAAAAGATTCTGGGCCTGAGTTGATGCCTTACCTGCCTCCCCCTCCCCTAGCCCTGTTGGGGGGTGGGGGGAGCAGGGGGGGAGTGGCTGGGCTGCAGCTGGAGTTTGAGAAGGCCTCTCATGGAATCCCCCAACTGTTCCTTTGTCCTCTCTCCCAACCTCCCTCCATCTTCCACCATCCATCCCTTCATCACCTGTCCATCTGTCCATGGTTAAGAACGTGCATTCTCCAGTTAGGTGGTCTGCGTTTGCATCTTGGCTGCCCATCCTGAGCGAGCTATGAAAATTTAAAATTTGGGATCCCTGGGTGGCGCAGCGGTTTAGCGCCTGCCTTTGGCCCAGGGCGCGATCCTGGACACCCGGGATCGAATCCCACATCGGGATCCCGGTGCATGAGGCCTGCTTCTCCCTCTGCCTGTGTCTCTGCCTCTCTCTCTCACTGTGTGCCTATCATAAATAAATAAAAAAAAAAAAAAAAGAAAAGAAAAAAGAAAAGAAAATTTAAAATTTTGTGTGTAAAATTCACCATCAGAGTAAAAAGGCAACCCACAGAAAGTGAGAATATATTTACAAATCATACATCTGATGAGAGATTAACATCCAGAACATACAGAGAAATTCCCAGACTCTGAAAATAAAAAAGCAAGGGCACCTCGGTGGCTCAGTTGGTTAAGCATCTCAGCTCAGGTCTCCATCTCAGGGTCATGAGTTCAAGCCCCATGTTGGGCTCCATGCTTGGCATGGAGCCTACTTAAAACAAAACCCAAGCTTGATTAAAAAATGGGCAAGGCCTTGAATAGATCTTTCTCCAGAGAAGACATACAAATGGCCAAGGAGCACATGAAAGGATGCTCAACGTCATTCATCATGAGAGATGCCAATCCAAACTCCAAGGGATATCAGCTCACATCCATTAGGATAATTTTTAGTAAACAAACAAACCACAAAGAAGTGTTGGTGACGATGTGGAGAAATTGGAACCCCGTGGGCACCTTGGGCTGGAAGGTAAACTGGCGCCAGTGTTGTGGGAAACAGTATGATGGCTCCTCAAATAATGAAAAATAGAATTACCAGATGATCTAGCAATTCCACTTCTGGGGACACACCCAAAAGAATGGAAAGCAAGGTCCTGAAGAGATATTATAAACCCGTGTTCACAGCAGGATCATCCACAGTAGTTACAACGTGGAAACGCCACACGTGCCCCTTACAGATGAATGGATAAGCACGTGTGCCTCCTCCTTACACTGGAATATTTTTCAGGCTTAAGAAGGAAGGAAATTCCACCATACGCAACAACGTGGATGGACCCTGAGTTCATTATGCTCATGAAGTAAGCCACAAAAAGACAAACACTGTATGATTCCGCTTATATGAGGTATTTAGAGTGGCCAAAATCAGGGAGGCAGAAAATAGGAGGGTGAGGGCCGGGGGCTGGGGGAGCAGGGGGTGAGGAGTTAGTGTTTAATGAGGACAGAGTTCCAGTTTTACAGGGTGAAAAGAGCTTTGGGGACAGATGGCATTGCTGGTTGTTCAACATCATGACTATATCCAATACCACTGAACTGTCTGCATAAAATGGGTAGGATGGGAAATTTGATGTTATGTGTATTTCTGGCTGTGGCAAATATTAAAAAATTGGCTCACTGAACGGGTCTTGAGCTCCACAGCAAGATCTAGTTAGGAGAAATGTATCTGGGTGTCATTGACATGTATCCGGGTGACCATGAGGTCGTAGGACTGCATGTGCATGTTCGTGGAGGCTTTGGACAATTGAGTTCAGATCCTCACAGAAACCAGCACTGTGGGGTCCATGCTGCAAGAAGGGCCCAGAGCTGAGGATGATGTCAGAGAGGTAGAAGGACCAGAGGAGACTACTCAGGGAAGGCCACGGAGGGAGTTAGAGGCATTTGTCATTGATGCTTATCAGGTATCAGATTCAGAGTGTCTTTTGGGACCACCACACCTTCACTTCCAGTCCATGTGATTGACGAGGCTGACTCCATCCCTAGATCTGGGAAGGAGAAGGCAATACAGAGATCCAGCTAGTATAATATTCCATTTCCTTGCTGCGGTGATTGGCTCAAGGGTGGACCTGCAACCAACATAAGGCCAATGGGATTCAATCCTGGGATTTTTGCTGGAACAACTAGGAAAACCAAACTCCTTTCAGCTGTGATTTCCAGGCATGAAGATGATGCAAATCTGGAGCTGCTAGTGCCACCAGAGGGATCCTGACAGGAAGTAAGTGACAGATGGAGAGCAGGAGATTGAGTCTGGATGATATCCTATGGAGCTTCTGGATCTGCCAATGCCTGAAGCCTGGACAACTTGCTTCCATAAGCCAATGAATTCCCTTTATGACTGTGTCAAATATTAAAAATTGGCTCCCTCAACACCTATTTTCAGTTTGTCTCCCAATTTTTTCCTTCTCCTATAGAATTTGGAAAGCTAAATTATTTCCCAGTGTCCTTTGTGATCAAAGTGGCCATCTGATTCTGACCAATGAGGAAGTCCCTGGGGAGGGGGGTCCCTTCCCAAATAGAGGGAGATGCTCATTGGGAGAATGCTATTTGGGCCTCCCTTCCCTTCCCCTTTCCTGCCTCTTGGCATGTGGGTATGAGGCCGGGAGCCACCATCTTGCAGCCAAGACAGCAAGCCTGAGATGCAGGATAAGAGCTAAGGACGGTGGGGACAAGAAACAGGATGAGTCTGAGTTCCTGATGGCTTCACAAGGCTGTTGCTCCAGGCCTCGGCTGCCTCCTCCAGGCATCTTGCTGAACAAGGGAATAAACCCCTGCTTGTTCAGGCCTCCGCTGCTGGGTTTCTGTTACCTGCAATTGAGAGTCAGCTGGGCCCCTTTGGGCAAAGGAGCCCAAAGCAATGCAAGGTGAGCGCATCAAAAGTACTCAAAGGGGGTCAGGAGCCCCCCAGCAGGTGATGCAGAGAATCTGGGAGCAGAGGGCCTGAGATGAAGCTGTGGGTTGGCTCACTGGCCTTCTGCCCTTCCTGCTCTGCTGTGCTCCCATGAATACAGGAGCCTGTAGGGCTCAGAGCACCGTTTTTCCTGGGTCCCTTCCAACTGTGGTTTGGGACACCAAGGCAACTGCACCAGCTAGATCCGCTGTGTGGGTCTGGAAGGTGTACGTGCTGCTCCTGGCAGCTGTGCACGTGGAGGAGCCGCTGTAGCCGAGGAGGCAGGGGCCAAGGGGGGGAGGCTGTGAGCACACAGGTGCCTCCAGGGAGGGGCGGGCCAGTGCTGGAGGACAGGGCCGTCTCAGGATGGGTTTGGGTGGGGTGGAAGCTGAAACCATGTTCTCCTGAAGGAGAAGTTGGGACTTCCAGAATGGGGTCAGGGGAGGGTGTGAAGGAAAGCACTGGAGGCTTGGTAAGGAGATTGTTGAGTGCCTGGGGCCTTGCTGAGCCTTCCGTGGAGTCCACAGAGGGGGATGGGGTGGGTCAGGAGGTCTAGGCTCCTGGGTGGGGGCCAGTCAGGTGTGTGGAGACAAGGACAAGGAAGGAAGACATCAGGGTGGTCTGGGGAGCTCCTGCAGGATGAGGAATCTAAGAACGGGCTGCAGGCTGGGGGCTCAGGGGGAGGAGGCCCTGGGCACGTGGCTGGTGGCAGGGCTGGAAAAGTCTGGAGGGGGACACAGAGAGGCCCCAGGTAGGTGGTAGAAGGGGCTTTCTTCTCTCCTAATCCCTCCCAGTTCCTCTGTCTGGATGGGGAGGCTGGCAATGGGAGGGAGCCTCGGCTCATGCAGCCCAAGGCAGAGAAGGAGGCAGCCCCGAGGAGGGCCGTCGGGTGGTCCTGCCTGTCTTGAGGGGCACTCCTCCCCTGGGTGACCTCCTGCCACTTTGAGTACAACTGCCTCGGGACAACTCCAGCTTATGTCCATCCGGGATCTTTCCCCTTGCTCCAGACTCATCCTGCGACTGTGCACTTGACATGCCCTTGTCTAAAACGCTTCTCAACAGGGGCGCCTGGGTGACTCAGCCGTTGAGCCTCTGCCTTTGGCTCAGGGCGTGATCCCGGGGTCCTGGGATCCAGTCCCACATCGGCCCCCCGCAGGGAGCCTGCTTCTCCCTCTGCCTGTGTCTCTGCCTCTCTCTTGTGTCTTTCATGAATAAATAAATAAAATCATAAAAATAAAAATAAATAAAAGGCTTCTCAATGGAAACCCTGATTCCTGACACTGCAAACTCTCTCCTCCCAGTCGCTCCTTCCTGGTTAAAGGACACGTCCGTCTTCGCGGTCGCTAGGAATCGAACTGGCGCCACCGTTGACTGCATCAGCAAATCCCGTGGACCGACGGAAGATACCCGAGGTCCGCCCCCCCCCCCCCCCCCCCCCCCCCCCGGCCCAGGTCCGATGTCCTACCCTCCACACCACCTCCCTGCTCCCGGTGCTGCCGGCCTGGACGCGGCAGGGAGGTGAGCGCAGGCTCTCCCCGCGGCGCCCTTGTCCCACTGGGGTCTAGTCCTCAGGCGGCCGCCAGGGGGCGCCTTCTCGATGCGGATGGGGTTTCTCGCTCAGGGCAGGAGGGCGCGGTGGTCACGGGGCCTCCAGGCCCCCAGCCGCTCTGCTGGTGCCCGCCTTCTTGCCGCCCCTGAAAACGCCCAGCGCCTCCCCGCTTCTGCCCCTGGCGGGTCCTTCCGCCCGCTGTACCCTTCCCCGACGCTGCAGAGCGCAGTCTGGCTTCTAATCCCATTGACTGCTTCCCTTCTCCGTCTCTCTCTTCTCCTCGGCCTCCCCTGTTAGCTTTTTGCGGCACTTTCACCACCTGTATTACCATTGTATGCATTAACCTGTGTCTTGTCTGGGTCCCTACCAGCATGTGACCTTCCCCGGGGGGGGGTGGGCAGGGACTTGGCTTTGCCCACTGCCATTTCCCCGAGGGCCTAGCACCCAGGACTAGTTTGTTAAATACGGGTTGCATGATGCCTGGTGTGTGTTCCGAAAAGGGCCCAGGGGCTCGCAGACAGGAGGCCATCCTCCCCGCAGCCGCGCGCCCCGGAGATTGCAGGTGTCTTCCCCTCCCTGCTCAGATCCGAGTCCCCTGGCCCACCCAGCAGTGGAGCCAGCAGAACCAGAGGGCTGGCATCCA
Source organism: Canis lupus familiaris (assembly GCF_011100685.1). Classification (NCBI taxonomy): domain Eukaryota; kingdom Metazoa; phylum Chordata; class Mammalia; order Carnivora; family Canidae; genus Canis; species Canis lupus. The sequence goes on from NC_049231.1 coordinate 28,285,002, forward strand.
AGGCCAGGCACAAGGAGAAAGGCAGGAGCCAAGGGGTTTAATGGCCTGGGGGTCCTTGGAGGAGGAAGGAGACTATGAAAATCAAAACCCAAGACCCATGCTTGGACAAGATGGGGAGGATGCACTGCATGGCATGGAGAAGTTGCCCCCAGACTCCTAGAGTCTGTCTGTCCAGGGCAAAGGTGTGTCCCTACTTTGGCTTGTTCTGTGCCCTTTATGTGCCTGCCTGAAGGCTACCGGGCAGGCTGCGGTTGAGCTCTCTGCTCCTGCCCTTCCGTGAGAAGGACTGAGGTGTGGGGAGGTAAGCAGAGGGTGCGGGGCTCCAGCCAGGGGGGACACCCAATGCTCAGTCTTGGAGGAGAAACAGGATTTCGTCAGGTAGAGGGGGAGGGCGGGGATTTTGGGTGGAGTGAATGGCAGATGCAAGGCCAGACTGAGTGTGGCTCTGAAGACCTACCAGCGGTCTGGTCTGGGCCTGGTGGAGGGACAAAAGAGTGGGGGTGGGGACAAACATGGGGACCTTCCCTCCTTGAATCGGAGTGAGCCTCCCCTAGGGCCAACATGATCCCATTACCAGTTGGGAAAGCTCCTGGCCTTCCTCCCACAGCCCCCAGCACCTGCACTCACCTATCTACATTCTTAACTAAAGCTGTGGAGGAGAGGGGTGGGAGGGTGCAGCACCTGGGTGGCTCAGTGGTTGAGCATCTGCCTTTGGCTCAGGGTGTGACTCTGGGGTCCTGGGACTCGATCCAGGCTTTTCACATTGGGCTTTCTGCAGGGAACCTGCGTCTCCCTCTGCCTGTGTCTCTGCCTGTCTCTGTGTCTCTCATGAATGAATAAATAAAATCTTTAAAACAAAACAGAATTAAACTAAAGCTATGGGTGGAAAGTGGGAGCCCAAGTGGAGAAACAATAGGAGGGAAGAACTGCAGGGCCCTGCAGGGGCCTGGTGCTGGGTGCTGGGACTGAGCAAACAATGCCCCATCAGAGGAGTATTCAAATGCATGAGCAAACTTAGGGGAGGTCAAGGTAGCTTCTCAGTCAGCCGGGAGAAAATCCACTGTTTGGTAAATGGCTCTGCTCGATGAGTAGCCATCTGGAAAAAAAAAATAGCATTTGCTCTGTAGATATGTAGCAAATAACCAAATGTAAAAAGGTAAACTATAACACGGTGCACAGAAACCATAGAAGAACGTTTCTTAAAATGTGATTTCAGAGTGGCAAGGCCTTTCTGGGAATCACAAAGAACCTAGATGCCATAAAAGAAAAGCCTAATGAACTGAACAATATCAAGATGAAAAAAAATCTCCATGGTTCAAATCACTATTTAGTGAAGCCAATGATGGAGCTGGGAAAACACGACTCTGGCGATGGAGGGAGAGCTAATTTCCCTAATATGGAAATCAATGAAAAGCCCCAACGCCAAAGAAGAAAATGAGCTAGGGTATGAAAACACAGTTCACAGAAAAGGGAAATACAAATGGCTTTTAACCCTCTGGAAAAATGCTCACTCATACTAAAAGAAATGCAAATGAACGCTCCATTGCAGTATAGCTGTTTTTGTCCTGGAGCATCAGAAATAAGAAAGTCGCCTGAAAGCCTGTGCTGGGAACGTGGGAGAGGAGCTTTCGGGTGCTGCTGGTGGGAGGGTGAAGGGGTACAGCCCCCGTGGAGGGTATTTGGCACAAAGGATGCCCCTGTCACCCAGCAGCCCTCCCCAAGGGAGGGGCCTTCAGATACTCGCACCTGGGGGAACTGTGCAAGTGCACTGTTGTACAGGCCACGGGGCAGGAGGAACAAAAGGTGGGGGGAACCTACCTGTCCTTTCTTTAAAAGATCTTATTTATTTATGAGAGACAGAGACACAGGCAAAGGGGGAAGCAGGCTCCATGCAGGGAGCCCGACGTGGGGCTCAACGTGGGGCTCAACGTGGGGCTTGATCCAGGGTCTCCAGGATCAGGCCCTGGGCTGAAGGCGGTGCTAAACCGCTGAGCCACCCGGGCTGCCCCTACCTGTCCTTTCATCGGAACTAATCAGAATAACTCAGGCCAAACAATGGGATTCACCTGCAACAATGAAGCAGGAAGCTCTTTCTGAACCAAATTCAGAACAAACTTCAAGGTACACAGTAAATGGAAACCAGCAAAGTGCAGCACACTGGGCATTCTGGGCTCCTTTTTGGGGTGAGAGAAAGGAAGTGAAGAATGCTTTTTTTTTTTTTTTTCTGCTTGAAGATCCCAGGAAGGACACACGCAAAAATGGCAATGGAAGTGACCTTCTAGGAAGGACTGGGTGGCTGGGCGGTGGGTCAGGAGGGTGACTTATCGTAATAAGTTCTTTTGTAGCTTTTGAATTTGGGGCCAGGTGAATGTATTACTCATTTAAAAGTAATATGAAAATATTAAATTATAACCAATAAACTTAAAAAGGTTTGCTGTCTAGATCCCAGGTTGGGGAGTGGGATGGTTGTGTTATCCTGGGAGGAGGATGGGGGAGATGTTGAGTTGGAGAGGCTGATGGGTGTCTGGGATCGGTTGAGGGCATCTCCAGCAGGTCTCTGGAATGACGATGGGAGCCCTGGAGTGGCTGGGGTGGCCCCGAGGGTGTGAAGAGAAAGGCCAAGACAGTGTACTAGGAGCAGGTGTATGAAGTAGAGCAGCAGAGTGTGCCTGCAGAGGAACCAGAAGGAGCCACTCCGTGCATCCATCCATTGGAGGAGGGTGGCCTGGGAGTGCTCCCTGAGGTCCAGGCAGGGGACAATGGGAACCTGGCTGTGCTGGGTCTCTAGGTGTGTCTGGGGCAGAAGAAAAGCCCCTAATGAAGAGAGGGGTCTGCACTCTGCATCTAGGGCTTCATGGGAAAAATCCCCTCCTTGAATCTGGAATTTGCCCTATGGAGCTGTTAGCCTCAAATATGGTTCCTCTACCAGGAAGGAAGGAGATGGCTGGAACTGACCAGTGGCCCAGGGAGTTTGGTTGCAGGTGGATGCGTCGGGTGTGGGGGAATAATCATCAGCTTCTATCTGAATCCACCTTCAGTAATTTGACCCCAGAGCTCAGTCACTCTGGGAGGACCCTGCTAGACTGGGGACCAGACTCCAGCCCCTGGGGGCTGCTCTTAGAACTGGCCACGTCTCTTTGGTCACTTCTCTTGGTTGTGACACTGAACTTGTAGCTGATCCAAGGCAGAGGGGACCTCCACCCAAATGGCTTCCCAGGATGCCTCCAGGGGGCCTACCAGAGACACCAAGGGCACCTCCACCTCCCAGGGGTTTCCTCATGTTTTTTTTTTAAGTTTTTATTTCTATAATAATTTTTAAGTGCTAGCTTAAAATATAACATAATAAATATAATAAAGTCTTTAAAAATGCTGGCTGCTATTTTAATAAAAGTTTACATATTTTTAGTAAGATAAAGTAATTCTAGAGTTTTATGCATATGATAGTAATATAGCCTAAAGATTTATAAAGGAAAAAGAAAAAGTGAGGACAGCCCAGTGGCTCAGCGGTTTAGCGCCGCCTTCAGCCCAGGGCCTGATCCTGGAGACCCAGGATCGAGTCCCGTGTCGGGTTCCCTGCATGGGGTCTGCTTCTCCCTCTGCTTGTATATCTGCCTCTCTCTCTCTGTGTCTCTCATGAGTAAATAAAATCTTAAAAAAAGAAAAAGAAAAAATGAGAGAATTACAAGGAGAATTGACAAATTTACCATCATGGTGGAAGAACTGACATACCTTTCCAGTAGCTGATAGATCAAGCAAGAAAAGGAAAACAATTTATAACGATATAAAAGATTTGAGCAGGGCAGTTAATACCTTTGGTTTATTAGACATATAGAGAACACTGATTATCTACATATTTATGGAAATATGAGCCTCGTACTAGCTCACAGGCAAGTCTCAACAAATTTAAAAGTATTGGTGTGATGCAGTCCATGTTCTTTGACAATACCACTAAGAAAACGGTAACAAAAAGACGATTCCTTCCTCCAACATTTGAAAATTAACACACTTTCAAATAACTCAATGATCAAAAAGAAAATCAGAATGAAAATCTTAAGATATGTAGAACTAAAACATAATAAAATGTTACATATCAAAGTTGTAGGTTGTGACAGATATTATGTATATTTTGCCACAACTAAGAAGAAATGGTAGGCTGCAGCTAAAGTTGTATTTGAGGAAAATTTATAGCCATAAAAAGTTGCTATTAGGAGCACAAGAAGGCTGAAAATTCCTGGACCAAGCATTCAAAATTGAGAAGTAAAATAACAACAATGCAATAAACCCAAAGGAAAAAAATAAAGGTAAGAACAGAAATTAGTTAAGTGAGGAAAAATTGTATAATAGGGTTAAAACAGCCAAAAGTTGGTTCTTTGAAAAGCTCAGTCAAACTAACAAATCTGGGGACCAATTCATAAAAAAGTTTGGAAACAAAAATAATCAATATAGGATGAAAAGAAAGAAGAGCTGTAACAGAAATTAAAAAGGAGATGTTAAAAGTTATAGAATACTATGAAGAGCTTCCTATCAATAAGTTTGAGAACCCAAACAAAAAAAAAAAGGCCCACACTTAGCCAACTGAGCCCCCCCAGGTGCCCCCATATGGCTTTGTTAATGGTAAAAAATATTCTAGTAGAGACAATTTCATATTATTCAAATTCCTCTAAAAATAGAAAAAGAGATAATGTCAGGGGGTGCCTGGGAGTCTGCTTGGGGATTTCTCTCCCTTTCCCTCTGCCCCTCCCACTTTAAATAAATAAATAAATAAATAAATAAATAAATAAATGTTTTTTTAAAAAAGAAAGAGATAAGGTCACTAAACTCTTCTAGTGAAACTAGCACAACCTTGATTCCCTCCCCCTGCCCGCAAAAGACAGTATGAGAAAAGGAGGAACATAATGTCCAATCGTACCCATGAACAGGGGCCCCACCCCCACCCCATATTGACAATTTGAAGTTGGCTACATACGCAAGACAATCATCCCGACTGCATTCCTAAGGGTGCAGTTTAAGCTGTGATAACAAAAAGTTGATAAAGCACAGGGCTTGAAAGAAGGCACGGTGTATTTCTTTTCTTTTTTTAAAAAAATTATTTATTCATCAGAGACACAGGCAGAGGGAGAAGCAGGCTCCTTGCGGGAAGCCTGATGTGGGGACTCAATCCCAGGACCCAGGGGTCCCGACCTGAGCCCAAGGCAGACGCTCCACCACTGAGCCACCCAGGCGACCCAGCACAGTGTATTTCTGTCTCAAGTCCAGAGTGAGCCACCTCCATCTACCATCCCCCACCCGTCCAGGATTGCACCAGCATTTCTATTTCATAGCCAGTGGGGAGAGGGGCAAAAAAGATGGACAGGACAAAGGGTTTAAACCTTCAAGGAGATGATGACTCAGAAATTGCCCGCATTAATTCCCTGTGTGCCCTCCTCTGCCACACTTAATCATAAGGACACATATCGCTGCAAGGGACGCTGAGAAATTTGGTTTTGAACTGGGTGAGCCTGTGGTGGGGCTGCAAGCCCTGCAGCTCTGTTACTAAAAAGAAGGAACAGAGAGTGGCTAGTGAGGGACCGCCAGCAGCACTCCCCAGAGTGACTAAGTTGGGTTCATGCAGGAATGCACGGGTAGTTGAACACTAGCAAAATGGATTAGTGTTATTCACATCTCCATAGACACAGGGAAAAGAAAGCATTCGATAAAATTAAACACTTGTGATAAAAACAGAACAAAACTGCTGTTACTAACAATAGCAGGGAGACTTCTTGAACTGATAAGAATATCTGCCAGGAGCCCACATCATCTTTAATGGTGAAAAGATAGAAGCACACTTTTAGAAATCAGAAATGAAACAGAGACACCCATCATCACTCATTCTATTCAACACTGTGGTGGGGGCTCCAGACAACCCAAGGAATTAATATTGTAAGGCTTAGCAGGAAGGAGTAAAACTGTCCTGTTCCACAAATGAAGGCTATCTACAAAGACAGTCTTAGACTTGCTAGTAGCAAAATCTCCAGATAAATTATAATAAGAATTTCTATCCATATGGCCATATATAAAGGTATAATATATATATAAGTCCAATATGCAAAATTTGACATTTTTCCTGCATAGAAGCAACAAACAGAAAATGCAATTTTAAAAGGTGTTCGTTACGATGCCAGTGAAACTAATAAGGTATCAAGGAATAAATCTCATGCAAAAATGTGCATGACCTTTCTGGGGGGAAATTATAAAACTTTATTGAAAGATATAAAGAGGAAATATAACATGTTAATGGGTAGGAAGACTCAATATTACAAAGATGTCAATTTTCCCCAAATTCCTCTATAAATTGAACCGAATTCTAATTAGAATCCTGACATAGTTCTTCCCAGAACTTGACAAGCTTATTCCGAAATTTATACGAAAGAGCAAATGGTCAGTGATAACCATTATGAAAAAAGTTCAAGAGAGGAGAATTTTTACCCTGCCAGACATAAAGACCTAGCATAGGATTTCGGTAATTAAGGCAGCGTCATGCTGGCTTCAGGGATGACAAATAGGCCAACAGGCAGAGGAGCTAGGAGCAGACTCACACCCGGGCAGACACCTTCCAGGAGACAGGTGGGCAAGCTGCGGCTCCTTGGGGAAAGGCAGGCAGGGTGCCTCAGCCAATTGTGCCAGAACAGTTGGTTATGGAAACAACACAGTTACATCCATATTTCATCATATCCTAAAATCCATCCCAAGTGTGTAAAGGCTTGAACATGAAAAGCAAAACTTTAAAAGCTTTATTTTTTTTAAAAGATTTTATTTATTTGAGAGAGAGAGAGAGAGAGCACGAGGTGGGGAGAGGGAGAGGGAGAAGCAGACTCCTCTGCTGAGCAGGGAGCTGATGTGGGGCTGGATCCCAGGACCCTGAGATCATGACCTGAGCTGAGGCAGACACCTAACCAACTGAACCACCCAGGCACCCCCAAATTTTAAAAGCTTTAGAAGAAAACACAGGAAGACGTCTTTATGAAATGGGAGTACCTAGAGAAGGATTTCTTACAACTCACTCCATAAGCAATGTCACCAGAGAAGAGGTTTACAGGAGACTACATTCAAATAAAAACTGTTGAAAAGTCATGACTACTGAAAAGACACCTCCAAGCCTGGAAAAAAAGATATGCAATGCACTTGGCAGTTTGGGAATCAGAGTATACAAAGAACTTCCTCCAAAGAGATATAAAAGAATGGAGGAATGGACCAAGAAAAAAATATGAAGAGGCAGTTTAGGGAACAGGACACACAAATATCCAATAAATACTTGCAAAGATGCTCGATGGCACCAGAAGTAAGTTAACATAAATTAAAGCCAGCATGAGATGCCAGTTCACATCCACGAGGTTGAACAAAGCGTAAAGCCTACAAGGCCGAGTGTGGACCCTGAGCGCCCCTTAAGCATGACTCCTCGCTCTTTTGGGGGAAAAGGTGGACGTGGCCTCCAGCTCTGCGGCTGCATGTCTAAGGAAACCTCACACACCAGCTCCAGGAGTCCGCATGCATCATAGCAGAGCTGTTTGTAAAGCAAGCTTTGCAAACCTCACACATGTCCATTCACAGGACATTGGATAAATATATTCTTCATATCACGGAAGATTACATCCCAGCAAAGATAACCGAACTAGAAGGAGAAGTTAAACATTTACCAGCACATGGCTGGGTGGAGGCTGGGCCTCCCAAATCCTCAGGCTTCTGGTGAGGAGGGAGTGTGCTGACCTGAGTGGCCTCAGAACCAGGACCTCAGGGCAGCCCGGGTGGCTCAGTGGTTGAGCATCTGCCTTTGGCTCAGGGCGTGATCCTGGAGACCTGGGATCCAGTCCCACATCAGTCTTCCTGCATGGGGCCTGCTTGTCCCTTACTTGTGTCTCTCTCTGCCTCTCACTCTGTGTCTCTCATGAATAAATAAATAAAAACTTAAAAAAAAAAAAAAAAAAAGAACCAGGACCTCAGCGAGGACAAGCTAGGGGGGTGGACTGGGGCTGAAATGAGCTGGGGTTCTACAATAGGCCCAGGTACCTGAGGATGGGAGAGACTGTCTCCTAAGGAAATGAGTTCCCCATCACTGGAAGTATGTAAGCAGGGGCTGGGCAGCTGCCCTGTGGAGCCAAGGGCTGGATACCACCGATGCAAGGGCGGGGTTGGGTAAACACGGCCTTGGTGCTCCCTGCACGCATGCTCAGAGGCCCCGCGGTTCTGTGATTCAGGGTGGTCAGGGGGACAGGACTGACTGAATAACCAAACTGTGACACATCCCGGCGATGGAACCTGCCTGCTGCTGAGAGGGGACAGGCCCTGGCACATGCAGCAACGTAGATGCGTCCCCAGGACACGCTGAAGGAAAGAGGCCTTTGCAAAAGGTCACATACTGCGTGATTCCCTTTATGCGAGATTCTAGAAAGTGCAAAGTAGTGCACATCACAGCTTCTGTGTGGTGGGGGGAGGGAGGGAAGTTCCACAGTGGTGGAAGTGTTCTGTGATGATGTCCGGAATCTTGATCCGAGGCGGGGTGTTTAGATCTGTCAAAATGAATGGGATCGTGTACTCTAAATGGACCCATCTATTGTGTGTAACCTACATCTCAATATAGACTCTTAAAAAGGAAGAAGAAAGAGAAGGTGGAGAGGACTGGAAAGGAGGCCAGGGCTGCTGCATCATGGCTGTGGTCACACGACTAGGGCCTCAGTGTCCCTCTGAAAGGAGGGAGCACCTAAATTCATTTCCAGTGTATGGCCACAAAAGTCAGCGAGTCTCTCTGTGCCTAGGTTTCCTCATCTGTAAAGTGGGGGGAACAACAGAACCCCCTCCAGCCCCGTGCTCAGAGCAGTGAATGTCACGCTGGAAGCATGCAGCCGTGGCTACCGTCCCTCAGCCCTGTGTCCACCCGGATGCTGAGTCTGGGCTGCTCACCTCCCATCTTGTTCCTCTGCCAACCCTGGCCTCTCCACAGCCTGAGGGCCACCTGCAGCTCGGGACCTCCTAAAACAGTGGTTGCAGGGTGACTGGGTCGCTCTCACTACATTTCACAAGTTATTAGGGGCCAGCTTTCTTTTTTTTTTTTTTTTTAATTTTTTTATTTTTTATGATAGTAACAGAGAGAGAGAGAAGAGAGAGGCAGAGACACAGGCAGAGGGAGAAGCAGGCTCCAAGCACCGGGAGCCCGACGTGGGATTCGATCCCGGGTCTCCAGGATCGTGCCCTGGGCCAAAGGCAGGCGCCAAACCGCTGTGCCACCCAGGGATCCCTCGGGGCCAGCTTTCTAATCTGGTTTTGTGTCCCCTAAAGTACCAAGCCCAGGGCTAGGTATTCAAGTGGTATATAATCAATGCATGCAGAGTGAAGGAGGGAGTCTGACTGCCCTACATCAGGGAGAACTTTGCTTGGGTTTTTTTGGAGTGGCTTTTCCACACGGAGGGCAGGTGCAGTTGGAGGGCCACACTCTGTATAGTTGGGCAGGCTGTTAACTGCATAAGGAAGCTCCGCCCCGGAGGGGTGAATGCGGGATAAAACCCAGTACATATACCCCTTTGCAAGTCATATGTGTCTTACCAAAGAGGTGCATTCTTCTTCTTTTTTTTTTTTTAAATAAACATTTTGTTCTGGAACAATTTTAGATTTACAGAAAGTTTACGAAGCTAGGAAGAGAATTCACCTATATCCTTCACCTGGTTTCCCCTTACATCAACATCACTTACACAACCATGGTCCGTTTGTCAAAACTAAGAAACAAACATTGGTACAACGCTGTCCACTCAATTTGAGATCTGATTTGGATTTTACTACTTTTTCTGCTAATGTTCTTTTTCTGTTCCGGGATCCAACCCAGGACATCACATTACATTTAGATTTTTGTTGTTGTTGTTTAGATTTATTATTATTGTTGTTGTTGTTGTTTAAATTAACAGAGATTGCCCCAGGGACTAGCAGTGCATGGGAAAAAGAAGGTGGGCACAGGGGAGCACCCGGAATAAAGTCCTTGGGTGATTTGTGAGGGAGGAAGCCCAGGGTGGGTCACGGGGGAGGACACTGGCCTTCCTGACCCGGTCTGAGCACCGTGAAGTGTTTTCCACGGTCTCAGCTCAGCTTATGCAAAGGGCAGAGGAAAGTTATCAAAATTTGTGGGTTGGTTTTAATCATCGACTGGCCAAGTATTGGAGCAGACCGCTGTCCTGGGGTTTCCTGGTTCGTCCTCAGTGACAGTCGGGGGTGGGTGACCAGTGGCTCTGCTTACTTCTTTGCTTGGGTGTGGGGAGCAGTGACAATGAACAGTAAGATCCAGGTGAACTCGGATCCCACAGGGAGGCCCAGGGAGGCCCAGATTCCAAGTGTACTCATGGCTAAGGGGGAGCACTCCTCCTCCCCACGAGCTGCAGAACTCGGGCTTCTGTCTCCTTCTCTTCTCTGTGGCTGGGATGCCAGAAAAACCTGGAGTCACCTGGCCCTGGGTCCGATTTCAGCCAACTGCCTTCTCAGACCTTCCATTTGCCCGCTGTTAAAATGAGCCACGGATCCTCGTTCTGGGGTGCCTAGTCCCCCAAGGCAGCCTCCAGCACAAGACTGGCTCCTGTGGGGTACTGCCCATCACTTCCCTTTTACTTTTTCTCCATCAGCTGGCCTCCACCCCCTGCCTGCCCCAGCTGCCCCCCCCATCCCCCTGTACCTCCCATCCTTCCACACTCCAGGACCCCCACACTCGCACCTGCTTGGGGGAGCCTTGCACTTTGCTCACACAATCCCTCATCTGGAGTGCCCTCTCTCTGGCACCACCTCTCAGGCACTGGCTCAAATGCTCAGAGGCCCCAACTCTCCCTCTGTGTAGCTCTGAGTTCCCCTCCCCAGAGATCCCCCACCCTGACCCCATCACTTCCTGCCTTGTCTTATGGACACATGTGTCAGGTGGCATCTTCCCCAGGGATCGGCTGTACCTTTTGCACCCTGGACTCGCCAGCATCTGACACTATGGCTGGCATACAGCAGGCACTCATTAAATGCTTGACACTTAGAATTAAGATGAACTGAATTTCTGGAAGCTTAAGTCTTTGGAGAACAACTGTGGCCCTACCCCAAGGGCAAGCGGGGAGGCCCCAGCACAGAGGGTCCCCAGGTCCCCTGCTGGCGTCCCAGCCCAGCACCTGAGGGGCCCCGAGTCCTACCAGACCGCATGCTCCGCCTTCTGCAAACGGCTGTTGGGGCAGCAGCTTGGGTAAGTTCCCCTTCCGCTTCCTCCTGCCTCCTGTCCTGCTGCTGCTGCTCCTCTGGCGGGGCGCCTTGCCAGGCTCTCCAAACCCCTGGAGCCCGCGGAAACGCTCTGTGCCCTGAGCTGTCACCGGCGCTACCTCCCAGGCCCGGAGCGAGATGCAGGCCATCAAGTGTGTGGTGGTGGGAGATGGGTAGGTACCTGGCTGCACCTCCTCACCTGGCAGAAGCTCTCTCCTGGGCTACCCCTGAGGCCCGCCTGCCCTGGAGTCTCTGGGGGGCAGCTGGGAGAAACCACTGCTCCCTTCTTGTCCTGGGGCCCAGGGAGAGCCCCCGAGGTAGGGAGAGGACAGCTTCATCCTCTTTGCCCACTTCACTCCGGAAGCTGCCTGGGTGGAGGTGGGTGGAGGTGGGTGGAGGGCACAAGACTGAGGGTGGAGGTGCCTGGGGCCCTTCACTTGCACCCTGAGAGCTGGAGCAGGTCTCTTACGGGAACCATCTTCAACTCTGTGGATGCAGGTGGGGGGTGGCCTTTTTCATCAGGCTGGCCTGGGCTCCAGTGGCTGGCTTGCATGGCTGTGTGTCCTTGGGCAAGCCACAGAGCCTCTCTGAACCTCAGCTCTGCCATCTGGGAAGAGACCACGCCCCCGGGATTGATGTGAGGGTCACCTGACATATTTTGAGTGGCTGTCCTGTGCAGAGAGTGCTCAAGAAGTATTAACCCCCCTCCCCCCTCCGGTGCTGTCCCCTCCGCCTCAGCCTGCCTGGTTGGGGAGGATGTGCGGGGTTTGTGGGCGAGGAGCAGAAGGGGGAGGGGGACACGAAAGGAAGGTGCAGCAAGGAGGGACAGGAGGGTGATTGGGAGGGTCAGTGAGGGCCAGGCTGGGCTGCGGGGGGGTGGGGGGGCAGGGGAGGGCCCTCAGCTGTCAGGTCTCAGTGGCCTCAGGTTGTCAGGTCCCCGCGGGTCTCTGTGTAACGACTGGTCTAAGCTGCCCATCTTGGTGCTGGCCAGCGACAATGTCTCTGGGTCCAGCCACCTGGGGTTTTCCGTGAGTCCAACCCAGCAAACCCCCCAGCATTTCTAGCTGGGCGGGCCTCCCTTGCAACTCTCCCATTCTGCAGAGGGGCAGCCTGAGGCCTGAAGAGACCCAGATCTTCCCGGGCCCGGGGCCCCGTGGCCCTGACCTGTCGGCCTGACTTGGGCTCTGATCAGTCTCATGGGAGCGGGTGCATTACCAGGCAGCCCTCTGCTGATTCTGAGGCACCGGCTTGGCCTTATCTGCCCCCGGCCCAGCCCCGCTCACTTCCTCTTTGTATCTGATCTGAGGAGGGGAGGGCAGAAGCCAGCATTCAGTCATTCAGAGTCACCTTGGTGGCAAGCTCTGGGGAGGGCAGCGGTGGGGAGAAGGTGGCCAGCCTCTTCAGCATAGGACGTGGCAACACCAGAGTGGAGCTGGAGGGGACAGGGCTGCCCCTCTGGCTGCTGGACTTCCCACTGCACAGCCCAGGTCCCCTCCCAGCCCAGCGGCCCCGCAGGCCCAGGGAAGGCAGCGCGCCACGGCCATCGCTGGCACTGACTACGGGCCAGGAGCTGGACCCCCTGGAACCCCTCCCATTTGATCTTCCCACCAACCTAACACTAGGCCCATTTTACAGGTGGGAAAACTGAGGCTCAGAGAAGTCAAGTAATTTGCCCAAGTCCTCGTGGGATTTGAGGCCAGGTCCCTCTGACTTCAAAACTCAGTGCTCTTAACTGCTGCTCTCTCGGGTGTCGGGTGAGGTGGGACGGGAAGAGGAGGGAGGTCAAGTAATTTGCCCTCATGTAGACTGGCTGCTACACTGTGCCAGACGTGGGCTGGCTTCTTCTATGGGCTTTTTTTTTTTTTTATTTTTTTTTATTTTTTTTTATTTTTTTATGATAGCCACAGAGAGAGAGAGAGAGGCAGAGACACAGGCAGAGGGAGAAGCAGGCTCCATGCACCGGGAGCCCGACGTGGGATTCGATCCCGGGTCTCCAGGATCGCGCCCTAGGCCGAAGGCAGGCGCCAAACCGCTGCGCCACCTAGGGATCCCTCTATGGGCTTCATCTAATCTACCACTCAGCGCGCTCCTAGGAGAAGTAGCTCATCTTCTCCCCATTTTCTAGATGGAGAAACTGAGGCTTCTGGAGGCTGAGTGCCTTGCCCGAGGCCGGAAGGTGGTGGAGCTGGTGTCTGGAGCTCTGGAGCCCAGGCGCGTGATCGCAGAGCCCTGGTCAGGCACTGTGGCTTGTCCCCTTCCGTTCAGTGGTCTCCTGGGTATCTCCCCGCCCCCTGGCCCCTTCTTTTTTTTGGGGGGGGGGGGCTGCACACTCGCATTATTTTATTTTGCTTTTCCAGTCTGAAGCTACTATCATGGGCGTTTAGTTATACAAATGACACAAAAAATAAAAGACCAAGACACCCAGAGTGAGATGTATGGCCGAGATGAACTGGTAGGGGCGGCTGGCAGGGGCAGGGCTGGGAGCCAGGGGCCTGGGGATTCCCCATGGGGCTCCCGGTGGAGGGTGACGCCCAGCTACATCCCACCCCGAGACCCGAGGAGTCCAGGACGGGGAGCACCGATCACACCGGGGGTTCTGGCTGAGGCGGCGAGGGGGCTCAGCACCACCAGATGGGGACAGAGGCCTAGGCAGCCCCCGGCCCCTTAACCCTGTGCCCCACATCCGGGTCACCTGGGAAAGCTGGTTAAAAATACAGATTCTGGCAGCCCCGTGGCTTGGCGGTTTAGCGCCACCTTCAGTCCAGGGCATGATCCTGGAGTCCTGGGATCAAGTCCCACGTCAGCCTCCCTGCATGGAGCCTGCTTCTCCCTCTGCCTGTGTCTCTGCCTCCCTCTCTCTCTCTCTCTCTCTCTCTCTCTCTCTCTCATGAATAAATAAATAAAATCTTTAAAAAAATAAATACATAAATAAATAAAAATTAAAAAAATAAAAATACAGATTCCCAGTTCGACCCCACCCCCCATGATCAGAATCTCTGAGGTAGGACCCTGGAGCCTGCCCTTTAACAAACACCCCCGATGACTCTCAGGACTTGGGTTCGGGACCATTGAGGTTGGCATCCGCAGGTGGGGACACTGAGGCCTGGGGAGGTGGGCCTGGGTCTTCCCTGAGGGCTGGGCTCGGGGACGGGGCGGGCACCCAGAAAGCTCCCAGTGTCAGGGGCAGGGCCATGACCGCTGTCCTCTGGAACTTCCTGTCTTCCAGAGCCGTGGGCAAGACCTGCCTTCTCATCAGCTACACCACCAACGCTTTCCCAGGAGAGTACATCCCCACCGTGTGAGTCCTGCGGATGCGCGGGGGGCTGGGAGGATGGGAGACACATCATCGCCAAGCCCGCCTCCTTCCCAGGCACGTCCTGTGTGCTGGGGCCCAGGGTGGGCACCTGGGGGTCTCTCTGCCTGGCGGGGCTGCCTGGTGATCCTAATGACCAGTGTTGCAACTTTGCGACGGCCAGTGAGGACCAGTGCTGAGGCCCCCGGCCCCCGGGTAGGGAGAGACTGGACGTGGTGGGGTGAGGCAGGAGGCGAGTGGCGCCTTGATGGGCCTGGGCCAGAGTGGGACACCGGACTGGGGTTGGGCAGTGGGGGGGGGGGTGAGGAGGCGGCTGTCAGGGCCTTGACACTAGGAGACAGACAGCAGGACAGGGGCTGTCGGTGGAGAGGGCCCAGGGAAGCCCTGCCCTCCTGTCGGGTGTGGAGGCGGGTGTCATTGCCGTGTTAGGAGTTTGTGGGTGGCAGCCTGGGTGGGGGAAGGGTAAGTGGGGAAGCACCAGCCCTCGGAGGCCCCAGCACTCACTGGACAACTTCCCCACCCCAGCACCGCACTCAAGGCTCCGTGTGGGCTTCTCCCGACCTCGCCTTCCTATGTCACAGCCCTGTCACTGCTTCATGTTCTGTCTGCTGGTCCCCACCAAGCACTCCCTGGGCATTTCCTCTTCAGGGCCTTTGCTCAGGCTGTTCCCTCTGCCCAGAGAGCCTTTCCTTCCTACGTGTCTAAGACGTCCAGGCCAGCTCCTCCTCCGGGAGCCATTCTCATCCAGCCCCAAGGACCTCTCACCCCCTGGAGTGACTATATCTGATCTTCCCCGTGACTCTGAGTCTCTGCAGGGCAGGGAGCCTCACCCAGTTCTCGGGTGCCCCCATGATCTTATGCACACTACGATCTACACATTGTCTTATACACGATGGACGCATTTTGAGTTGACCTGAATTGAACTTCATGGAGAGGCCCCCTAGGAGGATCCATCAGAGCTGCCCTCCATCTACTGAGCACCTACTGTGTGCTGGCCCCCACACAAAATGTCACCCATGTGTACCCTCATTTGATCCTCAGGAGAAGCGGGTGTTCTACCCAGGTCACCCACGAGGGTGAGGCTCAGAGCAACTAAGGGGCCTGTCGCCCAGGACACTGGCCAGCACCTCGACCCGGGCCGGAGGAAGGAGGTAGCCAGGACCCAGCAAAGAAACCAGGGCAGGGAGCCTGCAGCACTGGTTTTAGCCCTAGCTTGGCTCCTGAGTCCCCAAACGCCTGGTGCCAGTGCTTGTCCCTCTCTGCACTTGCCCTATTTGCACCTTTGCCATCAGTCATCAAACGTTTATCAGGCACCTTCTAATGCTGAGGGAGGGCTGGCTCGAGGTGGGAGGTAAGGCGGTTCCTGCAGAAGCTCATTGTCACCAGTGGCATGACTGTACCCCTGCCCCTGCCTGTCCCAGCTGGGCTGGGGGCCCATGTGCTGAAGAGCCTTAGACCAATCACTTCCCCTCTCTGAGCCTCAGTTTCCCTTTTATAAGGCCAGGGCTGGACTGGGCAACCCCAGGCTCACTGCCAGGGTGCCTCCCGTGGCCAGGGAGAAGAAAGGCGTGTTCTCTGGTGCAAGATGGTGGGACTAGCTAGGGCCAGTTGTTCTCAGCGACTTGGAGAACAACTCGGGACACCGGACGCCCTTGCAGGACAGACAGAATGAAGCAGGCAAGGTCTATGTTCCCAGGATTCTGGGGAGTTGGGCAGATAGTAGGACAATCTTGAAATTCTTAACCTTTGAACAGGAGGTTTTGCATTTTTCATTTGGCATCAGAGCCTACAAAGGATGGTCCAGTTGTGCATGTCACCCTCCTTTGTCATCTAGGACAGAGTTGCTCAGCTCTGGACAAGCCCTCCGAGGGGCTCCTGCTACAATGCCTGTACTCCCATTGTCAGGGGGAGATAAATCATGCTGAGCCCTTGATGTTGGAAGTTGGGGGTCACTGGGGAGAGCGGAATTGGGGAAAACAGGGGATCTTTAGCACAGAGATAAAGGTGGGGGTACCTGCTGCGGCTTGGGGCTGGGAGGGTTTGCTGGGGGTGGGCGGGTTTCCTGGGACCTGGAGGCATGTGCTGCTGCACACGATCAGATAAGCAGGTGAGCTGAGCTCAGCTCATGGCCAGGGTGGGGGTTAATAGCTCAGGGTCATACCCCGTTTCCTCAGATGGGGGGACTAAAGCCCGCCCTGTGGATGGTCTTGTGCTGGGTGTCAGGGATACCAACACATGGCAGGAAGACCCTGTGATCTAGGGGCTCTCCCCTTCTACCTCTCCCCTGTACATTCTCAAAAGGAAGCCCAGATGAATTTTCAAAAATGAAAATTAGATGCAGCCATACCTAGGCCTAAAAACCCCCCAAGGGTCCCCTTCACTCTTGGGACCATCTCTTCTCCTGGCATGTGAAGCCCTGAATGGCACCTGCTCCAAGCCTCACCTCTGGCCATACCCCCCCTTACCCACCCTCTCCAGACTCCTGGGCTTCCTTGCGGATCCCAGACACACCTGTCCCCACCCCCCATGCCTCTGTCCTCCTCCTTCCCATCACTCAGCTCCCTGCTCGGGGGTCAGCACCCTGACCCACCGTCCCTCCTGGCACCCAGGCCCCCCCATCCCACTGCTCCATGTTGTTCAGGCCCTCTTCCTAATCTGACTTCCCCTGCTGGCAGGGAAGCTCTGGGAGGACAGGGCCCTGGTCTGCCCAGTTCACTGCCATCACACCACCTTCTAGGGCAGAGTGAGCACATCACTGGTGCTCTGCAGTGACTGGATGTGCTGGCCGGCTCTGAGAAGGTGCCAGAACTCAACCACCAGTGGGTAGCTCAGGGGTGGTAGGGAATGTTCGCGGTTAGTTTAGGTCGGATTGGCCAGTACTTGGTGTTCGCCTTCATTTCACCTCCTGGCAAGTGGAGCCTGGTAATCCATGAACACGGAGACACCAGCGGCCCTGCTGGGCTCTCACTGCCCCTCACCCCTACGCCTACCACCAGGGGTGTGATTCACTCACTGGGCCCCGCTGCCTCCAGCCTCCCTCACTCATGCACCTTCTTCCGTCCCCTCGTGGTCTGCCTGGGACTCCCCCCTGCCACCCTCCCCTCTCGCTACCAGCTTGGTAAGACCCTCCGCACTGGCCCCCCACTGCCCCTCTGACCCTTCTCCCAGACTTCTCCATCCAGTGGCCAAGAGGAGCCTTTTTTTTTTTTTTAAGATTTTATTTATTTATTCATGACAGACACACAGAGAGAGAGAGAGAAAGAGGCAGAGACACAGGCAGAGAGAGAAGCAGGCTCCATGTAGGGAGCTTGACGTGGGACTGGATCCCTGGTCTCCAGGATCACACCTTGGGCTGAAGGCGGCGCTAAACCGCTGGGCCACCCGGGCTGCCCAAGGAGCCTTTTCTAAAGGCAAATATGATCACGTCACCCCCTGCCTGGTGAAGCCTCTCAGCAGGGCCCCGTTGCCCTGAGGACCAGGACCAGAGTTCCAACACCCCTCCTGAACGGGTCAGTCCCCCCGGTCCCCACGTCACCAGCCATGCATACTCCAAGGTCTCTGGGTTCCTGAATACACCACCTTCCTCTCTGAGTGTGGGCTTGGGTGGGGGTCAGGTGATGCTGGGTGCAGAGCCCCCTTCCTCCTGCCCCCAATCCCCTCCTCCTCTCCATGCCAGGGTCAGGGCTGGGCCTGGAGCCCTGGGGATGCAGAAAGAGGCTATGGACACTCTGGGTGAAAACACTCCATCTGTGTGACCTCGGACAGGTCACTCCTGCTTTCTGAGTCTACACCCTCAAGTATAAAATGGGGACAATGGTGGCATCTGTTAACTGGGCCCACTTAGGTGGTCTAAGTAGGAAGGGCCTGGAGAAGTCATTGACACCCGCGGGTGCTCAGCAAACATGAGCCATCTGGGAAGCCCCATGCCCAGGCTCAAACCACCCACCTTCCAGCCATGAAACAGCCCCCGTGTTTACCATGTGGGATTTTCTGAATTGGGGAACAGCACTTAGTCCTTGCTCTGCCACCAACTGACTATGAGATCTTGGGCAAATGCCTTCCTGTCTGTGGGCCCGTTTCCTCATCTGGAAAAAGGGGTGAGGACTGGCCAGGCTGGTGTGAGGTTCCTCTGGTGCTGGCCGCCTGTGAGTCTCAGGAAAGGAGACCCCCGGGAGGCGCGGGTCCCCGCTGGCTGCCTGCGGAATCTCTCTGGCTCTGGAGGCTGGACCTCTGGGGAGGGACCAGTGGGTATGTGTGAGGACGTGGAAAATGAGATCACTCAGCTCCTCAGCATCTCCCCTCCGGGTGGCTTGAAAGTCCTTTCTCTTCGGATCTTCCTAAGGGCCACACGAGAGAGGACTTTTTTGCACATTGAAGAGCGTGAGGCTCAGAGAAGCTAGGTTACTCACTCAGGGTCACACAGCCAGGACGAGGCTCATAAGGAGCCTTGTGCCCTCCTAGCTCTGGGTAACTGTCCCTGTAGAAATCACAGCCACGCCCCCAGGTCATTTGTCCACTTGCTTACAAGAGGTGTCACAGAAGGAGCAAGGCTCAGTCCTGGCTCCTTCACTTATGATATGGAAAGGTCACTTGACATCTTGAGGCCTCAGTTTCTCCATCTGTCCAATGGGAGTAACTTGAGGTCCTTTTCTCGGGTTACATGGGACTTCAAGATCTAACATATAAAAGTCCCTAGCCTTCTGCCAGGCCCCCTATTCGGTGCTTGGTGCTGCTATAAGGTCCCAGGACCCAGCTCTAAAGGCCCCATCACCATGGCCCCTGAGACCCTGGGGATGGCTCTGAGAGGACCATGCCTTTGGCTCAGGGAATCTTGGGAGGCTCTTTGGCCCCAGAATTTCAGGCTGGACACTAGAGAGGAGAGTGTCCCCACACCCTAAGTGTGATCCAAAGGAATGTTTCTGACTGAGGCCAAGGACAACCCTAGGTGCTTCTTTCCCCATCATGCCCTGTGGTGTCTCCCGGGACAGCGCCTTATTCCTGAAATCCCATGGCTGTATGGGTGGCATCCAGAGTTGGTACACGGGGCACCTACTACGTGACACGTGCTTTACTGGCCTCAGGATGCAGGGAAGAGCAAGCAAGGCAGGCTCCCCCGCTGTTTGGGTAAAGATTGCTGGGTTGGGGCCTGGACTAACTGGGGGAGCAGGGAAGCCTCCCTGAAGGAGGTGACCTTGAGATAGGGCTAGAGGTGGGTGAGGAAGAGTCAGCCGGGCACTGGGGACGAGGAGGGAGGGAGGAAGAAGAGTGGAAAGTCAGAGGAGGAGTGTTTGTAGGAGCTTCCAGGCAGTAGGGAGCGAGGCCATCTGAGGAATGGAGAGGTGACCGGAACACTCCATGGATGAGTACGCATGGTATATACTTCATGGTGTGCATACTCATCCATGGAGTGTTCAAAATCTCAGACTGCTCACTTTTGTGTGTTTGTGTGTGTGTGTGAGTTTCTCAGAACAGGTGTCTTTGGAGTTACTCTGAAGCATTAGGACTTCTTCAGCCTGTCAGTGAGCAGCATTCTGTGAGGGCTTCCTGGAGGAGGTGGCATTCCAAGGGCTTCAGTTCAGTTTGCTTTAGTTCCAATCCACCCGCATTCATGGGTGCGAAGCCTGAGATTGCAGATGAACCCGGCCTGGGCCCTGCCCACTCGAGCCCACGGCCCTTGGCAAGACAGAGACACATTAACTGCAGTGTTTAAGGTCAAGACAAAGCAGTTGCCTAAGGGAGGGAACAAGAAGCTGTTTCCAGGTGGGGGACAGGGAAGGGGGTGGCCTGAAGGCTTCCCCACAGAGGAGGAACTGCCTGGGCAGGACTTTGAAGCATGAAGAGGAGACAGGGTGAAAGGGGGTGGAAGGGTATTCTAGAACGAGGCACAGGCAGGAGTGGAAAGCCTGGAGAGTGGGCAGGACCCCATGGCAGGTCAGCAGGAGTATTTGGACAAAGAGAGGTGGGGAAGGGCTTTCTGGGGAGGAGCAAGGACAGAGAGGTGGGCAGTGGAGGCCTTGCTTGGCTGGTGTATGAGGGGAGGAGAAGGAGGAGGAACCTGAGGTCTCAGTGGGCCAGGGCAGGGGACAGAGAGCAGGGCCAGCGTGGGTGGCCTCAGTGAGGAGAGACAAAGTGATGGCCCTTAGCCCTCCCGGGCAGTGGGTGAGCACAGCTGGACACAGGGCCGCGAGTGCTGGTGTGAGCCCTGGAATCACACACAACTGGTTTCTCACTTAGTTTGGCCAGTCGCTGGCTGTGTGGCCTTGGGCAGGTCACTACACCTCTCTGATCCCAGTCTTCTTTTCCACAGGCTGAGAAACCCGCACCTTCCTCTAGGGGTTATGTGTAGTGAGAAACCCAAATTGTTGCAGTGAATTAAAAAAAAATCTGGAAGCTTGTTTGGTTGCCCCGGGGGCCCCTCTGGGGCTGGCGGGAGATTTTAGCTGTTGATGCCGGACACAGCATGCGTCTTATCTGTGTGTGGGGGTGGCAATTCTTGAAACTGTCTGTGAGGATGGCTCTCGGTGTGCACTCCAGAGTGGCCTGGAGGACCAGGGACTTAGTGTCTGGGGACATCCTTCTGCCAACACAAAATAGAGATGCTGGATAGGAAGCCTCAGGTCCCACCGCGCGCCCTGCAGCGCCGCTGGCCCTTCCCAGTCCCTAGCCCATCTCCTCCGGAGGCTCCTCTGCACCACCTCCTCCTCTCAGGGTTTGTTCGGGGCAGCGGGGCGGGGGGGGCACCCCAGCTGAGACGGAGTTCAGCTGGGGGAGGCCTCAGTCCAGCATAGGATGTGGGAAAAGTTGATACTGATGGAGCCAACAGTGTGCAGCCTCCAAAAATCACCTGTTGTCAGGATAGGCAAGGGCCGAAGGGTGATGGGAGACGACGCTTTCCTCGTGATGCTCACCTGCATTTAAAACTTATTAATGTCATGAATCAGCAGTGAGAAAAAAGAAAAGGAATGAAAAGCCGAGGGCACGGAGCTCTGGGACTCTGCCGCTGTGGCCGTCCCTTAACCCCCCTGGGGTTGCAGCCTCCGCACCCCACGAGGGAGGCTGGATGGGAGGGCCCAGGGGAGGCTGACTCTTCCGCTCACCTGCTCCCCACAGGTTCGACAACTACTCGGCCAACGTGATGGTTGACAGCAAGCCGGTGAACTTGGGACTGTGGGACACGGCAGGACAGGAGGACTACGACCGCCTCCGGCCACTCTCCTACCCGCAGACGGTGCGCTGCCCTGGCCTCCTCCCGGGCCGGGCTCGCCCTGCTGCCGAAGGGGCCACATCCGGGCCTGGGGGCTGGGGGTCCCCGCCCTCCTTCGGTCCCCCAGTTCTCTCTCTGCCCATCTCCTCAGCCCCTCTACCCCATGGGCTCTGGCACCCCCTGGCTCCCAGTGGTTGGGGGGCAGACAGACCCTGGATGAGGCTCCCATGGGGACCCCAGGATTCTGAGTCCCTGGAGGAGAGGTGGGGGCCCGCCTGGAGGTGGCTGCTGGGTGTGGGCATCCTTGGCCCTCCCTCTAGGCTGGCCAGGAAAGGGCTGGTGCCCGGGGAGGAGTAGGGGCTCTGGTGGCTCGCCCCTGACCTCACCTTCCCCATCTGTAGATCGGGGTGGGAGCGGCACCTGCTGCAGTGTCATGTGAGGATTAGCCTCGAGGGACAGGCCCTTCGGGGTGGGAAGGGCCCGGGTGGGAGGCCACCAGGCCTCCCCTCGTGGGTGACTGTTGCCTGCTCTGTCCCCAGGACGTCTTCCTCATCTGCTTCTCCCTTGTCAGCCCTGCCTCCTATGAGAACGTCAGAGCCAAGGTGAGCAGGACAGGGTGGGGCCTGGGGGGGCGGGCAGGTGACCCTGAGCAGGGGAGGGCCCCGTGACTTCAGGGCAGGGGCAGGGGCCGCAGAGAACATCCCCAGTGCCTGCCCACCAGGGCTGGGGCGGGAGGGGGGGGACTCGGGGGGAGACTCAGAGGGGGCTCTGAGGGGCCTGGGGTAGTCAGCTTTACCCCGCCCTCTATAACCTTGCCCCTCTCCTCCCCGCCCAACCTCCCAACCTCTGCCTGCCTTTCTCCTCTCATGAAATCTTGCTGCTGCCTCTCTTCACCCCCTTGTGCCCCCTCTTCTCTTCCATGCTTGGCGCCCCCACCTGCTCATGCCTATGCGCCCTTGGGCTGTCCCCCACAACTTCTCGGTCCTGCCCCCCTGCCCAGTGGTTCCCTGAGGTGCGACACCACTGCCCCAGCACGCCCATCATCCTGGTGGGCACCAAGCTGGATCTGCGGGACGACAAGGACACCATCGAGAGGCTGAAGGAGAAGAAGCTGGCGCCCATTACTTACCCGCAGGGCCTGGCCCTGGCCAAGGAGATCGGTACGGGGCTCGGGCTCAGATTGGGGAGCTGGCTGCCAGAGGGGCCCGACTTGGGCCCGGGCCAGGCTGTGTGACCCTGGCTGAGTCTCTGTGCCTGTGTTTCCTCATGAGCGAAACATGGCATAGTAATCATTCCCAGCAGTTGGGGGGCATCAAATGAATTCACACCCAGGGAGCTCCCAGCTCGGCACCTGCAGGCCGCACTCAGGGCAGGTCAGCAGCAGCACACGCGCCCCGTACGCAGACACTGAAACAAGTGCGCTGGAGCTGATGGAGCAGGGATAGAGTGAGGTGCGCTGTGGTTGCTCTGAAGACCAGCTGCCAGGTCAAGCTTGCGTTGTCCAGGAAGGCTTCCTGGAGGAGGTGCCTCTGCCTTAGTTTGAAGGGTGATTTCTCGCCTCTCTTTCCCTGGCCTCCCTCCTCACCCCAAGTGCTCTTTGCATCCCAATCACTGGGCCAGAGAAGTGAAGTGACTTCTCAAGGTCACACAGCCAGAAGGTGTCAGATCTGGGATTTGAATGCAAGACAGCAGATTGCTGGCTCAGAGGCCCTCCTCCCGGGGGCTCAGGGCTGCCCGTATCACTGATGGGTCTGGCCTCTCCCCTGGTGCCTGGGCCTGCTGTCCCGGGTCAAGCCCTGACCGGCCTGCAGCCGGGGGATGGGACACTTGTCCACGAGCCTGGCATCCCTAGCTAGGTGGGGCCGCCGTGAGCCGTGATCCAGCTGCCCGGACACTCTGCCTCGGCATGGGTTCCCGCAGGTCCAGGAGGTAGGGCCTACTTGGAA
Organism: Canis lupus familiaris; assembly: GCF_011100685.1. Taxonomy (NCBI): domain Eukaryota; kingdom Metazoa; phylum Chordata; class Mammalia; order Carnivora; family Canidae; genus Canis; species Canis lupus. The sequence continues at coordinate 28,308,706 of NC_049231.1, forward strand.
CCCCAGTAGGTAGGGCCTCCCCGCCCCAGCCCTGCCTTGGCCTCACCACTCTTCCTTCCGCCGGAACTGGGAGGGCTCTGGGGACTCACATCTCTACAGGAAGAGAAACCGCAGCTGCCACCTCCTCCTTCCTGTGACTCGTCCAGCGACATGGCCATCTTCCTCAGGGGGCCTGGGGCTGCTTCTTAAGCCTTGAGTCCCCAGCCCCATCTTGGGCTCTTTGGCTCCTCGGCCTGCTGGCTTTCCTCACAGATGTGGGGCTTGTACCCTTGCTTTCTCTTGTTCTCTGACCGGCCCCAACTCCTTCTGCCCCCCGCTGACTCTCTAGCCAGCCTTGGACACGTCCCCTTCTAAAGCACCTGCTTCAGGACAAGGAGAGGGGCTAGAAGCCTGGATGCTGGTCCTGGCTCCAGCCTTGACCATGTGTGTGGCCTTGGGAACGTGGCTCCCCTTCTCTGTGCCTCAGTTTATCCATCTGTACAAGCTGGCCTGCGAGATCCTCAGAGGTCCTTTCTCCTCCGTAAGGAGGGGGCTCAGGGTCCTGCCTTGATCTCTAGCCAATCTCTCCTGGAACTGATCCCGAGTGGGGGTGGGGCAGGGGCAGTGACTGTGAACTTGACGAGGACCAGCCTCAGCCACAGGGGGGAAGTCCCGGGGGACCCACAGCTGCCTCTGCCCTGAGCCTGTGGTGGTGAGTTGTGGGGCCAGTCGAGGCCCCAGCTGATAATCACAGCAGGCTGATGAGACTGAGCACTTCTGGGGTGCCGGGCCCACTTTGTTCTCACAGCAGCTACGAGGGAGGGTCTCAGTGCCCCCACTTTACAGAACTGGAAAGTGAAGCTCCAGGAAAAGTCATTGGTTCAAGGCCACCCAACCAGGCTGGGGCAGAGCCCAGATTCAAAGCCGGGCTGCCTGACTCCATTAGTCATGGTCATTGGGGCACCTGCTGCCGCCTGCCCACCCCCTGGCCCTCTGCTGCTCCTCTGCCCCACCTGGCTCAGCTTGACAAGCTGTCCCAGGTCCCCATGTCCTAGACAGATGGGAGAGTGAGACACAAAGAGGGGGCTGGCTGGCCAGGCTCCTAGGGTGGACAGAGGCAGCGCTGAAGGGAGCCCAGCAGCCCCCCACACTCACCTCCACCCCTGCTCAGGACCCTTGCTCTGGAGGCCACCAGGCCAAAAAGAGCAAGAGGGTGGCAGGGTGCAGGGAGGTGACAGTTGGCCAGTGTGGAAGAAGTGGACACTGGCTATGGTCCCTTGCAGGGAGACAGTGGCCAAATGCCTGGTGACACGATTCTTGGCGTAAGAGGTTATAAGGTGATGAGGCTCCCGGACAGAACCAAGGGCACTCTGTCCCCACCAGCCAGGCCCTTGGGACCACTACCCACGCTCCCCAGTGGGAGTATGCTCCCAAGTGTGCCAGGGACGTGCTCTGTGAACCTGTCTCCTTGTCCCCGCCCCATCTTTTCTTTCTCTCTTTCCAACCCCAGGTCATCTGTGGGCTTCCTCCATCTGGAGGTCCTGGCTCCCCTCTCCCCAGCTGTGTGTCTCTGGGCCCCATGCTTCTCCCCCCTTAGCCTGTTTCCTCATCTGTAAGTGGGAAATCACAGTATTTCTTCACAAGGGTTTTGGAAGCACCCAGCTCGGTGCTGGGCAGAGAGCAGGTGCCCATCAGCGCCGGTCCACTTCCTTCCCCCACAGGAGCGGACTCCAGGGTGAGGGCAGAGTTCCCCTTCCTGCCCTTCTCTTTCCTCTTGTTCCTGAATTCAGCCCCCAGCCCCCTTCAAAGAAGGGGTGTTGTGGTTCCTTACTTCACGGAAACTGTGGTGTAGTGGTCATGGGAACTCACACAGGCTCCTTCCGGAAGGTCATGGAACACTGGCCCTGGGAGCGGGAACTCAGCCTGCCTTTCTGGCTGTCTGCTCCTCAGGCTCCTGCTTGGAGCCGTCAGGTGGAAGAAGTCTGGTCCCTTCAGGGGGGAGGGAAAGCTCTCTCCTCCTGTTCCCCTCCCTGGCAGCCCCCAGCCACCCCGAGGTGGAGGAGAAACTTCCAGCACGTGACTCTGGACAGATGAGTCCCCGCCTATGAGCCTCAGTGTCCTCGTCTGTAAAATGAGGTGACGCTAAGGAATGGTCAGGTGACATTTGGAAGGTCTTGGTGCCTGGGCCATGAGGGCCTCCTGGGGGAAGCATGGAGGCAAGTGTGTGGCTGTTTTCTAGAAGAAACTGAGGCATGGAAAGATTCAGTCACTGTCATGTTGCTCGAGCCCCTGTCTCCGCCAGGAATGCCTCCACATTCCTGCCTGCCTTCCAGAAAGTAAGGGCTTCCGCATTTAAGAGAGGTCGGACCTGCCTTGGGGGGCTCAGCCTCTCCTTTGGGGATCAGGCTCCCTCTTCCGGGCATGAGGCGGTGGAGGCAGAGAGTGGTGGTCACCCTACCCCACAGCCTGGCACAGGGGGTGCTCGGGAGAGGTTTCTGCCCATCCCCTGACCTTGGCCTCTGCCCTCTTGCCGCCCCACCCTAGACTCTGTAAAATACCTGGAGTGCTCGGCCCTCACCCAGCGAGGCCTGAAAACCGTCTTTGATGAGGCGATCCGGGCGGTCCTGTGCCCCCAGCCCACGCGGCCACAGAAGCGTCCCTGCAGCATCCTGTAGGGGTAAGAGCGCCCCTTCACCGCTTCCCCACCGCCCCCCACCCGCACACAGTAGGCTCGACCGGGGGTGGGGGGGGTGGTGTCCAGCCGCTGCCCAGTGGCCTCCTGTATCTCTGGGAATAATAGCATTTAGCCCAAGACAGAAGGGGGGGGGGATCAAAGTGGCCTCAGTTTCCCTATTTGCCTGAGCCAATCCAACTCAGGGGAGCCTTCTTGTTTCCAAGAAGGAAGGTGCAGGGTATGGTATCAGAAAGTGCCAGAGCCATGTCAGGAGTGTCACCAGGCTTCCACCCTGCTGACCCTGCAGGAGGCCATGGAGGACAAGGGATGGAAGCAGAGCCCAGTGGAGTCAGGGAGACTCAACACCCACAGAGAAGGGTGGAGGCAGGGCAGACTGAGCTGAGAGCCCCTGGGGTGGAGGAGGGACCAGCATGGGGTGGAGGCTACCTGGTGGGGGGACAAGAAGGATGGAGAGGGTGCTGTGTGGTGGGCAAGCAGGGTGGGCTGGTGGGAGCTCCAGCCCCGAAAAAAAGTTGGGAGGTGGCAGCGAGCCTTGAGTCGGGAGCAGGCGATCTGCTTGTCCCCAGGTTCTCACCCTGCCCCGCATGTCTTCCTTCCAGGTTCCACCCAGCTCTCCCAGCCAGATGGTTCTGACCTCCGGGGCCCTCACCCAAAGCCCAGTGGCACCCTGGCTGGCCCTGCTGTCCCCTCCCCGTGGTGTTTCTTAGCAGATGGCTGCAGAGCTTGGTTGATCATCTTCTCTGGGCTGGAGGCCCCCTGGGGCTAGAAGGCTGTGAATTTGCAGGCTCTGCACCCAATCCCTTCCTGCTCCTGCCTTCCCAGGGGTCAGAGGGGAGCCACCCTTGCATTACGTGCCACATGTGGAAGCATCTGTCCATTTACCCCAGGCCCGCCCGATGCCTGAGTCCCCTCTGGAAATCTCGGGCCGGATGGTGCCAGCCACCACTTGCGTACCTTTAGGGGTGGGTCCCTCCTGAGGCAGGCTACTCCCGTATTGATGGTCTTGCTTGTCTGCAAGTTCTCCTTCTACTGAGCTAAAATGAGTGTCTCAGAAGTTTGCACCTGCGGCCTTAGTTCTTGTTTTTGGGACAACATAAAACAAATAAAATTTTCTGAATGTTGGTGGGTTCCTGCAACAGCCAGTCAAAAACCCGGGTCCAGCTGGCTCCTGCCATGTCTCAGATCTTTGTACGCCACTCACAGGATCCTGAGCTACATTTGCCTGTAGAAGTCTGGATACTTTCAGACTCTGCCAGTCAGAACTTTTGCCATTCCTAATTCAAGCTGCTTAAGCAGGAAATAAATCTATCAATCCAAATTTGGAAACATCAGGGGGACTCAAATCAGATCATCAGGGCTTGCTGTCCTGCACCTCTTTGCTCTGCCTCCTGCTGTCTGGTTCATTCTCAGGCAGGTGACTCGCAGAGCATCCTTCCAGGTTCAAGACTAGCAAAAAAAAAAATAAAAAAACAAAAAACAAACAAAAAAGAACTTCTGCCCCAGGCGAAGTTCTAATCAAGGTTTACTCTGATTGGACCAGCCTGGATCCCAGACCCCACTTCAACCAATCATATTTGTCCCCGTGCTAGAGCCAGGAGTGGAGGCAATCCCTTAAAAACCTGGCGTCCTTGGACACAGGGGTTGGTTCTCAACAAATGCAGAGTAAGACCTGGCTAGAATCTGGGGCTGTGGGTGTCGGGCAGCCAGAAGTCCCCAACCCCTACCATTGGAGGTCACGACAAGTGTCCCAACAGTGTGTCAGGTAGCAGTGTTCGGGGCAGGCCCTGAGCGAAGGCGAACTTCTTTAAGAGGGAAGGTGGGGCTGCCGTGTCCAGCAGGGCCTGGTGTGGAGTGGGTGCCACGGGGGTGGGGGTGGGGGTGGTGCTTTGCTACTTTCCCGATGTCTGTCTTTCCGCTCCAGCGTCATCCACATTCAATGCACACTTACTGAGCACCTTCTCACTGTGTTCCAGGTGGGGGGTGCAGCGTGGTGCATGAGTTCCTGCCCTCGTGGGCTGACCCTCCAGAGGGGCTACCGGGAGGGAGTAAAGAGAGAGATCTAAGCCTCCTGGCCGCCCCCTGACAGCACAGAAGTCCCCCGATTCCCAGGACAGAGATGCTTTGGGTTTCTGTCTTCTGCTGCCCCTGAGCTGCCCCCACCCCCAAGTCCTGAAGTTTGGGGGCTGGGCCCTCCAGCTCACTGGCCTCCTGGGATCCCCACCCTCTTGAAAGGGACAGGGATCCCTGGGTGGCTCAGTGGTTTAGCACCTGCCTTTGGCCCAGGGCGCGATCTTGGAGACCCGGGATCAAATCCCACGTCGGGCTCCCGGTGCATGGAGCCTGCTTCTCCCTCTGCCTATGTCTCTGCCTCTCTCTCTCTCTCTCTCTCTCTCTCTCTCTCTGTGTGTGTGTGTGTGACTATCATAAATAAATAAAAATAAAAAAATAAAAAAAAGAAAGGGGCAGGGTTTGAGGGGCCAGGGGGGGAAACCCCGTGGTGCTTCTCAGTTTCAGCTCAGAGAAGGCCTTTATGTTTTTAAGGTTACTTCTCCTTGGAAACCAAACACCCCGTGAAAAGCCAACACTGACCCCCACACCGCCGTTTAGCAGCCCCGGGGCGCCCCCTCCAGTTGGCCAGAGTCTCAGGAGAGCCTCTTTTGCTCCCAGCTCTCCTAGGGCCTCCAGGTAAACCTGGGACCCCTTCTGGTGGCCCCTAGTCTTGGTCACACTGCACCTCCTTCTGTCCCCTGCACACACCTCCACCCTCAGAGGGAACTCTCATATCCTCAAAGCCACCTTGACACCTCTATCATCCTGGTCCTTCCACACCCTGGTCTGGTCCTCTTTCCTGGAATGATTTCCTCTGTTCTTCCAACTTCCTGGCATGCTGAGGGTGGGCGTGGCAGGGGGTGCCTCTGCCATGTGTCTCTTCCCCTGAGCCCACCCCAGTGGGCACAGTCCTTGACTTATGCCAATAATAACGTGGGTAAATAAATTCTCTCACCACTGTGTTCTCATCTAACACATATTATCTCATTTAATCAGTCTTTCCAATGTTGATGCTAGCAGCTCAGTTTTGCAGAGAAGGAAACAGAGGCACAGGAGAACCTGGGACTGGGAGCTAGAGCTCAACTCACAGGCAGACACTCCCCTTTCCCATCTCCTCCCATTACTCCCATTCTTCTTGCTAACGGATACCTAGTTTCGGGCGGAGCCCTTTTACAGCTGGCGTCCCAAGGGTGCACAGTCACTGGCCAAAAAGACAAGTGTAAGTCAGCTGGAGAGGTGGTGTCTGTGACAGTGTTTGTTTTCTTCCACAAAAAAAAAGGACACTGCCCTTTGCTCCATCCTCTTCCCTGATGAATACTGAGGGGATGTCTGGAGCCGCAGCAGCCATCTTACACACTTGAAACCACAAGCATGAAGATGCAAGCTAACATGCTAAGAATGGAGGAGCAGAAAGATCAAAAGAGCCTGGATCCTCCACGACTTTGGTTGGCAGCTGAGCCAATGCCAGTGGCTGCCTCATTATGGGAACAAAAGCTAAATGAAACCACTGGTTGTGCTACTGTTGGTCAGGCCTCTGTTATCATTAGCTGACAGCATTGGTATCTGAGGTCTTTGGTCTCTTAGCTCTGTGCTCTTTCCACTGTATCATTGTGTCCAGCAGTCACTGGACATGGGGTGAGTCACTCATTTCTGTTCTGTGAAGTGGCCGAGGACCAGAGGCCCTTTAGATAGGAAAGAGAAACTTGAGGGGAGTAGGTGAGGAGCTGGTTTTGAAACAGGAAGAACTGTTGGTTGCAGGCAGAAGCTGACAACACGGTGATGCTCACTCTGATAGTAACCACCCCTGAACACCCACCTAGTTGTGCCAGGCCTGGGCTAGGCTTCCGGGCATCAGACTGGGCGCCTTGCAGTGATACCATTGCCTGGCAGGCAAGGAAAGCACCTGCCAGATGAGCTACTTCATTTGGGGCTTTCAGTCTCAGAGCCTGGCTGCTCCTTGTTCATTACTCCAAAGCAGAGGCCTGGGGTGCGGGGATCCCCTTGGTTCCTCCCATTCCCTCCCCCAGCATCTACTCGTCACCAAATCTGGAAAATCTGGCCTCTCTTTGTACGCTAAACCCATCTCTTTATCTAGCCCCACTGCCACTCCCTGCTCCAGGCCTTGCATCTCTTCCCTAGACAATAGCTGTGACCATCTCAGTGGCCTCCTTGCATCCACTGTCTCTACCTAGACTCTGGCCCCGCTCAGGCAGCCTGGGGGCTCCTCCTTGTTTACAAACAACTGTGCCACTCAGATGCCACGATGTACACCTATTGCCTTAGAAAATGCTTGTATGACCATGGATTCATTCAATCATCTCATCACTTAGTAAATAGTTTTTGGGACCATGTACCAAACACAGGGTTTGAGGGTGAGTCAAGTGTGGGCCTGCCCATAGGAGCTCACAGTCCAGGGCAGAGACAACTGAGTCAGCAGCAAACCCTGAGAAACAGCGCCTCTGCTTGGATGGCTCCCCATGACCCTAGCGTGTATCTGGCACCTCGTAGATGCTGGATAAGTGTTGTTCATGTAAGTGAACAAGCAGATGGAAGAATAGACTTTCATGGAGAGAGAAACCCAGCCCTCCCAGTGACCCAGCTGAGCCCAGCCTTCCAGCCATCCTTGCCAAGGCACTTGTCATGTATGTCAACTATCTTGAATGTGCCAGCCCAATCAAGTCTCCGGATGACTGTGGCCCCAGGCAAAGTTATTGTGCAGCAGAAGAGCATCCAACTGAGCTCAGCCGCCTCATAAAATCATGAGAAATAATACCATGATGTACTGAAACAGTGGCTTTTCTGGGGCTGAGGTCTCTGTTATCTCTTCCTTTGATCCTTTCCCTCTCCTCCCTGCCCACTTAATTGCCCCACCACCAGAGAAATAGTCACCTCTGGGGACATATGACCCCATCCAGGTCTCATGGGATGTAAGAGGCAAGGCAGGGTAGGCTCTGAGGAGGGAGACAGAGATCTAGGATGGTTCTAGAAGACTTCTGAAGGCCCTCAGGTAGGTGAAATGATGAGCAGTCATCCATGTAACTTAAAGTTCAGTTCAGTTTAGTTCCTATGTACTAACCCAGGCTCCATGCCAAAGTGTGTGGGAGCTGGAGGTGTAGAGACAGTGAGACCCAGCCCTCTGCTCCCCAGGGACTCAGAGGCTAATGAGACAGACAGATGAGTAAATCAACACCTGCCATGTGGTTGATCCACATACCACGGAAGCGTATGCAATAGAGCAAGAAAGAGATTCTGGTCTCAAGATGCGAAGGTTGAGATGTTTCTGCCGCCTGCCCCCCCTTACTGAAAAGCAGCCACGACAATAAGGAGAACACGAAACAGAAACACAAACTCTCATCTTCAAAGAAACCAGGAGACACCTGTGACCCCAAACCACAGCACACAAGTACAGAGAGCAGATGGAGGGATGGTAAATGATTTAACAGAGCCCAGGGAAACCTAAGTGCCTGCTGTTCTGTGGTGGGGTGGGCTGGGTGGGGGGGTTGGAGATGGAAGAGATCCAAACCAACTGACCTTGCAGAACCCTGGGAGGCTCTGAAGTAGGGGGTCCAGACACCACAGATGGCAAGGCAGGAGGTTGAACGCCAGCAAGTTATTTGGAAGTTTGTTTTAGGAGCAATTAGATCCCCAGGTCCTTCCCCCTGTACTATGCACCCAGGCAACCATCCCTCCCTACCCTGGGCAGGAAAATCCAACCAGAGATTTCTGGATCCAAGGACACCAGCTACAGGGCAGATGGAGGCGAGGTCCCAGACTGATTATTTGGGGTGTAGTAGGTTGGGTTATGTTTGGCAGATTATTACTCCTTCCTCACCCACCTCCAGGGGAGGAACACATTCCCCATTCCACTGATGCTAGCTTTGGCCTTGGGACTTGCTTTTTGCCAGTGAGATGTTAGTATATGCATCATAAGGTAAGACTTGATGCACTTGCACCCTTCGGCATGCTTTCTTGTGCTGATGAAAGAACATGCCCTGGTAAGCCCACTGGATTCAAGAACGTAAGGGCAGAGGTGTCCAGCTGACCTGCACCTCAAAGCATATCTGCCTAGCTTAGTCCAGCCCATTCCAGCTGACCTGAAGGTGTGAATTATAATAAAGGCTTATTGTTGTGCAGCACAGAGATGTGTGGTCGTTTGTTACACAGCAATAACTGACAGATGAAGGGGGAGTCAGTGAGAGTCTGAACACTGAGCAGGGTGTCCCTAGTCCTTTTCCCTGGCTGAGTTCAGGAATGCTAACACACAGGCATACATTTATCCCAGAATCTGTGGACAGGTTCTGACCACCTCAGAGAAAAGTCTTACAGATGCTGACATTGGGTAACATCTAGTTATCCCTGACAAAAGATCCAGCTGTCTCTCCAGAGATGTTCACTATCTTACAAGCTCTGCCTTTCTACACAGAGCTGCCAATCTGAGTTTTAATGCTTCATTCTGAAAAATGAATAGATAACAAAAGATGAACTGACAATTGAGGAAAGCTCTGATATGAAAGAGACCCAATTAAGAAAAAAAAAACAGAGAAAAAGGAACTAGTAAGAAATAGAGACAAGGCAGAGAGCAGAAGAAAACTCGAAAGAAACCATCACTGCTATACTTGGAGAGATAAGGAAACATATTATACCCACAAATAAATAGAGAATACCATTTACAAGGGAATAATCAGAAAACAGAGAAGGCTCTCAGAAATTAGAAAAAAAAATTAAATAGAAGATTTGGAAGATAAAACAGAGTGAGCATCAACAACAAAAACAACTCCTAGAAGGGAGAATAAGATGGCCAAAGTAAACAACAAGAAAATTATAGGGTTAAGCCAAGAGGCCGATAGTCAAATAATAGGAGTTCCAAAAGAAAACAATAGAAAAATCTTGTCCTGGGGTCCCTGGGTGACTCAATAGGTTAAGCATCTGACTCTTGATTTTGGCTTGGGTCATGGTCTCAGGCTCATGGGATTGAGCTCCACATTGGGCTCTGCACCCAACTTGGAGTCTGCTTGTCTCTCTCCCTCCGTTTCTCTTCTCTCTCACTCTCTAAAATGAATAAATAAATAAAATCTTTTTAAAAAGAAAGAAAGATCTTGTCCATAACTGAAGAGCACAAATCTTCAGATGGAAACGGTTCACTAGGTACCCCCAAAAACTTGGTGTTGGAGCCAGGTATGTGGGGCATGGGGGAGGGGTGCACAACCCAAGCAAAGATCCTAGAATCTTCCAGAATAAAGGGAAAATGACCTAAGTTTACACATAATGGATTGAGAATAAGAACAGTACTGGGAAGCCAAACTATGGACTGTGGAGAGAGCCCAAATGTCCAGTGACTGATGAATGGATAAAGAAGAAGATATATATATATATATATATATATATATATATATATATATATATGAATAAAGTGGATATATATCTGAGAAGTTTAATGTATATATAGGTATAAATGTATATATATATATGTCTATCTATCTATCTATAGGTATATATATATGAATAGCATTCAGCCATCAAAAAGAATGAAATCTTGCCATTTGCAACAACGTGGATGGAGCTAGAGTGTATTATGCTAAGTGAAATAAGTCAGAGAAAGACAAATACCATATGATCTCACTCATTTGTGGAATTTAAGAAAGAAAACAGATGAACATATGGGGAGGGGTGGGAGGGAAGGGAGAGAGGAAAATAAAACATAGGAGACTCTTAAAAACAGAGAACAAACTGAGGGTTGATGAAGAAAGGTGGGTGGGGGATGGGATAGATGGTGAAAGGTATTAAGGAGGGCACTTTTTGTGATGAGCACCGGGTGTTGCACGTAAGTGATGAATCACTGAATTCCACTCCAGGAACCAATATTGCACTGTATGTTAACTAAGTAAAATTTAAATAAAAATTTTAAAACTTAAAATTTTTAAAACTTAAAATTTTTAAATAAACATTTTTAAAACATTAAAAGTAAAAAAAAAGAAAAGAAAAGAAAGAAAAGAAAAGAAAAGAAAAGAAAAGAAAAGAAAAGAAAAGAAAAGAAAAAGGATAGTCCTGGGAGTTAGACATATGAACAAATGCCTTCCACCACCAGAGTCAAAGTAATTCTCAACCTAGAATTCTATACCCAGCCCAGCTATTAATACATGTGTGAAGAGAATAAATCTTTTCAAACATGCTCACTTGCTCAGGGAATTACCAGAGGATGTGTGACAACAAAATCAGGGAGTACACCATTAAGGAGGAAGATTCAAGAAATGGGATCTAACAGGAAAAAGTTGAAGGAAATCACTGCTAGAGTGGTGAAGAGAGACACTCCTAGGGCAGCAGTCGTCACACAGGTATAGAGGACAGCCAGGACAGATGAGAGGAGTTTAGATGCCTCCAAGCAGAAATCCTCATGGAGCTCAGGACCTAGAAATTCCCCTGTGAGGTTTTATGAAGCAGTAGGAGCAAATGCAAATACTGAGTCCTAGGAAACTGAGATATTAAAAAAAAAAAAGACTAAGCAAATGAAAAAAATGAAGCAATTATGAACTCCAGGCTGGGCAGGTAATAATATTTCCAGTGCATTCCTAATGAAAACACTGAATATACATTAATGGAGAATGTCATTTCGTGGAGAGGGTGGAGAGAAGGGACCAGCGTGTGTAAGAAACCTACAATCCTCATCTATCATAATAGGAAGTCAGTAGATACTGGATAAAATTGAGGGGTCAAGACATAGAAAAACAAATCATATATTTAGCAAGATGGAGACAAACACAAGGAAAAAGAGCTAAGAGGTGGAATTGCCTCTGGGAGAAGGGGTGGGTCAGGACCATGGGAGGACCACTATTTTCTGCTGTTGTAAGTCTTTTTTATCACTTTGGTTTTTAAAATTTACTTGCAGGGGCACCTGGGTGGCTCAGCTGTTGAGCACCTGCCTTCTGCCCAGGGCATGATCTTGGAGTCCCGGGATCGGGGTCCCACATCAGGCTCCCTGCATGGAGCCTGCTTCTCCCTCTGCCTGTGTCTCTGCCTCTCTCTCTGTGTCTTTCATCAATAGATAAATAAAATATTTAAAAAATATAAAAATAAAATAAAATTTACTTGCAAACAGCACTTTGAGAAAAATAGAAGCAAATAAAAAAAATAATTGTATTACAGATAAAAAAGAGAAGCCAGAGGAGGGAGCATCAGAAAATGGGAAGGCTTCAGAGCAGCTGGCGCTAAACGTGCTGAGGGATTAAGAGCTCGAGAGGGAACAGTCTGTGCAAAGGGCTTGGGGCACACATGGGGTTCAGAGTCAAGACCATGGGACTGTGGAAAGAGAAGAAGGGGCGAGTAGAAAGGAAGCAGGCAGAGGCGGATTCCACCGGCTTCTCAGGCCATGGTGAGGATAGGGGATTTCATTCTGCAGCAGCAGGTGGCCCTAGGAGGGTCTCAAGGAGGAAGCCACTGGCCTGACTTGGTTTTTAAAGGACTCACTCTCCCCACTGAGGGGGCAGGATGAGGGCAGAAGCAGGGGGGACAGAGGAGCTGACAGTGGCCTGGCGCAGAAGGGAGGCTGGGGGGCTGGAGAGCAGCGAACAGGTCAGAAAGCAGAGAGTTCGAGGTGGAAGCCACGGATCGCGGTGCTGGAGGCCACAAGCTCGCAGGCGTTTCCTCCGTTTGGCCATCGTACAGGAAGGTGGACACGTTCTACTGAAGGAGGGGCTTGGCAGGGGCGTTTCTCGAAGTCCCGCTGCTTGACTGGGCCAGAGCTGGGGTGGAAACTCACCTGCTCAGGCTGCTAGCCTTCCCGCCCCTGCTGCCCAGGAGGACGGGGCAGGCTCATGCTGCGGGTGGCGTCTCCGTGTCCCTGGGAGCTGCTGCTGGGTGGGTGTAGGGCTTAACTAGTCCTCTTGTCTCCCCAACTCTGCATGGCGGGTGTTGAAGCTGAGAGACGGAGGCTCAGAGAGGCTAAGTCACATATTCGAGGTCACACAGCCAGTAAGCGGAGGAGCTGAGATTGGAGGCTAGCGGGAAACGGCAGGGGCCCAGAAGAACCAGAGGACACCTTTAACAGGGACTGGGAAGGTACTCTGGCTCACCTTGGCCTATTTGAAGGAAAGACCTTAGTGTCAGTGGCTCAGGCCCCCAGTCTACACTGTGGTCGGCTTTGGTCTGAGGCCTTGTGAGGGACGGGAGGGAGGACACAGCCCTGTCCTGGCTCTCAGGAATGGGGGAGCCTGGACCCCAGCTCCTGGAAAACCACCTGTCTGACATCAGAGACACGGTCACAGGTCTCCAGAAGCCCCACAGTCTGAGGGTGGAGACACAGCCCTCGTTTTGAGGAGGTGGGGGTCTGATGGCCCAGACACAGAGAGGCGGTCCAGGCAGCCCCTGCAGGACCCCAGGCAGACACAACGCTGTGCCAGCTCCGAGGTTAGAGGCCCTCGTGCTCCAGGACCTCGACGCCAGGCAAGGTGGGGCCGCGCTCGGCTCCGCCACCCAACATCCCCTGCGTCCCAGGCTCACTGATGTGGAGCGGCACTTCCCCTTCCTGCGCTGCCATCCCCAGAAGGAGAGGCTGATCAGGGATCCCGAGTCGCTTCCGCTCGGGGAAGGCCCCCCGGGCAGGGGTCGGTGTCTGACCCCGGCCACACCTGCCCCCAGCCTGGTGTCCGGGACCGTACCAGCACTCAGCCCCCAGCAGACATCCTGCAGAGTGCAGTCTTCCTCCTCCGCCACCCTGCCCCTCGCCCTCCATCCACCTCCTCTTCGATAAACATGCAGCAAACACCTGCTGTGTGCTAGGCTGGTGCCAGGCCTGGGGACACCTGTGTGGCCGAGGTCTCTAGGAAGTCGAGAGGAGAGGCCTAGCTCATCTAGGATGGGGAAGACTCCAGGAGGAGGCCGCCTGAAGGAGGACTTCATCTCACACATAGGGGTGGGGTGGGGTGCGTGAGGAGAGTGGCCAGGGTGGGGGGCACAGCCTGTGCAAAGGTCCTGTGGAGAGCCAACACCGTCACCGCTGCCTGACTGGTGAGCCTTTGAAGAACATAAATTAGGTCGAGAAGCTCCTCTGCTCCCACCTGTGAGGCTCCGGACCCACCGAGACTGAGACAGGACCTTCCGTGGTCAGGCCTCCCGGCCTCCCTTGCCTCCAGCCACCCTGCTCTCCGCCTGGGCCCTCTTCCCTAGGACTGCTCCATTCCCCTCACTGTCTCACGGAGGCCTGAGCCCACCCCTCTAGAATTGAATGAATGAATGGGTGAGGCTGGGTGTGCCTGGAGCTCAGGGAAGAAGGAAATGAGCAGAGGAGGCAGAGGCTGGAGGCAAGGCCAGTGTGGTATAAAGCCTGGAGGGCTGCATGGGGTCGGTTCTGAGAGGGCCCCCGGCAGGGGAGGGGAGGGAGAGGGCCCCAGAGAAGCCTCCCTCACTCCCAGGAGCTGCCCACCGCCTACTCCTCAGGAACTTGCAACGGAGGAACCCTGAGGCTGGAAAGAAGGGCTGGCTTGCCCAGCTCCCCTGGCGGGTGGAAGGGGGGCTCCAGGGGCCTCCGGAAGCGGGTGTGCTCCTAGTCCCACTGTGTGCCGCAGCCCCCAGAGCGGCTCTTCTGGAAGAATCGGATTCCCGGCTCTCTGAGGGGCTACTCCACATCAGCCCGGGGTGCCCAGTGACGGAGCAGGTCCAGCCCGGTCCTGAGGCACAGCCCGTGGTGGAAAGGGGCCTGGGTGGTGCCTGGCACCCCGCAGGTGCTCAACGGAGACCCATTACCTTCCTTCCCCTCTTCTCCGCTGGGAGGTGCTGACGGGCACACCTTTAGCAGGACGCTCTTCCCTCTCTCCTCGCTGGCTGTGTGATCTGAGCAAACTGCTTTCCCCCTCTGAGCCCCAGCTTCCCGTGTGTAAACACTGCACTGCTCACTGTCATCGTCGGCGGTGTGGTGGCCACGACACAGGGCAGCGTGTGTGAAACAGCTGGCCCTGGTGGGGGGGTGTTAATAAAAAGCTGTCATTACTGGGATGCCTGGGTGGCTCAGTGGTTGATCATCTGCCTTCAGCTCAGGGTGTGACCCCGGGGTCCCGGGATCGAGTCCCGCATTGGGCTCCCTGCAGGGAGCCTGCTTCTCCCTCTGCCTGTGTCTCTGCTTCTCTCTCTGTGTCTCTCATCAATAAATAAATAAAATCTTTTAAAAACCACAAAAAACCCCTATCATTCCCAGTTGACCCCTAGGCATTTCCGATGCTTACATCCAAAGAGGAGCTAGGAATGATCTAGTCCAACCTCCCTACTATCCAGATGAGGAAACGGGCCCGAGGAGGGTGTTCTCGCCGTGGTCACGGGGTGGGTCAGCAGGAGCTGGGGCACTCATCCGGGGGCACCCAGGGGTGTGCTCAGGCCCAGCGCCTTAGCCCACAGGCTGGCACATCCGGCCCAGGGGCCCGACCCAGCCCACTGCCTGTGTTTTGTGCAGACGGCAACTAAGAGCGGATTTTACAGGTGAGCATTTGCAACCGATTTGAGGATAGGAAATACTGACTTGATCTCTGATGAAACACAATGTTACCCGCCCCCCCAAAAGAATTCCACTCTTCTCAGTAACATTGTTCTCGATTCTTATCCCATTTTGAGTTGTATCAATTTCTAAACAGTGGAGATTTGTTTTCTCCTGTACAGGATCTTTGATCCTGCCCTTGGGCCCCAAAGCCTGAAATCTGCATTCTTTACCCAATCCTCCCACCCCCACCCTGCCCTGGGCTCCCCGGGCTCCGGCCACCAGACCGTCTTAGGACTGCTGCCCCCACTTGGCCTTCCTCTGGCTGGTGTCCAGCCTGCGGCCAGGACTGTGGACTCCCAACCCAGTGCTCGCCCGCGCTCTCAGCCCCTCACCTGCCTGGCCCTGGGACCCAGCTGTCGCCTAGCAGGACACGTGCCACAGTGGCCCGGGGGGCGTCCAGCTCCCTAAACGCCACACTCTCCTCTCCGCCCCACCGCGAGAGCCAAGGCCAGCGTGGGTGGCCAAATCTCCGCGGTAACAGGGTCTGCCCCCCCACCCCCCCTGCCCTCACCCCCTCTCCCCCTCCTCTCCTAACCTGCCACCCCTCCCCCCTGCCTGCACCTGCTCTCTGGCCCCTCCCGCAGCCCCCCCCACCCCTGCTCCCTCCTTCCCTGGCTCTCCATGTCACCATCTGTGGCACAATCCCTCTCTGTCACTCTGCCTGCCACCCCCTCCTTCTTCCTCCTTCCTCGCTCTCCATCCCTGCCTCTTTTCTGCATCTCCCTCTCGCCCCTTCTCTCCTCTTTGCTCCTGCTTCTCTTCTCCCTGCCACGCATTTCTTATCACTCCCCCTCATTCTGGCTTTCCACCCACTCACTGTCTTCTCCCGTTCCTTCTCTCTCCACCTCCGACCGAGCCCCCCTTTCCCTCTATTTCTATTGGCTTCCGACAGTCCCTGCTCCCCTTTTCTCCTCCTTGGGAGGTTCTCTGTCCACCCCCACCCTGCGCTCCTGCCCACAGACCCCCCACTCTGGGCCTCCAGCCACCCCCCCCCCCCGCCAGGACGTGTCCTGGAGATGGGGGGTGACGCACCAGGAGCCCGTGGGAAGTCAGGGCCGGAGACCAGATGGGAGAGGCTCTGTGGGCAGCTGTGGCCGCCGCAGGCCTAGGGGGCCCGGGCTGTAAGCCGCCTAGAAGTGGGCACTGTGGGGGGACCCCAGCTGAGGGTGCTCTGGGCCCTTGGGGACTGGGCAGGGAGAAGGGGCAGCAGAATGATAACCAGCCTGGCAGCCAGCAGGGGAGCCCTCGCCCCATGGGCAGGTAAGGAGGCTGGGGGTGGGGTGGGGTCCCAGAGGGTGGGGAGCTGGAGCACACCCTCTGCCCGGAATGAACCCGGGAAGCTGCGGCTGGGGGCTGGGAGAGGGTGGGAAGGCCCAAGGAGGAAGGAGGGCTTCCTGTGACCTCTTGGTGGGCTGTGGGGGGTGGGGGGCAAGTCAATCTCAGAGTCTGGGGCCACGGTTCTCGAATCCTGGAATCATACAGCAGCAGAGCGTCAGAGCACTGGAAGAAACCAAATGCATCATGTCGGTGGGCCTCCCCGGCCCTGGGGCCAGCTTTCCTGAGCTCCCCATCCATGCCGAGCACTGGGCTCCACAGTATCCCATTTAATCTTTACAGCCACCCTGGGAGGTGGGTCTAACAGTCTTCATTTGAATAGGAGGAAACTGAGGTCCAGAGACAGGAAGTGACTTGCCCAAGGTCACCCAGTAATTGGGTAGCATCTTTCTGTGGCACAGGCCAAGTCCCCCAACCCAGGGCCTGTGGGGTGTGTCCCTGGGGGTCAGGCCTCGTCTGGGAGGGGAGTATGCTGGTCGGCTCTGATGATCAGCACAATCCAGATCTTTGAGTGGAAGGCCCAGGGTTACAGACAGCAAGCAGAATGCAGTTGCCCAGGGGCAGCAGCCTGTAGCCTTTAGGGCCGTCCAGGCCCCAGTCCTGGATTCCTCTCAGCCCTCAGGGGAAGCCGGCAGGACCCGCAGGTACTGATGGTTTAGAAGTAGACAGAACTGGGTGGTAATTCTGGTGTCCCACGCACCAGCTAGGTGACCTTGTGTAAGTTACTGAACTTCTCTGAGTCTCAGTTTCCTCCTCTTTAAAAATCCTCCCTCCTGGGCTTTGTGAAGATCTCACAATGGGGGCCTGAGCCCTGGGCCCAGGAGCAATGCCCCATCTTGCTCCGAGCTCTACTTGCTGAACTGCTTGGTCTGTTCACGTTTCCCAGTGCGGGGTGCTGTGCCAGGTCCTGAGGCTAAAGTAATAAATAGCTTAGGGTCCCTGCAACCCAGAGCCAGGATTCAAGAGGGTAAGTGAATGGGAGCAGAAAAAAGGAAAGTGGATTGAGGTGTTTGGCATCTTTGAGGGGCTGTCCTGAATTGCTGTGTGGCTCAGGGCAGCCACTCGTCCTCTCTGGGCCTCTGTCCCCTCTCAAACAGTCCTCTGAAGAGTCCACCCCCAGCTTTCAGGCAAGCTGGTGCCAAAGATAAACCAGGCAGGGAGAAAAAAATCCCTCCTCCCTGAGGATGAACTAGATCATGCACAGGACTCCAGCTCCTTAAAAGAAAAGGCGGCCCTTAAATTGCAGGTTGGCTTATGCCCGCAGAAAGCTATAATTTTCCTGCTCCTGGCACCCGGCCTATTAAACTTTGACAGGGAAGATGCGCCCAGATGAGGGTGGAGGCAGAGAGTCCCCAGCACAAAGGCAGGGCCTGGCTGGCTGTGCTGTGTTCCCGCCAGGGTTGTGTGTGTTAGCATGTGTGCATGTGTGTGTGTGTGGGGGGGGGCTGTGCACGCGTGTCCCTGAGCAGGAGGGGGGCTGTCCTCAGAGCTCACCTCCAGGCTTCCCTGGGGGCATCTGTCCCTGCAGCCTGGAAATTAGGTTTGCCCAGCTCCCTGCTCTCTCAGAAGAGAGCACTTTCCTGCCTCCTCCAGCCCTGGGCTGTGATTGGCTGCCCCACGGGGATGCTGTAAAGAGGATGTGCGCAGGGCAGCAAGGTGGACAGATGGGTGACGTAGGGCTCTCGGGCTAAGGAAGCCAGAAAGATCTCCAAGGTCTCAGATCCCACAAATCCAGGTGGAAGAGGGCTGATGCTGGCATTCAGGAGTTCTGACATTCTGATTCAAGGACATGGAGTCTAACAATCTATGACTCCACACCTCAGTTCTAAGTATCTAAAATTCTATTTTTAGGACCCTGAGATTCCAAGTGTTTGAGTCCCTGAATAGTCCAAGAACCTGGAGAGCAGGGAGGGGAGCTCTGCATAGGCTGGTGGGAGAGTAGAATGCCGGCTGGGTGCCTCCCCAGGGCCCAGACTCAGTCTGTGAAATGGAGGTGGTGCGTGTGTTGGAGGATGACCCGAAGGGTTCGCCCAGGTCTGCCCCTTCCTAGCTGTGTGTCCAGGGCTGTGTGGCCTCACCTGTGTGCCCTGTCTAATGGTGGGGACAACGCTAGTCCCTCTCCTACAAGACCCCATAGAATGCTGCATGTTGCCAGCTTAGCCTGGAACCTGGCAGCTGGGGTGGGTGACAAAAAGCCGGCAGACCTGTTAGGATCCTGTGAGCCCTGTGTCCACTGTCCCAGGCTCAGGAGAGCAGATGAGATCCCAGGGTGATGACAGGTTAGGGGCTCCTGCCCTGGGGTTGGAGGAGCAGGGAGGGGTGCTCTGAGGCCAGACAGCCTGAGGTATCAAAACGGGGAGCCACAGCCAAGCGATTCTTTGCCTATTCTCTGCATTGCCCGGCCTGGTGCTCAGACCTTTATAAAGCCAGGGTCCTCGAGCAGGGGCAACAGGCATGCCTACCCACCCAGAGGCGTTTGCTCCAAGTTGGGGTGCCTCCCCTTTCCAGAAGCTTTGCATCTTAAAAATCACATCTGCATAGGGCAGTGCAGGTGGCAGGTCCCACTGGAGGTGATCCAGGCTCCGTGTGGGCTCAGAGTGGGGACATCAGAGGCTTTCCTTCTCTCTCAGGGTTTGTTGTAGGTAGAGGCAGGGGCCAGACAGGAGCCGAGGGATGGGGGGAGGTCATCAGAAAGGAGAGATGGGGAGAGGGCCTCCTGAGAGCCAGGAAGTCCTGCTGAGGGAGGCTCCAAGTTCTGAGGTGGGCGGCCTTTCTGAGCAGGGCTTGAATTTCCTTTGTCAGCAATTCATCCCCCCTTTGCATTGAGAATTGTCCACTCCGGGCTCCTCTGATTCATTCAGTGCCTCAAACACTGATGCAGAGCCTGTGCTGTGTGAAGGGACCAGAAGATGGTTCAAAGCTGAGAGCGTGTCTCCCCATGTAAGGGGAGCTGGTCTAGCTGGGGAGTGGGGAAGAGTCCTAGCTCCTTAGAATATGCAGGAAGCATGAGAAGAAAGGGCATGCTGGTTCCCACTGTGCCGCTGGGCAAACTCTTATTCGTGCCTCAAGACCCATCTGAAATGTCCCCTTCTCTAGGAAGCCTGCCCCACCAGTGTGGAGGGTGAGGTGGCTTCTCTTGCACTTACCCCAGTGTGCTGTGAGTTCCTCACCACGGGGTGAGAAGGGGCCCCACGCGCCCACCCCCAGCTTCACAGCTGGCCATCCCAGGCAGGGCCTCTTTGGGGGCCCCAGGGGATGGGCTAGGCTTAGCAGGTGCCCAAGCACTCTGACTCCCAGGAGAGGGGACATTGATGTGCCTGTGGCTCTTAACTGCATTCAGAATCTGAGGAACCTGATAAAACCTCTGGGCTCTACCCAGAAAAAGGCAAGGATGCATTAGTGTGCACCAGTTTTGGGTGTTCATGGATCCTGTGCAGTTCATCTGGAGACTCAGATTCAAGGTTAAAGACCTGTGATATGCAGCTGCTGGTTTCCCAACGTGAGGGCTGCTGGTGGCTGCCTTAGTCGGTTCGGGGCTGCTGTAACAGAATACTGCAACCAGAGGAGGGGGCTTATAAACAACATTTATTTCTCCAAGTTCTGGAGGCTGAATGTCCAAGGTCAGGGTGCTGGCAGATTCAGAGTCTGGTGATACCTGCTTCCTCGTTCATAGTCATCTTGCTGTGTCCTCACATGGCAAGAGTGAGGCAGCTCTCCGGGGTCTTTTATAAGAAGCCTGATCTCATTCAGGAGGGCTCTACCCTGAAGACCTAAGCACCTCCCAAAGGGCCCCCCCCCAACCTCCTAATATCTTCTCTAGGAGTTAGGATTTTAATGTATGAATTTTGGAGCAGGGAGAGGAACACATTCAGTCTCTCAGAGTGGGTGATCCACTTGGGGTCCTGCCAGCGGGGGGCATTCTATGCAAAAAGGCAGGTATCGCTCTGTGAAACAATATGATTTCATTGACTTGTGACGTAAGACACATTGGTGTCAAAGACGTTTGAGAAAGAACAGGAAGGGCATATGTTGCCATGGGCCGATTGAACGACCCATTCACTCCTCTAGTAGACATTTGTGGAGTGCTCACAGGTGCACGGGTGAAGGAGATGCTGAGGTGTGCAAGCCGGTGAAGGTCGCTGCCCTCGGGAGCCCGGCAGGCCTGCGTCCCACGCCACACCCTAGCTACATGACACGCTTCACCTCTCCGAGACTCAGCCTCCTCATCTGAGAAGTGGGCATACCTTGCTGGCCTAGGCAGAGTAAAAGAGCTGGTGTGTGTCAAACGCTGGCCGGGCATGCTCTAAGTCTCCAAGGTCAGTGCGATGGGGAGAGCATTGCGGAGAAAGCCATCATCCACCATGACGTGGCTGTGTCCTTCCTCCTCCAGGCCAATAGCTGACTGCTGACCACTCTCCCCTCGGCCATGGATACCCTTGGCTATCCTGCATCGGTGCCCACAACCCTGGAGCCCGGGAACACCTCCTCGGCCTGGCCCCTGGATGCCACCGTGGGAAATGTGTCGGCAGCCCCGAGTGTGGCAGGGCTGGCCGTCAGCGGTGTTCTGATCCCCCTGGTCTACCTGGTGGTGTGCGTGGTGGGCCTGCTGGGCAACTCACTGGTCATCTACGTGGTCCTGCGGCACACGGCCAGCCCGTCGGTCACCAACGTCTACATCCTCAACCTGGCACTGGCCGACGAGCTCTTCATGCTGGGGCTGCCCTTCCTGGCTGCCCAGAACGCCCTGTCCTACTGGCCCTTTGGCTCCCTCATGTGCCGCCTGGTCATGGCCGTGGATGGCATCAACCAGTTCACCAGCATCTTCTGCCTCACGGTCATGAGCGTGGACCGCTACCTAGCAGTGGTGCATCCCACCCGCTCGGCCCGCTGGCGCACGGCGCCCGTGGCCCGCACGGTGAGCGTGGCTGTGTGGGTGGCCTCGGCCGTGGTGGTGCTGCCCGTGGTGGTCTTCTCGGGGGTGCCCCACGGCATGAGCACCTGCCACATGCAGTGGCCCGAGCCGGCGGCAGCCTGGCGGGCGGGCTTCATCATCTACACGGCCGCGCTGGGCTTCTTCGGGCCGCTGCTGGTCATCTGCCTCTGCTACCTGCTCATCGTGGTCAAGGTGCGCTCGGCGGGGCGGCGGGTGCGGGCGCCCTCGTGCCAGCGGCGGCGGCACTCGGAGCGCAAGGTCACGCGCATGGTGGTGGCCGTGGTGGCGCTCTTCGTCCTCTGCTGGATGCCCTTCTACGTGCTCAACATCGTCAACGTGGTGTGCCCGCTGCCCGAGGAGCCGGCCTTCTTCGGCCTCTACTTCCTGGTGGTGGCACTGCCCTACGCCAACAGCTGCGCCAACCCCATCCTCTACGGCTTCCTCTCCTACCGCTTCAAGCAGGGCTTCCGCCGGGTCCTGCTACGGCCCTCCCGCCGCGTGCGCAGCCAGGAGCCCGCCGGAGGACCTCCAGAGAAGACGGTGGAGGAGCAGGGGGAAGACCGGGAGGGGGAGGACCGGGAGGGGGAGGACGGGGCCGGGAAGCAGGGGGAGGGGAAGGGGATGAACGGCCGGGTCAGCCTCATCACCCAGCCTGGCACCAGCGGGCAGGAGCGGCCGCCCAGCGGGAAGGCCAGCAAGGACAAGCAGCCCCTACCCCTAGAGGCCTCGGCTGCAGACAAGCCAGGCGCGCTGCACATCAGCTATCTGTAGGGGCCTGCGGAGGGAGGCCCAGCGTGGCCCACGGAGGGGCAGAAGCTGTGGGTGTGCCTGGGGCATGCCGCCCATGGTGTCAGAGGCCCCCCGATATTTGGAGGCCTGGGCTCCGATCCCATAGCTGCCGAGGCTCGCTGTGTGGCCTGGCCTGGGCCCCTTTCTTTCTCTGGACCTTGCATTCTCTTCTCTGACTCAGGGATGGGAGGAATCAGCCAGGACAAGCTCTATTGGATGAGAAGTCTGGAGGGGCATTGCTGCTGGCTGACCTTCCTGAGCGGGGTCCAGGTTCAGGGGACAGGTGCTGACTGGCCTTCCCCCTCCAGGACAGAGCATCCTGGCAGACTGGCCTGAACCTTGGTCCTTGGAGAGACGGAGTCAGGTTCACAGGAGAGAGGCTGGGGCCCCAAGAAGAAGAGAGTCTTCCCCTGTGTGGGGAGGGGTGCAAGCTTCTGGGGCCCCACAGCAGCTCCCCCCCACCTGCTGCAAGGCCTTGACCAGCTCTTCCTCCCCTCTGGGCCTCGGGCCTCAACTGCTGAACAACCCAATAACCTCCTGGCCCTTGTGGCCCATTTGGTCAGTGCTGGGGCTCTGAGTTCCTGGCCCTGAGAGGAGGTGGATCTTCCAGGGAAGCCCCTCAGGCCAGCTCCAGGGCCCCTTACCGCTTGGGCCCGCCCAAGGCCCTCTTATCTAATTTTGTACTTGTAATTTTATATTCTTTTTCATAAAGAGGGTCTCCAAACTGCGTAAGTTTAGGCCACCCAAAGCCCAGCTTCTGTTGAGGACAGCTGACCAATTCCCAAAGCAGCTCACTTTGTGTCCTGTGGCTGCGGGGGTGGGGGGTGAGGGGTGTGTCCTCTGGGTGTCTGAGGGCTCCGGGAGCCTCCTCAGAGCAGCACCCATGGGTGTTCCTCACTCCCAGAGACCACGGCAGGACCCGGGTCAGGCAGGCTGTCAGGGAAATGCAGTGTCTAAACAGCACAGTGAGGAAGGGGAGGAGGAAGAGGGACAGGGAGGAGGGTGGAGGACAGATCTGCAGCCATCCTTGGCCCCTCTGGGCTAAGCTCTGCCGCAGCCTGGCTGAGAGCAGGTTGTGGATGCCTGGTCCGATCCACCTCAAGGAAAGGATGCAGTCGGGATGGGAAAGCAAATGTTCTGTAAGGTACGGCGCTGGCCCCCTCGAGGGCCTGCCTGCACTGCTAGGAGGGGCTGTGCCTTTACGGTGGCCTGGGGACAGAGCTGAGACTCAGGGCCCTGTGGGTCAGCAAGCAGGCTTCTCCATTCTCTGGATTGTCTGGGGCCACAGTTTGAGGCGGCCCAGGGAAGACAAGAGAAAGGGAGCTGGAGAGGGACCACAGGAGAGGCCACCATATAAGGACTCTCTCCCAGAGATAACCCCTTAGAGCCATGGTGGGATTGGCCCTGGGGAGAAGGGGACACCTCAGGCTAGACCCCTCCATCCCCCACACCTCAGAGGGCAGGGCGGTCCTCAGGGAAAGCACAAGTTGGGAGACCTACATCTTCAATCCATCTCAGGATCCTGGCCAGCTTTGACCTCTTTGGGGCTCCGTTTTCCCATCATACAATGGAGGTTGTCCCTGTCTGCCTACCGCTTGGATCTGGGGGGAAAATGAGTCATGTTGCGCCAACTGCCCCCCACACTACAATGGGTAGGGGTGAGTGTATCAGGTTATAAAATGGAAGCAGCCCCCATGTCGGGCTTGGCCCATACCTACTTCTTCATCAAGTGGCCTCTCTGTCTCCGGCCTTTGGCGGTAAGGATACTGCAGGTCCCAGGATCAGTGGCAGGGGGAGGCAGAGGCCAAAGAGAGAGAGGGGACTTAGGGGGTGCGGCCCACCCAGAAGTTCACAAAAGCGGACCTTGTGTGGATATTGGAGCAGGAAGCCCAGCCCTCAGTCTGGGGTTCCCCTGAGGAGGATCTAGGAGTCTGAGTGAAGAAGGATCCCCTGCATCTCAGCATTCCCTGGCCCACCCAGCCTTCCTGATTCCTGGGGCAGATGAGCCTGGTCGGCTGGGGTGGCTGGAAAGCTCCAGAGGGAAACCCTTTGCTGCTCCTGCCCCTAAATAAATAAACACAATAAAGACAGTGACACATGACCACAACTGTGATCTGGGGCAGTTCCTCTGCTAGGTGCTGCATGTATTGCTTGGTGTGCCTAGATGGGTGTGTGGGGGGCGTCTCTCCCTCTGTTCATCTCTCAGCTCTGCGAGCCCAGGTCTGTGTGCATGGCCTTCCAGAATCCCAGTCCTCCAGGGCACATGGAAGATGACCCGATAAGCCTCAGCCTACATCCTTACAGATCTTGATCACAAAGCGGAAGATGCATTCTTTTCTGATGCCCAAATAACAAATCTCAGGGCAGAAAGCTGATTGGCTTGGCTGGATCATGTGATAGCTCCTTGGGCCAGTCACCAAAGACAAGGTGATGGAGTGCCATGATTGGCCTGGTGGGGGTCATGTGCCTATCCTTCTGCCAGGGAGGATGTGGAACACTGTGACAGACAGTCTGGCCTGACCCATGGGGTAGGGGGTGAGTTGGGGACCCGCTGCCAAAGACAGGGGTGCGGGCCAGGCAGCAACAAAAGACTGTGTGCATTTGTGAGCACAGTGCAGGGTGCATAGTAGGGGCTCGCGCACCTCAGCCACATCCACAAGTGAAGG
The DNA here is from genome assembly GCF_011100685.1 of Canis lupus familiaris. Lineage (NCBI taxonomy): Eukaryota > Metazoa > Chordata > Mammalia > Carnivora > Canidae > Canis > Canis lupus. The sequence goes on from NC_049231.1 coordinate 28,333,671, forward strand.
CACATTGCAGTGTTAAAGCCAAGGGCCTACTGTGCCCGAGGCAGGTGTGCATGAGGTGGGAGCAAAGGGACTGCTAGGGGCTGAGTGTCCCATGGGAGTGGTTTCCTGGCTAGGGTCTCCTCTGGATCCCGTGAGCTTCCTGCCACACGATGCCTCACTGCCTGTGCCCACTCACAGTCATGAGTGTGGAGGTCCCGCCGGCCTCGTCTCTTTATGCAAGGACTGTGTTCCCAGGCTCAGCAACTATGAAGACTTGGAACAAATGAATGAATCGGGGAATGTCATTTCGCAAAGTCCAGGGGGCAATTTTCACACTGTGACTCTAGCCTCCTTTGGGTGTGTGCCACGCAGTTACCCTGAATAAATGGGGGGACAGCTGCGGGAGGGATGGAAGGAACTTGTATAGGGGTTTGGGCCTGGAATCTGTGGGTTATTGGAAATGCAGAGGCCATAGGCTGAGGAGAGGCCTGGGGTCAAGGGCCTGGGCAGGCAGGAAGGGGTGGCAATGACCCTCCCTCTCTGATTCCCCCTCTCCAGATATTTAAGTTGCTCACACCCAAGGCCTTACCTTGAACTTGTCTCTCAGAGGCGGTTGCCAGGCAACAGCCCATGGCCACCAGGCTCCGGACCAGGACTTCATGCGTCAGCATCAGCATCAGTGGGGACGAGCTGGGAGTCTGCAGGGCCTGGGGGAGGGGAAGCCAAGCTTCAGGTGGTCCTCACCTACAAGGGGTGGGGGAGACAGAGGCCACAGCCCCATGCAGAGGTGACAGCTGGGCTCCCCAGGACTCCAAACACTGAAGCAAACACTCTAAAGGTGGCAAGAATCCCAGGCTGGAAGGGGAGGGACATTCCTAGGAGTAGTGCAAAGCCATGACCTTGCCAGGGCCTTGCAGTGCCCCCTGTCACTGGCTGGCCCTGGTGACATTCTTGGTGAGACCCCTGGATGGCTGTGGGCAGTGGTGGTGGTGGTAATACATCCCCTAAAACTTACGGGACCCGGGATGCCCGGGTAGCTCAGTGGTTGAGCGTCTGCCTTCAGCTCAGGGCATGATCCTGGGGTCCCGGGATCGAGTCCCACATCGGGCTTCCTGCATGGAGCCTGCTTCTCCCTCTGCCTGTGTCTCTGCCTCTCTCTGTGTCTCTCATGAATAAATAAATAAAATCTTTAAAAATAAAATAAAATAAAAGTTATGGGACCTGAGTTAGGAGGCCTGGGACCTGGGCCCACTCTGTCATGAACCTACTGTGCAGCTTTGGGCCATTTACTTCACCTCTCTGGGCACAGGCCATTAAGTTAACGAAGACTTTCATGAGCACCGACAGTATGCCAGGCTCTGCCCTCGACTGAAGGCATGGGGGAGGGAGAGAGACCCGGTCCTGCACCCTGGTTGCTTCTGGGCAGCCACACAGGTAAACGTATCACTATCTAGTTAGGAGGGAGGCGTGATGGGGAAGGGGCCTTGAGGCTGGAGGCATGAGGGCTAAGGGGCAGAAGTGGTGTCAGACAGGGCCTCCAAGGGGGTTAATCCCTGTTGAGGGTGGAGTTGCCAGGTTCACACTGAAGCCCTAATCCCCAGTGGCTCTGGATGTGACCTTATTTGGAAGGATGGTCCTTTCAGAGGAAAGGAGCTAAGATGAGGTCCTGATGGGGCTGGATGGGCCACTGATCCCATGGGATTGATGTGCTTAAGCAAAGGGGAGATTTGGAGGGCTGGTGGGCACAGGGAGGGTGCCAGGTGATGCTTCTGCAAGCCCCGAACACCAGAGGTTGCTGGCCAACCACCCAAAGCTGGACGGCAGGTCCTCAGAGCCCTCGGAAGGAACAACCGTGCTGACTCTTTTGATCTCAGACGTCCAGCCTCCAGAACCAGGAGCGAATGAATTTCTGTTGGAAGCCACCGAGTTTGTGGTACTCCGTTCTGGCAGCACCAGCGAACCTACACAGTTCCCCACCTGCAAAAGAGGGATGATGGTCCCTCCTCTCCAGGACCTTTGGGAAGTGCGAGGGACTGGCCCCTTCACTCTTTCATTCAGCAAGTGTTTTCTGGGCAGGTGCCAATTGCAGAAGGCTGAAGGCAGAGGAGTACAAGGCCCATCGTTTAGGAGCAAAAGGAAGTCACAATGAAGAGATACACTAACCAGTTCTCTAGGTGGAGCCCGGAACTGCCTGGGTTTGAATCCTGACTCATCCATTCATTGGCTGTTTGACCTTGAGCCAGTTAATTAACCCTTCTGTGCCCCCATCTCCTTTCCGAGATGAGGATGAGAGCAGATGCCTCTTTTGTTAGGAGGTTTAAATGAGTGAATATTTCTAAACAGTTTAGCACAGTGCTTGGTGTGTTAGGTGCTGTGTTCAATGAATGTGAGAAGTGCTCTTACAGGAGCCAGGATCCCTCCACGGTTGGGGGTGGAAGTCTCCCCAGGAGGCGTGATGCCCCCGCTGAGTGCCCAGGGGAGGAGGCATGCAAGACGTTCCAGGAGCTGAGGACAGCTCTGATACCACGAATGGCAGGGGATGGTGAGGCCACGGGTGGTCTAGGACCCGGCCCACGGTCACTGCACTGGAATCACAACCAAGAAAACTGTTTTCCCAGCCCTCAGCCCAGTGTCTATAGTTTTTAAAAAAACTTTGTAAATGAGGGACACCTGGGTGGCTCAGAGGTTGAGCATCTGCCTTCGGCTCAGGGCGTGATCTGGAGGTCCTGGGATGGAGTCCTACATCGGGCTCCCCACAGGGAGCCTGCTTCTCCCTCTGCCTGTGTCTCTGCTTCTGTCTCTCGCAAATAAATAAATAAAATGTTAAAAAAAAAAAAAAAGAAAGGAAAACTATGAAAATGAGGGACTAGGTGGCAGGAGCAATGCTGGGAGTGGACAGAGCTCTGAGGCCACTGGTGCCAGCTCCTTGGTGGCCACTGGGTAGTAGCAGATGATGCCCTCGGCGACTTGGCCACCCCCTAGAGGCTCAGCCACCCTCCAGTGAGCCCTGCAGCCCAGCACAGGCCTGGCTGTCAGGTCACGGTGCGCTGCGCACACAGGGTGAATGAAGAGCACACACCTGTGCATGTGTGCGAGCGGGGGCAAGGCCAGCCTTCACTTTTTCCAGGCTCAAGGAAAACGCCTGGGCTGCACTTGGCATCTCTGGGGTCCTAGACCCCTCAGGGCCTGGGTCAGGGGCCCCAGGGACATCCTCTGGAGGCAGCCAGGAGCCCAGGGCCTCTCTGGTCAGCTCATTACAGGTGGGGAAGAGAAGACCAGGAGGCCAGGGGCGGGACGTGGCCTCCCGGTCCTGCTCTCTGCTTTAATGACCAGGGACGATGTCAATATTCGCACACGGGGCGGTCAGGCCAGCGGCTGCACTCGGTCAACACGGCCCAGGGCCTGCATAGTTTCTCCATGGGTAATGAGGGGCTGTCTCTGAGCCCCGGTTTCTCTCTGCTCATCAGACGGCGCAGGGCCCTCCTGCTCTCTGGCCCTAAAATAGCGATTACGGGGAGAGCAGAGCAAACACACGATGCCTGCATACGTGGGTGGCAGTCGGCTGAGCTGTCAGCCACACGATCAGCCTCCAACCCCAACGCCACCTCTTCGTAGCTCTGTGGGCCTCCGGGCTAGTCCTGGAACCGGAACCGCAGCCTCAGTTTCCTCATCCGTAAAATGGGCTTCCTACCCTCTCCCAACGCAAAGGCAGCGGGGCTGGCTCCGGCCGAAGCCCGCGCTGCGCTCCGTGTCCGGCAGGGGGCGCCGCAGGACCTCGGCGCCCGGTCGCGGCTCCGCTCGGCCGGCCTCGGCTTTCTTCGGCCGCTCTCGGCTCCACTCGGTCAGACCCGGCCAGGTTCGGCCGCACCCGCCAGGCTCGGCCAGACTCGGCTCTGCTCGGTTGTCCCCGGCAGCACTCGGCAGGGCCCGGCTGTGCTCGGCCAAGTCCGGCCGGGCTCGGAACTGGACGCGCAGAGGCCCCGCCCTGGCGCCGCGGAGGCTGCTCTCGGCCGCCTGGGCTCGGGCTTCCCGGGCGGGGGCTCCGGGGCCGGTTTGGCTGAGCCCTGGCCCGACGTTTCTGCCTTCCGCGCCCTGGCGGCCTCGTCATCCGGCTCTGCCGCTAGTCGGCCTGCGGAGGGAGCCAGTGGCCGCACCTGTTCCTCAGTTTCCCCCTTGTGAGAGTTAACGGGGCTCTTCTGGGGCGGCAGACGCCCCGAGGCCTACTGGCCCTTTCTTTCCCTGGACCTCTTGGAGGATTCAGTTTCTCCTTCTGTAAAACGGGGTTACACTGGCCCAACTCGGATTAACACTCTTGGGATCAGACGTGGGTTGTTGAAAGTCTAGGACGGAGCAACTGAGTCCGGAGGTGGAAGTAAGGGCTCCGTAGGACCAGTCTGGGGTTCCCCGCCCTGCAGAGGGAGGGTCCCCTTGCCCCCTGGTCACGCTGTGGGGAGGGCACGCGCGCCCCAGCTAGTCCCCGTCGCGCGTGGGCCTGGGATGCGGCGGGTGCGGGTGGGACGGGTCACCCAGGCCGGGCGCGCCGGGGCTCTCCCCAGCAGGGGGCGCTCGCGCTTCCCTCTGTTTTAGTTTTTTATGTAGCTTCTAGCGGCCTTGAGCCATCAGATCTGTGCCTCGGCCGTTCACAACTTGCACTGCTGAGTCCGGGCATCATGTTTTCTCTTCTACCTCATTTTTTGGACAGGCACACATTTTATCTTTTTTTTTTTTTTAAATACATGAGGGTACCTGGCACTTTGTAAGCACTGACCAACCCACTCTTTATAGCTTCTCCCAAATCCTGGGTTGTAACCTAGATGCGGCTAGGAGCTTGGTTCTGAGCGTCTGTCTGTGCCTCATTTTCCTCATCTGTGAGATGACGATAATACCTGTGCCTTCCTCAGAGGATTGTTGAGGGATTAGATGAGTTAATGCCTGTAAAAACCTCAGAAGGGATCCTGGTAGGGAGTAAAAGCTGTGTTTGGGAACAAGCAGGGGGCGGGGGCGGCGGCACACACAGCTCTGCCCTGGATTTCTGGCCTTGGTGATGAGGGTTTTGGCTCTGTGCATTGGGGTTTTTCCGGCTCCAGTGTGCGTGGAGACAATGGGCTCACACGCCTACCTACACGGAGAAGCACCGAGTGGCCAGTAGACGCTACCCCTCTTGGGTATCCCACCAGACTGCGCAGATGCTCTTGGCCTCCTCATGTCCCTCTGGCCCAAGGACACCAAGGCTCGGAAGTAGGGAAGCGTGTGCAAGGTCGTACAGCTCGAAGGAGCCGGGTATAACCCAGTGCTGTCTGCCCCAGGCCTGGGGCTCTGTCTCCAAGCTGTCTGGCTGCTGGGGAGAGCCTCCGGATGGCTGGAAGACCAAGGGCTGCTGCACAACTGAAGGATATTTAGGAAGAGTGAGAGGAAAACCATTGAAGTGCAGTATATCCCACTCTCGCTCTCTGGTCTGCCCTGCCTCCAGCCAGCTGTTCTGGACAAAGAGGACAAGGGGCCCTTTTCCGGGGCATCGGCCTGCCTGGGAGCCAAAGGAGCCAGCGCTTGAACCTGACAAGTCAAGTCCCTTCCCTGGTCTCAGGCTCCTCAGCTGCTAAATGGGATGAGCGGCCTTTGGCAGAGGGGCCGTTGGGCGCCGCCTGCAGCACAGTGCGGGGACACCGGGCACACCGTGGGTTAAACTTCCTGTGTCCCCAAGCTGCTCTCCCCAACCTGGGCTGTCTTCTCTTCTCCCTCTCCTCTGCCTCTAGGCTTTCTAAGCCAAACTGCTCAGAGACAGCCAGGAGCTGTCTCCCCCTCTGGTGCTGCTGACTCAGCCTTTTTCCTGGTGGCAGCAGATGGGGAGGATGGGGAGGGCGGTTCCCACCCTCTGCAGCCCTGGCTCAGCGCCCTGGGAATGCTGCCTGGGGCAGGGCCACGTAGAGGGCATGGCCAGTGTGGCCCTGGTGTTTTCTCCATGTTCTTCAGGTTGCTTTCTTTGGGCCCCCCTGGGACCCCTAAATAGGCCTGGGCCAGCGGGGGGGCTCCAAGTGGGCTTGGGAGGTGAAAGCCAACACAAAGCTCCAAGCTGTGAGAGTCTGCCCTCATCCCAGCCTGGACTCTGCTCTGCTATGACCTTGAGCCAAAGAATGGGGTCTTTCCTGGGTCACAGTCTCTGCTGGTCACAATAAATAGTTGGGTTAGGTCATCTCTCGGGGTTCTTCCAGGCCTGATATTCTACTGTTGGATTATTCCCAAAGCTGCTAGAAAAACCGAGGCCCACAGAGGAGACCTGGTCAGAGACACACAGCCTGGAGGCTGTTCTATCCTCCACACTTGCCCAGTTAAGTGGGGACTAGGGTTCAGTGCCCAGAGCCCCAGACTGAAATCCATTCCCAAGGGGCACATGTCTGTACGGAGGGCAGTGACATCCTCTTCCCAGGGGACAAACCTGGAAGTATAGCCTTTGCGCCACCACCACCCAGCTCACCATGCCCAGGCATGTTCACAGGACTCCAGTGGGGTAGGGGCCCCTTCCTTTCTGTGGGATTGTGGCTCCTCCTCACTAGCCACGTGACCCTGGGAAAGTGCAAGGCTGGGGTGGGTTTCGTTGAAATAGTGGATGGGAACACCCTTCAGGCACCAAAAGCCCCTGCAAAGATGGGGCCCGGCCCAGGCAGCAAATACTCAACCAAAGCTGAATGAGAGGGTGTTGGAGGGGGAGGGACATTTGAGACTGTGCCCAGGGGTCTCCAAGCCCAGAGTCCCAGGGCTGCAGCCTTTGGAAAATCTCCACAGGCCCAGGAGAATACCAGAGGCTGCCCCCCTGTGAACAGGACCCTTGTGGGGGATCGTTTTCACAAGGGGGTTGGCTCCAGAAGACCTGGGGGATGGACCCATCAGGGGAGATTTCTAGGCAGAGGAGGGGGACTTCAGGGTCCCTGCGGAGGGGGCTGTTGACCTGGTTGCTGCCCTTCCCTGATACCTGAGGGGGTATCACCTGCTCACAGACTCACTGGACATGTGCTGAGCCTCCCCTGTGCCTGGCACCAGGGGGCTGGGGACTAGAGTGCTAATAAGGACCAAGGTCATGGATCGGCCCACGTCCTGTGCCCAAGGGGGTGGCAGTGCCAGGATTTGACCCTGAGGCTGCCGGCTGGTGCCCCAGCCCTCTCCACTCTGCATCCAGCCCTGTGAGGTGACTGCAGAGCAAATAGGCCAAGCCCACCCCTCACCCCCACCCCTCATCCCGGATTCCAGTGCTGCGTCCCCCTTCCTGAGCCACTTGGGGGGCTCCTGCCCCTTCCCTTCTCTGGCCTCAATTTTCCAGCCTACACCTCAGGGGGCCCCTTCCTGCTCTGACTCTGTTGGGCCTTAGAATCAAACCAGACCCCACTGGATCACCAAAGAGTTAAGCAAAGGAAGTCCCCAGCTCCCTGGCGGCTCCCTTCATCTCCCCGCAGATCCCAGAGGCTGGAGAGGAGGGAGCAGGGAGGAGGGGAAGTGGGAAGCCAGCTCAGCCCGCTCCCTCCGCCCTCCCTCCGCCCCTCTCCCTCCCTTTCTCCCTCCCTTCCTCCCTCCCTCTTCGGCTGGGCCTGGGGGTCCGGGCCAGCAACCAGCAGACATGGGCCAAGGAGCCAGAGGCTGCCCAGAGGCCGGGGGTCCGTGAGCCGCTGCGGAGGCCCGGGACACAGGGTGAGTGCTGAAAGGTCCTGTAACTTCCTCCAGTGGGCCGGGGTGGGAGCCCAGAATTCCCTTCCTCCCCCCGTCTTCCTTCCACATCTTGGGTTCTGCTCTCTCCCTGGGACCCTGGCCAGCCGCTCTTGCTCTCCTTCCACCTTCCCTCCTGCTGACTGAGACCCTAGCCCCCCCCCCACCCCCAGAGCTGCTCGGCTGTGCCCGCCCCTGCCTGGACTCTCACCAGTTCAGCGCAGCAGGCCCAGCCCCTCCCTCCCCAGAGAGTTCCCCGCTCCTGCCTCTTGCGTGGAGGCGGCAGGGACCCCGGATCACCCCAGATCACCCCAGATCACCCCAGATGGCACGGCCTCTCAGCCTTGATCCCTGCCTGGCACCCTCCCCCAGGGCTGTGGTTGTGATTACCCCTCCAGGCTGCCTTGCTTCCTGCCTCCTGCCCTCCCCAGGTCACAGTTCTGGGTCTCCGAGCTTCTGACTCCCATCGGGCCTCTGCCAACAGGGCGGTCCCCAGCCATGCCAGTCCTCTGGGCGCAATTCTGCTCTTCCCATCCCCAGGCACCGGGAAGAGGTCTTGCCTGTTGCAGGAAGGAGCACTTTTAAATTGTATTTGTTTATTATTGAAGTGTGATTGACATGCAGCGCTATATTCGTTTCAGGTGTGCAACGTAGTCATTCGGCGATTCTATACGTTACTCAGCGCTCACCCCCATGAATGTAGTCACTGGCGATGATGCTATTGACTCTTCCCTCTGTCATCCTTATTAAGAGTCTTTTACAAGTCAGGCACTTTCCCTGATCCTCCCAAATAACCTGGGAGACGTGGGGGTTTCAACTTCTCAGAAATGCTGAGGAGCAGCGGGAAGCCCCGGGAGGTTAAGCTACTAGCCTGAGGTCACACAACTTGTAAACCCTCCTGGGATCTTAGGTCCAACCCTCAGGCCTCACCCTTTCCCATAAAGTCACATCTATGACCAGGAAAAGGGGGATTTTTGCACTTCTCAAAAATCACAGAGATGCGTCGTTTACAAGCACAGGCTGAGGGCGATAACCTCAGACAGAGAGAATGTTGATCTCTGAGAAGTTGATCTGCCTTATGGAGCAGAACCAGGCAAGCAGACGAAGGTAGAGCTGAGGACCGGTCACCTCTAGGAGAGGGGTGCTGTCCCTGGGGACGACGGCCTGCCCATCACCCCCCTCCTGCTACTGCCCAACCCCCAGTGCATTGGAGCCCTTTAAAATCTGTCCCTTACCTCGGTGCTCACTGGAGATAGAATAGCATTTAAAAAAAAATAATTTTACCTTCTTTACATGTATTAACCACAGAAAAAATATTTTTGAATTGTACTAAATGTTAAAGGAACAAAAAGGAAATAAACAGAGAAACGCCAGAAGTGTAAAAACCAGTCTGGTTTCAAGAGCCGAGTTTCTGATCCTGCGATAACATGCCAGCCCCCAAACACCGCTACCACCTCAAAGGCTCTTTGCCCGGCTTCCTGCCCACCCAGCCCCAGCCTGTCCCCAGTGTCTGCTGTCCCGGCTACTTCCTGCCCCTCTCCTGGCACCCTGGAACCTCTCTTGGCCAGGGCCAAAGACTCATCCTCCTAAACCCTTGGACTTCTCCCATCCTTTTGAATTTTCCAGACCTTCTAGTCCTGCTTCTTAATTCCAATTTACCCCCTTGGCAGCTGATTGGTAGGTCTATGGTGATTGACACAACCATCTTCCAATGAGTTAACTCTAGAACCTGCCCCGACAGGGTTTCTGTGTAAGGTTGAGTTGTGTGGGTTGTTGACTGCACAAAGGTGCTGAGGGGGAGGTGGGTTGACAACAGCACTTGCAAAGCTACATGCCCTGCTCCAAAAATGACTTTTTTTTTGTCGTTTCTAATTTGTCCATCCAAAGAGGTACCATCTTCTGCACACAGACAACTGCATGGGAGGCCAGCGGTGGCCGGCAGTCTGCAATTCCGCAGACCTACTCTCAACTCCCAGAGATACAGTAACAGTAACTGTGCATAAGCCGTGCATTTGCTCTGATGGGTGTTGCTTCCTGACTGCTAGGATAAACGAACTTTCCTAGATCTTCGTCAGGACCACGGCGCTCAGGTGCCAGACCGTGTGGCTCAGCCACGCATACCCTCTCCTGGAGAACCTGCAGAATTCTGGAGAATCCTTTGTGTTTGTCCCAAGGGCCCACTAACCTTCCTCGTGCTGTACCAGGGGCATGTTCTTGCTGGAGATGGGAGAGTCCGTGGCGAGAAAAGAAGCCAAGGGAGGTGGGGGAGGGAGAGCGTTGCACAGTCTTACTGCGTATGACACGTGGGTGGCTGGAGCATCTTCCTCGCCCACCCCAGCAAAGGCTTCCCGGGACCCTGGTCTGTGCCCAGCTGTGGCTCTCTTTAGAGGGATTTCCCCCCCAGGCCCATGTGTGCCAGACATCCCCGTGGGCTGGCTTCCAGGGGACTCGGCCTGCGGGCCCTGCGTTGCCACCAGTCTCTTCCGTGACCTTGAAGAAGTTGCTTCTCCATGTAGGGTCTCAGTCTTCTCATCTGTTACCTGAGGGCGCTGACGCCTGCTCTGTCCCTGAGTTAGGTCAGGTGCACAGAGGCTGGGGTGGCCGCATCTGTGCTGGGCATCTGCAGGTGTAGATGTGACATTAAATAGAGTCTCCGCCCCTCCTTCCTCGCTCCAGGTCGCCATGGGGATAGCCACCCTGGGCCTCCTCTGCGTGGTGCTCCTGCTTCCTCTTCTGGTGTTTGGGGTCCCCACCGAGGAGCCCTCCTCTAGGGAGGCCGTGGCATCCGGTCCCCATGGGTACTGTCAACGGTGCTGTGACTCTGAGTCTGAGGACCCCCTGGCCCCCGCCGATGCCGCAGATGTGTCCTCCGCCTCTCCACCTGGCCTCCCATACGTGCTGCCTGAGGTCAGGCCGTACATAAACATCACCATCCTGAAGGGTGAGTACCTGCCCCAGCTCAGGCTGTGCTGGCCTATCTGGGGGCGGGGAGGGCAGGGGACCCTTTCCTTGGGCTGGAGTCAGTGGGGTGGAGGGAGCAGGAAAAACCTGGGCAGAAAATGATCCCAGACCCTTCCTGTCATCCATACATTTATTGAGCGGCTACTACGTGCCAGGACTGTTCTGACTTCTGAGGACAGAGAACAAGCAAGCCAGACAGAGATGCCTACTGCCGTTCTCGTGGGAGAGGCAGACAGTGGGCCATAAATATATTATCTAAGTTAGTGAATGTTCTATGGTGAAAAATGCGATGGCAGTGCCAGGTAGAGCAGGTAAGGAGCATCAGGAGAGCAGGGGCCGGGGGATAGTTTGCATGTTAAATGGGGTGGTCAGTGTGGGTTCATTGAGAATGTGAGGGAGAAGCCATGTGGCTATCGGGGGCAGAGTAGTCCAAGGAGGATGAGCAGCAGGTGCAAAGGCCCTGGGGCAGAAGTGGGCCTGGTGTGTTTCAGGAGCAGGGGGCAAGAGGAGGAGCTGAGGTTGACGATGAAACAGGGGCCGGGTCAGACTTGGGTTTCCCTGTGTGGGAATGGGGAGCAGGGGGAGGTTCGAGCAGAGGGACCTGATCCCACTTGGGTTTCATATGGATCCCTCTAATGTCCATGGAGCAGAGCCAGCCTGGGACAAGGGTGGAAGCAGAGAGACCCATGGGTAGCCACTAGGGCTGTCCAGGGAACAGCTGGCTTCCCGTCCTCTAAAATCAGGAAGAGACTTCTGCTGCCGGGGACTAGAACAGGTAGGGCTGGGGCCAGGGCCTAGACACCCTTCACCTCCATCTGTGCCTCCAACAACCCCAAGGCCGGGATGGAGGACACCCCTGGGCCAGCCTTCATCGCCCACCAGGGCGGGTGGAACTTTGCTGCGGCAGGAGGCACCTGGCTGTTCAGCTCCCTTGCTGTGTGGGGCAGGCTGGTCTCTCCCTCCCTGGCTTGCTGCCTCAATAGTAAAAAGGAGAAGGTAACCCCCTCCCATGATCCCCTTCACCCTCCTCCCCGGGGGCTGGGGCAGAGAGGTGCCCTGTAACCTGTAAAGTGCCGTGCGGGTGAGTTGGGAGTTCTCCGCTAAAGGTGGGCCCCCTCCTCCTTGCTTCTCCCCATGCTGTCCTCCAGGGGCCCAGGCCTTCCTTTTGCTCCGTCCAGCAATATTGCCGTGGTCACAGGAGACCTTGGGAAAACACAGGGCCACGGGGTTCTCTCCAAGGGGAGTGGCTAATAGTGCGAGTTGAGGCACTGTGACAGGTGGCAGGGAAACATCTGGGATGAGGTACCTCAAGACCTAGGGGGTCACCTGCTTCTCCTGCGTGCAAGGTCAACTTGAAGCAAAGGCTGGGCTGAGGCGTGTGTGCCTGGGGACTGGGACCCGCTGCCGGAACCCCTGGGCAGTCAGGGACGGGCTGAGCTTTGCTGGGTGGACCACCCTGCCTCATATTTGCAGTCTGTAGAGCACTCTCCCGTAGGACATTTTGTTGAAGGCACAGGAACACCCCTGTGAGGTGAACATGATCCTCTTCAAGACAGAGACAAAATAACGACCCTGACTGTAAAATGCCCCAGTGGGACATAACACCAACCAAGGGGGGCCTGGCTCCTAACCAGGGCTTTTCCCTTCAGGTTAGGCAGAGGCATTTTTCTTGGCTCCTTCTGTGGGTCAGAAATGCAAAGTGCAACTCAGCCGTCAAAAAGAATGAGATCTTGCCATTTGCAACGATGTGGATGGAACTGGAGAGTGTTATGCTGAGCAAAATAAGCACATCAGAGAAAGACAAATAAATGCTCAAGGATTTCACTCCTACGTGGAATTTTTTTTTTTTTTTACAATAGTCACAGAGAGAGAGAGAGAGAGGCAGAGACATAGGCAGAGGGAGAAGCAGGCTCCATGCACCGGGAGCCTGACGTGGGATTCGATCCCGGGTCTCCAGGATCGTGCCCTGGGCCAAAGGCAGGCGCCAAACCGCTGCGCCACCCAGGGATCCCTCCTATGTGGAATTTAAGGAACAAAACAGGAGCATAGGGGAAGGGAAGGAAAAATAAAATAAGATGAAATCAGAGAGGGAAACAAATCATAAAAGGCTCTTAACTCTGGGAAACAAACTGAGGGTCACTAGGGGGAGTTGGGGGGGAACTGGGTGATGGGCATTAAGGAGGGCACGTGATGGGATGAGCACTGGGTGTTATATGCCACTGATGAGTCATGAAACTCTAACCCTGCTATGCACTACACAATGCACTATATGCTAACTAAATTGAATTTAAATTAAAAAAATTTTTTTAAAGAGAAAAGAAATGCAAAATGCGACCTGCATAGCCCTCATCTCCACAGGAGTCTGGCTGGGTGTGAGGACCTCCAGGGTTTGGGCCTGGCTCCCCAGGGAGCACGATCACATCTTCATTGTAGAGGGAGGGGAATGGGCAGGTGGGAGACAGACTGTCCTGAGACTTCCCCTTCCTGCTTCTTCTGAGCTGTATGACCCTGGGTGAGTCACTTAACCTTCAGGTGAGTGGAGATGGTCAGGGTATCTTCCCCCGCCCCATTTTTTTTTTTTAAGATTTTATGTATTTATTCATGAGAGACACACAGAGAGAGAGGCAGAGACACAGGCAGAGGGAGAAGCAGGCTCTGCGGGGACCCCAATATGGGACTCTATTCCAGGGCCCCGGGATCACGCCCTGAGCCAAAGGCAGACGCTCAACTACTGAGCCACCCAGGCGTCCCGGTCAGGGGATCTTCTTTAGAGGGGCATTCAGGGAGGCGATGCCCGGCATGCAGCAGGTGCCCGGTACATGCTAGCTCCTTCTCTGGGCAGGACCTGGGTGGAGCCCTCCACGAGCGCAGGCAGATGCAACCTGGGGACCAGCCTGGGTGCCTGCCCTGACCTTGCCCTTCTTGCCTCCACAGGTGACAAAGGGGACCGAGGCCTGCTGGGCGCGCCGGGGAAGCTGGGCAGGGAGGGGCCCCGGGGGGAGCGCGGCCCGCAGGGCGGCAAGGGCGCCAAGGGGCAGGCGGGCAGCCCCGGCGGCCCGTGCCAGACACGCTTCTCGGCCTTCTCCGTGGGCCGCAAGACGGCTCTGCACAGCAGCGAGGGCTTCCAGCCGCTGCTCTTCGACACCGTCTTCGTGAACCCCGACGGGCACTTCGACCTGGCCGCCGGCCACTTCGTCGCCCCCCTGCGCGGCCTCTACTTCTTCAGCCTCAACGTCCACAGCTGGAACTTCAAGGAGACGTATGTCCACGTGATGCACAACGAGGAGGCGGCCGTCATCCTGTACGCGCAGCCCAGCGACCGCAGCATCATGCAGAGCCAGAGCGTGATGCTGGCGCTGGCGCCCGGGGACCGCGTCTGGGCACGACTCTTCAAGCGCGAGCGGGAGAACGCCGTCTACAGCGACGACGTGGACACCTACATCACCTTCAGCGGCCACCTCATCAAGCCCGAGGATGACTAGTGGCCCCCGCAGGGCGGCCCAGGCCCCGGGTTGAGGGGTGTGGTCAGGGCCTCTGTTTGTACCTCCGGAAAGGGGGCCCAGGGCCTGGCACTCTGCGTGGTCTTCTGCTTCTCTCCTTCCCTCCCTCACCTCTCTGTCCTCTCTTGAACATATTTTAAGAAGCCCTCTAACCTGAATATTCTAGAGTTTTCCCAGCCTTTTAGACCAGAACTTCTTGTGTTTGAATCCCTTGCAGATTCTGATTCTGATTCTGGAGTGGGCCCGGGGTTCTGCACGTCCAGTCTGTTCCTGGGTGATGCTCATGCTGCTGGTGTGTGGTCCCCCCCTGAGTGACCAGATTCGAGAACTTCCACAACATTCTTATACTTTCTAAACATTCTGGAGTCCTCCAAACATTCTAGACTCTTCCCAACATCCTTCAGTTCTCTCTCATCCGTCCAGGACTCCCCCTCCCCTGTTCTCCTGCTCCTTCCACCTTCTCTGTCACTCTGTGCACCCCACCCACGCAGCTGCTGTTCACTCATTCATTCATCAAATACTCACCGAGCGCTCACTCTGTGTCAGGCTCTGGGAAAGCCCAGGTGACTCAGACACAGGCCCTGGCCTTGGTGAGCGCCCAGGCCGGCCAGGGTGGGGAGACACAGGATTGGGCAACCAGACCCAGATAAATGCATGGGGCTCTTATCACACAAGTCTGTGTCTGGGCCTTCAGGCACCGTGGCTCCTTGTTGCCCACAGCCCCCCAAGGTGGGATAGAGTCCCCTAGGTGGGTATTCTTACCCTTGCCCATTCCTTTCCTTCCTGACCAAATGCCCTTCATTAAAGCAAACCCCAAAGGGGCCTTGGTCAGGGCAAAGGTGCTATGAAGGGGGGAGGATCCAGGGGCTTGGGGCAGTTGGGGGTAAAGAGGCCCTTGGGGAAGGGAGCCCAGACCCATAGCTCCCCACACACCTGGTACAGTAACGTGCGAGGACCCCATTCTCCTCACACATCCCCTTCCTTGTCCCGTCAGCCCCTCCCTGTCCAAGGCGCCTGGGCCTCAGTTCTCCCAGGCTGCCAGCCACCATCGGATATTGGCGTTTGTCCCCCAGGTGCTGTCTGATCCTCCTTGGCCCCTCTCACCAGCCCAGCGTCCCTGGCTTCCCAGGCTTGGCTCAGGGGCTGAGGCCCCAGTTGGCAGCTCCCACCAGGGAGCCCAATGCTGCCTTTACATGCCACCGGGTGATGGGCCAAGCTTTGGACCCCTCAGCAGGTCTAGGGAACTGAAGCGGGCACCATCCCAGGTCAGTCGGGGGGAACTTCCTCTGAGCCATGATGCCAAGACAGGCACGGGGAGAGACCAGGACCCCCAATCAGGGACATAGGCTTTCTTGTCCTTTCTCCCTCTTGCAGGCTGGGGCAGCCTGGTGGTCTCTAGCCTTCCTCTCCCCAATCCCAGGCGGCCTGAACCTCTCTCCAGAGGGAGATGGCCTCCACCCATTGGTGCTTATGCAGACTCCAGGGCAGAGGTGGCCCTGGCGGTGGTCTGTGGTGCTCACTCATAGCTGACAGATCCATGGTTAAGCGGCTGGGGGCTGGCAGCAGGACCTGACCAAGTGCCGTGAAGGCTGGTGCTACACAGCCACCCCTAGCCTGACTTCGCCCCTGCCCTGCTTGTCCAGAGCAATTAAAGTTTGTGTGTCTTTTTGGCAATTCAGGCTGTTTTTTCTGCTCGGCTCCCACGGCCCACCTTGGGAGTGCAGCCCGTCCTGGTTCTGCTGGGGCCCCGCTGCAAATCCCCACACACTCGAGCCTCAGTTTCCTGGTCTGTGAAATGGGGATGGATGAAGGTGATCTACCTCATGGGGTGGCCATCAGGATCAGAAGAGAGGTTGCCTGCTGAGCACTGCGTTCATCCTTTGAACTGCACCTGCTGGGCACCTACTGTGTGCTGGGAGCCCCACTAGGTGCGGAGGCTGCTGGGAGAACACAATCCATCACCTTGCCTTGGAGAACACCATGAAGTTTACGTCCGGGTGAATCACTTGCAAGTGCCCAGCACCATGGCCCCTACTGGGGAATGTGTCTCTTATTTTGTGTTTAATATTTACAAGAGAACTGTTGGCTATTCTCTGGAGGGAAACACACAACTTCGTTCTGCAGTGGACTGGCTTGACAGGGTCTGACTTTTTTTTTTAAGTTTTTAAATTTATTTTTTCATGAGACACACACACACACAGAAGCAGAGACACAGGCAGAAGCAGGCTCCATGCAGGGAGCCCGACGCGGGACCCGATCCCGGGTCTCCAGGATCACACCCTGGGCTGAAGGCGGCGCTAAACCGCTGAGCCACCCAGGGATCCCCAGGGTCTGACTTTCTAAGCTAGCATGGTGGCTAGTCACATAAATATATTTACATTTGAAGTGACCCCTGTGGGCCCTCCTGACACACTTAGCGGTGTGTGTGTCGAGGGAGCATCCTGCACCTCTGCGCATCACTATTGGTGTGCTGGAAGGCTTTCCGGGCACCCTGTGCAAGAGAAGCTATAACGAATGACCCTACTGTGACCACCCCAGGACTCAGCCCAGCCCATTGGCCCGGCCCTGGCAGGGGAGACATAGTCTCCATTTCTCTGGAACCTATATGGTCATGGCAAGAGGCTTCCCACTATACCTGAGCGCTCCTCACAGGTCAGGGGCTACTCAGGGGAGAGACCCCGCAGCATGCTTTTGGCCCAGGCTCTGTTCACGCGTCATCGGCCTACCCCACACTCCCGCTCTGCCCCTGGGTGGAAAAGGTTGCTCCTGGTGCCAGGAGCCTTTTGTCCTGAATATCGTGATGAGAAGTGGTTTGCCGATCACTAAGGCAGCAAAGCTTTTTTTTTAAAAAAAAATTTTGGCAGCAAAGCTTTTGAAACTTCTTGCCAAGCACCTGCAGGAGGATTGAAGTTTGTCCCTTGGAAGCTAAAGCCTAAGGTCCCAGGCATTTCCAGGCCGCGTTAGGTCAGGGCTCCCAGAACGCAGCCTCTGCTGTGTCAGCTGACCTGTGGCAGAGGCTTCTATCCGTGGTTCAGAGCAGCCTCTGATGTCCCCCGGGCCAGTTTTTGCACAGGAGCCCGGTTCCCGGGTTGGTGGCATAGCTTCAGTGGGTGGTAAGAGCCTCTGGGTCTTTGTGATGGGAATTCTTCCAGAAGGCTGTGTCTTGGTGGGTGCTGGGCAAGGACCCTGGAAAACTGGGGACCCCCAAGCCTGCGGCCAGGTCTGTGGTGACAAATGTCTCCCAGGAGATCTGTGATGCTTAGTCCTGGTGACTCCAGTGAGCCCCTGTCTCTACCTCTGCACCCTGGGGGGCAATCCCTTTCAGTTACATATTTTGAAAATAGTATTTCCCTCTGAAATGTTAGCAAACAAGGAAAGGGAGAGAGAACTGGGCCAGGAGGAGATGCAGTCCAGGAAATGGGAAGCAGCCTAGACTGGGAGCCAGGGGACCTCGCCTCCGCTTTACCATTGTTTGGTCTGGGGTTGTGGGGGGTGGGATGGGGGTGGGATGCAGGGAACATGGAGGGGGAAGGGTGACCAGACTGAGCTGGTGCAGGCAGCTGAGCCTGGCTGTGTCCCTGGAACCCTGCTATCTGGGTGGGTGGGCTGGATCCATCTCGTGGGCTCAGGTAAGGTCTATCTGGGAGTCCTCAGCCTTCCCAGGAGGAGGATCCACACAGAAGATCCTTTCCTCTGTTGCAGGGAGTATGGGGGAGAAAGAGGAGAGTTCTAGAGAGGGTCATCTAGGGAAGCTTCATAGTGGAGGGGACATTTGAGCAGGGCTTGGGAGGACGAATAGAGTTCCAAAGACACATGATATGGGGAAAAGGGACAGCAGGATGAAAGGGGTGGAGGTGGGACAGTGCAGCCTATGTTCTGGGCAGTGAGAGAGGCCAGTATGCTAGGTGCATATTTGGGAAGGTGGCAGAGACAGAGCAGGGTGGGATTCCAGGCTGGACAGGTAGGGAGGGACCATAAAAGGCCTCCAATGTCTGGCTAAGTCGGGACTTGACGTCCTAGATGCTGGGGGGCTGCTGGAGGGTTCTGAGCAGTGTGGTCACTGGTTAGAGCTAACCTAAGAGGGAAACTGCTCTGGCGGTCAGGTGGAGCATGGATTGCACAGGGTTTAATGCAGAGGGGCAGGAGGAGGGCAGCAGGGGGCAGGGTGGGGGGAGCTGAGCATCCAGCTTGAGCAAAGGGTCTCCCAGGCTCTGCTGCTCCTACCAGACTTTTCTTTCTTTCTTTTTTTTATTTTTAAAGATATATTTATTTATTCATGAGGGATACAGAGAGAGAGAGGCAGAGGCACAGGCAGAGGGAGAAGCAGGCTCCATGCAGGGAGCCCAACGTGGGACTTAATCCCAGGACCCTGGGATCACACCCTATGCTGAAGGCAGACGCTCAACCACTGAGCCACCCAGGTGTCCCCCTACCAGACTTTTCTATGACAGTGAGAAGAGAGCAGGCCTAGGTGCCAGGAGGTGGGCCGCGGGGCCAGCTCTGCCCTGGGGAGTCCCTGAGTGACCCAAGGACTGGAGGGTGGCTGGGGAACTTGTCTGGCCTCTCTCGAACCCCTTATTGCCCTTATCTGTCACCTTGGATTCGAAATCCCTCTTCTCTTGCCCCACGGAGGCCTCTGGGGTTATCCAAGGCTATATGGAGTGACTATTTTCAGAACCCTGGATCAGGACCCATGAACTAATTAATGATGGAGGAGAATGTGAAATTAGTGCTGATTGTCCCAGAAAATATAACGTGCCAAGCGACAGGGCTAAGGCAATTTCAGAGAAAGGGCACTTGGGGTGGCTCAGCGGTTGAACATCTACCTTCGGCTCAGGGTGTGATCCTGGGGTCCCAGGATTGAGTCCCACATCAGGTTCCCTGCAGGGAGCCTGCTTCTCCCTCTGCCTGTGTCTCTCATGAATAAATGAATAAATAAATAAAATCTTAAAACAAAAATTTCAGAAAAGCACTAAGTATTCAAATGCCAGGGGGTGTGGGCTTTGAGCCTGGCCGGGGGCTTCTGATCCTGGGTCCGGATTTCTGACTCAGAGCAGACACTTATTTTCCTATATGTGTGAGCTGGGCTTGTCACCTCGTCCCGCTGAGTGTCAGTTTTATTTCAAATGAGGACAGAACGTGATGGTGTTTTGTGCACGGCGGTGCTGGCACAGAGCAGGTGCTCCAAGGGCGTTTGTGGGATGAATGACTTCCACTGAGCAGGAGCGGAGAGGAGCCGCGGGAGGCCAGAACCCGAGTCCTTGGCGGGGGTGAAATCCTGCGGCTCCCTCCACCTCCTGCCAGCCCACGGGCACCCGGAGCCCAGTAGCCTCGCTCTGCCACGTGTACATCTGGAGAAAGGGAAACCGGGCAGAAACTCAACACGGCCAGAAACAGATGTCAAGAACATTATGGGTGGGGCCCCGAAAGGGGAGCGCTGGGGCCAGCGGGTGCTGCGGGAGCCAGAGAGGAAGGAGGGATTTCCAGGACAGGAGTCAAGAGTGCAAGGCTTAGCCCGCTTAGCCCGTGCCTGGGAGCAGCTGGTCGGTGCTCCCGGAGGAAGGGAGGCTGGGGAGGCTGGGGGGCAGGCGGTGGGGTGGGGAGCCAGAACCAGGCCCTGAGATGGGGGGTGGGGTGGGGGCCAGAACCAGGCTGGGGAGCAGAGGGTGGGGCGGGGGGCCAGAACCAGGCCCTGGGGTGGGGGGAGTGGGGGCCAGAACCAAGCCCAGGGCCGAGCAGGGTCAGGCTGGGGTGTGAAGTCACGGCCTGGAGGTGGTGGTGTGAGCGGGAGGAAGTACTAAGTGAGATCTGGGCACCGGAGGAAACGGGACCCACTGCAGGGCAGCAGCGGAGTGAGAGTGAGGGTGTGAGGCTGTGGGTGGCCGACTTCGTCCTGGCTGACTGCTACTCACCACTGGGGGGAATGAACTGATGCCACAAACCCAGAAACGCGAACCAGAACTTGCTTTATTTCCTCACCACGTAACTCAATTTCTATCAGGCACTTCCATTCTGCTGAAGTTGAAGAAACACGCCTTTGGCCAGCCAGGGCTCCCCGTCACCTCATGTCCCAGGGGGCTACCCATAATGTTCTTGACAGACATCTGCCGAGTTGAGTTCATGGACGTGCCATCTGCTCTGGGCTCCTGGTTCCCCCCACATTCCTGCTGAATCATGCTCAGAGCCCCCGGGGTCCTCACTCCCCTTGGACGTCCAGGTGCGCCCTGCACAGGTGCTTTCCTTGCAAATTCTGGGTCCCTTGGAGGGCTGTCTGAGCCCAGCCCCTCTGCCCAAACACACCGCGTGACCATTTCTTCCCTGGGTTCACAGCCACCTCCCGGGGTTCGGCTGGGAGGGAAGGATGGCACCTCGGAATCTCGGATGCCCCTCACTTGCTGGGGATCTTCTCTGTGTGCCGCTCCCAGGCTTGGCTGGAGAGGAGGGGTAGGGTCCCCTTCGCCCAGAACCCCCAGACTGAAGCACTCCTTGCTTCCCCTCTGCCCGCCTCCCTGCCTTCCTGCCTTCCCCCCTCCCAGGGGTATCCCAGGTACTGGGGGAGGGGGACAGTGTACGGACCCAGTGCCTCCTCTCCAAAGCCCTTGGACTGGGCAGACAGGCTCTGTCCTCCTGTTTGCTGCGCATCCCTTCTGTATCTGTTAGGGCGCTTTTGGGTGCAAGGAATGCTTATTGAACATAAAGCATCAAAAAGGAAAAATAACCCTAAATCCCAAGATAGGGCAACTCCAGGGCTGGTTAACTCAGCATCACTGAGCACTGTGGTTTGTCCCATAATTCCACTCATCACCGTTAGTGCCACAGCTCTGTTCCAGGGCCAGCTTCCCTTGGGCCACAGGCACAAGATGATGGCCACAAGACTGCTGTCCCAGGGGGGTGTCAGAAGAAGAATCAGAGTCTTTCCTCTGCAGACCCTCCTTACTTCCCATTGGCCACAGCCAGTCACATAACCACACCTAACCCAACCTCTGGGAAGAGAGGACTGTGGCATGCAAGATTTACCCTTGAACCCTGAGGGTCTGGGCTGAACCCCCAAGCAGGATCGTGGCTCTCTGACCACGTTACCAGATGTGTGCACCTGACTCAGCCAGGGTGACTTATTCTAGGGACCCTTCCCAGACTTGGGGGGACAGCCTTGGAACCCTGAGTGTCCCCTGGTTACAGCCCTGCCTGTTGGCCTGGGCACTGACGTCACCCTGGCCCGGAGCTCTCCCCAACCCTCCCAGGCAGAGATGAGCTTCCCTGAGCACAACCGGGGCTGCTGGGGACACTGCCCGGGCCCAAACCTAACCTGGACATGAGGGCACTCACCCGACCACTCTGTGCCTCGGTTTCCTCCCCCAGAAAATGGGGACGATGATAACGACATCCACCCCAGAGAGCGGTGTGAGGATGTAAGGCGTGAAGTGTGTGTAGAAGCCTGGCTGGGGAATCCCTGGGTGGCGCAGCGGTGTAGAAGCCTGGCCCACAGTAGGCTCACTGAGGTGTCCATTATCTTGAGGTAAACACGGCGCCAAACTCTGTTTATAGGAGAAGAAATTGTCAGGTGCCGAGACTGGATAAATGCCTCCAGGTGCCAGGTGTGCGTTCCTTCAGCGATTACGGAGCGGCCACTGAGTCCAGGCTTTGCACCCGGCTAGGCTCAGGGGGTGCAGCGGGCTCGTGATAGGAGAGGACTCCTTGCAGGCGTCTAGGAGGAGCCCAGGCCCTCGAATCCCGACAGGCACGACCAGTGGGGTGCAGGAGCCCACTGCACCTGCTGCTGAGGTTCGACCGTGTGCATCTGTTCCCAGCTCTGAGGTCAGGGGTGTCACGAGGTCAATTGGAAATTGGCCTCAGTGGTGGTTCTTTTGCTACAGAAATTGGCAAATGTTAGTTTTAATTTTTACAAAACAAAGCCTTCATTAAAAAATGCAGCTGCCTTGGGGTGCCTGGGTGGCTCGATCGCTTAGGCATCAGACTCTTGGTTTCGGCTCAGGTCATGATCTCTGGGTCCTGGGATCGAGCCCTGTGTTGGGCTCCGTGCTCAGTGGGGTAGGGAGCATGTCTGCTTGGGATTGTCTCTCTCTCTCTCTCTCTCTTTGCCTCCCCGCCCCAACTTGCACTCGCCCTCATGCTCTCTTGCTCTCTAAAATAAATAAATAAAATCTTTTCTAAAAAATGCAGCTGCCTGGAAAGCATGTTCCCCGGTGAGGTGTGATCTCACTCACACCTATTCTTCGAATAAGGCTGGAAGGGTGTGGGCATGGCAGATGGGATGGGGCCGCATGAAGGAGGCTGCCCAGGTGTTGCTGCCCGGGCTCAGTTTACCGGGGACCCCTCACCACCCGACCAGCCCCCACCCTGCCCAGGCCTGTGCTGTCTGCTTTACCCCCGCCCTCTGGTGGCCAGGGTGGTGGATGGCTCCAAGGGAGGCCCCGGCCCAGCAGAACCAGCCTGAGTCCTGCTCCTGGGATCAGGGAAGCGGAGCCTCAGCCAGAGCTGATGTAACTGGGCACATTCAGGAAGAGCGCATTTCAATCCTGCCAGGGCCTCTCCAGGTGGTTCTAGGAATCCAGAGGTCAGATCCCCTTGAGGGCTCCCAGCGCGAGGAAGGACAAGGCCCTCAGAAAAAGAAGGGAAATGTGGTTCATTGAGGGCTACCACAGAAATCTGTGTAAGACGCAAGCCATTGTGTAAGAGCGGGCACTTCAAAGGAGAGAGCAACTGGCTCTGTTCCTATGTGCTCGGGTCCTGAAGGATGAGTAGGAGTTTGCTAGGAGGAAGGCGGAGAAGAAGCTTGCAGGTAGCATTCCATCCTGTGCAATCCAACCGGTAAATCCTATAAGCACTTTTCATAAGCAAGTCAAGCCACCTTGTCTCACATGGAGCTTACTAGCTGGTGTGGGCAAGGGCTGGGACTGGCAGTCCTGGGGCACATGTCAGGGAGGGTAGCAGTTGTCGTGCGAATTCAGAAGACAGGCCGTACTCTTCATCCCTTCTCCAGTGCCGTCTGGCTCCCCTCCTTTCTTTCTCTTTTTCTTTTTTTTTTTCTTCTTCAGATTTTCACGTCACCTCCTCACAAGGTCTACTCCAACTGCTTTATTTAAAATTGTGTTCCTGTCCCTGCCGTGTCCCACTCTTTCCTTTCTCGTGGTGTTTGTCTTCTTCTCATTCCTGTGGTATTTACTTAGTTATCTTATTTATTGTTTGGAGTAAACAGGAATCTTTGTTTTGTCCACTGTTACGTTCCAAGAGTCTAGAATAGAGGTTGGCACATAGCAGGCTCTCAATGAATATTTGTTTCCTGGATGAATGTGAGTTCTAGAACTTGGGGAGGTTAAGGGTGGTTGGGGAGATGCTCTCCTGTTTGCCCCAGGCAAGCAAGGCTCTGGGTTTTGTCTTCTGCCTGTGTTTTCTTTGAACTGGCACAGTCTATGCTTCTTACAGTCCTTATGATCACTTTTTCTAAAGATGAGATTGCCTATATAGACCGAACAATTCTTTTTTTTTTCTGTCTTGTTGATTTATTTAGATGAAGCCTTCAAAGCTTTAGAATCAAATCACATGAACTTACTCTTATCACTTGATACTGGGACTGTCCTGAAATTTCAAGCCAGTGGTTTCTTAGTTGCAACTATTTGTGGATTGTCCTGTCCCCATACTGAGAGAAGGGGCTTCAGATTATGCAGGTGCTAAGTCCCATGGTGCCCAGCCTGGGGCTGCCAGCAGGAACCCAGTAAATCCCTGTTGAATTAAAGAAAGCATGAACAGATGCCTCTTCAATCTGATACCAAGACCTTCCTTTCATCTATCCATCCACCCATCTATCCATCCATCCATCCATCCATCCATCCTTCCATCCATTCTTCCAACAAATATGAGTGTCTATCTGAGCCACAGATGGCTTTAGGTGCTAGAGAAGCCACAGGACTTTGAGGAACGACGGTCCAGCCAGGAAGACACACCAAGCAAATGCTCCACCAATGCCCAACCAACTACAAACAAGAGCAAGTACTGGGGGAAAAGTCAGGACCCGGACACAGCAGGCTGGCATCTGTGGCCGATGCAGTGGGGCTGGCCAGGGAAGGTCTCCCCCAGAGAACGACCACTGGTTGGAGCCCAAGATGGGGATGAGCTCAAGCCTTCCAGGAACTGACAGGCAACCAGGGGTGGGGCAGCAAGGATGAGAAGGAGTCAGAGGGGCTGCAGGCCTGGGTGTCTCAGGGCAAGGAGGCCAGGTTGTCAGGAGCACGGCAGGAAGCCTTTGACTTGTTTTAAGCAGGGAAGGATGTGACATTATCTGATTTTTGTCTTCCTAGTCCCCTGGTGGGGCTGAGGGCCTGGCAGTAGTACTTGGAGGGAGGGAGGGAAGAAGAGGGCTGCTGGGCAGGGCTGGTGAGTCCTTGGCACTCAGGGGCAGTCAGGGCCAGAGGTGGGGGTGTTTCCATCGCCAGGGCTAAGAAAAAGAGATGCAAGAGGAGTGGAGGGCTGTCTCAGGGACCCTAACAGTCAGGGCCTAGAGGAGGGGGTGAATCTGTTTCTGATCTAAGTAAAAGAAGATGACGAATTTTCTGGGTTAAGCTCCCTGCTCCATCTGGGGATTGAGTGGGATGAGGGGACCTGTGAGGCTGCAGAGCAGAGTTCAAGCCTCCCTCTGCTGTGTGTCCTAAGGCAAACACTGTCCTCTCTGAGCTCAGACTCCTCATCAGTACCGGGAGGGGATGGACCCCAGAGCCTCCAGATCCCGTGTAGGTCACTGATTTTGGCTCTCTCCTTCCTTGGGCTCCCCTCACACTGTCTTGCTGGAATCCAGGGCCCCTGGTGCTTCCCCATTCCGTCTTGTGTGGGAGGAGGGGGTCCCCGGAACTCCAGAACTCCCCAGAAGGACGCTGGGACTGTCCAGCTAGGGCCACAACCTGCGTTTACCGCCCAGCCCTGGAGGCTGGAGAGCAGCAAGCATCGCCCTCTGGCGGCAGCTTCTGGGCTCGCACGTCACTGGGCCCGATGCATTTGAACTCCAGTGCGCTTGAAGCAATTATTGAGTGCCTTCTGTGTGCAGCGTCCTGAGCCAGGCACGTAGGAACGGCAGTGAGGTTAAAGAGGGAAGGAATTCTGTATGTGGTGCTCTAGAATTCAGCCTACTTGTGCTATGAGTGAGCTCCTTATTCCTCCTGGGTCCCTGGTGTCCTCTCTACCGTGGGCATCACGGTAGAGGCAGTGCCTGTGGTTGTACCAGGGACTAAACAGCATCATGCATGGAGAGCGTGGCAGGCTCGCTCCTGGCCCAGGCTGCACTTAGAACACACGTGTGCTTGGTGCTTTTAAAGGAGGCACCCTCCAGAGGGGTACACTACTGTGTGTGGACACACCGGCCTTGGGGTTTCTCCAGGCAAGGTGGCATTCAGAGGCAGAGGCCCCCCTTCCTAATGCTGGCCCTGCAGTGCTCCAGGCAGGAAGACAGGCTGTGCAGGTTCACCACAGAGTGACAGTGGCATTTCTGAGGAGGCAAGATTTCAAGGGCCTAAGGCTGGAGTGGGGGGCATCCAGGGCAGTGGAGACCTTGGGCCTGTGAGGCATCTCTTGCTCCCCAGGTAGCAGCTGGGCTGGCTGGCTCTGCCTATCTCAGGTTTGCTTGAAGGAGGCTCACCTGTACCCAGGAGTGCTGGCTGGAACCGCCCCCCCCATGACTCCCCCACCCCCATGCACACCTGACCTGGAATGGGCTTGCTCCTCTGGATAGGAGTGCTCTCTTCATCACAGGGCGGGATTCAAGGGAGCCTGGGCACTCCAGGTGAGATGCTGTGGTGGGGAGTTGGGCCCCAGATGAGACTTGGACTTGGGGATGCGCATAAAGCTCCAGGTGTCTGCTTCGCCCACACAGGCCTCTTTACATCCGTGTCCATCCCCAGTGCTGCCCCTTTGCTCAGGCTGATCTCTGATCCTTGCTCTGTGTTAGCCATTTTTCTGCCTTCAAGGCCTGGCTCAAAGCTGCCTCCTCCCTGAGGCTTGCCCTGAAGAAGCAGCTGCCCAGGGAGTGGGTGAACATCTCATGCAGACTCTGGTTGTTGTTACTGCCTTCACGCACGTGCCCGTTTCCCGGCTCCTCAACCAGACCCAGGACTCCTGGAGGCCAGGCTGTGTTGAGCACCTTTGGCAGCCACCATAAGTCCCAGCCCAGAGCTGGGCTGATACAGGAGCTTGACAAATCCTCCAGGCCGACTGCACGGCGTTCTTACCTGCTATGCCTGGAAAAGCACGATTCAGACTCTCCCTAGAGAGGTCTGGGTCAGAGAAATAGTGACAAGGCCAGAGGGGGTGCCGGAAAGCTGGAGTAGCGCACGCAGGGTAAGCACAGCACAGTCAGCAGGGCCTTGAGTTCCCAGGGCTCTCTCCTGGCAAAGGCAGTGGCAGCCTGGCAATTGGGAGCATGTCCTCTGGAGCCTGACGGCCTGAGTTCAAGCCCCAGCTCTGGCACTTACCACCCCATGGCCTTGGGCAAGATACTTCAGCTTCTGTACCTTGGTTTCCTCTTCCATAAAACAGGACCCCTCAGAGTCCCTCTCTGAAAGGGTTGTCATCAGGACTGAATGATTAACATGATGCCTCTCAAACTTCCTTCTTCATGTGAATCTCCTGGGGATTTGACTGAAATGCAGATTCTGACTCAGCAGGTCTGGGGTGGGGCCTGGGGTCCCGCATTTCCAACAAGCTCCTGGGGATGCCCCTGCTGTTGGAACTCAAACCAAACTTGGCGTATTTGGGAATTAATGCCTGAAGTGCTGAGAACAGGTCCTGGCCCATAGTAAGGGCTGGGAGAAATGTTCCGGGTGATGTTACCTGGCTCCGCTCAGGGAAGCATATAGCTTCTAGAAGTTTCTGCCCTTTCCATCTTTCATGCTGCTCTATTTTCTGGTCGGTGAGGCACCTTTGAGCAGGCTATTCTGAACCTCCTCGGTGGTCTGTGCTCTGGGCCTTGAGGAGGGACAGGTGTTGGGGGCCAGGCAGAGGATGATCTTAGGAGACACTAGAGAAGAGAAACAGGAAAGGGAGCCGGTATAGAGCAGGGGCTCTCTTGGCTCACTCACCGGAGTGTCCGGGCTTTCTCTGGTGTGAACTTCACAGCCTAAACCACACACCTCACAGCTTCCCCCGCCCTGCCGCACCTCTCTGCCACCTCCGTGCCTGCCACCCCTGCTTCCTGCGGGAAAGGCACAGGGGACCTCAGCCAGGTTGCCAGCAGCTCTTCGGGGCTGGAACCGCAGGCCTGAAGCCATTGGCCACATCCTCCTGATTGCAGCGGCCCAAGGCTCTTTCCTCTCCCTGACCCGAACCCCCTCCCTACCCTGTTGGCCTGTGGCCACCAGGCCTAGTTTGATCCCTGAGCCCTGGCTCTGGGGACCAGTGAAGCTGGGCTTCCAGGTCCTTCTGGCTTGGTGGAGGAGGCTGGGGGTGGGTGACTACAGGGGGTGGGGGGGGCAGGGGTTGTAGGGGAAGAGTCATGTCCGGAGGCCTGGTGGCCGAGTGTCCGACGTGAGCTGCCTTTCCCAGCATAGCCTCATTCGTGGTCTCTGTCGTCCACCTCCGAGCCAGTCTCAGGGGGCGTCTGTCTCAACGACCTGTGAACAGTGTTCTGGGAACACGAATCATTCATCAGTTAGGAGTGAGTGAGGGGCCCCCCAGCTGGTGCAACTGGCTGCCTCTGGGGAGCAGGGCGAAGCCCTGAGGAATTGAATGAGCTAGTCAGGGCCCTCCCCAGGCCTCACCCTGAAAGAAAGAGCGAAAGAGCAGCTTGGCCTGGGGCCCCTTACCCTCTGTGGCTTTCAGGTTGGCTCATGAGTGCCTGGAGGCCCATGAGATCAAGGTCACTGGTTCAAGCCTCACAGGGGGGATGGAGGGGAGCTTCCCTCCTTTCCACTCAGGCAACCCTGACCCTGCCTGGTTCTCTCCTAGATGGCAGGGGAAGCCTCTGGGTGAGTCTGCAAAGCACCCTCATGCCTGAGAGCTGAAGAGAGCCCCATTTACCCTGAGGGAGGTAAGGTGCCCGGGTCAGAGTCCTCCAATTAGAGGATGCCTTTCCTGGAAGAGCCTTCAGGATCATGGGACCAGATCCCACCCCTGCAGGGCTGAGAAGGCTGAGCCCAAAGAAAGGAGGCCCTGGCACTTGTGACTTTTGCTGGCTCAGCATCTCTCTGCGGGGGGTGGGGAGGGTGGGGGGGGTGGGGGTGGTGGTGCTGGGGGGCGCGCCCTGTTCCTGGGAACAGCACCCCATTTCTCTTTGGAAATCTACCTTCCTACATTAGATGAGGTCCTGGTCAAGTTGTCAACCAAAGTACCCCAACCTCTCCAGCCAGGGGGTGGGTGTTTGGCCCCATGTAGCCGATGAGACTAGGAATTCTAGTGGAATGAACCAGGAAACATCTAGAGGTTGGCACTCTGAAGGGTCTTTGCAGCTCCACTCTTGCAGCTGCTCTGGAGTCTGACACCACCACCACCCTGAGGTCTGGGTCATCAGCTGTTTCCAGAACCTGTAAATCACCCTAGATTCTTCTGGCTAGTTCTGTTTGGGTCGGGTCAGCCACAGCCTGTTCCTGTGGCCCAGAGCCAGGGAACAACGGCTACTGCTGGGAGGGACATGTGAGTAGTGAGCTGGTGGTACCGTTGGGCCTTGAACCCAGGTGTCTAAATTCCCAGCCAGATCTCAAGTCCCCTGGGAGGAGCCTCCGGCCGAGAGGAGCGGCAGGACCGAAATGACGTGGAACCCAAAAGAAGAAATGAATATTCTTAGCTGTGGAGTTGGGTGGGGGAGGTTGGTGGCTTGGCCACTGAGCAAGGCGTGAGGAGGCATGTGGAAACTGGACAGGTAGGGGGGCTGCTTGGGGTCCCCTGGAGGGGCTCCCTGTGGCACTGACTACATGCCCTGGCCCTGCCCCACGTGCCCAGCATGTGGCTGGACGCCGCTGCTTCGCGGGGCCGATGAGGGGTGCGGGGCCTCCCGGGGAGCAAGCACTGGGTAAACAGAGCATGTGCTGACCTGGTTCAGACAAGCCCGAGGTGGGTTAGTGACTCCGTGTGGTGGGAGGACCCACAACGAGGCCATGTCTAACTCACTGCGAAAGCGAAACCAGCCACCCACCAAACACGGGGGCCCCTGCTAGTTCTGAAAGCTCCGCAGCCTGTCTCTTTATTAACCAGCACCCAAAGTGGAAACCAGTCAGTGGGACAGATTCAAGTTCAGCCAGCCAACTAGGATGTGCATAGGGGCCTCACTAGACCTTGACAGGCAGGCCTTCAACCACATAGCCAGCCAGGAGGTAGCCCGCTGTAAACCCCCTTTTTAGGGTCACCTACCCCTTGACTTCATGAGGCAGCAAGAGGTTTTGTCTCAGGCCCTTCTGAAGTATCCCCTGAGACCCCGGATGCTCAGCTGGCTGCAGGGCCTATGTCACAGCAACGACCCCAGTCCAATGGTCCCAGCAGAGAAAACTGTGGGGCAGGCATACTTCTCATGTCCTTTTTTAAAAAAATATTTTAATTTATTTATTCATGAGAGACACAGAGAGAGAGAGAGAGAGGCAGAGACACAGGCAGAGGGAGAAGCAGGCTCCCTGTGGGGAGCCCGATGCGGGACTTGATCCCAGGACCCCAGGATTACACCCTGAGCTGAAGGCAGATGCTCAACCACTGAGCCACCCAGGTGTCCCTGCTTCTGATGTCCTACCACCCAATTCCCACCTTGCTGTCTCCCAGGCTGACCAGCTGTTGCCAAAGGGGGTGGGGTGGCAATGAAGGACAGCTTCCGACCTTAAATCTGTGTGCTAAGGGATTGTCCCTCCACGCGTGACAAAAACATCTGTTGCAAGCCACAGAAGCCGGCCTGGCCTCCTTTCACTAGAAGAGGGATTTATTTAGGATATTCTGAAGCTCGGGGACCTCTGGAAGGACAGACAGATTAGGCTTGGAGGGGTGCCCCACGTGGGATGTGCCATGCCGACGCGCCCCTTCCCCGGCCTCCTGGGGTCCTTTGCCTCCTGAAGGGCAGCCCTGGCTCCCGAACCGAAGTCTGCAGCGGAACTCCACACTGGAGAAGCCTGCTCGTGTGCTCACCACCCCTGCTGCAAGGGAAGCTGGGTAAGTAATACTTTGGCTGGTTGCTTGGGACGTGAGACTCCCAGAGAAGCAAACACCTCCAACACAGGAAAGGTTTGCAGAGCTGCTCTGTGACCACGATGGAAGATAAATATCCGGCCAGCGCCCGAGAAGAAACGCCCTCGACGGAGGGTCCTGCATCAGCCCTGGCCTCAGCCTCCCCGCCCACAAATGCCCCTTCCTGTGTTGTTTTCTGAGGCAGACCTGGGGGTGGGGTGGGTGGGGTGGGTGGGGTATGTGTTTTCTGTTAGAATCGATGGCCAGTATTTGAAATGAGAGGATTTCACATGTTTTTAAGTCCCAGTGTTGAGTGTCCCTTGAAAAGGGGCATTTGGGGGCAGAATGGAGCCAATGTCCTGCAGGGGATGGAGTTCGGGGGTTGCACTGGTCTCCCCGCCAGCCTCCCGCCTGGGCCTCTCCCCTGCAGACTCCTGCCCAAGGGCGGCCCCAAACCCACTGTGAGGGAGATTCCCGCCTCGCGTGACGGTGCCAGTGCTCGAGGTCAGAGGCCAACACGGTGGGGTGTGTTTCAGTCCATTGCTGATCATCTAGAGCCACCATCTGGGCCGTGATGCCCTCACAGTGGAGTTGGGGCCGCCCTTGCCCTGTGCCTCCAAGCCTGTCTACCTAGGAACGATGCCAGAGGATCCTGTTTTCTTTTCTTTTTTTTTTTTTAAGGTTTTATTTATTTATTCATGAGAGACACACACACACAGAGGCAGAGACACAGGCAGAGGGAGAAGCAGGCTCCCTGTGGAGAGCCCGATGTGAGACTCGATCCTGGGACTCCGGGATCATGACCTGAGGTGAAGGCAGACGCTCTATCACTGAGCCACCCAGGTGTCCCAAGGGGATCCTATTTTCAACCTGGTGGCATGCTTGTGTGACTACACAGTGGGGAAGGGTTAGGGCGCCACTGGAAGAACGACAGGGACCCTGGCACCACCGTGCTTCCCTGAGCACTACCCACAGGAGCCCTTCTCCATGAATCCTTGTCACTGGCCCAGCACCTCTAGAGGCTTTGCACCTGCCCAGAATTTTCCTTCCTCAGGCTCAGCTCAGCCCCTTTCTTCCAGGGACATGACCCGTGGGTTTTCTGTATCCCTCCATGTCCTGTGTCAGGATCTGCCAACGTAGAGTTGCCTCTCTTCTCTTAGTGCTGCCTCATTGGGATTCTTGAGGTGGCAATGAGAGAGACATGCCAGGATGCCAAGGGGCAGGGACCAGGGGAAGACTTTACAGCCTCTCAATGCGATGCAGGGCCAGGTCTGGCCCACCTTGCACCTGCCCACAGCCAGAAGCTGGCATCCTCACTGCCTGGGGGTCCCTTGTTCTCCGGGATTCCTGGCCCTGGAGCCGGCTTGACTGGGGACACAATTCCAGAGCTGGGGCCAATTTCTGACCCCATCTGACTGCTTTCCTCCTAGCAGACGTCGTAGGCAGTGGTGACAGCCAGGCACAGCCTCCATAGAGGGGCCTTTGTGTTTTTTTTTTCCGATTCCTTAATAAAAACACCAAGAAAAAAAAAGCAAGCAAGCATAACTTCTAGGTTGAGAGGAACTTCTCACAGACATTGCAAACCTCACACATTCTCTTTCCTCCGTGCAACACCTAGATTGTCTTCTGAGAAAGATCACAGATCTTGGTGAAACCTGCCTAAGAAAAAGCGAAAGGATTCTTTTCTACCTGTTTCCCACGGGAAAGGGGGAGACCATTGCAGGTACTGGTAGAGGGTCTTCGGCGCTCTCCTGACTGGTCCCCGTCACGGAGATGGGGGCTAAGAGTCGCGATGACTGTGGACACAGAGCTTCTCTCCGGGGCTCCTTCAGCACAGGGAGCTGGTCCCACAGGCCTGGAGACTCGAGGATATTTTCAGGTTCCTCGGGAGACGTTAGAAATGATCAGGGGTAGGAGGACTGGTACTCGGGGAGCTCCGAGAGGAGCTCTGTCCCCCACAAAGGGTCCTCTACTTTTTATTTTATATTTTGTTCTAAATTTTATTTATTTTCTTAAGTAGGTATCATGTTCCCAGAAAACGAAGATCAACGTGCCCAAAAGATCATTCAGGAAGATTCCTCCCCTTCCTCCCCACCCTGGGTCTCCCAGCTCCCCTCCCTGAAGGAAAAACACTGCTACCAGTCTCTAGAAATCTTTTCTAGAGCAACTTAGTGCATGGACACGCTAGTTCACAGACCTGCCCACACATATACCCTCGCACACACGCACACACTTAGCCTTATGCACGCACACACACACCATCTTCACAAATGCATACACTCACACACCCACACCCTTCTCCCACACATAGGTGTACCCTCCCACCCAGCACATGCTCACGACGCGTGTGCTCACGCCTACTCTCCATCACACCTTCGCATGCACCCTTATGGACGTACATGTGCGCATACGTGCACACACTCGCATAGGCTGGCTCTCATGCACATCGGCACCCCCCACACACTTGCACACCCCTTTTCACATTCACACACTCACATTTGCCCCCTCTGTACGGGTCATGGCACATCACACGCTTCATTCTGAATTTGGCTTTGGTTCGCTCCACCGTGTGCCTTGGGGACTGTTCCGTGTTGGGAGCAGAAAGCTGCCCGCTTCCGTTTTGTCTTTGGCTGCGCTGCATTCCGCCCTGTGGATGGTCCTTGATTGACTTACCAGTCGTGCTCTGCTGATGCACGTTTTGCAGCCGCTTCCAGTCTTGGCACACACGTTTCCTACGTGGGCACGCTTCTCTCTGCAGGACGAGCCTGAGACATACCCCTGCTGGGTCATGGGCCGGAGCTGTTGCTGGATGTCATCAAACCGCCCCCCAGGGAGGCTGTGCCACTTGGAGCACCCACTCCCTTCAAAACCATGCTGATTACAAACCTTTGGAAACTTCAAACACGTTACTCCCCGTGTTCTTTTTAATTTGTATCTTCTGGAATCTTCTTTGTATTAATAAGAATTGGAAACTTTGAGACTTTTTTTTCCTTCCTTCCCTGCATCTTGACACATCCTGTATGCCAGGTGATTTCTAGACTCTGGAGCTGTCCAAATGAGTCACATATAGTTCCTGCTGCCGGAGGCTCCTAGTGTAGACATGTAAACAGCCATGACACAAGAGGCAATTGCCTGTGTGTGCATAGAAGCCGCCCTGGCTAGGTGGGGGAGCAGAGAAGGACTGGCTTTAAATTGGGGAGCTGAGTCAGTCTGGGACGAGTAAGCTGGGAATGGAATGACCAACTTTCTCCCAGCCTTAGCACAGGAGGTCCATGTCCTGAAACCCCTTCAGGCCCACACAGAGTGGGACAGCTAGTTCCCCTGGAGCAGTCCTGACGAGGAAGCAGAATAAAGAATGACTTTCTTTCTTTCAAGATTTTATCTATTTATTTGAGAGAGAGAGAGAGAGCACAAGCAGGGGGAGAGGGAGAGGGAGAGGGAGAAGCAGGCTCCCCCGCAGGGCAGGAAGCCCCTCACAGGACTCAATCCCAGGACCCCAGGACCATGACCTGGGCGGCAGGCAGATGCTTAATGACTGAGCCACCCTGGCACCCCAGGAATGACTTTCTATGTGAAAGGCATGGTTTGCACAAGACGTGAGCTGCTTGGGGTACTGGGTGTTGGAGGGGCCGGTGAACCACCTGCTCACAGGAGAACACGAAAGAACATGCATATCAGATCTGGAGCCTGGGAGGCCGACAAAGTGACTGGCAAAGCAGGATCAGGGAGGGTGGTGGCTTATGAGGCTGGGGGAGGTGTTGAGGAAGAGGAAGTCAGAAGACCCCATATGTGCTTGCC
Source organism: Canis lupus familiaris (assembly GCF_011100685.1). Lineage (NCBI taxonomy): Eukaryota > Metazoa > Chordata > Mammalia > Carnivora > Canidae > Canis > Canis lupus. Next base: position 28,367,741 of record NC_049231.1, read on the forward strand.
CTGTGGTGCCTTCAAAAGTGGGGTCCCCCAGGCAGTTGAGCTGCGGAGCCTGTGCCCTGCAAGCTGAGGGTGCGGGGAGGTTGGTTTGCAGTGAGCGCTGTGAAGATGCGTTGGGAGTGGCGGTGGGGGTGGGAGCGGGGAAAGGAGAGGCAGTTAGAGGGACCAGCGTTCGATGCACCTGGCGGTTTGGTGCTGGGAAGGGAGGAGGCCAGCTCAGGAAGCAGGCTAGTCCAACCCCCAGGAGTCCTCCGTGGGCTCTGTCTGGCCCTGGCCATTAGAGAAGCTTCTGGATTCCTCTTCGGAATACCTCTGAGAATCTGATGGATATGCTCCATCGGACACACCCCAGTTCTATTCCTGGCTCGGTCACATTCTGTCACATGACCCCTGAGCCTCAGTTTCCTTGCCTGCAAATGGAGAGGAAGGGGCTGGCTCTGCGGAGAGCAGGAGGGGCTGTGTGCATGGCTGAGGGGGGAGCTGCCCGACCAGGGCCGGAGGGAAGGTTCAGAGATGGAGGCGGAGCTGCTCCTGCGGGGCTTCGAGGCCAAGATGAAGAGTCCAGTTCTGATCGGGAAGGCCCTGGGAACTACTGGAGGCTTCATAGGGCCAGCTGCCAAGAGGTGGCCTGACTGGGCTTTGGGCAAGATCATCCCGGCTGCTGAGTGGAGAACGGGCTGGAGGGGTCAGGAGTGGAAATGGGGGTGGGAGGCAGTCAGATGGCTTCTGTGGACCTGGCTCAGGGGCAGGTGAGGGCCGCTGGGACCGGGTTGAGGGCAGAACAGAGCCACCTGCCCCCCACCTGCTCGGCCTGCCCGCTCAGCCCTCACCTGGCTTCGACACCTAGCTCGGGCACCTGGGGCACCTTTGCTGTCAGTCGGGGTGAAGCCCACTGACAGCTGAGGCGAGCACCTCCAACCCCCAGCCCTTCCCTTCTTGCTCCTGTTACAGTTCAGTGTGGTTTGTCTGGGGCGTGGGGAGCAGGGCCTTCAGCTGCCAGCTAGGGCTTCACATCCTCTGGTGCATTCTTGTAGGAGAGGGGGAGAGGGAGGAGGGAGAGAGGGGGGAAGAGGAGAGGGTAAGGGGGAGATGGAGAGAGGGGAGACAGGGAGAGGGAGAGGGAGGGGGGAGAGGAGGGCAAGGAGACAGACCCACCCACACAGAGGAGGCACAAAAGGGGTCTTAGCCCAGGGAGTAGGACGGAATCCCTCCCACCGTACCTCGCTGGCGGGTCACGTGGCCCCACCGGCCTCCCAGGGAGGCTGAGAGGTGGACCCCAGCAGATGCCCAGGAGTTGGGGCCCGATGGGTGACGGGGATGCCCCCACCTCTCTCTACCACCATGTGCCCACCCCTGCATGCTCCTACAGCCATCAGATTCCAGCTGGAAGATGCGGACAACAGGGTTGACACTCTCGCGTGGCCGCCCCTGCCGCTCCACCTCAGGGTTCCCGGCCTGAGTCCCAAGGCAAGAGTGCAACCCCCTGGGCCTGGGTGGGGGCTGCTTCAAGCTGCCTCGGCAGGCGGAGGCCACACGTGGATGCACTGCGCCCCTTCCTGCCGGGCCCGTGGCTGGTGAGAGCCACCCCCTTCTGCCCCTGGGCCTGGGCCAGTGGGCTCAGGCTCCTCCACCTTGCTCTTGGGGCATCTGGGCTGCTCAGTAGATGTTTGCCCATTGGATGGGGAATGAGAGAAGAGAAGAAGGATGGAGGAGGACCGTGGCAGAAAGGCTGTGCAGGGCAGGCCAAGGCCACCCCCACGGCCAGGCTGCTGGCAGTGGCTGCTTATCGCAAGCTGGGTCTGTGACTTCTCACTTTGCCTGGGGATATATTTTTTCTTTATATATTTTTAAATACAGTTGTTTTTTATTTTTTTTTTAAAGATTTGTTTATTAGTGAGAAAAAGAGCATGAGCAGGGGGAGCAGCAGAGGGAGAAGGAGAAGCAGGCTCCCCACTGAGCAGGGAGCCTGATGCAGGGCTCGACCCCAGGACCCCAGGATCATGACCCAAGCTGAAGGCAGGTGTCCAACCAATTGAACCACCCAGGTGCCCTTTTTTAAAAGTTTTAACTGAAGTCATTTTGGGGGCAGGAAATATGTTCAGGTGGTACCGATGAATCTACAGTGAAAACATCTTCCTACCCCTTCCTGGCCTGGCTTTCCTTCCTGGGAGAACCAACATTCCCAGTTTCTTGAGAAGCTTCCAGAAACACTTTAGGCTTGATAAATCTCGGCTATTCTTTTCATCTTCGCTGTGGTTGTGTTTATTACCCACTCCTGCAGCCGGAAAGCCTTGCTCTAGGGAGAGGAGAGGTGGGGTTATTGTGAGTCCACTCGGCGCAGGGACGGTTAGAGCCCTAGGGACACACATCCCGCAGAACCATCCTGCCTCCTACTGCGGGGTGCACATTGCGTGGGAAGGGAGAGTCTGCACGCAGGCTCTAAAGAAGGCCTCGCTCTTCCCAGGGATGCAGCCCTCTTGCTTCTGCTTCTACTCAGAAGGGAGCCCACTGACTCTCCTCTCAGGGCCCGCAGCGCTGCCCCTTAACTCCATGTGGACAGGAGGTTCTTTGGACCTGGGCTCTGACTCGCCTCCTGCCTGCCCCATCCCCTTCTTCTAAAGAGAGAGCAGCTTATGAGAACACCTGCGCCCCCCCACCCCGTGCCCCCTCCCCCGCCACAGAAGCAGGGTCATTAAAGTCAGGAGAAAGAGAACGCAGAGCTTCTTCTTCTTCTGGTTGCTTCTTCTGGATAGAAACTCCTGGGCCCCTGGGCCTGGGACACTGTGCATGACACTTTCTAAAGAGCGACCCACAAGGTCTCATCATTTGAAAAAAAAGTCCTGAGCAGCGGTGGGTGGGGATGGAAGGATTAGGGAGCCATGACTTGAAAGGAAAAGGAAGGTTCTAGAACGTTCAATAAAATGGCCATTGAATTATTTGCAACCCCTTGGAACATGGTCCCCCTCTGAATGCAAAACTAAGCAAGGGGCTCCCTGAAGGCTGAGCTCTCTGCAGGTCTCAGAGAGGTGGGTGGGATGGGAGTGAGCAGCACGGAGACACCTAAAAGGTCGTGTTTGTGTAGGGCCCGGGTGTTAGTGGGTGAGTGTGTGTGTGCGCGACTGGATCAAGGTGTCAGAGTGGCCTGTGTGAGATGGGCTGGGTGGTGTAGGAGGGGAAAGAAGGCGCTGAACCCCCCTAGGCTTCTATATGCAGCAAGGTGCCTATTTGAGAGTGATGGGGGGGTGTGCATGTGGGCGCGGGCGTGTGCGTGTGTGCGTGTGCGTGTGCTGTCAAGACACCCACGGTGCCCCACCTCCCCCAGTGGAGGAGGGAGATCTTTATCTGGCCCCTAGGTGCTTCAGGAGTTTCAGAGTTTCTCACCAGCCTGTCTCCCCGTCCCCACCCCAGGCCTTGCCCCCTCCATCCTCTGCACAGGAAGTGGGCTGGCCCTGGGGTTTTAGTGTTTGCCGGCCTCCTCAGCCAGCTGCTACCTGGGCTGCCGGAGTGGAGGAGTCGGCGCAGGGCCCCAGGGAGATGGCTGCGGACCCAGCAGTGGAGAGATCCCAAAAGAGCGCGCTGCGGTCCCATGTCTCAGCCAGGTGACTTTGCCCTCACCCCTGCCCCTGTCTGGTTTCCGGGTACCTGGGGGCTCCCTCTTGGCCCTGCCATCAGCCCCTGGGCTGGAAGTGGTCATGGGACACTGCTGAGCTCTCACTTAGAGGCCCCAGGAGGTTCGGCCTGAACCCCCATCTCCCGACTCTCTCATCCCCAGCCCTATCTTGAAATCCCTCAAGGATGAAGTGGTCCTGATCTCATGGCTTTTGCCTTCTTGAGAAAAAAGCTGGCCCCTAGTTCTGGGCTATTCCTCCTTCCCAGCCCAACCCTGGGGAGGCTGGGGGCTGCTCTGGGATGAGGGGGACTCCCAACCCAAAAGCGGTGAGGAAAGAGATAGGACGGGGAGGGGGGAGGCCAGCTAAGCCCCAGAGGGCAGTGGGGTGAGGGGTGGGGGGACACGCAAGCCCCCACCCGGCGGCTGTGGATGGCAGGGAAGCACCCCTCTGTAAAGTGCTCCTTGGGAGGCTGTGGGGTGGGAAAGGGGTGAGGGGGTCCTCTGAGACCTAGCCCTGAAATGGGGTTTCCTCCTCTTTGGGAGCCATGTGAGAGGGCAGGTCTGTAGGGTCTCCAGGCCCCACTGGAGGGGATGGGACTCCATTTCTGGGGCTGTCCTCTCTCCTGGGGGAATGAGGCCTCCCGCCCTGAACTGTTTTCGGAGCACCTCACAGATGGGGTGGCTGAGGGGCAGAGCCACCCCCTGGGGTCCCCTTCCTTACCCCACAGCTGGGGAGATGCTCCTGGAGGTAAACAACATGCCCCCCACCCCTGTGTGTGGGGTGACCAGGAGGACGAGGGGAGATGGTGCCCATCAAGGCCAGCGGTCTGCATGCCGGCCTCCTGCCTCTGGTCCCCCCGAACCCCTCTGGGGCACCCCACGGCCCACAGCATCAGCCCCGCGGCGGCAGTGGCGGGAAGTCAGGCGGTACTGACCCAGTTCAGCCCCCGCTCTGCCCCACTCTGGCCTGGGCGACAGGCTTACCAGCCTCGGCTCCTCCTCATCTGAGAAAAGGAGTCATAATGGTACCCACTCCCAGGGCCGCTGTGGGGACTAAGTGAGCTGCTCTCTGTGGGGCGCTAGGGACCCAGGCACAGAGTGAGAGGCGAGTATTAGTCACCACCCCCGTCATCACCCCTGTCACCATCGTCATCCTCATTGTCATTATCATCTCCTCACTTGAAATCAGATGACGGGCTTTGAGTCCAGCTCTCTGGGCAGTGCTGAGCTCAGTCTTGGCATCTATGAAAGGGGGGTGATGACAGCCACCTTCCAGGGTTGCGGTGAGGACCTAATGAGTCAGTGAGCGCGGCTCTGCCGCTGTGAAAGGGCAGGCTGCGTGGGTGTGCGTGAGAACCCGGGCCCCGCCGTGCTTGCACCCAGAGGTCCTGCTCCTTCTCCCTGAGGCTGGGCCCGTGGCCTTGAGCAGGACCCCTAACCTCCCTGAGCTTCCTCAGTTCCTCGCTCTGCTGGGGTGGGGGGCGCAGCCCCGTGTGGGCTGGGGGCCCTCCCTGCCCCCACCAGCTCTGGCACAGCCCGTTCTCTCCTCTCCCTGCGCCCTCTGCAATCCTGATGTACATCGCGGCACCTTTCTGCTGTGAGCGGCAGGGAACTTATTCTAGACGATGCTTCTGCTCTAGCCGGCTCGGCTCACGTCTGCGGGGGCTGTGGTTTCGCCTTGACCTTCCTGTGCTCTTGCATGCCTTTGCCCCAACCCTCCTACCCATCCTGAGGCTCGATACCAAGTCCCGTCCTGGGCATGGGGTTGCGGTGCTCGCTGGTGCTGACCCGAGGTGACACCCTGCAGGAGATTGTTGGTGCCCATGCTAGAGGGCCATGACTGAGTGAGTGGGGGGGGTCCCTTGGGGGTCCCAACCCTGTGCCCTGTGCTGTGGAAAGAGGCAATCAACCCCGCACCCTGTACTCCCGCTGGGGAGCTCACCCTCCTGTGGGGATGGTGGTCCAGGCAAAGAGCCGAGAGGTACCTCCCTGGGCTCCTTCTCGAACCCCAGCCAGACCCCTGACAGTTGGCCTGCGCCCTTGCTGGGCCCTGACTCCTCAACTCCAGGACAGGGAGGCTATGGGCCTTCTTCTGAGGCCAGTGCCTGGGACAGGGTCTGGGCAGAGCCAGAGCGTGTGAGGGAACGTGTCCTGGGGGCGAGCGAGCAGCAGATGAAATCCTAGCCCTGCCTCTTCTGGGCACCTGACCTTGGCGGGTTAGGAGCCTCAGTTTCCTCATCTGTGTAAAGGGGACAATAAAAGCACCCGCCCCTCCCCAAGCTGCTGGGGAGAGAAGATGATGTAGTGTGTGTAAAGTGCTGGGCACAGTGTGAGTGCTCCGTACACCCCAAGAGGTTGGCCGTGAGGTAATCAGTACACATGGACTGACCATGTCAACCGTCTCGGTGGGCGGGAAGGTGCAGTCGGAGAAGCTACAGGAGCCCCTGCCTGGGCTCTGGGCGGTCTGCTCTGGCTCACATCCCACATCTGCTTCTTTTTTTTTTTTTTTTTTAATTTTTGTTTATTTATGATAGTCACAGAGAGAGAGAGAGGCAGAGAGACATAGGCAGAGGGAGAAGCAGGCTCCATGCACCGGGAACCCGATGTGGGATTCGATCCCAGGTCTCCAGGATCGCGTCCTGGGCCAAAGGCAGGCGCTAAACCGCTGCGCCACCCAGGGATCCCCCACATCTGCTTCTTATCAGCTGTGTGGCCTTGGCCAGTTACAGCACTGTGCCTCAGTTTCCCCGCCTGAAAATGCAGATAATAAGAGTATCTCCAATGGATGTGCTTCTTGCTTCATTTAAAGAGTTTAAGACAGCCTGGCATCTAGGAGCCTCCTGATGCCACTTTCAGGGGTGACTAGGGAGCAGCAGGGCCAAGAGGAGGCAAGCCCTAATCCTGGCTCTGTGCTGACTACCCCACGTAGACTAGAACAAATCTTTCCTTTCCCTGGGCTTCAGTTTCCTCGGCTTTTGAACAAGGGGTTGGGCTCGCTCAGGGAGAGCGAGTGTGTGACAGTGTCTGACAGAGTGTGGGTCCCCGAATCCCCGAAGGGAGGGAGTATGCGTGGGCCCGAGGGGCCAGCAGGTGCAAAACGCCGAGGCTGGCTGGTGCTGCTGGGTGGAGAGCAGACTGGGGCACCCTGAGAGGGGCAGGGACCTGGAGCAGGTGTTCACTTGTGCTTTCTTCCCCTCTTCCCCCCTCTAGGGCTCCCTTCCCCGGCTCCCACCCGTGGATATGATGGCAGCTCCTGCTCTGTCCTCCTGTCTGCCCCTCCTTGTCCTCTTCCTGCCCCTGGCCATCCTTCAGGCATCCTCAGTGGTGAATGGTGAGGACCCCGGCACCTGGACAGCTGTGCTTTCTCTTGGCAGGTGGACAAACCCCTGTCGGATCCCTTTCAGGACCCCTGCTTCTGGGCAGAGGCCCATCAACTGGGGCAGGAGGCTGGGGAGGGAGGAGGCGAGGGCAATGGGACCAGAGATCAGGTGCACCACTTTCCCCCTTGGCCCATCTGTCCTGTCCCTGCTGCACCCCTGTGTCTCCTCCAGCCAAAGGAAGACCCTGGCTTTTCATGCCTGCCCTGCCTCGGCCTGCCTGAGGGACCTTGCAGGCGCTGGGCTCAGTGTTGTCCTCTCTGAAATGGATCCACTGAGTTCTTTGCTGCCCACCAGGGCTGCCCACCTCCTCATCTGGCAGGCACAGGATGCAGGGAGCAGGGAGCAGGGAGCTGGGTGGTGGGCGGGCCCCGGAGGTCCCTAGGTACCCCCCAGCCAGCAACTCATGCCTCGTCTTGTCAGCAGACACTTCCAAGCTCACATGCTTCTACAACTCAAAAGCCAACATCTCCTGCATCTGGAGCTGGGATGGGGACCTTCAGGCCACATCCTGCAAGATCCATGCTCAGCCAGATAGACGGTAAGTGTGGGGGGTTGACCAGCAAAGCTGCAGCGTCTCAGGATGGGGGGCTCTAATCACTGACGTTTAGACTCTTAGAATTCTTTCTAATAGACTCCAAGATGCTGCACTTGAGAATTTGGATTGATAGGACCCACGGACTCTGGTATCACAGAAGACTGGAAAACACAGGAGTTAGAAGTTTAGACTCCTGGAACCAGGGCGGGAGGGAGGACTGGGGGTCCAGGCTTTGGTGGAGGGGCCGGGGTAGTTTGGGGGACACTGGGCTGTGAGACTCCTGGGCCATAGTTAGACTCGACATTAGAAGCACGCAGGGGGAAGAAAGAGGGCTCCCCAAGCTTTTTGAGAGACTCCTAGGGCAGCTGTGGGGACAGGGGCCTGGGGCATGGTTGGGATTCAGGAATAGGGTTGCTGTGATCCAAATGTGGCAACAGCAAAGGTGGCTTGCAGTTTGGCTGTGGTCTTGGGTGGGTGGTGATTCCACAGGGTTCCAAAGGCTTCATCCAGCCTCATGGGAAGACTGGAGGGCTTTAGATGGGGAGGCCAACATGTCCTGGACTGCTTGTTTCTAGAAGATCACTGTGGCTACTGCGGGGCCAGGCTGGGCAGGGTAGAAAGAGGCGCTGGTGATGGGAAGTGGAGCAGGTGGGGAATGGGTGCCTCTCCCGAGGTCGGCATAGAGCCCGGCACAGGCTGGCCTTGCTGCAGCGGGGGCCATCCCGAGGGCCAGCTCTGGGGGTCCCTCCTTTTGTCCTAAGGAGTTTCTTTTGCCTTGACAGGCCTTGGAACAAATCCTGTGAGCTGCTCCCTATGCGACCGGCATTCTGGGCCTGTTACCTGATCCTCGGATCCCCAGATGTGAGTAGTGGGAGCTGAGAAGAGAGCCCAGGGTGCAGAGGGGTGTCCTTCCAGGGGCAGAGCTGGGGCCCAGTGAGCCCAGTGGCTTTGGCTCTGGGCTGCAGCACAGGGGGCTGCCCCGGGGGCAAGAGAGGTGGGAGGAAGAAGAGCAGCGTCCAAAGGCCAGAGCTCAGACTGATGGTGTGGAGGAGGGTATCTGTGGTGCAAGGGGCTCGGCCATTCGGCCTCTTCTCCCCCATCTCCCCCATGCTTTGTGGGTCCTGTGACACTTCTGTACTCCTCATCAGGTTGGGGAGCGCCCACCAATAACACCCTCCTCAGACTCTTCCAAGGTCTTGGCAAGTGCAGGGCAGTGTGGGCTTAAAAGCATGGATCCTGGAGCTGGCCTGGGTGCCAGCCCTGGCTCCATTGTCACAGAAGCCTGGTGACACTGGGCAAGTGCTGAGTCCCAGGCTTCCCTTCTCGAAATGGCAATAACGATGGCACCTGTGTCATAGTGTTCTGTGGGTTAAAGCACCTGACGTGCCACCCACCACAGAGCATGCACTTGACTTTATAGCCTGTGGATCCCTATGACTTTGTGGGTGGGCACCAGCGCTATCCTCTTCTTCCCAATGAGGAAACAGGCCCAGAGAGGCGCTGCCAGTGGTGGGCAGAGCTGGGATTGAACCCTCTAGATGGGTGTGCAGCCGTGTCCATGCGGGTGGGCAGCACATCACCATCTGTCACGCCCTGCTTGGCAGCGGCAGGCAGCAGGGATGCCCACACCACAAGTTCCAGCCATCATCAGCTCATACCCATTTGTAAGTGGCAGGAGGACGTGGAGATGGGCTCACATGGCGGGGCTGATTCAGGCGCAGCCTCTGGAACCAGTCCCTGCGAGGTCTGCAGGGGGTCTGGCTTCAGGACCTGTCCCCACCGATTCCTAGCTGTGTGACCTCAGGCACATCCCTAGCCACTCTGAGCTTCAGTCTTCTCAGCTCCAGGGTGAGAAGAGTGACAGTGTCTGTCTCGTAGGGTGTTGAGGGAATTAAATGAGACAACATGTGACCAGCACGCAGAAGTGCCTGGCATGGAGGACAAAGCATTCCTGGCACCTCTATGATCTGTGACCTTAGCAAGACCTACCATTATTATCTGGAAGCATCAGCCCCCCGCACCGCCAGCAGCTGAGGGAGGCAGGGGCAGGCCCCCAGCAGCGGGGAGATGGGAACTGCACCCAGCTCAGGTTCAAGGTTTGCTCATGGTGGGCCCGTGCCTGGGCTCCCGGACCTGAGAACGCCGCCCCCTGTGAGCCGTAGGCTGCTCCCTCGGCCGCCCTGGGTCAGGCGTCACGGCCCCGGCCTGCAGTCTCCGTAGGGCAGTGGCTGCAGAGGCCTGGGTTTGAATCCGGACTCCTCTGCTGACCGGATGCGTGACTTTGAGTTTCTCCCCTGCCGTAGGAGGACGGATGGCTCGAAGAATCAGCCAGACAAGTGTCTGGGGCACCCGAGCCGTGCCTGCCCACAGGGGATGCTCAACACCTGACCATTTCCTTCCCCAAAAGTCAGGGTTGGGGGTGTGGGGGAGGGGAAGCGTTCACCCTCAAAGCTGGTGCACAGGTAGTTTTCTCGGGGGCTCATCCGGCTCGCACGCCTTTGCGCTGGGGGGCTCCCTCCCTCCCACGGCAGCTCACTTCACCTCAGGCCCCGGGAACATTCAGCTGTCTGTCTCTGTAAGTGAAGTTTCAGCGGCAGGTGCCATCAGCCATGCGCAGTCTCCCGCGGGTTGTGTCCGGCTGCTTTCACAGGAGGCAACGACTTGTGACCGAGACCGTTTGACCTGCAAAGCTAGAAATATTTACTCTCTGCACCCCCTCACAGGAAAACTTGGGCGACCCCGCCTTGGCGGGTGGGGCTGGTCGAGGGGCTCCACTTTTGCTTCGGTCTTGGCCTCCCCCGGCCTCCCCACCCTCCATCCCTACCTCATCCCTCCCTTGCAGGCTCAGAGTCTGACCTCGGCGGACGTTGTCGGCATGAGCGTGATGTGCCACGAAGGGGAGAGGTGGAGGATACTGATGACCCAGGACTTCAAGCCCTTTGAGAACCGTGAGTGAGGAATTGGGCAGGGGTGGGGGGGTTGGGGGGGACCGGAGCGGGCTGGGAGCCTCCTGCCCTGCCTTGCCCTCTGGGATCCTCCCTGTCCTGGTCTCTCTCTGTACCCACGTGTGACCTCTGGCTGTCCGCTGCCCTCGGAATGTAGTCCTGGCTCCTTACCCTGGCACTCAAGGCTCGGGAGCTGGCCCTGGCTTCCCAATCTAGCATTCCTGCTCTCGTGGCCTATATTGCTGCCACAACCAAAGGCCGGCTCCCTGAATTCAGCTTGCCCAACCATGCCTCTGAGCCCTTGTACTTGCCGGTGCCACAGCCGGGAAGGCTCTTCCCGCCAGGAAAGTTGGTACTCACCCTTCAAGGCTCAGGGAAGAGTCTCCTCCTCCAGGAAGCCTTCCCAGACTCTCCCGGTCCCTTGTACTTCCTCCTTCAGGGTATTTATCTTCTTTCAGGGTTCTCACTGCCTGATTATGGCTACAGCACGTTTCCCTTACTGGGCTGTGAGCTCCCTGAGGGCAGAGTGTCTGTCATCCCTATGTCTCTACTCAAAGTAGCCAGCACCAGGCCTTCACGGGGCTGTGCTCTGGGAGGGTTTTCTGAGTGACTGGGTGCCCAGCTCCACCCCCAGGCCGTGGAGGCCATCTCTCAGGAAGACAGGGCAAGACCTAGGCAGGGCTTTCAATGCAGCCCTGCCCTAACTGAATGGGATCTGCCCAGCAGATCATTTTTGCCCAGCGAGAATGGGGAAAATCGGTGAAGACCCGGGTTGTAGTAAGGAGTCTGTGAGCCAGACACAGAAGCTGCTTAGCACACGCTCAGTAGACATTTACTTAGTGTTATTTGTCTAGTTCTACAGAGTTCCAGAATTCTAAAAACTTAGGTCTGTTTAATGTCAGGATCATAAAATCTTATAATCCCATAAGATCACTGAAATTCAATTAAATTACATGAGATGATCCATGTTAAAGCTCTCAGATCCATTCTGGATGCAGAGAACAGCTGCCTTGTTTTGTTTTGTTTTGTTTTTTGTTTTTTCTTTCTTTTTAAATACAGCAGATACTTAATCTAGGACGTGCCAGGTAGTGTTCCAGGCACCAAGATTACAAAAGAACACAGTCCCTGCCCTCAGCGAGCTCACACTCTGGTGGAGGAGACAGAAAATGAAAAAAGAGCCCCAAATAGATGTTTGACATGTCAGGTGGTGCAAGTGCTGGGCAAGAAAATAAAATAGGTGTGTGTGTTGGAGGGGCAGGTAGAGAGCTGTGGATGGTGGGAGAAGGGTTCTGCAAGCAGGTGAGGATCCCTGGGGGAAGGGCACCTGGGAGGGAGAAAGAGCAGGTGCGAAGGTAGTGGTGGGAGCCCTTCTGAGCTTCATCCCCTTAGCATCGTGACCCAGCGTCCCCCAAGCTCGCTGTCCCTTCCTCTCTCCTGCCTCCAGTTCGCCTGATGGCTCCCAATGGCCTCCAAGTCGCTGACGTCGGGACCCACAAATGTAACATAACCTGGAAAGTCCCTCAGTCCTCCCACTACATCAAAAGATACCTGGAGTTCGAGGCTCGGAAGAGGTCCCCAGGCCACAGCTGGGAGGTGAGCGCTCCACCCGGCCCCCACCTGCCCCGGCCCCTCCCTCATGTCCTGGTCACCCTGTCCATCCTTCACTCCGCAAGGCCACAGCAGCCCCAGGCAGCCCCAGCCACTCCTCTGTACTGGCACCTCCAGCCTCCCCTCCTGGGATGTGCCCCCCCCCCACAACCTGGGGGTCCTAGCTGGAGGGGGGGTGCCAGGCTGGCCCCGGGGCAGGATTTTACCTAGCCACGAGGCAGGTGATTGGCCTCGGAGATTTCAGGGGCCCCGGGAAGCCACCTCTCCAGTGTGGTCCACATCCCCCAGGGTCTCCCACTTCCCCAATCACTGTTCTCCCATATTTGCTCGCTCAACACTTACTGAATATTTACTACCCGCTGGGTGCTGACTGGGCGCTGGGTGCTGGGGAAGCGGGTGGAGGGCAAAACTGGGAGCTTCCTGCGTTCAGGAAGCCCACATGGAGGGGAGTGGGAGACGGTCTGCAGAGGCAGAGATTGGAGACTACGGGACATTGATACATGCTATCAAAGGAAATGAAATGGGATTGCACATTTGGGGGGGCCTGGGACAGGCTGCTTGGGACCCAGGGAGCCTTGTGAGATCTGAGGCTTAAGAAGGAGCCAACCCTGCACAGATCTGGGGGACGGTTTCCCAAGCAGAGGAGACAGATGCTGTCAAGACAAGATGCGCACCGTGTGTCTGAGGAATGAGGGGAAAAAAGCAAAAAGAGTGACCCAGTGGTGGGAGAGGTCTCTGGGAAAATGCTCTTTCTGGTTAGAGCGTAGCAGAGTTGGGAGCACGGAGACCAGCTCCTGCCTGAGCCTCGGGAAGGGCAGAGGGGAGAAGGGGAAGTGTCCAGAACTGGTTCCGCAGGTGGAACCAGCAGGTTGGCAGCTGGCTTTGGTGCCTGGGGGATGAGTGAGGGGCTCAGGATGCCCTTGTGGTTGGGGGCCCCAGCACTGAGTAGTCAGGGAGCCTATGTAGGATTGTGGAGGAGACTGGCTGGGGGAGGAGGGTGGCTGAGGGGGTGGGAGGAAGGTGCTACTGCTCACCTCCCAGTCACCCTGCCATGGGAAGGGAGGCGGCCACGGGGACCCCTCTGCTCTGACAGCTCCCCCCGCCCGTCTCTGCCCCAGGAGGCCTCCCTGATGGCCCTCAGGCAGAACCAGCAATGGATTTCCCTAGAGACACTCACTCCAGACACCCTGTATGAATTTCAAGTGCGGGTCAGGGCCCAGAGAGGCAGCCACAAGACTTGGAGCCCCTGGAGTCAGCCCCTGGCCTTCAGGACGAGGCCTGCAGGTACCAGTGGGCAGAAAGGGTGGGACGGAGCTCAGGTGGGAGGGGGTGGCTGGGGTGTGACCTGGGGCAGCTGGTGGGGGAGGCCTGAGGGTGGGGGGTACAGGGCTCACCTGCTATTGTTAGCTCACTCAATGTGACCCTGCAGGGGGAGCAGTGTGGTCAAGGGAGGGGGGGCTGTTCGCACCTGGAAGCCTCGGTTTTCTCATCTGTAAAAAGTGGGTACTGTGCTCCCTGGCAGGGCGACTGTGATGAGGCACACAATGCCCCCTTGTTGGCCTGACACATGGCTGGTCTGCTGGGCCAGCCGGGACCTGCGAAGGCCTTGCTTGGGTCAGCGGTCAGCCTGTGCTAACCCTTCTCCTTGCTTCTCCTCCCACCCCTGGGCAGCCCGAGGGAAGCAGTCTCTGCCCTTTCCTTGGTTCGGCCACATCATCATGGGCATCACCGGTGCCTTTGGCTTTATCATCTTGGTCTACTTATTGGTCAACTGCCAGTACATCGGGCCGTGGTAAGAGCCCTCCCTGCCTGCCCCTTCGTGCTCTCATCTGACACGCACGCACCCCCTGCCAGGCCAGGCTCTGGGCCCAGCCCCCTGCTCCGACACACAGTACTCCCTCGGCCTTCCCCCAAGTCCTCCCTGCCTAACGTCTGGCCTTTTCTGTCACCCATCCTCAAAGATGGAACCCCACAGAACCAGCCTGAGGGGAGCCGGGGAAGGAGAGCCCCATGGAAGCCCTGCCCAGAGCATTACTCTTGGGCATGGAGGATGTGTGTGTGTGGGCACGTGTGTGTATGTGTGTGGGCACGTGTCAGCTGTCGCTGTGTGTGTGTGTGTGTCCTCATGGATCTCTCTAGGTCCCGGCATTCATTTGTTTATTCCTTTATTTGTTGAGCCCCAGCTCAGTGCCAGGCCTGGCGCCGAGTGCTGGGAATACGGGGGCAAGCCACACGCATGTGGTTCCACCTTCATGGAGCTCACGGTCCCGTGGGAGAAGGAGGATGTCTATTAATCATACACAAATACAATGACACACCATAGTAGGATGGTAACGGAAGGTACCAGTGGACTGGAAGCAGACAACGGGGAGAGGAACCTTGGATGAGGGGTGGCTGGCAGAAGCATGCCCAAGGGAGTGACGATTCCCTGGAAATCTGGAGGACTAAGCAGGCAGGTGGAGGGGACGGGGAGTGCACCCCCAACAGAAGAAACAGGGTGTGCAAAGGCCCTACATGGGAAGGAGTAAAGAGCACGACAGCGGCTGAGGTGTGGCTGGAGACCAGAAGGGGGTGAGGAGAGGGCTGACCTGAGTCTGAACATCTAGGGGGGCAGCCAGGCTTTCTGGGGCCTTGAGGCCAGGACTGCATTTTGAGGCAGGTGCATACAGAGACCAAGGCACTCAGCTTGACAAGTGGAGCATGGGCTCGAATGCAGCCCCCCACTCACTCCACCCATAAAACCAGGTGCCCTTGGGCAGTGCACTGCCTGAACCACCATCCATGACAGCCTGGACTAGGAGACCCACAGTCCGGCCTGTCTCCTATCTCCCTCCTCCTGGTTCTCTCTAGCCCAGACACCTGGCTCTGTGTGGCCCCTGACCACTCTGGCTGCTGTGGTCCCCCACCCCACATCCTTCTCTAGCACAGCCCTCTGCTTTTTGTTTCCACAGAATGAATGGTCATGTTGCACAGGTGGTTCGTGTTGGTCTCCTCGTTAGAATGTCAGCTCCTTGAGATCAGGGACCTTCTCTGTCTGTCATCCTTGTGTCCCCAGGACCCAGCCCAGTACCCCCCGTTACAGGGCATCCGCTTGATGCTGATCCAGCAGATGGCTGTGGACTGGCTCTGTGCCCTACCTTCAGGGCTGCGGGGAGCTGGCAGGACACCGGGGCCCCTTCCCGACTCATCCTCCTCCCCTCCCCCCTCCCCTGTTCAGGCTGAAGAAGGTTCTGAAGTGCCACATCCCAGACCCCTCGGAGTTCTTTTCCCAGCTGAAGTCAGAGCACGGAGGAGATTTCCAGGTAGGAGTCGGGACGGAGGGTGGGCAGAGGTGTGAGTGGGTGGTGGTGGCACAGGAGTCCACTGACACTTCTGTGTTTTTTTAAGATTTTTTAAATTTATTCAAGAGAGACCCAGAGAGGGAGGCAGAGACACAGGCAGAGGGAGAAGCAGGGTCCCTGCAGGGAGCCCAATGTGGGACTCGATCCCGGGACTCCAGGATCTCACCCTGAGCTGAAGGCAGACGCTCACCCCTGAGCCACCCAGGGGCCCCTGAGGTTTGCGCTTCGTGAAAGGAGACAGATCCTGGAGTGAGCGGCCCCTGGGCTGGGTGTGGGCCCGTTTGCCAGCTCTGGCCCCAGCCCTCTCTGGCTGAATGGTGCCCCCGGCTGGGCCAGGCTGCACGGGCTCTCGTCCGGCTCCGGCCCTCCTGGCTGTGTGGCCTTGGGCACGTTGTAGAACCTCTCTGTTCTGATTCCTCACTTGTCAAATGCGGAGGGAAATAGCGTTACTGGCGTGGGCTGAGCGCACCGCCCGGCACACGGTGAGGGCTCAAGGGGCCTGAGCGGGAGTCGCCGTCGCCAGGCTGGGCTGACCCAGAGGGACTTGCCAGCTCTCCCCGTCCCACCGTCTTCGCGGGCAGTGCTGTCTCCTGTCCTGCTGCAAAAATCGTCTAAACGAGCTCCATACCTTCTCCCCAGTGGTAACAAGTCCAAGCCACTTCTCATCAATCGAAGCAGATTCACTGGAAAAGCGCCGGCCCAGATAGTAGTAACACTCTGAACCCCACTTCAACCTCAGTCGTCTCGCTGCCCTGAGCCCACACTTGCTTCAGGAAGGAAGTGTTGAGGGGGAACGGGGTTGTGGTGGGCTGCTTCTAGCACCCTCCCCTCCCCAGGCTCTCTAGATGGGGCGGAGGATGAGGTAGGGGTGGAGGGAGGACGGGAGGAGTGCTGAGGGACTGGAAAGCCAGACTTGGGCCCGAGCTGTCAAGAGTTGGCTTTGGAGTCCTCTACTATGACTGATCAGGGCTCCTTCTGGAATTCTTTGGAAAGCTCCCAAGACTGGGGATGGCTCACCTATAGCTCTCTTGATGTGGGGGAATGTGTCTCCTTAGATTCTTCCTAAAGCCCTAGAGGTGGTGAGCTCCCTGTCAACAGAGGCTTTCAAGCAAGCCTCGGCTGACTCTCTGTCAGAAGCAGAGCAGAAGGGATTCCTGGCTGGAGGCTGCATTAGATGCATCCTTGGTCCTCTTCTGGGGTGAAGTCTTTCTGATTTTATGGGACTAGGACATTTTGAAGGGGAGTGTGTTCCTTCCTGAGAGGTGCAAACCACTCCATGTTCCCATGGTCTCCATGCTTGCCCCAGACCAAGGGTGTGGGAGGGGCTATCCCAAGAAGCCCTGGGGGTACACAATGCGGTTGGGGGTCAGGGCGGCAAGGGGGACCCCATCCTCTCCTCTGCATCTGGGTGGGAGGCCTGCTCCTCTCTCCTACCCCAGGGCCTCTGGCTACCAGGCCACAAGGCCCACCGCCCTGCCCCAGGATGTGGGCGTATGCGTGCCAGTGTGTGAGTGGGAAGGGGGTCAGTATCTCCTTGCGCCCCCTCCCACCCCACTTCAGGGCATTGTGGACGGAGGCCCAGGCCCAGGCCCAGGAAGTTGCTGACCGCACACACCTCAGAGGGGGACTGGCAAGGCCCTGGCACACCAGGGGGGGTCACGGGCCTGGCCTCCCCGTTCCTGGCTGTGCCTCAGCACTGCTGCCCAGCCCTGCCCTCTGCCACGGCCCCTTCTAGGGCCAGACCGCCCACTGCCCCCACCCCTGACCTGCACCCTGTCCCTCTCTTCCCAGCCCACTGGGCACCAGAGTGTAGGAGCCATCGGGCCTGGTCCCTGTGCTCAGGGTCCCGCAGCCTAGGTGCTGAGGGCTCCCAGGACAAAGGGCTGTTGGGGTTCTCAGCCGCAACCCCTGCGATCCCCGTCACACCACCCTGACGGCCTGCTGTCCCTTGGGTAGCCTGCATTTCACCCCACAGTCTGCACTTCACCCCACAGCCTGCATTTCACCCCACAGCCTGCGCTTTGCCCCATATCCTACATCTCACCCCACACCCTGCACTTCACCCCACAGCCTGCATTTTACCCCACACCCTGCATTTTACCCCCACAGCTGCATTTTTACCCCATAGCCTGCATTTCACCCCACAACCTATGTTTCACCCCACAGCCTGTATTTCACCCATTTCACCTCACAGCCTGCACTTCACCCCACAGCCTGCGTTTCACCCCACAGCCTGCACTTCACCCCACAGCCACGTTTCACCCCACAGCCTGCATTTGTACCCCATTCCACCTTCATTCTCTTACTTGACATCTTCCTGCTGGCTCACAGTAGGGAAGTTAGGAAAGAGGTTGTGGGATTGAGGTCGAGAGAGACACAGTGGCCTGCCCGGGGTCACATAGTTAGCGAGGGCGAGGGCCAAAGCCGGAGCCCAGCTCTCCCTGCTCCAGACTCCGGAGCAACTGGCAAGTGCTCTGGTTGGTGCTCTCTTGTCTCCGCGGAGGGCGAAGGTGCGCGTGGCGGGTTGGGGCCACGGGCACGGGGTGGGAGAGGAGACTCGCAGGACCATCGGTCCCCACCGGAGATTTGTTCACGGCAGCCTGGGCCAGAGCTTGGCTGTGTGATCGGTGCCACGGCATGTCCCCCCTGGGCATCTGCGGAGGGAGCAAAACGTACCCCAGAGCCCTTTCTGTGCTGATTTGTACACTCGTGCCCGCCCCCGCCAGACGCATGAGGGTTCTCCCCCTGGCCTCTCCCCTCTTCGCCTAGAGCAGTGCAGGGCTCCCAGTAGGGGCTCAACCGACAGTTACTCCCGGAAACAACACCCCCCCCCTCCAGTAAGTGCGCTCCCGGGGCTGACCCAGAGCGTCCCCCAAGCCACTTAGTGGGTGGAGGGGTGGGACATGGTCAGGGAGGCCTGCCTGGAGGTAGCCGCCCAGAGTAGACTGTAGTTAGGAGTTGTTGCTGAGTCTGAGGGACGCATCCCGCTCACCTTCCGACCGCTCTTTCTCCCGGCAGAAGTGGCTCTCCTCGCCCTTCCCCTCGTCCTCCTTCAGCCCCAACACCCAGGCACCCGAGATCTCCCCGCTGGAGGTGCTGGACCGGGACGCCAAGGCCACACAGCTGCTTCTGCTGCAGCAGGAGAAGGTGCCCTCAGCCTCAACCGAGACTAGTGGCCACTCGCTCACCAGCTGCTTCACCAACCAGGGTTACTTCTTCTTCCACCTCCCTGATGCTCTGGAGATTGAGGCCTGCCAGGTGTACTTCACCTATGACCCCTGTGCAGAAGAGCCCCAGGAGGGCAGGCCTGGGGCGCCCGAGGGGTCTCTGCCCCCACCCCAGCTGCCTCTGCCAGGGGAGGACGATGCCTACTGCACCTTCCCCCCTGGGGATGACCTGCTGCTCTTCTCTCCCGGGCTCCTGGGTGGCCCGGGCTCCCCAGACACTGCCCTGGGGGGCGCTGGGGCTCGGGAAGAGAAGCTGCCCCCCTCTCTGCCAGAGGGAGTTCCCAGAGACTGGGCCCCCCAGCCCCTGAGGCCTCCCACCCCAGGAGTGCCTGACTCCATGGATATCCAGCCACCCCTGGAGCACGCACTGGGAGAAGCAAGAGAGGGGGTCTCAGCCCCTGGCCCCAGGGAGGGAGTGGGCTTCCCCTGGGCTACCCTTCCCGGTGGGGGCCAGCTCAGGGCCCCTACCTCCTGCCTGACTCTGAACCCCGATGCCTACCTGTCCCTCCAAGAGCTGCAGGATCAGGACCCAGCTCACTTGGTATAGAGGGACAACCATGCAGGTCGCATCCGGACGTCTCTGCCCAAGGGGCCCCCACCCAGCCCTTCACACTCCACTATTCACTTCCAAACCATAATTGCTGCTCGCTGGTCCTGTGGCCCAAGTCAAGAACTGCAGCAGGTGGGGGTGCTGTGACTCCCCCCTCCCCCTTCAAAGCCCCTCCCACGGCTTTTCCTCTGAGGCCCCATCCCTCCTCTCCAGCCCTGCAAGTACTCTTCAGGGAGCATTCTCGGGGGTTCTCCAGGGATCTTCACGGGGTCCTCCTCACTGGGGGCTTCCTGCCCCAGGCCCATCCTCTTTCACCCCTATCCACCGTAGCCAGAGTGCTCTCTCTGAACCACAACTATGGCTCTGCTGCCCCTTGTTTAAAACCCTGCCATGGCTCCCCCACTTCCCTCAGCACCACTTCTTGGCCGGGCTCTTGCCCCTCTGGCATCATGTTGGGACATTCTCCTCTGGAACCCTCCCAATGGTCCTACTGAGCCACCAGCAGCTCCCTCATGCACCCAATCTTTGCACACACTGCTCCTTGTACCTGCGGTGCCCCCTCCTCTCTCATCTAGGTGACACTCCCCTTACGTCTCAAGTGTCCTGCTTCCCTTAGAGGGAAACACTGCCTCCATTAACATGTCCCCGCTTCGAGATTCAGCGCTGGCAGGACAAGTTCTCAGGGTCACGGGATGGCTAGACAAAGAGGCCCTGTCACTTCACCCTTGGGATCTTTTGTGACCTCAGAATACTTAGCGACTGCATCCTTAACCACTGCAGCCCAAGTATGGACGCGAATGTCGGAAGGAAAGTGGGACACTGGCTCTGGACCTTTCCATAGCGGTTCCACAGATTCATAAGGCATGCTGCTGGAAAGCAAACCTCTCCTAGTGGCAGGTCTGATGCTGTCACAGGGGGTCTAGACTGCTGTTGGGGGGACCTCTTCTGCACCCTCTGCTGGAGGATCTCTTCAGCAGCTCAGGGGCTGGCACACCGCCTCCAGAAGGGCAACTCTGCTCACTGCACTTGACACAGTGCGCTTGGCACCCATCCTACTCCCTGGATGAATTAATGAACTATCTGGGGCCATAGTTGCTTGGACTCCCTGTGTACAGCTGCCTCCACACAGGGGACAGCATCCCCTTCTAAGGGCAAGACTCAGGCCGAGCCCCGTGCTCACTAGGTGCCAGCATGGCCATTCCAGCAAGAGGCTCATCCCCTTACGTGGCAATCCTCCCCCCAACACAAACATAGACACACGCAGCTGCCCCCTTCCTCCTGGGTGCTCCCCACCACCTCTCCATTTCCCTTGCCATCGTCCCTGGCACAGATCACCCCTGGGAGGCCTGTCACACCCTCCTCCCAGACCAGGCACCCGAGGCGCCCATACTTATAGGCCCTGCTCCTACCTGGTTGGGCGCCCGATGCAAGCCCACCCATCAGCTGACAGGCAGCCTACAGGCCGGCTTAGAACAGAAGCTCTGCCCAATCAGAGAGGCCCGGCCTGAAGTGGCCGATCAGATTGCTCTCAGTCTTGGGGCTGAGTTCAGGGAAGGAGGGAGGGTCCTGGGAGCAGGTGCTCGAGGAGAAGGTGCTCAGAGAAGCCTGGGGTGGAGGCCTTCAGCCCTGTTAGCAGAGGGGCATCGGGCCCTGCTACAGAGACTCCTCCTGCCACTGGGGCTACGGACTGTTCACTCAAGATTCTTGTTTTCCTTATGTCTGAAATAAACTCCCCTTTCCTGAGGTTGTCTGGGTCTTGGATCCTTCCCACCACAGAGCTTAATTACCTGGGCATCTCACTTCCCATCTCCTGCCATTCGATGCCATGTGTGCTGGGCCACCAAGCTCCTCAGTCCTGGCCTGAGCATCAGACCCCAAGCTCCGTGCCCGGGGAAACTGAAACCTCCCTGCGGGTCAGTTTCCACTTTGAAGAGTTCTTGGGGCAGTTACATTTCTCAAGCCTTGGTCATTTGTGTTAGACATATTGTCAATGACCTGTGTATGCGATCTCTGTTATTGTTTACTTAATATTTTTTCTTCAAATCCATTCACTTTTTTGTTTAAATACTTTTATTTAAGGAAAACTCCTTGTATTACTTCTGTAAATGGAAAAGTTGATATTCGCTATAAATAAAAGATAACTGTAAAAAGTGAATACAATAAACTGTAAAAGTGAATACAATGTCACAATTCATTGTCTGCTGGAAGTCCGCTCTTAGTTTACAGGGGGGATTACCAAGTGTTGGGAGGCTGTTGAAGACATGACATGCCAGTACCAAACAGTGAGAAAGCAAAAAGATTGGGGCGCCTGGGTGGCTCAGTGGTTGTCATCCCCCGGGCCCTGGGATCCAGTCCCACATTGGACTCCCTGCTGGGAGCCTGCTTCTCCCTCTGCCTGTGTATCTGCCTCTCTCTCTGTCTCTTGTGAATAAATAAATAAAATCTTTAAGAAAAGAGAAAAAAGAAAAAGCAAAAAGATTGTAAAAGGAATATCTTTTTCACTAGTAAGAGTCAGGTCTATCTCATTCTGTGTCTAGGCACCATCTGACATGGTCTCATGGGAAAATACAAATAAAATATATAAAACATAATTGATATGTATATTTACTATAATATAAATTAATATAATATAAACAGAATATAAAATAAATATAAATAAAATGAGTATATATATATATATATATATATATATAAATTTTAGTTCTTCAGTGCCTTTGACTCTGAATAGTTGGGCCAGATCATAGATGGCAGCAGATCATAGATGGCAGTATCTGGTATTCATAAAACTGCACCTGTGGCAGACATCACTAATCACTAATCACTAATCAATCGCAACCCACTGCAGACATTGCAGACTGATCACGGCTGTCCTTCCTGCAGTCTGAGTACAGCTTTACACCCTGTAGGCGGGTCCTGATTGATCATAGCTGACTCTTGGCAACATATCTGGTCCATATCATCCCTCATCCCCCTTCCACAGTGGAGGGGCTTCTCTTCCCAGACCCTGATTTTCCAGACAGGGTAAACTGAGGCTGAAGTGTTGAAGGCTGGAAAGCTGAGTGGGGCCTATGAACAGGCATATCTAGAGAACCCAGCCGTCCCCACCATGTCAGACGAGAGACTTGAGCTGGTGGTGAGCAGAATGAGGGGTTGCTTACCCCAGGTGGACTGATGGGCCAGAAGCCACAGCGTGACAAGTCCAGGGTGGATTAGAGTTTGTGCCTCGGGAGATGGGGCCAAGGAAGGAGCAGCTGGTGGGGGCAGAAAGGGTGAAGCAAAGACAGTCCTGCCTGGGTCAGATTGCAGGGAGAAGAGTGGTGCCAGCTGGGGACCAGGCAGCCGAGGGCCCCAGGAGATCTGTCGGGTGCAGAGTGGGAAGCAGGAGGCATCCGGGGCAGATCAGGGGATAAGACAAAATGAGGGAGAGGAGGGCAGGCCTTCCAGCCTCTCACATCTCCAATTTCGTTTAAATTTTTAATTTAAATTCATCTTAATTAACATATAGTGTACTAGTTTCAGAGGTAGAACCCAGTGATTCATCAGTTGCATATAACACCCAGGGATCATTATGTCATGTGCCCTCCTTAATGCCCGTCACCCACTTACCACATCCCCCCACCCACCTCCCCTCCAGCGACCCTCAGTTTGTTTCCCAGAGTGAAGAGTCTCTCATGGTTTGTCTCCCTCTCTGTTTTCCTTATTTTATTTTTCTTTCCTGTCCCCTATGTTCATGTTTTCTTTCTTAAATTCCACAGATGAGTGAGATCATGTGATAATTGTCTTTCTCTGATTGACTTGCTTCGCTTAGCACAATACCCTCTAGTTCCATCCACGCCGTTGCAAATGGCAAGATGTCATTCTTTCTGATGGCTGAGTAGTATTCCATTGTGTGTAGATACCACATCTTTGTCCACTGATCTGTTGACGGACATCTGTGCTCTTTCCATAGTTTGGCTATCGTGGACATTGCTGCTATAAATATTGGGGTGCAGGTACCCCTTCGGATCCCTACACCTGTATCTCTGGGGTAAATGCCTCGTAGTGCAATTGCTGGGTCATAGGGTAGCTCTATTTTCAACTTTCTGAGGAACCTCCACACTGTTTTCCAGAGCAGCTGCACCAGCTTGCATTCCCACCAGCAGCATCAGAGGGTTCCCCTTTCTCCGCATCCTCACCAACATCTGTAGTTTCCTGACTTGTTCATTTTGCCCATTCTCACTGGTGTGAGGTGGTATCTCATTGCGGTTTTGATTTGTATTTCCCTGATGCCGAGCGATGTTGAGCATTTTTTCATGTGCCTATTGGCCATGTGGAGGCCTCCTTTGGAGAAACGTCTATTCATGTCTTCTGCCCATTTCTTTTTATTTTTTTCTTCTGCCCATTTCTTGACGATTTTGAGTTTAGACTGTATTGTTTCATCATCTCCCCCATTATCCCGTGTCTCTGCTCTCTCCCCATGTTCTAGCTCTCACTCCAAGCAACTTCCCAGCGTCCAGTCACTGAGCAAGTTATGGTGGAAACTGGTCATCCTATAATGAATAGCCTACCTCTGCCCTCTTAATTGTTGGCATCCTGGATGACTCCAAGAAAAGATCAAGAAGCACATTTAGACACTGTGCCAGGCACTAACCAAGCATTATCCTCATTACCTGAAAAGCCCCAGCAAGGCAGGTATTATGTTCCCCTTTTCGCAGATTAGGAAACTGAGGCTCAGGGAGTTTAAAAATGCAGCTGATGGGTGGTAGAGCCAGGATTTAAACTCCTGTACAATTGGCCGTGGAGCTTTTATCCCTTCACCGACATAGAGCTGCACAGGAGACAATTATATTCTTGGAAAACAATGAGCAAAATCCCATCCTAAGCTTCCTGATAACCAATTAAAAAATGAACGCAGGAGCCCACTTGCTAAGATTGTAATTGTAGTTGAAACCATCCCCACCCTGTGACCCGGCGACATCACGTTGAGCTCAGATCCCTATTCAGCCTCCTCCTTGGTCCACCTGGCCCCCGCCACCTGCCCCTCCGATCCTTGCACCTCCTCGGCCAGCTGTATCCCAAACTGGCTGAAGTGTAACTGAGCCTGTCTGGCCGAAGCCCCTTGCAGCACGTCACTCTCCCTCCTCAGTTTAGGAGATTCCTTTAGGACCTTCCCAAGCCGGGTGTTTCTGGTAAAGGCTCTGGCTGTCCCTTTACTTGTCCATGTCCCCCATGGTCACTCCCCTGCCCAGGGCAGAGGATGCTGCAGACGGGGCCCTGGCCAGCCTCCCCTCTGGGGCCAGTGCGTGGCATGAGGCCAGGTGCACAGAGGAAGATGATGCGTCTCCCGCCAGCTCCTCCCTCCCTCTGCGTCCTGGCTTCCTGGAATTGTAGCCTGGGTACCTCTCCCCCGAACCTGCATCTCTCTCCCCACTCAGCACTTCCGGGCTTGCTTTCCCACAGCCCTTTGCCACCCACCCCCCCACCCCGCCCCCCAGGCCCTGTGATGGAAGCGTCAAGTGTGTCATACGGCGGTGGTGGAAAATGTCTCTGAGCAAGCCAGCCAAGGGGATGTCCCGGGGCTGTCACAGTGGTCAGGCCCAGACGCTGGGACTGAGCTAAGTTTCATCAACAACCCAACCGCCTCCCCCACAACCCCCAACAACAGTGGCCTTGAGTTCTTAGGATGCAGGGGTGAGCGCCCAGGGTACTGTGCCCCCCACCGAACTCCCCATTTGGCCTGGGACATGCGCTGTCCTCTTGTCCTCACCGGTGACACAGAACTCAGAATCTTGGTCGTTCGTGTTTTACTGGGTCGCTGAGACATTGTGTGAGATCCTAGATATGCTTGTGCTTTAAAATTAGTGAAAGCCTGCCCTTATGAGGGCCAAAGTCCTGCTGGTTCAAATCCTTGCTTCACAGCATTCTAGCTGTGTGGCTTGGGGCGAGTCATTAACTACTCTGTGCCTTAGTCTTCTCTTCTGCAAAATGGGGTAAGAATGGTATCTCCTTTCTCCCTCGTGGTGTTCTTATAAGGATCAAATTGAGTTAATAACACAATGCGTTTTGAATGGAGCCTGATGCGTGCTAAGTGCTCCATAAATGCAGCTCTTGAAGAGACCTGATGGCTTGAGAATGTTCCAGCATGGCCCTCACAGGCACTTATGCTCACAGTGGTCCCTCCCCACACCCCAGTACCTGCCACGGGATATGTTCACTGAGTGAATGTGCATATTGGTAACAGGTGAAGGGAGGAAGGAGAGAAGAAAGGGAGGGGAGGGCAGGAGAGCTAAAGAGGTTCCAAGAACCTGGACTTGTATGTGAATTGGAACCGATGTGGCCAGCGGAAGGGACAGAGCCTGCAGGCACTGGGACCTCTCACAGCCCCACCAGGGACTGATGACACAAGTTACTCAGGGGGCCTGAGCTGCTCTGGATGCTTCCTCTGAAGGGTGGCAAGAAAGCAGCTCCTTGTAGAACCTTCTATGCTTCAGCCTCGGATGGTGCGCCCCTGGAGCTGGACCAAACTGAACTCCTTGGAGGGAGGAGCCCTGGCTATAACAATATTTTGAGGACCCTCTCCCCAAATTTACACGTATATGTTGAAACTTGGGATTCTGTGTGCCTTGGACGTTTCGTTTTTATTGACTATCTGCCTGATGGCTTGCATGTAGAGTGACACTGTTGCTCTTTCATTTTATTCTTAAAATTTTATTTTGGGGCAGAGTCCAGGGAGGAGCACAGGACTGGCAACAGGTAATTTGGATTGAGTCTGTCCCTGTTGCCTGACCTCCCTCCGGCCACCTTGGGTTTCCAGCTCCCAGGGTGTTCTGGGAGCCCCTGCTGCTGGGAGGGACCACATAGTGGAGGAGGCCAGGCTGGGTGACACACGAGGAGTTTCCATTCTGTGTCCCCAGCTGACTGTGGCTTGAGGAGGCACGGCTCAAACCCCAAGCCCCTGATCAGAAGCCACTTTCCTGACCTCTGACTGGGAAAGCTTCAAAGGGCTGGGCAGGGGCCACGCCTGCGACAGAGGCCAAAGGCCAGGGCCCAGGGTGGGGACAGGAGGGGTGAGGGGCCCAGGAGTTGTGGCATGGCAGGGACAGAGGGACACACACACGGCGGTCTGGGGGCTCGACCACCAGGGGGTCCTGAGTTTGAATCTAGCACTTCTCGGCTGTGTGATGGAGACAAGTGACATCTGCTTTCTGAGTCTCCACTTCCTTAGCTGTGAAATGGGGTAAGTGGCCATTTTTTTTTACAGGGGGATGTGGCCTGTCCTGCGTCTGGTTGGCTGTATCACAAAGCTAGTCTTAGGGCCTCCATAAGGGTCCCAGAAGCCCTTTGGGACCTCGCATCCCCCATACAGGTGAGGGAAGTAGGGCCACTGAGCAATGACTCCCGAAAGGTCTCACACCTGAATCGATGACCGGCCGTCCTGGTGGAGTCTCATCCTGAAACACTGAGAAGCACCGTCAGTACTGCTGAGGGCCTTGACCTCTGCCTGCTGCTGGGAGGACAAAGGGGCGTCTTCCCCCGGTGAGCTGCATCCCTCAGAAACCAGATGAGGCCTCGTTTATTTCTTTGGCCTGGAAGCACAGCCCAGGCTGGTACCACGTTGGTGCTGACACCTGGTTAATAAGTGAGTGAACAAGCGAGGTGCAGTGCTGGACAGAGGTGACAGAGATGACAGAGGCGGCCTCCGGGGACCCTGCCTGGCCACCCTTGAAGGCTCTGTTGAGACCATGGGAAAGCTGTGTGCAGCTCACAGAGCTTCCTCTCCTTCCAGTCACAGGAGGGCTCACAGGGAGGCCCCAGGGGCCACAGGAGGGAGAAGTGACAGGCGACACCTGTATGTGGAGGGGAGGGGAGTGAGTGTGCTAGTAGCTCAGGCATAGAGATAGAACACGCTTCAGCAGTGACATGAGGACTCAGGGTTACATGGACCTTTGGAACGGCAGCCCGTGGCTCGGCCAGTAAGCAGCCTGTCCCCACCTCTCGCCCCACCTGGGATGGGTTGGACTGTGTCCCATAAAAAATATGTTGAGGTCCTGGTACTTCTGAACGTGACCTTGTTTGGAAATGAGGGTCTTTGCTGAAGTAACTCAGGTGAGGTCCTTAGGTGGGTCCTAATCCAGTATTACTGGCGTCCTTACAAGAAAGTAGGGACAGAGAGGCAGACACAGGGCGAAGGCCCTGCGACGACAGAGGCAGAGACTGAATGAATGGCAAGGGTTGCCAGCCAGCTTCGCAGCTAGGAAGAGGCAGGAGGCATCCTCCTGTAGAGCCTTCAGAGGGAGCACGGTCCTGCTGGTCCTGCACCTTGACCTTGGGCTTCTAGCCTTCAGAGCTGTGAAAGAATGCGTTTCTGTTGTTTTAAGCCGCCCCATCAGCCGTACCTTGTTGGGACAGTGCTCGGAAACGAATACCCTACCTTGGAGCCTAGAGGAGCTCGGTCCCCCAAATACCTGTCTAGACAGCACTGGCTGGAGCACTTGGAGCCCGCCCCCTGGGCCCCCACTGCGGCCCCCCCCACCCCCAGGCCATGAGCCTGCCTCAAAGGGATTCAGAGGGAGGCTCAGCCGGCAGGACACCCCCCCCCGCCCGGGGAGGGCTGGATGCCCAACTCCACTCTCAACCCCAGCCTTTGTGGGCTCTGGGGCTTGGCTGACCCACAGCACAGGCTGACCAGGAGGGTGGCCCTTCCATTGCTCCCAGGCTAATCCCCTCCAGAGCGGCCCCGCAGTACCACCACTTCCTTCCTGCACCCGATTGAATAGTGTCCCCCCCCACCCCATTCAGGCCCCCTGGGAACCTGTGAACGTGACAATGTTTGCACACAGGTCCCCTTGCACGTGTAAGTAAGCTAAGATAAGGTCACGCTGGACTAGGGTGACCCTGACATCCAACAAGATCGGTGTCCTTATAAGTAGGGGGATATTGGGCACAGAGACACAGGGAAGAGGCCCCATGAGGAGGGCGGCAGAGGCTGGAGGGATGCCTCCACCAGCCAAGAAACACCGAGGGTGGCTAGCAACACCCCAAAGGCAAGAAGAGGCGAAGAAGGAATGTTCCCTAGAGCCCCCAGAAAAAGCACAGACCTCTGACATCTGGTCTAGGCCTCCAGAGCTGTGAGAGAATGCATTTCTGACCTTTTAAGGGCCGGATGATGGTCATTCCTCGTGGCAGCCCGGGAACACGACACGCCTCCCATCAGGGGGTCAGGCCAGAGCCCCTGGGTTGTGGGACCCGGGGCACATCAGCCTTGGTCCTCCCAGAGCCTCGGTCTCCTCCTCTGCTGAGCGGAGACGGGGGCTTGTTCCTCAAGGCTGGGCCTGGGGGTCTCACTCTGACCGCCCCCCTCTGTGCCTGAGCTGCCCCCACTTTTCCACCCTGTGGCTTAAGACGTGGCACTGCCTGAAGGCCGCCCGTAAAAACGCAGGTATCTCGGCTCTGCAGCCTCTCTGGTGGGCGCCTTCCTCCGGAGGGCTGCGGGGAAGACCCGTTCCATGTCCCTTCCCCGCTTCCTGGCGCTTAGCCGGCCGTCTCCGGCCTCCCCCGGCCAGTGGACACACCACCTGATCTCTGCCTTCATCTACGCAGAACTCCCTCCGGGTGGCATTTCCCCGTCTGTAAGGACATCAGGGGGACCCCTGCTCCATCACTCCGCTAGGACCTCATCTCCATAAATGATAACGCTTTTTCCAAATAGGGTCATATCCAGAGGCCCTGGTCAGGACTTCCATCTGTGAATCTGGGGCGCACATCAGCACGTCCAAGCGCCTTCCCTGTGCCCCCCGGGAAGGCAGGCAGCACCCCTCCCGCTGAGTGGAGGTCAGGGCTATGACTCGCTGGCCTGGTGGCCTCTCTCCTTGGACCCGAGCCCATCTTTAGAATGTCTTACAAGGGGTGCCTGGGTGGCTCAGCGGTTGAGCGTCTGCCTTCGGCTCGGCGTGATCCCGGGGTCCTGGGATCGAGTCCTGCATCGGGGTAGGGAGCCTGCTTCTCTTACCAGGTCACTGACAGGGGAAGGGACTAGACTCCAGCCAGGTCCTTTAACTCTCCAACCCCTGGCTAGATCCTTGTCACCTGAGTGCAGTGGGCCCACTGAGGCCTGTCC
The DNA here is from genome assembly GCF_011100685.1 of Canis lupus familiaris. Taxonomy (NCBI): domain Eukaryota; kingdom Metazoa; phylum Chordata; class Mammalia; order Carnivora; family Canidae; genus Canis; species Canis lupus. Next base: position 28,397,030 of record NC_049231.1, read on the forward strand.
CTCCTGTCCTGCTGGCTTGAGCCCTCTCTGCCAGCCTCCCGGCCTCCAAGCCTCACTGACCACCAGGTGGCTTCTCTGCCCCTAGAGCCCGAGGGCCCAGGGTTAGGTGACAGGCAGAGAGCCTGGGAGCACTGAGGCTCTCATCCGGTCTATGTGTGGATGTGTCCCTCTGCCACCGGGAAAAGGGTGTCCTGGGCACATGTTGCCCAGTTCGCAGAGGGAAGCCTTGACTCGGGGGGCAGACTGTGCCTCCACCCACAGCTCTCTGAGCTCTTGGGGAGTTGGTGCCACCGTCCCTTGTACCCCTGCCTTCAAACACCCCCCTGAGTACTTTGCTGCCCCTCATGCCAGCCCCTCCCCTCAGGCCATGGTTGATCAATGGCCCTGTGGCCGCCAAGTACAGAGGACCTTGATTGCACAAGATCTTCTGCTTCTCACACTGTCCAGCTACTAGCCTGCCTTGCCCCGGGGCCTGGGCCACTTTGCCTTCTGAAGGACAGGATGCGGTACAGAGACAGGGCTGGGGTCTCTTCGCTCCCTGCCCCCCACCGAATCCCATTCCCCTTTGGAAAGCTTGCAGCAGCTGTGGGGGGTGTGAAGGGAGCAGGGCCAGGGAGGCGGGGAGGAGGGAGGAGGAGGGGACATCCTGGGGTGGGGGCCGTGGAGGGTGGGGCAAAGCTGGGGGCCTGGGTCCCCGGGTCCCTGCAGGCTGAGGAATAGGAGGAGTGGGGGAAGGAGCCCCCCACCCAGGTTCCCCAGCTAGCCCCACCACAGCCAGCGAGGTGCAGAGATTGTGCACCCAGTGCTTGGACACTGGATCCTGATGGACACACTCGAGAACACACACTCACACAAGCACACGTGCACACACGCATGCACGCTGGCACATGACGGGGACACACACGTTCAGCAGGCCCCTTTAGAGCCCACGAAGGAGCGCTCCTTACCCTGCAGCCATCCTCACCCTGCCTGCTCCTCGGGGCGCCTGGCAACCTGGCCCAGACACGCTGGACACACTCCTCCCCTCCACACTTACACACACCCCTTACATTTCACACTGAAACCTCACACCTCCCCTTCCACACACTCACCTCACACTCACACCCCTCCCATTCCACTCATACCTCACACCCCATACTCCTCACACACACGCACTTTGCACTCCGCACACACACATCTCACGCTCCACACTCATACATTACCCTACTTCACATTCACATACACCCTGGGACTCATATAACACAGGGTTCTGGTGAGCAGCCCCCCACAAGGGATAAACACGGACCAGCCTGTATATACCCGGGAAATCCCGGTTTATAGCACGTGCTTCAGAGCACACTCGGTGAGCCCCTCTGTGTCCACTGCAGCTCACCAGCTCACTAGCCCTGGAATGTGAGCCACACTTGTGGTTTCAGGGGTCTAGGAGCCACGTTACAATTATAAAGAGAAGCAGGTGCGTTGAATTTTAAAAATGTTTTTATTTAATCCAATACAGCCCAACTGTGCTGTCTCAACATAGCATCGATGTGAAATATTCTTGTCGAGGTAGTTTACATTCTTTGTGTGCACCAAGTTTTTGAAACCTGGTGTGCATCTTACCCATGAAGCACATCCTCAGGCCAGACTGGCTGCATCCCAGGGGCCCAAAAGCCACGCGTGACCAGTGGCCACCAAGATGGAGAGCACAGCTCTAGAGAATCATGCAGTAATTCAAACAATTTCCAGCTGAACAGAAAATAATATCAAACCCCATCCCCACCCCACTTTCTCCTTTTCTGTCTCTGGACCACGTGGGCCCAGCCTCCCCTTCTCTCTGCACTGGCCCCTCCGGCCTCAGCAGTCTAGGTAAGGAGACCCGTGTGAGCCCCCGCCCCACCGCCTGGGCCCCTCTGCGCAGCCCCCCATCTTCAGCCATCCCCGCCTCGTGCTCTAAGGGACCAGGGGCTGTAACCAGGCAGGAACATCACCAGGCAACAGGCCTCAGGGGAGAGCTCAGATCTCCCGCACCTGCCTGCCAGGCTCTGGGGTGCCCACGGGGCGGGCCGGGGCGGGGCGGGCACTGCCTGGCTCCTGCCTCCGGCCTGTTTACCTGTGCTCAGTCACAGTGCCGACCTGAACCCGGCAGAAGGCCCATGGAGCCTGGGGCCACAGGCCACAGGGGACAAGGGCCAGACACCCTGGCCATGGCTCTGGGCCATTGATCCAGCCCAGGCTGGCTGGGTGGGGGTGGGGAGACCTTGGCCCGGACAAACAGAGGCTCTGTGGCCTGCGTGCAGGCCCGGCACCCACCTGCCACTCCCAAAGGTAAGCGGGGGCCTCCGGAGCAGGGGCCCAGGAACCAAGAATGACCTGGTGTCAGTGTCCCTTCTGAGAGCCAGGCCTGACTCGCTGGGGCTCAAGCCATCTGCCCCGCTCTGAGGCCAGGTCTACGGGGCCTCATCGGCCAGACAGTGACTGGGTAAGCGGGAGGCCAGGGGTCCAATCCCTAGAGCTGGGGTTGAGGCAGGACAGGGTGGAGTGAGGCCAGGCTCAGGGACGGTACAGGGGCAGTGGAGGGGCTGCAGGTTTTGGGTGCTGGGGGCCTGGGCAAAGGTGGGGTTGGTGGACTCTGGAGCAGGGACTGAGTGGACGAGAGGCCCAGTTTGCCAGGCTGAGCACCCTACCCTCACTCTGCAAGACTGGACATGCCCTCCTCCTTACCCACACACTTACCTGGGCTCCCTGATGTGGGAGACAGGCCCAGTGTCTCACACTGCAAAGTAGTCTCACCCTTAGTGCCCAGGCTCAGAGTTGAATGCAGTTGGCTCTGCGTGTGTGTGTGTGTGTGTGTGTGTGTGCATGCTCGTGCACATGCACACATGTGAAGTGTGAGCAATGCACCCATGAGTTTGTGTGTCACGACAGATGTGTATGTACCTCAGTGTGTACACTGTGTATGAGTTTATAACGGATTTGTGTTTGTGGAAGGGATTTCCATGCACAAACCCCCACTCCTGGGCACACACAAACTGCTTGTAGTAGGGATCTGCTCTAGGCCCGAGGAGGTGCCTCCCATGGCCCAACATCAGATTTCTGGTTCTTTTCCTCCCTGTTCTGTCCTGCCTTGGATGAGTGATTTTGGTAAATCATTTTAGTTCTCTGTACCTCTTTTCCCCAGCCATTAAATAGAGATAACAAAGCAAACATCCCAGGCTCCTGGAGGCTGAAAGAGATTGTGGTTTGTGGGATTGTCCAGAGAAGAGCTTATGGGCAGGAGGAGGCCCGGCCCTGCAGCCCCCCATGAGCTCAGCTTCCAGTGGGCAGACTGAGGACACCCCAGTGGTCGGAAAGCAGGAGGAGCAGGTGCCAGGTGCTCAGGTCAGAGAAGAAGCTTCAGGCCCTGTGTCGGTTGGGGTCAGATCCAGCCTCTTTCCAGGGGCTCCCCATTAGGGGGCAGAGAATGCCCCCAAGGTGAACTGTGCAATGATGGGGGTGGCCCAGGATGCCTCAAGAGAGGCAGCTGCCCCACCTGGGGCACTCTGGGAGAGCTGCCAGGAAGTGGTGGGAGCTGTGCTGAGGTGTGCAGGGGTCAGCTGGGAGCTGGCCAAGTCAGAGGAGGGATACAAAGCCAGAAGGAAGAATGCGTGGGAAAGCCAGGTGACAAGTAAGCATTTTCAGGGCTCAAGAAACAATCTGTGTGATGCTCTTCATGCAGAGCGAGCGAAGAGCCCTTGATCTAAGTTTTCTACCATCTTCATTATTGATAGAATTGATAACCAGCAAGTCCAATGTCACTAGGGTGCAGAAGGGAAAAGAGGGAGCCAGGAGAAAGAAGGCAGGACAGGCTGGCCAGGCCACGCGTGCCCGCAGCACACTCCAGCTCCAGCTGTTGGAAAGGAGCGGGGATCCTAGCGTTCACTGACTCGGCAACAATTATCAAGTGCCGAGCTCTGCTGTCGGGACAGGGCACACGGCAGAGAGCAGCATCCCACCCCTGCTCTGGAGCAGCTTACAGCCAGAGAGGAGACAGACAAAGGACACATGAGCATATCATGCCATTTGGGTCATGGGAAGTGCTCTGAAGAAATCTGAGCAAAGAAAAAGGATGGAACGGAGCAGGCAGTGGGGCAAACTGAAGGGAAAGCGTTCCTGGCCGGGGGAACAGCAAGCTCAATGGTCCTGGGGTGGCCTGTACTTGATATTTTGAAGGGAGTGGCTGCAGTGGAGGGTGGGAGAGGACAGAAAGACCAGGACTATGTCACATAGGCCCTTGTGGGCTGGCATCTGGGCTTTGGGCTCTGTTCTGGACAGATGAGAGCCGTGGGAGGCCCACGAGCAGGGAACACGGTGGGAAGTCCAGTCTGGCAGTGGTGTGGGAATTTGCTAGGGAGGGTGACCAGATGGCTGGCTACTGCAGGGGTCAAGGTGACAGATGATACTGACCTGGATGATGGTGGGAGCCATGGAGGTGCCAGGAAGGGGTTGGGTTCTGGGGGTGGTTGGAAGTAGAGCCACAGACCTTTCTGATGGACTAGATCCTGAAAATAATGGGGGTGGGGGGAGAGGTCAGCTGGGAGCTGGCCCAGTCAGAGGAGGGCAGTCTAACAGTAAAAGACAAGAGCAGTGGGTCACCTTCACAGCTGTCAGTTGTCACAATTGTCTATCTCCTGCTGGGCTCTCAGCCCCAAAAGGATGAGAGTGAGGTCTCTTATTCATGTGAGCCCCCCCGCCACCCTGCTCCATGGCCGTAGCAGAGCCTGGCACCAAGCAGTTACCTGACAAAAATGGGATGGGTTAGTAACCGAACCCAGGCCTCCATAGACAGGCAAGGGATGTAAGCCTCAGCTCCTAGCCCCCCAAGTCCCGTGTCCTGGAGACAACAAGGTGTAGGAGAGAACACTGCACCAGGAGCCTGGAGAGAGGGAGGCCCTAGCCATTCATTCTTTCATTCCTGTAGCAGAGCCTGTCCTGGGTCCAATGGGAAAGCAGGGGTGAATAAGACACAGACCTGTCCTTCCTGTGGGGGAGAGACATGGAGCCAAAAGCCAGGCATACTAGGGGCGCCTGGGTGGCTCAGTCGGTTGAGGGTCTGACTCTTGGTTTCAGCTCGGGTGGTGATTTCAGGATCATGAGACTGAGACCCACTTCGGGCTCCACACTCGGTGAGGAGTCTGCTTGAGATTCTTTCTCTCTCTCTCTGCCCCCACTCCCCATGCTCTCGCTCTTTCCCAAATAAATAAATAAATATTTAAAGAGTGCGTGTGCGTGTGTGTGTGTGTGTGTGCGCGCACATACACACACAAGCCAGGCATACTGTTGATCTGACCAAGGGCTGCCCAGGAGAGGAGGCCCTTACTACTCAGGGCCTGGGGGCCTATCACTGGGCAGTGGCCTTGCACAGGGCCTTTGGGGAATCCCTGTGGTCTTCAGGCAGAGGGTGTGGCTGCACGAAGATGTGGTTTGTAGGCCTGCCGGGTGATGTGCATGATGGAAGTTAGGGCTACAGGAGAGGGTGGGCAGCAGACTGGCCATGGAGGGTCTTGGGGTCCAGAGGTGGCTATTAGCCATGAGGGGATTCTGAGCAGGTGGATGGCTGGACATGAAGAGGGTGTGCTGTCTGGAGACACTGTGAGGACATGGCGTGGAGTAGAGGGGAGACAGGGAGCCCAGGGGGGAGTCGGCCCTGGGGGTCCAGGTGGGAGGTTCCTGACTCGGCAACAATTATCCCCCGCCAACTTGGACTGTATCTAATCTTGGGTCTTTACACAGTGGCCTTTCTTTCTTTCTTTCTTTCTTCTTTCTTTCTTTCTTTCTTTCTTTCTTTCTTTCTTTCTTTCTTTCTTTCTTTCCTCTTTTTAAAGATTTTATTTATTTAGTCATCAGAGACAGAGAGAGAGGCAGGGACACAGGCAGAGGGAGAAGCAGGCTCCCTGCGGGGAGCCCAATGTGGGACTCGATCCCAGGACCCTGGGATCATGCCCTGAGCCAAAGGCAGATGCTCAACCGTTGAGCCACCCAGGTGGCCCTACACAGTGGCTGTCCTAAAAATGAGCTCCTAATACGCTCACAGTCCTCCCAGACGGGTGTGAAGGAGCTGAAATCCATGGAGTGAAGGCCTGGCCTGGGGAGTGGGGAGAAGAAGAGAGGGGAGGCCTACTGAACACCCTACCCTGGACTCTGCTCCCCTTGGTGCCTTCTCTAATAGACCTATGACCTTCTCTGAGCCTCGTTTTCCCTGCCAGTACTCTGATCACGTGTGAGGGGGTAGAGCATAGGGGTCAGGACAGTACTCTGGAGACACACCGCTTGGCTTTGCAGCCTGGTTCTGCTGCTAACCCAGTGTGAGACCTTGGCCAAGCCACTCAGCCTCTGTGCCTCCACTTTCTCATCTGTAGAATGGGGATAATAAGAGAACCTACTTCCCTCTCTGAGGGCGAACATGAGACAGTGTGTATAAAACCGTTGAAGTAAATGTCCACTATTGTCACCTCTGTGCCCCAAGTCCCCCTGGCTCTGCAAGTCATCATGAAATAGCTCCTTAGCTATTCATGATCCAGACTCAAGAGGAAACCAGGGATGTGGCCACCTCTGGCAGAAGGGGTAGACCTGGGCTGAGAGAGGGCAAGGAGCTGGCCTGTCACCTGGGCTCCCCCGGATCCAGCGCTGCTCAGCTTGTCAGGACAGCCAGGTTCTCGCCAGGGATGCTGTGGACACTTTGGGCAGCGGGCAGGGCTGTGCCAACCATTGTAGGATATGTACCATCCTTGGTTGTGGCCCCAGGAGAGCCAGCAGGACCTGGCCCATATGTACTGATGCCCTCTGGTTAAGGGTGGATGGGGTCTCAGCACAGCTGAGAAGCTGAGAATTGCCAGCAGTCCCTCCTCCCTTGCACTGGGTGGGGACACTGTGAGGGTCACTGTGACTGGTTGCCAGACACTCTTACCTGGGAACCGTGCTAAGAGGAGTGACAGGGAGCAGGGAAGCAGGGAGGAGGGCCAGGAGGCCCCTTGAATCCAGGTGGGAGGTCTCTGAGCTCCACTGAGGAGCCCCATTTTCAGAAAACCCATGACAGCCCAAAGGAAACCCCTACCACCACCCACATATCTGGGGGTATATTTTTATTTTTTAAAAAATATTTTGTTTATGTATTTATTTGACAGAGAGTGCACAAGCAGGGGGAGCGGCAGGCAGGCAGAGGGAGAGGGAGAAGCAGTCTCCCCCGCTGAGCAGGGAGCCCGACATGGGGCTCGATCCCAGGACCCTGAGATCATGATCTGAACAGAAGGCAGACACTGAACCGACTGAGCCCCCAGGTGTCCCTGGGGATGCATTTTTAAAGCCACCGTGGCATTTATGGATGTAGTAAGAGGAAACCTCTCGGTGGCCTAGAATCCTCGCTCTGCTGGTGGGTGGGTGGCTGGAGGGCATTCTCTGTCCTGTGGGAAAACCTGCCTGAGAACCCGAGTAACTCTCAGAGGTTTCCTTGGGGGGCAGAGGGTGGTTCCTGAAAATACAGCCGTAGACCGGGGGCACTGAGAGGGCAGAGCTCAGTTACTATTAAATCATAATTTGTTCATTAACAGCTCATTTCAGAGGAAGCAGCCCAGGGTGGTGGGAGGAGCAGGGAGTCCGACGCCTGGGCTTGACCCATGCTGTCGTCTGTGGGTCAAGCTCAGGTGTCAAGCCATTGCCTCCAGTGACCCTGGGCCAGTGGCTTAGCCTCCCAGGCTTCGGTTTTTTCATCTGTACAATGAGGCTGATGGTGAGTGACAGGTATTCAAATCACATAGGGAACACGAGGTTAGGAAAACCTTGGGCTGAACTGTGGCTAAAACACCCTGGGTCTCAGTTTCCTCATCTGTCCAATGGGTACAGAACCTCGAACGGTGTTTGGAGGTTTGAGTGAGATAATACACATCAGGTGTCCACTCAGAGTGGGCCTGAGGGAGAAGAGTGCACGGGGACCACGAGCCCCGCGTCCCTGGGTGAACAGGAGATTAAATGAAATGTGTCCCATTGAGGCTCAATGAATGTGAGTCGGTGCCTCTGTCCCGAAGAGACCTTTGGTGAAGTGAGGAGATAAGAGGTATGGGAGCCCTGGAAGGACAGGTCCCTGGCCCAGCAGGGCACTGGCTCAGGGGCTTCCAGGGAGGGTTCAAGTGAGTGGAAGGCATCAGGATTTCGGGGAGTGTGCTGTGGAGAAGCTAGAGGAAGGAGAAGCACCCGAGTGGAAGGAAAGCTAGAGGCACCACGAGCTGGCTTACAGAAGTTGTGTGCTCTGGTTGTGGATGTCATCTCGGGGAGCCTGGGGCACCTCAGGCACCGAAACCTCCATCTGTCCTCTGATCACAGAGGGGCTGGTACGGCTGCAGGGGCGGGGGCTCCAGAGCCACATGGAGTCCGGCTCTGCTGCTCGCCCTCGGGAGCGGGCCCCTCTGAGATTTGTTTCCTACTCTACGAGCTGACTCGGTGTCCTCTCTCAATCGCTGCTTCCTGCAGCTATGGTCTTCCTCATCCAAAAGGTGGGGGCGGTGTGGGGGGTGCCCGGGCGGCTCAGTGGTTGAATATCGGCCTTCAGCTCAGGGCATGATCCCGGGGTCCTGGGATCGAGTCCCGCATCGGGCTCCCCACAGGGAGCCTGCTTCTCCCTCTGCCTGTGTCTCTGCCTCTCTCTGTGTCTCTCATGAATAAATAAATAACATCTTTAAAAAGCAAAATACAAAAGGCGGGGATGCTGTCTCACTTCTGTGCACCATTGGTCTTTGGCAAAAGCCCCCCTGCAGATGCCAGGCCGTGGCCAACCCTGATCTGCTTCTCCACCAGGATGCCCATGGCCGAGGCCCCCCAAGCGGCCGGCGGACAGGGCGACGGAGGTGACGGTGAGGAAGCAGAGCCGGAGGGGATGTTCAAGGCCACCGAAATTTCCAAGAGAAAAGTTCGGGACTACCTCCGCCTGGTGCCCCTGTGGCTGGCCCTGGTCGTGCTAGCTTCGGTGGGGGTCCTGCTCTGGTATTTCCTAGGTAAGCGGTGGGCCCTCCTGGGAGAGGCCCCTGGGGGCGACCTGGGAGGCTGTGGGGGCTGCAGCAGGACAGAACGCATTTCCAGGCTCAGCGGTGCCTGGCAACACCCTTCCTTCCGTCCCGTGAGATGGGAGAGCTACCTCACCTGTGTTCTAGTCCCGGGGCTCAGGCCAAGTGCAAGTTCCTTGCTGGAGCCAAGTGCCCCCAGCTCCCAGCAGCTGGGGAAGAAGAGCTCTCACAGCACCCTGGTCTTGTGAACCAACAAGCAGAAGGAGTGTGAACATTGCCTTCATTTGCCTGAAGCCCTCCTGGGCTGCCCCTGGGCTCGGAGCCAGTTGGCTCAGTGGGAGAAGGCCCAGTGCGCCGGTGGTGCCTGGCACGAGTTAGTGCCTCTGCTCACTTGAGCCCAACTTGAGAACTTTTCCAGGGTGGGGACCACGGCTCTGTCACCTCTGGGTCTCCAGGGCCCAGCATGAGTGGGGAGAAAAGGGAGGGAGACGCAGGACTCAGGTACCCAGGGGGTGTCCTTGCACAGAGCTGGTTTTCACACCCCGGTGCGGGCACGCATGCACGCGGGCAATTCAGCACACGGTGCAAGGGGATGGAGAGTGTCCAGAGCAGGCAGCCCGGGGCTCCTCCTGAAGCCTGGCTTCCCACTCTGGTATCACAGCCCTCACCTCGTCCCCTGGCTCCAGGAGTGAATCACCCCTCAGGGAGTGGGTGCTCCAATGGGGCTGAGGGGACCCAGGGGAGGAGCACTCCAAAGCCTCTGCTAGGGGGAAGCCAACTCCTGCGCCCCCAAAGGGATTAGGTTAAAGGCGGCACTTCGGGGAGCTGTGTGAAGGGCTCCTCCCGCCCAGGCTCAGGCTGTGCTGCGGGTACTGGGTGCAGGGCAAAGAGATGCGTCTGGAAGGGGAGAGACAAGGGGCCTATCCTACGGGGGCCGGAGAAGCCCGAAGTGAGGAGCCAATGACTGGTTAGTGGCAGTCTGACTCAGAAAGGGGTCCTGGAGAGGAGAGGTGGGGGTGGCGGCTGGCTCCCCATGCGGGCGGGCCCCGGGCCTAGGGTGACCTCTGCTTGTGGTGCGAGCCCTTGGTACTGCCCAGTTATGTGCCTCACAGTTTCCCTCCTGCTCTCCTGGCTGACAGTTCGTGCTTTCTTCCCAGACCTGCCCTCTCCACACCCACACCCACACCCACACCCACACCCACACCCACACCCACACCCCCCCACACACACACACATACACACACACACACTTTGCCTCTGGCTTCAATGAGCAAATGGAACCACTCGGAAGAGAAGCCCCATGGATGCTGGCCGCATGCCTTTCCAGATGCACCCATGGGACCTGCCCTCCTGCCCGACCCCTGGATGAACCCTCGCCCTGCCCCTCCCAAAGGCAGCCATCCTTCAGAGCCTGGGGTCCCGCACTGGGGCCGGGCTCCGCGACCCATCCCTGTACAAGCATGCTCCTTGCTCCCACACCAAACCCCCGCTGGTGCCCCTCATGTCTCTGCTCCTCTTTGTGGCCAACTCCTAGAAAGAGCTGTCTGCAGTTCTGCACTCCCGGCCTCTCTCGCACCCTTTCCCATCTGGCTCCCCGCCCCCACCCTCTCCAAGGATGCCAATCCTCAGGTTGCTAAATCCAACGGCCAGTCCCCAGTCCTCCTTGCGTCTCACCCATTGGCAGCATGTGACCAGACATCTCACTCCCTCCTCCTTGAAACCCTTTCCTTCCTTGGCTTCCAGGGTGGCTGTCACTTCTTTCCCCCCAGCTCGTGGCTGCAGCTTCTCCTCCCTGACTGTGACCTGCTCCACCTACTTCTTTCAGGGTCACATCTAGCTGGCTTTCAATGTCGCTGACACCCTGATGACCTCGAATGTGCATGTCCAGCTTGGGTCCCTCTGTGAGCTCCACTCTGTCGCTGGGGCCCGCTCTCTCCGCCGGGATGTCTAAGGGCACCTCAGGCCCCACTGTCCAGCCTGCAGCTCTCCCTCGTTCCCTCCAGACCCACCCCTCTCCATCCCCATCGGTGGCCATTCCATCCTTCCAATTGTTCCCCCTTACTCCTCTCTTTTACACCCCAGCCCCAATTTGCCAGCAAACCTGGTCATCTCTAACTCCAGACTATATCCTGCCTCCCATCACGTACTTCTCACCACCTCCACCGCGCAGCCTGGTCCAGGTTCCGTTGTCCCTCACCTGGCCACTGGACAGGTCATTGTATGACTGTAGGAGCCTCCTGCAAGTCTCCCTCCTTTTGCCCTTGCTTCCATAGAGCCTGTTCTCTGCACGATAGCAGAAGGATCATTTTAGAAAGGTCCCTAACCTCTCTGCTTAAACCTCCCATGGCTCCCACCTCACCCACAGTAAAGCCAAAGTCCCCTATAGTCAGCAAGACTCCGTGGCTATCCTCTCCCCCATGTCATCTCTTCCTACTTTCCTCTCCTTCATTCTTTGTTGCTTCTCAAATACACCAGATGAGCTCCTGCCCCAGAGCCTTTGCACTTGCCGGTGCCTCTGCCTAGACGGCTCTTCCCATAGACTGACATCCACATGACTGATGTAACCACCGTCTTCCCTGGCGTCCGTGTTGCAACCCGCCTCCCTGACTTTCACAGCACCCGCACCTCTAATTTTTTGTTTGCTCTTCTTGTTAATTGTCTGACTCAGTCAACTACAAGCTCTTAAGGGCAAGGCTTTATCCTTTATTATTTTATTCATGGTTACACTGATGTATTCCTGAGTGCTTTAGGTCGGTTCCTAACACAGTAGGTCCTCAAGTAGCACTTGTGGGATGACTGCATAAACGAATGAATAGGAGCATAAGCCCGGGGCTATGAATCTAGTCTCCTCATATCAGCCAAAACGGTCTTTACAAAGTGGAAATCTGATGACATCATCCCTGACTTCAAACCCTTCGTGGTTTCCTTTGTGCATCGGTAAAGACCCAAATCCTGCCCTGCTGAGGTCCCAGCCTCTCTTGTAGCCTCTCCCCTTACCTGATTGCTCCAGCCAAAGAGGTTCTAGCTCAGTCTTTACCATGATCCCTCTGCCTCAGGCCCTTTGCATTTGCTGTTCCCTTTGCCCTGAAGGTACTTCCCTCCCTCCTCTCTTTGCAGCTGATGCTCCAACTCTCCTATCCCGGAGGGGGGCGGGGGACGGTGGGGAGGGGGGGTGTCACCCTGGCCCAGGGCCAATTTCTTTGTGATGTGTCTTCAGTTGTACCTTGGGCATCCCGTTGAAGTCACTCCTCCCAGATGGACCCTGTGTGCCCTGAGGGGTGATGCTTGGAGTAATGCCCGTCTTCCCCGCCACCGGCAGCTCCGCAGGGGGAGACGCAGCGGTCTAGGTTTACTAGCGTACCCCCACAGGAGGTGTGGCCAGGCCGCCCTGGGGAATGGAAGGGTGCACAGAGGTGCTATCCCACAAACTTGACCTTCGAGGCCGTGTGGGTCTCCCAGCTTTCGTGTCCTCTGTATCCTGGACTGATTATTGCATCAGCCTCTGCCTGGGAGCCTTCAGGACACCATCCGTCTATGGGCCTCCTTCCTCGCTGTCACCAAATACATGGGGTGACATGACGACAATGACAGCGATGATGACAGTGGTGGTGCCTCGGAGCCCACGATGCTGGAGGCTGAGCCGGGGGTTTGGGTGGCAGGAGAAGGCGTGGGGGAGACAGGAGCTCCCCTGTGGGTTGACCCTGTCGGTTTCATCCTGGGCAGGGTACAAGGCGGAGGTCACCGTCAGCCAGGTGTACTCAGGCAGCGTGCGCGTGCTCAACCGCCACTTCTCCCAGGACCTCGCCCGCCGGGAGTCCAGTGCCTTCCGCAGCGAAACTGCCAAAGCCCAGAAGATGGTAGGGAAGGACCGCGGGGATTGGAGGGGATGGATGGGGCGGGGGGCGTGGGAAGGGCCCTGATCACACCAAGCCGGTTGGTCAGTCCCTTCAGAGCACGCACTGGGAGCAGAGCCCCATTCCAGGCACGGCGGAGAGGGACGTGGGACAGGGTGGTGGGACAGTCAGTGGGCTCTGGGTCCAATACACGTGGATTAATCCTGATTGTGCCCCTTACAGCATAAGCAGGGGGGTGTGGGGGAGAGACAGGGCAGTGCAGGGACCCTGTCAGGACCCACCCCCAGCTCCTCCCGACCCCAGCAGTGGTTTCCTGCCCTGGGGATGGCCTCTGGTCTCCAGCACCTTCCACCCTCTGGCTGTGGGTCTGCACCCCGCCCAGTAGGGTAGACCAGAAGCGCAGAGGGGTCGCTATTCCTAGGAACCACCCCTGGGTGGCTTAATACCCTGGCTCCCTCGGCCTTGGTGCGGGGACAGTCCTGAAGATGCCCCACCATCGCCCAGGGCTCCGTGTTGGCCTCTGCCTCCGCGCCCGCAGCCCTGCCGCCCCTTCACAGCCGCCTTGGCGGTGCCGCTGCTAGCCCGCCTGCCTCACCCCCGCCAGAGCTCTCCAGAATCCACCCCGAACAAACCACTCTCCCACGGCCTCATCTCAGGACTTGCTTTTGGGGGACCCGCCCAGGGCTCTCTTCCCTCCTCTATAAGGTGGATGAAAGTGGTGCCTGCCCAGAGGGTTGTGGGGTGCCGGTTTCTGCCCCATGCAAAGCGCTTTGCAGGCATACAGTCCTGCTGCCCCTCCTGTCCTCAGCACCGGCCTGGAGCAGGTGCCCAAACTGCCCGGCCCAGCTCCCGTGGCTGCTGGCTGGGGGTGGGGAACAGACTCCAGAGCCTAGTGGGGCTTTCCAGAGCTCAGGGCGACTTTTTTTTTTCTTTTTCTTTTTTTTTTTTTAAGATTTTATTTATTTATTCATGAGAGACACAGAGAGGGGGAGAGGCAGAGACACAGGCAGAGGGAGAAGCAGGCTCCATGCAGGGAGCCTGATGTGGGACTCGATCCCGGGTGTGGGATCACACCCTGGGCTGAAGGCAGATGCTCAACTGTTGAGCCACCGAGGTGTCCCCTTTTTTTTTCTAATATTACACAAATTTTTTCCCAATTTAAAAATTTAAATTCAATTAATTAACATAGTGTATTGTTAGTTTCAGGGGCAGAGGTCAGTGATTTGTCAATCCTACAGAATACCCAGTGCTCATCCCATCACGTGCCCTCCCTTAATGCCTGTCACCCAGTTACCCTGTCCCCCCACCCCCCTTCCCCTACAGCAGGCCCCTGTTTGTCTCCTATGGTTAAGAGAAGGGTGACTTGAGCAGAGGGAGAGAAGCCGTTGGTGGTGTGGTGTAGGCCAGAGCTGGTGGAGGGGGCAGTGCTGGGGGGCAAGGCCTAGGTCGACGGGGAAGGGAAGGTATTGGGGGTGAGGTTTGTTTTCCTGCATGGCTACCGCTTCCGGAGGGATAGGGACAAGCCTCTCTACCCGGTAGGTTCCTCCTCCTGCAGGGCTGCAGGGAGGAGCAAAGGGCACCCCAAGGGAAGAAGGGGGTTTCTGCAGAGGGTCACAGCGGGCTCTTGTATCCCCTCCTTTTAGCTCAAGGAGCTCATCGCCAGCACCCGCCTGGGTACTTACTACAACTCCAGCTCGGTCTACTCCTTCGGGTGAGTCACCCTGGCCCCCCAGCTGGCCCTCACTAGAACCTTAGACTCAAAGAATAGGAGGGGATGCTAGAGGCTTCAGATGCAATGGCCTTTTTTAAAATGGTGAAACTGAGGCATGGAAGGGCAACTCGGCTGCCTGTGTGTGACCTCTCTTTGCTGAGCTTGGTTTCCTCACCTGTAGAATGGGCGCAAGGATGGGGTAGTGGCCACAGCGTGCTTGAGCCTGGAGCGTATTGGGTGAGGCCATGGTTGGAGTGGGAGCAGGGGTGACCCAGCTGTGCCACACATATCTGTCTCCGGTCGGTGGCATACCCCTAACCGCCTGTGCTTCGGTCCCTGCCCGTGACATGGGGAGGTAGAGAACACCTGGGGGGTGTTAGGAGGCTTCCAGGTGAAGGTGGCAGCAGTGCCTGGGAGGTAGTAAGCGGGCCGTACTTGTGGTGTCTCCCCAGAGCAGAGGGGAGGGCAGGGCCACGAGTTCGGGCCCCCTCCCACCCCTCTCACGTCTGTCTGCCTTAGAGAGGGGCCTCTCACCTGCTTCTTCTGGTTCATCCTCCAAATCCCCGAGCACCGCCGGCCGATGCTGAGTCCTGAGGTGGTGCGGGCACTGCTGGTGGAGGAGCTGCTGTCCACGGCCAACAGCTCGGCCCCCGCCCCCTACAGGGCCGAGTACGAGGTGGACCCCGAGGGCCTGGTGATCCTGGGTCAGTACCAGGGAGGGGGACGCGGGATAGTCTGGCCCGGGTGCTGCAGGCCCCCTGCCAGGGCTGGGTGCTCTCAGGGGCCGGGCCTTGAGGGGTCAGTGCTCAGGGTAAACCTCAGTCAGGCTGGCTCAAATGGCCTCTTCGATTTTTATTTTCATGTTTTTATTTTGTTTTCTTTATTTACTTTTGGTCTTTGTTTATTTGTTTGTTCCTTTCCTTTTAACAGAAGCCAGCGTGAAAGACATAGTTGCCCTGAATGCCACGCTGGGTATGCTCTTTGGTTTCTCCTCTCCACTTCCTTTTGAGTTGCTGTTTTGCTTGGCTTGGTCAAGTGTCTTTTGGGGCTTTTGGGGGGTACAGGGAGCAGTGACCCCAAGGGACCCAGGGGATGCCATGGCAGACTTGGTGATGAGTCCTGAGCAGGTGGGGGGGGGGGTGGAGGGATGTGAGGGGAGGGGAGGTATTTCACGTGCATGTGTGTGTGCACGTGTGCGCATATTGCCCGTGTGGGGTGTGAGAGTGAGTAGCACGTTTAGGTGCACATAAATGTGACTCTGCTTTTTTTTATTCCTGAACACAATTAGCTCACAAGCTAGTTTCCACTGATGGTAGAAAATCATCTTGCCAGGCCGAAGTGTATCGGTCCCTTTGCCTGTAAACTTGGTCTTTTGGAGATACTCCTGTCACATTCAGGGATATTCCCTTCACATGTTCCTTCCCCTTCTTCACCAGGCTCATCTGCCCCTCCTCCTACCCCACACCCTTGCCTTATAACCAGAGTCACCTGGCTTCTCTCCCAGAGGTTCCAGGGCTTCCTCCTGAACCCTGGGAAGCAAAGTACCAGCAGGGCTACCGTGCTGCTGCTCAGTGCCAGGGAGCACTGTCTACATTGTAGTTGTGGGACTGGAGACTCCTTAGTTGTGCAGTGCACCACTTGTGCTACTGTACCCTGTCATCCTGAGCCCTTGATTTCTCAGATTCTTCTTATACTACCTAGAGCTTCTACCCAGAGCTGAGGCCAGGCTGAGGGCATCGGCTACCTCGCAGTGAGGGAGGCAGAATTTGAATCCTTGTTATGCCCTCTCTTATCTTCTGGCTGGTCAAATCCTTACTTCCTTGGTGGATGGAGGCGATGAGGTCAAAGTACAATTTTCAAATAGCTGAAATTCTCAAGCAAAACTGTAGTGAGCACACACCAAAGATTTAACTTATTTTTTTCCTTTTTTAAAAAGATTTTATTTATTTATTCATGAGAGACAGAGAGAGAGGCAGAGACACAGGCAGAGGGAGAAGCAGGCTCCCTAAGGGGAGCCCGATATAGGACTCGATCCCGGGACTCTGGGATCATGACCTGAGCCAAAGGCAGACGCTCAACTGCTCAGCCACCCAGGCATCCCTTCCTTTTTTAAAATTTAAATTCAACTTGCCAATATATAGTATAACACTTATTATTGAGGAAGCCAGTAGAATAGGAGGGTGAGAAGCTGATCTATCTATCTGTCTACCTACCTACCATCTGTCATCTGATGCTGCACTGGTGCCCACATCGTCCTGACTGTTGGTCTGAGATGGGCCTTTTGGCTGCCCTTGCCTCTGCTGGCTGCCCGTTCGTCCCCAAGTTTCTGGCAGTTGCTTTGTACTTATCTTCACGTGGTTCGGTGTCCAGTCTAGAGTCCCTGCCCTCCAGGAGCACAGCGTCCAATGTGAGGGGGGGGGTGACAGTTCAAATCCTTTATACAGGCCTTGTGAGCTTTTCCCCCATGCCAGCCCCCATACCTGCTCTGGGGACACAAGATGACCGTGTCCTCACCCCTGCCCTCAGAGGAGCTCTGAGCCCATGAGAGAGACAGACAAATAAACAGCATCTCAAAACACCAAGTGCCAGAGCTAGAATAGAGCTCCCAGGGGCAGCGGAGAAGGGGAATTATGCTGCTCCGGGGATGGAGGTGGACACCAGGGGCCACAATCCAAAGCAGAGGAAGGGACCTGCCTCTAGGGGGAAGGAAAAGTTTCTCCTGACTGTGGGAGGTGGGCGGAGGGGGGGTGTCCTGGCTGCCTTCATGGGGGCCAGGGGGCAGACTCAGGCATGCGACGGGGGTAGGAATCTGTCAGATGGAGAAGAGGAAGAGGCTCTCCAGGCAGAGGGAACAGCATGAGCAAAGGCCAGGGGAGGAGAAGGCACCAGGCGTGTTCACATACTTTCTCCCAGTGACCAGAGATAACAGGTCACCAGAGATCTTTCTGATTATCAGCAGAGACTGACCAGCACATACCTCTCTGCTTAATTAGCCTAAAAATAAATAAATAAATAAATAAATAAATAAATAAATAAATAAATAAATAAATAGAATGGCAAAAGTGAAGCATCAACTTGGAGCAAAATTTAAAGACTAGAAATGATCAACAACAGCTGAGCAGCTTTCCTAGTTGATGGCTCAGGAGGTGCGGCTGAGCGTGGGTGCCGCTGGAGAAGGAGGCGTGAAGGGAGGGGTGAGGGCAGGCCCACGAGACTGGCTCTATCTGAGCCTCAAGGGGGGCCAGCCGAAGGGTGACAGGTCTCAGCGCTTGCTTCCCAGCTCCACCCCCTGCCTCTCCCCACACCTACCTAGAGAGCAGTCACTCCGGGCACTGAGCACCTACTTAGAGTGAGGTTCTATGCTGGGCACACAAGCATGCGTCATCCCCAAGCATGTGACCCCCTGCGAGGCTGGCTTCATGGCCCTCGTTCTCCAAGGCCCAGGGAAGGATGCGGTGAGCCTGGGTCTGTCTGGCCCAGGTCTGTAAACAGGGACAATCACAGCAACAAGGGGCACCTGGGTGGCTCAGTGGTTGAGCCCAGCCTCCTCAGAAGTGTCTGTGACACAAGTCCGGCCACGTCCCAGCTCTACCTAACACTCCGTGGCCGCGGGAGAAAGTACCTCCTCTCCTGGGCGTGATCTGGGCCCTGGCTCCCTTCTGCAGCTTGCTCTCTGGCCTCAAACTCCACCCTGGCCCCCGGCCCTTTGCTCACACTGCGACCCTGCACCCCACCCCCTAGGTCTTCCCTGCCCTACCGCCAGGCTTGGGGTCCTCGCTGCCTGAGCTAAGCTACTACCGCTGGGCTCTGTATCTGTCCTCGCTGTTCTTGGCACTCCCAGGCAGCGACTGGACCTTTCTCTGGCCCTCCTCTGGCATAGAGAACTCAGTGAGTGCTGAATGAATGAATGAATGAATGAATGATTGAGGAGACGAGAAGGAACCCAGCAGGACATGGAGGGATGGGACATAGCACATCTGGGCTGATCCCCATCCAGCTGCTCTCCCTGCACCACCCCCACGCAGGTGAGCACCAGCTGGCCCCCCGGGTCTCTCCTCCTGGCTAACAGGGGTCAGGGGGCCTGTCCCTCTCCCTCCTCCAGGCTGCTACCGCTACAGCTACGTGGGCCAGGGCCAGGTCCTCCGGCTGAAGGGGCCCGATCACCTGGCCTCCAGCTGCCTGTGGCACCTACAGGGCCCCAAGGATCTCATGCTCAAACTCCGGCTCGAGTGGACGCTGGCCGAGTGCCGGGACCGACTGGCCATGTACGACGTGGCTGGACCCCTGGAGAGGAGGCTCATCACCTCGTGAGTCCCGGGAAGGTGGGAGGGAAGAGGCGGTGTGACACTGGTTTCTGAGAGACAGCAAGGATTAGCCTGCAGAGAAGCAGAAAGGAGGCTGGAGATGGCTATGTACTGTGGGCAGGCCCGCTTCCCTCCCTGAGCCTCAGTTTCCCCATCTGTAACAAAGCAGTTGTACTAGACTACCCCTCGGGTCAGCTCTGGGAGGCAACATGGCTTGTTAGAATGCTTCAGAGTCTGGCAGCCCCAGACTTCCAACCCCCTGCTCGGTTGCTTCTTAGCTGCATAACCTACAGCAAGTCTCTGCCTCCTCGAGCCTCGGTTTCCTCACTTGTAAAATGGGTGCACAATCACACCCACCATGCAGGGTTATGGTGAGGACTTAAACCAAACCATCTGGGGGATGCCTGGGGGGCTCATTTGGTGAAGGGTCCAACTCTTGATCTCAGCTCAGGTTTTTTTTTTTTTTTTTTAAGATTTTATTTATTGATTGATGAGAGACACAGAGAGAGAGGCAGAGACACTGGCAGAGGGAGAAGCAGGCTCCCTGCAGGGAGCCCGACGCGGGACTCAATCCTGGGTCTCCAGAATCATGCCCTGCTGAAGGCGGCGCTAAACCGCTGAGCCACCTGGGCTGCCCTCAGCTCAGGTCTTAACCTCAGGGTCGTGAGTTCAGGCCTCGTGCTGGGCCCCACGCTGGGCGTGGAGTCTGCTTATGCAAATAAATAATCAAACCATTTGTGCCAAGATTCTCACACAGAGTGATGCCATCCATTTTTACGGATGATGGATGTTATCCACATGTTAAATGTACCCATTAAATATCCAGGAGCTGCTCTCCGTTATTACTATGATTACATATAGTCTAGTTGGGGCCAGGTCACAAAGGGCATTGAATGCCAGGAGCACTTTGAACTGTAATACTTGGAAAGTGGGGAATGTAACTGAAAGTTCTCAAGCAGAGGAGCAGGGCTTTAGGACATGGGACTTGAGGATTGCTGCCTGCCTTCTCTGTGTTGCTGGGGCTGGCTCAGCTTCCAGGCAGGAGCCAGAGTGGGATCTGTGTGTTCAGAGCAAGGGCAGCCCTTGAGGGTGAGCGGGGACGAGGTTCTCCCCAGCGCTGCCCCCCTCCCGGGCGTCTCTGAACTCCTGGCTCTGAGGCTGCATGCTCATTTGCAACACCTCTGACGTGGTGACCTCAATCTGGGGTGCGCGTGGGCTGGGTTCCTGGAGGGCTCTGGGAAGTGCAGAGAAGCTACACACCATCTGATTTCTAGGCCTGATGAGGGTGGGGATGCTTACAGGCTTCCCCTGGGGCTTCTTCAAGGACCCCACCCCCTGACCACACACACACACACACACACACACACACACACACACACACACACCCCAGCCAGTTGTTGGGGGGTGGGACTGGGCTCACTGTGGCACCCAGGCAGCTCATCCCGTCTCAGATCTTTGGGAGGTCTAAAATGATGGCTCAGACATGATCAGGGGATCCTCGGCCTTGCACCCAGAGTCACGAGGAGGTCTTCAGTGGTGATAAGGAGACAGAGCAGAAGGGCCCTCAACCAACTTTGACCACGTGGTCTGTTTTCTGGGCTCCACGCCCTGGGAGACTGGGGGACGTTTTAGTCTCAGCACCGGCTCTGCTGCTAAGTAAGGAAGAGAAAAGAAACCCCAAGATGAAAGCCTGAAGTGTCCATTGCAGGTGACCTCAGGTCCCTTAACCAGGAAACTTCACCTCCCTGCAGGGTAGAGGCTGGGCACTCGGGGGGCACAGGCATCCAGGCACAGGGGTGGTGGGGCAGGCGCTGAGGGACAGGCTGAGTCAGCTGGCACATCCTGGCCTGTTTCCCCTGAGGAGCTGGCCCGAACCTTCCTTACAGGGCCTCCGGCTTCCTGGGCCAGAGAGGGTCGGAAGCCCGCGCGCAGACGCACAGCAGGCTGGCCGCAGAGCCCCTTCCCAGGCCCCACCCGCCCTGGCCACCTCTCTCTGTCCCTCCAGGGTGTACGGCTGCAGTCGCCAGGAGCCCGTGGTGGAGGTCCTGGCATCCGGGGCCGTCATGGCTGTGGTCTGGAAGAAGGGTCTGCACAGCTACTACGACCCCTTTGTTCTTTCCGTGCAGCCCGTGGCCTTCCAGGGTGAGGGGCCAGGGGTCCCTAGGGATGGGAGGGGTGCCGCCACAGAACCCCGGGGGGGCCGGCCGGCAGGACCTTCTCCTTCTTTGCTGTAGTTGGGGGTGGGATGGGGGCAGAGGGAAGGTTCCGGAAGCTCCTCGGCTCTCCGCCCTCCCACGCCCTTGGCCCCTTTCTCCTGTCCTCTGTTCTCACTCCATGTCCCCACCTTCTACCTCCCTCTCCTACCCTCCCTGGCCTGGCCCTCTCCCTCATTCTCTCTCCTGCCATATTCCTGTTTGTCTGGTCTGTCCCCATCCTGGACCCGTGTCTCCTCTCCTGGCTCCTCCCCTGATCCTCTTCCCTCTGCTCCTGCCTGAGGTCTCCTGACCACAGACCTGAGAACCCCAGATTCACCCCCAGACCATCCTCTCCCACTGAAGGTGAACCCCACAGGTCTCCCTGGCGATGGCCCCCAGCTCAGGGAGAGCTACTCATAGCATTTGCAGGAAGGGTGCACCAGGCTGCCTGCTGGCCTAGCCACTGTCCTCCTGCTCTGATCCCCCGAACCCCTTTCTCAGGGAGAACCCCCACCCCCACCCATTCAGGCTCTGGCTGTCCTTGGGCCTGGATGAGCCAAGCAAACCCTGCAGGTCCCAGAGCTGGCGGAAAAGAGGGTTGCAGACGGGAGACCACAAACCACTGCTTCCCCCACGTCCCCTGGCAATCTGCCTCTTCCCGCCTCACTCCCTCTCCTGCTGTTGACCCCAGAGGTCTCCTGGCAGTGGCCCAGGTCCCCTGCTGCCCCTGCTGGGTTCTGGCCGCCCTCTGGGGGGGGGGGGGTCCTGGGGCTGAGGAGGTGCCAGAGCTGGCTCTGCTTTGGTGGGACTCACCCACCCAGCTCGGGGGACACGGGATCAAGGGAACCCTGACTCCAGGGAGAGGCGGCAGCCAGCTGAGCATCCTCTGACCTCACCCTCTTCCTGTGAGGCCTCAGCCAGGGCCCCCCTCTTCTCTGAACCTCATCTTTGAGAGGGAGGTGGTTCTCCCTCCCCCAGCCCCCGTAACTGCGAGGCTCCCACAGTTGTGAACCTGTGTAGTAAACGGTCAGTGCAGCCAGTGTCAACAGCCAACATTTATTGAGCACGTACTACTACATGGCAGGCTGTTCGAGCATTTTCTATTTCATCTGCTTGACTGGCCTGCGAGGTGTGTGTAATGTAATCCTTACATTACAGATGGAGAAACCGAGGCCCAAGGTCACACTCAACCACTAACTTCTACTGTTCAATGGCAGGAGGGCGGTGGGGTTACCTGCTGGGAGGGGCAGTGAGGGGGGGACCAGGGGACCCTGTGTAACAGCTGTTCTTGGCCCCCAGCTTGTGAGGTGAACCTGACCCTGGAGGGCCGTCTGGAACCACAGGGCGTCCTCAGCACGCCTTACTTCCCCAGCTACTACTCGCCCAGCACCCACTGCTCCTGGCACCTCACGGTGAGCCCCATACCCTGCCACCTGCCTGCCCACTGCCCAGAACACCCTGTGGGACCTCAGGGGGCCCCGGCTGGGAGGGGACCACTGTCGTGCCTCTGCTGGAGTGCCCCCAGGCTGAGCCCTGGGTGCAGATCCCTCTGGGAGGGGGGTGACAGGTGCGGCCAAGGTCTGCCTCTGTGGGCCACAGTAATGCCTGTTTGTTGGGTGACTGGCAAACTTCAGCCCCAGCTGGACGGTGTGACTCCTGACCCTCCTCCCGGTGTCGTCCTGGGAAGTGGGGCCACCACCCCAGCCACAGCCCACAGGCCACTTGGTGACCAGCTCCTCTGTTCCAGGTGCCCTCTCTGGACTATGGCTTGGCCCTCTGGTTTGACGCCTATGCTCTGCGGAGGCAGAAGTATGACCTGCCATGCACCCAGGGACAGTGGACAATCCAGAACCGGAGGTACCCACCCCCCGGGGCCCCCTTCCTCTCCCACAGTTACCCACCCTGGGAGCCCAAGTCCCAGACCTCAGATGGGCAGCTGAGGAAGAGGACAGGCCAGGCGCTCAGGCCTGAGCCCCCACCCCTTGACCCATTTCTTGTCCTGGCCCCCACCCCCATCCCCGCCTCCCCTCCTGCCACCCAAAGGTCTCAGCCACCTTGGATACTGGTTCTAGTTCGAGTGAAATGCTTCACTTCCTTGGGTGCTGTCACCCCACGGTCTGGCACCCCAGATCCTTAAATGAGATGGTTCAAGAGCCACAGGACTCGGCAGTGCTAGAGCGCCTTCCCCGAAGCCCATCCCCGTGCCATCCGAGGCCTGTCTTCCCTTCTGCCACTCTGGGCTGTCGGCCACTGTCAAGTGGCTTCCGGGCTGCAAAGCTGCACGGCCAGAGCCGAGGCCGCTTTTGCTAATCGGACCCTTTCCACAGGGATGGGCGGTAACCAGGGTGGCCCCATATCACCCACATCGCCGGGGGATGCTTACCCTGCCATATGTCCTGCCCTTGCCCCCTGGTGACAAAGTTTCTAAGGAAGAAGTGAGTCCCTCCAGGGAGTGGGACAGGATGCAGGGGGCCAGGCCACACGAGGGTGGTCCATGGGTCAGCGGGGGCTGCAGTTTGATCAGTAGGAGAAGGCCTGGTACATGTCCCCTGGGGCTGGCAACCCAGGCTCACCGGGGGCCTGACCGCTGCAAGGAGTGAGGTGGGGAATGGACACAGTGCGCTCCTCTGTCTGGCGAGAGGGGGGTGACCTGGGACATTCAGGGGAGGGGACCCTTATGATGGGAGGGGCCCCATGTCTAAGCGCTGGGTGGGAGCATCCCCTAGGGAGAGAGGAGGTGCTGGAATGAAAGTTAGAGAGAAGAGGGCCAGACGAAGGCACAGAGGGAGAACATTGTAGGGGGGACAGAGGTTTGGGGAGAGAAGAGCGATCTTGAAGTAGCCTTGCAGAGCTGGCGGGGGGTCCAAGGATGCTGAAGAGAAGCTTCTGCATCTTATAGCAGGTTGGGCCTCTGCCCTTCCTTCCAACCCCAGGATCCCGGGGGTCCAAGAGGCTGGGGTTCTAATATGCAAAGTTCTTGATTTCACAGATTTTGCACCTCCAAGATTCCAATACACTAAAGTTGGAAGGTTCTAGGACTCTGGAATTCTTGGGTTCTGGGGCTGGGGTCCATAATTCACCAACGGGGACTTTGCTTGTTTGTTGATTGATCCTATTCAGACAATAGGTGACGGGACTTGACAATGCTCATTAACTCGCCATTGCCATCGTGCTTCCCAGGACGTTTGCAATTTATCAGGGACTGTGATTAAAAGGGAAAGGAAGAAATGCCTGTGGTGTGACCTCAGGCCTGTGATGCTCGGTGGTGACAGGAGATGGTGTCAGGCCTGGGCTGTTTGTGGGGTGATGAGAGATGGTGTGACTCCAAGCCAGTGCCTTTCATCAGATAATGGGAGATGGTGTGACTCCAGACCCATGCTGTTTGCGGGGTGACGGAAGACGGTTGTGACCCCAGGCCTGTGCTGTTTGGGAAAGAAAAGGCATCTTGTCCCACCCCTACTAGCATGTGGGTGGCGTTTCTGGGCATCGCTACCTTCATCCTCAGGGAGCTCCCTGGAGACCCCCTTGCTACCCGCCTGGGGCCTGCACTGACTGAGGCCGGCTGGGCTCCCCACTCAGCATCAGAAGCCCACAGAATGACCATAGGAGTGGCCCATGGCCCACATTTCATCACACTTGTTCGAATGGTGATGATGTGTTTTCCTGCCCCGGCCCCCAACCCCAGAGCTGAATCCGCTGTCTCCTCTGGGAAGGAGCAGGAGGGCCCTGGGTCTGGTGCTCCTGCCCTCACCCCCCGCACCCACACGGCTATTCCATTTGCCAGGAGCCGGATCACCGGCCTGTGACGTCAAAGGCATCATCATCCCATTTCCTAGAAAGGGGGTCAAGGCTCAGCACAATTAGGTGGAGCCCCGACAGGCCCGTAGTCAGAGCCTCTCCCACACCCACTGCCAGCCAGGGGCTTGGATGACGGTCACGCCATGCTCCCTGTGGAGGGCCTTCTCTCTCCATGACGCAGCCGGGAAGGGTCGGGCAAAGCTATGGGCCCTGGTTCCAGGGACTTTCTGAGCTACCCTTGGATTTTAAATGTGGGTCACAGTTGAGGAGGGTCCTAATTAAGAGGAATGATGCTGTGATGGTGGGATTTCAGGCACCATGGCAGGTTCTAGTGGGGTTGCAGGGGGCTCCCTCCCAGTGTCTCAAAGCACCACTGGGCTATGGAAAGTATGGGCTGGACTGGCCATGGACCCAATCCTCACCCATTGTACAGGAGGGGAAACTGAGGCCTGAGATGCCTAAAAACTTAGCTTCTTTTGCTGGCCTTTCACCTTTCGGAGGGATTTCCCACCAGCCAAGTGGTGGATGGGGCAGGGAGACGCGGTCTGTCAGGGTGCAGGTCTCCTGTCTCTCTTCTCTCTCGTCCCAAGCCTCCCTGTGATGCATGGCGAGCTGGAGATGTGTTCAGGGAGTCTAGACACTGGTTTCTACACGTGACCCTGGATATACCACCTTCCCCATGTATAAAACAGAAGGGTTAGGCCAGCCCCAGGCCACAACCTTTTATCATTTGCACATCAGAAAGCTGTCTCCCAAATAGGTTGTGTTTATTAGTTCCTATTGAAATGCCATTCCAAAGAGCCGAAGCCAGACAGATCAGGGTTCGAATCCTAGCTCCTCTCCTTCCTGTGAGGCAAGGGCTCACCTCTCCCAGCCTCAGGGAGCTCATCTGAAAAACGGCCATGGGCCAGACCCCCACTCAGACAAGACTAGGTGAGATCATGGGTGGAGGACGCTGGCTCCTGCAGGCCCAGACAGAGCACAGCTCCAGGAGGCACCAATCACAAATTAACAACCGGCTCTGAATGCTGTGCCAGGCACCAAGCGGGCACCAAGCTGAGGGCTTTGTGGTGCCATTTCTTTCACCCTCAACAACTTGGTGTGGAACAGGCCTCCCTACCGTCTTCTCTGGCCAGTGAGGAACCCAAAGCACAGAGAGGCAAAGTCATTTGCACAAAGTCACCCAGAAGGCAAATGGAGAAGCCAGGGTTGAGCAAGACGGTGGGATCCAGGGCATGTGTGGGTACGCACACCTGTGCCTGTGTGCACGAGTCCAAGCACGTATGTGTGCACCCATAAGTGCTCACCCTCGTGCGGATTCTTCCTGAAGAGCCTCTGAGCAGCTTGGCCTGCTGTTCCCTCTCTTGGCCACGGCACTCCTGACCAATCCACTGGCTTCCTGGTGAGAAGACTGACAGCTTCTGTGGCTCCTGCAGCTTCTGAGAACGGCCTGGGAAGTCCCATCTTTATCTTCTGAGACTTCCGTTAAGGATCCGGGTCCCTCAGTGGAGACTCTGGTCCCCAGGCCTGCCCCGAGGCTGCTGCCCATGTCTGAGCGTGAAAGGGAAGGCAGAGGTGTACCTCCAAATCAGAAGCACCGGACAAACCATTTCCTTTAGTTATGATCTCTTTTGATAATGATCATCCAGTGTAGATGCTGGGAAATTCTTTGAATGAGCATTTGTTGGAAAATTTGCTTGTGTGGGTGGCAAAGATATGAGAGGTCTGGGAAACTGTTGATTTGCAGGCACAGGGTGTGCAGGGAGGGGGAGGCGCGGTCCTTGGACCCAGAATGGCCATGGACGAGGAGCACTAGAGGGTGGGCTGCGGGGGAAGGTGACTTGCCCCGCGGGTGTCAGCACAGTGATGAGGGAAGGCGGCCCAGGGCTCCCTCACTGTCTGGGCACCCTCGGGCTGTGGCCTTGCCCCTCGGAGCCCTTTCTGCCCTTCCCCACCTCCCTGCTTTCTGTCCAGCTTCTACCAGTGCCCATGGCCAAGGCCTGGCCTGGGGGCGGGGGAGGGACCTGGCCTAGTAAGATTGGCCACCAGCCACTTGGTTTCGCAGAACCCGCTCTGGCTGGGCGTCACCACGACACAGGCTTCCCCCTTTCGGGGAATCTGCCTTCTGCCAGCTTCCTCTCCTGTGATGTCACATTTCTTGTGATCTGCCCAATCATTTCCCCTGGTGTCCCTCTGATGGGACAGCAGAACCACTGGCTCCTTAGGCCTGCTGGAGCCCCCTCTGGCCTGGCCTGGCCGTGGGGCAGCTCTTCTGCTCCTCTGGGCCCATGGGTAGCCCACCGCACTGCCTGCAGCCACAGGGGTTCCTGGTCAGGCTGGGTGTGTGACCCTGATGCTGGCTGGGTGCTGGGGATGTGGTGGGCACAGCTCCTGCTGCTGCCCTAGATGAGCTCATAGCCCAATAGTGTCAGCGGTTTGCTTTCAGGGAAGTAATTTTCTCATCTTATTTCTCATTTTCTCACTCCTTAAAACATCCTACAAGGGAGATATTATCACCCCCGTTTTACAGACATGAAAACTGAAGCTTGCTGACATCGACGTGCCCAAAGTCACACGGCTGATTCATGTGGCAAAGCAGACCTCCAACTCAGCTCTGGACTCTAGGTCTAGTGCTCTGGCACCCCTTCTTTAGTGCTTGCCTTCTCTGACCCTTGTTCCCGCTAATCTGTCCTGGGGAAGGGAATGCGCGCTCGTGTGTGTGTGCGTGTGTGTGTGTGTGCATGCATCCATCTATCCACTCACCCACCCACCCTTCCTTCCTTCCATCCACCCACCTTTCCATCTATCCATCCATTCACCCTTCCTTCCTTCTACCCACCCTCCCATCCATCCATCCGTCCATCATCTATCCATCCATCCATCCATCCATCCACCCACCCACCTTTCCATCTATCCATCCATTCACCCTTCCTTCCTTCTACCCACCTTTTCATCCATTCATCCATCCATCCACCCACCTACCTTTCCATCCACTCCCTCACTCATCCATCCACCAATCCATCCACCTACCCATACACTCTTTCTTGAATTCCTCCCTGTGTGGAGTTGCTGATATGCAAGAAGATTGATAGGGTCCCTTCTTACAGTCTGGGTGAGGCAGGAAGGAAAAACCCCCAATCCATAGAGGTGAGAAAGCAAGCCAGCCGCTGTGAAAAAATGTGCCTCCAGACCCTGCACTTTGTAGCTGTGAGGTGGGTGCTGCAGCCCTCAGACTCCTGGTGCCTCTCGGAGGGGGCCTTTGGGGGAGGAGGTGGCATTTGGTAGATGGGGAGGAATTAGCCAGAGGAAGCATACCCTCTCCCAGAAGGCTCTGCAGCAGGATCCAGAGATGCAGATGCACACAGGGCCCCCGCTGGTGCAGAGTCCTGTGAGGCAGGCTGTGTGGGGGAGCGCGGGAGAGGGAGGGACTGCTTAGCAGGGCCACACGTGCTCTGCCTAATTTGGGCCGCCTCTGATTATTTCCAGCCAGTGTTTCTGGGGCTTGTTTTTCAGAAGCAGCAAGAATCTAGATTATTATGTGAAATTAGTGGGCAACTGAACCTGAAAAAAAAAATTATTTTAACCCTGCACAGACTAAACAGACCATCTTTAAGTTCGGTGACTCAGCCTGAGTCACTAGATTGTAGCCTCTGCCTTGAATTGTTGTGGAGAGACTTGGCCCAGGAATGCTGCCCCCAGCCCCTGCCTTGGGCCTCCAGGTGAGAACCACATGCTGCCCAGGCAGGTTCCCAGGCTGAGCCATGGGCTGATTCTGGACTTATTGTTGTTATTGTTGTTTTTTAAGGATTTTATTTATTTATCCGTGAGAGACACAGAGAGAGGCAGAGATACAGGCAGAGGGATAAGCAGGCTCCATGCAGGGAGCCTGATGTGGGACTCGATCCCAGGACCCCAGGATCATGACTTGAGCCATGGGCAGACATTCAACCGCTGAGCCACCCAGATGCCCTTGATTTGGGACTTCTTCCTCTCAGACACCAGTAGAGAAAATGTCCTGTCAGCCTGCGCTGGTACCTCAGAGCCCCAGGCCAAAGCTCAGTGTGACCACGCAGCCCTCAGATTCTTCTAGATTGAAATGTCCCACTGCTCTCCAACCTGGCTCCGGCTTCTTCCCTGCAAGCTCTCAATGACTCTGCGGGCAGTGTCCCATGCCCCCAAACCTTCAGCATGGTCGGGGTTGTACTCGGTGCGTCTCCCCCTGCCCAGTATTTCCTGCCCCCTAGCTCCCCTGTCCACTCCTCAGGGAAACTTTCAGAGGACAGGAAGCCACGATAACATTTGTTTATCTGCTTTAAAAACTGACAGACAAAACTTCCAGCGTCCTTTAAGTTTTAAAGGGCAGAGAGGGCCCAGGCCTGCCCGGGGGTGCCCCCTAGTGGCAACTCATCCTCATCTTGTCCCCCTGGGCTGGAGGATGAAGGAATCCTGGTGTAGAGCAGGGCTTCTCAAAACTTTTCACCTCCGGACCCCTTTATACTCTTTAAAGTTATTTAGCACCCCAAAGTGCTTTTTTTAAAAAAAAAATTTATTTATTTATTTATTTATTTATTTATTTATTTATTTATTTATTCATTCATTCATGAGAGACACAGAGAGAGGCAGAGACACAGGCAGAGGGAGAAGCAGGCTCCTGTGGGGAGCCCGATACGGGACTCGATCCCAGGACCCCAGGATCACGATCTGTGCTGAAAGCAGACGCTCAACCACTGAGCCACCCAGGTGCCCCCTAAAATGCTTTTATGCAGGTTATATTATCTATGTTTGCAGTAGTAGACATTAAAACTAAGAAAATGTAAAAACATTTATCAATTCATTTAAAATATGCCCATGGCAATTTAAACGTCAATAACATATTTTAGAGAAAATTAATTATATTTCCATTTGGCAAGAAAAATATCACCGCTTAACCTTTTTGCAATTTTCTTTTAAACTGGACTAATAGGCCAGAGCTGGATATGCACATCTGCGTCTGCATTCAATCAGGTGGCAAATCCCACATCATGTAGTCTCTAGAAAATTCCATCATATCCTGGTGAGAGAATGAGAGTGAAAAAGGCAAATATTACCTGAGCATTATTATGAAACTAATTTTTACCTTGGAGCCGCGATGGTCCCCGGAGTGCACCTGGAGGACTGTTTGTTGGTTTGGAGGCAAGAATGGGGGGGGGGGGGGCACACAAGACAACCCCAGACCTTCCTCAGTTGTTTGTTTGATTAGCTCGCTAATTAATTGAACTAGGAAGTGCTTGCCATATTCTACAAGTTCCGTGGAAGTACCCGGCCCCCGGGAATTAGGGGACCGGCTCCGTGGGCTGTTGTGTCTGCTGTGGGATGCTCCCATCATGCTTTGGGGCATTCCCACCTGCTCTCTCGACTTCCTCCTGCCTTCTCGACCTTCTCTACTGGGGGCACTTTCAGTTCTCACTGCATATGTTCTGACCTGTGTCCTGGGTGTGTTTCCCTGGTCTGCAGAGGCGTTCCTATTTGCTCTGGGAGGGTGCTCCCTTCGCTGTGAGGGGGCTGACCCACCCGGGGAGGGAGGAAGCCCCGGGTGCTGTCTGGAGAGCAGCCCGTTGCTCTCGGGGGGGGGGTGGCACCCACTTGGTGAAAGCGTGCCCCTGTGCTCTGGGTGGCAAGTGTGCCCCGACGCCTGGTGGGATGCACCCCCTGTGCCCTCCATCCCCGGAGATGGGAAGATTCCTACCTGCTCTCTGGGAAGAACTTCACGCCTCTGTAGGGCTTCTCCCACCTGCTGTGTGGGAACAAGTGGACCATGGTGGGGAGGGGCCTCCCCTGGTTGGGGAATGGTCCCACCTTAGTGGGAAGGACACACTGCTGCCTCCTCCCCGACACTGAACCCAAGGGCAGCGTCCTCCCTGCCTACACACAGCAGACCCGCAAAGACTCCTGCCTCTGCTGACACACTGAAGTCCTGTCAGATTGGGAGCCAACAGAGAAATGATAATTTCCCTTATTTGAAAGTGAGGCTCAGGGAAGGACCCTGACTTGCCAGTCTCACAGCTCCTAGGTGACCAGGAGGAGAATTCAGACTTTGAATTTTATCCTGCAGGGCAGGGGAGACCACTGAAGGATTCTGAGCAGGGGAGTGACATAGGCTGATTTCTATAAGATGACTCGGGGTGAGTGGTCACCCAAGGGAGAAATCAAGACAGAGAAGGTGAAGGTGGGGGTGCAGCTCCCCCTTCCTCTCCGGCTGCTCTGCCCCTGTCCTGTCTGTGTGCGGAGACCTAAGCTGTCCCTTCCCTCGGGCTGGCCCATGGGGCCCTGAGTCTGCCTCTGTCACCCCCAGGCTGTGTGGCCTGCGCACCCTGCAGCCCTATGCCGAGAGGATCCCCGTGGTGGCCACTGCCGGCATCACCGTCAACTTCACATCCCAGATCCCCCTCACCGGGCCCGGTGTGCAGGTGCACTACGGCTTATACAACCAGTCGGATCGTGAGTATGGGCAGCCCTGGGGAGGCAGGGCGGGCACCCCCGATGCCCCTGCAGCTTTCCCCGGAAGCACCAAGAGGCTGGACCAAAGGACTGGATGTGTGTGTGCATGTGTGCGAGTGTACACAATACCTGCAGCTTTGTGTGTGCCCACACACAAAGGAGTCCTTGGCAAGGCCGTCACCTGTGTTCCTAGGGATACACACTCACACATACGTGTGCATGCTGTGTACATGTGCCCGAAAATGTCTGTCCACATGCACCGTGTATACAGGTGTGTGTACATGTGGGTACATGTGTGAGCACACAAGTGCATCCCGTCTGCATGAGGACACGTGTCCTGATGGCGCACTCCCCGTCCAGCCTGCCCTGGAGAGTTCCTCTGCTCTGTGAATGGACTATGTGTGCCTGCCTGCGATGGGGTCAAGGACTGTCCCAACGGCCTGGATGAGAGAAACTGTGGTGAGCAGCTGCCTGTCCCATCCCTCCCTTGTCCTTGCCTCCCCTTCGGGACCACCGTTTGGGGCAGTAGCAGGGACAAGCTGGGACCCAGTTCTCCTGACTCCCAGATCAGGGCTGCTCTCCACCAGGCCATCTGTCCCAGCCAGCTGTCCAAGAAGGAACAGAGTGGAGGGAGGACCAGGGAGGGGAAGGCAAGCCTGGGGTGGCCACAGAGAGAATCTTGCGTCTTCCTCCCTTGAGTGGGATCTCCACCCCTCCGCTTCAGGGGTTCAGACTAGAGCTGCCAACTCTTACTGGAGTTATGCTCACCACTGCCCAGCCCTGGCAGCAGGGGCCCCGGTGGGACTGTCAGGACTGTCTTAGAGTAACGCCTCTCCCTCTGAGTCCTGCTTCTGGCCCCCACATTCACCATCAGGGCAGCCTTTTCTTGTCTGATCTCCCCAAACCTCCCACGGCCCCATCCAACCAAGTTTTAAATCCTTGGGGAGAAAAGCAGGAAAGAGAGGAGATGTGCCTCATATTTGGAACCAGAGCACCTGGCTTCAGGTTCTGGCTCAGCCAGATGACCTCGGACAGGTCATTTCATTTCTGTTTCCACTGATGAAATGGGGTATCTCAAGGGTTGCTATGAAACTCGCACGTAAAGTAGCTGAGAAAGAGATCTGTAGTCACGGCATATAATACAGTACAGGTTCTACAGGCAGCACAAAGTCCCAGCCTGGCTCCTCGGCCTTCCTCTCACCTGCCTCCTCTGTGTGTCCCCATGTAGTTTGCAGAGCCACATTCCAGTGCCAAGAAGACAGCACCTGCATCTCACTGTCCAGAGTCTGTGACCGGCAGCCTGACTGTCTCAATGGGAGTGACGAAGAGCACTGCCAGGAAGGTAGGGTGGGTATGACCAGCTCTCTAGAGGGAAACCAAATAATGGGCTTAGCCAGACAGCCCAGACTTCCTGCATGCTTCTTCAGCAGAGGTTTCTGCCTTCTTGTCAAAGACTCACCAACTATCTGAATGGATGCTTATCCATCCATCCATCCATCCATCCATCCATCCATCCATCCATCCATCCATCTTATGGTCTCCCCAACCATCTATCTGTCCATCAATTCATACATCCACTCATCCATCCATTCATCTGCCTGTCCACCCACCTGTCTCCCTATCCACTGAGCCATCAACCTACCCATTTATCAGTTCATCTGTCTTTGTGTTCATCTTTCCATCTTTCATCCATCTGTGAATGCGTGTATGCATCCATCCACTGAGCTAACTTGTTGTTGTTAGCTGTTGGTCTGTTGGTCCTTATATCCACTCATTTATCCATCCTTCTGTTTGTCAGTCTCCCCACTGGACCATCAATCCACCCATTTGTTGGTCTGCCCAATCTCCTGTCTGTGTCCATTGTTTTATCCATCCATCCATCCATCCATCCATCCATCCATCCATCCACCCCACCCACCCATCCAACACCTACAGACCCCCAGTGATAGGTGAGCAGAGTGAGGGAGTGGGAATAAAAGACACCAGAGAGGTGGTCCCTGTGCTTTGGGATTATCTGCTAGTAGGAAGACCTGATGGGTGACTGTCTCTGGCCCAACGCCTTCTGGACTTCATGTCCAGTAGCATGGGAAGACTGGAGTGCAGGAGAACATCAGGCAGGGAAAGCTTCCTAGAGGAGGTGGACTTTGAACTTGGCCTTGCAGAGAGATAAGATTTAAATAGGCAGGAGGGAAGGAGAGTAGGCCAAGACCAGGTGGTGGTGCAGAAAGTTCTTTATGGCAAAGACAGTGAGGAGCAGGTGGGCGGCTAGGTGGGGCCAGGGTCTGGAGGAAGGCCGGGCTCGGAGAGGAGCCTTAGACTGATGGGAGAGGCACAGCCCTGCTCTTGGGAGCCGATGGGCAGTGGAGGAACAGTTCTGCCTTCGGGTCCACCCGGGGAGGCAGACGTGACCTCAGGAGGCGCAGTCTGTGGGGGAGATGCAGCCTTGCTCTCCACAGGCCAGTCTGAGGGGGGTGAAGGGACACAGGGAAGCGATATGTCCTGCCTTTAGACCTTTCAGGAACCTCAGGGGACCCTTCAGCGAGCTCAAGGGACCCCTCCCCAGTCTCCTCCTGGCCTCTTCCAGGCTCCATCTTCCCTGGGCCTCATCTTGGAGGCTCCCTGGGGCTCAGGGGCCCACCCTCCGTGTCCTGCCCCCACCCCTCTCCCCCAGGGGTGCCTTGTGGGACATTCACCTTCCAGTGTGAGGACCGCAGCTGCGTGAAGAAGCCCAACCCGCAGTGTGATGGGCTGCCTGACTGCCGGGACGGCTCGGACGAGCAGCACTGTGGTGAGCCCCCAACAGGCGGGTGGGCAAAAGCCCCTGTCCCCCTGGGGGCCCTGGAATGTGGGAGGGAGGGGGCCCACGCTGGGAGCTGAGGGAGAACTCACGTTGTCTCTTTCTGTCTCTCCTCTGCACCCGCCCTGGGTCCTGCCTCTCCTTCATTCTCTCCCATCCCTTCATCTTTCCTTTGGCCTTCCTGCCTCCCCTTCTCTGTCTGCCTCTGTCCATTCCTCACTGGCTTCTGGCCGTCCCTGTCCTCCCCCACCACCCCCTGCGCCCCCAGACTGTGGCCTCCAGGGCCCTTCTGGCCGCATAGTGGGCGGGGCCGTGTCTTCAGAGGGCGAGTGGCCCTGGCAGGCCAGCCTCCAGATTCGAGGCCGACACATCTGCGGGGGGGCGCTCATCGCTGACCGCTGGGTGATAACAGCTGCCCACTGCTTCCAGGACGACAGGTGAGTGGGGGGACATGGGGACCTAGACCACGAGAGATGGAGGAGGAGAGATGGAGGCCTGGCAGGGAGGGACATGGGTCTGAGATCCAGGAAGGAGGGAAGGATGGTGAGCGGCCGGGGGACTTGCTGTCCTGGCTCCACCACGAACATAGTCTGTGCCCCTGGAAATGTTGCTCAACCTCTCTGTTCCATTTCTGGTATCTTGCGTTAGGTTGGGTCAGTGATTCATTCATTCATTCACTCATTCACTCACTCATCCATTCAGCAGTATTTCTTGTACTAGGGAGCTGTGCAGACACCAGGGGTACAGCACAGAACAGAAGTGCCTGGCCTGGCCACAGGCCATGACCCCCCTCCAGGTGCTGTGACCTGGTGAGTGGGGCCCAAGAAGCCTCCAAGAAGGGACATCCCACCCAGCCCCATAGACATCTTCTCCACCTGCATGGTGGCTGACGATGCCCCCTCTCCACCCCCAGCCCCATCTCTTGGGCCCCGCCCTGACCCCCAGAACAGCCAGTCCTGGATTACCCTCCACACCTCCTCTTCTGTCCTGGGTCTACACAATCCCCAGCTATCAGGGCACCCCATCCCCTGCCCCTTACATCCAGAGCCAGATGGCAAGTCCTCTTGGTGCATCAGACCAATCCTTAGCCGCTGCCTGTCCACACTATCACCAGCACTGTGCACACATCACTCCAGGTGGCCCAGAGCCCGGCTCCGTTTTGCATCCCCTACCCAGGAGGCTGGGTGCTCTTTCTGGTGCAGCCTGACCTCTTCTCTCACTGCCTCCCTGGCGCCCCACAGACCATGAGGTAAAGAAAGACCTGGATGTTGACCTGGCACCCATGGTCCTTTACTGCCCAGTCTCTGCTGATTGCTCCATACTCAATGCCCACCCCTCCTAGTGAGGACCAGCAGGTCTCAGCGAGCTCACAGCAGCCCCATCTGTAAAGTGCAGAAAAAAGGAGGGAAATATTCCATTGCCTGGTACTGTGCTAACTTTTTTTTTTTTGCATGCACAGTCATAGTAAATTCCTTCCAGTAACATAGGAGTAGAAGACACTGTTCCTGTTTCACAGATGAGGAGACTGAGGCCTAGAGAGGTGCACACACATCCAGGGAGGGATGAAGCTGGGATTGGAACCCAGGCAGGTGGACTCCAGCACCAGTGTCACTGGCTGTACGGCCCAGCAGCTACGGGCTTTCCAGAGCAGGGAAGGGATGGGTGTCCGGGTAGGAAGCTGGCTAGCCTAAGGGCCTGGGGTCAGAGCAGCAGCGGCTGAGCGTGGACCCCCACCCCCACCCCAGCATGGCCTCCCCAGCGCTGTGGACCGTATTCCTGGGCAAAGTGTGGCAAAGCTCGCGTTGGCCGGGCGAGGTGTCCTTCAAGGTGAGCCGCCTGCTCCTGCACCCTTACCACGAGGAGGACAGCCACGACTACGATGTGGCCCTGCTGCAGCTCGACCACCCCGTGGTGCGCTCGGCCGCCGTGCGCCCCGTTTGCCTGCCTGCGCGCTCCCACTTCTTCGAGCCCGGCCTACACTGCTGGATCACGGGCTGGGGCGCCCTGCGTGAGGGTGGTGAGCCGGCTGTTGGGGAGCGGGGAGATGGGGTGTGGTCTGCCTCCCCATGCTTACCAGCCTGGAGTAAGGTGGGGGTGGCAAGGGGTCCCCAAAGCTCCAACCCCCGGTCCCTCTGGTCCTGTGATTAACGGGGGCTCGATGTCACAGAAGAAAACAAGCTTTTACTATAGTGGGTGGCTCCCGCCTTCTCAGCCCTTCCCTCCTTCCTGAAGGCCTTTAAAGGGAACTGAGGGCATGGGAGGTTATCTTGGGGAATATGTGGGAAGTGATGGGGCAGGTGAGGAAGGCAACAGCCCACAGGCAAGCTCCAAACTCTGCTCCTTGCACAGAGATGGCTTCCTACCTTGAGGTTGGATTTTAGGGAATGTGGTCTCATTTAAGCCAACCAATACCCCTAGGGGTGGGTATTATTGTCCCATTTTAGCAGTTGCTCCAAGTCACATAGCCAGAGAGGGTTGGCACCTATGACTGCCTGACCCCAGAGCCCTGCTGTTCTTGCTACTGCCCCTGAAGCAGGAGGTTTCTCCCCTTCCCACCTAAACTGACCACCCCTAGGGGCCACCCCTGTTCTGTGAATACAGGCCCAGGCTGCCATATCCACAGCCATGCCCTGCATCCTTAAAACAGGCACCTTTAAAGATGGGTACAATAATTTACAACCTGAGGCAGGAAGGGGTATAGAGATAAGTTAAAGATGGACAAACTGAGGCTCAGATGCACAGTAACTCATTCAAGGGGATGATGGAGAACAGTGGTAAAGCAAGGATTGGTTAATTTGGCTCACTCATTCAAGGACATGTTTATGAGCACCTACTACATGCCAGGCTTTGAGTTGGCATAAAGATGGAAAGAACATTCTTGGGGCGGGGGGAACAGTGCTAAGAGTGGACATAGGTAGGGGAGTAGAGCTGGCCTTGGCAGCCCAGAGGAGGTACCCAACCAGGTGGGGTCAGGGAAGCTTCTAGAGGAGGGGCTGTCTAAGCTGAGGCTGGAAGGATGAGTCAGCAGTGTCCCAGTCCCAGCTGGGGAGAAAGGTGTTCTGGTTAAGGGCATAGATGGCAACCCAGGGTCCTGAGAACACCCTGCACCAGAGGGGAGTTGGGGGCAAGCGAATGTGGGTGAGGATTGAGAGGAAGGACAGGAGGGCCTCGTAGGCCATTGTAAGGAGCCTCAGCCAGGATTTAGCCTGACCTGCACTTTAAATCCATCTGAGATGCTTCCAGGAAAACACCATCATTGAGCCCCACCCTAGCCAAACAGACCAGATCTCAGGGTGGGACCAGGCGCAGTGCAGACTGAAGCTCCCTGGGGGCTCTAACATGAAGCATCGTGGCAAAGCACCCGGCTGGACAGTGGAGGGATACTAATGAATTTTAGGCAGAGAGTGTAAGGGTCAGATGTGCTCTGGAAATATCTTCCAGGGGCTGTCACAGAGCAGAGTGGGGTGGCCAAGAAGTCTCAAGCAGGAAGGACAGTGTTTGTGTGTGTGTGTGTGGGGGGGCTCGTCCGGATAGGCTTTGGGTAGGGACTCTTTGGAGGGAGCCCACAAGGGGCCAGAACAGAGCAATGGAGAGGTGGAGGCAGAGGAGACGGGCAGAGCAGGAGAGATGAAGGGGGATCCGGAGAGGCAAGGGGAACAGCGGAAGGAAGAGTCAGATCTCATCTCTGCCTTCCACCCTCCACCGCCCCGGCAGGCCCCACCAGCAATGGTCTGCAGAAGGTGGATGTGCAGCTGATCCCGCAGGACCTATGCAGCGAGGCCTATCGCTACCAGGTGACACCACGCATGCTGTGTGCCGGCTACCGGAAGGGCAAGAAGGATGCCTGCCAGGTGACTCCTGGGGCAGGGGACTGGGGGGCCCGGAGGTGGGAGGGAGGGCGGCGCTCACATCACACAAGGCCTGGCCCTCTGCTCACACCAGCCTGCTGAAGCCTCACAGCCTTCCTGCAAGGTGGGGATCGCTGTCCCAACTTTACAGATAAGGAAACTGAGGTTCAGGGAAGTGGAGGGGCTTGCGCCAAGTTCACAAGAGAGCTGGGTGGGCAGGTCTAAGGCTCCAACCCAGTTCCACTGCCCCTCTGAGCGAGGCGCTTGGCCCACGGTGACACAGTCACTAGGAACAGGAGCGCACAGAAGGGAGGTAGAAAGGAGTGGGGCATGGGGACACACGCACACTTCCACAACAGCCAGGACCCACAGAAGGACGGGGCCGGCTGCTTTAGCCTCTCCCCATCGATCAGGGGCAAGGCAAGCAAAGGTTTCAAAAGGGGATGTGACTCTCTTGCTATCCCTTGGGAAACTCCCGGCATCAGGACGCCGGGCTTACCCTGATGCCACCCCATCTCTCCTCTCCCCCTTTCAGGGCGACTCGGGAGGCCCGTTAGTGTGCAAGGAACCCAGTGGCCGCTGGTTCCTGGCAGGGCTGGTCAGCTGGGGCCTGGGCTGCGGCCGGCCCAACTACTTTGGTGTCTACACCCGCATCACAGGTGTGATTGGCTGGATCCAACAGGTGCTGACCTGAGGAGCTCCCCTTCCTGCAGAGCTGGGGCCCACCTGCTGGACTCAGAGAGTCCAGAGCACCCACTAGTCAGGGGAGCAAGTAATTGTGGGGGCAGCAGGGCCCCGCGGAGGTCAACTCCCCCTGCACCGCAGGGCCTGGATGGTCAGCCAGCCCGCTGGAGGGGTTCACATCTAGCCCTTTTGCCTCCTGATTCTCTCTCCTCCTTCCCCTTCCTCTGCTGCCCACTGGGAATGGTTCAGCAGTGATAACGGGGCTTCCAGGTCCCAACAGGGGTGTCTGAGCTCCAACCCCCCCGCCAATGCAGAGAGCAGATCCAGCCTGTGAACTTGAGGGGTGGGGATAGAAGGCGCCCACAGGGAGGGGCCCCCAGAGCCCTAGAGACAGCCAAGTGGGCCAGCTGCCACCATAAGCCAAAGGGTGGGGGAGCCCCAGGTCTAGGGTCCTCACCCTACCACCTGTCCCCTGGGCCTCCACTGCCCACTCTCACCTGGAAGTGAGCTCCACCACCCTGTGGAATAAAGTTGTTTGATCTGAGGCCCTGCTGTGGGGTTTGACTGGGGCCCTGGGGCACCAACCCTACATTTTGACAGCGGACCCTGCTTCCAGCTCAGCCTGTTTGCCAAATGTCTAGAAGGCCAAGGTGGGGTCAGGGGTCACCTTCAGGCCAGTTGTTCAGGTCCTTGGAGCAACCCCAGGAAGGCAGTGGTTTGGTGACCCCTGGATAGGAGTGAAGGATGGGAGGAGTGATGGGCTCTGTCTGCAAGCTTGGGAGGAAACTGAGGCAGAGGGGCGGAGCCATCTCAGGATCATACCAGGAGGCTTCAGAGTGAAGCCTGGTGTAGAACCCTCTTGGTTCCCAGTCCAGCACTTCTCAGCACAACACTCCCTTTGCATTCAGCAACCCCTCAGTCTCCTACTACGCGTCAACCACAGTGCTGGGGTCACAGAGAGGCACAGAACTCAGCCCCTGGTCTCAGGAAGGGTGGGGATGACAATCCAGCGTGAAGGGGCTCTGGAGTAGCATGGAACTCGGGAAGTCAGCGAAGGCTGCCTGGAGGAGGTGAGATTTGAGTTGAAGCCCAAAGGTGACCAAGGTGGAGAAGGGCATTCCAGACAGGGGAACTGCATGTGTAAAGGCCTATGTCCTAAAAGAACAGGGCATGTTGGTGAGCTGTTTTGAATTAAACAGAGGTTGAGAGGCGAGCAAACTGAGATCAGATGAGAAAGAATCTGGAGTTGAGCTAAGGACTTGACGCTGGGTGCTGTGGGGAGCCACAGAAGAAGGCTCTAAAGCAGGGGAGTGCCACGAGTGGATTCACATTTTAGAAGGACCACCAGCACACACCAGTGTGGAGGCACCAGCGCAGGAGCGGGAGGCAGGGAGGCTGAGAGGAGGCCACTGCTGAGATCCAGCGGGGAGAGGAGGGGATCTAATGAGCCAGCCAGGCAGCGGGGATGGACATGAAGGACCCTCAGTGTTGGGGTTGGGTGAGGCAGGAGCCGCCACCCAGGACCACTCCCTGGGGTCTGTCCCAAAGGCTAGTGGAGTAACTGCCACTGCCTGGCCTGGGGAGGGACTCTGAGGAGGTGTCAGAACTTGGGGTGCCTCTGGGAGGGAGGTGTGCTGGAGGTGGGTGGGGCTTGAGGTCTGGAGGAGGTATTTCAGAGACCCTCTTCAGAAGAGACTGAAGGGGGGGGGGGAGACAGACACGGCAGGGGGGCTCCCCCAGAGGGGGCTGCTGAGGAGTGTGGAACCACCCAGAGCTGGAGGGGAACTGGGGGTGGAACTTTAGCAACCAAGTGGGAGTGGTTAGGGAGAGTCAGTGGTGCCGTCTGGGTGCAGAGGAAGAGGTAAGGAAGTGGGGAGTCAAGTGTGGACACATTTTCCTCGGAGTCTAGCTTCCCAGCTAGGGAAGGGGAACCTGGGTGAGGGGAAATGTCAAAGGCAGGGACCCTGGGTGGGGAGGATGTCAAAGCCAGGGAGTGGCTCCTGGGGGCACAAGCCTAAGTTCACTTGCCCGCTGGCCCCGCCTGGGGGAGGAGCAGAGCAGACACTTGCGGGGAGCCCTGGGTGGGGACAGGATGTTAAAGCATCCCACCCTGAGCCTCTCAGGCTTCTCACAGAGGCTGCAGATGCAGTGTTGGGGGCCCCTGGCT
This sequence comes from Canis lupus familiaris, assembly GCF_011100685.1. NCBI lineage: Eukaryota > Metazoa > Chordata > Mammalia > Carnivora > Canidae > Canis > Canis lupus. The sequence continues at coordinate 28,437,873 of NC_049231.1, forward strand.
AAAACGCAAATTTGCAGGGCCCTCCCTAGCCTTAGGGGGTCAGAACTGGGGGGCCACAAAGGACAATCTGTTGGCTTAACAAGCCTCCTGGTGACTTTCTACAGAGTTGGACACAGAACATGAGGTCAGTCCAGCGAACCAAATGTCCTCAGGGGAGTGGCAAGGGTCCCCCAGGCTTGAGTGGAGCGGCGGGCAGCTCTGGGGAGGGTCTCTGCGCAGGGGACCCCTGCTCTGCAGGGATGTTCCTAGCAGTGCTAAGAGGCCAGGGCAGGGAAGCAAGGTAGACATTTGGGAGGACCAGGTCTGTGAAGGGACTGGCCAGGTGGGCTGGGGTGGGAGGTCCTGCTGAAGCCTGGGGTCCAGAGGGCTCGGAAAGAAGGCGGAGCGCGGGCCCAGTGTTTCTATTTCCTGGGACTTGGGGCAGAAGGGTGGTAGCGATAGGGAGGAGTAGAGGGGACCAAGGAAAGGCACAGCAGGAAGCAGAGGGGGTATGGGGTTGGTCAGGGTGCAGCAGAGGTTGGAGCAAAGGGCCACAGGAATGGTGGGCTGAGGCTGGGAAGTTGGGGGCGGGTTCTGCCATCCTGATTCTGGGAGCCCCCTACCCCCTCAGCATTCCCTGTTGCTGCCCAGAGGCAGGAAGAGACCTGCATGGCTCCAGGGGTTGGGCCTAGGAAGTCACCTGGTCCAAGCCTTCACTTTACAGGTGAGTTACTGGAGGCCCAGAGAGGGCGGGGAATTGCCAAAACTCTCCCAGCAAGGGGGAGTTGGTGCCCTTGTTTGGCTGCTGGGCAGAGGATGGAGCTGTGACCTCCCTCCCCCAATACACAGCACAGTGACCACAGGGCAGTGTCCCCAGGCTTTAGGAAAAAGCCTCATTACCCACATGTCATTGACCCCACCTTGAATTTAGCCCCGTCCCCGACAGTGGCCCAGAGGAAGAGAGGGAGGCAGCCCAGCGGCTGTTTCTTCAAGTTTTATTACATGGCGGGTTGGACACAGCCCAGGGTGTGTGGGGGGGGGATCATAAATGCAGGAGGGGCCCCTTGCTCAGCCCCTGCTACCCCTAGGCTCTCCCAGGGCAAAGGGAGGAGTGGCCCCCTGGCCCTCATCACTAGTTCCTGAATGGCCGCACTGCACCCACCTGCCCCTGCCTGCCCTCTCCTGGCCAGGGCCCCCTGCACCCAGCAGTGCAGACAGGGGTGGGAGCAGCCCAGGTGGAGGCTGAGCCACCCTCCCCCTTCTTCCCACACGGCCAACCCCGCACCCTTCATCCCACCAATACCTGGATCTCCTTCTGGGGCTGAGCAGGCCCTGCCCCTTCTGGGGGAGGGCCACCCTCCAGTCTGGTGCTCGGTACACTCCCCGAGGGCATTCTGGGGCCTTGCTCCTCCTTGTTAACCTCACAACAACCCTGTGAGGTAGGTGGCGGTGGGGAGAGTGACCCCGTTTGACAGACGGGGAGACTACGGCTCAGGGAGGAGACGTGACCGGGTGGGGGGGGAGGGTACCATTCATGCAGCTGGGGGACCCGGGGGAGGGCCCGCGGGGGCGTGGGAAACACAGCTGGACAGCGCCACACTTCGGCCACGCGCAGGCAGCTCTGCCCAGGGGTCCCGGGGCCCACCTCGGGCCTTGAGAGGTGCCAGCGGGCCCCCGCCCGGCTCCCCGAGGCGGGGGGCAATCAGAGCCCCGCAGGTGCAGACAGAAGTGGCAGGGGGGAGAGTGCTTCCTCCGCCTGGAGCCCGGGGCCCACCCCGCGGTACAAAAATAAAGGATTTCAGATCGGAACCCCAAGTCCCTGGAGGTGATCTGGGGCCTCACATCCGGGTGCCTCTGGCTTGTAACAGCTAGAAAAAAAGAGGGGGAAGGGGCAGGGGGGTGGGGGTGGGGTGGTCAGAACAACAGGAGGGGGAAGAGAGGGCGGGGCCGGTGAGGAGGGGGTGAGGCAAGGCCAGGGGAGGGCAGAGAGGAGATTGAAATGGAGGGAGGGGCAGGGAAGAGAGGGAGAGAGAAAGAGGTAGGTGAGTCACAGGCTCCCTTCTGAGAAGAGGGTGGGGGGCTGAGGCCCAGAGAAGGTGGATTCAGAGCCGAGGAGGGGAGCAGGAAGGGGACCCAGCTCGCCCATCCGGGAGCCCCATGCCCCATCCTGGGCTGGGTGATGGCTGCCCCGGAGGCCGGAGTCGCCAAGACTCTGGCCAGGGGAGGGGGGGTCAAGGCCAGGTTCCTGCTGTCTCAGGCAAAGGTCACAGACAGCAGCTGTCTGTCCCCATTTTAGAGGCAACTGTGGCCCAGAGAGGGACAGTGACTTGCCCAAGGTCACACAGCGGGCAGGTTAGACTGAGCCGCGGGCTCGGGGGCACCCGGTCAGGACGTCTCCCGTGACACCCCGATCCTCAGCCGGCTCTGGCTGACCCCCTAAAGGCCCAGGGAATCCAAGGGCGGCGGTCGTCCCCCCTCCCGGCCCCAGCCCCCCACCCCCAGACAGGGCACCCCGGGGCGGGGGCGGGGCCGCCGGTTCCCCTCCCGCCTCCCCAGCCCGGCTCTGGCGCTCCGGTGCAGGCGGGCGGCTGGGACCGAGGCCGGGCCCCCTGACTCCCCTCTCGGAGCCTCGCAGCCAAGGCCAAAACGGGCGAGGGGGGAGTCAGCCGAGCGGCGGGCTCCGGTCCGGGAGGAGGAGCGCGCCCCCTCCTGGCCTCCGCCCTCCCGCCAGCTCCGCCAAGCTACAAACCGGGGGTGGCGGCTCTGGGGGCGGGCGAGGGGCCGAGGAGGAGCCCCACGGCCAGCGCGGCCTCAGCTCGGAGGGGTGCGGACGGGAACCTGCAAGGAGAGGTGAGGGCGCGGAGAGCGGGCAGGCTGCGGGCGGGGAGGCCCGGCCTCAGCGGGGCCCGGCGGCGGCGGCGGCGGCGGCGGCGGGGGGGCGCCCGGCGGGCCCGGGGCAGAGGCGGCCGGGGCCCCCCTCCCCAGGCCGAGGCGCGGGGGGAGCCCGAGGGGGCGCGGGCGGCGGCGGGCGGGAGGCTCGGGGAGGCGGGGCCGGGGCGCCCGGGGGGAGGGCGCGGGGGGCGCGGGGGGCCGGGCCCGGGGGGGCGGCCCCGGGAGGGAGGTGCGAGCAGGCAGAGAGGAAACCCGGGCAGGGGCAGAGAGGGAAGAGGCAGGGTGCAGATGAGATCCAGGAGGAAGAAGAGGTGGGTGGAGATGAGGCGGGGCCTCCGGCGGGAAGCGGAGGAGGAGGAGGCGGTGGTGGTGGGAGGGAGAAAAGGTTAGCGGGCTCCTGAGATGACAGGGCTGCGAAGAGAAAGTGAGAGAAGGGATGGTTATGCAGGTGAGGCGGCCGGCGCGGCGGAGCTAGCCCTGCGGCCCGTCCCCCCGCAGGCCCCGGCCCCCGGGATCTGCAGCTGGCTCCAGCGGGCAGTGGGTGGGAGGCTCCGGCTTTTATGAGCAATCATTCTCCTCGGGGGGTGGCTGCACCTTTCTCCTGTGTATCTGCCTCCACCTGCACCTGTTCCACCTCCACCACCTCCTCCTCCTGCTGTTGCTCCTCCTCCAGCTGCTCCTCCGCGCTCTGTGGACCAGCCGGCGGACCCAGGGAAGAAAGAGTGCAGAGCTAACCGGGGGCCAGGGCCTGCTGGCGCGGCTGTCCCCAGGGGCCCCACCTCGGGGCGGGCAAGACGGAGGGGGGCCTTGAGGAGGGAGAAGCTGGGGCACCTGGGCCAGGCCCCTGGGAGCCTGGGAAGGGACTAGAGCAGGGGTGGAGAAGGGGCCCTGCCGGGGACTCTGGCATCTGTCTGGCTACTGTTCCGTGGAGCAAGGCCGGGTGTGTGGCCGGGGTATCCTGGAGGGGCATCTGGGAAGGCCTCACTTTAGGAGGACCCAGAATAGAAATGGGGCCCGGGAAGGCCCCAGGGTGGACACCACCCCCATCTGGAATGCCCTCAGCAGGCTCCAACAGCCCAGGCTCTGAGGCTTTGGCCTAGAGAGGCAGGAGCAGTGGGCTCACTCTGCACTCTTGCAAGGCAGTGCCAGCACTGGCCCTGACAGGGCGAAACGGGAAGGGGAAGTCACAGGACAGGGAGGCAGAGAGACAGACAGGAAGCCAGGGTTCATAAGTCTCCAGCACGCTGGGACAGGCCCCCAGAAGAAATCGTCTCTCCCCTTCCCAGCCTGGCTTCCTGCCCTGCCCCATTGGCCCCATCAATGGCCCTCAAGGCTTCTGACTGGCTCTGGGTTCAGGGTGGCAGGACCTCTGCTCAGTCCCCTGCCCACGGCTGGCTGTTGCTGCCTCAAAGGCCAGGGCAGAAACATAAGGCTGGGCCCCATGGAGTTCCTGACGGGGCCCTCCTGCAGAGCACCTGAGGAAGGGGCCTGGGAAAGAGGCAGGATTAACAGAGTTGGCTTCCCTGCTCTGGCCCAGGCCAGCTAGGAGGGCGACATTGACCCGCTTCTGGGAAATAAATGGGCCATCTGGATCCCAGAAGTTCTAAGCTTGATGGCACCACAGAGAGGACATGGTCTACCTTTGCTTCTCAGAAAACACAACAGAGGGGCCGAGAGGGCCAGGGATTGTCCAAGGTCACGAAGAGCATGGTATATACCATGCCAAACCCTTAGTTCAGTGCACCCTGTGGCCACCTTTCAAACAGCATCTAGGTCTCCTCCTGCTGGGCCCTGAGGACGATCCCATTTCATGTCTCCCCCTGCCTAGGCCTGGGTAACCGGCGTGAGCAGATGGGACCATGGGTGGCATGGGATGGATGGCATTGGCTGTGACCAGGTGGTTATGTGTGTACAGCAGGAGGGAGAAAGAAGCAGGGATGGCTAGGTGGAGGGCGGGGAGAGGAGGGAGGGGAGGGAGGGTGGGAAGCTGAGGTTGGGGGCTCACCTTGGTTTTGCGGCTGGACTCAGAGCTCAGCCCATGTGGGGAGCTGTACAGCTCCTTGGACACCACACACAGGAACTCAGCCTGGTCCTCACTGCCGTAGTTGTAGGAGGAGCCGATGTTCACCAGCTGGGGGGCGGAGCAAGGGGAGAAAGAGGACAGGCTGGGTTGAAAGCAGCTAGCGGGGAGACAGCAGCACAGGTCAGGATACCAACTTCTGCCCTGATCTTGCAGTTCCCGTTCTCACCCAGCTTCGAGTTTCCACAATAAGTCAGAGTCTTTTCACCAACCCCCCATCTGGGTGGCAGGTCTGCTTCCAACAGGCTTGGCTAGGCCTGTTCCTTGGAGGAAGACTGCCTTATCTTTGCTGCTCCCCACCCTTCACCCCAGCCCCAGATCTAGAGGCCAATTTCTACAAGCAGATGGAGGCCCTAGGATGGGCAGGTCGTCCCCCTCCATCCCAGATGTGGCTGAAGCAGCCCCAGAACCAAGTGGTAGGGAAGGTGGGGTTAGGCATGATGCCACCCCGCAGAGGTAGAACAGGTTGGAAGCAGAGGTAGAACAGGTTGTCTACTCCTCAGGCCAGAGGGCAAATGAGCAGTGGTCCCGGAGCCATCAGCTCATGGGGAGCCCATGCAATTGCCAGAGACTCCCTTAGACTCCCAAGAGCAGCTCCAACTTTGTTCTGGGGTCCCTGGAATAACCACAATCACAAGGCCCTGTGCATGACATTCGGCCCCCAGGAGCCCTCACCCGACAGGCAGTGAGAAACATCAGCCACTCTGGCAGACAGGGTTTGAAGAGGTGGTGACCTGCAGGACGTCCCACAGCCAGGAAGAGTGGAACAGGGATTAGAATCCGAGTCCTCTCTGGAGTCTTACATGCTGACAGTCTGCATGACACCGGCTGGCTCCAATGCCTGAGTCCTACCCTAGGCTAGGGACTTTATCAGTGGCCTTTCCCATCTTCATGAGAGTCCTGCGAAGGGAGCACTATTGGCCCATATCACAGATTAGGAAACTGAGGCCCAGAGAGATGTGACTTGCTCAAGGTCACATGGCACATAAATGGTGGATCTGGGCCTCTGGCTCCCAGCTGCGGCTAGTTCCTCCATACTGGTCGGCCGTCCTGGGGAGCCCCAGCCTTCTCCCTTCTTCAAATCCCACACACAAGGAGCTATGGTGGGTACAGATAAAGGGCTCGCCAAACTCCTCTTCTCTAAGGACATGTGCGACCTTGGGTTAACTTGCTGGCTCTGTGCATCTGGAAACCCAAGAGGTGGGCCGTGAGCTGTGTGGCTAGGGCAACGCCACTGTGATAAAGTGTCTCCTGATGGGTAAACTGCACATGGGCCGGGGGACAATTGGCCACCGTGAATCCTCAGGGGAAGTCACTGCTTGGGCTTCCCTGCTGTAGGAAGGCTGTGACTCGGCCTGTCCCTTGCAGGGACCCTGGAAGCTGCACCTATGGACTTGTCGCTAGAGGTGCTGACCCAAAGGGGAGTCGACTCGCTTATATGGCTCTTATATGGAGTCGACTCGCTTATATGGCTCAACTTGCCCGAGCTGTCGTTTGGGAGCCAGACACTCGCTCGTACTGCTGTGTAGACCCTCCCCGTGGCCGTGAGAACCCCACCGAAGAGGTTGCCTAGAGCTGCCCTGCGGCAAGCGGGGCTTCCATCCTCTCATTCTGGTCGGTCAGTTGCCAGAGGTGGCCTTGCCGAAATCTTGTTCAGTTTGATGGCTGGGGCTGTGGCGGGGAACCCAAGCCTGGGGCTGCAGAAGGGAAGGACCTGCTTTGCTCGGAAGCTTGGAGGTTTCAGGTGTGGCCCTGGGGCCCCAGCACACCTGCTCAAAGCGCCAGCCGTCGGACATGGTGGAGACCATCTGTGTCAGCTCCTCCTCCTGGCACTGCAGCACACGGTACACGTGCTTGGGGGGGACCTGCAGGCAGAGAGGCCACGTGGAGGACACCCGTGGGAGGGACAGGCCCCCCAGGAGGGGGACGATGGATGTACCTGTCATCTTCTCTCCCCACCCACCACATGCCCCTGGAAGGAGAGGGGGCAAGGCAGGGCAGCGGGGGAAGGTGACAGCCAGGTTCTGAGTTTCTGCTGCCTGCCAGGCACTCGACAGGCATGACCACTTCATCCTTCCACAAACCCTACAAGTTATGGATTTTCACAGAGGCTCAGAGGAGGTCTTACTTGCTCAAGGTCACCCAGCTTAAGTGCGGCAGAGCTGGAACCAGGTGACACACGGGGGCAAGAAGGAGGACCTGGAGCCTCCCCACTTCAATCTCCTGCGGCTGGGAGATACTGCCTCACCACCTGCCTACCTGCCCCCAGCCACATCTCCCCCAGGGGCAGAGAACCCCTCCAGCTCATCCTGTAGACAGGACCCAGGGTCCAAGCTCAGGAATGTGAACTCCAGCACCTGTGCCATGCCCACCTGGGGTCTGCTGATCCCACAGAATGGACCGTTTACTCATCCTGCATTGCCCCCACAGGGCCCCCTGGAGCTGCACCCTGACCCCATTTTGCTTGTGAGGAAGGCAAGAGTGCAGGTCTCAGCACCTCTGTATTCCATAAGGGGAAACTGAAGTACAGAGATCAGTGTGATGGGCCCAAGGTCACACGGCAAACAGAGCCCAGTGAGGGACAGAAGCCCATGTCCTTGTCCCAATCTGGGGAGTTTGCTGGGCAGCCTGGGAGCTGGACAACACCCTCCCCTTACAGGCTAGCTTGGCCTCCCCACCTCCGGAAGCTCCCCCTACCTCCCCCAGCCCCAGCCTCTTCTCCCCCCACAGCTGCTCTGTGGCTGCTGACCTGTGTGACTGGATAGTCCTTCTCCTCCATCCGATCTTTGATGATGCGGATGAGTGGCCCGATGTTGTAGAATTCCGCTTCCTCCAGGACCCCTGGCACAGACAGAGCAGCCCCAGGTCACTCGGCTGCCCCCATGCCCTCCTCTCCCCTGTCCCCTCTGCCTCCATGCCCACACTCGCTCTAGTCATGGTGGGTGATCTCTGAGCATCTTTGAGTTCAGGCCTCAAGCAAGAGGGCACGTGTCCTTCCTTGGATCCCACACTCTCTCTGGAAGGGGTGAGAGGCTGCCACCCAACAAGTCCTCCATCCCTGCTGTGCTGAGCCTGGTGACCTAGGGACCCCTGCCAGTGCCCCCATCTGGGGGCCGCTTTAGGGCTAGCAAGAGGCAGCAGGCTTGCTGGGGCTGCAGCCTAGAACGCCACACCAGAAGGACCTTGGGTGACCTCCTATTATGTGCTCCCGTTCTTGAAGCACATGCTAAGTGCCAGTACTGTGCTAAGCATTTTACATTCTCTCCTGTGGTTAATTCTTAGCACTAGAAGTAGGCACCTTCATGCCCCCACTGAACAATCAGGGAAACTGAGGGCAGGAAAGAGAAGCAGCTGTCCAAGGCTACGTAGCCAGCAAGCGGCAGAGCTGGGATCCAAATGCAAACTCCTCTGACTTTGGAGCCCTCCTATGCTCATCATGAGCGCTGGGGACACGGGGAAGCAGGTGTTATGGCCCCTACACAGCCAAGGGATTGGAGAGTCTCAGAGACTGAGTCACCTCTCCAGCGAAAGGGAATGGGCACTGTCTTTAAGTTCCCTTAAATTTGCACAGGGCAGGGACCCCTCTGGTCCTTTCCGTGACTGGCCTCTGGGCTCCCTGAGGACAGGGCCCACGTCTGATCTGCCCTACTGTGCCTGGCGTCCGCACAGCACCTGACACAGGGTGGGTGGTCACCGAGTGTCACTGCCTGAGTGTGCCCTGTGAGCCCTGCAGGTGACAGACAGACAGCTAATAATGGCAGCCCAGGCCTTGGTGCCAGGTGCTGTGCCAAGTGACATACTTGTATTAGTTTCTTTTACCCTCACAGAGGCCCAGGAAGGCAGGTTCTAGTGTCACCCCATTTCACAGATGTGGGCATGGAGGCACAGGGGCATTAAGTGACTTTCTGGTGTCCCACAGATCATAAGTCTCTTCCCAGATCCTCCGGCCCCTTCAGTGGGGGCCCCGGCCCTGTCTGAGGCCCTGGGAGTGGAGAACTAGGAGAATCCCAGAATCTGCAAATAGGTATCAGCTGTGACGCAGCTGGAGCGTTCACCTCCCCTCCCTGCGGGCCCTGCTCCCAGGCCCAGGCACCTGAACTCCCTGAGGGGCTGGTGCCTACAGTGGGCTCTGTGTGAAGCCCTAGGGCCTCTAGATCACCACGTCCCACCACCCGCGGGTCAGGAAGGGAGACCGTGAGAGGAAGGATGGGTTGTACTACAAGCACTGGGGCTCATGACACCCGATCTCCCAAAACATGCTCTCCCCAGCAGCTCACCGCCCCTAATTCATACACACGAGAGGAGGCTCAGAAAGGAGAAGTGACATGTCCAAGCTGGCCTGGCTGGATCAGCTGACCCAGAGCCACACCCTGTGCCCCAAGGAAGAGTTGACTTGGCACTGACTGTATGTAGTCCCTGCCCCTGCTGAGGCTTTGCCAAGAGGATATTCTCCAGGCATGGCTTCCCCACCATCCGCTGGAGCCAGAAGTGAGCATCTATAGGGCCTCAGTCACCTGGGCCCCGGAGGAACCAAACCCCTGCTGGGGGGTAGGCTCCCCCTCCGCCCCCCTCCACCCACAACCAGCTGTGCTACAGAGGCCACTGGATTTGGGGAAGAGTCACCTGCTCCACCCACCTGCTGCCAGTCCTCACCAGGCATCTGAGATACTGGATCACCCGCAGAAAAAGAGCCAGACCCCCTCCCGTACCCACCTCCAGCCCGTTCACACCTGGCTTCCCAGGAGGTGAGGAAAGGGCATCCCTGCCAACAGCAGAGGCTGCGGGCCTCACTGGCTCACTCCCTCTGCTCTCTGTTGGCACCCAGCAAAAGCTCAGGCTGGTCAGCTTGGCAGAGCCCCGAGGCTCAGCCCAGGCAGAGGCTTTGGGATTCAGTCTTGTCAGGGATAAGGCAGCAGGAAACAGGGAAGAAGTTAAATGTCTCCCCCGGCCCCCTGACAGGGAGAAATGGCTCTGGACCTCCACGGAACGCCCTGGCAGACTTTAGAGGATGCAGGTCCCAGCCAGTCCCCTGGACCAACTCACCCTCCTCAGCCATGTCCTTGTCCAGCACCAGCTTGCCATGCCGGAGAAAGTTCAGGATGGGCCCAAAGTAGGTGGGGTCACGGTCAATGAGGTAGGCCCCGGTCTCATCCTATGGAGATGAGGGACACAGGCAGTGAGAGGAGAGTGAGGCTTCCCCGCTCCTCCCTTCAGGCCCAGTATGGATGGGAGGGAGGGAGTGAACGCAGAGTCTTCTCTTCCCTGGAACAAAGTGGCATGATGGAGCAGAAAGGCCTTGGGGTCAGAAACACCTAGGTTCAAATCCTGCCTCTGCCTTTTCCTCACTGTGTGACCTTGGGCCAGTGACTTGGCTTCTCTGATCCTCACTCCGCTCCCCCATAACCGGCGGCCATTGTGAGCATCCAGTGAGTTCAGAGGGGCAGCCGACCCAGAGTAGGGTTCGGGGACCGTCCCTCTGAGAGGCTGTTGCCCTGAAGCCAGCCCTACACTATCTCCATCCGATCCCCAGTCATTCTGGGGATGTCAGATGTTTACAAGTTTCCAAAGCAGCTGCTATCTCATTGGACAGGCTCGGCCTGCAGGGAGGCAGGGCGGGCATCCGGACAAGTCTACAGGGGGGAAACGGAGACGTCAAGGGGTGAAGGGACTTGCCCAAGGTCACAGCATCAGAGGGCTGGGGAATGAGGGACAGGGGCCCTCGAGGTCACCTCCACAGCAGCCTCCTCCGGTTACAGGCAGGAGGCTGAGCCCAGAGCAGGGAGCAGGGAGCAGGGAGGGGTCCCCCCCAAGGTCATGCAGGCAGTTTGCCTCGGAGCCGGAGCCGGAACGGGGGCCCAGACACGGTGCCTGACGGCCGGGGCTCCTCCCTGATGAAGCCCGGCTCGGGAGGCATCCCAGGACTTCGCCGAGCTCCCTGCACCCCTAGGCCACCCACACCCCAAAGGGCGGGGAGCGGGGAGAAGCAGCCTCAGCAGCTCCCGTCCCAGGGCGGCAGGCCCGTTAGGGAAGGAGGGGGAGAGTCCCGACCCCTCGGCCTCCTGGGGTGGGAGCCCAGGGCAGTGCTCAGAATGCTCCAAATGGCCGCGGCCTGGCGTCGTCCCGTTGCCACGGCAATGGGCACGTCCCTCGGTCTCCCATCCCCTTCCTCCTCCCCGCCTCGGGCCAGGTCTTCCTGCCTCCGGCTCTCGGGGAGGGACGCCCGCAGGTTCGCGGCCCGGCCGCCCCGGGTCGCGCGGAGAGGACCCCCGGCCCCGACGCCGCCCCCCGCGCGGGCCTCACCCGATCCGACTGCAGCTCTTCCCCCTGGCACAGGCGGCTGAGGAAGGATTTCTGCTCCCGGCACAGCGTCTGCCGGGTGGTCAGGAACACCGTGCCCCCCACGTTGAGCCGCACCCACTTGCCCCAGCCGCCCGCCGCGCGGCCGCCCGTCCCCGCCGGCGGCGCTGCCTCCCCGGCCTCCATCCTCCCCGCTCGCCCGGCGTCTGCACCCGCGGGCGCGGCGGCTGGGGGCGGGCAGGTGCCGCGCGCCGGGCACGCCGGGAGCTGTAGTCCGCGCCGCGGGGAGGGGAGCGGCGGGGCGGGGCGGGGCGGGGCGGGGGTCCCCGGGCCGCGGGGGCGCCTTCCCGGCCCCGCCCATTCCGCGCCTGGCGGGCGCCCGCCGACCCGCCTCTAGCCCAAGCCCTGGGCCGAGTCACGGTGTCGGGGAGGTCACGTTCGAGGCCAGCGGGACGGCCGGCGGCGAGGGTGCTGCCCCGCGTCCGCACCCCTGCCGCCCCCTGTGTGCTCCTCTCGTGGCTGTTTCCTCCCGTCCCGTCTGGGTTATCAGACAGCCGGGACGGCAAGAAACCGCCGCTCCCGGGATTCCCTGGCGTCTGCCTGCATCGGGTTCCCAAGATGCTTTCATACTGCCCTTGGCGGGGCGCGGTGGGTGCGGGGACTGGGTTCCTGGCCAACACGAGTTCCTTGAGGACAGCACAGCTGGACCTGACGCTGACTGACCACCCACCATATTCCAGATGCTTTGTGCGTCTCTATTGGTCACTGAAGCTCTCAGCAGCCCTGCGGCTTTGGTATTACTATACCCACTGTACAGATGAGGACACAGACGTGAAGTGGCCTCCCTGACTCACACAGCAAGAACCCGGGTGGCTTCCAGGTGACCTGCCAGCACCAAGACCGCCTTCCTGCTCTCCTGCCGTGGGCTGTCAATGCTCCTTGGGTAAGATTTCTAGGGAGGAACGGTGGACAGGGCACTGGATCAGTCAGAGGACTGGGTTTTCATCTTAACTTTTGGAGGCTGAGGTATTGGGCAAGGTCTCAGTTTTCCCATCTGCAATTTGGGAGGGTGAGGAGGGATGGGTTCTGTGGACCCCCTTCTAAGACAGGTAACAGAGTTTGCACTGACCTCATGGGGACTGCAGGGCGGGGGAGGAGGGGAGGGGACCAGGGAGGGACAGGGGCTGAAGGGGAAGCTGTCCTCCTTAACTCTTTCCTTGATGTTTCAGTCCTGGTCCTGGATTACGGGGCAGGGGTCTGAGGTTCCCCTCAGGAATCCCAGTGCCCCCTCACCCCAGGTTCCCCACCAGGCAGCCTGGCCGTGTGCTGAAAATTCAGTCACCCAAAGCTCTGCCTTCTCCACAAAGCCCTTCCCCTTGGCAGGGAATAGGCCACAGCTGCTAACATGTTGCTCCTGAGAACTCACCAATATGTTCTTAAGCAACTTCCTCTCTAAACCTCGGTTGCTTTTTTTTTTTCTTTTGCAAAATAAGAAATAATATTTGCTCCCGAGAGCATTGTGAGGATTACAGTATAGAGCGTCTGTTAAACATCTGGCATAGTCCCTGGCTTTCAGTATACTGGGTGGACAGAGGGATGGATGGATGGGTGGGTGGATGGGCAGATGGGTGGATGAATGAAGTGGGATATGGACTGGCCGTGGTCAGTAGCACTCCTGGAACGTAGCATGAGCCCTCAATCCTTGTTAGCTAAAAGAAAGCTAGAGCAGGAAATACGTCTTTGTCCACTGAAAGGTTGTAGGCAGAGAGCAATGTAGTCTGACTTGCAACTTGGATCATTTCAGGGGCTGCAGGGAAGACAGTTCAAAGCACTGAGAGAATGGTTAGGAGGCCATCTCGGTCAGGATTGGCGGAAGCTCAAACCACAGCAGTGTCAACAGGCCAAGACAGAAGTGGGTGGATTCGGTGGATATTCAGGAAGTGGAAGTAAAAGACTCAGGTTCAAGGGGCTGTGGGAAGGAGGGAAAAGGCAGAAGAAGAAGGAGGTTCTATAAAGCAGAAGCAGGTCTGGGGAGTGAGTAGGGGGATCAGGAGGTCAGTCTGGGGCCAGTGTGTGTTTGCAGTGCCTGTGGGGGCAAGTGACATTTGTCCCTCTGGGTGTGATATTCAAGAGAACTGCTTGGACTTGAGAGGACAGGTGGGGTTGTCCTGAGCCTCCCTCCCCAAAAAAGAGGACATGAAACGTCCCAGGGCTAGGAGCCTAGAAGGGCTCTCTGGAGAGGTGTCGAGAAGGGAGGGTGGATCAAGTCAGGGGAGAGGACAGTGCCACGTCTGGAAGAGGAACAAGAGCCATACTCCAGAGACCAGGCGTGGGCCAGTTTGAAACAAGTTCACATGAGGGGTAAGTTGAGAAAGCTGAAGGTCAGTGCCCTGGAGTTGTAGAAACCTGGGACCAGCCTGACCCTACCTGCTCCCACACATGTGACCCAGGACTGGAGGCACAGTGTCACTTGCATGAGGTCACTTAGCAGGACACGAGCTGTTCCCACCTCCGTCTTACAGAAGATAAGACTGCCGCTCCAAGACCATGGGCCTTCACAGATCGTGCTGGAAATGGCTACCAAGTTCAGAGGCAGCCTCCAAGCCTGCTCTCGTGGACTCTGAAGCCCAAGCCAATAGTCACCTGCTCTCCGGCCTCCCACGGAGTCCTGTAGCTCCTCTGTGCAGGTGTCCTTAACCCTGCCGTACAGAGGAGGAACCGTGGTCACGGGGCTGATACCCTTCCCTCCCACCGACCACCATTCAGGGCCTCACTGTTTGTTGAGCACGGATTATGTGCCAGACCTTGAAACAGAGATGAAGACATCAATTGTGGTCCCTGCTCTAGGGAGGACCTTGGGTGGGGGAGGTGGGTTTAAGTGGCTTTGACAAAACATGAAATCCCAGACGGCCCTATTTCTGATTACAGACTGGCACTCTTCATAGTTTTTTGCATGTCTTCCCCGCTTAGAGGGCAAAACCGAATGTCCCTGAGACAGTTTCTCAGGATAATGGTTACCCAGGAGGAGAGCCAAACTTCAAACGCTTGCTCCTTACACTGCCCCCTGCTGTCTCCTTCTGGAAAGAGCAGCTTTCAGGTGCTTAATACGGCTCTGAATTTGGCTTTTTTTTTTTTTTTTAAGATTTTATTTATTTATTTATGAGAGACACAGAGAGAGAGAAAGGCAGAGACATAGGCAGAGGGAGAAGCAGTCTCAATGCAGGAAGCCCGACGTGGGACTGGATCCCCCGTCTCCAGGATCAGGTCCTGGGCTGAAGGCGGTGCTAAACCACCGAGCCACCCGGGCTGCCCTGAATTGGGCTTTTGTTTTTTGTTTTTTTGTTTTTTAATTTTAATTTTTTTTGAATTGGGCTTTTGAAAGCAAATGAGACTGGAGGAGGGTGATGCAGGGGTACAGGATCCCAGACAAGGATGTCAGCCCAGGCTCCATGGCTTGCTAGCCTGGTGACTTTGGCAAAGTCACCTAACCTCCCTGCACCTCAGTGAGAATAGTGATAGTACGGAGCTCATGCAGTCGAGAGGATTCCATGAGCTAACACAGGAAGGCATGTGATGAGCACTCAGCACACTGCCGAGGAAAACTTCAGTGAGCACTGGCTTTGCTGGAGCCAGTTCTGCCTCCCTGTCTACTGTTGGTTGGACCTGAGATCTGTGCCTGAGCCAAAGCACCTTAATGGACCTTAAGGTCCATTCCCATTGCCCAGGGATGAACCAACCTCACCAAGCCCTCCATGCCAGGGTTGGAGGGACAGGCAGAGAGGAAGGCCACCCCCAGGGAACCAGCCTCCAGGGCACAACAGATACCATGTCTTCACACTAAACTCCCGGGACCCACAATGACCCAAGAGTCCCTCTGCCTCCCGATGGAGCCGAAGGAACATAAACTATATCCCAAAGACCTCACCTGAGCTCATTGCCACAGCCTGTTTAGAACCTCGTGTTAGCAGCATCCCCCACATCTGAGTGGCTTATTTCACATCTGCTGTCGGTTCCGTGATGAAGATGTCACTCAGCCCTTCTGGGATCTTGTGTTCAGTCTTCCTCTTCCCACGTTCAGATGTTAGAATATTCTGATTAGCCTTGACGCTGCTGTGTTTACATCCAGCCCCATGAGATCGCTGCCCTGGCCCCTGTCTCAGAGTGGGGGTTGTTAGTTCTGAGACCTTTTTGGGTCTCCTGAGGCAAGAAACAGGCATATTCAGTCAGAGAGAGTGTCCTGAGCATCCAGAAATATTCAGACAGGATTTTAGGGGCCAGTGGTCCAGAGCGTGGACTCTGTGTTTCCCCAGCTGTGCGACATCTGGCCAGTTCCATACCCTCTTCAACCCCCACTTTACACCATTTGCAATGTTTACATCATAACGTTATTCACACTTCCTAGCGCTATTACATGCAGTGGATGTTAGTTATTACAACTGACCACGTAGCTATGTGCCATACCGGTGCTAGAGGTATCCTTCTAGCCTACGTTAGTATAATTGTGCCCATTTTACAGATGGGGCTCTGAGGGTCTGCATAACTGGCCCCGGGGACTTGGATATTTTAGAACAAGTATGCCTCTGTGCTTTTACCTAGGACTTCCTCTGACTGTCAGCATTCACCAAGCCTGCCGCCAGCGCCGGGTTTGGAGTTTCAGAAGTGAAGGAGGTGCACCCCTTCTCCTGGAGGAGCGGGCCCTAATTTCTGCGGGCTCCCGGGGGCGCCGTTGGCACCGCGGAAGGGCCGTCGAATGTCTGGAGGAAGGCGCGCTCTGCTCGGGTTTTGCACGAACGGGCCCCAGCGGCGGGCGGCGATGGTTCCCCGGGCCCAGGGTGCTCAGCCCCAGGGTGCTCAGCCCCGGCGCCGCCCTCTTCAGTCAGGGGTCCCGAGCCCGTGGGAGGCGCGGGCGGTTCGGCCTTGCCGGCAGGGGGCGCGCCAGCCCGACGGGCCGTGGAGGGCCCCCCACCCTCCCCTACCCAGCGCCCGCTCCCACGCCTACTACGCGGTCCCTCTGCTCCCACCCCGCCTACGCGGTCCCTCTGCTCCGACTGGTTCTCTTTCCAGCTCAGCTCCCGGGAACTGAGGCCCTGACGGTCGGCCCAGTCTTATCGGCCTGCTGCAGGGACCTCACTGCCCTGCAGACGCCCCTGTGGCTCCTGCTGCTATCCTTCCGCAGCTCGATAATTGCACAGAATGGGAATAGGGCCCATCCCCGGGGGCCCCTTGGACCCTTGGACCTGCTGCCCCAGGGGCGTCTATAGGCACTTCCACGGGCCCAGCTCCGCGCCAAGCACTTTCACGGATTATCTCTTAATCCCAACCCAACAGGGAGAGGCGATGGTAATTGCCATTTCACAATGGGGGGGCCCCATGGGGGTGTTCTGTGTGCCCCCAGATTCTCCTGCTCCTCCACCCTCCTCTCTCTGGCTCCTCCGTGGCTGGGGTGGAATGAGGATGGGAAAAGAAAGGGAAGATTTTCCCTGCCTGCCGCCCATGTCCTCTGGTGTGTTTTTGCTTTGGCCAAAGCAACGATTCAAGCTGTCTAGGTTTTTTCCTGGAGGATTGTTTTGAGATTTTTGGGAGCCCCCATCGCCAGGAATGCCTCACACTGCTCTTCTTCCTGGGCAGGGCCTCCTCTGATTGGCTGTGGGTACTCTAGGACCATCTCCACGGGGTCCCACAGCTCACTCCCCTTCTGCCCCAGCCCACAACCCTCATGCCTAAAGCCCCTCTGAACAACTCCAAGTCACCATTCCTCACCCAGGTCCTGGCTTTGGACACAGGGTTTACCGTGGAGTGGCCAGCCAGGTCCGCATCCCACCTGCAAGCTTTCCCAGGCCTGGGACCCACCCAGTGGCTGAGCACCCCTGGAATCCAGGACACACAGGCCAAGCCCTGCTCACTCAGCCTTCCAGGAGGGGAGGAATCCCATGCACCTCCCCCCATGGGTTGGGAGAAGTAGAGCACCCCAACAGTTCCCTGTAGAGAGAGCGCCCCTCTGCCTTCCACCTGCTCCTGCTGGCTCTGTCTCCACTGTAGGCAGGAGGGGCCCTCTCCTGAGGTTTCTAAAGCTAGTTCTTAACCACCTGGGTTGAAAGGACTACTTTAGATGGTCTAGCACCTTGTTTTAGAACGTGGGTGCAGTTGGCAGCTCTGGCTGAAACTGAATCTGAAAAGCCTGCATTTTAAAAAATAGCATTTTATTTTGAAGCAATTCCAGACTTTCAGAAAAGTTACAAAAATAATACCAAAAATTCTGGTGAAGGCTTCACTCAGATTCACCGAATGCTCACATTTTACTACATTTGCTCTTCTGTTCTCTGAGAGTAAATCACAGAGCTAATGATCTTTCACTCTTGAAGTGATCCATGCATTATTTCATATAACCACAGTGCAATTACCAAAGTCAGGAAATGAGCATCGGTAGGATACCACTAACTAATCTACATATTTCTTCAAATCTCCATTTGCTAATGTCGTAAATTTACAGTAAAAGAGGGAAAAAGTCTGGCACCTGGGTGCCTCAGTGGTTGGGCACCTGCCTTTGGCTCAGTTCATGATCACAGGGTCCTAGATTCGAGTCCCACATCGGGCTCCCCTCAGGGAGCCTGCTTCTCCTTCTGCCTATGTCTCTGCTTCTCGCTTTCTGTCTCTTATGAATAAATAAATAAAATCTTAAAAAAAAAAAAAAAAGGAAAAAGTCCTGTAGGATCCAATCAGGAAAGCATCACATTTCATTGTCATATCTCTTTACTCTTCTGATATGCAAAGTTTAGTTCTTTGGTCTTTCTTTTTCTTTCCTTTTTTTTTTTTTTCTTTTTGTCTCCTATTTTTGAGGAGCCTCCTATTTTGAGGCTGTTTATTTTGTAGAATGCCCTGTTTTGTTTTGTCTGATATTTCCTCATGATCACACCCATTGTGTGCATTTGGGGCAGGAACACCCAGAAGCAGTGCTGTGTCCTCATGCCTCCGATAAGGAGGGACACGTGTCAGTTTGTCCCATCGCTGGTAAGGGCACCTGGTCACTTGTTAAGGTGGTCTCAATCAAGTCTGAAATGTGCAGTTCATGTCTTGCGCTTTGAATTCATCGCTGTCTTGTGGGGAGATAATTGAGACTACATTAATATCCCACTTTCCAGGGGCGCCTGGGTGGCTCAGTCAGTGAAGCACCTGTCTGCCTTGGGCTCAGGTCATGATCTCAGGATCCTGGGGTTGAGCCCTGCATCAGTCTCCCTGCTCAGCAAGGAGTCTGCTTCTCCCTCTGCCTCTCCCCTTGCTCATGCTTGCACTCCCTCTCTCTCTCTCTCTCTCTGAAATAAAGTCTTTTAAAAAAATCCTGCTTTCCAGCAAACACTTTTTTCTCATCATTAATTTTAATATTCATGGATGATTCTTGCTATCACTGTTACTATGATGATTGCCAAATTGTGATTTTTTTCCTGATTCCATCATTTGTTCTACATTTTTAAAAAAGATTTTATTTATATATTCATGAGAGACACACACAGAGAGAGGCAGAGACACAGGCAGAGGGAGAAGCAGGCTCCCTGCAGGGAGCCCGATGTGGGACTCAATCCCGGGACTCCAGGATCACGCCTTGGGCCGAAGGCAGGCGCTAAACCACTGAGCCACCCAGGTGTCCCTTGTTCTATGTTTCTTCATGGCATGTTATTGTCAGATGCGAGCTGCCAGAGCAGACATCACAGTGAGTCAGGCCAAGGGCCAAGTCAAGATGGCAGAGGCTGGACACAGGTACCAGGCCCATGAAGGGCAACCAGGCAGCCAGAAATTGCTGCTGGGGGGGCCAGGGGATGGAGGAGCCAGTCGGTAGTGTGAAGGTGGGCGAGCCAGAGGCCCCATACCTCCCCAGGGGACGTCTCCAGCTCTGCTCCCAGAGCAGCTCTTGATGGCTGGGAGCTCTTGCCCGGCCCAAGGCAGTCTCTGGCCGGTTCTGCCCATCACAGCACGCACCTCACCTCTCCCAGAATCCTGTGTAGCCACAGGCAGTGCATTTGTAGCCCTGGCCTATCAAAAGAGCCAGCATGGTTCTGGTACTGAATTCCTACCCAAACCCACTCTCCACAGGTGGGAGGGAGCATTTACCTGCCATTTTGCACCCCAATCCCGGGGGGGAGGAGAGATAGCAGTGCTTTCTGGAATCCTAGAGACAGAAGTAAACCCAATGAAACAAAATTCATTATCTACCTGCTTTCTTTATTTTATTAAGATTTTATTTATTTGAGAGAGAGAGAGTGAGAGTGTGCAAGTGAAAGAGCACAGGCAGGGAGAATGTCAGAGGGAGAGGGAGAAGCAGGCTCCCCACTGAGCAAGGAGCCTGTTGTGGGGCTCAATCCCTTCACCCTGGAGATCATGACCAGAGCTGAAGGCAGATACTTAACCTGCTGAGCCCCCCAGGCACCCCTGCTTGCTTTATTTTAAAGTCAACCAGGCAGCATCAAAAACATTCCCATCCTTGGGTGAGGCTCTCCCTCTTCATGGCTAGCTCCTGGGTTATGCAAGCACCAAAGCCGATGCCTTTCGCTCACTAAAGCAGCCTGTGGGCTCCCACTCAGGCCTGGTTCCTCTTACTTGACTTGCTCTCTCAGTGGGCTTGTAACTGATTTTCAAGCCTTTCCTGGCTCAGAAATGGGGATAGGCTGTGGGAGGGAGCGGAGGCTGGCAGAGGAAGAAGGTGAGAAGGAGGCGTGGATGCAGCCAGGCTCACTGGGGGTAATAATACCCTGCTGCACCCCAGGGAAGCATCCCTGACCCCAGGAGACCTGGGAATTCCGCCCCCCCCCCCCCCCCCCCCCGCCACCCGGACGGTTCTGGGCCCCATGCTCTGCAGCTGGGCACATGCCTCCAGCTAATTAGGGCCTGTACTCATCCCATCCAGGATTGTAATCCTAGTCCGAATCTTCCTGCGACCTCTCTAGGTCCCAACCTTCCTTACCTGTAAAATGGGGCAGAAGAACATTCTTCCTCAGGGTTGTCAGATGAAATGAATACAAAGACACTAAGCATCCTCCCTGGCAAGGAAAGTGCTGGAGAAATTGAGCGGCTTATTAGGGTCTCCCTCAACCTTCACAGAGTTATATGTATAAATGTCAAGCATTCATTAAGACCTGTCCATGGGAGCACCTGGGTGGCTCAGTGGTTGAGCGTCTGCCTTCGGCTCAGGTCATGATCCCGGGATCCTGGGATCCAGTCCCACATCGAGCTCCCCACAGAAAGCCTGCTTTTCCCTCTGTCTATGTCTCTGTCTCTCTTTCTCTGTGTCTCTCATGAATAAATAAATAAAATCTTAAAAAAAAAAAAAAAGACCTGTCTGTGCCAGTCACTGCGCTGGGGCCAGAAAGCAGAAAGAGGACTGTGAATAAGGCAGGCATCCTTGCAGGGGTTCAGGCTGTCACAGGGAGGCAGGAATGAAGGGAGGACAGAATGTTAGTAAGAGTAATAAGGTGTGTACGAAGTGCCTACGATGCTGGCTTTTATTCCCAGTGCTTTGTATGAATCTGATCCTATGAGGTGGGTACTGGATTAGCCCCATGTCACAGAAGAGGTACGTGAGGCACCTGCCATACTCACAGCCAATAAGCAGGAGGTCTGGCTGCCTCCAGAGGCTGTGCTTTAAACCCTGATCACTATTACTTCTTTTTTTAAAAAATATATTTGTATTTATTACTGAGAGAGAGAGAGAGGCAGAGACACAGGCAGAGAGAGAAGCAGGCTCCATGCAGGGAGCCTGATGTGGGACTCGAACCCGGGTCTCCAGGATCAGGCCCTGGGCTGAAGGTGGCGCTAAACCACTGAGCCACCAGGGCTGCTCACTTCTTTTTTCTTTTCTTTTTCTTTTTTCTTTTTTTTTTTTTTTAAGATTTTATTTATTTATTTGACAGAGAGAGAGCTTGCAGGAGCATGAGCAGGGGGAGTGGCAGGCAGGCAGAGAGAGAAGGAGAAGCAGGCTCCCCGGGGAGCAGGGAGCCTGATGTGGGACTCGATTCCAGGACCCTGAAATCACGACCCAAGCTAAAGGCAGACGCTTCACGGACTGAGCCCCTTAGGCATCCCCACTATCACTTCTCTACATGAAGCCTTGAGGTGGGGTCCAGGGAAATCATAAGGGGGCTGTTGGCCCCATGCAGAGGTGCCTCTCAGACGCAGAACCAGCAATTCCACCCTCTCCTGTACTGTGTTCCGTTTCTCAGGTCCTCCTCACTACACCTGTCATGGTATGTCTGTCCCTGCCGCCACCCCCACATCCCCCCCGCCAATTAGGCCAATTCCCCTCCCAGGGTCTATATTTAGCTTCCATGCCTCAGATCCTGGTACAAGGCCTGTCTTGAAAGCGGGTGCTGGAATTAGTGGATGAGACACGGGGCATCTTTGTATCTTGAGAGTCGGGGTGGTAAGAGGTCCAAGGTAGTGGGAATTGGGGTGGAGCTCCCCAGGCCTGAGTGCTGACTGGCCATGGGTGAGGGAGGTAGACTCTGGAGACTCACTGCCAGGTCAGGGCACAGGTGACCCCTTGGTGGTGGCCGTGCATACTGAGACAGGGAACATGGGTCAAGGAGCAGGGTGAGAGGCCCAGCCAGCAGCGGACACAGGGGATCTGAATTCAGATGGGACCTGGGTCCAGCCAGCTGCCAGAGACCCAGATTTGAGAGTGACCAGTTCAACAAAGTGGGAGAAGCCACTGAAAGGGCTTATCCATATCCAGAGAGTGTGGGCCCACCTAGAAGCAGGCAGATACTCTGGGGAATGTGACAGGAACCAGGAAGGATGGGCAGCAAGAAAAATTCAGACTTGCAAGGACCTGGATGGCACAGCAGCTGGAGCCATTTAGGTCAAGAGCAAATGGCCCCAGAAAGGATCACTGTGCAATGGTAAAACAAAGTCTCTTGGTATTCAAGTATACCATGTTCCACCCCCACCAGGTAAATAGGTTGAAACTTCTGGTGCTTAAAATTGTAAAGCTTCAGTAACCTAAAAAATTCCATCTCTTCCTGAATGACTCATTCCCCCATAAATTCGGAATAAAGCTCCATTGTGCGTATATAGCTGGGTTATTCCAGTAGGAGTTGACACCTTATATTGTTTTGAACTTGACCTTACCTGACGGCACACCTACAATTTGCTCCCATTTCTCAGATTAGACGATGGTGGCCCCGCCCCAAAGGATCTAGAAGGCAGACCCTCTGGGGCCTCATGCAGAACTGATTCCAAGCACCAGGATCGTCCGCTGTGGGTGGGGCGGGGGCTTCGGGCCGTGATCCCTCGAGGCAACCATCCAAGGAATGAGCATGTTCCGGTGTAGCTGGTTAGACAAGCTGGGAATTGTCCAACTGTCCCTGACACAGGGGGGTGCTCAGCAAATATTTGCCAAGTGAACAAAAATTTCATCATCCTTGTTGTCCAGTGTGGCAAGTTTCTGCCTGGAACACACGGGGTGGGTGGCGTGGGTGCTGGCAGAGGTGGGGATCCTGCGGTAAGTGGTTAATCATTCTGGGAGTTCAGCCTTGCAAGAGGCAGGGTGGAGCCCAGTCAACTCCTCAAAGTTAAACTACAACTTTGGGAATCCTAGAAAGGCAAGGCTCCTTTCTCCTGCCTCTGGGCAATTCTCTGAACCTGTCTAGACCCATCCAGGACCTTCCCAGGAGGAAACATCTCAGCTGGGATCAGCAAGGGTTCCTGGCTGGGAAGAGGCCAGGGTGGGGGAAAAAGCTTAGCCAAACCCCTTGCTTAAATGCCATAGCTCAGAATGTCTCCTCACAGAATTGGGAGACGACACTTGGCCTTCTTCCCTGAACTTGTCACTCGTGTTTCCAAACCCTGAGTGACACCCCATTCTCCCCTTGATCCTGAAATCTGGAAAGCCACCAGAGGAAAGACCAGTGGGAGGGGCTTCCACCCTGAGATTTCTAACTCCAGTTAGGCCCCTCTCTCAAGCCGTGTGTCCTCGGGGAAATCACTCAACCTCTCTGAGCTTGTTTTCTCACTTGTAGAGTGAGTCTGTTGCCACCTCACAATACTCCCTTCTTTCTGGAAATATGATAGCATTGGCCAGTTTCACTCCCTGGCTGGGAAGCCTTTCGAGGGCAGAAACATAATTCTTGTATTTGTTGTCCTCTCGCCCCAAATGCCAGAAGTACATGAGGCACGCGACATGCCAAATAAGTAAAAGTTCTTTTAAAAAAAAATAACAGGGCGGAACTTTCCAGAACGCTCGGTGAGATGCGGAGGAGCAGTGGCTGCCCGAGCTGCGCCCAGCAATGCGCTCCTTCCCGCTCCCCACACCGGCTTCGGCCCTCTCACCGGCTATAGAAAATGGTGAAAGAAACCACTTACTGTGATGTTTTGGGGGTCAAACCCAATGTCACCCAGGAGGAATTGAAAAAGGCTTACAGAAAACTGGCCTTGAAGTACCACCCTGATAAGAATCCAAATGAAGAAGAGAAGTATAAACAGATTTCTCAAGCTTATGAAGAGCTCTCTGATGCAAAGAAAAGGGAATTACATGACAAAGGAGGAGAACAGGCAATTAAAGAAGGTGGAGCTGGTGGTGGTTTTGGCTCCCCCATGGACATCTTTGATATGTTTTTTGGAGGAGGAGGCAGGATGCAGAGAGAACGAAGAGGTAAAAATGTTGTACATCAGCTCTCAGTAACCTTAGAAGATTTATATAATGGCGCAACAAGAAAACTAGCTCTGCAAAAGAATGTGATTTGCGATAAATGTGAAGGCCGAGGTGGTAAGAAAGGAGCAGTCGAATGTTGTCCCAATTGCCAAGGTACTGGAATGCAAATAAGAATTCATCAGATAGGACCTGGAATGGTTCAGCAAATTCAATCTGTGTGCATGGAGTGCCAGGGCCACGGGGAACGGATCAGTCCTAAAGATAGATGTAAAGGCTGCAATGGAAGGAAGATAGTTCGAGAGAAGAAGATTCTAGAAGTGCATATTGACAAAGGCATGAAAGATGGCCAGAAGATAACATTCCATGGTGAGGGAGACCAAGAACCAGGACTGGAACCAGGAGACATTATCATTGTTTTAGATCAGAAGAACCATGCTGTTTTTATTTGACGAGAAGATCTTTTCATGTGTATGGATACACAGCTGGTTGAAGCCCTGTGTGGCTTTCAAAAGCCAATATCTACTCTTGACAACCGAACCATCGTCATCACCTCTCATCCAGGTCAGATTGTCAAGCATGGGGATATCAAGTGTGTGCTAAAGGAAGGCATGCCAATTTATCGTAGACCATATGAGAAGGGTCGCCTAATCATTGAATTTAAGGTAAACTTCCCCGAGAACGGCTTTCTCTCTCCTGATAAACTTTCTTTGCTGGAAAAACTCCTACCTG
This sequence comes from Canis lupus familiaris, assembly GCF_011100685.1. Lineage (NCBI taxonomy): Eukaryota > Metazoa > Chordata > Mammalia > Carnivora > Canidae > Canis > Canis lupus. The sequence continues at coordinate 28,462,487 of NC_049231.1, forward strand.
AGAGGAAGGAAGTAGAAGAGACTGATGAAATGGACCAGGTAGAACTTGTGGACTTCGATCCCAATCAGGAGAGACGGCACCATTACAATGGGGAAGCAGGGGATCCCTGGGTGGCGCAGCGGTTTGGCGCCTGCCTTTGGCCCAGGGCGCGATCCTGGAGACCCGGGATCGAATCCCACGTCGGGCTCCCGGTGCATGGAGCCTGCTTCTCCCTCTGCCTGTGTCTCTGCCTCTCTCTCTCTCTCTCTGTGACTATCATAAATAAATAAAAATTAAAAAACAAAACAAAACAAAACAAAAAAAACAATGGGGAAGCATATGAGGATGATGAACATCATCCTAGGGGTGGTGTTCAGTGTCAGACCTCTTAGTGGGGCCGGTGAATAACACTGCTGCTGGCATTTTATATGCAGTAGTGGATGAGTGAAGGACTATAATCATAGCTCACTACTTGCTATTGTTTTTGTTTTAATATTCAACTCTAGTAGTGTTTTAAAAGTTAAATGAAGAATAAACTCAAATATAAAAGCTCTGACTTTGCCCTGTATGTATGATGACTTCAGTGTGCAAGATAAGTTTAATACTGTAAAAACTACTTTTAAAAAATCTCCCCTAGCGTTTGTTAGGCCATACCTTGTAATTGATTGCAGCTCTATGTATATGAAACAGTTTAGACTGAAATGCTAGGTGTATGTATTGACTTCAGTGTATGACCGTTAATTGTTAAGCTATGAAGTTAAAACTTGTATTTAATTGGCAATCAAAGAATTTATTAATTTGTAGAGAAGTGTTGGTCTGTAGTTACGTTAAGTAGGATTCATTGTGATGCCTCTGCATTTTATTGCCTCAACTGTTACTTGAAGATGGCATGCTATGTAATTTGGCCTGTGGTATCAGTGATAGAAAGGATACCTCTCTAAAGAAGGGGTTTATCATATGCTGCTGCTTGAGGGCTTGCACTTGTAGAATTGCATTTCCTTCTGTGCCATCTTTTATATATATATATGTATCAGTCCTGGTTACACTTTTTTTTCCTTCTCTTTGGACCGTGATAAACTTCAGAGTAGTGATTTTAGGAGCAGGGTACCTTAGAGTGAAGAGACATTTACGTGGAGAAGTTAATTTGCATGTATGAGACAGAAGGTGTCTTCTAGGTATGTGACAGGCTTACTTTAAACCATTTAACTTAGGCTCCGAAGTAACTGTAATTTCATGTTGGTAGTATAGCAAATTATGATGAATAGCTTTAATTGTATGTTTAAAAGTCATGTTCACAAGCTTAAATCTGGAATCAGAATTAAGCAATTGAAATGTATGAATGTCTCCTTAATATACTGATTACAAAGCAAATAAATAAACAAATAATAAAAAAAATAAAAAAAAATAACAGGAACACTTGATATTTACTCTGTGCCCAGCACCACACTCAAAGGTTTCAGTGGATCCGCTCACTTAATCACCATATTGCTCAAGGGAAATGCTATGACTCCCATTTTAAAGATGAAGAAACTGGGGTACCTGGGTGGCTCAGTGGTTGAGTGTCTGCTTTCGGCTCAAGGCATGATCCTGGGGTCCTGGGATTGAGTCCTGCATCAGGCTCCCCACAGGGAGCCTGCTTCTCCCTCTGCCCGTGTCTCTGACTTTCTCTCTCTCTGTGTCTCTCACGAATAAATAAATACAATCTTAAAAAAAATTGGACTCTGCAATGAGCTCCTGCCTAAAGCTTTGTCTGAAATCCCTCCTTCTGAACTATGCATTCTTCCCATTTTAGGGGCTCAGAGAGGTTGGGACTTACTTTAGAGCTCCCATTCAGAAAAACCAGGATTCTGTCCTGTTGGCTCCCTCGTGGCCGTGGACTTGGGAGGGGACTCAGCGTCAGAGGAAATGTGATGGGGGTCGCAGCTACAAAGAGTAAACTCAGAGTCAGGAAACCTGGGTCTGGCCCAGCTCTGTGGTAAATCCATCGTGTGCCCTTGGGTAAGTCACTGTCCACTCTGGTTTCCTTCTCCTCGGGTTCTCCCCAATACCGACCCATGTTGCCTCTTTGCCCTGGGGGCTTGGATATGGGGAGATGTGACCCAACTTCAGGCAGGGGCCATCTGGGGCTTTCTCAGACACCATGTCTATCTCTGCACAAAGGGCAAATATAGAGGGAGGAGGACAGAGCCTCCTCTGGAGCCTCAGGAAGCCTGCAGGCAGAGGTGTCCCTTGAGCAGAAAGGATCAACCCCCCTGGGTCCCCCCACCCCACTCCCTGGTAGCTCCAGACGCTGGCCTCCAAGTGTGGGATCCCAGAGAGGCTGTACTCAGCCCCTCTCCCAAACATCCTGTCCTGGCCAGGACAAGCCTCCTCAGTGCGGTACAGCCTCTTACCAGTTCAGACCCATCTCTGTCTCAAGAGGAGACACACTATTGACCTGGGTGGGCCTTTGGGTGGCACTCCAGACATATCACAGCAAGATGCATCTTAAATAGCCCAGAAGCCAGAAGCGAGGCCCCCAGCATTACGGAGTGGGGGACAGCTTGCTAGGGGCACTCTGGTCATAGGAATGGAAGGGCTCTGGGGCTCCTGTCCTGCTCAGAAGGCAGGGATGGGATCCCCAAGACCCTCAGGCTCCACGGAACTACCTTTGCTGGGCATGCTGGAACCACCAGCTCCTCAGGAAAACCAGGCAGCCCCCCAGTTAGAAAGATTAGGCACTTGGCCATTTTATTTCCTCATTAGTGAAACAGAAGGGAGGGAGGGCCTCACCTCAGCAGGTGGGAGGCTGCCTTCCCCTGCGCCCACCACCACCTTCTCTCCGGCCTCTGTCGGAAGCCCACAAGTCAACAGAATTCCTGGGCTCTGGGATGTTCCCCTGTGTGCCACCTGACTTGCAGGAAGAAACACACACTTGGTCAAAGCAGAGTCAGAACTGACTCTGGCACAGCTCCTTGCGTCCTGCCCAGCCTCAGTGGGTCTTCCCCCGGCCCTCGGAGATGACTTCCTCCGGCTGGGCGCGCATGTACCACTCCACCCAGGAGCCGTCGTAGATGGGCACATCGGGCTTGCCGCAGAGGTAAGCTCCCAGTGCCACGTGGCAGGCTGTGACGCCGGAGCCACACGTGGCCACCAGCGGCTGGGACAAGTCCACCTTCTTGTCCTGGAACAGATGGTTGATCTCCTCGGGGCTCTTCTCCAGACCCTCGCTGGTCAGGAAGTCTGTGAAGGGGATGTTCACAGTGCCGGGGATGTGGCCAGGTTCGATGCCTACAGCAGGAGGGCAGGAAGGAACAAGTACAATAGTGTATGAATGGTCCCCGCTGTACGACAGCCTCCCCGACAGCCACGGCAGTAAAGCCTCTCTAAATGCGTCATCCCATGTAGTCCATACAGCCAGGCGACCCAGGCGCTACTTACGGGCATTCCCATATTACAGACGGGCATGTTGAGGTTTGGTACTGTGCAAGGTCCCACATCTAGCAAATTGCTGGCTGGAATTGGGACCTAAGATTCTGACCCCATCAAGTCTTCCCCTGCCCCTGGCTTCCTGATCACCCATGTGCCCTGAGGGTGATAAAGATAAACAAGACCGGGATCCCTGGGTGGTGCAGCGGTTTGGAGCCTGCCTTTGACCCAGGGCCCTTTGACCCAGGGCGCGATCCTGAAGACCCGGGATCGAGTCCCACATCAGGCTCCCGGTGCATGGAGCCTGCTTCTCCCTCTGCCTGTGTCTCTGCCTCTCTCTCTCTCTGTGACTATCATAAATAAATAAAAATTAAAAAAAAAAAAAAAAAGATAAACAAGACCTCTGCCTGGCTAGTTCTCCTTGCACTTGCAGTAAAGGAATTGATCTGGCAGGGTGGACAGGCATAAGTGAGCCATTACATGTATGAAAGGTGTTACAAAGGCCCTACGGGGTGCCATGGGGCACATTATAAAAGATATTAACAGTAATAATAATAGTTGATTATTATTGAGCGCTTACTTTGTGCCAGGCACTATTCTGAGCCCCTCTGTGTATCTTCTCCTTTAATTCTCCCCCAAACTCTACGGGACAGAAATGATGATCCTCCCCTTTACCTAGATGAGGAAACTGAGGCACACAGACTAAGTTGCCCAAGTCAGAGAGGCCCCAGAGCTGGTGCTGCTAACCGCCAGGCCATGGGGGCAAGGAAGCTTCTCTGAGAAGGCACTGAGGGTGAGAAGGGGTCTGCAGGCAGAGGGGTCTGGGCGTTGGGGGCTGAAAGCACCACAGACTGGAGAAAGGTGGGGCGGGGCAGGGGGGAATCGGAGGAGGCAGGAAATCACATGGTGTTTACAGGGGTAAAGGTCACTGGGCAAAAGCACAGACAGGGGGGAACCTGAGGCCCAAGGGGAACCGTCTGGATTAAGGCGTTGGGCTTTGACCTGACTGCAAGGGGAAATCAGACTCCCATTTTCAAAAGATTGTTTCGATCATAGCACAAAGCACCTGGGCAAGGCTAGAGAGCTGGTCACCTCCCCTCCCCCAAACCTAATCATTTTGCCTTCACCACCTCCTAGGAGGCAGGTGTCACTAATATTCCCTTGTTCACGACAAGGACTGAGATTTTACAACAGGATAAACCTTCATAGCCTATGACTCAAAAATCTCCACCATTCAGACTCAAGGGTGGGGTTCTAGACTGGTGGCTTCTGCCCTGGTTTCCTCCTGCAGAGGGGTGACCTCCTCCAGGGAACTGCTGACCCGCATGGGTAGCTGCTGCCAGGACTTAGCGTGTAGCCAGCACTCGAGTCCCTGGTGAGATTGGAGTGCATCCTGCAGCCTCGCGTAGGTGCAGAAACGGCTCGCTGGGAGACGTCACAGAGAGACCAACCCGGAGCAAGGACGAAGAGCAAGCTCTCAACCCAGGTTGGCCACCGTCACCGCAGGGCTGTCCCTGTGCCACGAACCCCCATCAAGTAAAGCATGCTTCCCCCTACCCTGCCCCACCCATGTGGCCCCTCTTCAAGGGGTCACTTGTGCAGGTCTCAGGCTGTGTGGCGGGAACAATGAGGTGATGTTTGCCACGGATCTAGATCCAGCCTTTATATGCAGTGGCTCAGGCCACCTCCACAAGCCTGCAAGGTGTGTACCACGGTGGCCCATTTACAGATGAGTAAGCAGGACTGCGGTAGCATTAAGCACCATTAAGCACCTCCATGAAGAGACACAACCACAGAAGCACTCCTTAATTATGTCATGTCCTGTTTCTTAGTGCGCCTTGTGTGTGCAAACACTGAGCTGAGCATTGTATACATTTGTTCTCATTTTGACATCTGACCCTCACTGCTTCCTGTAAGCTCTGTGTTCCTGCTCTTATTTCACACAGTGCAAAAGCTGCAGTTCAGAGATTAGATTAGCTGACTTGCCAAGTAGCTCACTGCCCTCTGTTGCTCCCCCTCCCCCAAGGGCTGAGCTACAGCACCTCACAGGCTCAAGGTGGCATCCTTATTAGGCTGAGCCACATAAAACTGTCACTTATGTAGCATCAAACATGTTTGGCCATCAGTAATTTCCTATGGTTTGACCTAATGTCAATATTGTTCTGCACGGTTCCATGTGGCAGTGTCCTTCCTTCTCAATTCCCCAGATCTCTCTAGGACATTTGACTCTGTGCCAGCTGTTGGGTCAGTCTTTGGGATGCACTGGAGGCGTGGATGACCCTTGTCCTCGGGCCGTCCGAAACACTGTTAGGATAGGACAGCTCAAGCTGCTTTATAAGCACAGAATAGAAGCCCCAACCCTGATTCAGGGGAATGGGGGGATGCCATTCAGGGCCAGACTCCCAGAGGAAATGGCAAGTACCTTGCCTCCTCCCCAAAGAAGGCACTAAAAGAAAAGTCTGGGTAATTACTGGTTGCTCACTGCAGCTAAATTTACTGACTCAAATCCCGCTGGGCTGCCTTCTGACTCATAGCAAGGTAGCTACCCTGAGACTCCATTTCCTCCTCTGCCCTATGACAGCATCCACGTCTTGGGATCATACACAGGCTCGCACCAATGTGGCCACTGACCCACCTGTTTGTGGGAACCCCTGGCCACCTCATACATGGCTTTCCTGTAGTCTCCTTGCCTCCAGCTCATAGGCAGAGGCCTCTGCCCCAACCCCAGCCAGCAACCATCTCAAGTTTCTCTGCAACCTGGGGCAGCAATCTCCCCCATTCTCTCTAGTGGCCCCACTATCCTGCCCTCTGCAAGTCTTGGTCCCTCTAAGGGCCTTTCCACGGACCCCTCCTCCTCCTCCTGTTTGTCTCCATCACCAGCAGGTGTACACCTGACCAAGCTCCATCCTTTTGGGTTTTTCCTAAATTGGCCTGCCACCCTGCCTATTCCTCAGAGACCCCCTTACATCCATAGAATCCAGGTGGGGCTGTTTGGCTTCTCACCCTAATACAGGACACTCAATGAGTTTGGGGTGGTCACGGCCCCAAGCACCAGTGGGCGGTGGCGCAAGTATCACTGTCCTCTCTTTAGGAATAAAGCCAGTGAAGCTCAGAGAGGGAGGCGACTAGAATCCAAATCTCAGGATGTCCTTTAAGGGCAAGGACGAGGCACGGCTCGGGGGCGCACGTGCGCCCGCGCCCCAGCGGACCGTCCGACCCCGTGCGCGCGTTCGTTACCGTCTCGGGGCTCGGGCTCGGTGCCCCGGAACCGGCCGGCGGCGCGGGCGTCCACCACCTGGAAGCGCCGGGATTCCAGGTTCTCCTTGAGGTCCTCGTAGGTCTTGACGAAGGCGGGGTCGAGCGCGGCGCGGAAGTCGGCGGCGGGCGCGGGGCGGCTTTTGCCCGAGCTCAGCGGGAGGCCCAGGCGCAGCCAGTGGCGGAGGCCGCCGTCCAGCAGCGACACGGTGCGGTGGCCGAAGGCGCGGAACATCCACCAGACGCGCGGCGCGGCGTACAGGCCCTGGTCGCTGGCGTCGTAGACCACGACGTGGGTGGCGGCGCCCACGCCCAGGCGGCCCGCGTACTCCGCGAAGTGCGCGGCGCTGGGCAGCATGTGGTCGTAGGGCGACGTGCGGTCGCTGCACTGGTCGATGTCAAAGAAGGCGGCGCCGGGGATGTGGCGCTCCTCGAACTCGCGGCGCGCGTCGCGGCCCAGCTTCGGCAGGTACCAGGAGGCGTCGAGCAGCTGCAGGGGCTGCCCCGCGCGCGGAGCCCGCAGCGCCTCGGCCACCCACTGCGCCGACACGAGCGCGCGGAAGAGCTGCTGTGGGGCCATGGTGGCGGCGGCGTCCCTGGGGCTGCAGGCCTGGGCGACAGGGAGGGTGTCAGGAGGGAATCCTGCAAGAGGCCGGCGCAGGGGTTGGGAAACGCCTGCACCGCTGGGGCTGGCCTGGCCCCCAGGGCGGTGGAGCCCCGGGGAGGGCAGAGTCCAGGGAGCACAGAAAAGCAGCGGCGGCGGCAGTGAACCCAGGGGCACACTTCCGTCGTCGCCAGAGCCTCTCCTCCCCTCCCTGCTCCAGGACCTATACACAGTGGGGAGCAGCGGAATGACCGGCCTGGGGGGCAGGGGAGGGGGGCTTTCACCCGCTGCTGGCTGGGGGTGGCAGGTGGGGGGCAGTCGGGACAGAGCACAAGCACCGCAGGCAAGTAGGGGCCAAGCTTGAGGCCCTCCCCAAGATGCAGCTCTGCTTCACTTGCCACCAACCAGGGTCCCTGGTGGAATTCATTCACTCATTCATTCATCCAGCGTTTATATAAGCGGCCTCATGGGAACAGTAGCTGGGATATGCCGACTCCTTGCTGTGCGTCACTTAATCTCACAATACTTCAGAACACTGCAGGACACAGAGTAGGCTCTCAATTTTTTGTTGGACCAGGAGCCTCAAGAAGGTTGGTAATATTCTCACCGTTTCACACAGGGTGACAGTGAGGATCATATAAGTGTACTGAGTTGGCTAAGGTCAGCAGCTAAAGCCCTGCTGCCAGGCTTCACCCCGGGCATTCTGACACCAGAATCCAGACGCTCGAGGGCAAGCACTGTGCACGCTCTGGGGATCTGGCAAGGTCAGATTCTAACCTCTGAGTCTGAACTTCTCTCTCTGAACCTTCATGCAGCAGCTGCAACAGTGACAGTGCCTCATGCCCTCTCTCCTCCGCTCCTCTGCGGGCCAGCAGCTGAGAGTACACCAGCCCAGGATGTGCCAGGTCACAACCTTCCCGGGCTGGGATGCTCTGAACGTGTTGAGCCCCTGTACAAACAGCTCCTAGTCCACTGGGTGCTTTGCAAAGGTTAGAGAAAGGTGCCCCTTCGGCCAGGGCACGTGACCCGATGGGTAAGTGAGTGTGAGCTGCAGGTCTGCACTCCCTTACCCCTTTAGCAGTGCACAACCTTACCATCCATACCAGGCAGTCCTGCCATGGAGGGGAAGGGGTGGGTAGAGAACAGGCGCTTTGTGGGCCAGGCCACATGCTAAGCACCGCAGCCTTTAATTGTGGGCATAGAAGGATGCCTATCTGCTGCATGAGGCAACTAGAGACGGGAGTGCCTTGCCCTTGCTCACACAGCTAGTCAGGAGCAGCCTCAGGACCTGAAGCCAGAGTTCAGCTCCTGAGGCTGGACTTCTTCCCCAGCCCCGGGTCAGTGATGACCAGGGCCTAATGAGTTCGCAGTGTGACACCTTGTGCCCCAGGCCTCCCAGACTCATCACAGTCTGCCTTTTAGGAAGTCACTCTACCCACATGGCCAGGCACTGTGCTGGACACCCAGAAACTCTTGATTTTACCAGGCCCTGGGGGTAAAGATGTCACAGGCCAGCTCAACAACAGCATAATTGAGGAAAGTCTGGAGTACTGTGTGAGCACAGAGGGGCCACTATCTCAGCCCAGGGTGGGAGAAGAGGTGGGAAGTCTTCCTGGAGGAAGAGGAGGGGCAAACTGATTTGACCTTTACAGAGGTCCAAGAACCTGCAGCTTGACCTTTAGGATAAGGAGGCTACCAAGGGGACTTTGGCTAAGGGGTGATCCTGATATCTGTGGGTTATGCCACAGCTAGATAATGTTCGGGAATGCTGCGAGCCCCTTCTTGAGGAATCCATCCATGAGCCATGGTGGCTTCACCCCCCCCCCACTATTCTTGGGGCTCCTTTTTTTTTTTTTCCGAGGATCCACTTACAGTAGAAAGAACCCCGAATTTTGAGTCAGAGCCCCAGTCTCAAGTCAGTGTGAATCATTCTGTTCCTTAACTAGCTGTGTGAGGGCTGGCATGGTGGGCTCCCTGGCCATTTTCACTTCTTATGGAGCGTCCAACCTTCAGCTCTTATGGTGGAAATTAACGAATGTCAAGGGGCCACCATAATGCACTGCATATGGCTGGTTTTAATAATCACTAAAAATGGCCTAATAAAAATCCCACTATTTCTGAAAAGTTACTCTCACCTTCGAACAACAGCAACATATCTAGAATCTTAGAATTTCAGGATTGGGTGGGACTTCAGGTCTGAGATCATCCTGCCCTGATGCCCCCCTTGATTGGCAGTTTTCACAAAGGACTGATGCAGGCAAAGAACCGTCTGGGGGAGCAGGCTGTGTGTCACTGAAGGGCACAGACCCGGTCCTTGTGTGCTTGCCAGGCCTGGATCATGCAGGGCCATGTGCTCTGGGAGTGAAGGACTCTAGGACACACAGGACAGCCCCAAGCCCATCTCAGGAGTGTACAAACTACACTAGGGGAAGTGTGAGGCCCAGGCTGTCATCTGGGGTGGGCCCTGGGAGAACAGGGCTCCAGTCACACTGGGCAATCCTCAAGAACTTGCCCCCCACCTACTTCCTCCTGAGAACCCCTCTGCACCTCAGAGCAAAACACAAAGTTCAGATGATTCTCCAGGGAAATGCTCATCAGAGTATGAATTTTTCAACTTCCTGTGAGAATATAATTATTTCAGAATGAGAAGAAACTTTAAAAGGGGGATGAGAAAAGCATAACAGACATATGGAACAGACATATGCAAAAAGCTGAGTAAGAGGAGGGGTGGCCCACCAGCTTGCAAGAACCAATTGCTCCATTTTCAGGAATGACGGTTCAGTGGTGGTGAAACACAGCCATTGTTAAGAAAATAAATTATATAAATTTACAATTAATTAGGTTAATTAAAAACAAAGGCAATTTTTTTTTTTTTTTTTCAAAAATCATGAGGCTTTGGCGGTGAGCCAGGTAAACAGAGGCAGCAGGCAGGCCACGCAGGCCACCTGGGCTTCAGATCTGAGATTAACCACTGAGGGGCCTCAACCCCACTTCGAGCTTCTGGGGTAACTCGGGTAACTCGCTAGGCCTGTCTCTCTAGTCTTAAAATAAGTTTCTGGGCTTGCTCCGCAGTTGTTGTGGGAAGTCAGTAAAACCGGAGGAGCAAAGCGCTCACCGCGCAGGCCTTGGCCACTGCTAGTTTCATTTCACTCCAGCAAGTTCTGTGCCAGTTTCTTCTCTTGGAGCCTCTAGGTCACTCGGCCTGGCCTCCCTGGCCCCTCCGTGGGGCTTTATTAGTCCTCCCTCCCTCTCACAGTCTCGGGTGGCACCAGGTGGCCCCACCCCACCCCCACCCCCAGCTCCCCACCCGCGGCTCACGCGGAGGCCACGGTGCAGGCCGCCCCAGCGGCTGCGGACAGCCATCCTCAGGGGCAAGCCAAGGGGCCGCCTTCCCTCCCGGGCTGAAGCCGCCTGCCCCGCTCAGGCCCCGCGGGGGAGCCCCGCGCCCGCGCCCCGGTGCTCCACCTCCCCCTCGAGAAAGGCAAGCGCGAGGCCGCAGCAGTTACCCGGCTCTCGGGCTCCGGGCTTCCGGGATCGGTCATGGCCCCTGCGCCGGGCGCCCCCTCCCCGCGCCCGCAGCCGTCCCCGCCTCCCGCCACCAACCTGAGGCCGGCCAGAGGGAGGAGCCTCCGGCACAGCCCACCGCCGCGGCCACTTGGAGCCGCCGCTGCCCGCGCCTTCCACTCCCCGGGCAGGGGGACCCCCGCGCCGGCGCCCCCGCCCCGCGCCTTCCCCGCGCCGCCCGCGCCCGCCGGGGGGGTCCTCGGGGTCCTCGGGGGCGGCGCGCGGGGGGGGCGGCCGGGGGCGGGCGCGGCGGGGCGGCGCGGGGCGGGGGCGCGGCGGGGCGGCGCGGGGACCCCCCTGCGGCGGCGGCGCGATGGTGCGGGCCGGCCGGGGAGGCGTGGGCTGGGGTTTGGACCCGCCAACTTCTCCGGCGGTCAGGGGCGAGCGCCAGGGCGGCGGCGAGGGCGAGTGAGTGCGGCCGGGTGGGGCGGCGGCCAGGCGCCCGGGCCGCTCGGGATTGGGCCGCCGGGCTGGCCCCGGCGACCCCGGGGAGGGTCCCCGCCGACGACAGCGGGGCGGGGGAGCGGGGGCGGGGCCGGGTAACCTCGGGCCGAGCAGGGGCAGAGGGCACCGAGCCGGGGCCGGGGCCGGGGCCGGGGCCGGGCGCGGGCGTTCTGGAGGCGGGGGGAGCCCGCGCAGGCTGCGGAGATTGGCGGCGGGCGGGCTGGCCGGAGGCGCGGGCGGGGGCGTGTGCTGGCCCCAGCGACCCCTCCCCCGGCGCCCACTCCCCTGCCCTCCCGGCCGGGGGCTCTGAGCCCCACGGGCCCTCCCCCGCCCCTCCTCCTGGGCATCCCAGCGCCGCTGTCTCCTGGCACGATCCCGAGGACGAGCACCGTCGCTCCCCGGGCCGGACGCCCCCCCGCCGGCTCCCCCTTCTGGGGCCCTCCGAGGCTCCGGCCCCGCCCCCCCCCGCGCGGGGGCCCCAAGGAGGGGCGGAGCCGCCTTTCCTCGGGGAATGGGCAAACCCTTCCCACCGCCTGCGCGGGCGCCGCCGCGGGTTGCCGGGCCGCCGCCAACACGCCACCCTCGGGGACAGCGGTGGGAAAACGAGCTCCTCCCAGGTCCCGCCCCACTGCACACACACAGACCTCATGCCGCTCTCTCTCCTGGTTTCCACCCGCGCCAGGTGATGCGCAGAGCTGAAACCATGGTTCATCAGGTGCTCTACCGGGCGCTGGTCTCCACCAAGTGGCTGGCGGAGTCGGTTCGGGCTGGCAAGCTGGGGCCCGGCCTGCGGGTGCTGGACGCGTCCTGGTACTCGCCGGGCACCCGCGAGGCCCGCAAGGAGTACCTGGAGCGGCATGTGCCCGGCGCCTCCTTCTTTGATATGGAGGAGTGCCGGAACACGGCGTCGCCCTACGAGATGATGCTGCCCAGCGAGGCCCACTTCGCCGACTACGTGGGCCGCCTGGGCATCGGCAACCAGACGCACGTGGTGGTGTATGACGGTGACAACCTGGGCTGCTTCTATGCGCCGCGGGTCTGGTGGATGTTCCGTGTGTTTGGCCACCGCACCGTGTCCGTGCTCAATGGCGGCTTCCGGAACTGGCTGAAGGAGGGCCACCCGGTGACATCTGAGCCCTCGCGCCCAGAGCCGGCCGTCTTCAAAGCCACCCTGGACCGCTCCCTGCTCAAGACCTACGAGCAGGTGCTGGAGAACCTCGAGTCTAAGAGGTTCCAGCTGGTGGATTCACGGTCCCAAGGACGGTACCTGGGCACTGAGCCAGAGCCAGATGCAGTAGGTAGGTGTCCTGGTGGGTGGGTGGCCCCTGGGGAGTAATGCCCGGTGGAATGATGGACCCACCCTAAGGATGTCCGGGGCCCTGGCCAGGTGTTGTCCTCAGTCTCCCCTTAGGTAGGGCCCCCAGGTCTGCATCTGTGAAATGAGAGAACAGAGCCAAATCTAAAAGCTTTTCTGGCTCCGTGGCCCGAGGACCTGCTTATGTGTTCCCATAGCCACGGGCTAACAAGCAACCTAGCATCCGCACGGCGGTGGCATCAGAGAGGTGCCCGGTGACATCTCCACCCACATCCATGCCCAGGCACTACTCCCTTACATGCACAAAAGTGTGTCCACGAGCCAACACACGCATCTCTGTACCAATGCTCTCAAGGATACCTAACTTCCCAGCGCCTCTCTAGTTCCCTAGAAACCCATATAGACATCAACAACGCCCTGCCCGCAGCACCCCCTCACTCCTTCCAGCTCTCCGGGGCCCCCTGACCTTTCCAAACAGCTGCAGCCTATTTACAGAGCTTATAAAAGTAACTGCCATTTCATGCTAAGCACTTTGACTCTGCGTTATCTCATTCAAGAAGGCTTAACATCCCCATTTTAGAGAGAAGGAAACGCAGATGTGAGGACATTAAGTTACTTGCTCGGTGAAGTGGTAGGGTCGACATTGAAACTAGTTTTAAACCAGTACTCTAAACCAGGCATCTGCCGGGCATCCACAGGGAGGTGGCTCTTCAGTCCTCTCCTGTGGACAAAGGGGAGGCCGGGAGGGTTCCAGATCACTGGAGGTGGGGGGAGCCTCAGGGGAGGAAGTGCTGAGTTCTAGAACCTCTGAACAGGGAACCATAGATGTCTCACCATCAACCCTGGCCGGGTTTCCTTCAGCCCCTGCCTGGGCACTTCTGGTGGCCGAGATCTCACTGCTTTAGGGGCCTCTCTCTGGTGGCCTCTCTCAGAGTGGCCGGCACCTCTTGGCTTTGGGCTCTGTCCTCGGTCGGGGTCTGCAGAATCTAAGTCCTGTGCAACGTTTTTCCTAACTTGCTGAAAAATTGCTCCTCCTTTCTGTGCCTCTGAGGGAGAGGAAAGTTTTCTGTGAAAACTGTGTTGGACACTCTTAGAGCTGGAGGTCCTGAAAGGTCATCTCATCAGACAGAGGGGAGCCGGAGGCACACAGAGGAAGGGGCAGGTCAAGGCCCTAGGGCTAGCTAGTGGCAGAGCCATGGCTTTTTGCAGGCCCTGTGTTTTTCCTGCCCACCTTGTTCTCTGAAAATCTGGAGTTGAAGATTCAGAGACTTCTGGAATGGAACTCCTGCAGCCCCCTCCTGGCCTTGGTCCAAGATACCTTCTCTCCTTGGGACTTACCACTGCCACTGAGGTGGGGGGGGGATGATAGAATTGTTTCTCTACCTGCCTCACGGCTTGCCCTGAGTGAGCTGCAAATAAGCGAAGAGATGTCAGATCCAGTAAGGTTAGAGATGTCAGAGCCGATTTCCTCACTCCTGGTTTCGGATGAGGGCACCGAGGCTCAGCGAGGGGGTCCTTCCCCATCACCCTGCTCCCTACTTCCTCCCACCTCTTCTGGGATCCCCCCGGGGTGGGGGGCGGGGAGCATGGATCCTCCTTCCTGCAAGATGAGCCCCTCCATTGTGGTGGGACTTCCATTCCCAATTTCTTGGTCTCTCTGGGTTCTCTTATTATAAAATGAGAAGAGGGGATACCAGCCTTGGCCACCTGGCTCTGCACTTATTTAAATGCTGGAAGGGGATTTTGAGAAAGGTAAGGAGCTGTGCAGAGGCCAGGGCCATCTAGAAAGCCTGCATGTGGCACTTCCTTCCCTAGAAGGCTTTGCTGGCCTCCCAAACCGCACACTTTGGGAGTACAGAGGTGTATGAGGCTCCTTGACTTTGCAGCCCCCACCTTGGGGTGGGGTCAGGAAGGAAGCCCGTGGGCTCAGCGGTCCAGATGTAACATCCAGGGTAGTGTGGATGGCAGGCTGTGGAAAGAGTGCCCTGGAGGAGGAGCTGGGACCAGGGCCCTGGACACCCGACAGCTGCTTCCTACTGACACTAGGCAAGCAACCTCTCTGGCCCCAGCTCTGTGCTCCCCAGCTCTGTGCCTCCTGGCACCTTTGTTCCTGTTTGTAAGGGGCTGAGAGTCAGGCAGACCTGAGCTGACACCCTGTCCTCTGCCGCCTGTTGTGAGCCCTTCATCTCGAGAACACGCTCACCTTCTAGAGCGCTGGGGGAAGAAGCCAGCGAAGGAGTTGGAGCCAGCCAGCTCTTGACAAACCTCACTCTCTTTTCCTCCCGTGAGGGTGAAAAGGGAGGAGATTGACCCTCTTTTGGGCATTTTTATCTGCACAATGATTTATGCATGTTTTCTCCTTGACACCTACAGCCACCCCGCGTGGGGTGGAAGATGGCAGTTCCCACTCTGCAGTTGGGAAAAGGGAGGAGAGGGTTCTCTAAGGAGGCAGAGTGGCCAAGATTTGACCCCAGTCGGCAGGCCTCAAAGTGGGGCTGTTTCCCAAGGCCACTGCTGTGTCAGCAAACACAGGGACTTGGGGGGAAAGGTCATAGCTTCACAGTGTAGTGTTGCTTCATGGGATCCTGTGGCCCCTTTTCCTGTCTCCCCCCACCTCCACCCCCAGGGTGCAGAAGAGTGCTGAGCTGCCTCCCAGTGGCCAGGATTGGGAGCTGCCCACCGCGGCAGCCTGCACCGGACTGCGCTGTGTCTTTAGGAGGAAAGCAAGAAAGAGCCAAATGGGTTTTCCTGGCCCCAAAAACCCACACAGTGGGTATCAGTGGCCTGGAAGACATTACCTCACACCCTTGACTAGTTCACAGTCTCAGGAGCTGGGAGCTTCCTGGGGTCATCTGAATCCAGCCCCCAGATGCAGAGGGCAGGGAAGGACCCAAGAAAGAGCAGGCCACTCCAGACTGGTTGGCGGCAGGTTGAATAAGCAAAGGAACTTACTCACAAGGCTTGTCTTGGGTGGCCGACCACAAGATGAGATTTCCACACCCACCTGTCAGATCTTAAAAGTTTATACAGAGGTCTTAACCGGGTTGAATCACATAGACACTGGTCTTGGCACCACATCACTATCAAGGCCATGTCCTTAGGGCAGCCTCTGGGAGTGGGGAAGGCAAGCGGAATGCACATTCCAAGGACAGGGGAGGGGAAGAGGAGCCTCCAGTTGTCCCGGTCCAGTTCATGGGTCAACTGGTGGTTATGTCCTCTCCATGGCCTCCCCCAACTTTCTACCCCTCATATCTGCTCCCAGAACCTCACATCCTGCCTCTTCTGTGTTGTGCCCTGAGTGATCAGCAAGGGGTTTTGTGAGCATGGCGGGGACTCCTTTGGTGGCTATCTGGTTACATTGGAGGCAGATGAGGCACATCCAAGAGAAAGTACAGATTAAGACAAAGATTGCCCAAGTCAGGGTAATATTTTCCATCAGGAGCCCCGTGATCTGAACCATTGATTTATTGAGTCCCCTAGGCTAGGGGTCAGATCATTCAGGGCATTCACTCGTATTCTCATGTGATTTAGTGAAGATGACACAATAGACTCCTGAGATATGAACACACAACATTCAGGGTAAGGGCACAGGTGCCTCCTTGCAAGGCAGCAATATATCTAAGGCCACCCTGTTTTAGAGGACAGCTTTTCTCATTGACGATATTTCAGTGTTCAGCAAGGACAGGTTTTGTTGGCTATCATTCAAGGCTTGCTGGGTGAGTTTAGTAAGGGCCTCTGTGTGTGTGAGAACTTCCCTCAGGCCAATGGAGGGGAAAAAGCAGGTAAATGATTGTACCAGTGGGAAGCAGAACATACACACCTGGCCTTGAGGAGAGGGAGGTTGTCTGCGCTGTCAGGAGTGAGGAGATGGATGGGGGACAGGATGTGCCAGCCCAGGACCCCCACCTCTTCCCCTCTCCCAATGGCATTCATTCTGTTCCAGGTGTGCATTTTAACAAGTCTCCCTTACAGCAGCACCATGAGATCCCAGCAGAGATTGAACAGTTCCCCCTCACCCAAGGATGTGAAGCAACTCCCCCATCCTGGTGGGACATCTCAGAAAATTCCAGTAGATGACACCTTGCCCAGGTGTGATGAGCTTAGTGTTCTCAGCAGTACAGCACGATGATCCGCAGCTAGCAGGGCTGTGGTTATCTCCCTCCACTTTCATACCTTTACGGTGTTGAGTGTCTCAGCAAGGGTCCCCAGTCTGGCATATGGGGAGACAGGCCCTACGGGTTGATCATTCAAATGTATGACAGCCTAGGACAGTGCTTCCGTGCACCCAGCCAAGGTGGTTTTCCCTTTGAGTCTTTTAATCTGCTGCTTTAATATTCATTTTTCTTTCTTTCTTTCTTTCTTTTTTTATCAACCCTACTGCTTATGGGTTATAGGGGAAATGGGACCTCCAGTCTATGTCATGCCCTTTTGCCCAGTTTTGCAGTATGACCCCCAATCGCTATCTAGTCGATGAGGGTATCTAAACACAGTATTGCATTTCTCTAATACCTTCATGGTGGCAGCCTGGTTTGTATAGTGACAAGGGAAGGCTGGATTAGGGCAAACACAGTGTCCACACAAACCAGGCATATGAAAACCCCTCACTAAGGGGGAGGAGGGGCAATATAACCAGTTTGCCAATCTGTCATCAGTTGGGAATTCTGATGAATGGCCCCAGGCTCCTTTGCCAGTTGCCTTGGTTGTCATGTACAACACACAGGACATGCTGTTACGGCATTAACCAAGCCACTCTATTTCAGGGGCAAGTCAGCATCCTTGACAATATGCCGACCCCCCAGGCACAATGGTGGCTGCTCTTCCCATGCATCCACTCTGCTATATCCACTGAAGAGCCAGTTGCTAGGGATTGTACTCACACAAGGGCATTGGCCTTCTGAATGCTCAAGGGTGTCAAGATGCCCCATGAGCTGGGATATGGAAAAGTGAGGACTGCCTCAGGGTCTTGGAGGCAAGCCCAAATAGTCCATCACATATCCTGACCCCATAAGGGCCCATTCATGGTCATCCACCCCACAGCTTCCCCCATTGCCCAAGCAATAGGGTTGATCCAATTAAAAGCAGGGCTCAAGAGTGACTACCAGCCAGACCTGAGTTGAGCCCACTGGCTGCTGCGGTTCATTCCTCCCTGAGCATCTCTATCTGGAGGGGGCTGTGGACACTGCTGGGAGCTGGTGCTCCATGGAGGTAGTGTCTGACTACCATAGTGCCTGACCCATATCTTCTGGAGTCCCAGACTCTTTTACTCAAATGAGAGCACTGCTTGGGAGATGCCCAGAGATGCAACATTTCATTAGTATTTTTTACCCTCTCAAAGGCAGCTTGCTATTCTGATCCCCAGTCACCGCTTCTTCACCAGGCAGCATAAGGAACAATGGCACTGTGCCATGGGAAATAAAAGTGCTCAGAAACCAGAAACTCTGAAATCCCTACAAAGGCTTGCATCTCTTTCACCACCTTTGGGGTCAGATGGACTTGTATTTTACCAGTCACAATATCTGGGAACACATCTCACCCGACCAAACAATTCCCAAAAACTTTATTATAGTGCCTGGGTCTTGAATTTTCTGTACATTTACCACCATTCTTGCCTCACAGATGTTCCAGCAAAGCCTGCAGCATGTTTTGCAGCAGATAAAAGTTTTCACGTTAGCATTATAGCATCAATGTAATGGGCACATTTTACTGATGTGAAGGAGAGAAGGGGCAGTTCTTGGGTTACCATCCCATGTAATTAATTCTTACTCAGGTCAGTGATATGATCTTAGTTAGCAGAAACCTCTATTCATCCCTCTTGCCCATGAATCTCCCTAAAGATGAAACATTTTTTTGCAAGAAATGCTTTGCAAAACATCACAGTAAAAACAATAACTCCCATGAGAATTCATTCTAATGTAATCGACAAGGGAATGAGGTTATTTTTTTGATATTTTATTTTTTTAATTTTAAAAAAGATTCTGGGGATCCCTGGGTGGCGCAGCGGTTTGGCGCCTGCCTTTGGCCCAGGGCGCGATCCTGGAGACCCGGGATCGAATCCCACGTCGGGCTCCCGGTGCATGGAGCCTGCTTCTCCCTCTGCCTGTGTCTCTGCCTCTCTCTCTCTCTCTCTGTAACAATCATAAATAAATAAAAAAAAAATTTTAAAAAAATAAATAAAAATAAAAAAGATTCTGTTTATTCATGAGACACACAGGAAGAGGCAGAGACACAGGCAGAGGGAGAAGCAGGCTCCCTGTAGGGAGCCTGCCCCAGGTCTCAATCCCGGGACCCCGGGGGTTCACGACCTGAGCTGAAGTCAGACGCTTAACCACTGTGATGCCACCCAGGTGCCTCTGTGATAAGTATTTTAAAGTAAAAACCAAGATTATGATTGGTAACATTATACTAGGACATAATCAGATGTTTAGGAATTTTATATACCTTCTGGAACACTTCTATTGATAACTTCAATATAAATAGTTCCTAAGGAAAAATTAGCATCACTTCCTACTTGACTATGCTCCCCATGTAATTTAACATATGAAATGTCTGGCTAGTTTAATATTTCCCTCTTATAAGGAGAAAAACTAAATCTTTTGAGCTGGCCCAGGAAAATCCCAAAGTTAGTTCAAAGTCAGTAAAGCTTCATTTAGAATTTGATTTGGCAAAAACATCAAAAGGTTTTAAAATAGGTGTTCGCAAAGGAGTATGGATCATCGTGAAACAATATTCAGTTATCCATTTAGCCAAAGCGACAATTTAAGGCTTCAGAGACAAATAGAGAAATTGCATAATGTAAAAACAAACGAGCAGCTCTTTTAATAGATAAGACTCCATTTTCTTAACTAATCAAAGACCTGGTAAAGACTGCATGAAGCACAGGATTTTATTTTGATAAAACACAGAACCTTTGTTTTCTAGGTAGGTTACCTAAAAGGCAAAGAAAAGCCTTTCACAGTCCCATCAAGAACAGACCAATCATCTGAGAAAACTTTATCTGTTATAGCAGATGAGAGAAATTTAAATTTCAGTTTTATGAAAGTTCACTTTGATATAGCTTATATTTAAGCTAATTGAAGAACTCATGTACAGATTAATTTTGGTAATACCTTCAGGAGGTAGAAAAACATGTATATTGAACATATATCCATAGATATATAAACATACAGACAGAAACCTCATAACTTAGCCCTTGGTGAGTAATTTTAGGGAGTCTGTGGACTAGGTTTTGGGCAAGGGAACTTCTTTTTTTTTTTTTTTTTTTTAAGATTTTATTTATTTATTCATGAGAGACACAGAGAGGTGAGACACAGGCAGAGGGAGAAGCAGGCTCCAGGCAGGAAGCCCAATGTGGGACTCGATCCATGGACTCCAGGATCATGCCCTGGGCTGAAGGCAGGCGCTAAACCACCGAGCCACCCAGGGATCCCTGGGCAAGGGAACTTCTAGAACAGTGTGTATCCACCACCGCCCCCACCCCTAGATTTTTTCCCCACTGTCTCTGTGGGTACTATCTTGGTTATCTCATGGGGTGTTTACATCTCAAAGACATAAGATTTGCAACTTTGGATTTAGTTTTCCCCTAGGTTTGGGGATTATTGCTATTTAAAATTTTCCTTTGCATTAGGGGTGGGAAGGTGTGGGGGCAACTCCCCGGTTTCCTCCTCAACCACAACATCCTCCTCTTCCTTCTGGTCACTTGCCTGGGGGATCCACCTCTCAGCACTCTAATCAGCCTTTGTCACAAACTCCGGAGTCTTCATCCTAACTTGACTTTGAGCCTCTAGCTGGGGCATCAGTGTCCAGCTGAACTACCCACAGTGGCAGCCAGTGCACTGTGACAACCGCTCATATTTCATGTCTCTGGCACGATGCTCTGGGTATAGTTCCTCAAACAAGCTCAGTAAAGCAGTCAGAGTTTTCAGGGCGTCCCTGGACTCACTCAGAGGTCCACAGGCACCTAACGCATGGGCCACCCCTCCCCGCATAGAGGTCACTGGCCGACATAAGATTTCCTGGACAGATGCCACTTTCCAATTCTTCAGTCCCCTGGCTGGCCTGCCAACTTTTAGTTCACAGCCTCCTCTGGAGCCTCCCCAGGGTCATCTGAAACCAGCCCCAGATGCCGAGCTGGGGAGAGACTAAAGAAAGAGCAGGCTGCCCCAGATGGGTAGGTGGCAGGTTTAATAAGCAAGGAAACCTCCTTATAAGGCTTGTCCTGTCCAGCCCGAAGAGGAGGAGATTTTCACACCCACCTGCCAGATCTTAAAAGTTTATATGGAGGCCTTTGTTGGCTCAAGTCACATACACACTGTCCAGCTGGTCTCAGCACCACATCACTATCTCAAGGCCATGTTCTTGGTGCAGGCTCTGGGAGCAGGGAAGGCAAGCCGAATGCACATTCCAAGGACAGGGACCCAGAGTCCAGCTCATGGGTCACATCCTCCCCATGACCTCCCCCAAGGACTGGCATCTTGTTGGCCAAAGTTGCAGCACAAAGTCCCAGGCCTCTGAGCAGTTGAGAAACATGAGGGGGTCATCTCATCCATTCCCCTGCCTCAGTTTCCTTCTCCAGGAAGGCTCAGGGTAGTCAAAGGACACAGCTCTTAGGGGCAGACAGACCTGACTTCACTTCACACACCCGTGTGTCCTGAGGCAAGTTTCCTCACCTCTTTGAGCCCAGGCTCCCCATCAGAGGATTTGTAAGGATTCTGGAAGATAAACCTCTTGAGCTAACCCGCTGTCTGGTGCCCGGTGCGGAGGTCTGGGCATGGTGGCCTGCCTGCCGGGGATGGGGAGGAAAGCCAGGAGCCTCCAGGGGAAGTTGGACTTGGGAGCAAAGCAGCAGGAGCCCCTGCTTCTGGGCCCACATGCTTTTGCTTCAGTTAGCTCTTTTCCAAGGTTCTCCAGGCTGGGTTCATCCTGGGCCTTGCCACACACAGGCGGTCAGTGCCTCCTCATTGAAATTCCTCAGACAGGCCCTGGGTCCTCGCTGGCAGATGTGAAAGGAGGACCCCCCCTCCCCCCCACCTCCTGAGGTTGACCCAGTTTGGGAAGCCAGAGTCACAGAAACCCCCCGACTCCTTTACTCAGAAGAGGTGCCTTTTATGCAACTGGAAGAAAGCACTGAAGCTGTTTCCATCGTGGATGGGAGGAAAGAAACAAAACAGTATTCAGAGTTTAACAAACGCTTGCACTTCTAAGTGCACTTAAATTCAGCCCACTGCCTGGATGCCGAGAGATTTTTAAGTTGGGTGTCTTGGCAAAGGGCGCCCTTGAAGTCAATGGATCTGTTGTTCCTCATTGGAAGGATCAGCACACATCGAGTCTCAGATTAAAATGTCCGGACAAAAAGATAAAAATTACAACAGGAAAAAAAAAAAATTACAACAGGAAGAACTCACTGTAATTTGTAAGTCAGGACAGCAATCAAAGGAACTCTTGACGCATGCCAGTGAATTTTGGAAGCCTCTTTGGCTCCAGGGCATGGGGAATGGGATGTTGCTGGCACGATTGTGCACCTACTATGTACCCAGGGTCTCTAGGTGCTCACAAGGCTGTGAGGTAGGTGGGGTTATCTCCCTATTTCACAGATGGGGAGACTGAGGCTCAGGGATGCAGGGCCTCCTGGCTGCACCCTGCCCCCTGCACCCTGTGTGCCTCCGTCGGGTCCTTTCCCTCCCACTGCTGCCCACCCTGGTCCTGCCCTGTCCATGGTCCAGGTTTAAGGGTGTGGTGGGGAATTTTGGAGGAAGGGGGGGCTCAAAGAGATGCCTGAATCTGTCTTGGGTCCCACTCCCTGGCATCCAAAGGCTGCCAGGGTGTGGGGTGCTTGAAGAAGAGAGGAGCGACCTTTGGTGTGCTGAGGGCAGGACCAAGGCCTTGGCCCAGACCCCTTTGCTGACTGTTCTGAAACTAGATGTGGCAGGGGGGCCTCACTGGGAGGGGAGACCGGTCCGGAATGGACCTCGGAGCCAGCTCAGACCCCCACTGCCTTCTATCCAAGCCTCTCAGCATTGCTAGGAAGGGTCTGCAGGGACCACCCCGCTCCCATACCCCGCTCCCCAGGGTAGGTGATAAAGGGCGGCAGCATCGGCATCTGCGGGTTCGTGGGCCAGGCGCAGTAGCTGGTGCTTTGCTCCTCACAGCAGCCCGGGCCCATCAATACTTTCAGTCCCATTTCACCCCCTGGAGAAACTGAGGCTCAGAGAAGTGACATCACTTGCTTAAAGTCACCCTTTTGGCAAGTGGCAGAGCTGGGATACTTATGTCTAGCTCTTTCTATGACTGCTTAACAGGAAGATCAGGGGATTTCCTGGGGCGGCCTTTGCCTCTCTGTGTGGCTGTAGGTGAGCCATTTCATGCTGCCCTGCCTCAGTGTATACATCTGTAAACTGGAGTGACTTTATAGTTCATGAATCTTATGCTATCTGCTTAGCATCTGTCTTTCTTTTTTTCTTTCTCTTTTTCTTTCTTTCTTTTTCTTTCTTTCTTTCTTTCTTTCTTTCTTTCTTTCTTTCTTTCTTTCTTTCTTTCTTTCTTTCTTTCTTTTTTTTAAAGATTTTATTTATTTATTCATGAGAGACATGGAGAGAGAGGCAGAGACACAGGCAGAGGGAGAAGCAGGCTCCATGCAGGGAGCCAAACGCGGAACTCGATTCTGGATCTCCAGGATCAGGCCCTGGGCTGAAGGCAGTGCTAAACGGCTGAGCCCCCGGGCTGCCCTGCATTTGTCTTTCTTGCTAGACTGTAATCTCCCTGAGCCTGGGCCATGTCCACCGCTGTGTTCTTACCATTCGGCACGTAACAGCCACTTCTCCACAGCTCTGTGAGATAGGTCTGTGCCACGGAGCCCATTTTACAGGTGGGAAAACTGATCCAGAGAAGTGAAGCATTTGCCCGAGGTAAATGCTAGTAAAGAGCTCAGTAAATGGCAGAGCTGGGACTCACCCCTGTCCTCTCAAGCAGGTCTGACTTCGGGCATCCTTACTCAGAGGCAGGCTTTGGGGAAGGGGGCGCCCTTTGTCTTATGTCTCCAGCATTGAAGGTAGGTTGGGCCAGGGGTAATTTGAGCTCTGAGAAGGCCAAGGGTGTTACTTTTGTTTCTGAAGCTCCCTGTCCTTATAGCCACAGCTTCTTTGGCCATCTCCCCCCCCACTACCCCCCCAACCCCCATGCCGCTCCTAACCCTGTCCTCCCCTCTGTCCTCTGCTGCACCCAGGACTGGACTCCGGCCACATCCGAGGCTCAGTCAACATGCCATTCATGGACTTCTTGACCGAGGACGGCTTCGAGAAGAGCCTGGAGGAGCTGCGTGCTATGTTCGAGGCCAAGAAGGTGAACCTAGCGCAGCCCCTCATCGCCACGTGCCGGAAGGGGGTCACCGCCTGCCACGTCGCCCTGGCCGCCTACCTCTGCGGCAAGCCCGACGTGGCCGTCTACGATGGCTCCTGGTTCGAGTGGTTCCACCGGGCACCCCCGGAGACCCGTGTGTCCCAGTGGAAGCGCGAGAAGGCCTGAGCAGGGTCCTTGTCGCCGGCTGGCAGCTCCCATCTGTTTAGTGACCGCAGCCTGACATGCAGCTCGTATCTCTTTAGCAAAGGAGACTGACCAGGTTTTAAAATTGCTGTGTAAAGCCCTCCTTTCCCCCCAGACACTGGAATAAACTGCCTTTTCTGAATAGCTGTGTTTGTCTGCCTCTCCCTGGGTTCCTCCCTTGCCCCATGTGCTCATTTCTTTCAGGCTCCTTAGAACCCACCAAGGCAAGAAATTTCCAGAGCAGTCCCTCGCTGGGGAGCCTGCACTCAGGCTGCCGCTCTATTATTTCGTTTTGGAAGCCAGGTATTGTCCCATGTCAGGTGGGGCATACTGGGGCCTACCTGGATGGGGTACCAAGGAGCTGGAGAGAAGTGAAACCAAGGCTAGCCAATGCCAACTGCTCCTGCTCAAGGCCCAGCCCTCTGGGTATGGGGGATAGAGTAGGGGCCACCCGGCCTTCCAAAGGGGTGTCACACAACTCAGGCCTTGATGCCTCTCAGAAGAGGCGATGCTCAGAGGTGGGCCTGAGGAAAGGGGCCTCTACCTGCGGTGTCCTTTCTGGCTCAGAATAAGACCCTCCTGGGAAGCACATGAAAAGGGGCTGGAGAAGCAGCCTCAGCCCCGGGAGAAGGTTCCAGAGCCCTGGCAATGTGAAGCTACAGTAGAAGACTGGGCCCATGTGGCTGGGTTTTGAATTTCCTAGAAACAGGCTTTCTGAGCCCTCCTTTGGGGCCCTGTGCTGGGGGTCCCATAGCTGGTGAACCAAATTAAGAATCATCAGGTTAGGGACACTTGGGTGGCTCAGCAATTGAGCATCTGCCTTTAGCTCAGGTCGTGATCCCAGGGTCCTGGGATCGAGTCCCACATCGGGTTCCCCTCAAGGAAACTGCTTCTCCCTCTGCCTGTGTCTCTGCCTCTCTCTCTGTGTTTCTTATGAATTAAAAAAAAAAAAAAAAAAAAAAAAAGAATCATCAGGTTACAGCTTGCTGACTGAGGAGGCACAAGTCATCCCCAAAGGGTTGGCCGGTAGCCCCCTCAGCATCCTGGCTCCCACTTGGGAAAGTGAAAATCTAGGGTTTATTTCTACAGAAGAAGCAATTTCAATACACCCACACAAATGAAGTTAAGTCACAAGATTCACTACTTACAGATCCCAGACATGGGTGGGAGGTGATGAGCCAGGGAGGACAGACCTCTGTCCCGGGTGGTGCGTGAGCAGGGGAGACAGCAGGGAGCAGGGTCGCAGACACCTATTACTCATAAGGCGGTTGGGGCAGAGGGCACTACCTTTCCACAGGCTCAGCTCGAAGTGGTTATTTGACCAGGTGCCCTGGGAAGCGCAAAGCTGGAACATGAGATGGGAATCCTGAGCTCAGGTCTTGGTCTATGTCCAGGCTCTGGGCACAGGAGTGTTGTCCTATTGTCGAGTGTCTGAGTAGCACCTCGAGAGACCTGCTGTCCCCTGACAGCCTGCAAGCTGAGCCCTGGCCTCACCAAATGGGATTTCCTGCTTCCACTGTGCAGCCTTCCTGGGCAAGGACAGAGCCATGGAGGGCACAGACCAAATCCACCAGGGACACACCCCAGCCCCTAGCCTGGCGTTGGGGCAAGCAGGAGCTCAGTAAATGCTGAGGAGACTGGGGGTCAGGCTGGGTCAGGCTGAAGGCTGCAGGGTCTGCGGGGAAGAGGGCTAGGGCTGACCCCTCCTGCCTCCATGCTGTCTTGTCACACCAGCTTTAGGTCCTCAAATGGCCAGGGAACCCAGCTAAGCCACACCCAGACCCATGACCCACATCAACTGCATTAGGGAATATGAGTGAAGCTGCCAAGTTTGTGATAATACTGTCACGCAGCCATGGATGATTAATGAGAGAATAAGAGCAATCCCAGGAGACCAGTGAGGCGGCAAGAGGTGGCGGTGGTCTGGACCTGGGGCCGATGGGCAGGACAATGATGTTGTGGAAGTGGCTGAGGCGGGTGCGAGTCTGGTGTACTTTGTTTTTTCGTTTTTGTTTCTTTAAAGATTTTATGTATTTATTCACAAGAGACATAGAGAGGCAGAGACACAGGCAGAGGGAGAAGCAGGCTCCCTCCAGGGAGCCCGATGTGGGACTCGATCCCAGGACCCTGGGATCACGACCTGAGCCAAAGGCAGACGCTCAACAACTGAGCCACCCAGGCACTCAAGTCTGGTGTACTTTGAAGGCCTTGCTGATGAGTCGCTTACGGGGTGAGCTGTGGGTTACAGGCCACATCTCTCCGTGGTAAGCGATGGGCTAGGCACTTGATGAAAGTGACTGTTCAATTCTAATTCTTACCCTTCACCATGAGCTGTGTCTGTTTCACATACAAGGAAAGTTCTGCCAAAGAATCTGGTCAAAGTCACTCTTTAAGTGGCAGGACCAGACTCAGGGGCCCTGAGTGTCACCAAGCTCTCTGCCTCCCAGGGAGCCCCTGGAAGGCTGGCGTGAGGAGGCCTCCTCCATACCCCCACCCCTGCTGAGCAACAGCCAGACAGGGCTGAGATACTGCGGGTGCCAACTGCAGAAGCCACTTAATTGTTCATCTTTGGTAGCCCTCATGGTTTGAGGGGTGGAGAGCAGAGTCTCATGTCACATCCTGCTCTCATACTTGGTCCCTGATCCCTTCATGTCCAGCTGAGAGAGCTCAGGTGCACCTTTCTCTCCCCTCCCCACTCCTCTTGGCCTATAGCCATGCTCAGAAACACATCCACACCTTTAATATTCAAGTCCCTTCTAAACTGTTTAGCTCCTACGCATCCCTCAAAGTCCAGCTCATGTGGCCCTTCTGAGAACCCTGACTCCTTCCCCCAGTCAAAACTCATCACTCTATTCAATCCTTTGTAGTCACTAGAACTAACTTTCCACCTGATGGCAGCTGAGCCCTCTGTGTCTGACTCCCAACCTGATGCATGTGGGGGCTCAGGAAACATTTTGAGGGGGTGAGAGGGTGAGCGATGCCTGAGGGCTCCTCCATGCCCCACAGTACTGGCTTTCCCCAGCCCAGAGGGGCCCCTGGAGTGGGTCTGGGAGCCCTCTGAGGTAACAGAGCCCTATGAATAGTGGTCACCATGGCGACTCCAATGAACAATGGAGGGGGGCTGCTCCCTGGCAACCACCCAGTGGTCTTCACCAGCAGTTCAGCAGTGTGGATCTGCACTCCTGGGCTTCAGCACACACCAGAGTGGTTCACGTGTTTTCTGATGTTATGAGAGAGAGTGGAGAGGTGAGGCAGAGACCTGTGGGGTGGACGGGGGTCTTCCAGGACCCGGGATTTCATCTCCCCTCTCTCCATTCAGGGCTGCTCGTGAGGGAAGAGTGCCCAGACGCAACGGGACCCCCTTCCCTGTCCTCCTTAACTGATGTCTCTTGGGACTTCCTCTCCAGATCAGAAGCTGGCAGTGAGTCCACACTTCTGCTCAAGCCGGTCTAGGCTGCTCTGGGCTGGGGGTGCCATTAGGGCAGATGGGACACTGCTGTGGGAACATCGGTTGGGTAACTGGAGATGGGGAACCGGGACAGGGCTGACAGCTCACTTGAAGGAGACAGAAGGTAAAGGGCTTGGTTTCAGTGCCACCTGGCTGAGGTCCTATTTCTTTTCTGAGCCTCACTTTCTCCATCTGTGAAAGAGGAGGAGTTATATTTTCTCTGAACACCTGAGTCCTTATGAAGACAGACTAACCTACTAGATGGGAGAATGTGTAACATATGAGCTATATTAGTTATCTCTTTCCATCTAACAAATTGCCCCAAAACTCAGTGGCTTAAGAACACTATTAAAAATTAATTAATTAATTAATATTTTAGAGAGAGGGAAAAGGGCAGAGGGAGAGGGAGAAAGAGAATCCCAAACAGGATTCTGTGTTCAGCGTGAAGCCTCATGTGGGGCTCAATCTCACAACCTTGAGATCATGACCTGAGCCGAAAATCAAAAGTCAGATGCTTAAGCTACTAAGCCACCCAGGTGCCCCTAAGATTTTTTTTTTAATCTCACAATCTCTTTGAGTCAGAAATACAGATGCAGCTCCAATAGGTCCCATATCTCAGGGTCTTCCATAGACTATAATCAAAGTTCAACTAGAGAAGGACCCCTTTCCAGGGCCACTCATATGGTAGGACTCAGTTCCTCATGGATTATTGATCTGAGAGCCTCAATTTCTCATGAACTGTTGGCCAGAGGCCTCCCTCAGATCTTTGCCACGTGGGCCTCTCCAGAGGGCAGCTCACAACATGGACCCTTCTTCTATCAGAGTGAGGGAGCCACAAAGAGCCTGAGAGAGTGTGAACAAGACAGAGTCACAATCTTCTATATTCAATCTTCAATAACCTTGGAAGTAGCTTCTCATCACATATTTAATTGGTTAGAAGCAAGTCAACAGGTCCAGCCCACACTCAAGGGGAAAGATTAAGCAAGGGTGTGAATTCCAAGGAACAGGATCCTTGGGAGCCATGTCAACTGCCCAACTTGGTGGCAGTTGGCCCTCTTGGCCCTGATAACATACATTGTTTCCATATGCAAAATACATTCATTTCTGCCCTACGATCTCCAAAAGGTTCATTCCATTACAGCATCAGCTCAAAATCTAGAACCTGGCTACAAATCAGGCCTGGGTGTGGATGAGGTTCCTTGAGTGTGGTTTCTTGGACTCGGTCCTATCTCCCCATCAGTAGATATTAGGAAACTGAACTATCTGTTCTGAACACACCACTATGCAATGAATGGTGTGGCTGACCTGGGATAAGGGCTATGAACATCCCTATTAAAAACTGAGGACACTGGAGACACAAAGGAGTCACTGGTCCATAGCAGTTCTGAAATCCAGCAGGGATTGTTGAACTTTTCCTGATTGGGTTTCAAGGCCTGGAAGTAATTCTCCATGGCTCTCAGCTCTGCCCCACAGGTCCTTGCTTCCACTCTCTAATTTTTTTTTTTTTTTTGAGAAATAAAAAAAGGATAGCACATGTGTATGCTGAGTAGTTTTTTTTTTAAGACTTTATTTATTTATTCATGAGAATACACAGAGAGGAGAGAGAGGGGCAGAGACACAGGCAGAGGGAGAGGGAGAAGCAGGCTTCATGCAGGGAGCCTGACATGGGACTCGATCCCAGGTCTCCAGGATCACACCCTGGGCCGAAGGCAGTGCTAAACCACTGAACCACCAGGGCTGCCCATATGCTGAGTAGTTTTGTCAGACTCTTCTGCTGGTAGATTTGAGGGTCCACTAGACTCCATTTTGTACCGTCTGTCCCTTTTGCTGCAAGCTGGTAGTACTTTTGTTAATATGGTTTTCTCCAGAACTTAAGCCTACAGGGGCTTGACAACAGCTCTGCTCCCCTCTCTGGGACTCCTGGGAAGACACAGCACCTCTAGGTTTCCTAGACGACCTATTACCCCACTGAGGGGGGCGATCTGTGAGGCGCATCCTTATCTCTTTAAAGGGTCCTTTGTGTGACTGAATAATATGCTCTGAGCTTTTTATCTTTATAAGCTTTTCACAAAAGGTGGTACAGTCACAGCTTTGGCTACCTTTTTTGGATGGTGCTCTGAAGCTATTTCTTAATTTTAGCCTCTTTTGGCACCTGGGGAGGATGAGAATTTCCAAAACTATTAAGTCCTGCCTCTTTTATGTTTAATGGTCCTTCCTTCGATGCTTTTGTCTCCTGTCACATTTCACTACAAGCAGCAGGAAGAAACCAGGAGGTGCCTTCCATGCTTTGCTTGGAAATTTCCTTTGCTAGATCCCCTGGCTCATTAGTCACATGTTCTGCTTTCCATATAACCATCAATGACAGTGTCACTAGGTTCTGTTACTACATAACTCGGACACGGCTCCCTCAAGGTTCTGAGAACATGTTCTTTGTCTGCACTGGCAGTATCCTCCAAATCTAGATTTCTACTCATTATCTGTTTAAGGCAATTTAAGCCTTTTCTATCATGTTCCTCAAATCCATCCATGCTCCAACCACTGCTCAGTTCCAAAGCCACGCCTGTATTTTTAGGTATTTATTATAGCAGCAACCCATTCTTGGTACCAAAATATGTTTGAGCTATTGCTGCATATTAAATGACCAGAAGACTTAGCAATTTAAAACTATGTGCTTAAAAAAAGTACAAATTTATTATCTCACAGTTTCTATGGGTTAGGATCCTGGGTATAGCTTGGCTGGGTCTTCTGGCCCTGGGTCTCCCACAAGCTATACTCAATGTATCAGCTGGGCTATGTTCTCATTTAAAGGCTCAATCGGAGAGGGATCCACTCCCATGTTCATTCAGGTGGCAGGATTCATGCAATTCTTTGAGAACTATTGGACCATGGGTCTCCGTTCTTTATGAGCTGTTGTCCTCTCCATAGGACCACTCAAAACATGGCAGCTGCTTCTGCCAGAGTAAGCAAACAAGCCAAGAAGAGCCAGAGAAAGAATGTGAACAAGACAGAAGTCACTAATCTAATCTCGAAGTGACATCCTCCCATTTTTGTCATTCTTTTGATCAGAAGCGAGCTGCTAAATCAAGCCCACACTCAGGGAGATGGGATGGAGAGTTAACACTGTGTATGAATACGGAAAGGATAGGGACCAGAAGCAGCACAGTCACACAGCACCACACAATTATTAAGTGTCAAAATGAGGGTGTTTCACTTTGTGATTTTTCAAAAGAATAAAATTTATCTTTTGTTAAAAGATTTTATTTACTTATTTGAGAGAGAGAACATGAGTCAAGGGAGAGTTGGAGGGCTAGGGAGAAGCAGGCTCCTCGCTGAGCAGGGAGCCCAACCTGGGCTTGATCCCAGGATCCTGAGATTATGACCTGAGCCTAAAACAGAGGCTTAACTGACTGAGCCACCCAGGCACTCCTAAAATTGATCTGGTTCTTAATGTGCTCTGAGCTTACCAGCAAACAAACTTGCTGGGTGACCTGACACAAGTCACTCCCCCTCTCTGAGCCTTGGTTTCTTTATAAAATGAAGAGATTGGATTAGGTCATCTCAAAAATCCCTTCCAGCTCGGAATTGCTGCTTCTATGCTTTCCTTTTTACAAAGATACTTAGTTCTTAGGCCGAGGCACTAAACATTCACTGTATACAATAAACTGTTTTACGTTTTCATATTAAAAGATTCACAAAGATCTTAAAAGACACTGCAATAAAATCAGATATTATGACTAAGAAAAAGTTCACTCGGAAAAGGAACACAAACCTGAAAGCCACAGAGGCTATTTGTAGATGTCAGAGCTGCTGCTCCTCAAAATTGGCCCAAAGGCCTGTCCTATGGAGCAAAGACTGAGCTCATAGCAGTGTGGCTCCTGTTCTCAGCTCTCCTATGTTGGCCAGGCTGGTTCCTTTCTGTCAAGCTGTTAAAAAGGACACAGTCTTACTTGCAGGGAGGCACATAGTCACCAGGATAGGGGGCCTTACCAAGGGCCTGCTGGGGAATCCTAGGGGGGCACTGGTTGCTGCAGATGGGAGAGAAGGTAAAAGGAAGAGGCTGCCAGGAAGAGGAGCTCAGGGCCCCCAGGGTGTTTGAGAAAGGTCTTTGGGTCATTGGCATGGGCTTTTCAGAAAGAGCAGAGTCTGCAGGGGTCCAGGGTGCAGGCCAGGGGGGATGGGTGATGAGGCCGGGGGCTTGCTGAGTACCAAAGAGCACTGGAAACAGTATGAGGGGACGTCTGGTTGGGGGTTGGGCATATGGTCACAAGCGTCCCTGATCAGCGCCCTGCTCATCCTCCTCTGCAGAGACTGTGTGTCATCTGAGACGACCAAATGTGTTTCTTTGTCTACAGGACTAAGCTTGGAATTACCCGTCCGAGAGCAAGAGTTGATGGAGCTGGGCCACCGAGCAGGTAGGACAGGCTGCCCAGGGACTTGCTGAATGCACAGTCAGGGTTTCTGGATGGGTGCCCTGTGGGCAGCAGGGAACAGCCTCTTTTCCTTCTCTCTCATCTCCCTTGGGCCTCCAGACCCACTGTGGGGCCTTGACTTCCTCCACAGAAATCAAAGGGAAGAGAACATGGCTGGGCCCCTCCATTCTGCCCCATTCAGTGCCCTTCTGGGGGCTCAGAGGAGACGTGTGCACCCAGAGGGCAGGGCTCACGGGGAACCCAGCAGGGGTCGGGTCTGGTCAGAGTGGAAGGTACCTGGAGGTCCTGAGTGAGCCTGGCCCAGGGAGTGCTGTGGCCCCAGGAGGCATGAAGGGAGTATTCCAGGCATGGGCAGCAATGAGGGCACAAGTCTGGAAGTAGAGCCGAGGGAAGTCCATATGGCTGCAGGGCTGGAGAGAGGCAGGTGTGGGAGGAGCGCAGGCTGGGTCCCAGGCCTGATCCCTGAGTGGGGGCTCTGCCCTCAGGACAAGGGGACGGCTTTCAACACAGGGGTGCCTGGGGCAGGTCAGCTCTGGCAGGCGCCCCACGCGAGTGGCCATCCAGTGACACTGCTGGAAGCTCTCTCCCACAACCCAAGGACCCAGGCCTCGTCAAATCTTAAATCAAATCCCAGCCTCTCCCAGGGTGGTTCTGATGCAGGTGCCTGGAGGGGCCCAAGAATCTGCAGGTGTAATGTGTGTGTGTGTGTGTGTGTGTGTGTGTGTGTGTGTGTAGGGAGTGGATTCTGATAAGGGGCCAAGCCGGGAAAACTGACCACTGAGCATTTGGGCCTCACACTCGCAAGTGAAGCTGGATTCACTTGGCCCATTTTACGGCCGAGGGGATGGGGGAACAGCAGGGCTCCGGGGAGGCTCCTGGGCTGCCGGCAGACACTCATTCATTCATTCAACACAGACTGAACTCCAAGAGGATTGGGGGGGGGGGTGGAGTTTGTTTCCCTGTTGGATCCCCAGTGCTCGGCACAGCACTGATGCCGTAGGTGCTCCCCCAGTGGGTGAATCGGGGGGTATAGCGGCTCTCTGAGCCCAGCCCTGCCAGTGAAGCGTGCTCATCACCCCGAAGGGTGGGCAGCGGGGAGCAGGCGATTCCACTATAACATGCCCATAGATGAGGCCGTCGGGAAGGCGGCCTGGCGGAAACGGGGAGCTCTGCTCCTGGAGTCCCGAGCTGAGCATCCTGAGGGGCCCCAGGAGGAGCCCCTCACTGTGCTGGGCCCCAGGCCCCTCAGGAGCAGGAGAGGCTGTGGCTGAGCAGGTGGGTGCTGAGTGGGTTTCAGATGGGGCTTCCAAAATGGGGGGCCATTCCCTTCCTGAAAGCCTCCCTTGTCCCCAGAGGCACCTGCCATTTGCTTGGCTTCCTGCTCGCTGGGGCAGAACCAGAACTGGAGGGAGGAAAGGCCTTCTGGTCTCAGGCACAGATTTTCTCTCTGCCTTTTGTGTGGATGACAAAGGAGCAAGAATGAAATAGCATCTGATTTCGCAGGTGGGGGTAGGAGGGAGGGAAAGGAGGAAGCGGGCATCCGCGTTCTCAGTCTCCACCGCCCAGGGAAGGGTCTGCCTCTCCAGGGCTGGGCGAGAGGGGCTTTTCGCAGAGCACCATCATCACTTGGTGACAGCAGAGCAGGATTCGGTGAGAGCAAAATAAAACCCCCCAAAGCTGGTAAAACCCGCTGCTTTCCAGCAGCCTTTTCTGAAAAGGAAGCCTGGAACAATCTGAATGGACCACCAGTGGGGCAGCTGCAAAATCCTGCCCGGTTTGAAGGGGAAGTCAGGTCTGTGTCAGCCAATCCCCCAGGCACAGGGTGTTTTTTAACAGCAAGTTACAAAGCGATACTTAGAATCCAATCTCATTTATAAACAAAAGCAAAGCAAAACTATGAATCCTTCAGGAGGGCTGGAGGAGCCATCTAGAATATTTTGGAGGGAAGCTCACCAAATGTGTTTATAGCTGGGATTGAAGACTGGGGAGCGGGGGGGGGGGGGGGGGGGGGGGGGGGGGGGGGGGGGGGTGAGGCCAAGGCTGTGGGGGGATAGAGTGGGGGAGGGGAACGGCTCCTCTTCTGCATTTTGCACAGAAAATACAGGAAAGAATAAAGTAAGAAAGAATTTCTGTACTACTCCGGGATTATAGCATGTAACACGTTATACAAATCGAGTGTTAAGTCACCATCAGCTTGGTTGTCAGAGGCACTGTTACTTATGTGGCTCACTCACCACAAAGAAAGAGAAAACAGAGAAAACATTGCCGGTTAGACCAAGGACTGTCAACTGTCAGATGCAGCCTGTTTAGTTTTATGAAAGCACAGAGAGGTCAAGGTCCCACAGCTAGGCCTCAAGGCTGGAGCGTCTTGGGCTGCAGCTCCTACTGTCAAAAATGGTGTGGGATGATTCTGTCCGGTGGGAGGCTTGGCCGACTGAATTACCTCCTTCTTCCGTCTCTCCTGATTTCCCACCCTACCTCCTGGGTCCTGGGATTTTTCTCCTCCCTGTCCCTTTGATGCGGGCTGGCTGGGTCTGAGGACCCAGAAGCAGGGCCGGGGAGGGGGGCGCTAGGACCAGCCAAGAGGGCCTTTGGCTTTGTACAGCATAGAAATCCAACGTGTGCTGAGAAGAAATGAGAGCAGAGTTTGCAAGAGAGAGAGAGAGAGAGAGAACATACAGAGTGTCTGGAAGACCCAGAAAAGGAAAGCAGAATGAGTCTCATCTGTGCACAGGGCCTGGAGCTTTTACTGAGGACCCAGTGCATGGTCCCCTCAGGCATCCAGGAATGAGGGTGAGTGGTTAGGTGTTCCTCCTAAGTCACTGACACCCGGAACCAGGGGTCCTGGTGAGTCGGTGGTCTTGGAAAATGTTCCTGTCATTCCTTAGATATGATCTGTTGTGCTGGAAGACTCCAAAGAAATCGTTAAATCCTTGACCTTTACGAGGAGGACAGACACGATCTGTTCTGTAAGGCGTGTGTGAGGCAGTGGGGTGCAGGTCTCTGCAAGAACAGAGGCAGCAAAAGGAGCCAAGAAAGCAGTTTTTCTAGGAGTTTCCCTGCCTCCCCTTCCCTTGCTGTTCTGGGGCTCTGGGGCTCTCAGTCTGTCTCTTCCTCCTCCCCACCCCCATCGCTCTCTCCCTTCCTGCCCCCACTCTGCACCTGTCTCTCTCTCTCTCTCCCCTGCCCTGTTCAGGTACCACTACTTTGACCAGGGCCCATGGAAGGGCCAACAAAAAGGATGGCCAGCAGGACACGGACCCCTGGAGAACTGCCCGCAGCCCTTTGGACACCTCCAAATTCAAGTACCAGGCCCCAGTCTCCCCACAGCATTCCCTGTGCCGGGGAGGCAGCCCCCTAAGGCAGGCCCACGTGAAGGAGGTCCAGACTCCACCCCCATCGGCCAACAGCAGGGACTGTCTGTCCCCGGGGATGGACCCACAGCACGGGTCCCTGAAGAAGGGAGGCTACAGACCCTCCTCAAGGGAGAGCAGGGCTTCTCCTCAAGAGGGGGCTCAGCCGGACCAGGGGCTGAAGGGGGGCCCCAACACAGGAGTCCAGGGCCAGAGGAGCAGCGTCATTCCAGATAACATTCGTCACAAGTTTGGGAGCAGCATGGTGGACCAGCTGGTCTCCGAGGACCAGGTATCAGAGTGGGCACAGGACGCTGAGGGTGGCAGGAGGGTTATGCGTGGAGACTGCTCTTGAGCAGAGTCCCTACGATGATATCATTAGAGAGGAGCGTTGACTAGGCCCTTGCCATGTGCCAGCGGAGCCCACTTTATAGTCTTCGCATAAAACAAATTCATTCGATGTTCCCAGTGAGGAAGAAACTATTATCACCATCCTATGGATAAGGAGCCCAAGGCTTAGAGGAAGGGGTTAAGTAAATGAACCAAACTCACTCAGTTCTACGGGATAAGGATCCAAGCTGGGCCAGCATATTCTGGATGCCTGGAGCTTACTGACCTTTCAGGTATAAGTCTGGTGTTAGATTAGATGCTCTTAACTTGAACAAGTCTCCTAAAGGAGACAGCATTGGCTGGGATCAGAAGACTGGGGTTTGAACCCTGGCTCTGCCCCCTGAATGCTGGGTGACTTTGAAGGAGTTACTTCCGCTCTCTGGGCTCTAGTCTCTGCCTCTGTAAAGCGAGGCAGTTGACTAGACCAGGCTGACAAATACATGGCATGCATAGCCCAACGTCCCTAGACTGCATTCATGGCAGTCATCACTAGTCAATGCTGGCACTTTTCCCCACCTGCTACATTATTCTAGGTAGTCACTATTGATCAACTGAAAGTTGAGAACAAACTGCTATTTCTGGTCAAATACTAGGAATTGCTCTTGTTCTGGTGTTTTGAGACATGTTCTCAAAAGCCATTATCTCCACCTCCATAGCGACTACATCTTGCAGTAGGCCAGCCCAAGTTATGGCTTCTTTTTGAAGAAGGGTGACACGATCTGCTCAAGTCACACTGAGCAAGTGGGATCCCCAGGATCACAAAGGCTGTGGGCTGGGTCTCCCTCTACCTTGTCGTCTTAAGGTGTGGTGACCACCCTCACCTGCTAGTCTGGGAGGTCACAATCTTAAATATCCTGTCCCGCTAGGAAGATCTTGTCCCAATTTGAGGCTGGCTCTATGGTTGCTATCTCTCATTGCTCCTCTTGGCCCTGGAAGCCATCATTTCTCTCTTGGGCCATCATCATCCTGGGCTTGAATCAAGAGATCTGTTTTTTTTCTGTCTACCTTTGACACATCACATGGCTTTGTCCCTGAGCCAGCAAATATCAGAGAGGAAGCTACTTCAAAGACCATCCAGTTTGGCGCCTCGCCCCCATTTTACAAGCATGGAAACTGAGGCCCAGAGAGAACCAGAGACTCATCTAATGTCAGCAGCTGGGTTACTGCAGAACTAGGACTTGAACCCGTTTCCTGGCTCAGGCCTGGGCTCAGCCACTTGAGCCTCCCAGTTGCCTCCTCAGTAGAGGAAGGAGTTGGCCCCAGTGGAACCTAAGGAGCCACCCAGAGCTGACTTGGGTGATGCCTCTGTTCTAGAGGCAAGTGGGGCCCTGTGGTTCACTAGCTGTGGCGACAGGGTGAGTCCTGCCCTGAGGCCCGGCTTCCTCATTTATAAAATGGCAGGAGTGATTATGAAGCCCTTTCCTGATGGTGTAGAGTAGGTGCTCAAGGCAGGAAGGTTACTGTCCCCAGTGCCTGTGTGGGAGGTGGGGTGAGGGGTGGAGGGCCTTCAGCTCTTCCAGCTCCCAGCCCTGGGCCTGGTTGAAGGCTGCAGGGTAGGGGTGGGGTAGGGGGTGGTGAGGGCAGGGTGAGACGGAGGAGGGAGGTTGGAGGCAAGATGGGGCTGACCCTGCTTCTCTCTCTATCCCTTGTCTCTTCTCCCTTGCTTGCTGCTCAGGCTCGAAGGGCCATCGGTGAGGTCTTTGAGGGCCAGAAGAGGGCAAACTCGTGGCCCAGCAGGATCCAGAGTCCCATGGAAATCACCTCCATCTTCTCAGACTACTATGATTTGGGCTACAATATGCGATCAAACTTGTTTCAAGGTCAGGCCAAGGGGCAAGGGTGGGGACTGTCAGCACCTGTGGTCCCCAAGCCACCCTTCCCTGGACCCCTATGGGGTCTGAGACCCAAGATGTACTCCTGGGGACACGGGATGCTCCTTGCATGGCCACCAAGGCCCCTTTCTGGGCCAGGCCCTGTGCCTTGTGCTGGGAACATTCAGGTTCCAGGAAAATCTGCTCTCATCATGCACATGATCCACCTCAGTTGGCACATAGCTCCTCACTCCCTCGAGTACCTCTAAGCTGCCAGAGGGAGGCCCAGGCAGCCCTGGCCTCAGCACCTCTGGTCAGAGCGACAATATCAGGCTTCCTAGGTTCAAAGCTCAGCTCTGGCACTTCCTGGGTGTGGCCTCGGGCAGGACACTTCACCTCTCTTCACCTGCCCTCACCTCGGGCAGGACCCTTCAAGAAGGCCTCAGTCACCTTCTTAGCACCATGGGGATAATCATGATGACGTGGCCCTCACCAGGTCCTTGATGGCTCTCTGAAGTGCCTCCTGGAGACTCTTGGCCTGGGACTTGAAATGAGTAGCTGGCAGGCTATTGTTTTTCCTTCCCAGAGCCATGGTGGCACCGCCTGGGGAGCAGGGTGGATTGGAGGTTCAGACATCAATGCAGAGTATTTCCTGAGGGTCTACCATAGTCCTGTTTGTTTGGGGTGACAGCTAGTAGCTCCATCTCACAGGCTCATCGGAAATAGTTTGCCCAAGACCACTCAGTACTAGGAGGTGGGTCAGAGCTCAAATTCACATTTTCCTCCTGCCTCCAAAGCCCCAGTCTTTCCTCGGTTTCCAGTCACCTCCTCAGCCCTGACCCTGTTTGCAAGCTGTTTAATGGACCGCTCGGCTGGGGGTCCACAGCCAGCATGGAAGGGGCTTCTCTCGGCCCCCATGTTCCAGTTTCACCTCATTGCAAAACATGACATCCTTCCGGTGCTCTTCTTTCTTCCCTCCATCCTGCCAGTCTCTCTCCAGTGCCCCCACGGCCTGGCAGACATTCGCACCTGGCTCAGATCCCCGTCACCGAAGGAACCAGACAGCCCCTGGAAGCCTTTCTGGCTCTTTCTTTGAGCTTGGAGAAGGGGTGGTGCTGGAGGAGGAAGAGAGAATACAGCTCAGATTGTCCTCTGTTCTGGGCCTCGGGGTTCCTGCCTTTCACTTGTCTCCTTAATAATTATCACCCAAGAGTGTACACAACCTTGTCTGGTAACATCTACACAGGGTGAAAGAGTAGCATAAAACCATTTGGCACCTGTCACCAGCCTGCGAAATACAACCTTGGCAGCTGTGCCAGAGGTGGTGCTGGAGCCAGCGCAAACCAGCTTGCACCTGCTCACAAAGGTCAATTGGTAAGTTTTCCTTAACCGATTGACATTACGACGCTATATCACAGTGAACCACAGTGGTATTTATACTCCAGACCCTGGCAAGCACCATAAATCCGGGCTTCAACTTTGGCACCAGCTGCCAGTGTGCCTCGCCCATGCATCCCTCTTATTTCCACCCACGCCCTCAACCCTGCGCTTGCTGTTCCAGGTTGTGTTTGAACAAGAGTGGCAGAGGAGAAATCAGACGGGAGGAGATACGGGCTAGGTGGGGAAGGCTGCCAGAAAGTCTTTTCTCTCGGTGGTGGGGGGCATTGGGAGCCAGGGGAGTGTCTCAAGCAGGAGAACGGCCTTGTTTGGCGTAGGTTCAAGGACCATTCTAGTTGCCGTAGAGAATAGTTGCGGGGGAGCTGGGGCAGAGACGGGGAGACTCAGAGGAGTTGACTACAAAAATCCAGGTGGGACAGATGATGGTGGCTTGTCTGGGGGAGCAGGGCTGGGTGCTCCCTTATGACTCTGGGAGCACCATCATGCAATAGGGCAACGTGGAGAGGTAAAGGTGGTGAAGGTGGCCAGATGCAGTAGGATTCTGGATGTTTGTAATCTGGAGCACATAGAATTTGCTACTAACTGGATTTGGGTGTGGGACGCCTGGGTGGCTCAGCAGTTGAGCATCTGCCTTTGGCTCAGGGTGTGATCTCAGTCCGAGGATGAGTCTCGCGTGAGGCTCCCTGTGAGGAGCCTGCTTCTCCCTCTGCCTGTGTCTCTGCCTCTCTCTGTGTGTCTCTAATGAATAAATAAATAAAATCTTTTAAAAAAATAAATGGATTTGGGTGCATGAGAGAGGAATTAAGGTTGATTTCAAGGTTTTTGACCTGAAAACCTGGGAGGTTTATTTCCTGAAAGAGAAGGTTCCAGGAGGGGATGGAGAAATCCCATCCCATGCTGAGTCATAAAGCAAATCTTTTACCTAATCTTCTAAAATATTTAGTTTTGTTTTTCGTGTCTAAGCCTTTAATCCACCCAAAGTTGATTTCTGTTGTCATTGAGAAGCAGGGATATTCGCATTTTAAATTTCAGCTTGACTAGATTTTAGTTTCTTTATCTCTGCAGTAGGGATTCTCTAGTGCCTTCTATGTTGTTGTTGTTTTTTTTTTTTTTTTTTTTTCTCAAACCCAGCTAGTATCCTTATAATCATTGTTTTAAATTCTAGTTCAGGCATCATCTATCTGCATTGATTAAATCCCTGGCTATGAGCTCTACTTCCTGTTCTTTCTTTTGAGGTGAATTTCTCCATATCATCATTTTGTCCAGAAAAGAAAAGATGAAAGAAAAAACCCAACAAAACAAAACAAACAAACAAAACTAGATCCTGGGTGTGTTTTAGTCTGCTTGTTAAAAGAATCCAGGGACGTCTGGGTGGCTCAGTGGTTGAGCATCTGCCTTGGGCTCAGGTCATAATCCTGGAGGAGTCTTGGGCTCAAGTCCCTCATTGTGGCCTTTGCCTCTGTGTCTGCCTCTCTCTGTGTGTCTCTCATGAATGAATAAATGAATGAATGAATGAATAAATAAATAAATAGAATCTAGATCCAAAAACAAAACAAAATAAAATGAAAATATATATAACCATAAAAAATTTTAAAATAATAATAAGAGTTAAAGGAATTTTTAAAAGAAATAAAAATAATAATAATAGTAAAGAATAAAAGTAAAAGTAAAAAGGAAGCTAGAGGCTCTTTCCCTTGGGGCCGAGGCTTTGCAGCCCTCTGTGGCCAGCAGCCTTGGTGCCAGCGTGGTGTTTGTGCGGGTTTGTGTCGGTGGGGACGCGCCTCCGGGGCTTGGGCATGCGGCTCGGTGTAAGCAGCTCCGGCCTCCGCTGGGTGGCGCCGTCTGGCTCCCCGAAGGCTTTGGGCGCGGGTGCGCAGGGTGAACGTGCGGTGCCGGCTCGCGAGCCCCAGAGCCGCAGGCTTGCGCCCCTCTCTTCGGCAAGTCATCACTCCTGCCTCCCGGGGCAAGAACTGCGCTCACGCTGCCACCTGCGCTGTTGAATGTCAGGCGTGCGAGGCTTTCAAAACTCCCAGGCTTCAGGGACTCGCGCGCGGCCACCCGCAGTGACCCCCCGGGGAGGGTCTCGCTGCGCTTCTGCCACTTGCTGGCGGGTCCCAGGAGAGGATGGCAGGAGCGCCCCGCGGTCCCCGGTGGCAACCGCAGCCCGAGGGCGGCTCGCGCCCCCGGCGGCTTCCCGGCTCCCACGCCCGGGCACCGCGCCGCCCTTCCCGCGACCCCGACCCGGGAGCCCCGGGCCACCCAGCCCCCCGGCACTCCGCGCCACCGCCCCGGCCGAGCCCCTCAGGCCGGGCCCGCCCTCCCACCGCGGCATCTTCCGCTGGGTCTCCCCCAAGACAACTCTGCGCCCCTTCCCTCCCAAAGGTCACTTTTCCACTCGCAGCCTTGCAGTTTCTCCGACTGATTTCTCGGGTGTTCAGAATGATGTGCTAAGTATCCAGCTGCGTTGGAGGGAGGAGACCAGCTTAGGGCCCCCTACCCCTCTGTCAGGCCCCGCTCCTACCTCCTCTGCTAGGCTACTTTAGAACTTCATTTTTTCTTTTCTCGTTGCTTCTTACAAATGGTATCTTTTAAAAAATTACATCGTCTAATTCTGCTGCTTGCATACACAGATGGGGTTTTCAGTCTTGCATATTCATCTTTTATCCTGAAGTCTGGTTCTGTTAGCTTACTAATTCCAATAATTTGTTTGTAGGTTCTCTGGGGCTTGTTTTTAGTACTAATAGTGGCCGCACTTATGCACAACAG
This sequence comes from Canis lupus familiaris, assembly GCF_011100685.1. Lineage (NCBI taxonomy): Eukaryota > Metazoa > Chordata > Mammalia > Carnivora > Canidae > Canis > Canis lupus. The sequence continues at coordinate 28,504,187 of NC_049231.1, forward strand.
ATGATATGTGTCACCAGGCATGGCTCTAAGTATTTTATTTTATTTTATTTTATTTTATTTTATTTTATTTTATTATTTTATTTTATTTTTTAAAGATTTTATTTATTTATTCATGAGAGACACACAGAGAGAGAGAGAGAGAGAGAGGCAGAGACACAGGCAGAGGGAGAAGCAGGCTCCATGCAGGGAGCCCGATGTGCGACTCGATTCCGGGACTCCAGGATCATGCCCTGGGCCAAAGGCAGGTGCTAAACCGCTGAGCCACCCAGGGATCCCTTCTCTAAGTATTTTAGATACATTTTGATTTTCACATAGTCATGGGTACTATGATTTCTTTTTTTTTTTTTTTTTTAGGGGAGAAACGTTGATGATGGGAAATGTTAAATAACCCGTTTAAGGCCACACAGCTAGGAATGGTCAGAGATGGGATTTAGAATCTGGCAACCTAGGGCTGAGTTCACATTATTTTTTAAATATTTATTTATTTACTTGAAGGGGACCATGAGTGGAGGGGGAGCCAGAGGGGAGAGAATTTTCAAGCAGACTCTTTGCTGAGCACGGAACCCAACTCGGGGCTCGATCTCATGACGCTTAAGATCATGACCTGAGTTGAAACCAAGAGTCTGAGCCAGCCAGGTGCCCCAACTATGGGTGCAGTTTAAAGCATAAGGGTAACAGCTCCCTCCTCTGCCACCTGCCAGGTTCAGGTCAGGTTTCACAGGTACCTGGGCAGCCTTTCCAGTATGTCTCCTGCTGCAGTACCTGCCTTTTGCTCACGGTTTCTGTGCTTTTCTTTATACTGTTAGCCTCTATGTGCGAACCTCTAAGCAATGGTAACTAGACCTGTCTGGGTGAGCCTCACAGAGAAGGTGGCTTTTGAGTAAAGACCTGCTGGAGGGGAGCAGGTCACCTGTGCATTGCAGTCAAGCAGAGGGACCATGACCATGCTGGGTACATTGTAGGGTTTTGTACAGAGGAGTGACTTAGGTTTCAAAGGATCCAACTGGCTGTTATGTTGAGGCTGGACCGAGGAACACAGTAGGTGTGAGAGAAGAAGCAGGGAGACCAGTGAGAAGGATCAGACGAGAGTAGGATTTTAATTTAAATGACTTCAGGTTGGTCTTCTATCTACCAGGCCACACCTGGGCTATGGAGCACCCTTGCCCCCTGCAGAAGGATGACTGGCCTGTGCACTCTCTCTGCCCTGTCATCTTGGACCAGTGCCTTTTGCTCCAAGCCTTGGTAGCCCCCAGACTCTCAGGCTATACATCAAGCTCCCCAGGTAACCCCACTGTGGAACCTCTAATTCGATTTTACATGAGAAATGGGCCCCACCTTGGCTTTGACGGTGGGAGAGGTGACTCCGCATATAAAAAGCCAAAGAAGGGGGGATCCCTGGGTGGCGCAGCGGTTCAGCGCCTGCCTTTGGCCCAGGGCGCGATCCTGGAGACCTGGGATCGAATCCCACGTCGGGCTCCCTGCATGGAGCCTGCTTCTCCCTCTGCCTGTGTCTCTGCCTCTTTCTCTCTGTGTGACTAGCATGAATAAATAAAATCTTTAAAAAAAAAAAAAAAAAAAAAAAAAAAAAAAGCCAAAGAAGTCCTCTCAGAAACATCCTTGCCAGTTTCCCAAGTCGGACCATTTCACACCCTGATGCTAGTACATTCCTTGGACAGATTTTTAGATGCCAACTTGGAATTTCCATCCAGAGGCAACTGCTTCACAGCTTGCTTAGATTTCTGATCTCCGCCATCATTAGGCCTTCACTCTAAATTCATTCTTTCTTTCTTTCTTTCTTTCTTTCTTTCTTTCTTTCTTTCTTTCTTTCTTTCTTTCTTTTTTCTTTCTTTCTTCTCTTTCGGTTTTTCGGTCTGTTTTACTTTTCATTGATATAATTCGTTGTCTTTGCTTGCGCGTTCGTTTGTTGTCGATTCGTCTTATGGTTTATTTCTCTTTCTATTCTTTAGTTTTTTGTTGGGGTGGTTGGGTGGAAGTTTAAGAGATGTGAGTTAGGTCCTCTCGTGCGGGGTTCTGTTTCGTGCTTATTTGCCTCCCGTCGCGTCGTTTCATGTTCCATTTTGCTTTTGGGCTTTCTTTCTTTCTTTTTGTTTCTTATATACTTGTTTACTAAGATTTTCGACTTTCTTTCTTTCATCTGATATGTTTGGTTTGTAGTTAGGTTCGTGTCGGGGTTGCATAGGGTATAGGTGAGAATTAGGGTGGGTGGTTTGTGAAGAGAGGGTGAGAGTTTTGTGAGGAGGTGAGGTAGAGGGAGGGTAGGTGAGGTAGGTATGGAGCGGAGAGGACTTGGTCGTTATCTGGTCCTCTTTTCCTTCTTCGTCTCTGTTTCCTTTCTCTCTTTCCTTTCCTCTTTCCTTTCAAGATTTTATTCCAATTCTAGTTGGTTAACATACAGCATAGTACTTGTTTCAGAGGTAGAATTTAGTGATTCATCAATTATATACAACACCCAGTGCTCATCCCAGCACATGCCCTCCTTCATGCCCATCCCCCAGTTACCCCCTCCCCCCCACCCCCGTCCCCTCCAGCAACCCTCAGTTTGTTTGCTAGAGTTAAGAGTCTCCCATGGTTTGTCTCCCTCTCAATTTTCATCTTGTCTTATTTTTCTCCCTTCCCCTATGTTCATCTGTTTTGTTTCTTACATTCCACATGAGTGAGATCATATGGTATTTTGTCTTTGACTTATTTCACTTAGCATTATACCCTCTAGTTCCATCTGTGTCTTTGCACATGGCAAGATTTCATTCTTTTTGATGGCTGAGTAATGTCCCCTTGTATAAACATCATTTTCCCCCCAGATTATATTTTTAAGTAATCTCTACACCCAACATGGGGCTCGAACTCACAGCCCCAAGATCAAGAGTATCACACTCTACTGATTGAGCCAGCCAGGAGCCTCTTTAGTCCAAATTTCCTTTTTTTTTTTTCTAAAGATTTTATTTATTTGAGAGAAAGTGAGAGAGCTAGAGAGAGCATGAGCACAGGGAGAGGGAGAAGAGGACTTCCCACTGAGCAGTGAGCCTGACACGAGGCTGGATCCCAGGATCCCTGAATCCATGATCTGAGCTGAAGGCAAAAGCTTAACCTACTGAGCCACCCAGGTGGCCCTCAAATTTCTAACTTAACTTTCTGTCATGTTAGCATTTAAAGCCATAAATACCAAACAATGAAAACTGCTCTAAAACTGTGGGTTTCTAGCTGGATGGTGGTGTCGTTAGTGAAAGTGGCCTGTCATGGTTTCTGTTCTTCAAAATTGCTGGAGACCTGCGTTATAGCCCAGCAGACAGTCAATTTTTGTAGATGATTGATATGTGTTTGAAAATAATCTCTTGAGTTCAGAGTTCTGTGTTTGTCTGATAGAGTAGGCTTGTTAAGTATTCCTATATGCATCTCCTAATGTCTTGTTAATATTCTTTGCTTGATCTGTTAATTACTACAGATGTGTCTTTACGTCTTTCCCGATGACAGCAGATTTGTCAATTTTTCCTTGTAGCTCTGGGAATTTTGCTTTATCTATTTTGAGCTTATTCTAATGCAGCAGGTTTATTTTTTTTTTTTAAATTTTTATTTATTTACTTATGATAGTCACAGAGAGAGAGAGAGAGGCAGAGACACAGGCAGAGGGAGAAGCAGGCTCCATGCATCGGGAGCCTGATATGGGATTCGATCCCGGGTCTCCAGGATCACGCCCTGGGCCAAAGGCAGGCGCCAAACCGCTGCGCCACCCAGGGATCCCTGCAGCAGGTTTAGAACTATTACATCGCCTGAATGAATTGCAGTCGTTTTAATTTTTTTAATTTTAATTTTTTAATTTTTAATTTTTTTTGCAGTCGTTTTGATTTATCTCATATTTTTATCTCACGATGCCTTTGCCTTACAGCCTATTTGTCCGATATCAATAAAACCAAAAGTGACCAGCCTGCTTTTGGTTGGTATGTGCTTGGCACTCTTTTTCTATACTTCCATGTTTATCCTTTCTCTGTGTCCTTTTGTTTTAAGTATGCTGTATATAATACATATTTGGAAAATATTTTCTGGAGTCTAATCATAGTTTTTAATCAACAGGGCTTAGTCTATTTATATTGTCACTAATCCCTGATACATGTGGAATTATTCCTATGACTTCATTTGATGTTTTCTGTTGGTGATGCTTTTTTTTCTCCTTCCTTCCTTGTTTTGATGCGAGTGAAGTTTCTTTTTTTTTTTTTTTCTTTCCAGTTTGTGTCTTTAATCTCCCTATTTTTTTAGTGGTTACCTTTGACATTTCTACGTGCATAGCTAATACATTCTAAGGTTAAACACGATATTTAGGCTTTCCTGGATCATGTAAAGACACTAACAGGCTTCAATTTTATTCTCTCTGCCCCCATCTCAGCTTATATGTTATTATTTTACAGAATTTTAATTCTCCAGAATCCAAGCAGTTTAAGCTGTGGATTCTGGAGACACAGGGTCTGGGTTTGGGCCCTCAATCTTTCTAATACCAGCTGTGTGACTTTAGACAAGTGACTAAACCTTTCTGTGCTTCCATGACTTCAACACGAAAGAGGGATAATAATCATACCTACTTCTCAGGGATGTTGAGAAGATTCTGTGAATAAGTTCTATAAAGTTCTGGGAACTGTGCACTTGGCACACAGTAAATCTTCAAAGATAGAGATCACCGTCATTATTTTATCCCATAAATCATAACCCATGATATTATGTACAATATATATACATAATTTCTTTGTTTCTGGCATTTTAAGTTTTACTTGGGTGTGGTGAGCTAAAGAATTCTTTTTACATATGGGAATTGGGAAACTAACTCATGAACCTAAGAATTCATATATTGCACTAATTCTGGAAAGATTCTAGCTATGATTATCTTTTCAAATGCCTCCTCTCCCAGTTTCTCCAATCTCACCTTCAGAACTCCACTTACACTTATATATCAGACCTCCTCAATCAACCTTCATCTTAGCATTTTCACATTTTCCACATCTTTTTCCATCCTCTGTGCTGCATTCTAGTTAATTTCTTCTTTTCTTCTTCTTCTTTTTTAAGCAGGCTCATGCCCAATGTGGAGCCAAATGGAGGGCTTGAACTCATGACCCTGAGATCGAGACCCTGAGATCGAGATCTCAACTCATGAGCTGAGATCCAGTCAGATGCTTAACCGACTGAGCCACCAGGTGCTCCCTAGTTAATTCCTTTAGCTAAATCTTCCAGTTGACCACTTTGTTCTTAGCTGCATCTAATCTGCTATTTTCTCTGTCCCCTGAATTTTCTCTTAAACATTCTGATGCCAGTTTTCAAACTTTAAAGAGAGAATAATTTAATGACCACTATGTTGCACTTGTCACCTAGCATCAGCAATTAATCCATGGCCAATCTTATTCTATCTTTTCTCCCACCGACCCATCTGCCCACCCTGCATTATTTTAAAGCAAATCCCAGACCTCTTATAATCCATTGAACTTATTTTTCAATTACTAAAGGTTTCATTTCTGAAATATCATTTGCTTCTTTTACTAATCTGTTAAATACACTTACTCTGTATTCTGTGACTGAGTGTTTGAATCTGCTATCTTTTGGGATTTGGTCCTCTGATGTTTCCACTGACTCTTGATCCTGGTAACATTTCTTTGTGTGTGTATTTTAACTGTACACATAGAAATAAATTTTCATTTTTTTTAATTTAAATTTTAGTTAGCATTCAATGCAATATAAAAGAAATACATTTTCTTTTGTAAAAAAAATTTTTTTTAATTTGAGACAGAGAGACAGAAATAGCAAGAGAACATGAGCCAGGAGGAGAGGGAGAAGCAGGGTCCTCCTGAGCAGGAAGCCTAACACCAGGCTCGATTCCAGGACTCTGGGATCATGACCTGAGCCAAAGACAGATGCTTAACCAACTGAGCCACCCAGGCGCCCCTAGAAATGAACTTTCTGAAAATATGGGTATTAATTGTCCCATACTAGATGTTCCAACAAATTTCTAGTAATCTTCCCAATCTTGCAAGAAAACTTTATCCCTTTGAATAGATGGAAACCAAAGTCATGAGAGGTTAAAACTTGACTGAGGCCACACTGTTCATAAGTGCCAGAGCTGGTGTTTGAACCCAGGCCCACCTCCCCACATCCCTACCCTCTCATAGTTCACCATCCATAGGGAAAACTGACACCTGGGTATGAATCCCTGAGTGCCTGACCTTCATTGACTTGGGGCTTCTGGGGATTTCTTCATGGGGTTCCACAGGGGCCCCCCAGGAGACGAAGAGCCTCATGAAGGCCTCCTATACTCCAGAGGTGATTGAGAAATCAGTGAGGGACATAGAGCACTGGCATGGCAGGAAGACGGATGATCTGGGTATGTTCGAGGGCTGGGGCGCAGGAGGCGGGTGCTCCCCTACTTGGGTAGGGCATGTTGGCCCCAAGGTGCAGAGAGAAACCAGAGCAACAGGTGGAGGTCTGGGGTGGGCCTGGAAGAGGCATGGATCACCACTGGGGCCCGGGCACCCCAGATGTCCTCTGGGTGATCTGGGCTGGCTCTTTCCTTGCCCTCTGTAGGACGGTGGCACCAGAAAAATGCTATGAATATGAACTTACAGAAAGCATTGGATGAGAAATTTGGAGAAAAGAGCAAAAGCAAGAGCTCAAAGTACTAGATACGACCAAGAAGAGTGCCCTCCACTCAGAGAAAGAGCTAAAATTAAAAAAAAAGGCACACATCTGAATGTTCTCCTCCTCTTGTGGTCTCTCTTCATGTCGGGGTGGGGGCAGACTGTGGTGCTGGAAAGACCAATGGAGGGAGGAGAGAAACCCTGAGAGCCCAAGCTCTCCCCCAGACCTTCCGCCTAGACATACACCCCTTCCCTCATAATTCCAGGGCAGGATGTGGGAGCTGAGCACTGCCTGGCCTCTCCCTCATGCCCTGTGGGAGGGGTCTCACAGAGGATACTGTAGAAGCTTACTTGCATGCCCTTCCTAGCTGAACCCCAATTATTTCCAGACACTCATTCCTTCCCCAGCCCCCGAATCAGGCATATGCTGCCCACCTCCAATTGCAGGGGTGGGTTTGATTGGTCTCTGGGTAATTCTCGCCTCTCCCCCTGCACACACAAACTGATTGGTTCAGAAGTGGGCGTATGACTCAATTTGGGCCAATGAGATGCAAGGAGAGTGTGGGTGTGTGGAACCTTCTGGGAAATTCTCTTCTCTGCTGGGAGAGCTGGGAAGCATCCCTCTCTCCTGTTGTGTTGAGTGAGGAATGATGCAGTGCAGACTGCTCCTGGCGGACAGTCTGGGACAGGAGGAACTGGAGACACTGAGGCACAATCTGGGTTCTCCTTGACCTCACTGAGCTGCTCCATCCACCTGGCCAGAAGCCACCACCTCTTATAATGCAAGTTTGGGCAACTTTTCATTGTTTAAGACAAAGTCATCGTTAACCAATCAGGGTCTCTGGCAATAACAAGAGAGGAACCTAGGAATTAGGTTCCCAGGGAAGAGTCCCCCAGAGATGGGGTTCCAGTTTAGACAGTCTTGTCTGCCAGCTGATCTTGAAGCACTTTATCTGGTGGGTCTCCAAACCAGCAGCACATCCCACCCTGCAGGTCACTGACGTGCATTCTCAAAACATGTTCCACTCATGGGTTGTTATTTCCTGTGTTTCCAAACCACCCTCAAACCTAGAGGCTTAAAACAACAATGATTATTTATTTGCTTTTGATTGTGCAATTTGGCTCAGTGTGGCTCCTTTCTGCTCCATGTGACATCTGCTGTGAAAATGACCTCTTCTCTTGCATGCCTGGGACCTCAGCAGGGATGAGTGCCATAGCTGGAGGCTGCTTGGGCTTTACTCTTTCTGTGTGGGGCCTTTCCTTGTGGCTAGCTTAAGCTGCTTCTTGACTTGGTGACTGTGTCCCAAGAAGCGGCTTTCCAAAGGGACAGGACTCTAATGTGTAAGAGCTTATCACACCTTGCACTGGTTTGTTACTGTCCCCGTAGTCAAAGGAACATATGGCCCAGCTCAGACTCATAGTAAGAGACTGCACAAGAGTATTACTACAGGCAGGACAGGTTCAAGGGGATTCACCGCAGTAACAGACTACCATGGTGATCATGATGCTTTGGAAAAATTGAAAGCAGATAACTGTCAGGAAAAGGGAAACCACAAAAAGGAAAGACTTTAAAGATAGGATGGAAGGGGGATCTCTGGGTGGCTCAGTGGTTTGGCGCCTGCCTTTGGCCCCGGGGCACGATCCTGGAGTCCCAGGATCGAGTCCCACGTCAGGCTCCTGACATGGAGCCTGTTTCTCCCTCTGCATGTATCTCTGCCTCTCTCTCTCTCTCTCTCTCTCTCTGTCTACCGTGAATAAATAAATAAAATATTTAATAAAAAAAAGATAGGATGGGAACAGGATGCAGCATGGGGAAGTGAGTGGCTTAATATTGATTGGGTACCTAATTATGTGTGAGGTGTGGAGTTCAGCTCAACTTCTTTATTGGGTACGTAACCTCTACAAGATGCTATGCTTGTTTTTTGTTGTTGTGGTGGTGGTGGTTTTTTTTTTTTTGTTGTTGTTGTTGTTTTTTTAGATTTTATTTTATTCATGAGAGACACACACAGAGAGGCAGAGACATAGGCAGAGGGAGAAGCAGACTCCCTGCGGGGAGCCTGATGTGGGACTCCATCCCAGGACCCCGGGATCATGCCCTGAGCCGAAGGCAGATGTTCAACCACTGAGCCACCCAGGCGTCCCAAGATACTGTTCTTGTGCTGGAAAACCAGACTTCATCTTTACTGAGTAGCTATCTGCTCATTGCAAGTGGCAGCTGAAGAAACATGCCATCCTGAGTATTGTAGTAATAGCGGACCTCATGCTGCTCTGACATAGAAGTTATAATATGGCAGATGCATATGATTATTTGTCAGGTGCTTTACACACACAGCCTTCTTTCATCCTGACACTAGTCCTCAGAGCTAAGATCTTTATGAAGTGGGAAAACCAAGACTTGGAGAAACCAAGTAAATCACCCAAGCTCATACCAATAGGAAGCTGGGACTGGAAGTCCAGAAATTTCTGACCAAAGCCATTTTCTACTCCAACAGACAATCATACTGTCATGTCAACAAATACATACTGAACACCACAAATACTCGGCTCTGTTAGGCACTGTGAGGAATGGTGATGTGAATCCAATATAGTCCTTGTCCTCAATGGCTTTACAGTCTGCAAAGGACTGATGTGGGAAAGGCTGGCTTTGGGGCTCATCCATCCCTCTGACCAACATGTGCTGTGCATCTACCCTCTGAGCAGCACTGTCCAATGAACTGGGATTTCAGAAATGATTAAGACGTGGTGCCTGTCTTTAAGGAGCCAAGTCTGGTGGAGAGACCGATACATCAGTATATGGATGACCAGAAGTTTTGCTCATGCAGCGAGAAGTTCACACAAGGCAGAGGGAACACAGAAGACAACTTGGAGGGGTCTGAGGCTTCACAGAGGAGGTAGCTCTGGAGTCTTGGCACACGAATAGGCACATTCAGGCGGATTGGAAGAAGTGTAGCTTTTGGGACAGAGGACACAAGGTGAATAAAAACTCAGCACGATGTACTTGTCCACCCACACAGCCTGGATGTCTTGATAAGCTTGAGGGTAGAGCTCCCAAGGTGGGACACAGAGATCAGGTGGGAAAGGCAGATGGAAAAATCTGTGCCCGGCTGGGGCTGTGCCCTGGGAGAGCCTTAGATGTGAGACCCCGCCCCTTCCTCCAGAGGCTCACAGCCTAGAACAGAAGGGTTCAGAATGACCTCTTGAAGAAGCCAAACAGAAGAGTCGGAAGATGCTCAGGGTCCCCAGTGATCAGAGAGATGCAAACTAAAATTAAAAAGCAAGTGTAGGTGAGGTGGGAAGTGGGACCTCTCCTACACTCCATGAATCATGAGTGCAGAACATCAAGGAAGACTTTAGCAAAACGGATGTCTTATAACCTACAAACTTCACTTCTGTGTAGCCCGGAGAAACGCTTATATGCACATGAGGGGCCCCGCACAAGACACCCATTGCCACGCTGTGTGCACACGTCTCCCAGAGGGAGGATAGACAAACGGGTAATGTACAGCATGGGAAAGGAATGACCCAGGTCGCCATATGCCAGCATAGAAAGATCTCACAATATGTGACAGTGGGTTTTGGAAACGACAGTCTGCAGAACGAGCCCTACAGCATGAAACGGCACCATTTGTGCAACCTTCCGAAGGCACACACAGAACCAGTCGGTGGCTACTCGGTGGACCAGTGACAAGTAGAGGAGGCAGGCAGGAAGGACACAGTCATTCAGCTCCATATTGTATTTATTTAGCTCTTTTCAGATGCGTGGCTTCCTGTATTTGCAAGAGTTGCCAAAGCCCCTCCCCCACAGCCCGCCTGCTAGAAAGGGTGGAGGAACAGGAGGCTGGGGAGCTATTGAAAGTCAAGCCAGCGATTTCAATTTTGACATTAGCTAGTGAGTCTAACAGGTGGCATGACTTTGCCTCAGCTGAAGATTTCACCCCGGAACATTAAGACGAACTCCTTTAGGTTAGACATTGAATATTCTAGAAAGGGAGAAGCTGTGCTACAGGCAAAATAAAACATGCATAAAATATATATATATATATATATATATATATATATATATATATTTTTTTTTTTTTTTTTTAACTGACGTGCTTTATCCCCCTGGTGCTGTTTCCAACAGTGTTCTTCGTTCTTGGTGCTCTTGAAGTCCCTAGATGGTGGAATTCAGTGATTCTTAAAGTACAGGGACCAGGGTCTTTAAGTAGCATTAGTTCATGTGGGGGAAAAATTATGCATCCTTTAATCCATGCCGTCCCATTTGCTCAGAGGGACTCAGAACCATCTTCGTAATTTCTCTTATACCCAAGTACCACCTGAGGGGAAACCTAAAAAAGCAACCCCTGATGTTCTACCCTAGTTAGAGAGCCAGTCCATGGACCCCACGTGGCTATTGTCTTGCTCCAGCTCGCCCCCTGGTGGCGGTACCTCTAAATTGCAGGCCTAGTACTTGGGCTTCAAAAATCCAGGTCGTACAAATTAAAGAGGGGACCTAGAGATAGTTGGGTTACATCTTTCTAACCATGCATTTTATGCCTCTATTCATAGCTGCATTTACATATGAGGAAACTGAGGCCCAGTTGAGTGAGTTTATATCTAATCTGGAGGTGAACAGTCCGTGCGGCCAGCTTTGCAAATCCAAACTGTCAGCGGTGTTGCATGGGGGTAGGCAGAGACTTTTCCCTTTCTCCCTCGGGGAATCATAGTCCTTGATAAGGTTAAGGAGGAGCAAGCTGGAGCTACAGGCAACAGCAGGGGAGAAACCAAATGCAGGTTTGTAGTCTAGAGGCAACAAAGGATTTTACAGCCATAGGTGATTCTCAGGCTGGGCTTGAGTCCCTAGGAAGAGCACCTGGCTTGTCAGCGCTTGGTGCTCACGTCCGGCAGAGGTCTTTGTAAGGATGACCTGAGGAAGTGCTCACCCAGGGCCTGGCACAGTGCAGAGCCCTCTTACAGGTGCAACAAAATGCTTCTTCTTTTCTTTCCTTCCTCTACTTGTCACTGGTCCACTGAGTAGCCAGGTTTCCCCGTCCAGGTTTCAGGGAACACTGCTACATGTTAGTAGGTGTTCTGGAAAAATTGTCCCATTGTCAAGTGAATTTGGGTTATGCTGGTTTCAATTACACTAAATAGATTTCTTTTGTGCAAGACTTCTTAGAACCTGGAATACGCTAAAATTCACTGTGTCACTCCAAAGTATTGCACGTAGGGTCCACTGTTTCACAGTGTGCACGGCACAGACAGAGCAAGCCACTAATAGTTGGGACAATAGTAGTGATTTTACTAAAATTGCAGGTTCAGAAACCTGGGAAGTCAGCCCAGGAAGCATAACCCTGTTTTTTGGGAGGTGATAAATGGGCTGATGTGTGAACCAAGATGCCCATTATCCAAGTTCCAGGAGAACTGTGGCTGCCAAAGGGCCTGGCCACCCCTTCCCTCTGGCCAACCCCACAGGCATTCCATCTGGGGAGCAATGAAGTAATCAGAGAAGGCGTGAGCCTCTCCTCGGGATAAGGGGGATGAGTTTTATGACTGGTACTGCACCAGGCAGGCTGAGTGAGGGCTACCCCAGCCTCCTGCTCACCGCCCTGTGTTGCAAGCTTCCCTGGTTTCCAAGCAAAAGGGTGACCTGCCCCAGGCGGTGGCCAGGAGGCAGGCCTGGGCCTCTCTTATTCCAAATCTCCTTCCAAAAGTCTGGAATTTACTGAGCACCTACTATGTGTGGGGTGCTTGGCACCATGGGAGAAACAGGGATGAGTCCCTCGTCCGCTCAGAGGGATCCCAGGCTGGGGTGTGATCATGGAGGCCATAGATAAGCATGTTACATGGGAACAAGAGGGTCAGGACAGAGCAGGGAGAGAGGCTGCAGCAGGGGCTCAGGAGCTGTGATGTGCTGCCTCCTGTGGGGCCCAGGAGATTTAGGGTGAATGTTGCTGGAGCCTTGATGGAGGTCAGGGTCCTGGTGGGGTAGAACATTCCAGATCTAAGGGAAGGAGATTTGTGACTGCTGGCCTTTTGGAGGTCAGAACTGAAGAGCTCCACAGCTGCCTCTTTGCTCCTGTTAAGAAGGAAAGCACAGGCCCCAAATGGAGTCACTTAGGCCAAGTCACCAAGCCGGGGCTTAATACCTAACCTAAGGCACTTCCAGCCTCCCCGGATCTCTTCTGGTTGGCACCAGTGAGGTCATCTGTCACAGGGCCTCTCTGTCCCCTGAAGGAGGATGCGGCCACCTGCACCTGCTCTTCCCCCTCAGGGAAGGTGACTGATAGGACCCTTTCTTTTCTTTTGCTAATTGCCCTGCCCTGTTTTTTCCCATAAAATCCTTCTATTTTGTACAGGCTGTCTGAACTCCACTCTACCCGGGAAGCCGCCTGATGCTGAACACAGCCCATTTGATCTTCAAATTTAGGGGCACCTGGGTGGCTCGGTGGTTGTGCATCTGCCTTGGGCTCAGGGTGTGAACCTGGGTCCTGGGATCAAGTCCCGCATCGGGCTCCCTGCATGGAGCCTGCTTCTCCCTCTGCCTGTGTCTCTGTGTCTCTCATGGATAAGGAGAAAAAAATCTTTGAATTTACTCAGTTGAATTTTGTGTTTTAATGGGTCCGCTCATTCCCACAGCTCTTCCCCTCTGCTTCTGTAGGCTGTCAAGCCCTTGTGATTTCTAAGTTTCTTCCTTCAATTCACCTCCACCTTTGGCTCTGAAGGGATTTCCTCTGGGTTTTGGTTTTGCCTTTCAGTGGGGTCTGCTAACCCATTTACCCACGCTCACTCCCCACTCCCCAGCCCTCCTGCGCACGTGCACCATGGAGAAGTTGAGTCCCAGGGGAGACCGTATCTCCCCAGGCTGGAGACTCACACCCCAGGGTGAGCCCCGTTGGGAATAGTAGCTGGCTGGCGCTGATGGCTTCACATGCACTGAGTCAGTCACAACAGCCCTGTAATGAGGGAACAGAAGGCTGGCCGAGGGCAAAGCACAAGCTGCCACCCTGCAGCCCCCCAACCCTCCCCCTGAATCCCCGACTCCCGGGTGGGGTAGGTGTGTGACATTCCTTGGCCACTCCTGGACTCCTGGCTGCCCTGTAACTAAGGGGAGGGAAAACCAATGGTTAACCGCCCTTCAGGACGTGAGTCTCCACCAGCTTACAAATGTCTTAGCAATTTACAAGAAAAAAGCATTCTTGTCAATGGCCTAACTCTTAGGGACCCATAGATTCCATTTCCTGGAGCCCTAATCTCACTCTCCTCTCCACAGCATGTGGGAAACAAAGGCAGAAGGGAAGGTTAATAAAATGAGATTTCTTTATAACCTGCAGCCCACTGACAAATACTTGAGATAGGCAGAATAGAACATTCCTCCAGGAAACTCCCAACTATCTTAAAGCTAATGCCTTACTAGAGGGGGAAAAAAACCCCTTAGCTTGACAGTAGCCGGCCTCCAGTATCCTGAAAGTCATCTTTAGCAGATGAACGTCCTTTTGGACACTTCCCTTTTTCCTTACCCCCCCAAGCATATAATTAGTCACCCCTTACGCAGAATGCAGCTCTTTCTGCCCATGGGTCCTGTCCCTGTGCTTTAATAAAATCACCTTTTTGTACCAGATGTCTTCTCAAGAACTCTTTCTTGGCCTTTGGCTCTGGATTCCAAAACCACATCAGCTGCAGTGTAGGAGCTTTTACTGTCCCACTTTATAGATCCAGAATGAGGCACAGGGAAGCCCAGTGATTTGCCCAAGGTCACACCAAGGTGAGTGAGTAAGTGCTGGAGCTGGGGCTCGAGTCCAGGTGGTCTAATCCTCAAGTCTACGCCCTCACGTGCTAGGTTACAGTGTTCTGAGGGAAAGTAAACAGTGGTTTTCTCAGGAATTAGTATGGGCAGGGGTGAGGCCCTGGCCTGGAATGAGAAATGTTTGTATTAAGAGTTCAGAGGAGGAAGTTCACACAGAGATTTTCACATGTGCTGCTTGTCTCTGAATGCTTCCTAATAATGAAATGTCAGTGATCTTTTAAAGCTGGAGAAGGAGGAGGAAAAGCTGCAGAGTATTTGATTGGAGTGAGCGCCAGGCAACGTCTGCAAAGAAAACTAACCTAAGTGATGTTTCTAGGTGACCAAGCACACAGCACCCTCTCATTTAACACATGGAGAAACTGAGGTACACAACAGTGAGTGAAGCAGTATCTCCGTGAGCCCTGTGACTCTCGCTAACTCAGCTCACAGCTGGCAGAGTGGGGTCCTGAGTCTCAGATTCTCCCTCCAGGTGCCGGCTTGGCCCCCACACAGCTGTGAGGTGCTGGGCAAGTTACCTAAGCCGGCTCCCAGCTGGGCTCCCGGCCTGGAGTGGGATAGTCAGAGATTCTCCATCACAGGGTGGCGAGAAGGGCGAGAAGTATCCCCGACACTGTGTGCCAGTAGTGCCTGGCACAGAGGAGGCGCTTGGTAAATGCTATTGTCTTATGATTTTCCGCATATGCCCTTGCTCCCCAGAAATCATCAAAAACAAAACAAAACAAAACAAAGAAGCAAAGAAAGGAGAAGCAGTTGAGCAAGCAGAAAAGCTGAGAGGGAAGATGGAGGATGGAGGACGTCCAGAGGGTCAGAAATCAGGCCCCCTTTCTGGAATGTGAGCAGGGCTTTGCTGTGCAGGAGACAGAAAAACATTACCCACCAACCAAGTGTCCTTGTCCATTGTCAGCTGGCTGAGCAGAGAGAAACTAAAAACAAACAACAAAAGCCACCTCAAGTACAGCCCCTAGGGGCAGAGCCCTGATGGCTGGGTACCAGCCTCAGAGTCTGGGTTCCCTGGAAGCAGACCCTGGGGTGAGGCTCCCATGAAGCCCTCTCCAGGAGATGCCCTAGGGGGATGGGGAAGGGAGAGAAGGAAGCCATTAAAATGCACATTATCTGGTAAATGACTGCTCAGACCACTGCAAGAAACTTAATTTTCCCCCAAGGAACTCTGGGTGCTGTGCGGGGCCCTGGGCTTCTGAGTTATGCCACCGGAGGGCGGGGGTGAGAGCCGCTCCCAGGACGCCAGCTCCCCTGTGCTCGCAGCCTTTGGCAAGGACGCTCCAGCAGCCGGACAGCATCCCCTGGGAGGCCATGCAGGTCTGGGCCGTGGACGTCAGGTCAAGTACTCGGAGTGGGAAAGGGGGCAGGGGTGTGGCGTCAAAGGTAAACAAAGCCAGACATCCATTAAAGAAGGGAAAATAAATTTTGAAAGGCAGAATGAGGGTGTAGCAGGGGGAAAAAGGGGCTCACGCAGCAAGTTACAGAAGGTTGGTCCATGTCAATGGCATTGGGTCAGCTGTGACTGGCAATTATGGAAGGTGGGATTCCATCCTCCCGCAGAGACTCCGAGACAGAGGCCCATCCTTCCAGATGACTGCATTTCAAAGGAATGGCTTTCAAGTCCTGGAAAAAAAATACTGGGTCGTGGGAGAGACCGAGGTGTTTCAAGGGGGCGGAAGAAGGATTTGCAAGTCTAAGCTCTTTCCTGAATTCCCTAAGAAAAGGAGTGCAGGGGCCTCTCTTCAGGTTTGTCTGGAACAAAGAGTAAATTCTGGCAGCAGGGATCCCTGGGTGGCGCAGCGGTTTAGCGCCTGCCTTTGGCCCAGGGCGCGATCCTAGAGACCCAGGATCGAATCCCACGTCAGGCTCCCGGTGCATGGAGCCTGCTTCTCCCTCTGCCTGTGTCTCTGCCTCTCTCTCTCTCTCTGTGACTATCATAAATAAATAAAAATTAAAAAATAAATAAATAAATAAATAAATTCTGGCAGCAGCGAGCTTTCTCAGGCAAGCATTTCAGTGGGAGCCTGGGCTCATCCTAGGGACCCAGCTTTCTGTTGCTAGATGCCCATGCTAGAGCTTGGTCAAGCCTCTTAGTGCAAGGGTTTGAGGGGAGCGGTTACGTGCTGAGAGTTCTTTCAGTGCTGTAGCGCCTGTTACGGGTAACATCAAGGAAGCCCTTTGCCATTCTACTGCAGCCTCAGCTAGAGACCCGAGGCTCCCGTGACCCAGAACACAAACACCTGCTCTCTCTTTCTCTCTCCTACACACATAAACATGCAAACACAAACAGACCGTATGCGAAGAGACACAAAGTCACCTAAGCAAACGTGTATTCACATTGCACACGTGCTTCTGTGTCAGGTGCCCATCGACGCGATGCACAGTGCCAACGTCCACGTGTGTGCACACACACCTGCAAATGCACGGCATACAAAAGCATCGCTAACATGCACACGCCCAAATACAAGTGCGTAAGCAGGGGTGGCTTCTGGGGGACCCAGCCTATGCTCGGAAGGGCCCCACACCTGTTCAGCGCACCCCCCACCCCGTTCTGGTTTTGAAATGCTTAATAATGCACACACAGATGCTCTCCCTCTCGTTCTGTTTTGCTCCGTCCTCCCATCTTGTCTTTTCACAGGAAGTTCCCACGAAGTTCTATCCTCAGCCTCGAAACCGGTTTTCTTAAAATGAAAACTGAAAACTGCAGCTGGAGGGACTTGCCCCCGCTGATCGGGCTCGAAGTCATGCCGGCCGTCGACCTCTAGGTGGCAGCACCGAGCCGAGCAGAGCGGCCGTCCGCGGAGGGAGGGAGGGAGGGAGGGCGGGGTGGGGGCCCAAGCAAGTGGGTGTCACGGGCGCCCTGCAGGAATCTACCCTTTTCCAGAAAGCATGGAGATTTCGAGAAGCAGATGACTTTCCAAGGGATTTCCCAGTCCATTCTTCTGTGACTGTATTGTCATCCAATTTATTTTTTTTTCCCATTCGTTTTAAATACATTTCTTTTTTTGTGGCTTCTTAAAACTTTCTGATGACAAGCGCAACGTATTTTATTGCAGAAAATACCACACACACAACAGCAAAAATCACTCATAAGCCGACACCTTTTGGTTCTTTTTGTGGAAGGAGGGGACAATACTTCTCCCTGTCTGGAAACTTGGCACATGTTTCAAGACACTTTCCCTAGCTAATCTACCCATATTTCTTCTTTTTTTAAAAGATGTATTTATTTATTTGAGGGGGGAGGGAAGGAGCAGAGAGAGACTCTCAAGCAGACTCCTTTCTGAGTGCAGAGCCTGAGGAGGGGGTGCAATCCCACGACCCTGAGCATGACCAGAGCTGAAATAAAGACCCCCAACCAGCTGAGCCACCCAGGTGCCCCTACCCCTATTTCTTACCTCCACATATAAACACACATATAAGTGTTTTATTTTCCCCCTGAATAGACTTATATTCTGTTCACATTCTTCAACTCACTTTTCACTTAATGTGACACATTTACACACGTTTGGATCCAATATTGCTAAGTCTGGCTGCAGCATAGCACAGGTGGCAGGTTAATTAAAGGATCTGCTCTCGGAAGGGTGCACCCACGAGGCAGCTTTATGTTCTCAAATTACAGCACCCTCACCAAACTATGTGGACTCTACCCTTCTCATCCCTTACTGACATCTTGGGAAAGTTCCCCAGGTTTCTGACCACTGCCAGTTATTTTAAAAGTCCACTGCTGCTCAATCTCACGATCCTCCCCTAAGACTTGAACCCTTGCTGAGAGAACCAGAGAAGAAGAGTCTTGGTCACTTGGCTCCCCTCACTCCTCTCCCTCATGTTTCCAGCTCCTCTGACATTTTGGGGTGGGAGGGTCGGAGAAGGGTTGCTTCTTTTCTGTGCCTCTGTAGATGGCCTTTGTTGCTGCTCCTCTGGCCAGCTCCGACCAGCTGTCGAGGCCCTCTCTTGGAGAAGCAGTGCATGCTGCGTGGGGACATCTCCACTGCCCAGTGTCCCGATGAGGGAGGTGCCAAGGGGCTCAGCGGCTCTCCATCCCACCTCTGGTCCTGCCCTCCTTCTTAGAACATCCCATGGCCTCTGCCTGCTGGGCTGTCCTCACTGTGGCCTGCCCTCTTGGGTGGGTCCTGGGTGGCCATCCTCAGAGTTCAGTGGAACGTTACCCATCAGATGGGGGAGTATAGGCAGCTCCTCTGCACCCACCACTGTACCCACCACAGGTTCCAGTTTTCTTTCCTCCTTGTTGGATGTTCAGAAGGCAGAGCAGCAAACCCCCTGCAGGTCCCAACTTTCTAACTGAGGAGTGAAATGTCAGTCTCCCTTTCCAGCCCACGACCGAGCCTTGACCAGTGGTTCTCCTGCAGGCATCCTCATCTGGCTCAGTGTAGTGGGGAGCAACCCCCCTTCCTCATAGGGAGGGAGGGGAAGAGCCACAGAGTTTCCAAGTGGCCGAGCACTCACCTCTCTGATACTCTTTTCTCCTCTTCACCCAGGCTTCTGCGATGGGACGTGAGGGGAAGAGCCAGAGTGTGTCACAAATGATTTGGGGTTGCAGAACCCAGAGAGGACATCTGACCCCCCTCGTTTGTGATTATTTTTATTTTTTAAAATTTATTTATTTATTCATGAGAGCCAGAGAGAGAGAGGCAGAGACACAGGCAGAGGGAGAAGCAGGCTCCCTGCAGGGAGCCCAACGTGGGACTTAATCCCGGGACCCCGGGGTCTGCCCTGAGCCAAAGGCAGACGCTCAACCACTGAGCCACCCGGGCATCCCTGTGTTCTTTTTAGATGTGGGGTCCTTGATACCTCTCTGTCTGAATTTAGAGGAACAAGATCGGATCATATACAATAATCAACTTGAAATAGATTGAAGACTTAAATGTAAGGCCTGAAAGTATATAACTAGAAGAAAACATAAGGGAAAAGCTTCTTGACATGGGATTTGGACCTGACACCAGAAGCACAGGAGACAGAAGCAAAAATAAACAGGTAGGACTCCATCACACTGACAATCTTCTGCACAGTAGAGGAAACCATCAAAAGAATGAAAAAAAAAAAAAAACAATGTACAAAAGGGAGGAGATATTTGCAAATCATGTATCTGATAAGGGATTAGTATCCAAAAAAATATAAGGAGTTGTTACAACCCAGTAGTAAAACCAACCAACCAACCAAAAAAAACCCAAAATAAATACCATGATATAAATCACAAAAATACATATAGGATATAGATTTCATTCCATATATATTCTAATAACTATTTATATGTCTCATTACACAATATATATAGCAGAATATTATTTAGTCATAAAAAGGAAATCCTGCCACTTGTGACAACAGGGATGAGCCAGGAGGACATTACATCCTGTGAAATAAGCCAGACACAGAAGGACAAGGATTGCATGATCTCCCTTCTGTGTGGGATCTGCAAAAGTTGAACTCAGAGAACCAGAGGGTAGAGCGGTTGCCAGGGATTGAGGGGTTGGGGAAATGGGGGAGAGGTTGGTCAAAGGGTACCAGCCTTCAGTCATAAGAGGAATACATTCTGGGGACGTGATATGGAGCGTGGTGATTGTAGTTAATGATGCTCTTTTGTGGACTTGAAAGTTGCTAAGAGAGTAAATCACAAGTGTTCTCACCACACACACACACACACACACACACACACACAAGATAACTATATGAGGCCATGGATGCATTAATGAACTCGATTGTGGTAATCATTTCACAGCATGCCCATGTATTAAATCATCATACTGTACACCGTGAAAAATCACCTGTGTACACTTTTTGTCAATCATACATTAGTAAAGCTGGGGGCGGGGGGAAGCATCTGTTGGTGTGATAAGACACGGTAGGGCCTCCTGAGGACGGAGAAGCCGGTTGCCACCAGTCATCTGGGGACACGGAGCTGCTCCTTGGTGCAGATGTGCAGCTGCGAGGGACAAAAATATTATCTAATGAGCATGCAGAGTGCTCGGAGTGAATCGTTAGAACAAATTCATAACAGGACGTAATTTGCGGTGATGTGCAAGCACTTGGTAGCTGATAGAGAACTAGCTGGATCGTCCAGGTGACCTCCCCCTCCCCCACGACCTCTTAGAGACACTTGGGGCAGGTGCATCTTACCGCTGGAGGACAGAAGCACAAAATGCTTGACACTCATGTCCCCAGAGCTCCTTACTCTCTTTCATCTATTTCTGTCATTTTCCATCAAACCAACCACCTGTTGTAGAGACCTCTGGAGATGTGGTCATTCCTGCCTCGGTGGTGAGAGGAACCCCGGCCTCCTTGAGAGGCTCTGTGGTGGTTCCTCTTTGCAGATCAGGGATGACAGTGGGAGATGCTCCAAGATGGTCTTGGAGCGTGCAGTGGGCATGGTGGGATCCAGGTGTAGAGGAGGCCAGGAGAAAGAACTTCCGAGGTGGCTGTGGCCAGCATGATGGGAGGCAGAGACACGGTAGGAAAAGTACAGCATGGCCTGAGAGAGCTTTAGCAGGAGTTAATTGGCCCTGGGGTACTTAGGACTGAAATAGCTGGGCAACGATTAGGATTTTCATCTGTACAAGTGAGAAAATTCTTAATGGACAGAGATGTGATGTGAGCCACCTCACTGGGGAGTCCTGCCCTCTTGACCAGTTCCTAGAATCGAGCCAGCTCACAGACCCAGAGCCCCTTGATTGAAGGGGCGAGTGGTTCTCTCGAGGAAGGAAGGACTTGGCTGTGCTGCCTAAAATGTGCATGGGAAGTGCTTCTCCCTGCTTTCTCCAAAGGCACTGGGTGCTGGGGAAGGGAAGTACCCAGACTTTTTGAAGATTATTGCTGCAGAAATAAGGTTAGAGCTGGGATAGGCCTCTCTTTCTTTTTTTCTTTCCTTTTAAAAAAATATTTAATTTATGTATTCATGAAAGAGGCAGAGATAGAAGCAGGCTCCCTAAGGGGAGCCCAATGCGGGACTCGATCCCAGGACCCCAAGATCACATCCTGAGCCGAGGGCAGATGCTCAACCACTGAGCCACCCAGGTGCCCCTGGAATAGGCCTTTCTTAATGGCCCTTAGCAAATATTTTATTCCTGTTTCTGCAACATTGGGCTGTGCTGGTTTAGGGGTTTTAGTTCCCGGGAGAATGCTTTTCACAGGAAATCAGACAAGGGTTCTGTTGACCTGGAAGCTGAGACTGCCACCCGGCTACTCGGCTACTCGGGGCTTCTCATCCCACTGAACCAACAGACCAGAAGGCAGGCACTGTCCCATTGGAGTGATTGGTAGTGATATCAAGGGGAAGAAGACTGTTATCCCACAATGCAGATGGAAGAAAGGAACCCAGGCATTGTCTGCAATGCTTCTTAATAATGCAGGTCCAGTAGCAAAAATCAGTGAAAATACTATAGCAACCCAATGCAGGCAGAACCACCTTCAGGACAGGAATGGCTTGGATCCCCCTGCGAGGGAAAGAACCATAAGTGCCAAAGTGGTGGCTGAGGACAAGGAAAGCACAGGATGAGTGATGGAAAAAACCGTTACTAATTCCCATCATGTTCACATGACCAGTTGCAGAAAGGACTGTGCAGGTGCTATTCAGTTTTTTGTCTCTGAAAAAAACTCATACTTCATCTTATTGCTTATTGAAATACTAATGCAGAGTATTCTGAAACATCAGCATTCAAAATGCAAGTCAGTTTTGATTGACAAACTTTTTTTTTTTTAAGATTGATTTGAGAGAGAGAGAGCACAAGCTGGAGGGGCAGAGGGAGATGGAGAGAGAATCTCAAGCTGAGCACAGAGCCTGATGTGGGGGTCAACCCTAGGACCCCGAGACCATGACCTGAGCCAAAACCAGGAGTTGGCACTCAACCAACTATGCCACTCAGGTGCCCAGATACACATTTCCTTTTAAGGGATTCTCCAGAGACATCTTCACTTTGAAACACACACATCGGAATGCCTGGGTTGCTCAGTGGTTGAGCATCTGCCTTCAGCTCAGGTCGTGATCCCAGGGTCCTGGGATCGAGTCCCACATCGGGCTCCCCATAAGGAGCCTGCTTCTCCCTCTGCCTGTGTCTCTGCCTCTCTCTGTGTCTGTCATGAATAAGTAAGTAAAATCTTTAAAGAAGAGGAAAGGAAAAAGAAGGAAAGAAGGAAAAGAAAAGACGCACATCATTAAATGAGAAGTTGCCCATGAAACACTGTTGCAACATTTTGTCTTGCTTTTTGACTTTTTTTCTCTTTAAAAAAATCTTTTTTTCTACTCCTCTCTATTGAATACACAGTATTTTTGATTCAACACTTACGTTATTGGATATTTAAGGGAGTTGTGATTGAGCTGAGAATGCATGTCTCTGAGAGAGAGATGCTTGTCTCTTCGGGAGAAGGTGAGCACAGTTTCATTGGATTGAGAGACAGTTGGCTCATGTTATGCAGAAGCCTGACATCCTCACTTCCTGTTTTTGGAACTTAAATACGGATAAAGGGATATGTGTGGATTCGGGGGGCCTGTGCCCAGCCCACTGAGTTATCTTGCAAAGGAGAAGACAGGAACTATAGTTCCCAGAATCCCTTTCACTGTGTGGTCCAGGATTCAAGTTTGCTAGTGAGAGATATTCTGGGAGTTGTGGAAGGCGTGATTGGTGACAAGGCATTACTCTTTGGAAGCAGATGCCTCCAGGCCAATGAGTGCAGGTGAGGCACAGTTTTCCTGGCAAACTCTCAGGACCCCTCCCCTTGGTGTTTGAGGCTGGGCTCTTTGGTTGGAGCTTTTCTGATCTTTGCTTTCTCTGCTCTTCCATAAATTGCATAAGCCCCCAATTCTTTTTTTGTTTTAAAGATTTTATTTATTTGTTCATGAGAGACACAGAGAGAGAGAGAGAGAGAGAGAGAGAATGAGAGAGAGAGGCAGAGACACAGGCAGAGGGAGAAGCAGGCTCCATGCAAGGAGCCTGATATGGGACTCGATCCCAGGGCTCCAGGATCACGCCCTGGACCAAAGGCAGGCACTCAAGCGCTGAGCCACCCAGGCGTCCCAAGCCCCCAATTCTTGTATTTAATCCTTCACGCTCAAAATGCATAGAATGATTTCCATTTTCCCAAATGAACCCCGAAAAACTTGCTCATACAGAACACCTATCCTAGCATAACTTCTGTGTGCTTTCATGCTAAAAATAATCTTTGAATGGCCACAAGTCTTCTCCCACCCAGGAGTGAGGAGATCAAGGAAAGATGATGCAGGAAAGAAAAAAAAAATAACTTTCAATCTGCTAGGTCTTTATCAGTCATTTGTACTTCTTCTGTTATATTTTTTAAAGATTTTATTTATTTATTCATAGGGACACAGCTAGAGAGAGAGGCAGAGACACAGGCAGAGGGAGAAGCAGGCTCCATGCAGGAAGCCCGATGTGGGACTCGATCCCGGGTCTCCAGGATCACTCCCTGGGCTGCAGGCGGTGCTAAAGCGCTGTACCACTGGGGCTGCCCCATTCTGTTAAGTTTTTTGCTCATTTATTTTCTTCTAGATTTTCCCCCCTTTAAAAAAAGAAGATTTTATTTTTAATTAATCTCCATGTCCAGCTCAGGGCTCGGACTTACAACCCCGAGATCAAGAGTGGCATGCTCCACAGACTGAGCCAGCCTGGTGCCCCTAGATTTTTTTTCCCTTTTAATTGCTCCTTTATTTTCTTGAGGGAGCCTTTTGTATAACATAGGTATTGATCATTTGTGGGCCATGTTTACCCTGGAATATTCGGAAGGGAGAGCACCCCTCCTCCCCCAAGGTACATGCACTCAACATGCAGACACACTCTGACACTCACACTCTCACACACTCAAACTCACTCTCACGCACTCAATACACTGACACACTCACAACCACTCACTCCCTCTCACACTCACTCATACTCATCCACTCTTACACTCCCTCTCACGCACTCGTTCCTTCACACACTCACACCCACACACTCTCACATTCATACTCCCATGCACAGTGCACACTCACGTGCACCCACACTCACACACATACAGCCCTGATGTCCACAGAGGGGAGGAATCCTAACCCCTCTCTCTAGCTTCCCCCTCCTTTCTGTCTTTCTTTTTCCCTAGGGAAGAAACCACACTTGGCTCAGGAGGCTGCTGCTCAGGTGTGTCCACACCAGCCTCACATGCCCTGGGGGATCCCTGAAATCATTCAAGCAACCTGTCCACTCCTCTCCAGCTGCTGGGACAGGCCACTGCTTTCCAGTCTCTCTGCCAGTGGCTCACAGGTATGTCAGGACGAGTGGGGACCACAGACCCAGCTCCCTGACCGGTTTGTGGGTTATAGAGTCTGGGTTCAGAGAAAGAGATGAAAAGACCTTCCTTTTTGCCTAACACGTTTTATGAGAAGTTTTGCAACTTGAGTTATTGACTAGTTTCCAGCCATTAATGAAGGTAATATTTTATTCTCCACTTGGTTCAATGCTTCACGTTTCCTTTGCTTAGTTAGGCTGCTTAAGAAAAACAGACAAGAGGTGAAGAAAGAAAATACAAAGCAAGGAAGGAAGGAAGGAGGGAAGGATGGGTTACCCAGCTCAAACTTGTCTGTGCACCCGAGGTGCAGGAAATCAATATATGAGACATGGTTCGAAGCAAGGAAAGCTTTATTATCAGAAGGGCAGCCCACTGAGAAGGCAGGGGGTCATTCTCAAAGCTGCCTTGCTCTGTCTTGCTGAGGGACAACTGCTAGATATTTAGGGAAGGAGGTAAATACAGGAGAGGAGGGTTTCTTGAAACCTCGGGCTAGGAAGGCTTGAAACAGCCTGGAGGTGGCACTCTTCCAGACAGGGAGGCGCTGTTTGGGACCTGGTACGATCAGATAGGTCAAGACAAATGTTACTGCCCTGTCCCTATTAGGTTTCTACAATCAGTGGGTAAACCGGGAGTAGGGATAAAAAGGCAAAGTTAACAATAGATCTTGCATGAGGTTAAGAGGTACATAACACATAATTAAGTAGGGAACAAAACACAATGTGAAACTAAGTTAATAATGCAACTAATCCAACTATAGTTCTGCTTATGCTTTCAAAAGAGTTTCAGGAACTGAACATCTGGCCTCAGAAGAAAGAAAGATTCTCCTCTTCCCACCAGAAGAATAAAGTCATGATACTTTGGTCTTAGGCTCCACAGAGAGTTTCCCCAAAGAAACCTGATAAAATGATCCACCGAGGTGGAATGTTAATGTGGATAAAGTTACAACTAGGAATCTTTCTGCTTCCAGATTAGACAGCATTGTACATTGAGGATATTAGTGGCTTCATGTAATACGTGGAGATTTTATCAATAATTTTATCTTCAGTGTTTAGAAGCTTTAATGCTGACCTTGCCCACCTCAAATTTTTAAGAGAGAAAACAATAGCATACAATGTACAAAGAAGAAAAGCAAGTGTTGTCATGGAGAGAGAAAAAATGAATAGAATTATAAGAAATATTATGTGCAAATTTATGCCAATAATTATCATGTAAAATATACCGAAACCAATTCAGAGAGAAGAAGGGATGCTAATGCAAAAGAGAAAAGAGGAAAATCTTACTGATGTTGGCTTTTAATCGGATGCTCAATTTCATACTCTGGCGCAGAAGCGGATTACATTAATACTCTCCTGCAGAAGACAAGCACAGCTCCCAGGAGGGGCTTTTGCTTTGGACACAGATCCTTGAGACATGAATGCCGGCTGTCCTGTAGGAAAAGAATGCGTTTTTCAAAAACCAACGTCTCCTTTTATTTTATTTTTATCTTGTTTAAGATTTTATTTATTTGGTTGAATGTCTATTTATTTTAGAGAGAGAGAACACCCATGAACAAGTGTGAGCGTGAGGTAGGGGAGGCGGAGAGGGAGAGAAGCTAAAGCAGACTCTGTGTTGAGCCTGGAGCCCATGCGGAGCTCGATCTCATGACCCTAAGATAATGAGCTGAGCTAAAACCGAGTCAGGGGCTCAACGGACTGAGTTACTCCGGCGGCCCCAATAATGGCTTCTTTTAAACAGTTAAGTACCAAAACCCAAAATAATGATAGGAAAAAAAAAGGAAAACCATATTTCATAATGAACCACTTATAAATCTATTGTCCAGACAGTTCAACAGTCATTGTTGTGTTTTTTAGATTTTAGATTTTTTGTTGTGTTGTTTAAAGATTTTGTTTATTTATTCAATGAGAGACACAGAGAGAGAAGCAGAGACACAGGTGGAGGGAGAAGTAGACCTCCTGCGGGAAGCCCGATGTGCCCGATGCAGGACTCGATCCCAGGACCCTGGGATCATGACCTGACCCCAAGGCAGACGCTCACCCACCGAGCCACCCAGGCATCCCAAGGTCATTTCAGTTTTTAAGTTCTTTTAAGGCAAGTCACTTTCAAGCTCTAGACAGTCCTTATGTTATTTAACTGATCCCAGAGGAAGGACATACAAATGGGAAGAAAACTTCCCCATTCATTTGGTGCAACTATCACAGACCTAAAATGTGGGGAAAGAGCATATAAGCCCCTCTTTGGAAAGAAAACCCGAGATGGGGAAGATCCTTTTCAGATTGGAGGTAGACTAACAGCTCATCAGGACCGGGCTTGCAGTCTAGGGGTTAAAACTAAAGAAAAAGCCTCAGAGCCAATGCATTTCTGCTTCACCTGAACTCAGCCCTGCCTCCCAGAAGCAAATGAGTCCCTCTGATGCTAATAAACATGTTAATTTACTCTTTGTTATTCATATTCAGACTCACTGAATAACTTAGCTCTTTCTAAGGCTGCTGAAACATTGCTCAGGCTAAATTATATAATTTGTGAAACTTGATGATGATTCAAAAATTATGTCAATGTACATAAAGGATTCAGCAGCAGGCTTAGCAAATTTCTTTAAAGAAGCATGAAATTCAGAGACTATGATGTGCCGATGGATGATTGCGGCATTAAGAGAGACATCCCTCTGTTCTCTTTGTACTGCAACAGAATTTTTAAATATGTGATATTTGCCAGTTTTTTAAAATACTGAAATCCAAATTTTAAAGCAATGCTTATTCATTACTATCATTTAAAACTTTTCCTTCCCCAAATCTGATAAAGCTAGCACAAAAAGAGATCTATAGATTAACTCACTTATAAATGCAGACACAAAATCATCAATAAGGTATTGGCAAATCAGGTGCCTGGGTGGCTCGGTTGGTTAAGTGTCTGTCTTCGGCTCAGGTGCTGGGATCAAGCCCCTCATGGGGGCTCCCAGCTCAGCGGGGAGTCTGTTTCTCCACCTCCCTTTGCCTGCCACTCCTCCTGCTTGTGCTCACTCTCTGTCAAATACCTAATAAAATCTTTTTGAAAAAAGATATTAGCAAATCAAACACAGGAATGTCTTAATGGAATATCTGACTGAGTAGAGTTTGTTCCAAAAATGCAGTGTCAGTGCTAAATGTAGGAAATCCTTCAGCACAAAAAATCAAAGAAGAAACCCTACATGTAAATCCTATGACATTAGAAGCCACTCCATAACCCCGGGGCCTACAGTCTCCCTGGTGGGTTTGGGGTTCCAAGGGACTGTCCCACCATTGTGGCCTCCATGTCACCAAGCTAGGAATTGTCAAAGCAAATATTATTATCAGGCAAAGTTAAACAGATAAGGACGGCTTTATTTAAGGCTACTGCAATAGGGAGGGGAGGCTAGAACCAAGTCAGAACTGGACTCTCCTAAAACAAGAGAGCGATGGTGTTGGTGGTGGTGATGGTGGTGGTGGTGGTGGTGGTGGTGGTGGTGGTGGTGGTGAGGATGATAGTGGTGAGGCGGCTGTGGACAAGTGCTGGGGAGAAAGATGGAGAGGGAGATCATGGGCCATCTGTGTTTGCTGATTGGCTTTCCCAAAGGAAGAGCAGACTTTCTCCTCTCTTGATGACAGGAAGTCATATTATCCCTCAGAGCAAGGTGCCCACTGAAGGTGGGCTTCAGAGACCAGGAGAGTGAGATGCCATCTTCCTTGATGATTACCCTTCAAGGCATGACTCCCAGGTCCTTAAGAGAGACGTTATGAGCTATAAGACTGGAGTCTTCAGATTTACATATATCTCAAAGCGGCATATATCTCAAAGAATTTCAAGTTTTCTAAAGAAAATGCTCTAAGAAAAGGAAGGAGAGAGCCTTGAGTCAAAAAGGATCTGATCTAAGATTCAGTTAAGAAAAGGAGAACATTAAAATATTTTTTAATTGGGAAGCAGAAAGAGTCCTCGTTATGATTTCATCCACATTAACATTCCACCTTGGTGGGTCCTCATCAGGTTCTCTTGGGAAGATGCTACCTGCAGTCTAAGACCTCGTGATACCAAAGCATCTAGATTTTCTTCTTCTGGTGGGAAGAGGGGCATCTGTCTGTCTTCTTTTCTGTCCTTCTCTTCTTAAGCACCCTCTGCCATGAGCTCCATATCCTTCCAAGAAAAGCTTGCTTATCTCTAATAAGAAGGAATTATGTCACGTCTGCAAGTTCTGTGTTCAAAGTTACTTTCTCAAAATTATGTTTAAAACCGCCTGTGCTTGGAATCCCTCTTGCTTGCTATTTAGATTTGCATATACGTCTCTTAAGAATGAAAGAAAAGTGATTGTATCATTATCCCAAGTGAAACGAAAGGAACTTGTGATCGCATGTCACAAGGGCCCTGGGGACTGTTCCATCTGGCTGTGGTAGGGATCTCCCGGGCCATGGGCGAACCTCACTGGTGTTGCCACTGCCCCAAGGAGAACAGGCATAAAGCCAGCTCTATGACTTCCCTGGAGGTTGAAGATCCCCACTTCTGAGCAAAGGACTAGGAACAGTGCCGGGACGTCTACACTGCCTGGTGACATAACAAATGGAAAATAAAGAGGGGGTAGTCTTTGCCTTATCACAGTCTTTTTGTTTCCTCTTTTTAAAAAAAGATCGATTTATTTATTTATTTATTTATTTATTTATTTATTTATTTATTTATTTACTGGGGGAGGGCCAGAGGGAGAGGAATCGAGCATTCAAGCAGGCTCTGTGCTGAGCCTGGAGCCCCACATGGGGCTCAAGCTAAGGACCCTGAGATCATGACCTGAGTGGAATCCAAGAGTCGTATGCTTAACCGACTATGCCACCCTTGATCACAGTCTTCTGGGGTTGGGCAGCTGCTGCCATTTTATGGGGATCAAAAAGAATCCAAGTCCAGAGAGGGCAGGCATTCCCAACCACAGCCAGCCCCTGGCACCCAGGAGCAGCAGAGGCTGTCCACCAGAGTGGCCTCTAGCCCTCTCTGGGAAGGGACATCCCAGCCCTGTGTGCTCTGCCTGCCTCTGCTCATAGTGCAGCTAGCCCTGTCCCCATCAGAGCCTGATGCCACCCCACCCCTTGGCTGCCCAGGCCCTCACTGTTGAGGCTTGAGGTTGAGTGACATCCTGCTCTTATTAAGTGGCTATCCAGCAAGATTTTCACAGACTCTGGGCTGTGGGCCTGCTGGACGGTCCAGCTCAGCACTCTGTCTAGCTCGCCTATTGAATTGCTTATCACAAAATGACATGTTCCTGTGACTTTCATAAATTGGGTCTGACTTCCTGGAATCCACTGAGCTTTAGGCCCCTGGAAACAGATGTTCTAGGCCTAGGAGGTGGGGGCCAAATATGGATCATGCTCCTGACGTCACCAAGGTAAATGCCACCCAGTAAGACCTCTGGGTGGTAATGCTGTTTCCATTTGTAACGTTGGCTACAGTGGGTCTGTATGTATTTTTTAAAATATTTTTTATTTATTTATTCATGAGAAACACACAGAGAGAGAGACAGAGACACAGGCAGACAGAGAAGCAGGCTCCATGCAGGGAGCCTGACGTGGGACTCGATCCCAGGACTCCAGGATCATGGCCTGGGCCTAAGGCAGGAGCCAAACCACTGAGCCACCCAGGGATCCCCAGGTCTGTATGTCTTACTCAAAAACTGGTCAGGCCAACAGACAGAACTCTGTCCCCAAAGTCATGGTAGAGTTTTCTGCTGTCCTTTGTTGGAAAAAGAAGCTCCCAGAAAATAAGGAAAACACAGGGCCATCTGCCTTTTTTTTTTTTTTAAATGGACCATCCTGTTATCAGAGATGAGAAATGTTTATGTGTCTTTTATATTAAAATGACCTTTTTAGGAACACTTGAGTGGCTCAGTGGTTGAGCGTTTCCCTTTGGCTCAGGTCATGATCCCAGGGTCCTGAGGAGTCCCATATCGGGCTCCTTGGGAGGCTGCTTCTCTCTCTGTCTGCCACTTGCCCTACTTGTTCTCTCTCTCTAACAAATAAGTAAATACAATCTTTAAAAATAAAGTAAAATGACCTTTTTAAAAATACAAAATTATATTGATGGTAAAAAAATTTTTGGAATTGTTCTTGATTTAGAAATAGAAATAAAATGTTGATACTCTCCTGTGTTTGCCTTTTTTCCCCCTCCACTCATCAAAACTCAACGTCTAGAAACACCTATGCAGAGGCTGGAGGCAGAGAAGTGAGTGATAGAGGGGAAAGATGTCTTCACTCACTAATTGGGGAGGCAGAGAGGAGGCCTCCGGTAGGAAGGGAGTCCCACACCATCATGCAGGGTGTGGGGCCAGAAGTGCATTTGGGAGCTGGGAAGGGACAGAACAGGACAGGTCTATCTCTTGAGTGTTTTAGAACAGGGGCTCCAGCATGGAGAAGAAAGCCAGAAGTCAGCCAGCCGTCAGGGGGCTGCCCAGGGTGGCCCCAGGTCTCAGGAATAAGACAGGACCAAGGGAGGAGAACAGAGGCTCACGGATGGAATGTTGGGGAACTGTTGTGTCCTCATGCATCGCTCCTGCCTTGGGCCAGGGCTGGTCCTGGGGCTCAGGATGGACCTAGACCTCCAGCTAGGCAGTGGGGGAGGGACACAGGGGGCTCAGTCAGAGGCAGGAGTCAGACAGGTCACCACAGAGCACAAGACAGACCTGGACAGACAGACTGTGAATGTGGCTCAAAGCACAGAGCTGCCTGTGATCCGAGGCCAGCGAGCAGAGGTGCCCACGGAGGAGGAGGGAGTGGTGAGCGTGCAGAGCTGGACTCAGGGAAGGTAAGGTTGAGCCATGGCGAGCCTGTGGGATCAGCTTTGGTTAGATGCAAGGAAGCCTGAGGCCAACATGGGCTCCTTCCCCATCCTGAGGATCCCCCAAAATCGACACCACTGCCAGGAACTGCCCTGGCCCCACTGGGTACCCAGCCTCCGTGTGTCAAATTAGTTTCAGACACACAGGGCTTGGGGGCCAGTGTGAGAACTCACCTTTCCCTGGACTGTATTGAGTCCAGATTCTTTGATTACTCCCGATCCTTGGTATAATTTGGTTCTTTTGAATTCATAGTTTTGAATGAAGCAGAAAAAGTGGTAACATGTGCCTTGAGAGATTAGGCTGGAGATTTCTTAGACACAGGGCAGCCTCACACTAGAAGGACCTGGGGAGATATGGGGTCAGGGTTTGGTGTGCACATGGGGATGTTGAGTGGATCCAGGCTGTAGGAGACCATCAAGTCCCAGTCTCCTCAATCACTACCATCAGGGCAATGGGTGTACCTGTCACTCCCGCTGTCTTGATCTCCTAATGGAAAAGCCGACTGGCTGACCTACTGCCAGGTCTCCTCAAGACACCCCCAGGAGTGGGGGGCTCTGGGTTGGGGGCTGTAGCTGGCAAGGTGGACCCTCAGCTGTGCTAAAAGCCCATCCATGTGATTGTGATGCCTGGATCATATCCCTGGGTGCGATCAACTTTGGGAGCCTTTGGGATGCCTGGGTGGCTCAGTGGTTTAGCGCTTGCCTTTGGCCCAGGGCGTGATCCTGGAGACCCGAGATGGAGTCCCTCATCAGGCTCCCTGCATGGAGCCTGCTTCTCCCTCTGCCTGTGTCTCTGCCTCTCTCTCTCTCTCTCTGTGTCTCTCATAAATACATAAATAAATAAATAAATAAATAAATAAATAAATAAATAAAATGTTAAAAAAAAACAACTTTGGGGGCCTTTGCTTCAACGTTGCAAATCATATCCCCCCCCTTTTTTTTTCTATATATGGTCTTGAAAGAGGATAAAATCATGCTGGAATAAAATGACCACATGTTAAGGATCTTATGCAATTCATGATCAATGAGGAAACCAAGCAGATGTTACAGCCAATTCAAAGCAGAGTCCAAAGAACAGACACATTTATAGTTACTGATTAGGAACATCGGAAATGTGGAATTGTGTTGGGGGAGGGAGTATTGTCCTTCCACTGACAGGGTTTGCTTGCATTCCTATAGAAAAAGATTGTTTTCCATTGCTACCCATTATGCTCCATTTACAGAGTTATAAACTAGCTCAGAAACAGTGGAAGGCTAGACTCAGATGTCTCTCACCCATTACAGCGCGTGTGCTCCAAGTAAAGTGTGATTTTCCTTTGGAGACATCCAGCAATCTTTTTTTGCTTATTCCAAATTTCCTTAAGAGACAAAGAGGAATTTTTAAGTATCTGGTTAAAGCTGATATTGTCTCTAGCAAGCCAGGGGCAAGAAATAAATTGGACTACACCTATTATTCATAACCAGACGTGTCACGGCTTGGCATTCGCTTTATCTCCTGGGCTGTCTCTATCTTTTGCTTTAGCAATTATCTAAGTCTACACCTAAAGACTTTTGGAGCCTTACTGGCAATCTCTACTGACCCCGCTCTATGTTTTAAGATAACGGTGGCATGGGCCTTCTCACTTCTATTCCCAGCTCAGGGTGAAAGGGACTTGGAGAGGTACATCTCCACCTGGCCCATAGGGTGGGGGCTTGCTGGTCTGTTTGGGGCTTACGAATGTCCCGGGTGCCGCAGGGAGGCAGTGACCCCACTTGGGAACCAAAGTGTCTCCATGGAAGCTTCCAGGCACATGTGGCTTGGGACCCCTTCTCTGAGGGTCTGGGGTGGCCTCCCCCTTGGAGGGTCCTGGAGCGTTACCTGACGTACTACAGCTCCAAGGATAGGACAGTCACCCTCCTCTGGTCCCCAGCCCTGGCCCCTCCAAAGCACATTCAAGGACAGGCCCAGGCTTCCAGACCCCAACCCAGAGCCTCCTCCCCAGGCTCCCACTATACCCTCTATGATCTGCAGACACCTTTCCTCCTTGGGCTTCTTCTAGTCCTCAAGATTGGCCCCCCTTCACCCACCCCTGCCCCCTTGAAACAGCTGAAGTTCTTGAGGAAGTGTGAGTATCCTGACCTCAATCCTTAGGGTAGCTCTATGAAGTAGAGAAACAGCTACGATTATTCCCATTCTACAGATGATGAAGTTCAGACTTGGACAGTTGAAGTCACTTGTTTGGGACCACTCAGCCCCATGCAGAGCAGGGTTCCATGCCCTCACCTCTAGTGACTGCAAAGCTAGCTCTCCTACCCCCACTCCAGGTAGACGCCAGCCCTAAGCTCCCACGGGAGGGGTTTTCATAAGCATAGCCTCGACCCCTAGAGAGGGAGGTCAACAGCCGGGACTCTTCCTTCTGTCTTTGGATGGAACAAGTGCTGTGAGGTCCTATCTTCCTTGTGACCACTGCTGGGTTCCTGGTGTCCCCTTTGTCCCATGACCCACCACTGATGAAAGGGATACAGCTTGGGGGAGCGGTGTTGGGGCCTCCTCTCTGGCTCTGCAGTTTGGGCTCAGGCCACCCCTGGCCATGAGAGGCCACGTGTCCAGAACTTCTCTGGCCTCGGCAGGACCACCACCCATATTAAAGGAGAAATAGCTCGGAGCTGATGGGCCATGGTGAGGCATGTTAAGTTTGAGGCATCTCTGGAACATCTGACAGGAGGTGTCCCATGGGCAGTTGGTCCCGTGGCTGTTGGGTTGGGAAGAGAGAAGTGACCTGGAGAAACCCCGGGAGAGATATAGGAGAGCCCAAGAACCTGAAGACGGAGCACGAAGCAGAAAGGGGCTCATGGGGTGTGGCTCGTGGAAAGGAGCACAACCCCGGGGACACCACGCTGCAGGGAGGAGCCCCAGCCGGGGAGGACAGAGTAGGGCCAGTCAGAGGAGGCAGTGAGGAGCTGAGAAGTGGAAGGCGAT
This sequence comes from Canis lupus familiaris, assembly GCF_011100685.1. Lineage (NCBI taxonomy): Eukaryota > Metazoa > Chordata > Mammalia > Carnivora > Canidae > Canis > Canis lupus. The sequence goes on from NC_049231.1 coordinate 28,538,658, forward strand.
ATAAAGAAGACGTGTCTAAGGCCCTGGGACAGGCTGCCATGTCTGAGGATCAAGGTGAGCCCATGGACAGGCTGATGGGTGACACAACGTCTCGGTGACACTGGCGAGAGATGGTGCTGGGGTGTGGTGGGCCGGAGCCAGACTGTGGCGAACAAGGAGTAGGAGGAGGAACAGGGCTCTTGGGCAAAGCTTGGCTGCAGAAGGAGGGAAGAGGAGGCATGGAAGCCCAGAGTGGGTCCTGGCTGGGCGAGGGCAGGCATCGTTTCAAAGGTGGAAAAAGTTGACTATATTTTCAGGTCTGGTGAAGCAGACTAGACAGGGGGTCCGCTGATGGGGTGAGGGACACCGGAGGGAACGGCCTGGCATAGGGAAGATGAAAAACAAGAGTGCCCTGAGCTTGGACCTGGAAAAGCCTGCTGGCCAAGTGCCTGCCTTTGGAGAAGGTTCCGGCATTGCTTAGGTGTGACCAATCACGTGACACCCCTCAGCCCCCCGAGCTGCCACTGCATCCACCTGACAAAGCAATGTGTCTGTAGAGCCAGTGACCCATCACCCAGGAAGAAACCACTGACACGTGTGGCTGCAAGCACTGATTAGGTGTCACCATGCAGCTAGGTGGGAGCAAGGTGGGGTCATCCATGTGGTGGCGGTTAGCTGGGAGCTGGGCTGGGGCTGGAAGGCGCTGGTCTCACCGGGATGCCTCCCTGCCCTCCTCAGGGCCGAGCACCCTCCAGGCCTGCTGTCTCCACGAGGCCTGACCACCCGACGGCCCGGGCTGCTTCACCGGGCTGCTTCACCGGTAAGCTCCAGCCCCTGCCCGCCTGCCCCAGACGTCCCACACCTCACTCTGCCTCATTCCGGGGGCTGCTGCAAGTCCGAGGGAGAAGACATAGTGCCCACCTGCTAATAAGGGGTGCCACAAAGTCACAGCGTAGAGGGGCGTGTGGGTGGGAGGGACGGTGGCCATCGGTTTTGGCAACAGCTGGCCACGACATTCATTTGAGAAATAAACTTGTGATGAAAATTTCTTCAGTGTTTTTTTTAACTGCTCAGTGAATGTTAATTAAAAGAGAAAAAATTATCCTAAGTGAACATTCTACTTTATTCTTTAATTACACACATGGGCATTTAGTATGAGAAAATGACAAGACACTGTTCCACAGAAAGGGAAAATGAAAATCACCTGCAATCTCTTTCCCTAAAGAATGGGAGGCGGTGGGTCACTCTGCAGAGTCCTGGACTGGCAAGTCAACCCAGGAACCCCTTTTCTGATGATTAAACTCCTTAAAAGATGTATTGCCCCCCCCCCCGAATAATCATGGGAATCCATGAATGGAACCCAAGATGTTATTGGTACGGGGAGGAACGTCAAGTTTAAATCTAGTTTCCTGCGTGTCTGCTGTGTGTCTGGCAGGATGCTGGGCTCCTGCTCCCCAGTCGCTCACAGCGGATCGGGAGACAGACAGATGGGTGAACGGAGAATTTCAGCTCCACACGGTGGGAGCTGGAGCAGAGGGGGCACTGGGAAGGGGCAGGAGGGGAGACTGGAGGAGAGAAAGGACAAGTCGCTCCCGTGCGCGATGACCCCCGCGGGATGGGCTGGTGCACCAGGACCAGAAGGAAAAGGGGAAATGCATGAACAGATGCAGGCAGGTGGATGATAGATTTATACGAGGACTTTTGACGTCAGGTGGCGTGTCCCAGCATTTTGTGTTCCTTATTTGCAGATGGGCACTTGATCCTTTTGTACAACCCATTTTGTACCACAAGTACCCGAAACCACAGGAAACAGCTCAGCCTAATAAATTATTATAAGGTGAATTTGCTTGTAATTGCCTCCCCCGAGGACCGGAGAGAGATCCTCACCAGCCGTGCAGAGCCCTCCACGCACGGCTCCCAGGCCAGCCTCCCAGCCTCCCCCTAGCCAGTACCCTGGCGTCTAGGGCGGCAGGTGTCTCTGCGGCACCAGCCGCCGTGTGTCTCTGAACACTACGCACACGTGGTCTTTCTTAACCTTCTCTTTTCTCTTTCTTGCATCATGTTTGCTTACCTACTTCTCATGCTGCAATTGAATCAGTCAGTTGAAGTATAAATACATATTTATCATTTCAAGAACAAAATGCTGCACTAATGAAGGATTGTGAAGGCTATTAATTTTATGAAGAAACCCATAATTAAGAGCTTTAAAAGTTAAATAGGGACGTAGATGGATGGTGAGCACAAATATTAAGACAGTGTGCTTGCTTGATAACTTTGGGAAGACTATTACAGAATGAGCTTATTAAATTCAAATAATAGTAAAAGGCAGAAAGTAGCAATCTAATTATATTATAATTCTCATCTCTGAAGAAATTTGAGGGTACTAGCATTCCTCACACAGAACAGAATGTCTTTAAGAATCCTGTTTTGGGGGCACCTGGGGGGCTCAGTTGTTGAGCATCTGCCTTTGACTCAGGTGGTGATCTTGGGGTCCTGGGATTGAGTCCTCCATCAGGGAGCCTGCTTCTCCCTCTGCCTGTGTCTCTGCCTCTCTCTGTGTTTCTCATGAATAAATAAATAAAATCTTAAAAAAAAAAAAAAGAAACATATTGCCAGAAACTTTGACCTGAATTATGTTCTACTGCACACCAGAAGATCAGGGTAACGTCCAAAGGGCTGGTTGACCAGGGGTGTTCATTAACCATTGCGGGGTGCTAGAGAGGAAGCCAGGGAGTGACCTGGCACCCACAGTGCTGAGGCCTTCTTATTAGCACTCAGGAAAATGTCAGCGTTTCAAGCTTGGAGACTCACACTTATAATAATAAAGTTGTAGTGACTTTTGTTTCTGGTGGAAGATATTACCATTTCTTCTTGGATCCCTGAAATTTGTTCTAGGCCAGTGATGGTTGATGTGGGCCCGGTTGTCCTCGGGGCCTGGGGCTCTGCTTCTGGGGACATTAGTAGAGCCGTGAGGGCAAGAGGGAATCCCAGGCCCAGGGAAGCCAGGCTCAGGGCACAGGTTGGCAGATGCCATCTGGTACCCACGTTTTACAGCTGGGGAGGCCTCAATGGGAGGATCAAGGATGGCAAACTGCACTCCAAGATGTCAAGGCTGGAACTCTGAGCTGGGTCCTGGGCTCTATGAGGGCAGCCTGGAGCCCGAGCTCACGCTCTGGCCCTGGGGCTCAGGGAAGAGAACAGGCCCCTTTCGGCCACTTCTTGGGTCCTGTCTCCAACCATCCTTCATCTGGCCCAGCATTTGTTGTGAGTTCATTGTCTGAATCCACATGGACTCACCTCCACACACTTGCCCAACTATGAGGGGACCCCGAGTTGGCTTTCCTGTGGGGGATTGCTCCATCTGGGTCTGCAGCCCGAGTGTTCAAACGCACAATCCTTTACCCCCTTCCCACCTGGTTCCCTTTCCTGACGTTTCGTATTAGGCCAGAGATGCTTCATATTCTGATACAGAAAGCTCCCTTCTGACCTCAATCCCATGGAAATCAGGCCTGTGCTTTCTCAGGAAGAAACTTAGAGAAACACAGTAAGTCAACCAGGCAAATGGGAGGGGAATGGGTTTGGGCACGGGGTTTACCCACTCCAGAGCGGGAAAGAGTTCCACGTGGAATCCACCTCTCAGGGTGTTTATTAGGACACATATCCAGGAGGTCTCTCCCCTTGGGGAAGGCTCACAACAATTCTGGGGCCAGAAGTCCTTGCCTTTGAGCCCAGCTCTGCCCAGGGTCATCCCAGGACCTCCACCGGCTTCTGACTCTGCTGGCACTGCATTCCTGATCTCATCTACACTGTCTCTAAGCTCATTGTGGCACCTCAAAGACCCACAGGCCCTTCTGTTTCATGGAATTCATGTCCTTAAAGCAGCTGTGGTTTCAAACCGCATCCCCTCCCCTGCTATTCCAACACATATGTACACAAGTTCAGGGCTTGGGGTTTGTTTTACAATAAAAACATTTTATTGCAATTTTTTTCAGCTAACAATGTCTGAACATTTTGGAATTCATTATCTTGGATTTCTTTCTAATCCATGTAGGACTACCTCATTCATCTGTAACACAGGAGTCTACTTGAGAGTCACCTAAAGTGTTATTATTGTAACATGTCACTATTTGTGAATATTTACATTGTTTATAATTCCCCCCAACCCACCCCCCAACATTGCTGTACTGAACAGGGCTTCGACAACAAAAGTCACAAGAACATTGGGTCTGCACTTGTTAAAACATTACAAAGCTGGAACAACCAGAACAGGCCTGTGCCATTGAGAGGGCAATGTAAGATAGGAAAATTGCAAGCCTAGAAACCCCCTAAGTATATCAGGGACTTTCTAGATCTTAAAAGTGGTATTTGAGACACATGGATGAAGAATGGGTGTTTAAGCAACTACTGAAAAAACACCCAGGCCACTCTTTTGGAGAAAACATAAAGGCAGCTCTTCTTGCATGTGTATGATCCAAACCCATCACAATCTTACACAAAAAGCTCACAACACACACACACACACACACACACACACACACACACACACAAAACCCTAGGAAAAATATAAATTAGGACAAATGGAGTTTTGAAGTGGGAAAAGCCTTTGCAAATTTGACACCAACAGCAGAGCCAGCAAATCTACTCGAAATGCAGAAAAGTCTACATTGTGCAGGTCTACAAGTCTCATACACAAAATTAAAAGACAAACTACAAACTAGGGGGAAAACGTGCACCATTGATGAAAGGACACATGTAAACAGTTTTAAAAACTTAATTGGGAAAAGGTGAACACCCTTCCGGTCAAAAAATACGAGTGCCCAAGAAATACAAAAATGCGTGCAAACTTGGTAGTTATCAAATAATGCAAATTAAAACGATTTAATGCCTTTTTTGCATATCAGAAAGGCACAGATTTCAAGAAGCCATAATCCTTAGTGTAGGCCCTGACATAGATCCGAAGCCAGTGGAGGTGGGAGCTGTAAGGTTTTTCTGGAGGGAGAGCAGCAGGGTGATTCAGATCATAAGCCCAAAATGGTATAGGTCTTTGATCGTTTTCCTTTGTTGAGCAGTTCTTTCCAACATTTCTGGAGTGCACATGGTTTCTGGACTCCCTTCCACTTCTGAACTTCTGCAGGACCCACCAGCCCGGACCCAGAAAGCACACCAGCACAGCCAGCAGGCAGCAGGCACCCTGCCCTCTCAGGTTATAGCCTCCACCCAAGGCAGGGCCTGCAGTTCCTGCCTCCCCAGCCACCCAGGAGCTCAGAACTGCTCTTCTCTTGCATACCCCCTACCACACCCATTGCTGGGAATGCCCATCAATGCTGCCAGTTTTGCCACCACGCCTGGTGCTGCAGGGCCTGCCACTAGCAGGCCCGTCCTGCACTGTATTCCCAAACTTTCCCCCTCCCGGGTCTGTCTGCAGGGTGCTCCTGCCTCCCTCCACACAGGGGCTGCATTCTCCCCTGCAGGGCCAGGCCACAGACCCAAGCCCTCGACATAACCAGACATGTCAGTGCCAGAACAGGCTCTGACTGAGATGCGACATCTCAGAAGGGGCTTAGCTTAGACCTTAAACTACCTCGGATAATAAATCAGAAAAAAAAAAACAAAAAACAAAAAACAAACAAACAAAAAAAACAAAGAAGATGGTGGCAAAAGCCAGGAAAGCTGATAAAAACAAAACAAAACAAAGCAAATGAAAAAACCAGGGGCAAAAAGAATGAAATTAGAAAGCCCTAATACCCAAAATTAAGTCAACCTAAAATTAAGTTAACTTGAAAGAAAAAGGTGCATGTGTCTGTGTCTGTCTGTCTGTGTGAGAGAGAAGGAGCCAGCAGGGAGAGGACAATCGATTGGCTGAAGGTCAAGTAAGAAGGCAGGAGGTCCACCAAGTTCCTGGCCTCCATCTGCTCCAACGGGAAGCCACTCCTCAGCTTTGCAGAACGGAGTGTGGACAAGGCCGGGGCTGGTGGGAGGGAAGGTCCCAGGGCTCTGGAGGGTGTCAGCACACCTCCTCAGGCCTGCTGACATCCCAGGAGGGCAATGACAGATAGTCCTGCTGTTTGAGGGCTTTGAAGTGCCGGATGGCTGGCATCTGGGGAATGGCCTGGCACAGGGCCTTCTTGGCCTGGAACACCTGGTCATGGTCTTCAATCTCGGGACAGGGACCAGGGGAAGAGGACTTAGTCTGGGGCGAGAGAGGGCCAGATCCCAGGCCAGGGAGGAAGCAGTAGTCACCCACCTGCTGCAGGACCAGGAGGCCCTCCGGGTGGGGGGAGGCGGGGGCCACCTCTGCTCTGGGCTCCCCTGGGTTCAGGATGGGGCTACTGGCTGTAGGAGGAGCGGGACTGACCAGAGGGGACTTGGGACACTGGTCTGGGGTTGGAGGGACATCCACATAGCCCTCAATTTCGGGCTTCCTGTGGGCTGAGGCTCCAGGGGGCCCACCAGCCACTCCAAGATTGAGGCTGTGGTTCTGGTCTGAGGGCGGGCCCAGAGGGTGAGCTTTGGGGACAGATGGCAGCCCTGTGGGCAAGGGGAGTGCCAGGTCTGTAGTGGTGACATAGCCAGAGGCCAAAAAGCCATCCTCGGGGCCCCCAGAGCCAGCGGGCAGAGCTGTGAGCACCCCGTCCTTTGGGCTGTGGCTGTTCTCTGGGCCTTGACCGCCTGCCATCAGCCTGGGTACAGAGGGGGCCAGGCCTGCCCCTGACTCCAGGGAGGGGTTCCCCTCAGCCCCCGGGCCAGGGTTCCTCTCTGCATCCTTGGCCTGGTGCTGTCCCATCACCTGGGCCAACGGGACCAGCTGTACCTGCCCTCCCGCCGGCAGACACAGGTACTCCAGGGACCCCGAAGGCTGCGGCTTCTGGCTCCCGCCTGCCTGGGGGGGCGCCGGGGGGCCCACCAAGTCAGGCAGGGAGTGGCTGCGAGGCAGCCCCAGGTAGGGGCCGTTGAAGTCGAAGCCGGAAGCCTGGCTCTCGGGCCTGCCTGTGGCGGCGGCTGACCGGCCTGGCTGGGGCCCCGGAGCCTGCCCCGAGTACACGTCCGAGGTGGCCGGAGTTGTGTCAGGCTCACATGGCAACTCACAGACGTCCTTTGGGTCCTCTGTGGTGAGAGGGGACACCTCGCTGTGCCTGTAGTTGACAGGGAACATCCTGCAGGGAGGACGGATGAAGAGACATTGGGGCCACTTATCATTTGAGGTTTTCTGCCAGGTGTGGCTCCCCTCACCCCCTGCTCCCCAACATCCACCCAGGGCTGAGGCCAGGTTGATGCCCAGCCCGCGCATGCCCAGTCATGCCCTGGTCCCATCATCCCCTTCCCCCATGCCAGCAGCACCCCAGGGTGGAGTGTCCCTGGCAGCAGGGCAGGGAGAGGGCACCTGCTCCAGCCTCCTGCCTCTGGCCACGTCCGAGGTATGGAATCAGGAAGTTCCTCCTGACATTCAGCTGGTATACCTCTTGATTGATTGATTGATTGATTGATGATTTTATTTATTTATCCATGAGAGACAGAGAGAGAGGCAGACACAGGCAGAGGGAGAAGCAGGTTCCCCACCAAGCGGGGATCCCGATGTGGGACTTGATCCCAGGACCCCGGAATCATGCCCTGAGCCATAGGCAGATGCTCAACCGCTGAGCCACCCAGGTGTCCTGCCTCTTGCTTTAGAACAGGCGACCTCCCGGGATCTCTCCATCCTGAGCCACGGGCCACAGGCCACCTCCTCAGCCTCCAGCGCGCACGATGGGGCCACCCTCCCACCTCCCAGGGATGCGGTGCCCAGACACTCACCCGTCCAGCTCAGGGAAGTGGCTGCCCTGCAGCCCCTTGTGCGGGGGGCTCCTGCTGGCGAGTGCCAACATGGTGCCTGGGAGCCAGAGCCCAGCACTCCCGTTCTGGGAAGAGAAGGGACATTTGTGCCGTGAGTGTGTGGGTCCTCGAGGAGCTGAAGTGGGGGGAGGCTCCCAGGGGGTACCGCGAGCCCCCAGACACGGAAGGAGTCTTGGCGGGGCCAGCCCCAGCCCCAGCCTCCTGGCACCAGGAAGGAGAGGCCCAGGGAGGGGCTGGTGGCCGTGGGCCCTTGAGCCCCTGAGCATGAGGACCCTCTTCTGGCAAGTCCACAAATCTGGGGTGTCACTGCCTCCACACCCCCAGTAGCCAGAGACCCCTCCAGGGGCAAGCTGGCCCTGCCTGACTGAAAGGTCCTTGGGACCCACGTGCCGACACCCGCCTCATGACCCCCTCGTGTGCCCAGCCTCGCTGCCCACCCCCATCAGTCCCCTTCACAAAGGGGTCCTGCGTCCACCCTCCACAGGCCAACCCACCCGGCACTACCCTGGATCCTCCAAAGCTCAGCCCCACTGTCCTGTCTTGCACCCCAGAAGCCATTCTGCCTCGTGTCAGCCCACTGGCCCTGCAGGACTGAGCCTCTCCCCGCCCCCCCTCCCCCGGACCTTGCACCCCGTTCTACCCCTGCTCCGCTGGAGCCCTGCAGGCAGGGCCAGCCCTGTGTGGCTGCAGGTGCCCAGACGATGGCACAGCCGGATGTGCTGGTGCTGGCCTGCCTCTCAGAGCTTCCAGCCACCTTCCCGGGCCCCCTTCACCTCACACTCAAAGCCACAGGCCGGGGGAGGACGTAGGGACAGGGACACGGGTGCAGGAGTGAGGACCCCCTCCCACCCCAGCCGCCTTCACAGCCAGATCCTACCTGGAACAGGTGGCTCTTGCTGGGGTTGGGGATTTTCTCCTCCCACTTCCGGTTCAGCCTAGAAAGACACCCGGGAGGTGACAGCTGCCAGGGACCCCCAGGGAAGCTGCCCCACACTCATGTTCACAGAGGAAACGGAGGCCCAGGGAGAAGACGAGATTTGTCTCCACAGGGAAGGGGTGGCGGAGCAGGGACTAGAGGGAGCCAGCTGGTGGGGTCCCTGGCAGCCCCTGGGGCCCTGGGTGCCCCCGCCCCGCACAGGGTCCCCTTACCTGTACCCGTACATGCCGCAGAAGCGCAGGGCAGGGAACAAGGCCAGAGTGGCGATGACCAGGATGAGCACCAGGACCCACATGGGTAGTACTTCGGGAGGCCAGGAAGGAGAACAAGAGCATTAGCCTCTGCGGGGGACAGAGCTGGAGGCTTGGGGGTGGGAGGAGGCGAGGCCAGGGCGGTGCCCCCCCACCCTGCTCTACACAGCAGCCGTGCCTGGGGGTGCAGAGTGGGAGGGAAGACCAGACACACAAAGAACAGGGAACTGGTCCGCCCCTCAAACACAATGCTCAAGGGCTGGGAAGTACGTGGAAATGCTGGAGTGCCGGGGAGCGGAGCCAACGGCCAAGCAAGAATTCTTGAGATGTCTTGAGATGTCTTCCATGCAAAAAAGTGTTTTTATTATAGCAGGGGGACTGGACCGAGGCCAGAAAGGGCCGCCCAGGGATTGTGAGCCGAGACTGGAGCTGGGGGAGGTAAAGGCTGCAGGTTTAGGGACTTGTCATTTTATCTACATTTCTTTTGCCTTTGTTCCTCCACCAGGAAGGAGGTTAGATTCTTTCCAGTAGCAGGAGGTGTTATGGGGATGGCAGGGGGCGGGGTAAGGACTGGAGCCCGTGGCAATCATGGGGGACTTCCTGTAGGAGGCAGCACATAAGCCAAAGCATCGGGAAACAGGGAGGTTTGGAGAAGTGGAGATGGGAAAAACCGTGCTGGTGGAGGAACAGAAGGTAAAGGCCCATTGGGAGCCCCAAACTTCAAGGCCCTCACAGGCTGGGCCCCTCCAGGATTCCCTTGATCTCTTCCCTTAGGCTTGGTGTCCAGCCCCCTTTTCCACTTGATGGTAGCCCTCTTCCTGGGACTCCTCCCCTGAAGGCTGCTGACACCTCCTCCATCCTCTCTCTGCCACTACCTCCTGGACCTAGTCTCGTACTTGTCTCTCGGCAGCTGCTGGCGAACAGTGAGGGACCATGAAGCAGCGTGCAAGGAAATGGGGGAGATTCAGAAATCAGGGGGGCCTGGAGGGCTTAGTCGCTTAAGCGTCTGACTCTTGATCTTGACTCTGGTCTTGATCTCACAATTGTGAGAGTGTGGAGCCTACTTTATCTTTTTTTTTTTTTAAGATTTTATTTATTTATTCATGAGAGGCAGAGAGAGAGAGGGAGAGAGGCAGAGACACAGGCAGAGGGAGAAGCAGGCTCCATGCAGGGAGCCTGACGTGGGACTCGATCCCAGGATCACGCCCTGGGCCAAAGGCAGGCACTAAACTGCCGCGCCACCCAGGGATCCCCTGGAGCCGACTTAAAAAAAAAAAAAAAGGGAAGAGAAAGAAAAAGAAAAAGAAAGAAGAATCAGAAAGAAATGAGACCAAACCCTTCCAGTCTCAGGCCTCAGTCCATAGCTCCTGATGTTTACTGCCACAGTCATTGTAACTGGAAATTCAGGCTGAGGGAGGTCACTAGATGAGGGCTGCCACAAAGGCTAGTGAAGCCATGGGCCATATTAATAGAGGACTAAGGTCCAGTCTGAGGGAGGAGTGACAGTGAGGACTGCTTTTTACTGCTTTCAAGACCTCACCTGCAGTCAGTGTTGCATACCAGGTGTCACTTTGCAGCAACTAGTGACACACTGAAGAAAGGATACTTGGGTGGGGTGGAGTCACGTCACCCTTGTCGTCTGCCCAGAAGGGCTGCACCAAGAATAGAGGGTAGAGGCTGGAAGACATACCCCAGTCGGTGTCCCAGAAGTGCTCCTCACTCCACTCGCTCCAGACCCCGTCGTAGCCCCTGGTGGGCTTGACCCTCACTCTCGCCTGGTACCTGGTGGAGGGCTCCAGTGGTGGCAGCGACATGCTGTGGGCGTTCTCAAGCTTCTCCATCACGCTCTTCTGCGGGCACAGGTGGGAGAGCAGGTGTGCTGAGGCTGAGGCAGGGGGGTCCAGACCCAAACCTCTCCCGGCCCGCCCCCAGCCTCCCGGCTCCTCGGGGACACCTAGACCCCAATATGGCCTTCCCAGGAATGCTGTGCAGCATGACCGGGCTCCAAGGGCCTGCTCCTAGCTCCCCCACCGGCCACGTGCCTCCTGGCTTCCGTCTGAGGGGCTGGGGCTTGCTCTCAGGTTTCTGACTTGGGTGGGAGGGAGGAGCCCCAGGTTCTGCCTGGAGGTGGGGGCCAGAGACCGAACCCCAGGCTGGGGCCCTGTCTGCTTTATCAGCTCTGCTCTGAGCGGCTGCAGAGTCACATGCCAGATAAGACTCCTCTGAAGAAGAGGAGCCCGGGGCCTTTGCAACACCCTTCGTCCAGCTGCCCCTCTGCCCTCCGAGCCCTGACGTCTACATGGTTCACAGTTCAGGGTCCCGTAGTTAATGTTGGCCGTGTCACATCACCTCTATGAGCCGTAGCAGCTTCTCCAAGGGAGGGGACAGTGACCAGCCGACCACACAGGGTCATGGCCACTAAGCCTCGGGGGTTTCCTCTGACTGGTCACCTGCTGGGAGCCAGGCACCTGGCAGCTCGGGGCTCTCCTGCGTGTTTCCCCACCCCACCCCAGTCAGGCCCCTTCCCAGGCATAGGTCCTCACCTCCCATGAGACTGTATCTTTCTTGTACTGGACCTGGAAGGTGTGACCTATGTGCTTATAAAACATCTCCTTTGCCATCCAGTGCAGGGTGTAGCCGTCTCTGTTCTTGGTCACATTGAGTGTCGGGCGAGCCATCTGGACTGGAGGGAGGGAAACCTTTAGGGAACGATGTTCTTAACATTCCTCCAATGGGACATTCTTTGCGTTCCATGTTCTTCATGGGTGCTTTCTCGACCCGGGCCCAGCCCATCTCAGGGTCCTTGCACCACCCCCCTTCCCCATACCATCCACTTGGACCTGAGCAGCCCCTTTCTGGGGAGATGCTGAGATACACTTGTTTTGCAGTGAGGTGACCCAAAGTGTGGGTTACTCCTAGCACTTGAGTAAAAATGAAAGCATTAATAATTGGTCCTATTCCAGAGGATTCACTGTGTCATGGATGCTGTCATACATGCTCGATCTGCATGAGTTCCTGCCCTTGATTCCAACAGCAACCCCTACGAGGTAGGTACTACTCACTGGTCACGTTTCACAGACGGAGAAACTGAGCCCCTGAATGATTAAGTAACTTGCCAAGGACAAGTGGGAGAGAAAAAGATGACAACCCGGCAGATCCCCAGAGTGACTGGTGCATTCCAACTCGGGTGACCGAGACAGACTGACTGTGGCTCCTGCACACGCTGGAGACTGAGTAGAAGAGCCTGAGTCCCTGAGAAGCCACGCAGGAGGCTCCTCTGCATGGGGTCCTCGCTGTGTTAAAAGAATTGGAGGTATGAACCTGCAAGGAACTACAATTTCTTTGCACACATTCTTGCCCTTGATTTAAGAAGTCAGTCCTAGATCAGTTATTTTGAAGACTGCAAATATCCATCGGCAGAGGACTTTGGGAACCCAGGAGAGAAGAATCCAATCAGGGAAGGAAAGGAAAAGTTTGGTGAGGGGGCCCAGGGGGCATGGTCGGCAGGGGGGCTGCAGAGCTGGACAGAAAAGCAGAGATAAGCCAAGGGGAGGGGTGCAGGTGGCAGCAGGGACGGGGGGAGGAGGTCTTAAAGATGTGTGTCTGGGGATTATCAGTTGACTCTTCCTTCATATTATTTGCCTTTGTCATTGTTGTATTGTTGCTTTTCGAGAACTTCAAGAAGAGATTAGAATGACTTTTGCTCTTTTTGCTCACTGGGCTGCATTTGGTTGAAAGCGACAAACATGAAGAGCCAGTCATAAGGGGTCCTGAGTCTATGTGGGTGACACACGCAATGGGTTCACCCGCGCCAAAGGCTGGGGGGACAAACTCACTGTTTTCCGAGCTCTTGATGAACTTCTCTTCCACCTTGGGCCGCACAGAGACGGTGTACTGGCTGTGGTTCCTGGGGTTGGGCACGGGAATCTGGCATCGGTGCAGGACAAAGAGGCTGGGGAGCTCCTCCTTCAGCACTGGGGAGCACTCTTCCTCCCTGCGGATCACGATCACGGCAGAGGTGAGGGTGAGGGAGGCACGGGAGAGATGTGACCTCCAGCAGTGGCTTCCTCTGAGGCCCCCCAGAGTCAGGGGGAGGCCTGGAGAGGGCAGGGTGGCAAGGAGGGGAGCGGAGGGGACGGGGGCACTCACCCTGCACTGGGGCTGGGCTTGTAGAAGAGGGTGAAGGAGACTGAGCTGGTCACCTCAGACCACACTTCCCAGGAGCAGCTGAGCACGGCGGCCCCGTCGAAGAAGCACTGAACGTTCTGGGGCTGGGCCTTGTCGCCTGGGAGGGGAGACAGCCCCTCATTCATCCCCTCCTTCATTCATCCCTTCGCTCTTGGGGGGCCTACAAGCCTCATCTCAGAGCCATCATGGGCTTTAGCACCACAAAAACTCGGGCTCACCCCTAGCCTTCTGTGTGGCCGCACAGGTCGGAGAGTGAGTTCTGTGATCCATCACCCCCCCTCGGCAAGATGGGTACAGCATCTAGTTTCAATGTTGGGGGCCTCGACCTGGTGATGTCAGTTTGTTCCCACAGAGTACAGCGCTCTGGAAAACACAGCCGCTCAGAACGCCGCTGTCATTATCACTGAAACTGTTCCTAGCCAGGAAGTGTGCAGAAGCTGGGGCCGTGCACCGAGTAAGGTGCCGTCGCCACCGCTGCTCCCCGGTCATGGCAAGGATGGAGTCGGCCCAGGGCAGCTTGGTGGCATCCTGCTGGATGGGCCCCTGGATGCTTTCTGTCCAGGAGCCGAACGGGCTGCCCCCCTCAGAAGGGCATCACTCCAGCTTTGCCTGTGTTACCTGTCTGTGAGTGCCAGCGGACCTCTGGGCTCCACTGGCTGGGCCGCCCCGAGAGCCCCGAGTTGGAGGCCAGATGGGTGCGCACTCGGGCCACATAGGTGCTGCTGGGAACGAGGTGCTCTGGCCCCAGGACAGCCCGGGAGGAGTTGAGGTGGAGGGTGGAGGCCTCCTGCGGGGAGACAGGGGTTGGTGGAGCAGGTGGTGGCGAGGTTGGGCTCCTTGGCTTGGGTCAGAGCTGGCCGCGGTCCCTACCTCCCAGGAGTCCTGAAGCCGCTTGTAGGCCACCTCAAACTCCAGGTTGGACAGCCAGTGGCCCTGGGAATCTGGAAGGGCCACACTCCAGGTCAGCAGGAAGCGGTCCCCAGTAGTATCGATCAGGAGGTCCTTGGGTGCAGGAGCCTGTACTGGTGGAAGGGAGGGCAAGGGCCCATAAGGGGCTGGATGACTGTAGGGCGGCCTTTTATTTATTTATTTTTATTTTTATTTTTTTAAGATTTCATTTATCTATTCATGAGAGACACAGAGAAAGGCAGAGACACAGGCAGAGGGAGAAGCAGGCTCCCCCTACGGGGAGCCCGATGCGGGACTAGATCCCAGGACCCCAGGATCAAGCCCTGAGGTGAGGTGAAGGCAGATGCTCAACCACTGAGCCACCCAGGTGCCCTAGGGCGGCATTTTTATGTGTGTGTGCAGACAGGCTCCAGGCCCAGCGCTGCCCCTACCAGCTGAGCCGTGGACAAGTCCTCTTTTTTCTGTGGACCTTGGGCCCCTTACCTGCAAAATTGTGGGGTTCACTGTGAATGTGAATGAAAGTCACGAATATATCACACAAACTCCATGGAAGTGCTGGCAAATAAGCTCCCCATGGAGCCCCCTGCCCCTACCTGCCCTCACCTGCCCCCACCTGCCCCCTCCTGTGCTCACCTGCCCTGTCACCTGCCCCTCCTGCCCCCACCTGCCCTCACCTGCCCCCACCTGCCCCCTCCTGCCCCCTTTTGCCCTCACCTGCCCTCGCCTGCCCCCACCTGCCCCCTCCTGCCCCGTCATCTGCCCCCACTTGCCCCCTCCTGCCCCCTTCTGCCCTCACCTGCCCCTACCTGCCCCCACCTGCCCCCTCCTGCCCCCACCTGCCCCCATCTGCCCTCACCTGCCCCTACCTGCCCCCGCCTGTCCTCACCTGTCCCCTCCTGCCCCGCCTGCCCCCTCCTGCCCCCTTCTGCCCTCACCTGCCCCCACCTGCCCTGTCACCTGCCCCGTCACCTGCCCCCTCCTGCCCCCTCCTGCCCTCACCTGCCCCCACCTGCCCCCTCCTGTCCCCAAGGCTCACCGTGAGGCCCGTGTGGTCCCCCCTCCCAGCAGAGAGTGCTGTGGCCCACGTAACTGGCCCTCACCCTGTCCACTCTCCCCTACCACCTGCCCGGGGTCCTGCTCGTCTCAGAGCCCAGCATAAATGTCTCCTCCTCCAGTACCTTCTGGGACCCCCTCCCCTGGGCAGGATCCCTCACTCCTTTCCCGTCCTGTCCCGCTGCACGGTCCTTACAACCCTGGCGCACTCACGTGTTTCTGTTTCTGCCCCTGCAAGTAGTCAGGAGCTCGTGGGTGCCAGGGTGTGGGTCTTGGTAGCCCTTTCCTATCCCCATGGCCTGAGACGAGTGGTTCAGCAGTTTGGGGGACAAAGTGAGTGAATGATCAATGACTACATGAACATGTGGGCAACCTGCAGAGACTTTCCAAGAAACCCTTCGGTCAACGAACAGCACGCTTCTCTCTGCTGGGCCAGCATGCCACTCATCCATGAATGGCATGGCTCCTGCCTTCCTGAAGCTTCTGTGTCTGAATGCTGAGGGGTGACTTTCAAACACAAAAAATTCAATGAGTCCAAACAAGATGTAAGTGCTCCACGCTGGACTCAGAGCACGGCATGTCAGAGCTGGAGCCTCTGGAGAGCCGTAAGCCAGGAATGGCAGACTCAGGGCACCCCCTCTTCTATCTCCCTGCCCCTGCAGCCTCAGCAGCCTCCCTCATCAGTCCCTGCACGCCCAGCCCCCCGAGCCTGGCAGGGAGGGGGACTCCCTCTCAGCACGGGCCTCTGGATGCTGCTACCCAAAACTGAACTGACCGGGAACCCAAGCAAAAACCTATTCATCCAACCTGAGAGATTTCAGCCCCTAGCTCATTTCACAGGTGGAGACCCTGAGAGGGGAAGCAAAATGTCCCCTATGTCCCCGTTTGGAGGCCTCCAAGCAGGTCAGATGCACACCTGTGCTCCGCCCGGCACCGGCCAGCCTCCCTGATTCATTGCCAAGATGGTTGGGGCTGGAACTGTCCTCCCTGCTGGACATACGCTCCAGGAGGCAAACACCACACTCCACTCCCTCCCTCACTTTTCTTTTTTCTTTTTAAAAATATTTTATGTATTTATGTGAGAGAGAGAGAGCGCGCACAAGCAAGGGAAGTTGCAGAAGAAGAGGGAGAAGCAGACGCCTGGCTGAGCAGGGAGCCCGATGCGGGACTCGATCCCAGGACCCTGGGATCATGACCTGAACTGAAGGCAGATGCCTAACCGACTGAGCCACCCAGGTGCCTCCCTCCCCCATTTCTAAGTTGTTTCCATCTCCACCATGACGCCTGCCCTGTGATCAGGCCACCAGCTTCGCGGGGACAGGGATGCTGACTGGCTCATGCACCGCTTTGCTGGCGCAGGTGGGCGCTCAACCAGAGAAGAGGTCAACGGACGAAGTGTGTGTACACCGTCGCTGTGGTCTGGATGCCCCCCTGCTCCCTTCCCCTGACCATATTCCAGTGGAATCCTCATCATTTTTCCCTGGGATGAGTGCCGTAGGCTGCGTTCTGGGCCCGGCCTCCTGCCGCAGCCTGTCCCCTGCCGTCCAGCCTGTGCGTCGCCCGCGCAGCATCCTCACATGCGATCGCGGCATGCCCCTTCGACGGCGCTGCTCCGCGTACATGTTGGCTTCCACACCCCTTCGCGAGGCACAGAGGTGTCTCCAGGTTGCGCTCCTGCCTGTGCTCCCCCTCTCCTTCCTCCCACTGCCCAGCCCTTCTGAAGTGGATGCTCCTGGGATACAACGGTGGATGGTTTTCCCAACCTGCCTTGCCCTCCGTCTCCCAGCCTCTGCGTGTGCTGTTTTCTCTACCAGGGATGTTCCTCTTCCTCTGTCCTCCCACCCACTCTCTTCAGCTCTCCTTGCAAAGCCCCTTCCTCTGGGAAGCCTGTCCTGTCCCCTAGGCTCCTCGCCCACTGCCCGTCAGCAGGTGGCACATGGCATCCACCTGTGGCTCACCCTCTGCTCTTTCCTGCCCCTCCGTGTGCTCTGAGCCCTTCCGGGCTGGGACTCTTTCTCATCCATCAAACGCGCTTTGAGACACTGTTTGACATGAATTCACCGTGGCCTCATCCATCCCCTCCTCCAGGCAACAGCTTTGTGCTGCTGTGTTGAAAACAGGCAGGAAGCAAAGGCCAGAACCCCCTCTCCATCCAATGCCTGCGGGTACAGTGGGGCTGCCCAGTGTTTGGGACCCAGGAGACTAAGTCAGACACATGCATCTGAGTGGCCTTGGGCAAGTTCCTGCTCTCTCAGCTCCATTTCATTTTCAGTGAAATGGGGTAAAAAAAAAAAAAAAAAAAAAAAGTAGTGCGTGACACTGCATTATTGTAATGATTAAATAAGACTGGGCAGGGTTTCCTAAAAGCCAGGCATCTATAGGATTCTTACCACGTGAATTTCAACTTTTAAAGATGTTCCCTCGAACATCTCTATTTCAGGTTCATTCTGAGCACAGATATAATTGAATTACGGAGATTGAAGTGCTGGTTATATTTCTGTGTAATATACAGTCAAATGAAGCCTAACTATTTACATAAAATGATCATTGGCACTGACCCAAGACCACTGATTTTTGGGACTGCTGTGGACACACTCGCTGGGGGCCTCCCAGGGAGGGCAGTAAGGTGACGACCCACATCTCTAACGTGCAGGAAGCAATCAGCAGACCTGACCTGTCACTGTCACTACTGCTGAGGGGTGGAACTTTGGAGAAGTTATAGAACTTCATCTAAAAATGGGTTATTACAGGGGACGCCTGGGTGGCTCAGTGGTGGAGCATCTGCCTTCGGCCCAGTTCGTGATCCCGGGGTCCCGGGGTTGAGTCCCACGTCAGGCTCCCTGCATGGAGCCTGCTTCTCCCTCTGCCTGTGTCTCTGCCTCTCTCTCTCTCTCTCTCTCTGTGTGTCTCTCATGAATAAGTAAATAAAAATCTTTAAAAAATAAATAAAAATGGGTTATTGCAGACACTGGATGAGACTAGATTGGTGATGAGTGCTTTCAAGCTGTAAGGTTTCTACCTGAATAGGAAGGATGGTTCTAGAAGGAAAGGCTTTATTGCTCTGGGTGTTGGAGCGGCCAGGGCCAGGGGAGGTGCCTCACATTGGGGCTCCTCACATTGTCTCTCCAATGCCTCTGTCATAGGAAGACCATACCGTCTTCTCTTAAGAGACTAAACCCACTGCCAAGCCAGCATCTCCGCCTCTCGAGGACTCACACTTTGGCCCTTCTGTAGTCTGGCCACCCATGGAAGGGCCACCCCCATCGGGGACCCCAGGCCTTACCATGCTGGGTCAGAGTAATGGTGAGCTGGGTCCCCAGAGGCCTGTCCGGTCGGAATGAGAAGTAGTCTTTGTCAGCAATAACAAAAATCTCGTAGGGAATGACACATCTTCTGGGCACACAGCCAGGACAAGGGTGGCTTAACAAGGCCATGTCGTTACTGAGGTCACAGGACACTGGCTTTGGAGGGTCCCTGCCAGGAGAGAACACAGTTAGCTCACAGTGAGGGAGAATCACTCATTCAACAAATGTCACTGAGTGGTCACTCTGTGCGGGGCTCTGTCCAGGGCCGGGGCACTGCCATCCTGGTGGAGGGGGACACATGTGAAACAACTGAATAAAATATGTCATGTGTCAAACAGAGCAAACTTTACATAGACAAATACAACAGGGAAGGCTGATAAGGAAGCCAGAAGGGCTGGGGTGGGGTTGCAATTTCAAATAGAGGAGACAGGGAAAAGGACTCATGGAAAAAGTGACTTTAGGGCAGAAACTCGAAGGAAGTGAGGGAGGGAGCCATGCAAATTCCGGAAAATGGGGAGTTCTGGTAACAGGAAGAGCAGGAGCAAAGGCCCTGGGGCAGGCACAGGCTTGGGGTGTTGTCTGATGAGGCTGTTTCCCAGTGTGCATGGAGTGGAGTCTGTGCAGGTGGGAGGCAGAGGAGACCAGTAGCTCAAGGCAACAGGTAGCAGCTTTTAAAAGGAATTTAAGGAATTTGGTTGTCTCGGCAAGTGGAGAAAATGTAGAGTTACGAGCAAGGGAGTGCCATATGGTGATGTATGCTTTGAAAGGGTTCCTCTGGCTGCTGGGCTGTGGATAGAATGAGTTGGGGGGAGGGTGGTAGTCTTGGAAACTGGGAGACCAGGTAGGAGGCTTCTGGAATATCCAAATGACAGGAAGTGGTTTACACCAGGGTGGTGATGTTAGCCCTGGCCAGATTCACATTTTGTTTAAAGATGAAATCGAAGCATTTGCTGATGGATTAGAGGCAGCGGTGGGGAAGGACAGGTGTAAAGCAAGTAAAAGAATATACCTCCCAGTCGTTGGATGGGAGCTTCTAGGAGCTCCCATTCAGAGCAGTGGGATGTGGGGATGAGCAGCGCGGTGTCTGGGGGCAGGAATTTGGTTTAGAACATGGGAGTGGAAGACCCCTTTCTCTAAGGACCTGTGGAGAGACAGGTGCACCCCGGGCCTGGAGCTGGGGGGAGGCGGGGCTGGCGAGCCTGAGAGTCACCAGGGTGCAGCCTCGGGCTAGGTGGGGTCTCTGCCACTGGATCAGAAGGTAAAAGAGCAGAGACCCAAGGATGAATGCCTCCCCCCACCTCAGTCCCTGCCCCGAGCATCTCACCCTCTCACACTTGGGGTTGGAGACAAAAGAAGGGAGGGAGCAAACAGGGAGAAGAGAAGGTGAGGGTGGGGAAGACACAAGGAGGGGGTGAGTGCGGAGGCTGGAGATGAAGGTGCTTCACGAGGATGCGGTGGTCGGTCCATGGCAGGTGCTGCCCACGGTCAAGGAGGGAAGGACATACACATGGTCAACAAGCACCTGAGAAAATGCTCCCCATCACTTGCCATCAGGGAAATACAAATCCAAACCACAATGAGATACCACCTCACCCCAGGGAGAATGGGGAAAATTAACAAGACAGGAAGCAACAAATGTTGGAGAGGATGCGGAGAACGGGGAACACTCCTGCACTGTCGGTGGGAATGTGACCTGGTGCAGCCACTCTGGAGAACTGTGTGGAGGTTCCTCAAAGAGTTAAAAATAGACCTGACCTATGACCCAGCAATTGCACTGCTGGGGCTTTACCCCAAAGATACAGATGCAGTGAAACGCCGGGACACCTGCACCCCGATGTTTATAGCAGCAATGTCCACAATAGCCAGACTGTGGAGGGAGCTTTGGTGTCCACGAAAGATGAGTGGGTAAAGAAGATGTGGTCTATGTATACAATGGAATATTACTCAGCCATCAGAAACAATGAACATTCACTATTTGCTTCAACGTGGATGGAACTGAGGGAAATTATGCTGAGGGAAATAAGTCAATTGGAGAAGGACAATCATATGGTCTCATTCATTCGGGGAATATAAAAAATAGTGAAAGGGATTAAAGGGGAAAGGAGAGAAAATGACTGGGAAATACCAGTGAGGGAGACAAAACAGGAGAGACTCCTAACTCTGGGAAACAAACAAGGGGTGGTGGAAGGGGAGGTGGGCGGGGGGTGGGGGTGACTGGGTGATGGGCATTGAGGGGGGCACTTGACGGGATGAGCACTGGGTGTTATACTATATGTTGGCAAATCAAACTCCAATAAAAAATATATACAAAACAAAACAAAAAAACAAAACAAAACAATAAAAAAGGAGGGAGGAAGCGGAGAGTGAACATTGGATTTAGCAGCAGGGAGGGCTTGGGTCTTGGGCAGGAGGAGGCCTGGTGGGGCCCACAGAAGCCCCGGGGTGGGGCAGGTTCAGAATACTGGAAAGACCCGAGATGCAGTGGGTCTAGACCACTCCTTGGAGGAGGGTCACCTTAGAGGGAGGCAGAGGACCGGGCCCACTGGAAGAGAAGGGGGTGAGGAGGCACCCCAGAGCTGCAGCCGTTGCTGGCGTGTGTAAGTGGGGGCCAGGGCATGTTTGCTCAGGGATTGGAATGAGCCCCTGTCGGTGGCACAGGGACAGCAGGGCCCGTGGTGGCAGCCAGAACGAGTGGGATCCCAGGGGGTAGCTGCAGACAGGTGTGGGATAGGAACTCGCTGCGGGGCGCACCGGGGAGGTGCCAGACGGGTAGGCAGGCGGTGTGAGCACAGAGCATGGAGGGAGCCGGAGCCTGTCTTCTGGGGGCGCGTATCTCAGTGCAGGAAGAGGCACGTCACAGCCGGCGGTGGGGGGAGGTGGGGGTGGCAGGGGAGTGTGGAGATGGAAGCTGGGGGCTTCCAGGAGCATGGAAGAGAGAGCTGAGGGTGCTGCTCTGGGCCGTGAGGAGCTGCTCCTCCCCAGGGCTGGCCTCCCGCGGGGTCCCCCTGCACCTGCAACACCAGCCATTTAATTAATTACTCCTATTCTGATGAGTTGGACTGTCACCAGACCCCAGGATGGTGTGAAGAATCTTCCCAAACGGCCATATACCCCGGAGACCCCATGAGGGAAGAAGAGAAAACCCACCCTCTGGAGGCAGCAGGGCCTGGGGGAGGCGTGGAGACCAGCCCTGCACCAGACACGGGGCACTGGTCCCCACTCAGCGCCCTGAGGCCAGGAGAGGGACCTCACCTCCATGGCCTTGGCTTGCACGTCTGGGAACCGGGCACCATACCCCTGCCCGCCCACCTCACAGGCAATTCTGTTCCACGGTGATGAAATACGATTATCGCCGGCCGGCCCTCCTGCCCACGGCCGGCATCACTCACTCATTCAGCCTCCGGTAGAGCGTCAGGTTGATGAGCTGCTGGGCCTCCCGAGTGCTAGCCCACCTGCAGGTGATGTGGCTCCTGTAGTCATTGTAGCAGCTCAGAGTCTGCAGTGGGGTGGTCACTGCCCAGGGAGAGGCAGAAAGGGGGTCACATCTCTCCCCTCCAGATGTCCCTTGTCACCACCCCTCCCGAGCCCTCTGGGGTGCCCAGGGCTGGGTAGCGGTTTCCCAGAAGCCTGAAGCAGCTCCTGAGGGCCCTGAGGGGGTCGGAGGCTCTGCGGGGTCCTGGCTGCGGACCCTCCTGAGTGCAGAGAAACACAAAGATCTAGTCGAGGCACAGCATGTTTTCTGAGCCCCTGCTGTGCCCTGCTCCCGGCACAGGGTCTCCCTCCAATCCCAGGAGGGACACATGCATCCAGTTCGGGCCCTATCCCGGAAGCCCTTGGGACCCTGGGAGGAGAGGCACAAGGCCACCCCTAAGGGGCAGCATGACCAAGTCCTGTGGGACATCCCTGCCACAGGCCTTATAATTGGGGAAGAGAATGTGGTTCTCAGGGTGATCAGAGAAGCCATGTTTTCTGGGAGCCCTTGGGGAGGGGGTTCTTGGGCCTGAGGAGCTGCAGTAGCATCCCAGCAGGGCCTCTGGGCAGGAGGAGAGTGTGGGGCCAAAGCAGGGAGAGATCACCAGTCTGAGGGCCCCGGGGACAAAGGCACCAAGGAGGGAACTGGTCAAGTCGCCAGAGGGGCAGAGTGTCTGAGGTGGGGTGGGGGCACAGATAGGGCTGGACCGGCCAGCCTGGAGGTGAGAGGCCACAAACGCGAGGAGAAGTGTGAGCAGAGAAGCCACACAAGCACAGGTGGACTTTCAGGAGGCTGGAGAAGAATGAGGATCCAGGAGGGGGAGTGAGGTGCCAGAGAGGATCAGGAAAGGAGAAAGTGAGGCAGGGAGGGAGAGGTCTAAGGGCTTCCTAGGGGACATGTGGACATGGACTTGCTTAAGAACACCCTGTGAGGAAGGGCTGAGAAGAGGGAGGAAGCCACGGGCTCACCTTGGGCCCCTGCCTTGCTGGGCCCCCAGAACAGAGTCAGCAAGATGACGGGGAGCAGCCGTTGGGTCAGGACCATCTCTGGGTCAGCTCTGGACCAGCAGGTGGCTGGCTCAGGGGTGTCCAGGGCTGAGCAGGGGCTGGGGTTTTCACTGGCCTGGAATCTTCTATTCTTCCCCGGCTGGAGGCCAGGCCAGACCCATGCCCCCGGCTCCTGTGAATCCTCTCTCCAGGACTCCCCCTGCAGAAGAGACACCAGCTAAGAGCTGCCCCCTCCCATCCTGTAGCCCCTGGACATGGCTCATGTTGCAGAGTGAAGCCAGGAGTGATGCATGGGCTCTAGGACCCCTGCCGCCTCGGCCTGGCACCCAGGATAGTCCCTTCCCCTCAGCTTCAGTGCCTAGGGTGAAACTGTGAGGAAGATGCATTTAATGGCTTCTGAAGAAGTGGGTACCCACAGGTTGTGCATCAGGAACTCCTGCGCAATCCCCTGGTGCTGGGAAAACCTGAGAGGCAGCCCTGGTATTTGATTTGTTCTGAGCTCTCTGCGGGCCCCTGACCTGATCTGCTTAGAGCAATCACAGAGTGTGAGACCCATAGTGTCCTCCCCTGGGTGTGATCACACACATCCTCACGCTGTGTGCACACACACTCAGGGCCGGGTGCTGTCCCGCCCTCACTCCATTTACTGTCATCCCTCCCACACCACCCTCAGAATGCCCGTTCCCTTTTCTCTGCAGAAGGCTGGGGATTTCCTCTTTTCATTTTGTCTAGCCCTGGGAAGTACCCAGGAGTATAGAACAGGGGACAGTGGTTCCTTTTCTCCCTGTAAGATTGTCTAAAACTTCAAGATGCACATATGTACACAAAGCAACAACTGTCTTACTTGGAAAAGCACAGCTCTGGACGCAGCCGACTTGACCTTCAGCACAGCCTCTGCCTCTCCCATGTGAGCACCCTGGGTTGACCCACCAATGCTCCCTGAACCTTGTTCTTTCCATCAGTAACATGAGCACAAATACGTATCTCATATGAGAAGAACCTAACTCGATGATGTTTATAGAGTGGTTAGTCCGATAAAAGCTTAGGAAAGGGGCACGTGGGGAGGGTAGCTCAATGGGATAAGCATCTAACTTCAGCTCAGGGCATGATCTCAGGGTCCTGGGATCCAGTCCCAAGTCGAGCCCCGAGTTGGCTTCAGTGGGCAGGTCTGCTTCTCTTTCTCCCTCTGCCCCTCTCCACTCCTTGTGCATGTTCTCTCTCTCTCAGATAAATAAATATGATCTCAAAAAAACCCACAAGGCTCAGGAAAGAGGAGTAGGTTTGTTTGGAGCTGGAGGAGGAGAGTATTTGTCCACTTGAGCTCCTACAGATCGGGGCAATGCCACCGGGTAGGGGTGTGAGTCCATGTGGCTGGCACAGCTTAGTCTGCCTACCTGGGACTAGCTAAAAATCCGGAGCTTCTATTTGGGTCTTACCACAAGTAGAAATACTGCATGTGTAAGGAGAGCGATTCATCCTAAAATAAGTTAGAGGTTTAATTCCAAACAAAATTTAACACAATGATTTTTTTTTCAGAAACTCAGGGAAAAAATATATGTGCAAACAGCTAATGAGATTTATCAAAAACAAGGAGGCTCCCCCTCAATAGCAAAATTTATTACGAAGATCTGGTAAGTAAAGCAACGTGTTGCACCCACACGATAGATCAATGGACATACTGACCAGGCAACTCTATTCTACCCAAGGGTGTATCACATAGTGGAGGTTTCATGAATCAATGAGAAGGAATGGAATATGAAAAGTGCTAAGACACTCAAACAACCAGATCCACCTAAATCTCTACTCCACACCATCCCCAAATACCAGATTAATGACAAATTTAAATATAAGAAGTTAAATCATATTAAACTTGCACACCATGTGGCAGATAGCCAGTGAGCTGTCCCCTTTCTCCTTGGTAAAAGAAGCTCAGGTTTCAGCTGGGCTTGGTGCTACACAGAATAAAAGATTACATTTCCTACACTCTTCTATTGCTAGGTGTGGTCCTGTCATTAACTGTTGTTTAAGGAGATGTGAGTGGAAATGTTGGGTGTGCCTTCCAGAAAAGGCTTCTTAAAGGGAGTTGGCTCAGGTCAGAAGGTCCATGTTGGCCCTCCTGCCTCTCCTGCTTCTTCCAGCCTACAACTTGAAAGTGATGGCTGGAGCTTCAGAAGCTGTTTTGGAATATAAGGTTACCTTGAGGATGGAGCCATATGCAATAGAAAGAGCGAAGCCTGGATCTTTCTTGTCTCTTTGGAGCAAACATACCAGGCTGAAAGTGCCTACCTCTGGACATCTTTTATGTGAGAAAAAAAAAAAAAAAAAAAAAAAGACTTCCACATTGTTGAACCACTGTTGTTTGGGGACCAAACAGATTTAACTGGAAATAGAAGGAAACTTCACAGGGCTTTAAGGAGATGACAGTCCACTAAGTGAAGGACAAACCTCATTTTTAATAGTGCCATACTCAGTCACATGCTGGTAAACTTTTGGTTATCCAAGAATAAAAGGGTAATCCTAGAAGCTTCCAGAAGGAAACAAACACTATTTTCAATGGAATAAGGATCAGTTGGCAAGATTTTCTTACAAGTGACCTGAACTCTAGAGAGTGATATCCTGAAAACACTGAGGGAAAATATATTTAAACCTAGAATCATTAAAGAGTCAAGGTTACATTGGCACTTGAGGGCAGAAAAACACAACATTTTGGAGATGTAAGGGCAAAGAAAGTTTTCAGATCGTTGCCAAGAAACGCAATTACTCTAGACTGTATTCAAGGAAAAAAAATTGTCCAAGAAAGGTGGTGTGTGATACTGGAATTAGTGATGAGAAAAGGAACCAATAAGATTTATATTAAGTAAAGAATTGTTACTTATAAAGTGGAAATTCCCAATCACTATATTCAAGTAAAACGTAGATGATCCTAATGAGAGTTGGCTGTGAGATTAGAGGTAGGAAGCAGAGAACTGAAAGGCTGTTGAGCTAAAGATCCATGTCTCATTTGGAGGAGCATATATATGTTAATTACACCCAAAAGCTGTAGGAAAATATACATTAAATGCATGTGTTAAAAATGTAAGGGTTAAAAACCTCAAAGAGTGAGAGATAAGCATGGGAGCAGAGGACTGATGGGGGAAAGACAGGAAAAGGAGGGAGAAGGAGAAAAGAGAAGAGAAAAAGCATACACCCTTTCACTCAAAAGAAATATGCACACCAAAATTCCCAAATTCATGAAATATTTAACAGTAGGAATAAAAACTGGAAATGAAAAAAAAAAACAGAATTCATTTCAGACAAAAAGAATGTCATAGGACAATCTGACAAAGACTTAAAAGAAGACTGCCTCAGGGCCACATAGGGATTATTCCAGAAACAGATGAAGAGCCATTAAGAAATCTCTTCATGATTAAAGGAAGCAGACCAACAGATTAAGAGGGTAAAAAAGATCAACTTCTCTTGACAGATGCGTCTCAGTATTTGATAATACAAACGCCATTCCCAATTAAATAAACCACCAGATGAACCTTGGCAAAGGAGGCATCGAAGGGAACATTGGCGTTTTGGGGGTAGCGACTGCAAAGCTGTAGTCATGTCAGAGTCAGAGAAAAGTGTTCGTATCCTTCCAGTTAGCGGCACAAGCAGGAAGGCTGCCCACTATTGCCATTTCCAGAGGTCAGGCCTCCCCCACATAATCTCTAAATTCAGTGCAATCTAAACCAGAATTCCAAAAAAGATTTTTAATCTTTGGCTTGACAAACTGATTCTAGATTTAACAAACCAAACATGAGAGATGGTTTCTATGAGCCAGTAAAATAATGAGAAATATAATCGTAGACAGATGGATTAGGAAACTGGGAAATAACCAAGCAGGAATTTGAGAAGTAAAAGCGGCATTTCTAATCACAGAGGAAATGATGAACTATGTACTCATAATTATGATGTTGAGATAATTAGCTGATCTTTTTTTCAAAATTAGATTATTTACGTATTATCCACCCCTCCAAATTCTAACACTCTTATATGAAACAAGTTATCTTAAACATGGTAAAGAAAAGAGCTAAGTGATACTCTGGAAACATATATTTAACCAATGTAAATACAGTGTTAATACACCTAATAAATGAGCCATTCCTACAGTAAATATGTAAAAGGCAAGGAACTCATAAGAAATGGACAAAACATCTCTATACCTATCATAAAAGGAACCCAGAAGGCCAGTGAACATATGGAAAATGCCTAAAGTCACCCATAATCAAGAAAAGGAAAAAAAATCCATGCAAGATTCAGATAATTTTCATCCATTGGACACAGTTTAAAGACTGATCATCTCCTTAAAGAAAAATTGGCCTTTTATCCAAGTCAGCTACTTTGAGGATGAACTGACAATATTTATTAAGTTTTTAAACACACAGTCTCTTGCTCAGTAATTCTGCTTCCAGGCATCCAGGCTGCAAAAGAAACACTTTTGCAGGTGTGGAAAAATTGGAAACAACCTAAATGTGGGATCAATATGGGATCGGGTAACTGTGGTGTACACCTACTAATAAATGCTATTTCTTAGGGTCAATAAATGAGTTAAATCTATATGTGTTAGTGTGCAACGTTGCCCAAAATGTAACATTGGGTGAGAAAAATAAGTCATAGAGCGATACGTATATTGTAATCCCATTTACGTACAGAGGAAGACTGCATTCCTTGCAGTGTGCTCAGAGAATGTTTTGGAGAGTAGGATGTGGGACCAGGGGGTAGAGACAGCTGGCATGTTGTCTTTTGTGTTACATAATTCTGGGTCATTCTGACTGTTGGATAAAGCAGATACCCATGTATTCACTTAGTATTAAACACCTCATTTAACAACTCATGAGCTATCCTATAGTATCGGTGGGTATGGCACAACACGAGAAAAACTGGCGAATGAGAAAAAGAGCAAGCAAAAGCTAACAGGAAAGGTTTCACTCCCTGTAAAACTATTTGAAAGCAGGAAAAATGAGAAGTAGAGAAAATCAGAACCCAGTGATACAAAATTACTACAGGGTCTTTGAAGCCTAACTACATACCATTGCAACTTGTCACCAGGGTGTCTGAGGAGGCCCCACAGGCTCAGACCCCGGTGTGGATCATGGGAACACCTGCACCCCCCCAAACGGCAAATGCAGGCACCTGTGCACACCCTGAGGCAGCTACCCGGAGACATCCCCCACCTCCCACCCCACACCTGGCCGGCTAGCACACCAAGGCCTAAATCCCACAAAGAAACAGAGGCTCAAGGTGGAGGATTCTATGGCAAAACAAAACAAAACAAAACTTTTTTCCAGGGGGAGAAATAGTCCCTGTGCAGGGGACCAGACCCTTTTTCGAAACTTCCAAAGTGAGCTTCCAAAGCCACACCAAGCTCTGTGTCGGCGCGTGACAAAGCTCCAGGTTACCCCCTCTGCCTCCCAGTCTCCCTGCACCCCTGTTTCCCCAAGGGCACCCACACCCTCAAGCGCACACATGCCGTCGCTCTCCCGCTGTCTCTTTCTAAACCAGTGTGTCAGGGACTGTCAGCACTCTTCCTGTCCGGGGACCAGGAGGCAGAAACCAGGGGCAGGGGAAGGATGTTCCCAACATCTTGGTGACACTTCGGTGGCCAAGACAAGACAGACTTAGGTGTCTGACTCCTGGACCTGACTCTCCACCTCCCCTGGCATCCTCCCTGCTGCCAGGACAGTTGGCCCCCAGCCCTAACAGCCCTTCACATGACACGCAAGCAAGGTGGGGGCGCTGGCTGTCCCCTCGCCCACTGGCTCCCAGCTTTCCCGAGAGGCCCAGCCCTAACCTCCCCAAGCCCCGGGGCACACCTGCCCACTCCACACCCCCAGGCTCTCCTTGTCCTGGCTTCCCAGCCCTGGGCTCCCTGCTCCCCAGCCCCACCCGGAGCCCACCCCTGAAAGCCATAAGGTACCTCTGGACCTCTTGCTGCTGGGACGCATCAGCCTTCTGCTGGATTGTCCAGGCGACAGGGAGCCTCTCACGCTTCCTATTTATGCTGACGTCGTTGTTAGGAAACAGAGAAGCAGAAAGAGGAAGCGACACCAGGCCAGGACGGTTTCTGTGACTCCTCACAAGATTGCCCAGCTTCTTAGAACTGTGGACACCAAGATACCCTTTTTTTTTTTTTCTCAGCCTTACTGACTTTGCAAATGTTGTTCCTTCTGCCAGAAGCACTGCTCCCTGTACACACACTCCTATGCATCCTCCGTCGGCTCAGTGCAAAGTTGCTTCATGCAGCTCTCCCTGCCGCCCCAAGGGGATGCAGGGGGAGTTGGTGGCAGTAGCCAGAGCAAGGGACAGTCCAGAGCCAGACAGCGCTGGGGGGCTCCCACCCCTACACCTGCTCAGAGTGTGACCTTGTGCAGATGGCTGGCGTGTGGCTCCGTGGGGTCTCAGGACCCCCACCTGTTACTTGTTACAAGCAGCTACAGTCACGGAAGGGCTGTTGAAAGAATCAAATGAGATTCTCAAATCAAATGCTGCATGAGATGCTCAGAGTCAGGCATACAATAGCCCCCAAGCATTAGCCCATGTGACTGTGATTGCCCTGATGTCCTTCTGTCTTGCACCCCCATCCTGTCCCAAAGTCCTCAACGCGCGTGGCTGTCTTTCCCCAACAGTCTTGTGTGTGGCTCACTTTTCTCTGCCCATCACCCAGCACACCCAGGCCTGGTACAGAGGGGGCTCTTAGCCACGGGTGTGGAATAAATGAGTGAATGACTCCTGAGCACTGCAGGGGTGGGGCTGAGGCAAAGTGAGTGAGACACATCCTTGGGCCAAAGACGTAAGGGGGCCCAAACACCCCAACGCTCAGTAATTAGGATAAATAATATTTTCGTGTGGTAGTGTAAACAATAACACAACAAAAAATTCGCAGCAAACAAAGTATGGAATGTTAAATAAAGACACACTCAGTAACAGCGCTACGTGAACCGTAGTGGGGTCTGGGGCAGAAGGAAAAAGCAGGGCCATTTCTCCCGAGCAGAGACATGTGGAGGAGGATTCCAGGGGAAGAGGGTACGGTGGCAGGGGCGGGGAAGAGGGGCTAGGGGCTGGGACCCTGTCACAAAGTCATTGGACTCCTGGCCTTCCTCCTGCCAGGAGTGGCTTGGAATGTCCCACGGGGGGCTGGAGGGTGAGGGGTGCATGGGGAGGGGTGGAAATGCCCATGCTGGAGGGTGGAGTGGCACCTGCAGGACCTGGGTCCTCCCAGTCTCTTGCTGGTGTGACATCTCCTGGTGGGGAGATGTCCCACAGGGATGTGTCCAGGGCTAGAGAGGAGGGAGGTGAAGTAATGACCCAGGCCTTTCTTCTCTGGGCCTGGTCACCCAGAGCCTAGCTGGGAGGAGAGCGGCCCTCCAGGGGGCCAGGGTGGGGCAGTGTCCCCCTGCCCTGTGGGAGCAATGGGGCCAGAGGAGGCCCACGTGGCTGCTGGGCTCTCCAGCCGTGGGGGTTTCTGCTTTCTGCTGCTGGGGAGCTTGGGAAGCTATGGCCTTGAGTGAAGGTGAGAACCCCCCCTTGCCCACCAAGAGAGGGCAGGAACCCACACTGGTGAGGAGTCCGGCTCCAGGTTGACAATCCGTGTGTGACTTCTAGGCCCCTTGGGCGTAGGCGATTGCAAAGCCTTCCCAGGCGGGCCTGTGGGGGAAGCTGCCCTCCCACACCAGATCCGGGGCGCCCTGTGCCTTCTCTGAGGGCACCTCTGAAGGAGGTGCGGCCCCTGGAGGGTCATGCTCTTTCACATATTTGCATCGGAGGCCTCTGGCCAAGGTCTTCTTCAGGAGGGGCACCTGGGAGACACTTTCCCCACTCCGACTCAGGACCCCGTTCTTTCCCCTTCAAACCCTCACCCTTGCCCTCACCCCCAAAACTCAGGCTCTGTAAAATGGCTGGAGCCTTCTGTTCTGGCTCCCTGAAAGGTAAGAGGATCCACACACCCTCTACTTCATTCTAGGGAAGCAGAGGAGAGGGGAGTCGGCGCTTTCTCTGGGGGTACAGCCTGGCTTATTCCATCCATGAAGGATTAGGCTTACCCTTACCTCTTTCCCTGGTGCTTGTGGCTGTAACGGCTACTCTGGCACCTGGGCTGAGCTCCTGATAGTGGATCACACCTCTTCCTCGGTAGGGCCAAGTGCCCCCAGCCTCAGGCTCCCTGTGTGGTGAGCACGGACAGGGCATGTGACCAGGGCTCAGCAGTGAGGTGGCCTGAATACAGAGCATCAGAATTTAACAGTCTTCAACTTTTGTTTATTTTTACTTATTTATTTTTAAAGGTTTTATTTATTTATTCATGAGAGAGAGAGAGGCAGAGACACAGGCAGAGGGAGAAGCAGGCTCCATGCAGGGACCCCGAGGCGGGACTCGATCCCAGGACCCCAGGATCACGCCCTGAGCCAAAGGCAGATGCTCAACCACTGAACCACCCAGGCATCCCTAAGTTTTCAACTTTTAAAAATAAAGTCGTCAATGATATAAAAACAAAGAAGCAACAATGAGCAATCAATAGAACAAGAAGAGCTCGGTCATGTTCTTGAGGGGGTGCCTCTGATGTGGCGGTGAGATCCCACAAGGGGAGGTGGGGCGCATGGTTACTCAGCAGGGTTCTGACCACAGGGGTGGACAATGTAGGGATCCTACCAAGTTCCCTGGAATCTTGCTTTTCTCATCTCTGGGATTCTTAGAAAACTGTCTTGCATGCCATGGAGGCTAGCTCATCTCCTCCTGGGACTTAGGAAGTTTTGCTTATATGATTTTTAAAAATTGTCTATTGTATTTGCATTTAACATAGTTCCCCCTCACCCTGCTTATACTCCCTCTATCTAAAAAAACAAAAACAAAAACAAAAAACCCCAAAACTTTAGGGGTGCCTGGGTGGCTCGGTCGATTAAGTGTCCTGACTCCTGATTTCACCACAGGTCATGATCTCAGGGTCGTGAGATTGAGCCCCACATCAAACTCTGTGCTGGGCGTAAAGCCTGCTTGAGATTCTGTCTCAAGACCTCTCCCCCCCCCACACAAATAATTTCAAGTTCTATACGCTAAAGAGCACCAGTCCTAAGTGTAGAGTGCAGTGCACATCTATAAATCTATACACTCACATAACCGCCACTAGATTAAACGTAGAACATTCCCAGGTGCCAGAAGGCCCCTTGGTGCCCCCTCCCCATCACCGCCTCTCAAAGGTCACCAACACTCTGATTTCTCTCACTGTAAATTTGTGGTGCCTATTTTTTTTATTTTTTACAATAGTAAACTGTATATAACACAAATTTTGTAATTTTTACTACTTTTAAGTGCACAGTTCAGCGGCATCAAGTTCATTCACGCTGTCGTGTGACCATTAACCACCAACCGCCTCCAGAAGCTGCTGATCCTCTCACACTGGAAGTCTGTCCCCGTGAAACCATAACTCCCCATTCCCCCGTCCTGCTCACCCTTGGTGACCATCATTCTACTTTCTGCCTTTACGACTGTGACTGTCCTGGGTGCTACACTAGGTACAGTTGTACAATATGTGTCCGGTCATGACTGGCTTATTTCACTTACTGTAATGTCTTCATGGTTCATTCACATTGTGGCATGAGTCAGAATTTCTTTCTTCTTTAGGCTGAATAATATTCCACGGTACAGCCAAACCACATTTTGTTTATCTATTCATGTGTTGATGGCCCTTTGGGTTGTTCAGGTATTGTGAACAATGCTGCTGTGAACTTGAGCTCCAGTCCCTGCTTTCAATTCTTTTGAGAATATACCCAGAAGTGGAACTGCTGATCATATGGTACCTTTTTTTTTTTTCAATAGCACTGAGATGAACATCTCAGTGTATCATCCCTAATGAATTTTTGGTGTCACTTTTTTTTTCTCAAAGATTTTCTTTATTTATTTGAGTGGGAGAGAGAGAGAGAGAGAGAGAGAGAGAGAGAACACACACATGAGGGAGGTGGAGGGACAGAGGGAGAAGCAGACTCCTCAATGAGCAGGGAGCCTGATGCAGGGCTCTACCCTAGGACCCTAAGACCATGACCCGAGCCCAAGTCAGACACAACCAACTAAGCCACCAAGGCATCCTCATATGGCACTTCTGTTGATTTCTATAAAAAAATTATTTATTTATTCATGAGAGACACACAGAGAGAGGCAGAGACACAGGCAGAGAGAGAAGGAGGCCCCCTCCCAGGACCCCGGGCAGATGCTCAACCACTGAGCCACCCAGGTGCCCCTGGTACTTCTGTTTAAATATGTAGAATTGTTGAATCATTAGATTGTACGCCTGAAGCTAATGTAACCCTATATGTTAATTATACTGGGATTAAAAAAATTAAGTAAAAAAAAATTAAGAAGTAAAGTAGGTCTCTCAATAAACATGAAACATTCTACATGAGGAACCACGTTGGCAGTTTAACTGGGCATGTTTTTACTTCCCTCGTGGCATTTCAAAACAAAAATGTGTCTTATACTTGGTGACATCTAGATTCTCTAGAACAAGGTACAATACTGACAAGGACATAACACGAATCATGACCACGGCCCGAGCATTTTCACCATGTGGCCGGACAGTGGGCCCCCTGCTTCACTCCCACAATTTCTTCCGTGCTTGACAACATCCTTCAAGTCGCCAGGATTATCTTCCTACTACAGATGAAATTGAAGCATCAAAAGTGAAGTAACCTGTCACAAGGGACATGGCCAGTCTACGGGAACATTGCATTATTGTTTTCTTTATACTTTAATTCCAAAACAATTTCAAAATACAGAAAGTTGTTAAGGGCAGCACAAAGAACCTCAATACACCCTTTTGTGAAAGCCCCATTCAAGCCTCACTGCCTTTTATAACGAAGGGTCCAACCCAGGGCCGCACACCGTGTGTAGACGTCACACCTCTCCAAATGCCTTCAGCCGGGACCAGTGGCCCCTCTTCCCTTGACCTCTGTGAAGTCTGCAGGCCAGCCGTTTTTGCAGAAATTCCCCCTGTTTAGGTTGGTCTGGTGTTTCCTTAGGTTTGGATTTTTGGTCAGGATAACACAGAAGTGATGCCTGAATTCCTCTCAGATGTCAAACTCATTTGTCCGGTTACTGGTGAGGCTCACGCTGCTCACGTGATTAAGATGGCACTGGCCAAGCTTCTCCATTGCAAAGTTAGCTCCTCACCCACCCTTGACACTAGTAAGTATTTTGTGGAGAGATGCCTTGAGACTGTGTGACACCCCCTCGTCAGCCTGCGTTGACCGGCTGATTTAATAAGCAACGATGCTCCTCGACGAAATTAAATAGTGTCCGAGTGGCTGGCCCACTCTGTGGAGTGATTGTATCATTCCTTTGACATTTTCCAGTTGGCATTCCACTGTAAGAAAGAGCTTTATTTTCTTCCCATGTTTTTATTCACTTGTTTAATCGGTGTAAACTTACGGATTCCTAGCTTATTATGGATACCATCAATCACGATGATTGATTATTTGTTTGGATGTTTTGATCACCCCAGGTTTGGCCAGTAAGAGCTCCTTCAAAGTGGCTCCTGTGTCCTTTTGATGTGTCCCTGTCATTCCTTAGGGCTTCCTGATTTTTGGGCACCGTAAGATTCTCCTGTCTTACCTTGAACTTCTCCTGTTCCAGCCTTAGGCTCAGGCATTTCTCCAAGGAATCCTACTTTCTCTTTTTTTGTTTGGTTTTATTAGTGGAGGATGGTATATAGGGCTCCCCGCGGCTGAGGCCCTCTTGGTGGACTGAGCCAGGGAATGATTGAATGCCTGAACCATGTATTTACGACTATAGTTATTTCTACGTGTATTATTTTGAAAATCCTAAATTCACACTGACACTCCGAGTCCCAATCCAATGACACAGAGTTCATTCTAGCTTTCTCTCACGTACGCTGGCACCTCTCCTCTTGCTGGCATGAGACTACACTCTGGTTGTCTCAGTATGCTTTTTTTGTTTTTGTTTTTGTTTTTTGTCTCGGTATGTTTACTTGGTTGCTCACCCACCTGCATGTAGCTGCCTTCCCTGCTGGGCTGCTACCCTGCTCTGACACCCAAACTGTTCTCCCTTCCTCCCAAAAGAGTTATGTTGATGTCCTCACCCCCCAGGACTTCAGAATGGGACTTTACTTGGAAATAGAGTCTTGACCAAGAGAGCAAAGTTAAAAGGAGGTCACGGGGGTTGGCCCTAATCCAATATGACTGGTGTCCTTATACAAGGGAAATCTGGATACAGAGACATGTGCAGAGGGAAGAAGATGGGTAGGCACACAGGGAGTGGTACAGGTACAAGCCAAGGAACACCAAGGATGGCCGGCCCACGCCAGAAGCTAGAAGGGACAAGCAATGATTCTCACCTAGTGCAGGCAGGTCAGGGAGAGCATGGCCCTGCTGACACCTTAATTTTGGACTTCTAGGCTCCCAAACCGTGAGGCAATGCAGCTCTATAGTTTTGAGCCACCAGGCTCTTGGTGCACCGGTACAGCAGCCGTAGGAAAGGGAGGCACCCTCTTTATAGGAATCCTGGCACCTTCCTGCCCTTATCAGTCTTCCCTAGTGACTAACTTAAAAGGAAGGAAGGGAGGAGAGGGAGTCTGGAATCAGATTTAGAATTATAGGCCCAACTATCTCCAAAGGCTGGGTTCTTAATTATTTCACTCTTTTCATATAATAATAGGAGATGCCAAAATAAGCCTATTAGCAAGTGGATCTAAATAAATTCTAGAGCAGGTGTTGGCATACAATGGCCTGCAGGCCAAATAAGGATTACAGCCTGTTTTTGTTCAGCACATGAGCTCAAACTGGTCTTAAATGCTCTAAATGGTTAGGAGAAAAAAAATCAAAAGAGGAATAATATTTTGTGATATATGGAAATTACTTGAAATTCAAATTTCAGAGTCCAGAAATAGTTTTACCAGAACACACGCTAATTCATTCATGCTTTGTCTCTGGCTGCACTACGTTTCTACACTGCCATGGTGGTTGGTAGTTGAAACAGAGACCTACAGCCTGCAAAGCTATATTTATCATCTGGTCCTTTATAGAAAAAATTTGCCGGCCCTTGCTCCATAGTAGATATTCAGAGTGCCTGATGAGAGTATGAGGAAAGAAGGTGACTTTTACCTAAGGAGGCAAGGCAAGGCTTCCAGGGCAGTGATGTTGGCTCTGGGTAGTGAAGAAGGATATAAAATTTTGACATTCAGCCATTTATTCAACCATGCAATAAGCACAGAGCACCTGCCATGCTCTGGGTAATGGAACACAAGGAGGAGTAAAACCCAGTGCCTGACCACATGAAATTCACAATCTAGGGAGGGTGGTATGCAAACCTAGAGCCCCACCACCACTTCTACTGCAGTAGAAGCATGTGGAGCAGAGAGTCATCTCTTGGGAGATCTGAGGAAGTTTTGAAGTAGAGGCCTTTCCAGAGCTGGACCTTGGAGTTTATGGACACACTTGCCAGACAGAGGGAAAGGTATCTCTGGGAAGCCTTCTTGGATCTGAGGGCTTTTGCACTAGAACTCATCATCCCTGGGATCTACTCACTGATCTGGCTAGCAAAGGATGGCATCAAGCAGCCAAGAGGGCTTCCATGTAGGATCAAGCCCACATCCCTACTTCTAGGCTCATGAATAGTGAGTGACCCTCCAAGGTCACAGCCAGTTAGTGACCAAATCAAGTCTAATGCTACTTCTATGACTCTGACTGCAGTAAAGGACTGCACGAACAAATGTGAAATCCTGAGTTTCTGATACCCTTTCCTGCCCCTGCATGCCTCAGTGCCTGAGATTTTGGGAGGAGAGATGATCAAGGAAAGTTCAACTGTGCCTCATCCCCATAGGAAGCTCAGAAAGAGAAGGAGGCTTAACCCTCCCAAATGTCTGCCTCTGGCTTCCCTCAATCCCCTGCAGAAGCTCTGACTTAGCACCTTCCACATTCTATTGTAGTTGTTCTTCTCTCTCCCCTTTTTCAGCCTGACAGCCAGTCAGGAGCAGGGACCATCCCATTTATTTCTTATCTCTGATGCTTAGGAGTTGTAGATGCTCAATTAACATCTGTAGAATGGACTGGAATGCCGTTGAATTGAATGGAGTGGACACAGTGCGATCGGATCCCATAGGAATAGTATAGGCACCAAAGATGATCTCAGTAGAACATAGGTGGCCTCCCTACCTCAACCTCAAAAGTCACAGACTCTTCCAATAGCCTCTTTTTTCAAAGTACTGAATTCCCTTTATGGGGCTTATCTGGTAATTTATCTATAATCATACTTAAAAAAATTATGGTATCTAAGTGGACTTCCTTCTTCTTTCTTGAGCAACTGCAACTACCCAAACCTCAATTCATTATCTCCCCAGCACAGCCATCCCGTCCTGAAGGACGTGCCATAAACAATGTATGTTCAGTACTACTGATCCTCTTACCTTCCCACCTGCTATTAGATCTGGATTTGAGTTAACTCTGCTCTAGTGAGAACTTGGGCTTCAGTGACTTTCAACCTGCTCCTTGTGCCACCCCCTCATCGTGCCTTATTGTGTCTCTAAGAGCTTCCCATCGACAGTCCTGCCTTGCACTACTCTCAGAGCTGGCCTTTTCTCATGGGGCTGCCGTGTCACACAACTTCAAGTGACACCATTCACATTGTGTTCTGTGGGGTTGTGAGTGGTGTCTCTTGAGCGCCTGAGCTGTGCAACACAGTGACCCTAATGACAGGGATCTGTCATTACTCTATTTAAAGACTGTCAGCCTGGGATGACCATTCCCCAGGACATTAGCTCCTACCCTACCAGAGTTGTTTAAGACTCTCATTGAACCTCCCCTCCCAGCCTTATGTGTTACCACTCACAACTTGCCTAAACAATACCATTCTGTTCAAATGTTCTTTGAAATGCATCATGTCCAAGACCTTGCGTCATTAATTTCCCTTCTCTCCCCTGTGTTTTCAAACTGGAGCATTTGCCCAAGCCCTACATATAATCAGGTTGCCGCCATCTTTAAAAACATAACCCTCCTTTGCTGGCATGGAGGTTCTCAATCCTAATCCTTCTCATTCATTCACTTATTCATTCAACCAATATTTTTTTTGAACACTTACTGGGT
The DNA here is from genome assembly GCF_011100685.1 of Canis lupus familiaris. Classification (NCBI taxonomy): domain Eukaryota; kingdom Metazoa; phylum Chordata; class Mammalia; order Carnivora; family Canidae; genus Canis; species Canis lupus. The sequence goes on from NC_049231.1 coordinate 28,576,696, forward strand.
GCCAACCCTTTGTTCTAGGCACTTAGGATTTATAGGTGAATGAAACAAACAAGAGTCTCTGCCTTTGGGACAGTTTCCCAAGGGAGATACAACAACTAACAAGGAGTATAATAAAGCAAAGGATAGAATGATATAGTATTTTGGAAAGAGGTGAGTGCTATGGAAGGAAGAAGTAGATCTTGGCAAGAGAATTGGGTGGGCATGGGGAGATCATTTTGCAGTATTAAATGGTGTGATCAGGGTACATCTCCTTGTGCAGGGGAAATACTCAGCATTTCTAAAATGTCTTGTCTATACTCCCTGTCATCATCACTTCTTACCTCCCACTTATTCCTCAGCCTGGAGAAATCTGCCCCTCAAACACTGCTTCTGACAAGGCCAACAAGGACCTCCATATTACCAGATCCGGGGTCACCTTCCAGCACTGTGGAAACAGAGGTTAATGCTATTGAACATCCCAGAGCTTGACACACATTTGTGCCTCGGCCTCTAGGACACTGCACTTTCTTGCATCCTTTTGTTGCTCCTTCATCATCTCTTCTTTCTCTTCCCATCCCTTAGATGATAGTGTTTCCAAGGCCCATCTATGCCCTTGGCTTATCTCAAGCTGTATTTCCCCTAGAAAGTTTCATCCACACACACACATGCTGTGAAACCCAAATCTGTTTCAGCTCTGACCTCTGGAGCAGCCTACAGGTTCCTTTTTGTTTATGAAAGGCGAGGCCCCTGCCTTCCTACCAGAAGTTTGCTCAGCATAACTAAATTTCAGGAGTCTGGAGGGTTCCCTGGCAGAGCAGGATGAAGGCAGTAGAGGGTTTGGGTTAGGGCCTGAAGTCTGGGGTAAGAGAAGGAACAGAAGGCTTGTGGTAGTGCATAGACCCTAGAAATATGGTCATAAGCCCAAGGAGATACAACACTAGTGAGAGCTCTCGGGGCTGGGAATGGCCATTTTTGACAGTCATGGCCTGTTCTGTGTGGACCCAACCCTGGAATCATGGCAAAGGCAAGATGCCTAGATGGCTTGAACCCTATAGCAGGGTGTTAGGAAATAGAATACCCTTCTCTGCCTGCCCTGGGATCCTGCCTTCCATGAGTTCCCTCAGGCAGCCATGTGGTAGAAGGAGCAGGTGTGATAGAACAGACACGGAACCACATGACATTATAAACACCGACATGACCAGTCACCGGAAGCACAACAAATCAGCTCAACCTCAGGTTTCTCTCAGGCACCAAGCTATAGTTAAATGTTTGTAGAAAACACCAACTGGTTTTTTGTTTTTGTTTTGCCAAATCATGTTGACTTTCTACATATCCTCCATACACAAGCCCATAACTAATAATCACCTAATTGACAAGAAAGCAAGGCACCAGCAGAGAGAGTAAGAAGAAACAACAAACAATAGACATAGACCCCTCAGAACCAAATATAATGGACTAGCCAGATTTTAGATATAAGATATATTCTTTTTTTTTAAGATTTTATTTATTTATTCATGACAGGCACACAGAGAGAGAGAGAGAGAGGCAGAGACACAGGCAGAGGGAGAAGCAGGCTCCATGCTGGGAGCCCGACATGGGACTTGATCCTGGATCACCAGGATCACACCCTGGGGTGAAGGCGGCGCTAAATCACTGAGTCATCTGGGCTGCCCTATAAGATATTCTTGTTCCCAGTCCCAAGAAGCAGAATTTGATTAGTCTAAGCTATTCGTGATAATTCTCCTCTTTCCAGTGATTGGCTTAGAAAGGGGCATGGGTCAGTCTGGCCAATGGGGCAGGAGGGTAAACCTTTCCTTGTGAGGAAAAATACCATTTCTGCTTCTGGAAATGCCCCCAGTCCTCTGCTGGTGACACCTGGAGCCAGTCCAGCTAATCACCCACGTTCTGAGTGGTTAGAGCAGAGGAGGGGAAGCACATAGGTTCATGATGAGGCTGAGACTGAGACCTGTTGAGATTCACACAGTGCTGTCTGACCTCCAGGCTCTGTATCTTATAGCTCAGCTACTTTCAGTGGTTTTTTGGTTACTTGCAGTTGACAGGGCCTCACTGCTGCACTCCTTTACATACTATATATTCTTTCCCCTTTGGGATGTCTTTGTTTTCTCCAAAGCCTTCCCAGATCTTCTCCCAGAGCGATGCTAACCAGGCCCTTGCTGCTCAAAGCGTGGTCCCCTTGACCAGCAGCAGCAGCATCACCTGACATCATGTCAGAAATGCAGAATCTTACTCCCATGGAGCAAAGTTTTTGTCTTATGACCACATTCAGCTTCAAGGGAAACTGGGAAATGCAGCCTCTATCGCTGTGACTATGTGCATTAGCTTCCTAGAGTTGTAGTAACCAATTACCACAAACATGGTGGCCTGGGATAGCAGAAATCTTTCCTATCACAGTATGTAAAGCCCAAAAGTCCAAAATTGCCACATCAGTAGGGCTGTGCTCTCTCTGGAGGCTCTATGGAGGATCCATCTTTGCCTCTTCAGCTTGTGGTGGCTCTAGGCGTTCCATGGCTTGTGGCTGGGTGATTCCAATATCTCCCTTGGCCTTCAGGTGATCTTCCCTCTTTCTCCCTGTGTCTATCCTCTGCCTTTTTTGTTATAAGGACACTTGTCATTAGATTCAGAACCTACTTGGATAATCCAGGGTGATCACATCTCGAGATTCTTAATTACATCTGCAAAGACTCTTTTTCCAAATAAGGTCACATTTACATGTTTTGGGGGTAAGGATGTAAACTTATCTTCTGAGGGGCCACCATTCAACCCACTATACTATGTATCTAACAAATTGTTTTATTAAGAATAAGGAAGTACAGACACTGGGGGATAATGATGGGTGTGCCCAGAGCCAGGCTTTACAGAACTGAGGAGGCCACTGGGGAGTTGCAGGTGGCTGAGAATCTGAAGCAGCTCTAGTTTCACTGTCATCCACTCAGCAGCAGCACCTGCTACCACTGTAACCACCCCCCATCTCTGTCCCTAATCCTACTGTCACTGCCCATGAGCACCTCCCACATGATTCCCTGAACCATCCATGGCTCCCTTTGGCTCTTCCATCTCAGAGTCTCTACCAGCTGCCTTCTCTCTTTGTCATAGGTTGGGTTCCCTGTCAGGGAGACTCCCAGATGGAGTTTGGTGTTTTACAGGATGCTTATTAAGATGTGCCTTTGGGATCAAAACCTGTAAGAAGGAAGGAGAGGAAGCAGGGCTGCCAGCAAAAGCTGAGCTGTGATGCACGTTCAACCACAGCCTCACCCATAAGTCTATATTTATTTTATTTTCCATGCAAAGTACGTGGCCAGTGCTCTGCCTAAAACTCTGTCCATTGGAAGATTTTTCCTTGCTATTGTTTTGTAAGACTACTCCTACGTGAGGCTGCAAACACTGTTCTCTTGCTGCTGGCACCCACACACGTATCCAGCTGACCCATATATGAATCAAGCTTAGTGTTTTCATCCTCTATTGGCTTGTCCTAAGGGACCTCCCACCCTATTCAGTCTGAGCATGAGCTAGGGGAGAAGCAACATGCTCATGCATCTTGCTTTTTTAATGCCCCTCAGTCCTGCTCATGCTTGATCTCTGGACCACTTCTGATGACATAATGCCTTAGGCCTGTCCCACTTTGTGACTTGGTGTGTTGGACAGAACCCAATTCATGAAGGCCAGTTATGGTCACACAGTCATGGGGTGTCCCATGATCAAGCAATGTCTCCACTAGAGACTCATAGCATGCAAGGGATTATTTTCCAAAAGGTATACAATTCTCCACTGCAGATACTATAACCTTGCCCCAGAACCCCAGGGTTTTTGCCGCACATACCTTTTCCCACCACTGATAGTCCCAGTAACATAGATTCTGCTGAATGGTTGCTGAAAGGGTTGCTGGTGGAGCCAACAGTACTCCCAGTCCTTCATTGACAGGGTATCTCAGTGAGAAATCGGTATCCACCATCAGTGTGGTAGACACTATCAGTTCTTCACTCTCTCACTATGCCTCCTTTGTTCAAATTCACTAAAGAGAAACAAACAGACTCAGTGAATCCAAGTATCACAGATAGAGAGCCAGCTGTGGCTTACGATGGCTTTTGGGGGTCAGATGCAGAGAAGACATACTGGCCCCCCTCATGGTCTTGTCCAGACAATGGAGACATCATCACCTACTTGCTATAGTGCTATTGGGAGAAGTCTGTGAAATTACCTATATAGCATGGCTAGCATATAGCAGGCAAGAAATTATTGTAAGCTTTCTTAATTTGTTCCTTCTCTTCGCCCTAAAAACAGGAACACTTAATTTCAACTCACTTCCTTCCTTTCAATGCAAGTTCAACTCAATAAAAACACACTGTGACAGCTGAGGTCTGTTGTCTACTCGACAGGTTTGTGTTAGCTGCCTCCCAGATCACTGCAATGATTCCTGCCTTCTGAATTCACATTTATGCAGTCCTATCCCACACTGCACCAGGGCTTGTCTGTCTGACTGATACAAGAGAGCAGGAGAAGGCATGTCATTTCTGATATTGTAATAGACACTGTGGTTCCCATTTTGGTTCACTCATTTTTTTTCTCTCTCTCTCTCTCCCTCCCTCTCTCTCTCTCTTTCTCTTTTGTTCTTACTTTCTCCATATTTCTCTCTTCACATCCCAAAACCCCATTCAGATAGCTCACTCTGGAGAAGCCAGCTGCCATGTCATGAACAGGCCTATAGAGAAACCCAAATGGTAAGAAACTGAGACATTTTCCCAGAAAACATATGAGTCAGCTTGTCAGTGGATCCTCCAGCCCCAGTCCAGCCTTCAAATGAGCGCAGCCCCAGCGAACAGCTTAACAGAAACCTCATAAGAAATCCTGTGCTAGAACCACATAACTAAGTTGCTCCCAAATGTCTGACCCACAGAAACTGTGAGATGATGTCTTTTGCTTTAAGTGACTAAGCACCAGGGTAATTCAATATATAATGATAGAAAATTTCTGTATGCTTTTCACCCTATTTCTTCTCTTCTAACAGAACCATTATTTTTTAGGTCTCTAGGAAGATGTCTTGTGCTTAGAGAAGGTGGTTCTTTATTGCAACCCATAAGAAGAACCATGATTTTAAAAATAAAAAGAATAAGAATGATTAATAAGGCAGTTTTGGAAGTCTTCTGCTTGGGAAGTGATTAACCTAAGGATGAATATCTGTCCTGTTTTGATCAAAACAAAAAGAGTGGTCTGCTGGAGAGAGCCTCCTCCTCACAAATAAAAAGACAGATTAGCAAGGAGGTAGTCTTTTGCCTTTCCCTTCTTCTGCCTCCTTCCATCCTTGAAATGGACTTGAAGCCTGGAGCATAGGTATCTTCCAACCAGAGAGCAACACGAATGAGGAAAAAGCCAAGAGAACCATTCACACACTGACCCTGATATTATCAAGCCCCCCCTCACTTCCAGATTTATTCTGGAAAATCAAACGAAGCCATTGCAGACTAACGCAACCACAACTGAGCAATGTACTAAACTCCTACAGATTTCTGACGACCATACAAGACACTGAGAACAGAGCACTGAAAAAAAAAAAAAGCCTTGATCCTGCCTTTATGAAGCCAAAAGTTTTGTTTAAGACAGTGACAACAAGCAAAAGTTTGATGAACATTTCAAAGCTCTGTAAAAAGAAAAGTAGAGCTTCTAAGGGAAATAGCAGAGTTGCCTAATCTCGCCTGGAGGTTTCGGAAAAGTGCCCCAACCAAATTTTATTCAAACACAGACTGGAAAGGTGGGCAGGAGTTGGTCCGGAGGGAGAAGTGTTGGATGAGAGTCTCTAAGGTGAGGCATTTGAGGAATGGGAAGAGCAGGGGGTGGGTGAAGGGCAGAGAGGGAGGAGGAAAGAGCAGGATGTTGGGAGATGGAGATATGGTGACAGCTCAGCTTCTGGGGGGCTTTGGGGCCACAGCAAGGATTTGGGACTTTATCCTGCAGGCACTAAGAAGCTATGAGAATTTCAAGCAGGGGAGTAATACGGTCAGATGTGTGTTTTGAACAGAAGGCTGCTGTGCTGAGAATAGACTGGGGACATGGATGCCACTGAGCAGTCAGTCACCAAGAGGAAGATGACATTGGTTGGATCTTCAGTGGTGACAGGGAGGAGAGAAGGGTGAGTAGATTCTGGACATGTTTAAAGGAAAGAATCACAGGGTCTGGTGATGGTACCCGCACAGGCCTGGGAGGGGTGGCCACCAGGTAAGTGGGTAGATGGAGGACAGTAGCAGGTCTGGAGGAGATGCCACCTCCGAGGGCAGCTGCTACTGGCCAGGGCTGAGCCCATGGAACATGCTCTTTCAGGATTTGTAGAAGGAATTGGTTTCCCTGGCAGGAGAAGCTGGTCAGACTCTCTCCGGGAGCTGGAGAATTTATGTTTTGAGACCTGATGATTCCAACTCCTCCTGCCCATGCCCCTCTGTGGAGCAACTCAATGGCTTTGCCCTGGACCACTAGCTCTCCCAACACCAGAAAGGCACCCAACACACAACTCACCAGCAGGGAATTCTGAGCCAAAAATCGGGAACTGCAGAGGAAACTCAAATCTCTGCCCTGAAACTACCTGCTGTTTTTCGAAGATGGGCCAAGGTGGTAAAGGAGATACCAGGAACTGAACTGTGTGGTTTGGAGTCATGAGGAAGATAAAGGCCTGTCAGCATTTCATCTGTGCAGAGACAGATAAAACAACTGCCCTCAAGTGAGAAGTTTATAGGAAAAATTCCTGCCCGACAAGCAGGAATTTACTTGTCCCTCTTCTGAGAGCTGTGCCTATTGCTTGAGGTTTCCCAATAGGAGAGTGCAAAGCTAAAGGACAGGACTTCAGGCAATTACTAATGGCAGGCAGTAGTAACTGGTTATAGTGGCAGAGAAAGCAGTTTTGTTCTGAGGGACAAGCTGTCAACAGGGATCTGGGCCCTATGCCTCAGGGCTTGGGTTTAGGTGTAGCAGGTACAAAGTTATGAGGCTAGTTGGGGAGGGACAGGACAGGCAGGCCTCCATCTTGAGCTTTAAAAACATTTTTAAAGACTTTATTTTATTTTTTAAAGATTTTATTTATTTTATTTTAGAAAGAGAGTGTGAGAGCAGTGGGGGGGAAGAGGGGAGGGAGAGAATCTTAAGCAGAGTCTGCACTGAGTGTGGAGCCCAACATGGGGCTCAATCTCATGACCCTGAGATCATGACCTGAGCTGAAACCAAGAGCTGGATGCTAAACTGACTGAGCCACCCAGGTGCCCCAAGACTATTTTTTAAGAGTAGTTTTAGATTCACAGAAAGATTGGGAAAGTACAAAGATTTCCCATTAACCCCATACATCACCCTCATCCTCTCTCTGCACTATCAACGCCCCCCCACCAGAGTGGTACATTTGTTAAAATAGATGAACTTCAACATATTATCACCCAGAGAACATAGTTTACATTGGGATTCATTCCTGGTGTTGCACATTCTATGGTTTTGAATGAATGTATAAGATATGTATCCACCATTATGGTTGTATAGAGAACAGTCTCCCTGCCCTAAAAATCCCCCATGCTCTCCCTATTCACCCCTCTCCCAACACCTCACAACCACTGATCCTTTTACTGTCTCCATAATTTGGTCTTTCCTTCTTTTTTTTTTGGAATGTTTTTCCCCCTCATCTCCTTTTGTTTTAAAGTCACACAGTTGGAGTCATACAGATGTAATCTTTCCAGACCAGCTTTGTTCACTTGATAATTTGCATTTAAGTTTTCCTCCATGGCTTTTCATGGCTAGATGCCCATTTCTTTCTAGAACTGAATTATACTCCATTTGTCTGGATGGGCCACAGCTGATTTATCCATGCGCCTGCTAAAGGATATCTTGGTTGCTTCCAAGTTCTGGCAATTATAAATAAAGCTGCCATAAACATTTCTTTGCAGGTTTTTGTATGAGCATACATTTTTTACTCCTTTGGAAGAAACCCTTAGATTGTCTTCTTGAGTGGCTGTACCATTTTGCATTCCCATCAGCAATGAATGAACATTCCGTTTGGTCCTTGTCAGCATCTGGTGTTGTTAGCATTCTGGATTAGGACCATTCTAGTAGATGTGTAGTAATACCTCATTGTTGTTTTTTAATTTGTGTTTCCCTGATGATATGTGATGCAGAGCATCTTTTCATACGCATATTTGCCATGTGTACATCTTTCATGTCTGTAAGGGCTTTGGTCCATTTTAAAATCAGATGGTTCACTTCCTCAGTGCCAAATTTTAAGAGTTATTTGTATATTTTGGATCACAGACCTTAATCAGACATGTCTCTTGTAAGTATTTTCTCCCAGTCTGGCTTATCTTCTCTTGACCTTGTCTTTTGCAGAGCAAATGTTTTTAATTTTAATCAAGTCCAGTTTATCGATTATTTTTTTCATGGATTATGCCTTCGGTGTAGTAACCAGAAAGTCATCACCAAACCCAAGGCCATCTAGATCTCCTCCTATGTTATCTTATAAGACACTCATAGTTTGGCTTTTTAACCCTTTGACTGGGGCTGAATTGAATTTATAGATCAATTGAAAAGAATTGACATCGTGGCAATATTGAATCTTCTTATCCATGAACATGAAATATCTCCCCATTTATTTAGTTGTATTTTATTTTGTTCATCAGAGTTTTGTAGTTTTCCTCATATAGATTTTATACATATTTTGTTAGATTTATACCTAAGTATTTCATTTGTATAAGTGCTGATGTAAATGGAACTGTGTTTTCTATTTTAAATTCCTCTTGTTTATTCCTGGTTATAAGAAAATGATGGACTTTTGTATATTAACCTAATATCCAGGAACCTGTTATAATCACTTACTGTTTCCAGGAGATTAAAAACTTCTTTCACATTTTCTTTTTTTTTTTTCCTTTCACATTTTCTATATAGATGATCATGCCACCAGCAAACAAAGCAGTTTTATTCCTTCCCCCCCAATCCGTATACCTTTTATTTATGTTTCTTATTGCATTACCAAGAATTTCCAACAATGTTGGAAAAGAGTAGTGAGCAGAGACATCCTTGCCTTGTACTTGATCTTAATGCAAAAGCTTCAAATTTCTCATCATTAAGTATTATGTCAATAGTGGGTTTTTGCAGATCTTCTCTATCAGGCTGAGGATCATCTTGAGCTTTTTAGCATAGGGACTCTGGCATGGAGAGGTACAAAGAAATTCAGTTGCCCGGCATAAATGGGCCCTGGCTCTCAAAAACAAGGCTAGATTCAGGGGTGAGAACAGAGTCTCAAGAAGGGTTAGAGAACAGCTGTGACCCTGTGAATCACAGCTTAGGTCTGCTCTAGTCCAGCTGGAGAGTGAAGGGACAGTGGCTCACCCATGGGAGAGGAGAATTTAGGGCATCACTGAGAACTCTGTCCTGAAGGGCTGAAGGCCATGCCCAAGGTAAGAATGCAGGGGCCCCCAGGAGGCATCTTGGAGAGAGGCCTGGACAGATAGATCCTATGGTGGGTGTGATTCAAGGCCTGGAGCCACCTCTGACTCAGGGCAGTCTGAGAGTGGAGATGTGGATGGAGGAGCCAGAAGACGTATGTGTAGGGTGCGGGGCTCAGACAAGACAGGCTGGGCTTTGTCTTGCACAATTGTGGTGAACCTGGAGCACTAGCCCTGATTGGGGGGGGCTGACAGAAAGATGAGAGGGAGTTTGAGGCCCACATGACCCCATTCCCCATCATGAGAATTGCTACCTCACCTCACCATTGCAAGGACGTGTCTAGAACTCATGGAATGGATTCCATTCTCAATTTCAAATGCAACTTTCCTGCTCTCTAGACTGTGGTTTGATTCAGGTCTCTAGATTACTCTCTCTTTGTTGAGTAACTGTTTCCTTTGAATTGATACACTGCTGAGTATGACAGAGGAAGTGGTATGACATGTGTCTTGGGGTGATTAGTATGGAAGTGGGGGTGTTGACTGGACACATGCATTCTCTCACATCAGACAATCTCAGGTGATGAAACAGGGAAGGGCTGGGATTTGGTGGGGAGGCAGATGAAGACAGTTGAGTAGATTCAGCTTGTGTGGGGTAAACATCCCTGGGGTCCAGGGCCATCCATCAGCCCCGGGGTCCAGGGCCATCAGGGCTTCCCCTATCTGGGAAGAAACTTGACCCCCAGCATTGCTCCTTTCTTTTAGCCCAGTCTTCTCTGCAAATGGTTCTTCCATAGACTCCTAAAATGCTCTGCATCACCTGCCTTTCTGCAAATGACCACTTCTTCTGCAGGCTCTGCAGCCTCAGGAGTTCCTGTTCCCCCCAACACCCACTAAGGCAGGATGCTTCAAAACTGCTATGAGGGCATTCTACATTCTTAGGATTTTGTTTTCCTACTGATTACAAAAGAAAAATGGGTAATAAATCTAGCTAATTGAGGGAAGTCACAAAGTTTCCAGAACTTCCATAGACCCTGCCCTTATCCTGTACAGAATGGTCATGGGGGCCCTGGGATGCTAATTCTGCTTTGATGGCCTTGGGGGAGAATTTCTGTTCTTTTGTTTCTAGGAGGAAGAACCTCACTCACCTTTAACACTTCTTGAGAGAGCAAGATGCTAAGGAAGCTTTCACTCCCCACTTGGCACTGAAATACCAAGAGGTGAAGAGAGGGTGGCTGTCAGTGGTGGCTGGAACTGGTTACCACCTTCCTCACGAGATTATTAGGGCAAACCCAGCACATCAACTTTTTGGTTCACCCCAATTACCACCAGAAGTCCAGGTGTTCATGTCAGAGGGCTCTGTATACTTCTTAATCATACCCCTGTCTGACTCCTCAGCTTCTCCAAACCTCTCCCTGTACCCATGGGGACTCATGGTCTAGCTAGGATGACCACTTTCTTAGTTTCTTTTATGACTGCTCCCTACATTCTATTTTTTTTTTAAGATTTTATTTATTTATTCATAGAGACACAGAGAGAGAGGCAGAGACACAGGCAGAGGGAGAAGCAGGCATCATACAGAGAGCCTGACGTGGAACTCGATCCAGGGTCTCCAAGATCACGCCCTGGGCTGCAGGCGGCGCTAAACCGCTGCGCCACTGGAGCTACCCCGGTGGTCTGCCTTTTATTAAGTTTGTGTTTATTGGGTGGCTGCTGTGTGCCTGGCAATGAACAAAATATATCTCTTTATTCTCACAATACCCTGTGACAAAGGAAGATACTCTTATTAGCCCATTTTATACACGAGGAAACTGAGTCTCTTACCCAAGTCACCCAGCTAGGAAGTGATAGAGGCGGGACCCATGTTTTCACCCATAGGCCAAGGGGCCTCCCTTGCTTCCCTGCTCTTCACAGCAGCCTCCAGGCGGAGAGCTGCCTCCCTTTCCTTTTTAGGAGAACTTCTCTTCCCCAACCCTGTGCCCTGCAGCACCCGCCCTTCCTTCCTCTGCTCCTATTCCCCTTTGCCCCTAAAGACAAATCTCCAAACTGAGGCTCTTGTCAGGATTTAGTACTTGTAGGGAAATGGAACACTGACCAGAACTGCGAGGTGGAAAGTCCCAAACTTTTCAGCCTGGGAAGAGCTTTGAATCCCTCCCTGACACCAGTGCTGACTTGGACTCCTGCCCTAGCCGTTCTTTTCCAAGGCCAGACTCCGCAGTCCACAGCCTCCTCCTGCCCTGTCTTTCAGGAAAGCCCCACCTCCATCACAGCTGTTGGCTGGAATGTCAAAAAAAAAAACCACTGAGGTTCAATAAGTTCATGGATTCTCTATTGCAGCCTTGGGCACTATAAACAATAGAAGCCACTCCCTCTAGGAAATACTGGCACCATCCAATCATCACAGAGAAGGGAGATGCCATCCTCACTCCTGCCATGCCCCATATAGAACGAGGAAAGCAAGAACCAATCAGTGTCACGTAACATCTAAAAAGGTACCAAGTGGCCCAAGGCAGGGAGGGAAAGAATGCTCTTAGTCTAATAGGTCAAAATAATTTAATTCACACAAAATGAAGCCAAAGTTCCGAAAATTGGAGAACTTCCCATGGAAACATTTTCATCTAAATTTTTAACCTTTTAATATAAATTATATCTTTAATGTCATACTTGATGCATAGATAAGAATATATGTCACATGTATGTGAGCTATAAAGTGTAATATAACAAATTGCTGTGAACCCATCACTCAAACCCAAGTACTAGAACACAGTCATCATCTCTATGTGTCTTCCTCTCTATGCATTCCTTACCTCCCTCCCTGAATTTTGTGTTTGCTGTATTTTGTTCATAGTTTTTGAGCTTTATCAAAATAAATCATATCTTTGGAGACTTGGTTTCTTCATTCAATATGTTTCTGAAAATCATCCATGTCTTCGTGTGTGTTTCACCATTGTGTTGTAATTAATGGATAAAATGACTATTCTCTGGATGGGTATTTGGGTTGTTTTTGCAAAGAGACTTGCCTCTAAATATTCTTGTTTATGTCTCCTGGTCATGTGCAAGAAGAGTTCATCACTGAGTCATAAAATATACAAATTACCAACTTTAAAACTAATGGCAAACAGTTTTCCTAAGTGATTGAATTAATTTACATTCCTCTTATTTCTACTCAATATCTTTCCATATATTTAATGACTATTTTCTCTGTAATGGAATTCTTATTTATGGTTCTTGTGCATTTAAAAATATATTTGTATTTTTCTTATTGATACGCAGGAATTCTTTTATATTCCGAATACTAGTCTTTTGTCAATTATGTCTTGCAAATATTTCCTAGATTTTGGCTTATGTTTTCCCTTGTGTCTTTGATGAACAGAATGTCCTAAGTTTGTGGTAGTCAAATGTATTAATATTTATTTGTTTTCGCTTTAAGAAATCCTTACCTAACCCAAGATTAGGTAAGTAGTATCCTATGTATTCTCTCAAAGTATTGCTTTTCCCCCTTATGACTTAATACATCTAGAATTGCCTTTTGGGATAGTTTGAATTAGGGATTTAATCTCCTTTATTTTGTGTTCCATATGGTTGAGCAGCTTGTCCATGCACTTTTTAAAAATTGTGTTCCTGTTTTCCCCCATTGATTTGCAAGAGTACCTCTTTTATGTATCAAATACCCTGGGTGCATGGTATTTCTGGGCTCTTCATTTTGTTCCACTGCTAAATTGTAAATTCCTGCACCAGTATCACATTGTTTTCCATTTCCACTGCTTTATATGAAGTCTTGCTTTCTGGAAGGCATGTCTCATCACTTTATTCTTCTTCAGGAGTACATGGGCTATCCTGAGTCATTTCCTCTTCTATATAAATTTTAGAATACATTTATGAAACCTTGAACAAACCAACAAAAACAAACAAAAATATTGGAGTATTTTTTTCTAATTGCATTCAACCTATGGTTATCTGTGAGTCAATGGGAAGAAAAAACATCTTTATATGATATTAGTTTACTATCCATGAACATGGGCTCTCTTTCCATTTATTTTGGTCTTTAATCATTCAGTTTAGTTTTGTAATCTTATACATACAGGTCTTCACATCTTTAGATTTATTTCCAACTAGCTTAAAGATTTTATTGATGTAAAATTCTTTTCAAATTATTTATTGCTGGTATGTGAAAAGGCAATCAACTTTTAGTATTAATATAATCTGCCACATAGCTAAACTCTATTGTCAGATCTAATAATTTGCCGGTACATTCTGTTGGGTTATCTATACAGATAATTATATCAAATGTGAATAGTGACAGATAGGCTTTTGCTTTGCAGTCCTTATACTTTAATTTCTTTTTATTGTCCTACTGAGCTGACTAGGACCTCTAGTGTTGCATAGATGAGCAGTACTCGGTGTTCTTGCCTTCTTCCTGCCTTTTGAAGAAACTGCTGCTAATTTCCAGTATTTTTGTTTTAAGAATGATGTTTGCTGTAGGGTGTGTTTTTTTTTTTTTACAAGGATTTTATTTATTTATGAGAAATAGAGAGAGATCAAGGGGAGGAGTAAAGGGAGAAGCAGACTCTGAGCTGAGCAGGGAGCCCGATGTGGGGCTCCATCTCAGGTTACTGAGATCATGACCTGAGTCGAATCCAAGAGTTAACTGACTGAGCCACCAGGTGCCCCTGTAGGTTTTCTTAAAGATGGTCTTCATAAGCTTAAGAAAGTCTCTTTATTTCCAGTATACTAAGAGTTGTGTGTGCTCGTGTGTGTGCATGTTCATGTGATTTAAATCATGAGTGGATCTCTAAATAATATCATTTTCATTTTCCCACATCTGTTGGGATGACCATATAGTTTTTCTCCTTTAATGTCTTATGCAGTGGTGAACATTTATAAATGTTTAAATGCCAGAGTTCCCTTATATGCTTGGTTTAAACCTAATGTAGTCATCTGTATTAGCCTTTTTTTGGTACTCTGCTGCATTTCATTTGCTAAAATGTTTATCTATATTCATAAATGCAATTGGCTTATACTTTTCACTACTTGTACTATCTTTGTCAGTTTGGGCATCAAGATAATTCTGGCTGCATAGATGAATGGGGAAGTATTTTAGCTTCTATTTTCCGGAAGTTTTTTTGTCATATTAGCATGATCTGTTCCTTGAAAGTTTAGTAGAATTCACCCATAAAACTGTAGTATATTCCTAGTGAGGTAAAATACTTCTGGTTTATTTAACAGTTTTAAGGGAAAATTCAGGCTTCTAGTTCTCTTGATAAAACTCTAAGTATTTGTTTTGTATAAAATTTAAAATTAGGACCTCTGGCTTTTGATGGATTTCTGTGAGTTTCTTTTAAATCTCTATTGTATCTGTCATTATGGTTCTTTTTCATTCCTAACACTATTTTCTTTTATCTCTTTTTTTGCTCTTCATCAATCTTGCCAGAGTCTTTCCAAAGAAACTATTTTGGGTTTTTTTTTTCACCTTTTTCTGTATTATTTGTTGTTGCTGTTGACTTCTGTGCTTATCTTTGTTATTTCTTCCTTCTGTCCTTACGCTAATTCTATTGTTCCCTTTTTAACTTCTGCTATTGGAAAATTAGCCTGTTAGTTTCCGGTTATTTTTGTTTTAATGTACTTTCTGTATTGTTATATTTGACCATTAAAACTTTTAAAAAAATCCTCACACATTTAGAAATTTAAAAGCACACTAAGTAACTAATAGCTCAAAGAATATAATCATAGGGTGCTTGGGTGGCGCAGTTGGTTGGGCATCTGACTTTTGATTTTGGCTCTAGTCATGATCTCAGTCCAGCATCGGGCTCCATGCTCAGCAAAAATCTGCTTGGGTTTCTCTCCCTCTCCCTCTGCCCTTCCCCATGCTGTGCACACTCACACATGCTTTTTCTTTCTCAAATAAATAAATAAATCTTTAAAAAGAATATAATCATGTTTGAATTTAAAGAACACCTACAATTGGGTAACAATGGGATACCAAAACTTGTGGGATCTGGTAAAGTCACATTTTGAAAGATTAGAGACATTTGGGGTCCCACTGAGCCAACAGGCAGAGAAAGGAGTCACTGTATTGACTGGGGCTATTGATGCCTATTATCAGAAGGGAGATTAAGAAGGTGATGTCTGGAACTGCAGTGATTCACGTGTGTGACAGTATTTCCCTACCCTCTAGTCTTGGTCAGTGGCCAACAGAGGCAACTCAATAAAGACAAGACTTCCAATAACTCAGATCCCATAGAATGAAGTGTTGGGTCATCGCAATAAATAAAGGCCCCTATTTGGCCAATGTGCTGGAAGAGAGTAAGGGAACAATGAAATGAGTGGGGGGAGGGAAGTAATTTGAACTACCCATTTAGGACCTATGATCACTTGGGGAGGCAGTGACTGTTACGATCATATTATTTAAACCACCACCTCTCCCCCTATTTATATAAAGCATATCTTTGGCAGCAAATGTTTTAGGTTTCAGTTGGGAATATGTCTGTGTTGGTATTGCCCTACAATGATATTGTAGCTGATGGGGCTTTCCCTGTTCCCTGTACATGGAACATGGAATTTCCCCTTGGATAAAGAACAAGAGCAGATGGTGAGGGGCGCAAAATGGGGGGATTGTGCCAGATATCTTCATTTGCTCATTTCTATCTACTCTACACTCTTCTCCACCCTGATTTCTGCCCTAGGAACATGACCTGTGTGGATTATAACAGCCTAGTCCTCTGGCTTCCAGGTAGTTCTGGACAAGGGGAAACTCTGCCTTTGGGGAAATCAGAGGGAGGGAAGGAGGAATGGAGGGAAGAGGAGGAGGGTGACGATGGAGTATTTCTTTCTCTGATTCTTTCCATGCAGAGTTACTTTGGGCTGACCATGCCCACAAGCAAAGTGGCCTTCTCATGGTAGCTCTCTGTACACAATTCTCTCCTTCCAGGTTTTGGAAATGCTTCCTCTTTTTAGTTCTATGGACCCAGGAATGCAACAAGTCCATAATCCTATCGCTGGGATACTGAGCCCTTCTTTCTGGTTCCCCACATGCTGCCTCTATCTGTGTAAGTAGTTCCTTTATTAAACACCCCTTGAATCATCCTAATTTGAGGATACCATAGTTTTGCTATTGGATATTTGATGCTGAGTCAGGAATAGAAGTCTTAAAGGAAGAGACAGCATTGTAACTAAATCTCTTTTTAATGACTTTTTCCAGAGATAGTCCACTAAGTTAGATTTCTTCCAAGAAGTCTGTTCCTGGTTGGGCCATTTGCCATTACCTTCTACCCATTATTAATTGCAAACTGTTCAAGGCTATTACCTGATAACAGATATCCACCACATTGGCAAGGAGAATGTTTTCATCTGTGTTCACCATGTCAACAACTCCATCAGGATTACCAGTCAACTCTTATCTATGTATAACACCACTTCGACAATTTCCCTATCTCACAAGGAATGAACAATAGATGAATCCTAGAGTTTACCATTTCTTTGCTATCAGCTCCTCTAACTTACTTACATTTTAGGCTAATAAACTTCTTATGCAAGAATGAAGTTTTATATCACCATCTTCTCATTAGTCACAAAGAAAAAGTCTTCAAAGCCCTGATGGGGAGATTCATTTTTCAAATATCACTGTACACAGAGGCTGTGTCAAGTCTCTGGTAAAGTTGACTTGTCAGCATCATCCTAAGCATTGGCAATTGTGTAAATAACATTCTTAAGAGTGAATTCTTTGGGGGAATCACAGGGTCCTAGCTAGGCTCTGTGATTATAGCAAGTGCACAGTCTGAAAAGAAGTGTTTATCCGTGCTCTAAAATTCTTTGTACTTGGGCAGTTATACACATATCTCACTGGGGAGACATAAAGACTGAAACACTGGTGTTCACAAGAAGTTCAGGAAGGAGACGTACATGGCAATTTTCCAGGAATGATGATAATATTTTATAAGTCTTTTTTTCCAGCCCAGAATGCCTACAATGAGTTGGCACCACTGGCATAAAGTGGTTATTAGTCAATCAGAAAACATTTCTCTGGTTGTCTTATTTGCATGATAATAGACAGTAAGTTGTATACACTTTCCAATGATGGCACATGTTGGGGTTTTTTCCTGTTAGTTCCACATGTATCTTGTGTGTATCTGCAGCACTCTTGGCACACCAAAGAGTGTGTGCCTCATCAGCTTTTCTAGAGAAGTTTTCTCCCCACCATAAATTGTTCACTGTCAAAACTCACATCAGTTCATATCATAGCAAACCCACTGATGCAATTTTCAGCTATTTCATTATCAACAAAAGCTTCTTCTCCTCCGATTTTGACACTTTCATACTTCAGTTATACATAAAGTCAATAATAAAGTAAAAAAAAAATCACACACACAGCCCCCAACAAAGCAACAAAGTATAAGGGACAATAGAGGCAAGTGTGGGTGATAAGCATAACTATTTAGTTCAGTGTCAAGAACCGTCACTAAATCTGTGCCAAGTTTACACAAAAATAGAGTGTGGATCTCTAGAGACATCCCAACCCTTCACCCCCACCACACTGTCTTTTGCTTAGTAATTATCATGCATATCTTCTTGTACCCTTGAGCTTTCAATGTTTCCATGTCCTTAGATTTTATGTGAGCCTCTCATGTGTATGACATGCACACAGACTTAGTTTTTAAAAAATCTAATCTGACAATCTTTTTTAAAAAAGATTTTATTTGTTTGTTTGTTTGTTTTTATTTGAGAGAGTACACGTAGGGGGGAGAGGGAGAAGCAGGCTCCCTGCTCATCAGGGAGCTCAATACTGGACCCTGGGATCATGACCTGAGCCAAAGGCAGATGCTTAACTGAGTGAGTCACCCAGGTGCCCCCAATCTGACAATATTTTAATTGGTTCATTGAGTCCCTATATTGTTTAAAGTATCAAAATTATTGATGTTTTTGAACCTATATTTTACCAAGTAACTTTTTGAATCCTACTACTTTTTTCTTCTTTCTTGCCTCTTCTTTTTAAAAAATATTTTAAAGTATTCTCTACTCAATGTGGGGTTCGAACTTAAAACCTCAAGATCAAGAGTCACAAACTCGGGGCACCTGGGTGGCTCAGCGGTTGAGCATTTGCATTTGGTTCAGCTCATGATCCTGGGGTCCTGGGATCGAGTCCCACATCAGGCTCCCTGCATGGAGCCTGCTTCTCCCTCTGCCTGTGTCTCTGCCTCTCTCTCTCTCTGTGTCTCTCATGAATAAATACATAAACTCTTAAAAAAAAAAAACTCTTCTGACTGAGCCAGCCAGGTGCCCTATTTCTTGCCTCTTTTTAATTGGTTTTCTTTCCTCTTTTTCATTTTGATGTAAAATTCAGGAAATACATATGTTCTTTTTCTATTCTTTGGATGATTTTTTAATTTTTTTAAAAAAGATTTTATTTATTTATTCATGAGTAACACAGAGAGACAAAGACATAGGCAGAGAGAAGCAGGCTCCCTGGGGGGAGCCTGATGTAGGACTCAATCCCAGGACCCAGGGTTCATGAGGGTAAGTGCCTATTCTTTAAAGTATTAAAGAATACTTTAATTCCACCTCTCTGAATGCACATATGATTATTATCCTCCAGTATATTAATTATGTCCTTCTTTTAACCCTAGAAATTAGACCCTGCTATTAATTTATATTGAGAATATTTATTTGAATTCATATTCATGTGTATGAGTCAGGATTCCATCAGAGAAGCAGGATCACTAGGAAAGATATAACAAGAGTTTTGCCTTGAGGATTCAGTCTTCCTCAGTTGTGGTTAAACCTTTTCTATGATGCTTTTGCATCTGTGTCAGGTCTGCCAGGCAGGCTGTCAAAAATAGAAGATGCATGTGACTTAAGGGGAGCAAGGACAAACAGAGACCTACAGGTGTCAGCTGGAGCCACATCAGTCTCTCGTTACCCCCAGGACGGCAGTGAGGGGGACCTGCAGAGGAAACCGGTGCCCTTCAGCACAGAGCTGAACACCAAGCAGCACAGGAGCTGGGACCTGACATTTGAAGGGGTTACTGAGAAACCTGCTATTGTTCTAAGTGTTGTTCGTTTGTAACTTTCTCTAATGGCTTTGAAGATCTTCTCTTTGACTTTTGTGTTCTGAAGTTCCAAACTGTGAACCAGCAGATAAGCAGCAATGCACATAAATTGCATCAGCATCTCTTGACTAAAAAGATGCTTGCTGCTGCAAACATTCCCATTCTGAATCTCTTGCAAAATGCCTCTGATGGTCCACACCCCTCTAGATCCACGCAGGGAAGGAAGTTCTTAGAAATATCATTTCAGCTTAGCCAGTCAACACAAAATAAATCCACCATGATACTTACCATTGCTTTTGTTTATCACATGTTCTTGTCCCTCAAGAATGTTTTTCCTCTTCTTAAAGAATGTATTTTAAAGATAAATTTGGTTCAAGGATCTTGGTGGCAAACTCTCAGTTTTTATCTGTACATGTCTTCATTTCACTGTCACTATTGAAAGACAGTTTTACTGAGCATATGGTTTTGATCGAAAGTTATTTTGTCTCAAAAATTTGGATATAACGTTATTCACTTTGGCTTCCATTGATACTATTGAGAAGCCTGCTCATCATTCTAATTACTACTTTGTAGCAATCTCAATATTCTCTCCTTTTAAAATCTTCTCCTTGACTTCAGTGTTTTTGCAGTTTCAAAATGTTGTAGCCAGCAATGGACCACTTTTTGTTTATCCTCCTTGTCCAGAGATGCTCCTTAGACCCATTGATTTGAGTTTTTCATCAGTTTTGAAATACTACATCTGCCATCTCTCCACTTCTCCATTCTCTATATATTTTCTCTTTCTGAGATTTTGATTTTTTAAAAACCACATTCTATTGTTTATATCTCTTAACTTCATTTTCATATTCTCCAGCCACTTGTCTCTCTGTGTTATATTCTGAGTAATTTCTTTGATTTTTCTCTTTTCCAATGCACTAGTTTTCTCCTCTCTAATACACCATCTAACCCATCCACTGGGTTTTCTGTGTCACCAGGCACATGCTCACACTGGCATGCAGATACATGCATAATAAGTGTGTATGTACATTCTAGCTCTCTTTTGCAAATCTGCTTGGTCATTCTCTTCAGCTTGTTCATTTTTATGTTCTTCTTCTTTATTTCTTTAAATATTCCAGTCCCATAGCTCAAAAACTTGTAGCTGGGGGCTCTAAAGCTATGGCTTATTGTCACTGCCTATTCTCACTCGCAGAGAGTTAGTGATCTTTGACTATAAGCCTTTGCTTCATCTGAAATCAGCCCAAACTGAGGACATTCAGTCCAGAGATGACTTTCTCCTGCTTCTGCTTGGAGGCAGGGATGCCGCTCTGTCAGGATCCCCTCAGCCCTCACCCCAGGGCCTGGACCCATCACAAGAGGCCCCCGGTCCAGCCTCCCTATATCCTGGCCTCCCTGAGCCTCGGCATTTTGACAGCAGTGCTGCCTCTGCATTTCAGAACAAAGCTCCCCTGGCCAAGCTGTAGGTTCTGGCCCCAGTTGTAATCAGGGCGACGTGGGAAGAAAGGGGAAAGGCAGGATCACTGAAAAGTCCCAGTACTTCTTATAAGGCTGTGATTCTTTGAAGAGTGTGTCCTATCTAGGGCTTAGCTGTTTCACATCAGTAGGGCTCCTCAACCAGTCTGGTGGGGCAACATGTTAAAAGCCAAACGATTGGCTTTGCCACAATGGAGCTTTCAAGGCCTGTTGAATTTTCATTGAGTGGATGTTTTCCAGTGGGTTGTTGTGGGTTTTATTGCTTATGGAAGAGGATGCCTCAACTGATTTCATTGGGACCATGGCCCTGCCAATGCCTTTATTTTGGTGGACAGGGCAAGCTGGAATGAGGCCCTATGCCAGGCCCCTTCTATATATAAATGACCCCTAATTGACGCTCATTGATGGGAATTTTACTCCGTTTCCTTTCTTTCCTCAAAAGATACGGTCTTTCAGAGTCTGGACCTTTGAGATGAAAGGGTTTATTTTAATCTGAGACCGAGTGTACAGACAGACAGAATGCAAGCCAAGCCAAGTGGGTCCATAGATTCGAACCAGGAAGTCTGTTCCATGTTCCCAGGCTTTCCTGGTCCTAATCTCCTCTGAGGGCTTCTTACCAAGTGGCCCTCCCTGCTCCAGGGACACCATAGGCTCAGGGGACAGTGTTGTAGACTCTGTAGTCATCCTTCTGGGTGATGTGCAGCTTCCAAGGGAAGAGGTGCTTCTGGGAGGGGAGACCTTGGGCCTGCTTCACCATGAGCGCCACGTCCTCGTCTGACAGCAGCCGCACCAGATCCCCCTGAGCATCCCGGTAATTCAGGGCGATGTCTTCCCTCTGGAACTCCCGCCTGGGCGGGAAAGATCAGGGTTAATAGAAGGTCCAGGGGCCTCGGGCCTAAGCCTAAGGGATACAGGGAAAGGGGGCTGAGGGCTTTTGAGAGCCAGGAGCTAAGAATCAGAAGAGATCAGAGCTTGACACAGACCTTATCATCTGTGTGGTCCAACCTCCCACTGTACAGATGGAGAAACTGAGACAGGGGAGAAGAGGCTTCCACAACAAATTAGTGGCACAGCCTGAAGTGCTCTGTGTATAAATGTGCAGAGTTAAGAACCATCGTGGGGAAGAGGAGTGGGTTTGGCCAGGCACAAGCCACAGAGGATAGAGCCCCCGAGAGCTATTATCTGTGTGAAGGCTGGGGGAGAACTCTATAAGGATTGGGACCATCTGATGCGGGGTGCACGTGACTGGTGACAGTAAAAACTGATACAACCGTTCTATAGGTAACTTGACAAATGGGGTGGGAAGCCTAACAGACTTGCAAACACCTTGATTTCAAAATTCCACTTCTAGAAACTCATCCTGAGGGAAAATTGGGCAAGTCACCAAATATGAGAAGCACAGCATTATTCCTGGTAGTAAGAAAGTGGAGGATAATCTAAATGGCCAAGAAGAGGTGACTACATCGACTATGGTGCATCCCCGGCATGATACCATGCAGCGAGCTGTCGTCATAATTATGGGGTGGGGGTGGAGGTGTGCACTCAAGAAATCTAGATGTGCATCTAGTAATGAGAGGAGAAATATTATGCATATACATTTCACTTCTTTATACCTTTCTGTGATTTCTGACATTTTTTTAATGATGAAAAGGAATTACTTTCATAGTCAGGAATAGAACAATTCCATTCTGTGTGAATAAGCTGGATCTTGGGAGGTGGTGGTTCTCTGATGGCACAGGACCCAAGTCCAAGGTTTTTAGCTAGGAAGACTCTAGCTCTGGCTGCAAATCCACACTCGCAAGCTGTGTGACCTCATCCAAGCCCCTGTATGTCGCTCTGCAGACCCCCACTCATCTCCGTCATGGGGAGCTGGTGTCTGCCCCGCGGGGCCAGGCTGGGGGTAAAGCAGAGGCAAAACACCTCGCACCTCCATGCACTGTGTTCCTTCCTCTGTTTGCTCCCCCAGGGGGCTGGCCCACCACCTCCACCCCCTGCCATCTCCCACCTCTCACCTCATGAGCTGCATCAGGTCCTTGAACAGAGGGGTGCTGCTGAGCTCTTCCTCCACCGCGATGTCCCTAGGGGACAACGGGCAGTGGTGAGGGGGCATCAGGCTGGAAGGGGACCCGGGAACAATAAGGGCAGGATCACAATGGATCTTGACATCTTGTCACCGAGGTAAGGCTTATCTATAGGGCAGTGTGAGCCACTGCAGGCTTTTAGTCGAGTGAGGGGAGACCTACTTTGGGTCTCAGAGCCCAGAGTGGGATGTAGGGGGTGGGATGGGGGTGGGGGCACAAACTTGGTGGTGCTGATGGTGTCTTCGTAGTAGTAGCAGCGCAGCCAGTTGGTGGGGTCTTCCTCCTCCGGGAAGTCCTTGAGGATCTTCACGAACGACTGTGGGAAGATGCCCGTGGCTCCCCGGACAGTGCCCTGAGGAAGAAAGAAGGAGCTGCCCTCTCGGTGGGAGGAGAGGCAGCAGGGCTGAACCACTCCCCTCACCCAGGCCCCCTTATGATGATGCAGACAAGGTCGTATGCAGAGGTAGGAGAAAAAGTGACCAAGGTCGCCATCCTGTTCACCCCAAGAAGACTTATATTTCCATTCTAGAATACGTCAAGATCTCTTTATCTGGAAAGCTCATTTCATCTAATTCAGTCATTCATTCACAGACTTCATGAGTCCCGGGCACAGGACAGGCTCTGGGACTCAGAATGGATGGCAGTCCTTGCCCTTCCGCTTGCAGCTGTGTTATAATGGGTGACGCAGGGAAGCAGGTGAACTTCATGCTGAGCCAATGGCCGGAGGCATTAAGGAGGAACACAGATGGGGGACAGAGATGACATGGTGGCTCCCTTCACTCATTCATTCATTCATTCATTCATTCATTCTACGGACACCACAGAGCACCTGCTCTAGCCCCAATGGCCAGAAATCTCTTTCCAGCCCAGGCCAAGCCCAGCCACTGCCTGTGCTTTGCCCACATGTCCTCTTAATCCTCACAACCCTAGAGAAGACATATTATCCACATCCCATTTTGCAGACCCGTAAACTGAGGTCCAAAGTAATCCCCTCATCTTCCCCTAAAGCTGAGGCCAGAAGTTGGCCAACCTTCTCACACAGAGAGCTTTTCAGAAAATAGGAAGGTAGCAAGCATTTCCTATTTCTGGAGCATTTCCCAGCAATACCCGACAGCTGTAAGAGCCTTAGTGTCCCGGGGCCTCTGGGTGGCTCAGTGGTTGAGGGTCTGCCTTCAGCTCAGATCGTGATCCCGAGTCCTGGGATCGAGTCCCACATCGGGCTCCATGCGGGGAGCCTGTTCTCCCTCTGCCTGTGTCTCTGCCTCTTTCTCTGTGTTTGTCATGAATAAATAAATAAAATCTAAAAAAAAAAAAAAAGAGCCTTAGTGTCCCAGGACAAGTCAGTGAGACAGATGGTCCTGCGGCTTTCGAGCCCCTGGCCACCAGGGACCCTCCTCTCCCCTCGAGTCCCCCTGGGGCTGTCCCCCATCTCCTTCAGACACCTCTTGCCTCAGAAGCCTCAACAAAAATGGAATTTTGTGTAGGAACAGCAGGACCCGATCCAAACCGCTGGAACCAGAGCCAGGACCTCCCATCTCCACTCACTGAGTTAGTATGAGTCCCTGTAGGGGCCACAAACCAGGTGTGCATGGAGACAAAGCAAGGATCAAGACAGGCCTCTTATCTGACCTTCCCAGCAGATGGATGCATCTAGGCCCTCTATGGGCCAAGCCCCGCATAGCTGCGCCTGGGTCAGCCCTCCCAGGATGGCTATGAAGAAACTGCCAGCTATCTCCGTTTACGGAAAAGGAAACCACAGGGTTGAGCAAAGTTCCCAGAGACGCAAAGCTAGTTGAAAACAAGTAGGAAATGACACCAGACAGGCCGACTCCAGAGCTCAAGGTCGGCATCACTATCTTGTCTCACTGCCTTCAAGTTAAGGGACATCATCCCAGGTGACACACCAGTGCGTCTTGGCTGCGGGTGATTTTGCGCCCCCCTCCCCCGCCAGCCAAATGTCTGCAGATGTTTGATTATCAACTGCAGGGGTGCTACTGGCATCTAGTGAGCAGAGCCCGAGGTTGTGGCTAACCCCCCTACAATGCACAGGATGGCCCCACACCAAAGAATCATCTGGCCCCAAGTGTCAACAGTGCCGTGGCTAAGAAACCCCGAGATAGACCAAGATATTAAATTCAGTAGATTAACCGACTTGCCTAAAGCAACTGTTTGTTGGGGTCAGAACCAAAGGGAAGTGTGGTCTCCAGAATCTTCTGCCCCATTCACACAACTGCCTCCCCATGGCTGTACTCCTCGGCTGCCCCCACCCAGCAGCTCTGATTCCCAGGACCGTCTGCAGATGGCATCTCTTCCCTGAGCCAGTCCCCACCCCTGCCCCCCTCTGGTCTCCTGCCACAACCAGACGCAAAACAACCTCACCTCCAACTTACCTCCAACCTCACCTGCATCCTCACCTGCACCTTCACCTCCAACTTCACCCCCATTCACACACCAACCTCATCCCCATCCTCACCTCCAACCTCACCCCCATCATCACCCCTAACCTCACCTCCAACTTCACTCCCAACCTCACCTCCAACCTTACTCCCATCCTCACCAACCTTACCCCATCGTCACCCAACCTCATCTCCAACCTCACCTGCATACTCATCTGCATCTTCACCTCCAACATCACCTTCAACCTCACCCCCGACCTCACCCCAACCTCATCCTCATCCTTACCTCCAACATCACCTCCAACATCACCTCTAACCTTACCCCCATCCTCACCTCCAGCCAGTCTTTATTGATCCGACTGAGAAGGATGATCACATCTCCAGCTTTGAAATTCAGCTCCAGTTTGCTGTTGCCAGTGAAGTCAAACAAGGCCTGGGAGAAGAGTGGAGTAGGGCAGGAGGGAGGAAGCATCCACTGAATTCCTACTAAAGTGCTTTGCATACTTCAGCGTCCCAGTTAACAGCTGAGGACACTGGCCCAGGAAACATGACCGACTTGTCTGAGGCCACGCCATTTGTTAGTGGGGAAGCCTGGATTAGAACCCAGGTCTCGGGGATCCCTGGGTGGCTCAGCAGTTTAGCGTCTGCCTTTGGCCCAGGGCGCGATCCTGGAGTCCCGGGATCGAGTCCCACGTCGGGCTCCCAGCATGGAGCCTGCTTCTCCCTCTGCCTGTGTCTCTGCCTCTCTCTCTCTCTCTGTCTATCATAAATTAAATAAATCTTAAAAAAAAAAAAAAAGAAAAGAACCCAGGTCTCTCTGACTCCAGAATGGTGCTCCTTTCAGACCTGGTGGGATGAACACAGAGAGGCAAGGATGCAAACTCCCTGGGCCGATCCCCTTCCTCAGTACCCCAAGCCTTGGCGCAGGCTCCAGTGCTCCCATAAGCCCAGGGCGCTGACCACACTGTCTCTGCATGGGTGTCTCCAGGGAGCTGGGAGCTCCTTAAGGACAGGACCTGGTTCGAGTCATGTCTGATGCTTCAGTCCCCTCAGTGGGGCTGGCCTGGAGGAGGCCAGGAAGGCTTGCTGAACGGATGGTGGATAGCTGTGTTCCCCCTGCCTCTGAGTACAGCCTCCTGTACAGCCCCACATTGCCTCCTGTCAGCTGGGACCCCTTGGGACTGAGGCTGAGGCCCCTCCTCCCCGCAGCACCCAGTCCCAATCTTAGGCACACAGAGGGCGCCTGGCAGGAGAGCACAGTGGTGCAGGGTGGAGCCCAGAGGTGGGGTGGGAGGCCTGGCTCGCCGGGGGTACCTCTGCTCGTGGAGCTGCCATGCGGTCAAAGATGGCATCTTGGGGGGACTCGTTCTTGCTGTGGAGAGAGAAGGGAGGCCTATCAGTCCTCCCGGCCCCTCAGAGCCAGGCTCCCTGCTTCTGTGCCCAGAGAAGCCCCTCTTCAGGGGCAGGAGAGGATGTTAAAAATGCAGCTATGATTGCTCGTCTGGGCCATCATACTTACTCCCTGTTCCCATTGCCCCTGGGAGAGGGACTATATCCTCCTCTGTGGACCAGGAGGGACCGTATCCCTCCTCCACTTAGCGAGGAGGGGGGAGGAATATACACATCTGCTTAGCACCCTAGCTTATCAACCCTTTCACATCTGCTCTTCCTTCTACTCCTCACACCCAACCTCTAGTCTTTCCACCAAGAAAATGGGCTGGAGAAGCACTCTGCATCAGGGCTCCAGGCACAGGGCTGCCTCTTGGCTCAGCTGGAATTGAGACCCTGCCTACCTGTATGTCCCGGGGACATGGCCAGGCATGGAGAGGACACACTAAGGTACTAGCCTCAGGAAGGAGGGAGGATCTGGGAGGGAGGCCGGGGCTCAGGAGCACTGTCCCTGGAACTCTTAGCAGCAGTAGCCCGGCCTTGGGAAGCCTAGCCCTATTTCAGTGGTTTAGGTTTTCTGTGATTGGAAAGACCCTTAGGAAGGAGCTGGGTGGGAGTAGTGGGCTCTTTAGAATCTGAGAGGAAGCAGCAGCATCTTCGGAGGCCAGTGTGACACACCAGGAGTCACAGCCAGCCCCATGGAACTGCAACTGAGGCTGGGCACAGGGCATCCCAGGAGATACTCTGGGAGCATCTGCGGAGAGAGCAGCTCCTCCTTTCCTCCCCCTCAGCTCTCTCCAGGCACCCCAAGGCCTGAGGTACCCCCAGTGGGTGCTGTGCCACCAAATATCCCCATCAGTGGCCCAGCCCCTGTCCTCCATCCTCATCGTCACACACATCAGAAGGCACCCACCTTCTATCCCTCCAGGCCCTGTGCTTGGTTTTCCAAGCTCATCTAACAAGCAGAACCTCCTGGGGTGTTCAGGGATCGAAGTGATCTCTAGGAAAAGAAGCGTCTTTGCAGGGGCGGAGGACATCTGGGACAGAGCACCTGGTTAGGGACACCTGGCATGTGGCCCACGGAAGCACAGGGGCTGGTCACTTACACCTTCCGGGTGCGCGGCCGGAGCCGGCGCAGCGCCTGGGGCACCTGCTCTGAGTCATAGGGTGACTGGTAGAAGAAGATCCGGACGTCCTCGTCCATCAGCACCCAGATGGGCAGGCTGAGGAGGCTCTGCATTTGGGAGAGGAGGCAGGAGCGGGGTGGTCAACAGAAAGGTCTGGACATCCTGACCCATCTGCTCCATTCCCATGTCCCATGCTGGTCCCTCCCTCTCTCTCTCGTAATAAAGCTCTCTGCCTGATCACAGACGCAAGACAGTATTTCTCTTCACACAAGAGAGGCAACATCTCATGAGCTTTCCCCCGGGTGCGAGGTCAGGAGGGGACCAACCGGCTTGAGAACACTTCGTTTGGAAAAGACCTAAAGGCCTCCAGACGTAACACTGATGGTGACGGCAGGTAAAGTGACGTGGTGGTGACTATGCAGGCACCGCACTGAGTACCACCCCATGTGACCTCACTCCGTCTCACAATAACCTCAAAGTTGGTGTGAGAGAGGTTAGGGGACCTGCCCGAGGCCACCTGGCCCAGCAGGTAACAGAGCTGGGCCACCTAGAGCCATCTGTCACCAGGGCCCATCCCCCAGTGAACAATGAGACAATAGTAGGAGGAAGGATACTTCAAATAACTCAAATCAACAACAGTTGGTGGCATTACAGCCTAAAAAATGCTTTCTGATTGATACCTTATCTCATGTCACAGTTGGGGAAACTGAGGCTCAAAAGGGCAAAGTACCTGACCTGCTTGGCAGAGCTAAGAAGCAGTGGAGTAGGGACCCTCACTCAGTGTGATGCTGGTTACTCCCACCACAGGGCAAAGATCCGCAGACCGTGAGGATGCAGAGTAGCCGGGCCCCCGCAGGGTCATCCCCCCCAGCTGCACAGCACAAAGGTCCCCAGGGGTGCCGTGTTGCCTTTGGGTGCTATGGCTCCAGAGGCACCCAGACCCCCCTCCCCTTGGAGAATCCCACGGAGGCGGCAGGACGGGGAGGGGCCCAGAGGTCCAACTCGGAGGAACTGGGAATACAGAGCCTGGAAAGGACAGGGCTGATATATGGGGAGGGTGGGGAGGCGGCCCATAGATGGGCTTCAGGGGACGGACCCTGAGCCAGTGGGTGGCCTTGGGCAAGCGTAATTAAGGGGGGGATGACAATAGTGTCTGCCTTGCGGAATGGCGTGAGGCTTAAAGGAGCGATACGTGCACAGCATTTAGAACACTCCGGGCATCTAGCGGGGCCCCTGCGGAGTTGGGATCATCCGCCGTCGCTGTCACTTTCATTACAACGTAGCGTGGGGGTGAAATCTGGCCCTGGAGTCACAGAGCCACGAGTTCAAGTCTCCGCCCTCCTGTCTAGCCGCTCTGTGACATGGAGTGGGCGGCCCCACCTCTCCGTACCTCCACGTCCCCTTGTGAAGAACGATAACAGTATCTAACTCACAAGGTATTGACGGAAATAAATAAGCCTATTTGTTTATCCGACAAACGTATAGCAAGAGGCTCCTGGCTGCCGGTCCAAGCACCCCACACCATTCCAGGCAGCTGCAGGCGTCTTCATCACATGACCCATATTCTCCTGAGGACAGTGGTGAGACCAGTGAGTGGAAGCTACAGGGAATCGGGTCTTTCTAATCGCCATGCAACAGGGTGCGGACAGGGAAGAGTGGTGGTGAGTTCCCCGTCCCCGAATGTTTCAAGCATGGGCTGGGGTTAGCCAGAGCACAGAGGCCTGCAGTGATTGAGTCCTGGGCTTTGAGGAACCGAATCAGACAGAGAGGCAGAGGTGGGATCCTCCAGGCTGCTGGTGGCTGAGCCCCGGGTGGGACGAAGTGCTCAAGCTCTACAGCCTCATCCCTCTCTGTGGAGCTCCCCCCTCCCCTGGCCCTGCAGGAGGGGACAGGAGCCTCCAGCCGCCCTGGAGCAGCCATCACAGTGCACCCCCCCCAACCCCTCCACAGCCTAGGGGCTTCCCACTGTCCCTCCTGTGGGCTCAGAGCAGGATTCCTGAACCGACCACTCCCCTCCTGCTGCTCATTCCGCCAGGGGTTAGCATCTCTCACGTTCTGGAAGCTCCCAACATCACTCCCCTCCCATGAGACCAGAGAGCAGAGCACACTGCCCCATTTCATAGGTTAGGAAACCAAGGCCGAGAGAGCATGAGCAACTTGCCTCAAGTCACCCAAATAGTCAATGTCAGAGCAAAGACTGAAGACTCCTAGCTCTGTGTCCTTCAGCCAGGAGAGTAGAAGAGGAGGGGGAGCCCTCACTGGCTGTTAGGGTGCCTCTGTGCTATGGGGAGAGCTTCCTTCTCCAGTTTCTTAAGGTTGCCACCAAGCCATGGCTTGGATGCCTTTGGTGACAGGGTGCTCACCACCTCATGAGGACCACTGGCCCTTTCTTGTATGGTCCTGATTGGTAGAAGGCTTTTCCTGACCAGCCTGGTCTCTGCCTTCAGGGTGCCTCTTTCTTTGTGCTCCCATCTCCTGGGGATGCAGACAGTTTACAGGTCGGGAAATACCCAAGGGCACCCGGGCAAGGCCCACGAATGCAACCAAATCATCCCATGCATTGGCAAGGGAGGGCCTTTCTCCAGTTGGTATAAAGGCCCTGCGTGAGAGAGCTGGGGCCCTGGCCCGTCATGCCCCTGTTACATAGGTCACAGCTTTGTGATTTCGTGACCCACTTGTCAGAGTCCCCACAGGGCAGATATCAGATCCTGTTTACCTCAGCATCAGAACACCCGGCACAGACAGCAGACTTGTCGATTCAGAGTGTGGTTCCTTGAGCCTTCTCCACTGCTTCCACACCACCCCCAACAGCCCCGACATCCTGTTTCCCTCCTCAATCTCTTTAAGGATTGAAGATGGGGGCCATCAGAGCAGGAGAACGGGCCCCCAGGCCAGGCTCATGGATGGCACATGGGCTGCTTCCCCCTCCAGACCCTGCCAGGGGCCCTCCCAGGGGTCCTCCCAGGCGCCAGGGTGACACGGCCCCACTGTTACCTTCATGTAGGCATTGAGGGCAGGTATCCGCATCTCCGCGATCTCCTGTTTCACACCCACATAGACTTTGGCTGCAGAAATGCAAAGAGCTGCCCTGGGAGCCTGGCCCAAGACCATGGTCTCTGGGCTCCAAGCCACCCACCTGGGCCAGGAATCTTCCCTGCTGGCTCCGCAGGGCTGAGGGGCCACTCCGGCCACCCCACCTTTCAACTTGCATTCTCTCAATTGTCCTGTCACCAGGGGATATTTTTCTTGTCATATTTATTTATTGCCCATATCTCTACACACACACACACACACACTCAGGATTCTTGGCTCCAAGAGAAAAGGAGCTTTGCCTTGCTCACAGCTATATCCCACACCTAGGATGGGGGTCCTCATCCCCAGCTGCACATGTAAGTCACCTGGGCAGCATTTAAAAATCTCATTGTATAGGACCCAGAATAATTAAATCAGAATCTCTGGGGGTGGGACTCGGGCATCAGAATTCTTTCAACCTCAAGGTACTTCTAATATGCCCCCCGAGGTTAGGAACCAAGGCCCTAGAAAAATGCCCCAATCCATCAATATTTGTTGAGTAGATGGATGCATCATTGCTCAAAAGCAAGGCAGTGTGTTCGGGGGTGGGGGTGGGGGGACAAAAGGAAACAGATGATGGCTGACCCACGACAAATGTCGTCCCCAGGAGCCTTAGGTGGGGGCCTTGGTAGAACCGTCCATCCAAAGCACCCCCACCAGAAGACAAATGCCTGGCTCCTGTTGTCTGTGAGATGGGCAGGGGCTGGTGCCCGGCAGGGGTAGGAGGGCAGTGTCTGAGGTCTAGGGGAGGGAGGCATTTGGGACCAACAGCCACAAGAGAGCCGTTAAGATCAGAGGTCAGATTATCTGGTAGTGGGGAGGGTATTGGGAGGGAGGAGAAAGCGGAGGATGGCACTGTTGAGGAGGCCCAAGAACCTTCCAAGGAGCACAGAGAGGGCCGAGAGGGAGGAAGAGAACCCGGAGGAGGTCCCAGAGAGCTTCCCAGAGGAAGAAGCAGGACAGTGAAGGTGAGGCCGGGCTGTGCCCACAGAAGTCCAAGTTAACAACAGGTCAGGGGTCACCTCCCCAGGGGGAGCGCAGTGGGGGGCAGTGGGAGCTGAAACCAAGCTGGCGGGTGAGCAGGGGATGGAGGGGGAAGGGGAACAGTGAGTGAGATTTTGAGGGCCTTTGGGGCCCAAGGGGGCTGCAGCAGGAACACCTCCTTGTGGCACATGCTTGTTCAAAGACAGGAGGACTGAGGCGGTGGGAGAGCCTGGCAGAGTCAATAAATAAGGAGAAGGCAAGTGTACAAGGAGGCGGAGGAGAGGCCATCAGGAGAAAGCCAGGGGGAGGGAGGCAAAGGCCCAATGGGAGACTAAGAGCAGGAAGGTCCCCTGTCCCCTGCAGCCCGCAAACAGGGAAGGGGCAGGTGCAAGCGCAAGTGGCTCGGGAGGAGGACAAGAGAAGCCAGGAGCTCCTGGGGGACAGCTTCAGCGCCTCCGTGGGGCTGCTTGCAGGCCTCAGTGGGAACAGAGAGAGAGCAAGCCAGAGGTAGGGTGTGGAGCTTACAGAAGGAAAGGACAGGAGGTGTCTCTGCTGTGTGTGGCAAGGGTACCTGTATGCGGCCTGCAGGGTGTGGGGGCACCCCGAGACTACCCCGTGTACCCGGCACCCCACGCTCCTGCAGGGCTCATGAGTGCAGGTGCCGAGGAGCTACAGACCTGGGCCGACCCGAGGTGCATGTTTGGGCTGAGCTGGGAGAGAGGCCAGGAGGCAAGGGGTGAGGGGACTGTCCAGTGCCCACGGTGTCACAGCAGACCAGGGAAGGGAGGGGCATGGGGAACTGCCCAAGCTGGGTCGGCTCTAGACAGGGCCGGAGGGGGTGCTGGAGACCAGTCGGCGTGGTGAACGAGGGATGGACGGCCAAAACGAGTGGCCGTCACCATCACTGGTCCCCCGTGACCAGGAGGTCAAGGGCTGCAAGGCTAGAGGAGGCAGCCTGTGACAGCCAGAAGGGGCCACAGACTAACTGGTTGGCATGGAGGCAGACATGGAGTGACCACCAGGGCAGGAGAGCCAAAGGGAGAGGCCTGGGGTGTGGGGGCACGCAGCTCTGTCGAGGGGCAGGGCGCCCAGCTCCCCGGGCCGTGGACTCCCCACCTGGGAGCGTGGGCAGGCTGCAGGTGAAGGGGTTGCTCTTGTTCTCCGGCCCAAACCGCTCCTCCAGCTTGCTCTGCAAGGCGTGGAACTGGCGGTAGCGGCGGTAGATGAGGTACTTGGATCCCCCTTTGGTCTTCACCTCGATGACGAAAACCTAAGGAGGACACAGGCCAGGGTATAGGGAGGCCAGGGACCGATGAGGGTGCGGGGGGTCAAAGGTCCTAGGATTAGAGCAGCCGTTCTCCGCCTCGGTTCTCCCCTGGGGGCCAGGCACTGCCCTGGGGTGGGGGCTGACCTGGGCCGTGCCCAGCAGCTCCCCTGGGCTCGGTCCACCGAGGCCAGCTTCAGCCCTGTCCCCCAAGGCCAGCTGCACCCCTGCCCCCCCGGCCAGCTGCACCCCCGCCCCCCAAGCCTGCTGCACTCCCACTAAGCTGGAATCATCAAATGTGTCCCAAGATGTTTACTCCCAAATAACCCCTGGAGGCTGAAATCGCCCCATTTGAGAACCACTGGGATGGACGGTAAGGGGGTAAGAGAGCTGGAGGTTCAGAGGTCAGAAGCCAAGGTCAGGGGTGTGTCTTACAAAATAGCTGGTGAAGCCCCTCTTCTCCTCGATGTCGGCGATGTTGGCCGAGATGGCGATGTTGTCGGGAAGCTGTTCAAAGTCGCTGAGGGAGGCGGGAGGGAAAGAAAGCCCGGTTACCACCTGACGGGCGCGCTGGGCAAAAGGGTGCAGGCGTGCACCAAGGGTGCGGCCGGCATTCCTTGGTCAACACCCCTTAGGTGCCAGGCCAGGACACGGGCCAGACCCTGAGAGTGAAGGCCCTGGAGATGGGGCCGTATGGCAGCAGCCGTGTTACAGTCCAGAAAATGGCTTGGTGGCTGCGTTGTCATCCGGGAGCAGCGCGTCAGGGAACGTCCTCTGTGTCACACCCTGGCCAGGGCCCTGGGTCACAAAGTTAGCAGGTGCCCCACAGAGAGAATGGTTCATTGTGCCCAGGCCGGGGACGTCCTTGCAGAGGAGGCGGCGTTTGAACCGAGTCTACAAGGTCGAAGGGGAATCCACCAAGCAGGCCCGAGGGGGCGGGAGGGAGGCCTTCCAGGCAGTGGGAACAGCATGTGCTGGGGTTTCAGGGTGTGAGGAGTGGGCTCGGGTCTAGTGTGACTGGAGTTAGTGGGGATCAGAGACTGAAAGGCTGGGGGCAGGCTGAGGAGGGTCTCCAGTGCTGAGCTAAGTAACTCCCGTGGGCAGCCGGGAGCCTAGGCTTCAGAAGAGAGTAAAAATAGTGCGATCCCGGGGTGCCTGGGGGAGCTCAGTCGGTTAAGCATCTGCTCATGGCTCAGGTCATGATCCCGGGGTCCTGGGATCCAGTCCCACATCGGGCTCCCTGCTCTGCATGGAGCCTGCTTCTCCCTCTACCTCTGCCCCTGCCTGCTCCTACTCTCTCTTTGTCTCTCAAATAAGTAAATAAAATGTTTAAAAAAAAAAAAAAGAAGAAGAACAAAACAACAATAGGATCGCAGCTTTAGGAGGCCAGCCCAGGCAGCTGTGTGGAAGGGAACACAGAGACCAAAGGGGCAGAGAAGCATTGCGAGGCCCCAGAGGGGTATAGCCGAAAGATGGGGGGGTGGGGGGCGGCGAGCCAGGCAGCAGGGACAGGAGACAACAGACGTGGGGACACAACCCTTGGTGGACACTGTTTCACTGTGGTGTCCCCTGCTTCTTCCTGCTAATCAAGCTCCATGTTCTCCAGGTGGCAATGTGCCTGGCCTCAAGGTGATAGGCCGTGATGGGTCTGAACCAAACCTAATCATCTCGGTTCTATTTCCCAGCCTCCCCTGCAGCTATAGGACCAGCCATGTGCCCAGTCCAGGCCGATGAGACCTAAGAGGAATTCTGGTGCAGGGCCCTCTCCAGGAGCGTTTATTTTCCTGATCCAGAGGGCCAGACAGGCCAGCAGGGTTTCCTCTCCTTCCCCCTTCTGCCTACCTTGAAAGCAGGTGTGCCATCCGGACCCACAGCAGCCATATTGCACCCATGAGGCAAAAGACATGAGGAAGACCAAAGGAATCTCTGGGATTCTGGTCCTGGGTTCGCTGGCCTACGTCTGGACTTCTTGTTATATGGAAAAAAAAAATGAGCCCACTTGTTTAAA
This sequence comes from Canis lupus familiaris, assembly GCF_011100685.1. NCBI lineage: Eukaryota > Metazoa > Chordata > Mammalia > Carnivora > Canidae > Canis > Canis lupus. Next base: position 28,611,925 of record NC_049231.1, read on the forward strand.
CTCTGTGGGTTCCTCTGTGCCTTGCAGCCTTATACATTTCCAAGAGGCATGCTACTGGTTTGTGAGTCATCCCTGAATGACGGCCAGCAGGGTTTGGGGACTGTTTGGATATGGAGGTGAAAGGAAGGGTAGTGTCAAGAGTGACACCTACATGTCACCCACATTCTGACCAGGATGGGTGGGCAGGAAGTAGAGCTGATGGACAGAGCACCCTAATGTAAGGCCCTTGGGAGCTGGGGTCGAGGTCTGGCCAGATCTCGTGTGGCTCTAGAGCTCAGTCCGGGGCAGCGGGGTGAGGGGCTGGGGGTGGATCCCCGCTAGAGGTAACCATGTGCCTGTGACTTGTGGTAAAGACCTCGGCCCCCCGCCCCCTGACCCAAAGAGCAATTTGCGAGCAGAGGGGGCTGAGAGGGACAGGTGGAGGACGACGAGAAAACACAGCCAAGGAGACAGAGAAAGAGCAGCCAGGGGTGCGGAGCCCCAGGCAGCTGGGGGGCGGGGGGGTGCTGCCTGGAGCCGCACAAGCAGTCCCCCAGGCCTGGGCTGCGTGTGACCTCGGGCTAACCTCAGGCCGCTGGCGGCTGCCACTGGCAGGAGTGACTCAGGGTGGCAGTGGCCGGCAGAGGAAATCCCCATAGCTTCCCGAGCAGCTTGGTGGCCGCTGGCAGCCTCCCCACTCGCTTTCCCCACATGCCCCCGTGGCAACACCCTTGGGAGAAGCTTCCTCCTCCCCTCTCTCCCCGGAGGCTCTGCACCTCGTGGGTATTTCATCTGCAATAGGATGAGCGGGGAGCAGCCAGGAAGGAACCAGGCATAGTAACAGCCCCGGGCAGGGAATTGGCCAAATTGGGTAAGAACCCCCCTTCACGGTTTCCTGAGTGTGCGCTGGGCAGCAGATGCTCTTCTGGCACCTTTTTTACAGACAGGGAAACCGAGGCACAGAGCGGTTACAGAACCTGCCCAAGTACATCGAGAAGCTGGGATTCGAGCCTAAGCAGAATTTTACTGCCAAACACGGCCACACAGCTCTTAGTCTGTTGCCCCAACAACTCACTGAATGCACGTAAATAAATCCCAACACCTCCCGCAGCCCCAGGGAATCTGGAGTAATAGTAATAATAATAATAATAATAATAATAATAATAATAATAATAGCAGCAGCAACCCTTGTTAGCACCTAGGGTAGCTCACACACTGTTCTAAGCACAGTAGGTGGCGGCTCTGCCCTCCTGGGTCTCACGGCTGGGCTGAGCGAAGGAGCTTCACATCATTTCAAAGGTCAGGGAGGCTGTGGAGGAAAAGCTATCCCAGAGCCCGGCCGTTTCTATATCCCCCCACCCTGAGAACGAGGAGTACAGAGGGCAAGAGAGAGCTTGGCAAGCAGGCACTTCAAAGATGGGGCTTCCGTCCACCAGAGAGAAAAGCAGGGTGCTGTGTATGTCGGAGGGCACGGCTCGCTCAGAAGGCGGATGGTCAGGGAGGGCTTCCCGGAGGAAGTGGGGCCGCATGAGCGGGAGGAGCAGAGAAGAACTGGCTAGAGGACGACAGGGGCACGGGAAACTGAGTGCAAAGGCTCTAGCCCTGCAAGAGGGGGCAAGTTCAAGGAACCTCGGGGCCAGGGCAGTCTGAGCGCAGCTGGCACACAGAGAGAGGCAGAAAGTTACGAGAGACACAGGCAGGGCCCGTCACGAAGGCCTTGCATCTTGCCTCGGGTCGGGGGGCAAGGGAGGGTTACCCTGGGATGGCAGGGGCAGGCTTATGTGTAGGGGAGGGGGTAGGAGGGCATGAGTGGAAGATGAAATCCCAAATCCCTGCTTTGCCATTGCCAGTGGGGACCTGGGTTAGACCCCCACCCCCATCTGTGCCCTGGCTCCCCCTTCCCTCTGTAAAGAGACAGGGGACCGTAGGAGTGTTTACATCCCTGGAGTTCTCTCTCATTGGTAACAAGCCCGGCCCGAGAGGCCGCATGAGAGCAGGGGGCACCAGGGGGCACCCCTGGTGCCCAGAACAGCAGCAGATACATAGCAGGTGCTCAGTGCAGGGCCACTCCCTGTGTCGCAGCAAGTCCTCTGGCAGTGAGCGAGCGTGGGAATGGCCTGGCTGCCAGACGGGGGCTGAGCCAGAAAGCTGCTGCACCAGGGCCGAGGCAGGGGTGCAGCAAACCCACAGGAAGCCCCCTTAGAGGAGCCACTCCCCTGGCGATGTCAGCCAGGGCCCCCTCAGAGCTGAAGCCCGCTCCGGGCCTTCTGGGGCCGGGATGCCCTGGGCTCATACGGACTCGGACTCAGATGCGTGTTATTCATGCAAAGTCTGCTTTGGAGCCTGGATGGGAGAAGCTGAGGCCTGGAAAGATCCTCAGGGCGCAGCTAGGTCAGTTTTTGTAACTCCTGCACACACCAGGCGTTCAATACATGTTTGTTGGAACCAAACTCACTACCCCAAAGCAGTCCTTTCCAACTTTGGACATCTCGGGTCTTAGAAAGGCCTGCTGTGCCCTCGCCCTCCCTTTCCATCCTCTGCTCCGGCCTCAAGCAGAGCACATCCAGGGCACCTGAGGGGCAGGGAAGCCAGTGACCCCAGGACCTGGCTCTACGGCCCCATGAAGGGAGGCAGGAGGGCGCCTCTTCTTCCTCCTCTGAGGGGCAAGGGTGGCTGCAAAGAAGCAAGGAGTGCGAGGGAAGGAGCGCACCGTCTGAGGGCGGGGGACGGGCTCTGGCGGGTTCACGCATTCTGACACATGTCTCTGAGAAACAGGAAGTGCCACGAGCTTCACACAGCGGCCACTTCCCATGTGTACCGGTGTTGGGCCGAGGCTCATGGAGAACCCGAGGGGAAGAGGGGCTGGAAGCTGGTGGGACAGCCCAAGCCCTGGCCCTGCCCTCGGCTCACCAAGGCCCTTCTCCATCCACCCTCTGAGCATCTCTCCTGTGGCTTCTCCCTTGACGCACACACGCTGACAAGCTTTCCTCTGACCTTCGACCTTTGGAAATTCCACCTGCAGCCCCAGACTCCACCGAGGACCCTCGGCTGCCCACTTTGACCTAAGCCAGCCTGGCCCATCTCCGGCGATGCTCGGAGTCACCTCCACACAATGAGCACGCCCTTTTGCTGAGGTCACCTGCTGTTCCAGGGCAGGGCAGAGCCAAGCCCGGTGTCCTCAGGTCCCCCACAGCTCAGGGTGCAGCCTCGCTGGGAGACGAGGGGAGGCCCTGGTGAGGCTGTGCTGCATGGGCCCCAGAGGAGACGCTTTATCCTCCTTGGCCCTCCTTGGCCTCATCCGCACAGGGTTGGACTAGAGGGATCTGAAGACATTCTCCAGCTCAAGGATCCATCCATTCACTGATTCACTCATTTGTCAGCACTTCTAGAGCCTTGGGCCTGGACTGGTGGTGTTCTACATGCTGGGGATACAGCGGTGATCACGCACCACCATGGGGCCTGCTAATGGGGGAACCAGTGATACAGAAAACAAAGGAGCGAGTACAGAATATTATGCAAGTGGTATAAGGACTCTGCAGAAAAAGGAAACAGGGCGAGCGGTCAGAGAGCAATGCAGGGGCTTGTAAGGGAAGGCTTTTGACATGTGAACCAGGCCCTGGATAAAGAGGAAGAAGCCAGGTTCTGTGATTCTGTTTGAACAGAAGATAGAAAGCCATCGCTGACCACAGTGTGAGGCAGCGAGCCCAGCCTGGGACCCGGGACACCTGTCCAGACTCTACACCCTCTCCTGTGAGGCCCTGGGAAAGTCACTTCCCCTCTCTGAGCCTCAGTGTCTTCATCTGTGCCTGAGGGAAGTGAGCCACAACTGGAAGCTTCCTTCAAACACTTCTAAGAATCTGCGTTTCTGAGCATTCGGGTTCTGACTCAGCTCCAGCCTCTTGGCTTTTGACCTCAGTAAGGGTCTGTAGGAGGGTGGGCCTCTGTCCCCCACGGCCTGCCGGCCTGCCGGGAACAGGGAAGAGGCCCAAGGAGGGCACTGCCCCTGCACTCACCTCTCAGCCCGCAGCTGCTGGGCCAGGGCCATGGCCGCCAGTGCTCCCGGGGAGTGGGTGGCAAGAGTCTCACCCAGCCAGGCCCAAGCCGAGTTGACTCTCGCTCACCTCTGGCCACCCTGCGCATCTGCTGTGGTCCCAGGAGTCCCCAGGAGCCGCCCCTGGGGAGGCCCCACCCCTGCCTGGCTCAATTAGAAGAGGCTCCTCCTCTGGGCTCTCTAGGTCTAGCCCAAGGCCCACACTTCCTCTTCCCCACCTCCCAGCTGCACTGCAGTTGGGGAAGTGCCCACCCTTGGACTCTGGGTTTGCAGGAATCCACTGACCCAGGGGCTTTGAGGACTTCCTTGATGGGATTTCTTGGTGCCAGGACACCACTGGGCAGCAGAGAGCTCCATTCCAGCAGAGACAGCGTCCCCAGGAGCTGGCTCAGCCACCAAGGGGCCTCCAGAACTTGGAGAGTCACTTCTGATCCTCTAGCCCATCAGGCCCCACCCTCTCACCCTCACTGCCAAGGCTTTGCCCAAACTGTTCCCTAGGCCTGGAGTGCTGGCTTCCACCTTGCCTGCCATCCCACAGGCCCCGGGGCAAATGCCACCTCCCCCAGGAAGCCTCCCTGGTTTCCCCAACAGAGTCAGCACTCGGTTACCTCCGTCGTGTAGGGTGTGAGTGTCAGTTTATGCTTCTGTCTTACCCTTCCCCGGGAGCTCTCGCCTATGCTTTCCTCATCCCTAGATCCCAGGCCTGGCGCAGCCAGCCAGTCCTCCCTAAATCTGCCAACCACAGTGAGCTTTACGTGGCAAACCTGAGCACATATTTTCCTGCTTAAACTCTTCAACTGCTTCGCCTGGCCCTTAAGGAAAAAGTCCAAACCCCTGGTCCTGCCTCCAAAGCTCTGAGGGCCTCACCAGCTTGCCCGGTCCCCTCCCCTTCCCACGCTCCCACACTGGAGCATCTGGAGTGTTCCAAGGTGCCTGTCCCTCTGGCCTTTATGCATGCTCTTCCCCCGCTGGAACGTTCTTCTCTGCCTCCTTTAGAACTTGGCTTGGAAGTCACCCCATTAGCGAGGATTTCCCTGGCCCCTCACCTAAATAAAGTCCCTCTCTATCATGTCCTCCTCCACATCCCTGGGCTTTCACTTCAGAGCATTGGAAACTCTTGCAATTTCATGTTTGCTGTGTTCTTTTATATTTAACGACTGTATTCCTGGCTAGCACCGTGCCTGACACATCACAAGTGCTCAACTGGTATTCAGGGGGTGCTTCTGGTTGGCAATCCTGTGGCTCCTCTAACAGATATGCTGACTGGATTCTGAAAGGAGCTCTCTGAGAAGTCCACAGCCATACTCAGTAACCCCCAACCTATCACATAGATACTCTCACACTCTCATTCACGCTCAAAACTCACTCATGCATTGCAGATGCAAAGCAGGAGGACAGCAGAGAGAGGGTATAGATGGGAAGGCAGCCATGTCTTTCTGACTCCATCTGTCCCAAACCCATGCCATAGCAGTGCCCTTAGGACTGGGACAGGGGTCTGGGGGGACAGAGCCAGCTGCATGGAGACTGTAGCCAGGATTTCCTACAACAATCCCTATGTTTCCTCCCAGATGAAGGGACTGGGGACAGGAGCCATTCTCAGGATCCCGAGGACTATCTGGCTGTAAGAATGAGGGGTGGGGGCATTTGGCAGCCTCAAATCCTTCCTTTGAACCTCACCCCTGCTACACTCAGCCACCCCAAGGGAACTTCTGCCTCAAACAGAGCTCAGGGTAGAGCCAGAGTCCGCAGGAGGGAATATGCTCTGGACCCAGCTCCACACTCCTGACTCTGTGAGGATCTCCCTCTCTTCATCCAGCCAAGGGGTCTTCTGAAACCAAGATCCTTTATGGCTCCTTGGGAAGCAGAGACAGTTGGAACAAGACAGAGGGGAGCATGAGAAAGAAGAAAAATGACTCTACTGAGCAAGGCATTTGGAAGACAGGGAGAAGATGGCAGAGTGAACGCAAGCTGAACTTTCCCATCGTTCACCAGACATATGAAAAAAGCCTGGCTAAGACTTTTTTTTTTTTTTTTTTTTTTAGTGTCTTAAACATATAGAGCCTAGCTCACAAGCAAGAAAATATAATGTTCAGGTTCTAAGAGAAGGAGAACCTAGACCAGAGGGAGGGACTAGTGCCTCACACTCCACAGGAAAACTAAGGGTGGGTATGGGCTACTGGGGCTGAGACTTTAATGCTAATCTGGGACTAGGTCTGGGCTGCACGTCTTGCCCAGAAATCAGATTTGAATTCCCAGGGTGAAGCCAGGTGTCAGAACTGATTAGAAGAACAGCATTTCTCAGCTACCAGCCTGGGGTCACTGCAGGAATGGAGATACTCTCCCAGGCCGTGGGTAGAACGAGGGGTACATGCACCAGATCAGAGCCTCAAGCCTGCAGCATGCACTAGTGTGAGGCCCAGATCCAAGCTACCCACACGGTGTGCCAATCCTAAACTGAGGCATTACATCGAGACAGTTTGGCATCCATGAGCCTGTAGGAGCAACAACAAAACTGCCCTGTGAACTCACAAATCAAAATGACAAATTCTGTAAAGAACACCTACAGTATGAAAGACAGTACAGACTCCACATACTGGAGAATTCACAACTGGAGAACTAGAAATAATACGATGAACAATGACTCCAACCCTGTCACTGGCATCTCAGGGCTCCCGGTCTACAGGATCAAGCAAGTAAAATGCCGAGTAACAGGACAGGGTGAAGCGGCAGACGTAGCAGGTGTCTGTGAGCACCCAGAGCTGCGAACACCCAGCTGTGGCTGAGGGCAGTGCTGCTGTAGAGTTGGTCAGGAAAGACAGGAAGTGACAATTTTAGCCAGACAGCGTGCACAGCACTGGCATGCAATCGTGTGTATCATCATATGCGTGTGGTTGGAAACATATATAGTTGCACATAAACGTGTGTATGAACACATACAGCTCTGGGTAGGGAAGTGTGAGTGTGTTTAGGCCGCATCCACACAAGAGCACACGGCGTAGCACACCGTAGTGAGACTGGGAGTATGTGAGAGGCCAGGTTTACACCTGGGATCTAGGGGGACACCTAATGAGCATGAACATGAATGCATTATGACATACGAACTTGGGCAATCACTATGCCCTTTTTAGAAAAGATTTTATTTATTCATTTGAAAGAGAGAGAGAACACGCATGCGTGCATGCGCGTGCAAGAGAAAGCATGGGCGGGGGGGAGGGGCAGAAAGCGAGGGAGACGCAGACTCCCCCACTGAGCAGGAAGCCCGATGTGTGGGGCTCAGTCCCAGGACTCCCCGGGTTCAAGACCTGAGCTGAAGGCAGATGCTTACCCAGCTGAGCCACCCAGGCGCCCCTAATATGCCCTTTTCAATCTTTTCTCTACCCATCTGTAAAACAGGCTTACAGAAGGGGCCGGTATTGGGAATTCATGAAAAACAAAATGTGTGAAGAGTGCCTAGGCCCATGGGAATGTCTTATTCTTGTTCATAGTTTTCAGTGTGTGTATGTGCGTTTCAGGGAAGACAAGCCGTCAAGTTCACCTTCCCAGATTTCTCAAGGTTTTGCCTTCCCATCCCCCACTCCCTCCCCCCTTGGAGAAGCCTCCCCTCCCATGGGCCTGACTCAGCCACAGGGCAGCCACCTCTGCAATGGGGGAAGGGGGGTGCAGGGCCCCGGAAGATTGTCCAGGGAAGGGCCCCAGGGCCTGTGGGGCCAGCTCTTCCCTCTCTGCCCATAGTTCTGCTGAATATGGGTATTTCTCTGGCTCCTCATACACAGAACACTGCTGCTAATTTTATGCCCGAGCTCTGATCCAGTGTAATTTGAGGCCAGACACTCTGTCAGCAGTAGGCTCGTCCTGCCTCTGCTGCAGGGGTGGAGAACGAGGCAGAGGCTAGCCAGGAAGAGGAGCCAAACTCTTCACACATTCCTTTAAGCCAGTATCCATCAGCCTTTCTGGGGAGGTACAAAGAAATGCCTGAAGTGACCTGGCTCGTATCAAGAACTGACTTCCGATCACCTCCACTGGCCACACAGCCTGTGAGTAAACACACAGGAGTCATTGAACCTTGAGCCTTGGGATCGTGGGATCGGTAGCTCACGGAGCTCAGATAGTTTATTCCTAGAAGAAAGCACCTCTGGCCTTGCCTTCCCCAGGTTCCTTTGAGAGCACACCCAAACCTGACAACTTGGGGATTCGAATCAGGAGGAACATTGCTAGGCACTGTTGGAAGCAACAAAGGGCAGTTAAGTGACCGTCCGACAGTGACAGGGAGGATGCAATGCCAAAAGAAAGCAGGTTTGAGAAGTCATGATGGACGGACGGCAGGGGCTGCTCCGAGAAGGGGCATCGCAGCATTACAAGAGAGAGAGAGAGAGAGAGACAGACAGACAGAGAGAGAGAGATGGCCAATGTCCATGCACAGCCACACCTCCAGGGAAGGATCCCGTAGGCTCAGGCCGCACCTGAGGGAGTCCCGAAGGACTGGACGGGATTCAGGGCTGGCACGGAAGCTCACAGCATGCACAGCACTCTTCAACCCTGCCTGACTCGGGTGGGGGCGCCTACACAGGCTAAAGCACGGACCTCAGTGTAGAGACGAGGAACACGGCTGCGGAGGGGCAGGCGGGAGAGCTCAGGCCGGGCAATGGGGCAGAGGGACCTGGGGGCTGGGAAGGAGGCAGGACCACGGGGGGGCCCCTGGAGCTCCTTCTGGGAGTCCCGCAGACCCCTGCTGCCTGAGTCAGTGGCTCTCCCAGGGAAGAGGGGAAAATCCCACATCAGGCTGAGCAGGATTCCTGGGGATCCCTCCCGCACTGAATTCCCCAATCTTGACCTACATGTGTCTCTCCTTGTAATTTATGAGGGGAGCTTCACTGGACCTCCTCCCTGAGCCACAAATAGCCTCCCCTGGCAGGCCCCGGGGAGCGGTATTTGGAGGACAGAGGATGCGATGAAGCCAAAGGGACAGCAAGCTCCCTGAAGGCAGCCGCCTCTGCCTCCCCTTTGGCGCCCCGCTTGCAGCCCAGCTGGGTGCCGAGCTCGGTGCCCCGCTGACCCGAAGTTCATGGTTCTTGTTCACTGTTCTAAGCAGAGATGGTTAATATCTGCGTCCTCGGACTACCGCATGACTCATTGATTCAAAATGTATGGATCACCTAGAACATGCCAGAGCCCCAGCATGTGCCCGGCTCAAGTATCTGTCCCTTGGTCCCTCCTTTCTGGGGTGTCTTCAATAAGACGATGAATGCCAAGTGCTCAGTCGAGGCCCCCGCGCCCAGAGGGGGGTCAGTAAACTGCAAACGTTAATGTTATTACCGAGATTAATTTTCTTGGTATGGGTTGGAGCCCTCCTGGTCTATGTCCCCAAGCACACCTTGCTCCTCGGCGTCCTAAAACTCATCGCTTTGAATTCTGATTCTTCCCCCACGTGATTCTAACCCAGGCGCCCCGCACCCGACTTGCTGCCAAGGGCTCTGCACTTAATCAAAATGTTGACGGAAGCGGACCAGCAGGGGGCGCCGCGACTCAACAGCCCGGCTCCCGCTCCGCAGCGCCACCTAGAGGAGGGATGTCAGGAGCCGCAGGAGAAGGACCGGCGGCCGGAGGGCCCCACTGTGAGCCCGCCCTGCTGGATTCCACCGCCCTCCCCAGAAGGGCCCGAGGGTCCCTCGTGAGGAGATGCCCCCAGAGGCTAAGGACCCTGAACCTCCTCTCCACTGATCAGCAGTAGGCACCGAGATGCACTGAGCTTATGGTTTCACCATCCCTCCACCATAAATTTGCAAGAGCCTCTGAGTTGGCACTTGCAAAGCCTTGGAACAGGGCCTGGCCCAAAGTCCGGCTGGGTACAGGTCGGCCCCGGTTATTGCTACTTAATCCTCACACCTACTCCTATAAAATAGGTCATATTTTTATCCCTCCCTTGGAGATGAGGAAACTGAGTCTGTACAGGATTAGAAGCCTGAACCAAAGTGAGTGAGTAAGTGAGCGAGCAGCAAGGTAAGATTTTTGACCTCAAACCCGGATGACTCCAAAGCACAGTAACTGTGCTAGATTGGCCCCCGTTCTTTCATTTATTCATTCCACCTATATTCATTTAGCAACCACTCTGCACAGGGATAAAGGATATGGACAGGAACCTGGCACAGCTGCTGCCCTCAAGGAGCTCATGCTGCTATTCAAATACACACACGACCATGTAGGCACGCATATGCACATGTGCACACACAGACATGCATACGCATGCTCGTGCACGCACACACACCGGCATACACATGAATACAGAACAAAGTACAATTCCGGGAGAAGCTGGGAGATGCGTAAGCATCCATTCCCCTGATCCCACACCCAATGCCATTTTCACCTCCCAGAGGGTGGCAAACACAAATGTCTCCAGATGCCTGGCAGGTGTCCTCAGGTTCAGCTGGAGCCAGGGTGGAGAGGCAAAGGGCAGGGAGGGAGTGGCTTAGCTTCTGCCTCTCCACACCATCACCTTCTAGCACAGGACTCCAAGGACTTCGAGATTTCTAAATTTGAACCTGACCTTCCAGCTTTTCACAAAGGTCTGCCTGTCAAGGTAGGATAGAACTTGTTTTAGTAGCTGTTTGTTGGCTTGAGCCACAGCTTTACATGTAAGTACCTAGTACCTGGGCCTCCATTTGCATTATGGCTCCTGTCCCTGCAAGTGTTGGGGTCAGTAAGCAGGGACTCGGACTCTTGTGGACCACAGTAATCCTCTGGAATTCATTCAAAGAGGAAAGAGAATCCATTACAGTGTTTAAATAAAGAGCGATGTAATCTGATTAACATTTTTTAGAGATCCCTTTGCTGCTTGGACAGTAGCTCACAGAAGGTGGCATTGGAAGTAAGAAGACTAAGTGCCCCCTGCTAACAGCTTTCTGATTTCACTTTAAAAATCAGCTTTATCAAGTGTCATTACATATGACAAAACTCACCAACTTAAAGTCACCAACTTAAGTGTATAGGTCAAGACTTCCTGACCAATTATGTAACCAACCACATCACAGTATAGGTCATTTCCATTATCCTAAAAAGATCCCTCGTGCCCCTTGCAACCAATCTGCCTTCCCTGCCCTAGACTCTGGCAACTACCAACTACTTTCTATGATTCTAGTTGGTCATTTCTGAAATTTAGTATAAGTGGAATCACAGAGAATGGGGTCTTTTGTGTCTGGCTTTTTTCACATAGTATAAGGCGGTTAAAATTCATTGATGTTGACAAGTACACCAGAATTTATTCTTTTTATGACCAAGTAGTATTCTGGTGTATGGACATACCACAATTGCTTATCCTTTCACAAACTGATGTGCATCAGGGCTGCTTCCAATTTAGGGTTGTTAAAACAAAGCTACTACGGACATTCAAGCATACAGGCTCCTGTGGACGTGTGTTTCATTTCCTGTGGGTAAAGATCTAAGAGCAGGGTGCTGGGCCATATAGTATTTAACTTTATAAGAAAACTGTTTTCCAAAGTGGTTGTACCATTTTATGTTCCTACCAGCCGGTGTATGAGGAAGCAGATGTGCCCAGGTTCCAGGTCCACACTGGCTCAGAGCCAGTGGTTCCAGGTCTTTAAACAAGGGGGGGGGGTCTAAATGTAGTAATAGCTTCTGGGCTGCTTTTTTTTAAAAATTTATTTATGATAGTCACAGAGAGAGAGAGAGAGAGAGAGAGAGAGAGAGAGGCAGAGACACAGGCAGAGGGAGAAGCAGGTTCCATGCACCGGGAGCCCGACGTGGGATTCGATCCCGGGTCCCCAGGATCGCGCCCTGGGCCAAAGGCAGGCGCCAAACCGCTGCGCCACCCAGGGATCCCTGGGCTGCTTATTAAACTGTCTCCTCTCAGCTCCAGACCTACCCTTCTTTGCTCAGCTTTCTGGAGCTGGTGTTGGGTCTCCAAACCATATTTCTGCTTTGCAGACCGATTCCTATCCGTTTCTGCCAACAGTAGCTACTACCAGGAGACCAGAAGATGGAGAAGTACAGTGAGTTTCCTCACTGTACCCAACAGCACTGCCCTGGAAGCCATAGTTGTTTCCAGTAACAATCAATTCTAGATTTTTCCACATCCCCTGGATGAGCCTCACCCCACCCCTTCCTCAGAGGTCTGAAGTTCTGAGTCCCAGATTCCTGGGGGAACTTCTCTAAGCCTCTGAGGCATCTACACCTCCACTTGCTCCTCCTCCAACTTCTAGGTGGCGATAACCGCACTCTCTTCCTTCTGCTCCCACGACCATAGGAAGCAGTTAGCATCTCTGGTTGCCTCAGTGTCCCCTTTTGCTTTTCAGTCCTCCAAGATCTGGCCAACCAATCCCCTATATTAACTTCTCACTGTTAAAATACTCAGTGCACCTTCTGTTTTCCCAACACCCAGCCAGCCCAGTAGGACCCAAGTCCAGCTCCTGGCTAGGACGTCCCAAGGGAAGCAGGACCATCAGGAGGAACCCATGCTGGGAGCAGAAGGATGGGCCCTTGGACAACTCACCCAACTACTCCAACCTGCAGTTTCTTTCTCTATAAAAGGCACCCAGCTAGAGCCTGACAAAATTGAGGACTCAATAAATATTTATGGAAGGAACTGGGTGATGGAGGAATTTTATATTAGCAACTGACACCTGTTCAACTGGCACACATTGCGGATGTTATTCCTAGGGGAATGCATATTCCTCACCTCCCTTACTCTATGCTTTTGGTCTCAACCAGAAACTGCTAAGATCCCCTGAACTAATTCATGCTCTCCGCCTTCTTTTGGTGAAAAAGTCCCAGAGTGGTAACGGACTTGTGGGAACCCAGCTAAAGGTAACATTTCCCAATCTACCTTGCGGCTACAGGTGACCGCGTGACCAAGCGCTGGCCAGTGGGATGGGAGGGGAAGCTGTGGACACAACTTCCTGGCTGTGCCCTCAAAGAGAGAGGGTGCTTCCTCCATTTCCCTGCTCCCCCTCCTGCTGGCTGCCGAGGCCAACGGGACAGTCAGTCAAACAAGTAGAGGGTCTCTGACCCAGCCCCAGACGGCTTACACTCAGACTGTTGATGAAAAAGAGAGAAATGCAGTCTCCAGAAATGGTGTTTTTGGCCTTTGTTAGGACAGCTGAACCTGTTAGGACAGGTTCAACCTGTCCTAACAGGTTCAGCTCCCATCTTGTACACTAGAGCAGGGGGTTGGCCAATGTTTTCTCTAGAGAGCCAGATAGTAAATATTTGAAGCTTTCTTTGTGGGGCGTGGATCTCAGTCACGACGACTGGATCCTGCTTTGTCGCATGGAAGCAGCAGTAGCAATAAATAATTGAATGGGGGTGGCTATCTTCCAATAAAACTTTATTTCCAAAAATAGGCAGCAGATGTGACCCTTGGCCCGTCGTTTGCAGACCCCTGAACAAGAGTTAAGAGCCAAGGTAACTGTTCATAGAGACTGTGGATCTGTGAAGAGCTCAGGAGGGTGACTCCTTGGTGGGGATGAAGCTGAGCAGCCCCGCCCTTGGCCCAAGGTCACCTCCTCCCTGGGGGGTCGACCTCTGCCCCTGGACGCTACTGTGATGCCACTGCCTCTAAAACTCTCCCCCAGGAGAAGAGGGTCCCTCCGGCTGTAGTTTGCACAGCCTGGACTTGTCAGAACTTGACTTTGCCAATGGCACCCAAAGGGGGTAAATAGAACCCAGTGGCTCCAGGCTCTCCCATGTCTGCTTGGGGCTCTATTTGAAAATCAGTCCTGCCTCCAAGGCATAAATAAAAAAGAATGCCAAGCTTCTCATAACCCCTCTCCTCCCACCCTTCTGTAGCCTCTGCACACACTCCCTCCAGCCTCAGCCACCAGGGCATGTCTCCCTCCTCTCTCCTGCCTCTTCTCGATCCTATAGATCCCTGCAGCCTCTCCCAGCACATTTCAGTGCCTTCTCCGGCTGTCCCCCCACCTCCATGACTCTATGGTCTTTCTTCAGCCTTTGGATGCTTCCCACCAGCTAAGATGCAAAGCTGGTCAGTGGCTCTTTGAAGGCTGGGGGGTGGCTTCTAGCTCTAGCTCTTATGGGTTGGAGTCCCTCCCCAGAAGAGCTAGTCTTCTAGACTTGCCACCCCTTCCTGCTAAGGATTCTGTAGCATAAGTACCTGTAGGGCAGGGGCTGTCACATTCATCCATGAATCTCCAGTGTCCAAAATGGGACGGACGCATATGTGTAGAGGGTGGAGGAAGGCCGTGAAGAGGGGGGCCAAGCAGGTGAGCGGGCTTGCAGACTTTCCTCTTCATGGGCCTTCCAGGTTAAGGGAAGGGCTTCCTCTGTCCCGGCCCACAGCGAGCAATAATTGTCCAGCGTGCCCCTGAGCCCGGGATTGCACAGCCAGGAACCAGAGAGGTTTGCAACATGAGGTCCTGGCAATTCTATAACTGCCCTTCCATCCTCTCCTCTCACCCTTTGGCAACCTGCTCCCACCCGGAAGCCCCAGGACCTCCTGCCCTCTGCGCACTCTGCCCCGGCCCTAGTCTCCATTGATGCTTCAGTTTCCCTGCACCCCTTGCTCCCCAGGTCCCCCTCCACGTCTGGAGGCCCCTTCCTGGACTCCTCTTTATCTACATCCTCAACCCCAAACACCCCCACCCACGCCCGTGCTCTCTCTGGCTGCGGGCTTCATCCACTCCTGGGCTCCCCATTACCAGCTGTACCCCAGTGGTGCCCCAGGCCTGTGGATCCAGCTGCCTCCGGGCCCCCACCGCATGCAGATGCTCCCCAGCTCCTCCTGCAACCTCTGTCTCCACCATCCACCCAAGTCAGAGACCTAGGGCCGTCTTGTCCTCCCTCGGCTGCTGTATCTAATCCCTAGGAATGTGTTGCACCTCCAAATGTCCTCCAGCTGCCCCCTCGCTCCATCCCTACAACCTCTCCTCCTACCCGATCTTCCCGTCCCACCTCAGCCCTGCAGTCTGTCCTCCACCCTGGCTGCAGGAGGCCCTTCCTAAAAAGAACTAACTGTGAGGCTTCCAATGCCACAGCTCTCCAGAGAGCCAGTCGGGCTTGCTGTCATCAAGCCAGGCTCCAGCCTGACTCTGGCCTCATCCCCCTCCTCTTCCAACTCGAGCCCGTGTTGCAGGCTGGGGATGCCCCATGATACCCACACCTCCTCTGCTTGGCCAACTCCTATTTTTCCTGAAATACTATAAACTATCCCCTGGAAAGGTGTCACAGGGTTGAAATGTGTTATCTGCCTGGCACATAGGAGGTGCTTAGGACAAGGAAGTTGGGGTTCTCATGGGGGGCCCTACAGCCCCAGAGATCCTAACAATGATCAAGGTGTTGCTGCTTTTATGCAGATCTTAGGGTGGGCTTCACCTTCATGATAACGTTTGGTGCTCAGACCACTCAGACTAGCGTCGCCGTGAGAAGACAGGTCATCCTGTCCCCACTTCACTTAATAGCAGGATCGAGACTTTCTCCAGCACCCCTACCCCCATTCGTCCCTCTAGTAAGAGGAGGGAGAGGGGTCTTCTCTTCCCTGTGGCCACACCCTCTCATCCAAACCCTGCCTCCTTGAGTCCAGCAGCGCCCCACAGGGGGCATGCCCCCCTTACTTCCCTCAGACCACATTTACAGACTTTCAGGGAAGAGCAGAAGGTGAGGGGATGACCAGGATGACCTGCACACTCTTGCTGCAGGAAGCACCTTGCTAGCTGTCCCTGTCTTTGGGCCCAAAACATGGCCCATTGTGCGACCCTTCCCTTCCAATTCTTTCCCCTCCCAAGTGGCTCTCACTGCACCTGTTACTTCTGATCACTGACTTGTCAACATTTAAATAAAAGGTGCCGGCACTTGGTTCTCCGCAAGGAGGAAAAGTACTGAAAAGCCCCCACCCCAAGGGAATTACTTAAACCTTCCATTATTCTCTCTAAATTCCTCTGCATTTCCAAATAAAAAGCTTATATTGCTATTTTTGATTGATTGTTAGATATTATGCCTCAGTTTCCTCTTACAGTAATTGAGAATTCAGCATTCTTATTTTTGTTGCGTTGTATTAAATCCCTTTTTTCCCCCTTTTGGGAGCTTTTGGAACCTTCTTTATCTGTGGTCTTCTGGGGTCACATGATGATGCGTGTCCTGTGGATTATTTCTCACTCCCTGTAGTAGTACTGTGGTAGACCTAACTCAGTCTGGATGTTCATGGTCGTCAGTTTGGGGATGTTTTCTTGGATTGTTTTTTGGTAATTGTCTGTTCTTTCTTTCTCTCTTTTTAAAAATTTTTCTAAGTCAGATGTTAGACTTCCTGGATGGTTTTTTCCTAAGTCTGTTTCTTCCCCGCATATTTTCCATCTTCATTTCTTCCTGTTTTATCCTTGGAGCTATTTCTGTGACATACTTTTCAAGCCTACTGCTAAAATTCCTATTTTGGCTACCTTACATTAAATTGTCAACATCTCTCTCTTCTTTTCTGATTATTTGGTTGTCATAGCATCCTATTCTTGTTTATAGATTGTATCCATCAGCATTTGCTTTGTAACAAACAACTTCAGGGACGTCTGGGTGGCTCAGTGGCTGAGCTTCTGCCTTTGGCTCAGGTCGTGATCCCGGGGTGCTGGGATCGAGTCCCACATTGGGCTTCCTGCATGGAGCCTGCTTCTCCCTTTGCCTGAGTCTCTGCCTCTCTCTCTGTGTCTCTCTTGAATAAATAAATAAAATCTTAAGACAACAACAACAACAACTACTGCAGAAATCTCCTCTGGTGCACAACAATAAGCAATTCATTTTTGCTCATGCATCTGTGGCTTGACTGGAGTCATTTTGAAATCCAGGTGATTCATTCTTGAGTCCAATCCAGAGGGACAGTGTTTCTTCCAGGCTCTTCTTTCATCTTTTCAGTTTGGTGTCTCTGTTTTACATCAACAGCTTTCCTTATGTGTCTAATACTCTTTGGTTGTTTGCTACCATTTAACACAAATGTACTAAAAAGGCTGATCAGGGGACACCTGGGTGGTACAGTGGTTGAGCATCTGCCTTTGGCTCAGGGCATGATCCTGGAGTCCTGGGATCAAGTCCCCCATCAGGCTCCCTGCATGGAGCCTGCTTCTCCCTCTGCCTATGTCTCTGTCTCTCTCTGTGTGTCTCTCATGAATAAATAAGTAAAATCTTTTTAAAAAATAAAAATAAAAAGTCTTATCAGAAGCTCTGCAAGTATGGGTGAGGGCAAGTGGATTGACAGGTGTCCATTTAAGTGTTGGGACCGAAAAGCAGCTGTATCCTTGGGAACTCCTATTATGCTAGCAGGCATGGGTCTTTTTCTCTAGGAAATTCTCCAGTAACTTCTCTGACAGCTGCCATTCTCTGCTTGGAATATAGGAACAGGCTAAGGTGCACTGGAAGCCAGAGGACCAGGAAGATGTTCTAACTGTTCGGGATGCGGATTTCTAATTAAGTCCCATGTCTCTTCCCCACCCTCTGTCTGGTGACCTTGGTGTCCCGAGAATTCCCTCTCTGCCATCTCCAGAGCGTAAACCTCCTGCAGGAGGCTCAAGAGTCAGCCCTTGGCTGCCGGCTCTCATCTCACACCATCGTCCCCTCCACCTGTTGCCCTTGCATCTGGACCTTATTGGGATTCTAGAAGCTCACTCTCTTTCTCACTGGTGTGCCCTCTGTGTGCTGAGCTTCTTCGGCATTTCTAAATACATTACCATCATTCCAAACAAAGCCCCTTCCAAGGGTGTGCTGCAATCTCCCATCTCTTGATACCTCCTTCTCTTCTCTTTGTTTCTGTGGGATCGTGCTTTCTCTATTTTTTCTCTATAATGTCAGCGAATGCTCAGAAGGGAGAAGAAGCCGATGCCTACCTTTTCTCTGCAAAGGGGTTTCTCGCTTTGTATGTCTTCCATTCAGATTATGCCCAGGTGGTTGCCCCTTTTTAATGACCCCAGAATTAACCAAACCATTTTATCCTAGGAACTAGGAAGGCATCTGCTACCACCTCCTCCAGGAGTAAAGCATGACAGGCATTTCATTTTTCCAACTGGCCATTTGTATTTGCATTTTTTAAAAATTTTCTTTACATTATGCTTCTTTTCACAGATGAGGAACCTGTAGCTTGGACTGGAGAGTGAATTGCCCCGGGGCCTGAGGAGGGCCTGTGAGGCTCTATACCACATGGCCTGGGGCCCACAGCGTCACCTGATGGAGACCACAGTCCACGAGGAACATGAAGACACAAAGCAGAGGGGTCTTCCCTTCCCTTTGGGACAGTCATCCTACCTGACACTTGGGACTCCCAGAGACCAGTGCACGGTCGCAGGGCGCCCCTCTCCACCCTTGCCACCACCACCCCCAGGAGCAACACCCTTCACTTTCTCAGGTGGTTACTAAACTGTTGTCTCAAAGGTTAATGCAATTTGCAAACCTATTTGGATGAAGGTTTCTGGGTGTCAAATCATTATTTTGCATGCCACTCCCTGCTGTTGGTATAGTGTGTGCCCAGGAAAGATGAGAAGAACAACAGGCTGGGAGCTCCCTGTCCTAGTCCTGAGTGAGCAGCCCCAGAGGGGAGGGACCTTTACGCTAAAGAACCAGGCCAGATGGGTGTCCACAGTGCCATGTGGGGAAGGAGCCTTTCCAAGCCCTGTGGATGAGTTCTGGAAAAAAAAAAAAAACGAAAAACAAACAAAAAAAAAAAACAAAACGGGTCACCATGACACTGAGCAGGCTTCAAAATAAAAGCCTTCAAATGGTGATGGGCTGGAACTGGGGCAGAGCCAGAGGACAGGCCAAGGGAAGCTGGCGAGAGGGGAGTGAACAGGGCCTAGGGATGGGGAAGGAGCTTTCTGGGGAAACAGGCACAGCTGTAGCATTGCTAAAATATTGAGATGCTGGGATGCCTGGGTGGCTCAGTGGTTGAGCGTCTGCCTTAAGCTCAGGTCATGATCCCGGGGTCCCAGGATCGAGTCTCACATCGGGCTCTCCACAGGGAGCCTGCTTCTCCCTCTGCCTATGTCTCTACTTCTCTCTGTGTGTGTCTCTCATGAATAAATAAATAAAATCTTTAAAATATATATATTGCAATGCTTCTAAACCAGTCTGTTACAAAGCACTGCTCCTTGGTGCCTGTGCCTACCCCCACTCTCCCCTTGGACCCCAAAACCTCCTTACAATGCATCCACTAAAGGGTTAATGCCTGGCCCAGCAGGAGGCCCGCAGGACACTACTCAAAGACCAGAGGACCCTGATTACAGATTTCAAATATGACCCTTGGAAAAAAACCATGTCATGAACAGACGCGGAAGCCAAGATGGCTTACGGAGCACTCCCTTTATGCACTGTCCCACCGGCCCATATATCAACCAAGG
This sequence comes from Canis lupus familiaris, assembly GCF_011100685.1. Taxonomy (NCBI): domain Eukaryota; kingdom Metazoa; phylum Chordata; class Mammalia; order Carnivora; family Canidae; genus Canis; species Canis lupus. The sequence goes on from NC_049231.1 coordinate 28,631,284, forward strand.
TTTACCAGGGCCACCCCACTGCTGCACACCAGGCCCTGGGCTAGGACCCAGGAATCAAGCTGGAGGCAGGTAGGCTCAAAGTCAGGGGAGCCTCAGAGATCTGGGACTTGGTTCATTTAGCTGAAAATGGAGTAGGAGGGGAGATGGGAGAGGAGAGGCAGATAGGTCAGCAGGGGACAGACCAAGGAGAACCTTGTAAGTCAAACTAAGGAGCTGGAGCTTTATCCAGCAGCCCAGGAGCAGTTGCGGGAGGATCTCGGCAGGGCAGGTGCCAGATCGGATTTGTGTTTCACGGAGAACACCATGGAAGCCAAGGGGAAGATGGGTTGGAGCAGGGCAGGACCGAGCAACCAGGGCAGGGTTGAGAGGCTCTCAGAAGAGGGGAATGGGGATGGACAGACAGAGCGCAGGGTCACAAACTGCATGGCTTGTTCCATAGAACCATACTGTGTACCGAGCAAGTTCACGATCATCCCCCATCTGAAAGACCGGGGGTGCTAAGTCTACGGAACAGAACCAGTAGCCCACCTGCCCAGTGTTCAGCACTGCCCTAGGGGCTTCACGTGTTACATACCCCATGAGGTACATATCCCATGGTTCCCATTTCACAGGTCAGGATACAGAGGCAAAGAGCGGGTACATAACCAGTCCAGGATCACGCTACTTGGACGCGGTAGATCCAGATGATCCTAGACAATGCGAGAAGAGAAAACTCAGGAACAGACTCATGCTGGTTTCAAAGACACACTCATTCTCTGCGAAATGGAATTTCCTTCATTCTAAGGAAATCCCAAGAACAAAAGGTGGAAGAGACTAGAAAGAAATGCCAACCCAATATAATGAATTCTCCAACAACCTAGGCTGCCTTGTGAAGAAGAAAGCTTTTAGTTGATGGCAGTTTACAAGAGTGAGGCTATGCCTTTGTGGGGTGAACCGCCCAGAAAAGAGGGACATCCCTGAGAAAAGACCCAGAGGTGTGGATAGGACGGGGGCTCCGGATCCAGACCAATGGAGTCCAAACCCTAGATTGCTACTTACCAGCAGAGTGACGTGGGGAAAGTTATTAGCCTCTCTGGGGCTCAGTTTTGTCATCTGTAAGATGGGGCTAAGGATAGCTCTAACTCATAGGGTGGTTTGAGTGAGTTAATTCATGAACTTACCATTACTAGCATCCTCTGGATGGTGGGTGGCAAATGGCACTGGCTCCAGGGAAATAGGTTGGGAGCTAGTTAATGAGGAAAAACAATCTTTCTCTGGCTTCTCTTGAGGGGCAAGCTGCAAGCAAGTTCCAAATTCTAGATGGTGAGCTGTGCCAGGTTTGCTTTAACTCCTGCTCTCTTTGTATTTGCTTTTCAGCTGTCCTCCCTTAGGGTTTAAAAGCTAAAAGTCTTTTGACAGTTTCAGGTTGATTCCACCGCTCTCAGGACAAAATGCAGGAAGGAGTTCGGGGGCCTTGGTTGGGAGGATTAAAAGGATGGCAGTGACCCCCCCTCCCAGCCCTTCAGGGCCTAATGGAAGTGCAGGGAGGGGTCAAGTCCAGACTCCAGGGAAGGTCTGCCCATTGCCTACTGGGACACTGGACTCTCCAGACTCTACCTTTGTCTCATTCTGGTCACACTCTTGCCTGTCAGGATTGTAAAAATAGAAAACCAAAACCAAGAAGTGGGAGATAGCTCAGTAAGTTACATGAGAACATCCATCTCATTTCTTCATGGTGAAGCCTTATTTCTGATGCAAAATGCAAAAACCAGACAACCTGATTCTTCTTCTTCTCCTTCTTTTTTTCTAAGACCTGGATCCAAAGAACAGTTACTGCCCCCAAATCAAATTTACCTTGTGCATCAGCCAGGGTCCAGCCCCAAATAAGAAAGCACACCAGTTATTTTAACAGAGAGAATTTGCTATAGGGAATTCTTTGGACAGGTGTTAGAACCTAGAAATTCAGAGAGGGGACCCCGCAGACCTCTGGACCTCTTGAGAAGAGGACACTATCCAGTTGGCTCTGGGACACTGAAGGGAGGCAATGGGGCTTTAGGGGTGCAGAAAAAAATTGGAAATGGTTACCAAGTGCTGCCACCAAGATGAAGGGCCATTGCTAAGGTGAAGAAGTGAGGCTCATGCTGCTCAGGAGAACTTCCCCATCCAACCTTGCAGTCTCCCTCTAGCGCCCACTAGTGGCAGAGCCTAACAGGCAGCAGCCTGCTGCAGAGAAAGGGGTTTGCAGAGTTCCAGTCCCAATGCCTCAAAGCGAATCATAGAAATAGTTTTGGGGCTGAGGTGATAACTTAATAACGAGCCCACTCTGAAAGGAGAACTATCTTCACCACTGGGACTTGCAAAGAACAGACCCACAGGCCTTGGAACACCCCCCCACACACACAAGCATTACTTAGAGGGATAAGAGTTCTTTTAGAAATAAATTCTGATTTATGTAACTTTTATTGTTTACCTCCTATGTGCCAAGCACTGTGCTGGGCACTGTGGGGAGGCTTGAGGCCAAAAAGATCTTCAAGGTTGCGTGTTCAAATGCTGACTTTTTATAAAGAAAAAAATTACAAGATAAATGCTGGCTCGATTATTGCCTGGAGGGTGACCTCAGATAAGTCACAATTATGACCTCTATCTCCTTGATCATAAAATGCACACAAGTGGTCACCTTATGTGTAGACCTCAGAGCATAACTAGAAAAACTGCATGAGCTAAAGAACATAAAGTGCCCACACTGCAGCTGGTCCTTCTTTTCCTCCTCCTTTTCATTATCCCCATTTTGGTCTCTCCTCTGCCCCTGGTCTTCCTTCTTTTCCTCCTCTTCTATCACCACCATCATCACCATCATCACCATCATCACCATCATCACCATCATTACCATCGCCACTATTACCATCCCCATCATGATAATCATGATTATCACCATCACCATCATAATCACCACCTACTGATGGAGATTTAAATTGTTTATAGCTTATTTTAGTATGACCAGAATATTCAGGAAGAAATATTCCTTTGGGAGCATATTTTTTTTAAGATTTATTTATTTATTTTAGAGAGAGAGAGCACATGTGCGCAGGTGGAGGCTGGGGCAGAGAGGGAGAGACCCTCCAAGCAGACTCTTTGCTGAGCGGGGAAGCCCACTCCACTTGAGGCTCGATCCTACAACCCATGAGATCATGACCTGGGCCGAAACCAGGATTCTGACTCTTAATCAAATGAGCCAAGGGAACGTATTTATAAATATCCATAGGTAACTACCTAGTGATAGAATTTCTGGGTCAAAGGGCTTGTGCATTTTTAATTTGGGTAGAAATCACCTTTCAGAAGGGAAATTTATGCTTCCTCTTCTCATTGCCATCCCTGAATATGATCACACTTTAAATTTTTTGCCAACCTGATAAGTAAAAGTTAAATTATTTCATTTTGATTTGTGTTTCTTTGATGCTAGATGAGGCTGAGCATAGTTTTATACATGTATTGACCATGTGTATTTCTTTCCCTTCCACCCTCCTGTTATGCCCTGGGATTCTTTTTTTTTTTTTTTTTCTATTGGATTGTTCATCATTTTCTCATCAATGATGAGCATTTTGTAAACCAGGGACAATCGACCCTTTTCTGCTATGTGTGCGGCAAATATTTTTCTTTCCATTTTGTTGTTTGCTCTGGACTCTATTGATGGCATTTTTTTGCCTAGCACAAGTTCCACATTTTCATAGAGTCACATGTGCTGATTGATTTATTTATGGTTTCTGGGCAGCCTCGTGGTTTTAAAGCTGTCCCTCTCCTTGTCAGCAGGTTGAAGAGATTGCTCTGTGTGCCTGGGTGACTCAGTGATGGGCAATGTCCCTGGGCTTGCCCTCTGTCACCCCTACATTTGGGATGCTGCCCCCTTGGAAGCTTAAGCACACGTGACCCTGAGGTCAGCTCTGCAAGGGCTACTGCCTCCCCTTTCATGGCCAACTTCGGGAAGCACCCCACTTTGCTTCTCCCCTGACATCCAGCTCCTTTTAAGGAGCTATGCATCTTATATGTTCCCTAATCCTCCAACTAAATTTACCAGCTCTTGCTTGCAGCCAAGACATCAGCTAAATTAAACTTTGGAGTTGCTAACACGGTGTATCAGATGCACCTCAGTGAGGAGTGGTGGGAGCAGACACGCCCCATCTGTCCTGAGGGCTGGGTGTCAAGCTCTCTCTGTCCTTCCTAGCATCTTCCTTCACCCAGAGACACCATCGTCCCACCACTAGGATGCCACTTACATTGATTACCATTCCACCATCTCAAGGATGCATCCATCCCACAACTATTTACTGAAGGCTTCTTTTTGCTAGGCACTATTCTGGGAGTGGGGAAGCCTTTGAGGTTTCTTCTGAGCAGGGGAGGCGAATGATGGATGAATAAATATGTGATCCCCAATCAAGCAGCAGAAAGAGCCTTGAAGAAAGTAAAGCAAGGAAAGAGAAAGAGAGAAGTGGAGGGGAGGCCTAGATGGTGCTGAGGACATGGTGGCCAGGGAAGGCCTCTCCCACGAGGCCACATTTGCACAGAAACCCAGATGAAGCACTAGAGAGAGCCATGAGGCTAGATATCTGGGGAAGAAGTTTCCAGGAGGAAGGGAGAGCTGGAGCCAAGGCTGGGATGTCAGAACACGAGTGGTACATGGTGGGACCAGTGGCGCTGTCGTAGCTTCTGCAGTGAGGGGGAAGGAAGAAGGAGGTGAGGTCAGAGAGAGGGCCAGTGGAACGTCCAGAGATTTGCAGGGGTAGGTGGTGGGAAAAAAAACTGTGATTTTTCGGTGCTTGAAGGACTCAGTCCATTAAGTATCTGCCTTCAGCTCAGGTCATGATCCCGGGGTCCTGAGATCCGGCCTCGCATCAGGCTCCTTGCTCAGTGGGGAGTCTGCTTCTTCCCCTGCCTCTTCCCTCCACCTCCACCCTGCTCATGCTCCCTCTCACTCTCTCTCTCTCTCAAATAAATAAATTAAATCTTAAAAAAAAAAAAAAAAAGAACTGTGATTTCCTTCCATGTGTGACAGGGAGTCACAGAAGGTTGAGGACTGGGAGCAAAGTGATCTCATTTCCATCTTTACGGGGTTTGGTTTGCATTTCTCCTGTCTGGCAGCCTCCATGCAGGGAAGGCCAGACATGGATTCTTGCTCCCGGGAATCTGGCAGCTACACGCGAGCTCTAACGGCAGTGCTGCCGGCGCCTACCGCCCCCTCTGTTCCGCGCTGGCCGTGCGCAAGACTCCCGCTCTGGGCCCAGTCACGTGCAGCAAGATCCGCTAGGCCTAAACTTGCACCCCTCTCACCTGCAGGGAGGGAGCCCCTCGGCCACCCCTGGAGACCCAGCAAGCCCCTTGTGCAGGCCCAGTGACACCCCTGAGTCTGATACAAGACCCTCGCTGCTCCTCCTAGCTCCGAGGACCAGGTGGGAGAGGCAGGGGATGACTTTTCTGTGCAGACACCACAGTCCAGGTCTGGCTCTTGGGGCTGAAGGCTCCAGGGCTGGAATGGCCAGCACACCCAGAGCTGAGCCAAACGTGCCAGCCTGCGGCCCACAGGAGGAGTGATTGTAAAGCACCATAGCACATATGCTCCCTCCCAGCTCCCTCTCCAACCATGGCAGGTGAGGCACAAGATACCCCCAGGGGCAGCTGAGATGGGAGTGTCAGAACCAGGCCAGGGGCCCAACTATAGTTCTCTGACTTGACAACCACACACACATACACACACACACACACACACAGAGTCCACTCCATAGAAATAGGTCCCATCACTCGTTGCTCCAGAGGGAGGGCCCCCGGACCCAGGATCACCTCCAGGAGTGTCTTGTTAAGCCTCAATTTCCACCATTAAATCCCATCTGGACCCCCAAACTGTGCATATACATGACCATGGCCAAGCCTCACTCACCTTGGTTTTCACTGAACACACAGAACAGAATATGTTGCTAAAAGTGCTTCTTAGTCATTCACAGTGCTCTGATCAATTAGAGTTTGAAATTTTATGCCAATTATGGAACATACTGCCTTTTGGAGGGCTAAATCATGGAAGTGTTCCATATCTAGGTCTACTTTTTGAAGGATCTGGAAATGTCATGTGTGCAAATGTACTTCATGCTCAGTTCAAACATAAACACAACCACGGCTTCTTTTAACGCATTCTTTTATCTTCCTGCACAAATCTTCCTCCGCAAAAAATTAGCTTTGCAAAGAGAAAAAGGCATCCGTCTACCATTTCCTCCATGAGTTCATTCTTTTTAGTTATAAAGATGATGGTAAACATGAGAGAGAAGCTCTCAGGAGCTGAAATGATGAGTCAGCACTGCTGGGGCCTTTTGAATATAATCAAAGAAGAAGAAGCTAGAAGTTAAAACATCCCTTGACAGAGGAGCCTGTCATGTCAGGGGAACATGCAACAAGTCTGAGCAGATGAATTTCCTCCTGGCATAAAACATTCCTTCCGATCACAAAGGAATCTGCTCGGAAGTAACTCCAGACCATCACAGAACACTTCCAGGACAGGTGCTGAGTGACAAACCAAACTTTGATGGTGACAAGAAAGAGCAAAAGTACGTGTCTCTGGATTCCACTTTGCCCTTCCCTGAGGTCCGTCAAAAGCTAAATCCCCAATCCTCACCTCACCCCTGCCAGAGAACTGTAAGTCTCTCACAGCCTAGTGTGGATTAAACTGTGTATGACCAGAAATCATTCCACAAGACCCTTCTAGAAGAGCCCCAATGCTATTGAAAAACAAAAGGTTTGCTGGGGCACCTGGGTGGCTCAGTGGTTGAGCGTCTGCCTTCAGCTCAGGTTGTGATCCCGGGGTCCTGGGATGGAGTCCTGTGTCTGGCTCCCTGCAGGAAACCTGCTTCTCCCTCTGCCTGTGTCTCTGCCTCTCTCTCTGTCTCTCATGAATAAATAAATAAAATCTTTAAAAAAATGTTTACTAAACTATTTATGACCAGATGGACAGCCAGCCAGAGAATTGTAAGGAGAAAAAGGGGGAGAAGGTCAAGATGAAGACCTAGTATCGACAAGTCAGCCTGGCTCCATGGCATCTTTCTGTACATCCACCATCGTTTGTATCAGGAAACAAGAATTTCCAAAATGTGTCAAATCATGAAAGACACGCCAGGAGAAAAGTTACCAGAATATTTAGGAAAACAGGGTTTTGTGGGCCTCATCCTGCTCTCTTGGAGAGAAGGCTGCAATGAGAGAATCTTAGTTAACTTTTGGTTTTCCAATGCTTATTTCTCAAGTTTATTTGGCTACAGAATGCTCTGCTCATGAAACATCTGAAACAGTAAGTAAAATGGAAGTATTTTCACCTAAACTTTAGCTGAGGATCCAAGACAAGAACTGCCAACCGTTTATCACATTCCAAAGTGGGATTCTAGGTTGCCAATTTCTTTTTTCTTTAAGGGCCAGATAGCAAATACTTTAGGCTTTGTGAACCTTAGCTCACAATATTTTTTTTTTTTTTTTTTTTTTTTTTTAAGAAGTGGTTGGCTGGATTTAGGCTCTAATTGCCAACCCCTGTACTCGACTCCTTATGCTGGTCTTGTGAAAATGAAAGAGTCAAAAAACAATTTTCTGACACTTGGTTTATCCCCTGGAAGCTATAAAGGGGTTAAAGTCAGAAAGAGAAGTTGAAGATTGTAGATTTTTCTTTAGAGGAAGTCATTGGAGGGCCATGTGCCCCAACCGAAAAGACTAATTTTTTGAGGTGTGTTTTGACTATCTATTACTGTGGAAAAGACCATCTCAAGACCTAACCTTCAATGATGCACTTATCACTTGTTGTGCTGAGCACTGGATGTCATATATAATCAATGGTTTACTGAATTCTACTCCAGAAGCCAATATTGCACTGTATGTTCAATATCCAAAATTTAAGTTAAAGAAAATGATATACTATCTCTAATGATTCTTTGGGTTTGGCAGTTGGGTAGTTCTTTTTGGTCCATGTAATGTCATTTGGGGTTACTCATGTGCCTACACTTAACTGAGGTTCTGGCTGCAACTACAAGGCCATAGTGGCTTCCCCCACAAGTGTGGCCCCCCAGTGGGTGGACAAGCTGGGATTCTTCCTCTCCCTATGGGCTCTCATCATTCCTTGGTGTAACTCAAGTTCCATTACATGGTGGCTGGATCCTAAGAAAGCAAAAGTGGAAACCGCAAAACATCTTGATGCCTAGGCTGTGATGTTCACAGTGTAACCTCTACCCATTCTGTTGGTCCATGCAAGTCGAAAGGACATCCCAGAGTCAAGGGGATGGAGAAATGTATTCCTTCTGATGGGAGGAGTGACATGCACATGCAAAGTTAGGAGAAATTGTAGGTGGCCATGTTTGGAGATAATCTACCACCATCTTCCCTCTGGAAGTTGACAGCTCTCCAGCAGGCAAAATATGCCCACTCCCTCCCGAGAACCACCCCCCACCAAAGTGTCATCCAATCTGGGCATCCATTCAAGGCCCACATGCAGATGAGGTTCCTCAGATGCATCTTTTCTTGATCTGGTGACTGAAGAACTGAAAGGGTCATTTATTTGCACCCATCTTCTATCCACACACACCCAACACAGAATGGGGATAAGAACATGGCAATGGATGCTTTCAATAAAAAATGGCAAGAGGGGGTGCCTGGGTGGCTCAGTCGGTTAGGCATCTTCCTTCGGCTCAAGTCATGATCCCAGGGTCCTGGGATTGAGCCTTGCATCAGGCTTGCTGCTCAGCGGGGAATCTGCTATTCTCTCTCCCTCTGTCTGCCACTCCTCCTGCTTGTGCTCTCTCTGTCAAATAAATAAATAAAACCCTTAAAAAATGAGAAGAGAAATAAGAGAAGGTTCACAGCAGCCAAGGGGCCATAGCAATTTGAAATCCCGCTAGGCACATGTTGCCATTAGAACTGTTACTCCCATGAGTTCAAATCGCATATCTGGTACCAACGTCTTTGTCAGCTTTCTATTGCTGCACAAGTGTTCAGGCCAACATCCAGTGCCTTAAAACACCAGAAACTATTCATGTGTTCGCAATTCTGCAGCTGGGCAAGGTTTGGTGGGAACAGCTCATCTCTGCTCCACGGGGTGCTGGCTGAGATGCTTCATCAAAGGCTTTGCTAGCATGTCTGGCACCGCAGAGAGGGACTGGAAGCACTGGGGGCTAGTTGGGCTTCTCTCTCCCTCTCCCACATCTCTCATCCTCCAGGGTCTGTCACTCCACCCATGGATGTCTGCACGTGATGACTGGCTTCCAGCTGCATTATGTTGGTCAAAGCAAGTCACAGGGCAGGCCAGATTGAAGAGCAGAGGAATAGACTCTGCTTCTTGATGAGAGGAGACACAAAGAATTCTCGACTGTGCTTGACCCACCCTAGTCTGATCTTAAGCCAGAAATATCCCACGTGTCGGGTGCACTCCCTCCCTCCTTGGATCCCCCAATTCTCCTCCCATTTCTTAAAAAGATTTTATTTATTCATTCATGAGAGATGCAGAGAGAGGCAGAGACAGAGGCAGAGGGAGAAGCAGACACGCCCTGAGCTGAAGGCTGATGCTCAACCACTGAGCCACCCAGGTGCCCCCCCCTTCCTTTTCTAGAAATGGCCCATGTCTGCAAAAGACTAACTTTCTCAGCTTGCTTCCTGCCTATAGAAAGCTGAGACTGCAAACACCTCTTTTCAGCTTGAACTGTTTCTCTGAGTCCAGGCTGATGGTTCTTTCACCAACCATTTTTCTTGAAAACTTTGTATGTTTCCCATGAATCTTAGTGGAGTTTACTCTGTGCCCCTAAAAGACCCAGCCACAGTTCCTTCCAAGACAGATTTCTCCTACTTTGAGCATAGCAGGCTGTGTGGTAAAATGCCCTTCAGTTCTGCCCCTACTTAAAAGTGTCCCCTTTCTGCAACCTTCCGGGAGCAAGTTTCTGCTCATCTTAAAGCCTCCACCCATCTCCTCCCTGCCTTCCCAGCTCCACCTGCCTCCAGTCCCAACGCCAATGCCATGTCTTTTCAGTTTTGTTTCAACAACATTCACTTCTAGGTACCACTTTCTTTTTTTTTTTAATTTAAATTCAATTTGCCAACATATAGTTTCAGATGCAGTTTTTAACAATTCATCAGTGTCATATAACACCCAGTGCTCATCACACCACGTGTCCTCCTTAATGTCTGTCACCCAGTTACCCCATCCCCCCACCCACCCTCGGTACCCATTTCTATGGCAGTTTCCTACTGTTGTAATCAGTGGCTTAAAACAGCAACATTTGATGTCTCATGATTCCATAGGTCAGTGGGGCTCTGCTGGGCGGTTCTGTCCCACACGGGGTCCCTCATGTGGCTGCTTTCAGCTAAAGTATTTGGAATGGTGGGGGGCCAGTTTTTCATTACTCAGTAGTCTAGGCTGAGCTTCTGGTACTTGGTGGCTGGCTCCCAAAAGAGCAAAGGAGAAGCTGCACAGAGTCTTGGGCTCCAGGATCCAAGACTTGCACAATTCCTCTGTACCCTCATGATTGGTCAAAGTGAGTCACATGCTCATCTCCATGCATCAAAGGGGCAGAGGAATGGACCACCTCTTGCTGAGATTGGTGGTGTGCACATCCAGATGAGAGGAATGATTGGTGGCTGTCTTTGCAGATTAAGCCACCATGGAGTGCTCGAGAAGCTCCAAGCCAGACCAATGGCAAAGGTTGACCCAAATGTCCCGGGCACTCATGGCCTCATGGATTGTTGTCTGGTGCATGGAAATGGCCAGGGGCAGCAGAACTCTGATTGACAAGGAGCTGTACTCCCAACTGCAGAAAGTCTCATGCTCTCTGGGGAGTTTATTTGCTGCAGAAGTGGCCACACAGGAAAGCGAGCCAGCATGAGATCATCTTAGATCCTGTCGTTGGCCAGGGCACAGGAGGGTGAACAGGCCTCAGCAGAAAACCAATTGGAGGGGTCCCTGAATGCCCAGGGATCAAGAGAGGACTCTTCACTGTCCTTCCTGGGAGATGTGACCTGCATTAGGGGGAGGAGTCCCTACCAGTTAGATTGAGTACTTTTAATTATTAAATAAAAGTGGATATGCTAGTTACTGAACTGACAGATTTAGGGTGGCTACCAACCAGAGAGAGCTTTTTATTACCTATGAGTGGGACGATTTCCTCTAGGGATGGAGCAGGAACTAACCCCACAGCATCGGGTTGGGCGAGGGAGAAAAATTGCTTCTGGTTATACCTGCTCGATTGACATGACAATTATACATCTGTTTCCATCCCAGGAGACACGGCTTGGGAAAGATTCTCAGCGAAAATTAGCAGACGCACTGAAGCCTCCTAAGACCAGCAGGTCCTGGTTCACAGGGTGACGGACGTGCTCATTTCTGGCTTCGTGGAGGAGACTATCCCACTCACTCCCGTGGATAAGATACCAGAACACCTCATGGGATTTATATCCTAATGCTGCCCCCTATTAGTCATGGGATCTAAAACAGTTCACTTAATTTCTCCACACATCTGTTTCCTCTTCCATTAAATGGGGCTCATGATGCTTCCCTGACAAGTTTGTTTATGAAGCTTTAACAAGGTAATAGGGTCCAAGCATTTAGCCGGCATAGAGGAAATCCCCGATGCATGTCCGTGTGTACAGTGGGCTCCCTCCTCAGATAACAAAAATGGGGACAGACTGCATCTGTCTAGGACTGCTGTGGCATAGACACAGAATATCTTTCGAAGGACACATAAGAAGGTGAGAACACTGGTTGCCTCGGGAGAGGGAAATGGGTGCCTGGGACAGGGAAGAAGGGAGATTTACACAGTTCAGGCTTCACCACCTTCTGAAGTTTGAAGTGTGTAAGCATATTAACTATTCTAAAAGGGGACACCTGGATGGCTCAGTGGTTTAGCCTTTGTCTCAGGGCATGTTCCCGGGGTCCTGGGATCGAGTTCTGCATTGGGCTCCCGACGAAGAGCCTGCTTCCCCCTCTGCCTGTGTCTCTGCCTCTCTCTATGTGTCTCTCATGAATTAAATAAATAAAATCTTTTAAAAAATAACTATTCCAAAAGTAAATTTAAATTTAAAATTTTCCAACATTTTATTGTGAAAGTTTGCAAATGTATAAAAAAGTGGAAAGACCTTTATAGTGAATGCCACACACCCACTGCTGAGAATCTACCCTTACTATGTTGCTATTCTTGCTTCATCTCTTATCTATTAAATTTTTTTAATAAAAGTTAATCCATCTCTGGGAACTGGGCAAGTCACTTTACTGATTGGCATCTTAATTTTTCTCTAAGATGAAGCATGGGGTATCATCCCTGCTATTCACCATACCCAGAGCTAATCAGAGAGATACACCTGTTGACTGACTGCCCTGCCCCTATGTCATAAGCATCTAGTGGGGTGGCCCCCTGACCTTGAGAACAGCCCCCATCACACCTGAGCGAGTGCCATATGGGTACATGGCCTTGCCCCTCTGGGATGAGTGGCCCAGGGATGGAAGAGTAGATTTCCATACTGCTCGCTGGTATTTTTTTAAGATTTTATTTATTTATTTGAGAGAGAGAGAGCACACACAAGTGGAGGGAGAGGCAGAGGGAGAGGGAGAAGCAGACTCCACGCTGAGTAGGGAGCTGATACGGGGCTTGATCCCAAAACCACAAGATCATGACCCGAGCCAAGATCATGACCTAAAACCCCTCTTTGGTATTTCTAATTCTCCTCTCCTTCAGGCCACAGGGGAGGACTAAATTTCCTGCTTCTTGAAGTTAGATGGGGTCATGTAACTGACTTTGGCCAATGAAATGTAAGTGGAAATAAGATGTGTACCTTCTATGAGAAAGAATTTAAGAGCCATGGTAGTGTTCTCCATACCCCATGTTTCCCCAGTGTGCCACCAGTAAGAGCTGTGTTCTGGATGGCGTAGCCACAGGGTGGTGGATCCTCCCCCAGCCTGAGTGGTTGAGTTGCTACAAGGAGATTATGTGTCCTGGAAAAGTTGTCTGGGCCCTCAGTGGCCCCTATACCCTTTGGATTGAATTCTATTTGAAATATGATCTGATCAAAAGATATATGCTAAGGACAAACTATGCATTAGGCTCTGGGTTTGGAGGAGCCTGGGTGGCTCAGTCAATTAAGCATCTGCCTTCAGCTCAGGTCATAATCCCAGGGTCCTGGGATGGAGCCCCACATCAGGCTCCCTGCTCAGTGGGGAGTCTACTTCTCCCTCCTCCTGCTTGTGCACGCTCTCTCTCTCTCTCTCTCTCTCTCTCTCGTGCTCATGCACTCAAATAAATACAATTTTTAAAAAAATGATCCTGGGTTTTGCATGTTGCAGATGCCTCCCCTTGACATTCATTCATTCATTGAAAGCAACATATGGCAGGTCCTGTGCTGGATTCTGGAAACACAGCAATTCACATGGCACACCATCGCCCTCGATGAGCTCATGATCTAATCTGGGCAACAAGCATGTAACAACAAGAAAAAGAAGAAGAAAAAGAAGAGTTGGTGGGCACCTGGGTGGCTTGATCAGTTCTAAGAGTCTGCCTTCAGCTCAGATCATGATCTCAGGGTCTTGGGATGGAGCCCCACATGTCTGTCATGTTGGGCTCCTTGCTCATCAGGGAGTCTGCTTCTCCTTCCTGTCACTCCCCCTGCTCGTGCTCTGTCTCTCTCATTCTCTGTCAAATAAATAAATAAAATCTTTAGAGAAAGAACAGTTGATAGTTAACGAGGATCTTCTGCGTGCCAGGCGCTGCACCGAGCAACTTACACGCTCTGTCTTCCTCAGTTCTGACAACAGCTCTATGAGGTGGTGTGTTCATCAGTGCCTCGTCTATGTCAGGCTGTGTCGCAAGCTGCTCAAGAACACGGTGGCCTAAAATAACAATCATTTTATCATCTCTTCAAATGGTGTCCTGTGAATGGAGCTCAAATGTGTGGTTCTTCCGCTCTTGCCTGGGATCGCTCAGGGGGCTGCATTCAGCTGGCAGGTGGGCCAGGGGCCCGACTCAGTGAGGACACCAGCAAGCTGAGTTTCCACCTGCCTACATGCTGTCTGGCCCCCTCTCTCTTTGTGTGGCCTCTCCATTCGGTCCCTGCTGCAGGGCCCCCGAACTTATGTGGCAGCTCAGAGCCTGCAAGAACACAAAAACTGGCAAGGATTCTTCAGGCTCAAGCCCAGAACTGGCACAGCATCATTTCCATCCTATTTCATTGATTAAAGCAAGTTGCAAGCCCCAGCCTCTAGTCAAGGGGGCTGACAACACAAGGACATGAATTGTAAAAAGCATGGTTCATCGGGAACTATTCATGTAATGGACTATCAGGATCTTTTCTGTTACAATTGAAATAAACTTGACTCATGCTAACTTAGGTTTAAAAGAAAAAGCTGGGCGGTGGGAGAGTGGGGGGAGGATGTACTGGCTTTTGTTACTAGAAGCCCAGGTGTAACTGCCTTCAGGAACAGTTGGATCAAGGGGCATGCATGATCTAATCAAGGTTTCATCTTTCTCTCCATTTCTCAGACAGACTCTACATGGTGGCTAGGACAGCTGCCCACCCTCTAGAATTACATCCAACATGCTTAGCACCCCTGTGGGAAAGGACAATCTCTTTTCATTTTCTTGCAGAAAGTTCCAGACAGGCCTGGATTAGCCTGCCTGGAGCCACACACCCATGTTTAAACCAATCACTGTGACCAGGGGATGCAGCACTTTTATTGGCCAGGTCTGGAACACATGCCCACTGCTGTAGTCCTATCAAACCACATGAAATAGATTCCTTATTTTAAAACCAGGGGAGAGAAGGAAGGAAAGAGAGAAGAAAGAGAAAGAGAAGAGAGGAGGGAGGAAGAAGAGGAAGGCTCTGTTACCAGAAAGAGTTAGGTAATGCTGGGAAGACAGGTGGCATGAGCATTCTGATGTTCAAAAATAGTGAAGGGATTTGTCCAAGTTCACAAAGCTAGAAGCTGCTACAGCCAAGACAGGAACCTGGGGCCTGTAGATGCCAAAGCTCCAGTGCTCTATGGCCAAATTCTCCAATACTGCTTGCAAACAAACAATGACAAGACGGTGTACCATGACCAATGATAGAGAGCTAGCTGTGGTGCAGAAACAATGGAGCCAAGCTATTTGCTGGGCAGTGGTGGGGTGATGAATCAGGGAGGACTTCCCAGAGGAAGCGCCACTTGAACTGGGTTCTTAGGGCAAGTCACTCCAGGACAAGGGATCAGCATGTTCAAATATACCTCAGGAACCTGTAAGATCTTGGAAGAGTGGAAGAAAAATGGTTTCTAAGCTGAAGGCTAAGGATCATTGAGTCCAAGGAAGTCTGAGAATTTATCTCTGAATCCAGTCTGGTTTAAAACTGAAAAAAATTATATATCATATATAGCAATTCATCAAATATATTTAAAAGTACTGCTGAAGTCATGGTAGCTTTTTATTGGGAGATGTTTTCTCCATCAGTGAGGCCTAGAAGTAGAACTGCCACCATGCTTGGTTCAGGAATTATTTTGATGTTATAAAGGAAGTTGCATACTGAAAAAGATAGACACTGATCCCAAATGCATGTTGCAAAGGAGCCACTTCTAAAAACAAGGCCCAGGAGGGCATCAGGACCTGCCCAGAGGGTTTCACCACCACCCCAAAGACGACTGGAGATCCCAGGAGGGTCTTAAGCAGAGGAAGAAGGTTGATTCGGAGTGTGTGAAGGGTGACCGGGGTGGGGGGGGGGGAGGGGGAGCTGATTCTGCAGGCAGATTTGTTTTTTTTTTGTTTTTTTTGTTTTTTTTGTTTTTTTTTTCTGCAGGCAGATTTGATTCTGCAAATCAGAATCAAGAGAGTTGAAGATGAAGAGCACCGTCTCTGGGGCCTGGGTTCAAATCCCAGCTCTGCCACTTAATTGCTGTGTGACTTTGGGCAAGATACCTAGCCTCCCTGATGCCTTTGTGTGCCAATCTATAAAATGGAAAGGATGATAACTTTAGAGAATAAATGAGTTGAAAAATGCAACGTGGTTGGAATTATGCCCACGTTTAGCACCATGTGTGAATATTATCACCTCGTGCATATATCTGACTAGTTGAATATATACTATTATGGTCCAAGAAAGAGGCGGTGGGGGCCTGGACTATAGGGCATAGAGATCTGGTAAAGAAATACTTGGGGACACCTGGGTGGCTCAATGGTTGAGCACCTCCCTTCAGCCCAGGGCATGATCCTGGGGTCCTGGGATCGAGTCCCACATCGGGATCTTCGCAGGGAGCCTGCTTCTCCCTCTGTCTGTGTCTCTGCCTCTCTTTGTGTCTCTCATGAATAAATAAATAAATCTTTTTTAAAAAAAGGGAAAGAAACACCTGGAGGTATACACACATGATATTTACATACATATAGAAAGTTCCATGCATCCACCTGTATTCCAAACACCATATCTGACTGTACCCCTGTACACTCCCTGAGGACAGAGACACTCTCCTGGGTGTTTTGCTTGGTGAATGCCCCCCAGGGACCTTCAGACTGATGTCCCCTCGTGGAGGGAAAGGCTCTGGAGTCTGTCCTGTCCAATGCAGTGGATGTGGACCTGGAGGAGCAGGAAGAAGGCTCCTTTCTTTGGCCCAGCATGGGTGGTGGGCTCGCAGACCTCAGGGAGCCTCACAGGGGACTGCAAGGTGAGCTTGCAGTTCCTACTTTCTCAGAGCTTGATAGTCAAGGAGCCAGGAAAACAGACCAGGAGGGCTGCCAAGGGAGGAGTGAATACTCCCCAGCACAGGGTCAGCTCCCCACAGCCCCTGCCTTAGCACTTCTGGGGCTCGGGGGGACTGAGGGGGTCCCACCTCTGCCTTTACAGCTGCCCTGGGGCAGGAGGCCTCCCCGGTGTTCCAGATAAGACAACTGGGGCCTGGGGGCGTAAGTGACAGCGCGGGGAGTGAGAGAGAAGTGAGGGGAATGGCACCGACTGAGCACGTGCGAACCAGGCCCTGTGCCAGCCACCAGACTGAGAACCTCAGACAGGAATCTGCTCAAGTGGGTGAACTGTGGCATTTGACAGATACAGAAACTGAGCTCAAATAGCTGGAGCATTTCCTTGGGTTCCGAGGTAGACCCTAAGGCTTTAATTTCACCTCTGCCGTGGAATTTGGAGTCCTTGGGAGCCTTTTGCTCTGGTCTCCACAGCTGGAGGTGGGGTGGGGTGGCGGGGAGGGCCCTGCTTACCTCTTGCTCCAAGAGCACCCAACTATGAGATTTGACTTTCCCTTGGCCCTGGAGACTAATCCTCTTAGCTTCCAAAATCGGAAGGTACTTGGCCCACACTTGTGGTCTGCCTGAACTGAAGGCACCTCCTGCCTCTGGCCTCCCCTGCCCCTGGCCCACTCACCCCTCCACTGATGGGACCAGGCATCAGCCATGCTAGTAGGAATGGAACTCTCCTTATTGGCTTCTCTGCAAATCCATTTTAAGAACAAGATTACATACCCAAGACTTCTTGGCACAGTCCCATAATGAAAATATTATAGGGACACCTGGGTGGCTCAGTGGGTGAGCATCTGCCTTCAGCTCAGGTCATGATCCCGGGGTCCTGGGATTGAGTCCTGCATCGGGCTCCCTGCAGGGAGCCTGCTTCTCCCTCTGCCTGTATCTCTGCCTCTCTCTCTCTGTCTCTTACGAATAAATAAAATAAAATAAAATAAAATAAAATAAAATAAACAAAGAAATATTATCCTCTTTGCTTGGATTATGAACCTTCATGTTCCTGAAGGTTAAGCATCTTGCCTCAAGGTCACCCAGCCAGTGAATCGGCCAACCAGGGTTTGGAACCCAGGTCATAGTGGCACCAAGGCCTATGGCACAGTTTTCTTTCCACTCTGCTTCTACAGAGTCCCTGACCTCAATGGCCTCATAGAGCATGAGCAGACAAGTCAAGGGTCACTGCTCCGCAGTAATGTTCATAGTAAATGCAAGGGAACATGTGGGTAGCAGGTAATCAGGGGAAGGAATCAAGGAGAGCTTCTGGAAAGTGATGATGTCTGAGCTAAGCCATGAGGGCTGAGCAGCAGGTGCAGTGAGCCTGCAAGAGAGAAAAACAAAACAAAACAAAACAATACAAGAAAATGCCCAGAGAAGGGCACACTGTCATTTCTAGCCATTTCTACCAGCCGTTGGGACAGTGGCCCAGGTTATCCTTCAAGGCAGACCAAAGGCAATGTCTCCCTTGCATGTGCCTTACACGACTAGATCAGTAAACACCATCATCGTCTGATAGTTTGTCATCTACAAGACTCACTTATCATCTTGTGGAAAAAACTGCTTTTTTTAAAAGATTTATTTATTTATTTATGATAGACATAGAGAGAGAGAGAGAGAGAGAGAGAGAGAGGCAGAGACACAGGAGGAGGAAGAAGCAGGCTCCATGCCGGGAGCCCGACGCGGGACTCGATCTCAGGACTCCAGGATGGCACCCTGGGCCAAAGGCAGGCGCTAAACCACTGAGCCACCCAGGGATCCCCCGAAAAAAATGCTTTTAACTGAGGTGACAGTCACATAAAAGAAATGAACTATTCTAAACAATTCACCACCTCTTGCTGGTTCCAAAACATGTTCATGCTCCATATTAAAACCGCGTGCCCGTTTATCAGGCTGTCCCCAGCCCTACCTCTTTCCAGCCCCTGGCCATCGCCAACCCAATTTCTGTCCCTGTGGATTTACCTGTTCTGGATATTTCATATAAATGGAATCATATACTATGCCTGGCTTCTTCACTTAGTGTCATGTTTTTAGGCTTCATTTTGTAACTTTTCTAGATGACGAAGAGCCAGCAGAGCTCAGACCACAGTTTAAATATGACCCAGCATGTCCTGCGCACACCTGGGCCCTTCCCTTAGACTTGTCCTACCCTCCTTCAGGGTTTAGAAGGCGAACCACAGGCCTGGGTGTGAGTCCTCACTCGGCCATTTCCCTGACTTGCTCTGCCCCTCAGAGCCTAGGCCTCCCGTGTGTAAAAGAGACAGCTGACACAAGGATGTGAACACACTTAACTCTCCTGGGTTGTATGCTGTAAAATGGTTAAGAAGTATATTTTGTTATGTATACTTATCACGATCTCTTTTTTTTTTTAAAGGCAATATAAGGGGAAAAACAAGTAAAAAAAAAAAAAAAAGAGATAGTTGAATCTGTCCATTGATCAGACAGATGCCCTCTCTTCCCCACCCTGACTCCCCCTCCCCCAAGCTATCCTATAGCCCAAGGAGGCCAAGGACTCAAGATTGAGAGTCAGGGAGGAGAAAGGCCATTCAAGGATACAGAAAGGAAAGGAGTGATCCAGCCAAGAAAGGGGGGAGGAGTGGGGCAGGGGAAGGAGGGGAAAAGAGAGGAAGGCAGAGGGAGTGAGAGGGAAGAGAGATGGAGGGGGAGTGAGAGGGGGAGGGACAGGAGAGAGGAGGGTGGAAGAAGAGGAGGGGGAGAGGGAGAGAGGACAGATATAAGGGAGGATGGGGAGAGGCAGAGGGAGGGGAAGGGAAGAGGGGAGGCGTGGAGGGGAGAGGGAGGTCCCTGGGGTAATCCCAACCAGCAGTCCATCTCCGCCTCCCTTGGCCCATGTGTTTATTTCTCAATTCTCATCACTGTCATTCTTCAAACCTCAGTTCTCATCTCCAGCACAATCTACGGATCAGTCTCCAGCCCTGGAGCAAGATGGGAACCATCGGGCTTCCAAATGGATTCAGCTTCTGTGACTTAAATTTTGTTTTGTTTTTTTGTCCAAAAGAATCCGACCCAGAATCAGAATGAAAGCAATAAATATTTGATAAGAAAAAGCAAGGGTTCGGCCACATCCCTAAAACACATTGGTCGTGTCCCCAAGGACTTTCACACGGGGTGCCAATGTCAAGCCTCCCCCCCCCACCCAAGAGGCTGAAGGGACTCGAGATGTAGGGGGACCACACATTCTAGATTTGCTTAGCCTGGTTTCAAATATCCAGTTCCCCGTTCCCCAGAGCACCCACTCTTAGCAGAATATGAGCCGCAATTTCAGGTCAGGAGGAAGGGAGAGCGCCGCGGATGAGTCTGGAACCCCAAGGGGAGGCCACAGTTCCTGAAAGACTAATTATATACCAGCAGTTGCCCCTACAGCGCAGGTGGATAAATGGATTTAGACGACATTATAAGTAGCAGCCCAAGAATGTTTTAGAGAACAACCACTGTCCACATACAACCAAAAATAAAAACATCAGTTTGATTTATTCTCCTTGGAGGCTGTCCGAGAGGAAAGCTGGACGCTGGTGTTCGCGCCTCCAAGACCCAGCTGGAAAGGCAGCTGGGAACAGAGATTAAGGGGAATCCATTGCTGAGTAGGGATGGGATGGAAGTAAATGCAGGCGCTGGGAGGGGCAGGAGGTGAGGGGGAAGAAACCCAGGAGGGCTTCCAGGAAGCGGTGGCCCCTAAGCTGAGTCACCGAAGGTGATCCTTCTGTGGACGGCCCACAGGAGCTGGAAGACACAAGCATCCAGAAATGACGCATGGCTGCACTCGGGGAGTGATGGATTATCAGTGACTCCTCCTCCTCCTTACCCCATCTTACTTTCCTTACTTCTCTAAAGAGCATATGTCCTGCTTTTTTTTTTTTTAAGATTTTATTTATTTTTTCCTGAGAGACACAGAGAGAGGGGCAGAGACACAGGCAGAGGGAGAAGCAGGCTCCCTGCAGGAGCCTAAGGCAGGACTCGATCCCAGGACCCCAGGATCACGACCTGAGCTGAAGGCAGACGCTCCACCTCTGAGCCACCAGGTGTCCCATATGTGTCTTTTTAAATAAAATTTTTTTGAAAGAAAGGAAAGACAGCCATTTCAAAGGACCCAGAGAGTTGTCACAAGAACGTGGTCCAGCTTCTGTGTCATGCTTGTGGGAACGGAGACCCTTTTGCCCTTGCACCCTGTCTGGCAGCAGCACTTCCCAGTGGGGCTGTCACCCCAAAGCCCCACAGACTGCATGTGGTCTGGTGGCGGGGTGGGGCCTAGACAACAGACTTCTTTCCTCACAGCTCCGGCTCCGGAGGCTGGGGGTTCAGATTGCTCCTGAGGCCTGGCTCCTGGGCTTGCAGGCGGCCGGCCTCTCCCTGTGTCTTCACGATTCCCCCTCAGCCCGGTGCGTGCCTGTGTCCCCTTCTTGTAAGGACATGGTCACACTATATGAGGACGACCCTAGTGACATCACGCTAATTTCATCACCTCCGCAAGGACCCTATCTCCAAATACAGTCACGTTCTGAGGTCCTGCAGGTTAGGACTACCACAGATAAATTGGGGGGGGGGCACACTCAGCCCACAGCACGGGGGTACAGATAAATGTCCCCAGACCAGTCCTTTATTTTTCCTGCTGCCACGGGAGGGATCAGAACATTAGAACCCGCCTGATTTTGACACAAAGATGCTGGATGGAGAGCACACGCATGCCCGCTTAGAGCCCTGGACCCCCAGCCCCACGCCCAGAGTCAGGAAGAAGGGCTGGCCTGGAATCCCATACAAACACACGGGGCACAGCATCTGCCCCTGCAGCTACCTGCGTGCCTACATGCATGCACGCCACACACCACACACCACACACATATCACAGCCATACAGACACACACCACAGAGCACACACAGAGGCACACATGTATACACACACACACACACACACACACACACACCACAGACATGCACGCACCTCTAATGATCATCCTGGCTGCGCTATGGGACGTGGGTTGTTATGGAGATGGGAGCAGGGAGGAGCTGGGGAAGCAGGGGGCCTAGGAAGACAGGAGAATGTGAGAAAGCCCGTCAGTTGCCTTTGTAACCTCTGCATTGATCCGGGCGGGGCTCAAGGCTCCCTGATGTCAGCAGGTACCTGGGAGCCAAGAGAGCTCTTAAAACCTCTGCAGACCATCCTCTGTCTGCTTCTCCACGCGCACCACCCAGCACAAGGCAAGAAGGGAGAGCCTGCCCGTCACCATTGCCACCACGACCTCCTGTTCCCACAGCCATGGCCGGGGGTGTCCTGCTCCCCTTAATAGCTCTAGCCCACACAGGGACCAAACTCTTTCCTGGTTTCCCCTGAGCATCCCTGAGACAGGATGAGGGTTTCAAGAGAAGGACACACACCTGGGTGGCCGGGAGCCACAGTCACTGCACTCATGGGCTCACCCCTGGCTCACTTCCCTGATCCCAGCCCCAGGCCCACCTAGGACAGCACGGGGTGGGGTGGGGGGGAACCTCGCTCACAGCCCCTCCCACCCTCACCCGCTGCAGTTCCTCCCCTCCTGGAGTATCTGTCACCCCAACTTCCCCAGCCAGGACCTGCATCCTGGTCTCCGAGACCATCCTAGGAAAGCCAGGGGTGGTCTGGGGCTAGCACCCCGCTTCTCCTCCCTGGTTTCCTTCCATAAAGCCGCCAGGGTCCCCCGTCCAGTGGCAGGACAGGCTCGAGGGTAAGTTTGTCACAGTGATAACCACCCTGATTATCGTTTGTGTAGGATGTCACAGCCCCCAGTTGCCTCCTCAGACACGATCCATTTGGTATTCTCTACAGCTTCCTCTTCAGCATCACTGTACACGTGAAGGAACGGAGGCCCAGGGAGGTGCAGCGAGTAGCTCAAGGTCACACAGCGGCTAAAGCAGCAGTGCCACTGCAGGGACCCTATGTGCCCTTACCACTCTTAGGACCCTTTACCCCTTGGCCTCAGTCTCAGTGGTGAAATTGCACTTAAATGAGAGGCAGGAGGGGGAACAGGGCCACAGGCCCAAGGGCCGGCTCTCAGGAATGGGACCGAGATTCTTTCGAGTTAATACACGTCATATCACAGGGCTGACCTCATAAATATCATTAGCTCCTGCAGCATCCACCCAGCCCGCCAGCGCCCTGGATGTGATGAACTCCGTATCCTGTTCCCGGCCATGGCAGGTGGAAATAGTGTGAACTCCTGCAATAGCACCAGCGAGATGAACAGCTGAATGCTCGTCTCCTGGCAGAGAGCAGCTCAGAGACTGCTGACCCACACACACTGGCCTCCTCCCCTCCACCAGAGCGGGCTTTGGGAGAGCGCTGGACACTGGGCAGGTGTGGAGACAGATCGGGCTCTGGTCTCTGTGTGCTGTGTGACCTTGGGCAAGTGACTTGACATCTCTGAAACTCAGTTTTTCATCTGTAAAAAGAGGATAATGGGATCCACTTTGGGAATATGTATGTGGACGTGTCCCCCTGAGGACCAGGCACAGTAAAGGGACCCGGAGGAGGGAAGAGGTAGCATCAATGTGGGGATATGGCATCCACCTACCCACCCAGCTGCCTCACGGCAGTTGTCAGTTAAGAAACCTGGAAGCGGTTCAGTATTTGCGGGGCTCAGTGGTTGAGCGTCTGCCTTCGGCTCAGGTCGTGATCCCAGGGTCCCGGGATCGAGTCCCACATCGGGCTCCCTACAGGGAGCCTGCTTCTCCCTCTGCCTGTGTCTCTGTCTCTCTCTGTGTGTCTGTCATGGATAAATAAATACAATCTTGAAAAAAAAAAAAAAAGCAAGATTGTAGAGTGGAAAAGATCAAGGGCTTCAGTGTCTGAGAGACCTGGGTTTAAGTCCTAGCCTTGCTCGGTGACCTTAGGAAGTCACATAACCTTTCTTAGCCTGTTCCCTCATTAGCAACACAGGGAAGAAGGCAATGCCTACCTATTAGGGATTATGAGGACGAAAGCAGGGTGTAGTGTACACCGTGCTCAACACGATGCTCAATAAGTGAGTATGATTATTTTCCCAGACCTTAGCCAGGGGTCTTCCTTAATGGTCAGTCCTTAAGGCTCTGTCTCATTCCTGCCTCTCTGAGCTCAGCCATGCCCATGACTTCAAGTCCCTGATTACCACCAAAGCACCGTGTCCAGCCCCGACCTCTCTCCAGAAGGCACATCACTGGGCATCTCCACCAGAATGTCCTCCAGGCAGCCTAGATCCAACACGACGTCCTGGCTGGCCCACCACTCTCTGCGTGATTGGGGTCTGTCACCTTGGCCTTGGTTTCTTCATCTTTACCCAAGCAGGTTGTAGTAGATCAATCACTACGGAGCCTATCTCAGCCCTAACATCCTAGGATTCTCAACTCTGTGTCATCCCCCAGACTCACCACCTTGCACAGCAGCACCACCTTCCTCCAATGAACCTCAGCTTGCAAACTCACAGTCAGCTCAGGATCGTCCATCTTGTTCATCATAGCCCTCAAGCCTGGAAGAGTCTCCCTCAAGAGGTTCCCTATCTCTCACTCCTTCCTGTTGCCACTACCGTTGCACTAATCCAGACCCCTCCATCAGCACTCACCAGAGGTACAACACACCTAGGCACTGGCACCAGCTTCCCCATGCAGTCCACCCTCTGCTCTTTCCATCCATGGAGCCAGTGGTCAACAAGGTACTTGGTGCAGCTTCTCTCCCAAAGAGATATTGCACAGAGGACAGGCCTCCTTATGTCGGCATCAAGAACTGAACTTCCCTGCAGATAATGTCAGCGCCCTGGAGATTTTTTTTTAAGGTTGAGGATGAGGACAGGAAATGATCATGGTATTCATACTAGATACTCGGTAACTATTTGTTAAATTCATTCATTCATTCACTCATTCATTCATGCTTTTCAAGCATGACCTCTTGGATGCCAGACACATCGTGCCAGAGATACCTCTGCAAATCTCATAAAAGCTACAGGTCTTTGCTTTACAAGAGCACATCTGCATGTGACGTTTTGCATATAATTTCAGGGTGTTCTTAGGCCCCCAAACCCATCCACAGAGCAAAGTTTGCCCCTCACTGAGCTCACTTTATAGGTGGGGAGATGGGAATGCAAAGAGAGGAAGGGGCTTGTCAGAAAGCATGCAGAACACATCTCTAGGCACTAAATCATGTCCAGAAAGTGCTTGGCCCACTCCCGGCCACGGGTTTGTGGCTTTGAGTAGTAACTCCCATCACACCCAGCATCTTTGTGCTGTTTCTTCATCCATGTGAGCGTGACCAGGCCCACACAGCAAGGCTGTGGTGAGGAGGTGGCGTACGTATAAGAAACTAGTCCAGCTCTGTGCATGGAGGACAGTTCCTGTCCCATTCATTTGCTCGCCTTTTCTCTTCCTTTTCTGCAAGATTTGGGAGGGCAGGAACAGTGCTGCCATCTAAAGTGATCAAAGAAGGCTTCGTGGAAGAAGAGAGCCCTGCCTGTGCCTCAGTTTTGGGCCCCGGAGGGAGGCAGGGGCCAAGCGTTATTAATAGGCCTGGCTTGATGGGCCCAGGGAGGGTGAATGTGATACCCATACCCAGCACTATGGCTGGGAAGTACCTGACACCAGAAGGGGAGGGGGCTGGGGGCTGGGGGTAGCGCCTCCTCCCAAAATAGCCAGAGCAGAAGCCTATATAGGTGGCCATCCCACTGCCAGGCTCACTTCCCTGCAGGACCTCCCACCGGCCAGGCCTTTTGGGTTCCAGCCCTCCACCCCCACCCAAGGTGAGTGGCAGCTACTGAGGCTGGAGATTGGATGCAGTCGGGAGGAGGCCAGATGGAAGGGACAGCCGCCTTGTCCCTACCCCCAGTGACACGGGGCTGGGAGGGGGTGCTGAAAGGTCAGCAGCTGTGGAATCCAGGCCTGAGAGTACGAATTCCTGGGCTCTCCACCCGAACTCCTGATGTGACCTAGGACAAATCCCTCCCCCTGGCTGGGACTTGGGTTCCCCACCTGTGAAACGAGAGGGGTGGAGCCAGGCATCTGTAGAGTCTGGTGATGCCATCAGAGGAGGCCCATGAGTGGGCAGCGGAGGCAGGAGGAAGGGTGTGGGGGGCTGGCAGGTTGACCCCAATAACAGCACCTGGTGCTCTGGCTGGGTAGACCCCAGCCCAGAGAGGTTGTCAAGTTGATGGAAGGCTTCTTTAGCAGGGAGAGATGGAGGAAGGAGGGAGGATGGACCCAGCCTTTGCCTCGAGGGTCAGTGTTTGGGCATGGTCTGTGGCTCGGACAGGTGGAACTTGACAGGGCTGGGTCCTGGGCAGTGGAGAGGGGCTCCACGGACAAGAGTCACTGAACTCCAAGTTGGCAGACTGGGGAGGGGGGTCTCTCTCTGACACTGCCTTGCTGTGTGTCCTTAGGCCATTTACTGACCCTCTCTGGCCTCAGTTTCCCCATCAGTATAGCATAAGGATCCTTTAGCTAGGGAAACAGACTCTCCAATTAGGCCCCTGGGGGAAGCTGAGCCTGGGGGTTGAAATGATTGCACAGAAGCCCAGCATGTCCACGTGAACAGCTTGGCTCAGGGCCGGGACAGCAGGGCAGCTGAGGGGTCTGTGGAAGGCCATGCAGCAAGAGACAGCGGGTCAGGAGCTACAGCCTCTGCCCCTTGGAAGCCAGCTGGAGGGCTGCAGACTGAGGAGCTGACTCACAGGGAGGGGGCAGCCGGAGCAGCATCGTCCTAAGGTTTCCAGGAAGGGCAGCCGTCCAGGGCTGAGCCGAGGGAGACAGTGTTGACAGCGAGTGTGCCGGAACTCGAGCAGCTGGACAGTTCTCCCCAGCCACCCACCAAGTGGCACCAGATTCAGCCCCGGCCCACCTGCCTACACCTTCCGTTGGAGTCTCGAGATCCCATCACAAAGGACCACCAAGACCATCAACGCAAGAGAGGGAGACAGACGGCCAGGAAAGGGGAAGGTCAGAACCCAAGGTCACACAGGGACTTAGCACAGCCATAGATCTAGAACCCAGGCATCCTGACTCCCCGTCCAGTGCTCCGCATACTGTGGAGGCAGCTGGTTGCAGCCTGAATCCTTGTTGGGAGGCTGGGAAAGAATGCAACTGGTCTCTGGCTGCCTAACATTAGGAAGTGTCACATTTCCCAGAGATGAAGTTCAAGCCATAAAACCTGCTGAGCTTGTTTAGAAAATGTGGTCCAATGGTACCAGCCTCTCCTCCAAACATGGGTCTTCTGGTCTCCAAGTGGGGAGAGGGTGTATACAGATTTCAAGTGGCCTCTCCCACCCTATCCTCTCCCAAAATGTTTGTGGGGGCAGGGGTCTGGACCCACACGCTCTACTCCTGTACTCAGGAGACCAGGGGAGCAAGTAGCTAGAGGAGATCTGAGAACAGTTCTTTGGAGAAAAAAAAAAAATGATTTCAGTGCATCCCTGGCCAGATGTGGGATGGGGCATCCGGAGAGGGCCTGAGCGGCGGCCCTATCCCATCCGTGCCACCTCCTCCCAGCAGCCCGAGGGTCAGGTTTCCAGACCTCAGCGCTCAGATTTTGCAGCATAAATTTGCATCCAGGACAGACCAGAGCTGAGGCGGAGGTAGGAGCGGAGAGAGAATGGGAGGAGGGCCGAGGGGCCCACCGGGGTGTAGGCCGGGCCCCTGACGGTCCGGGATCGGAGGGACAGGGGCGCGCTCCGAGGCGCACCGACCCGAGACGCTGCGCTGCACCAGGCTGGCGCCTCCCGCGTGCCCTTGACGGCAGGCGAACCTTCCCGCCCCGCTGGTTCCAGAGTCGACCCCCTGGGACCCCGGGGACCCCCGGCGGGGGCGGCGCGGCGGGTTGGAGCGGCGGCGCGGGGCCCGAGCACCTCTGGCTGCGCGCCCAGCCCCGCGCCCCCTGGCTCTGCGCCAGGCCGGCGGGCGTGCGCCCGGCGCGCATCACTGCAGCGCTGGTCATATGAGCAGAAATGATGAGAAAAGCACTTTTTAATCTTTTCGCACTTGCTCTGCCCGCTCAAACAGTTGCAGGATGTCGATGACAGACTTGCTCAACGCTGAGGACATCAAGAAGGCAGTGGGGGCCTTTACCGGTGAGCACGCTCTCCCCTCCCCGGCCCTCGCCCCATCCACCACCCTAGCTAGCCCCCCGCACGCCCGCTGGCCCCCGGGCTGACCCGTCCTCCTGGGCGCTCCCCTGCCCACGCATCCTGCGGGGCGCCGGGGGGGACGGAGCAGGGGGCTCCCCGCATTTCCCAAACTCCTCCCGGGCGGGACCTGGCGCAGGGGGCGGGTGGGGAGGCCCCCCCGCGCTCTGCCCGACAACCAAAACTTGCCGGTGCCAGAGGCCGGGTGGCCGCGCTGCGAGGACTCGGGGTCCCCGACAAAGGGCAGAGACCGGGTCGTAAGCGGGACCTCTAGGTCCTTGTGGGGCGCTTGCTGCTTCCCCTTTAAGGAACTTGGAGGGGCTGCAGGTGCACACGCCTTCTCTCCAAGCAGCCCCTGTGGGAGACCCCCGTTCAGAACGGGACTCTGGGACTCTTCCCGGCTGGCTGGGGGCGGTTGGCTCCCCGCTGTCCAAGCCCCTCTCTGGGGCTCAGAGGACACCCCACCACCACCACCCGCCTAGGCGGCACTGCGAGCGAGTGAGTGGGGTGACCTTCCCGCAGCTGGTGCTCTGCTCTGCCCAACCCCGTGGAGAGCATCCTCAGGGCTTGCAACTTCCAGCCTAAGTCTGTGGCCCGGGAGGGGAGCTCACGCTGGAACCTCTGAGCTGCCCTGGGCTTGAGCACTTGGCTGCCTACCTGCTCCCTCCCTCTCCTCACCCAGGTGCAGAAACTGAGGCTGGGAGACAACCAGAAACTTGCCCAAGGTCACTTTGCACAGCCAAAGGGGGCTTAGGACTAAGCTCACCTCCAGGGCTTGGTCCTATACCTTCGTATCAGCAGTGGACAGAGCAACTGTCCCCACCTCAGCCCAGGGCTGAGGAGAGAACATGACTCTCAACAGGACCCCCACCCCACCCCACCATGCACCCTTAAATTACTCTAACATTGTTTCTTCTCTGGGTAATTCTGAAAGGGAGCTCGGGACAGAAAATTGGGGAGGGGGCTTCCCATTTCCCTTCTGCTTGGCATTCCCTCCTCAGGGTATGAAGCAGCTCTTGGAGGCCACCCTCCCCTCAGTGCTGGGCTAACCTACCCACACTACTCTGTGACCCACCTTGCTCCCTCTTAGAAGAAACTTAACTGGGACTTCCTGGGGAGCTTACAACACTCCCCCAACTCCCACTGCAATTGTTATCTGTGGCAAAGCCAGGATTTCTGGGTCCTCCCCCTTCCTCCTCCCACTCTGTGACCTTGGGAGAAACTTGTCCTCCCTGGGTCCATGGATTTTCTGGCAACACAAAAGGTCAACCCCACATACACACACCATGTTCACACAGCCTCCCAATCCCCTACCCACCCCCACTCAGTGACACCCAAAAACCTTCATGGAACCCAGGAGGCTCCCCTGCCTTCAAAGGCTAATGGTGAAGGGTACAGATACATGTAGGGGCAAGTCTACCTCTTCCACTTCTAGCTGTGTGACCTTGGGCAAAGCACCATCCCTCCCTGAGCTGCTCTGGGCTCCGTCAGCCCTCCCACAGAGGCGCACCCCATGACCCCTCAGCGCTGGCCCAGGGAGGTCAATCAGCAAATGCAGTGACACCCCCC
Organism: Canis lupus familiaris; assembly: GCF_011100685.1. Lineage (NCBI taxonomy): Eukaryota > Metazoa > Chordata > Mammalia > Carnivora > Canidae > Canis > Canis lupus. The sequence goes on from NC_049231.1 coordinate 28,660,697, forward strand.
TTCTGCTCTTCTCTACTGCCCTTCCTTTGTCCTCATTTTCACCCACTCCTCTCCACCCCACCTCCACAGCTGTCGACTCCTTCGACCATAAAAAGTTCTTCCAAATGGTTGGCCTGAAGAAAAAGAGCCCGGATGATGTAAAGAAGGTGTTCCACATCCTGGATAAAGACAAGAGCGGCTTCATCGAGGAGGATGAGCTGGGGTAAACTGAGGCCTGCAGGGGCTGTCCATCCCGAGAGGGAGTTGGGGTTGGGACTCTGGTTTCCGAGTGCCCATCAGATCTGCCCTTCTTTCTGCACCGCTGGCAGAAAATAGCTGGGCCTCCCCACTGTTGCTTCCGGAAGAATGAAATCTGCCGCAGAAAGTGCAACTAACTAGATTAAATTATAGCCACTTAATATTGCTAATGGGATGATGCTACTTAATAATTTAATGCACAATGAAGAGGCAGGTTTTCTGGATGCCTAACGCCATGTGCAAGACAGGGAGCGCTTGCTGGAGTATTTATTTCATTGATTTCTCATTTGCCTAAAAGGTGCCATCCACCATCCTGCGGACCCCCCCACAAGTTGGCACCAGCACAGCTAAAGCAGTCTGGACAAGTTGGGGGGGGATGCAGAACCAAGTTTGGGGGTCAGGAGTCCTGGGAGCAAAGCAGAGGAGGGGAAGATAATGACTAGGAAAATGCACCTGGCTCCTATCTGCCCACCCAGCTGTGCCTTATGTCACTCTCTAGCCAAGACAGTCTTAAATTTCGTCCTAAAGAGAAGGGGGAGGCTGTGGAGAGAGACCTTTCCATAGTGACTCCCCCAAATCTCACCCCAAATCATCTTGCAAGGGTGCCCTTTGTCTAGAACTTTCTCCTTCTACCTACTCACCCACACACATACACACAGGCTGACTTCTACTTGTCCTCCAGGTGCCACCTTCTCCAGGAAGCCTCCCCTCACCCCAGGTGGGATGGATGCATCCTTTGAGCACTCTTCACTATCATTGCATCCATCACCCTGTCTAGTCTCTGAGTACTCGACCTCCTCCTCATTTTTTCAGGTGGCTTCCTTCTCTGTGCCCCCGGGTTTCCAGCATGGTCCCAGCACAGAGAAGACACTTTTGCGTTTGTTGGGTTGGCTGAATAAAGGAACGCAAGTGCCCTGCCTGAAGTGAGGTCGACCTTTCCCTGAGGACGGCTCGTCCTTCCTTGCACACTCACCCATGCAAGCACAGCCGCAGCCAGGGCTCCCGGGCCCAGCGCAGCAGCGTGTGTGCCTGCTGCTGGCCACCCATCCCGGTTACAGAGACCAGCCCACCATCCAGACGCTGTTCCTGCACAAGGTGACCTCCACCTGACTGCCTCCCTGGATTTTCTCCCCAGATTCATCCTGAAGGGCTTCTCCCCAGATGCCAGAGACCTGTCTGTGAAAGAAACCAAGACGCTGATGGCCGCTGGAGACAAGGACGGGGATGGCAAGATTGGGGTCGATGGTGAGTAGCTGTGACCTGGGGCCAGAGCACATCATGGATCTGGGGATGTTTGGATGCTAAAAGCTCGGAGCCATCTCTGTCACAGGAAGGTGAGAGGAGGGGTCCCACACTCCCCAGGATTAGGTGTGGGAGCTCTGACACACACACACACACACACACACACACACACAAACACACACCTGAACAACCCAAAAGGAATAGATTTTTTTTTTTTATCCCCACTGTGTAGGGAATCAAGGAGAATTTGGGGCATTCCCCTCAACTCTGCACTTTTCCCTGGGTTCTGGTCCTGGCTCTGCCCAAACTGGCTGTGTGACCTTGGGCCATCTCTGTCCTTCTCTGGGCCTCCGTCTTCCAACCGTAACCTGAGGAGATGAGGCCAGCTGATCCCCAAGCACCCTGTGGGCTCTCATGTTCTCAGATTCCAGGGATGGAAATTCCTTATCTTCTATCCTCTTCAGCATCTTGTCCTGGTATCCTGTAACTTCGGGTTTTAAAAACCTGTTTTGGCTTCACCCAAATATACCCTTACAGCATTGTAAGCGAGCCAGGAAAAACAGCCAGCCAGCAATCAGCTGGGAATTAGGAAAAGGAATATCTGGCCATGCCCTGCTTTTCAGGCTTTGCTTCCAGAACAGATGAGGGGCTGGCGGTCCACCATCCCACATCCTTCTCCATTCTGATCTAACTAGCGTTCACAGAGCACACCCCAGCAGCCTTATCTTTCTCAGCATCCCAACAGCTTTGGGAATGATCTCCATTTTGCAGATGGACAAACTGAGGCTGAGGTGCTCGGCCTGTTCACAGAGCTAGGACCTAAGTGGGCAAGTGGGGATTTAGAAGAACAATTTCCAGCAAGCTGTGCCACATCTCATAATGGTCCTTCCTGTCAACCTAAGAGAAAAGTTGGCCTCTGGGTTCCAATCCCTACCACTTTCTGGCTGTGTGACTTTGGGCAATTCGAGTAACTACTGTGGGCTTCAGTTTTCTCATCTCTGAACTGAGGATAATGATAGTCCTTTTCTCATGGGATTGTCGTGAGGATTAGATGTGTTAATGTGTAAAAGGTTTAGAATAGTGTCTGGCACAGAGTCAGTGCTACATATGTGTTTAACTACATTTTTAAAAATAGGGACTAGGTTGTCTTCATCCTTTTATATCCAGTATGTAGCCCACACCTGCCCCAGAGCAGGCACTTGATAAACATCCTTTCCCGAGTGTAAAGTCCAGCCCCCCACGCTCTGCCTCCCCTCGGCCTGTCCCCCAGCTGTGACCTTGGCCCTGCCACCTCTTTCCACCCAGTTCCTGTGCCTGGCAAGTGACGTGCACAATTTAATCCTAAGACCTGCTTGGGCTTATTGTGAAAATTAAGTGGCTATCGACACAATATGGCTCTGGGAAAGTTAAAAGGGTTCTGAATATGGGTGTAGTTTATGAAAGTTTTATGTCAGAGACCATAATGGAGAGAAACTCAAGCAAGGTCAGATGCAGCTAGTCGCCTGGCCTTCCGGTCCCAGCTGTCTCTCCTGCAGCTGTGAAGGAGGGAGGTGATTTTAAAGGAGCCAGAACAGAAAGTGCTGGAGGGAAATGGGAGACTGGTCTTGGCGGTTCCGGTGAGTGGTGAGTGGCACCCTGAGCCAGGGCTTTCTGCCAGGACCCCAACCCAGACGTCCAGACCTGCTTCCCATTTTTATTTGCAGCTACTATGGCCACAGCTTGGAAGCCGTAGGCAGGGTCTTCATGGTTGGCTGCTCGCGAGCGACCTACATGATAAAGAAAAACCAGGCCAGATCCCTCTTAGGCTGCTTCCCTGCTTCCCTCCCTGCCCACCTCACATCTTAAAGAGCTAACTCAACTCTTCCAACAAGTCCAGCAGACGTTTACTGGGTGACAGGCCTGTGCCAGGCTGTCAGGGAGGTAAAGATGAATTAGACCCTACTCCCAGAGGCACTTTTCCTGGCTGGGTGCCCCAGAGCACCGGCTCAGACACCCTGAGCCCAGTTGCTCGTCGATAAACTGGGCATGACAACACACGGCTCACTGGCATCTGTGAAGATTCCATGACACGATGCGTGTTGAGCGCAGCACCCAGCACATTGCAAGTACTCAGCAAACAGCAGCTACGATACTATTTCTATTCTATCTGCAGGTTGCTTGCAGTTCTATGTATATGTACACAAAGGAAGGGCAATGCCAGGGAGGTACAGAGGAGCCTTCTGGAGAGGAAGAGACTGGAGCTTAGGCAGATTGGAGGCTGGGGACTGGAAGCCGCTAGTTGAAGTCGGGGGGGGCACGAGGGGGATGGTTCTGGGAGAGCTCAGAGTGAGGCGTTGGTTTCAGCAAAGACACAGGCTGGGAGGTTTAGGGATGTTTAGAAAGGGGCAAGAAGGTTGTTTTGCCAGGGGCAGAAAGAGAAAGAGGATTGTTCCCAGAAAGGTAATGTGTGCCCAGCCCAGAACCGAACCCTGCATCACCCATGACAAGTGCAGGTGCAGAAAGGGCAGTGGCGGCGCCCAAGGTACAGTGGGTGCAAACCCTGGTTGGTCTGCCAGTGCAGTTCAAGCTCAGGCTGACCTGGGGAAGGTCTGGGGGTCTGCACAGAATGAAGCAGGGTGGGGCAGGAGAAGAAACAGGGGACAGCGAGAACAGATCCCCTGAGGCAGCGAGGGGGCCCCCACATGGTGCACCTTTGAAATGGGAAGATGCAGATACCTTCCCCCCACCTCCACTCCAAACCTGGTACTTTTTCTGGAGGGTGCCCAATAGGCAGTGAGATAGGAGCAGAGGCCTTTGCAGGCCCCTGGGAGGTCCTGTTTCAGGCACTCTGCTTTCCTGCCTGTTTCCTCTAAAGGCAAAGGGTTCTGAGCCCTGCCTGCCCATCAGCAGGAGGATGCTTTCAACTCCTGGTGGGACCTGAGGCAAGTCACGGAAAACCCCCTCTGACCTTCAGGGACCTGATCTTTACAATCAGGAGTCAGATCATTAGCCAATCACTGGGGTCCCTGCCAGGACTGGGACTCCACGGATGCCCCAGTGAATAAACCTCTAGGCAGAGGACCAGCTGAGCCTGTGCCACCTTGAACAATATCAGCAGTGATATCTAACTTTTTAAAAAGATTTTATATATTTTTTTCATGAGAGACACAGAGACACAGGCAGAGGGAGAAGCAGGCTCCCTGCGGGGAGCCCAATGCAGGACTCGATCCCAGGACCCTGGGATCACAACCTGAGCCAAAGGCAGATGCTCAACCCCTGAGCCATCCAGGCATCTGTAACATCTAATGTCACCGAGCACTTACTGTGTGTCAGGCACTGTGCTTAACATTTTACCTTATCTTCCTAGCTGCCTCTGAGGTGGATACTATTACTATCCTAATTTTATTAACTATCCCAGAACACTTAAGCCTCAGAGAGGGTAAGGGGTTTGCCTAAGTTTCGTATCTCAGAAGAGACGTGGTCAGGATCCGAGTTCATGTCTGCTGGACTCAAAGCACATGCCCTGTGCTGTGTGCTTTATTCATTCATTGAGTTCAGTGAGCATCCGCCCTAAGATGGTTTTACATACCGACCCATAACTGGCTTCTTTCTCCCCCCACGGCCATGCCAGCTCCTCAAGAGCAGGAACTTTGTTTTGTTCCATTCTCACCCCACCACCTAGAATAGTGCCTGGCACACAAAGAAAGTTTGCCAAATGAATGAATGAATGAATGAGTGAATACTTGGCCAGCTCTGGGGACACAGTGATGAGGAAGTGTAGTGTGTAGGGAGAGGTCTGCAGGCAAAGGCTGGAGACCCATGTGGGCTGAGGGCTTGCACGTAGCAGGTGCTGGGGGATTGTAAAAGCAGGACCGCCTTCATCTCCCACCGTTTGCCCTCTCAAGGTGAGTGATGCTTACCAGGTCCTTAAGGACCCCAGATTGAAGGAAGGGGATAGAAAGACAAAGTTCTAATAATAACCCTTTGCATTCCCGTCTCTGGGGTAGCTACTTCCAGGAAGCTCAAAGACTTTTATAGATATGGTCGATCGATTCTCTAAAGCCACCCTTGAGAGGCTGGTGCAGAGCTGGTAAAGGAAGGTTTTAAGGCCGGAAAGGAGAGAGAAACTGGACAGAGGTGGAAGGAGCCCCCAAACCCAGCCATGGTTGCAAAACCAGGCACTAAGGGCAGGTGAGACTGCTAAATTACAGGCTCCTCTCAACTCTCTGCCCCTCACATTGGTGCTCTAGTCTCAAACTAGAGCCAACATCAGAGTCACTGGAGGGCTTTTCACAACACAGATGGCCATGCCCGAACCCCAGAGCTTCTGATTCCTTAGGACCGGAGCGGGGCCCCAGTGTTCACATTTCCACCAAGTTCCCGGTGGTACTGATGCTCCGGGGACCACACTCTGAGAACCACCACCTTACAGTGATCCTAGAAGGCAGGTGCCATCACTCTTCCCCTTCTACAGATGAGGACACCGAGGCACTGAGGGGTTAAGCGCCCAGGGTCACTCAGTAGCAGACTCGGAGGGCCAGCCAGGAACCCCACCCCCACCCCTTACCCTACCCACCGCCCCCACCACCCTGCCTCTCACACAGATGTGTCCCCTGCCTGGGCTCTAGCTACACTTGCAATGCTGCCCTTGTGGGATGAGCAGGCTGACAGGACTAGCAGTTACCACCCATGTGGCCCGTCCTGTGTGCCGGGCACTGCGCCCCAGCTGTAGCTCTTCTAGCTCGTGCAGCCCTCACGGCAGCTCCACGAGATATACCCTCACTGTACAGACATGCAACCCGAGACTCTGGGAAGTGGGGGGACTTGGCTAGGATCCCACAGCTAATCAGTATCTGGGCCGCTCCAAACCTTGACACTGACTCGATATCCCACTGTTCCCCACAGTGCTATGGACAAGATCTGCACACCCTGCATTCTCTCTCTCTCTCTCTCTCTCTCTCTCTCTCTCTCTCTCGCACACACACACAATCCATCATCGATCATAGTTATGGGTTCCCCAAAACCTGATCCCAGTGATGGGTCCTGTTTCCAAGGCTTCCAGCCTATTCCAGCCCGAGACCCTATGGTTTGCCTTGTGCTTCTGTTGCTGGAAAATTTCATCATAATTATTGCTGGACCACTGCGGTCTGTTCCACTCATGTGCCTCAAGGCACTTGGTTTTCTGCTTCCTTCTTGGTGAAATCTGTTCTCTTTTATCCTTAAGCGGCCCACTTAGCTTGGCGGGTGGGAGCGAGGGAGTGAGCCCTTGGGCCGAAGCACCTGGAGTCAGGCTGAAAATCCAACCTGCAGAGTGCGTGTGTGGACACGGTGTGGACGGCCAAGCCCTTTTCTCTCCCTGGCCCCCGTCTCCTCATCCCAAGGTGGGAACATAAATACCCCCCCTCCAAGGGCTGCTGCTTGCATTAAGTGAGTGTTCTGGAAATGATTCCTTTCCTATTTTATATATGTGCCTTGTCTGGGAAGCCACCTCGAAACTCTTGTGGAATACCAGCCCTCGAAGGAAAGAAAACAGGGTCTAGGATGCGAGGACAGCGAGAGGGACTGCAGGAGAGGTCCTGCAGCCCTCCAGCCGCTGTGGGACCTGGTGTGCGGGGAAGGCAGGACGTGCACATCGGGGCCAGCCGTGGTCCCGGCGGCAGAGCGCTCCGCTGTGTGTGGCGTTGTCCAGTCTCCCTGTCTTCACACCGGCCCCATAAGGTTGGGATGGAGGGGGACAGAGTCTGCGATCCCCACTGAGAGTCATGGTAACAGGCCTGGGTGGAGGGTGCGAGCCAAAGTCACACAGAAATCCTTGGCAGAAGGGAACCCGTGTCTCCTGACTGCCACTTCCTCAGCCCGGTTGCGCTATATAACATTCGGGTTATAAATGGTCCCTGGGCTTAGGGAGATGCCTGCTTCAATTCCCCAGTGGATGGAGGCTCCCTGCCTTGTGCGGGGCTAGATAAGATGGAGCAAAGGGAGAGGAAGCGGCGCTCCTTCTAGAGCTGCCCTCCTGGGAGGCGAACAGGAGGGACGGGGGGTGGGAGGAAGATGCCCCCTCTCCTCTGATCCCTCTCCTGCTTCCAGGGATCAGGGCCTGGAACCCCAGCATCTGAGACAGAGACGCCCCCACACACACACACCATGTAAGCCATGCCTGAGTTAGAATCTTCCTGGCTCAGTGACTCGCAGACTCAGTTTCCCTGTTGGCAAAATCGGGACAAGAGAGCCAGCGCAGATACAACAGGATGACACCCAGGGCAGCGCCTGGCACAGAGCAAGCCCCCAGGACTGTTGACGCTGCTCCCCATGGCCGTCTGGCTTGACCCCAAATAACCCTGCCTCCTGTTCTCTGGGGTGGGAAGGTGATCCGTGTTTGCAATACCAATTTATAAGAAACCCAGCCCAGGAGCTATTTAGAGGCGAGGTGATAAACCAGGAGGCGGGTGCCTCCATCCTGGTCATCACGACAGAGGGAAGGGAAGAGCTTTCCAAGCGCTGACTCAAGGTCTGTCTCAGTTTCACTTGGGGCTGTCAGCATGTGCTGGTCTCACCTGTCAATAGCTTCTAAATTTGTCCAATCCCCACGGCACTGGGACTGGGACAGACCTAATTAGGCTAATTTCAGCTTCCTGTGGGAAGGGAGAGGGCTGAGCCCTCCCATCCTCTGACCCTCTCCACCCCACCCCGGGGGCCCCTTCAAGAGCCAGGGCAGGGCTCCGGGTCCCTCTGGAGGAGCACCATCCCTCGCATCTCCCTGGTGAGATGTGATTTAGATGCGCTCCGCTCCCTCTGTGTGCGGGGCACCGCTGTGCCAGGCGCTTCTCCTCCAATTACCCCATGTGGTCCTCACGGGAGCCCTATCCTCTTTTTACAGACACTGAAACTGAGGGTCAGAGGCTGAGTGTCCATGGACGGGCACACTGGAGGTGGGATCCTAACTCGATGGCATAGGTGGTGCCAGAAACTTGTAGCAGGTCAGCTGCCCACTCTTTGGGCTGCATCCACCCCCCCCACCCCCCACTGCCCTCTTCTGCTCACATCCTGTCTTTGTCTCAGGATTTTTGTGGACATTTTGAAGCTCCCACTTGTGTCAGATGGAGAGGAGACCCAAGGGAGATGGAACTAACACTTAAAGACCAGGCATCCTTCTGTATTTGCTCATTTGGGCTTCCCAACAGCCGAGCAAGCAGGCATGATCACATTTGTAAAAAAATAAAAATAAAGTAGTGACCATAGGCCACCCAGCCAGAAAGTGAAGGAACCAGAAGCAGACCCAGCTCCAGGCACCGGGCGGGGACAGGAAATGGTGGGTGATAACAACAACCACGCCAGAAAGTCAATGTGATGGTGCCACTTGCCAGGCCTCGCTCGTCTGTGCCAGGCAGCAGCCAGGCACGTCATAGGCTTGGTTCAAGGTAGCTGAGCTGTAGAAGCACCCTGATGACAACAGCTACCAAATGCTGAGTGCTGGCTGTGTATTGGGCCTGTGATAAGAGCTTTAATGCAGGCTCCTTTGAATGAGCCAAGGAGCTCCATTTTACAGATGGGGAAATGGAGGCACGGTGAGGTGAAGTATATCTCTAGTTCAAGGTCATGGAAGCAGAAATGGGAGTTGGGAGTTGACTCCCAGGGCCCTTGCTCTAAGCGCTGCTGGAGAGCTAGAAAGGCATCTTCTAGCCCCGACATTGCACAAAGGGGGAAAGCACAACCTGGAGGGGTGAGGGTCTTGTGCGGACGTGAGCAGGAGGCAGAACCAAAGTCAGAACCCCCTCCTCGCTCTCCATCCCAGCACCCTACCGCCAAATCAGTTGACTTAGACTTCGCAGGACTTTGTATGTTTGTTCATTTGTTTTTAAGGAGAAACCTGGGCATTTTAGAGGAGACTTTATATATATATATATGTAAGAGCATAGCTCGTTAATTGGCTGATTGCTAAGAACTCTGCCCTGAGCTACATACAAAAGGTCCAGGAGAGGTGACCCCTGCCCTCAATTTGTCTACAAAATGCACTGCTCCAGCTTCTGGGAGGATAAAATTAGAATCCAGTGTTCTCTGCAAAAAGCCAGGGCATGTGGCCATTGTGACATCCTGGCTGCTTCAGAGTAGATCCCAGGGTGGGTGGAGGGGCCTGTTTTCAGAGGTTTTTGAAATCGCTACAGGTCCAACATATCTCCCAGTCAGGCTCTGAAATGCCTTGCTTTTCAGGAGCACCCCCTGGTTGGCATTCCCTGGTCACCTTCATGCTGACCACACCAAATGCTACCTAGTGTGAAGGTGGTAAACTGGCTCTTTGCTGATGAGCAGCCCAAGGACCCGTTGTTTGTAGGGTGAGGGTTAGGGAGGTCAGTGCAGGTCAGGAAACTGTAAGGACCAACTTCCCCTCTTGACAATCTCTCCATGAGCTGGCATTGGCAGACAGATTCATGTCTCCTTTATCCCAGCACAGAGCAAACCCAGTGCCCAGAGACAGGATACGTCAGCCCTGGCCAGTTTTCCAGATTAAATGGCAGGTTAAGAGTCCCTGCTTGCACCTGATCTGGGATGCCAGCCCGATCAGGAACAGCCTCGCCACATTCAGACAAGGCGTGCACATCAGACCACACACCAAATCCTGCCTCTGCCTTTTATTTTCTGCATGACCCTGACCCTTCACCTCTCTAGGCCTCCGTTTCTCCATCTACAAAATGGGAATCACCCCCACTGACCGCCCAGGGCTCTTGTGAGAATTATATGAGGCAAGTCGGAATTTGTCGAACCCCACGGAGGACTCATCAGCCAGCCAGCCAGCCAGCCAGCCATCCGCCCATCCATCCATCTGTCCATCCATTTAGCATTTGTTTTATAGAGCCCATGGAGGACTCATGATCCAGCCATCCATCTGTCTGTTTATCCATCTATCCATCCATCCTTCCATCTATCCACTTGTCATTTTATTATTTTACTCTATCGCTAAGAAAGTTGTAGACAAGTCAAGGCTTCCTGGCCTCCTGGAGTTTACATTCTAGTACAAGGAGACCAACAAAAAAGACCTAAGTCCATAAATAAGCTCATTTCAGAAGAGTGCTAAGTACCATGAAGTAAATAAAACAGGGCTAATATGACAGAGTCATGGGGGTGGCGATATTTGAGCTGGCTCATGGGTCACTCTATACCTGGGTCAAAGTAGGTCGGAAAGCTCCAGGGTAAAGGAGGGAGCCTAAAAGCAGTAGCTTGACTCACGTCTGCTGTGGGATCTTGGTCAAGCTACTTAACTTTTGGGCCTCAGTTTCCCAATCTGTAAAATGCAGACAAAAGCATCTCTCCCATGGAGTAGTCATGAGAATTTAGTGAGATAATCTATGTAATACATATAACTCTTCCCACTTGGCATTCAATAAATAAGAATTCTTAAATTCTATAAAAATGGACAGTACTAATCAGAGACATCAGAAGAACCACCTGCCTCACCCAGGTGTTGTAGGGTCACAGGAGTCCCTGGCTGACAAAGTGGACACTTTGACCCCAGCCCACGAGAGGGATTTTTAGAGTATTTGCTGTTTGTGTTCTATCCCTGTCCCTCGCTGTTCCCACTCAGCCTGTGACTCCATGGGTTCAGGACCAGCTGGAGGACACGCTCTCTCTCCCACCTGGAGTTAGTACCTAGGCCCCTGAATTCAGGTCGCTCGCCTCTCCTGTCCTCAGGGACGGCCTGGAGACTGGAGAGGGTGGTGTCCACTTCCTAGCTCACACCCCAGGAAGATGAGGAGCCCAGGGATGCGTCCCTCTACCTGGCACGGATCCCACCAGTTATTCCCATGGTGGGAGCATGTGTTCAGTTTGGTTGCTTTTAGTTTTTTCGCTTTTTTATTTGGCAATAATGGTAGCTTTACAGAAGAGCCATGACAACAGCCCGGCGAGTCCACATGCGGTGTCCCCCAGGGCTGACATTTCACATGGTACCATGGCCCAGGATGGAAACCAAGGGATCGCTTCTCACAAAGTCTGGAGAGGGTGGCACGCATATCAAGGAGCCCTGGTACCTCAGTGGTTCCTGAGGCCACTTCCTGGTCTGTTTTCACAGGTCCCTCCTGAGAAATTGAGGCTGCCTCTCCCTTTGCTGCCCTGAAAGACACCTAGACTGACACCCAGAGAGGCACATTTCTCAGCAAACACGGCAGGCAGAGCCTGGAACCCTGGCTCCCAATCCTTTCTGGATGCAGTGGGGACTTACCTGGGGGCCCACACTCTCTGGCAGGCCGGGGACACAGCGTCTCAGAGATGCATCGTGGCCGAGGGCGGCAAACTCTTTCTTGTCCTCTCTTGTCCCCTGGAGAGAAAAACAACAGGGCGGACATTCCCTGGGTTCCCTTTATTCCAAATAAAGGTCTCAGAAGACCTGGCTGCTGAGCAGTAGCCCTTGTGACCCTGTGGCTGCCACACAGGGTCCCCACACAGGACCCCACAGTGGGGAAGCCACGGAGAACAGGGGCAGAGGAGCTCACAGTGGGAGCCGAGGGCCTCCTGGCCACCAGCACATCCCTTCTGATGATCTCCCAGCGCTCCCAAGAAGCAGCGCTGACTTTTCTTCCTTTTATGGATGAGGACGGTAAGGCTCAAAGAGGCCAGGTGTTTGTCTAAGGTCACACAGCCCATGCGTGGTGGAGCCAGACTGGGGGCTCAGGCCTTTTCATGGCACAAGCCCTATCATGCAAGAGACCAGCCCAGCGTGGCTACTGGGTCTTTCCCAAATCCACCCCATTGTTTCCTGCCTTCTGAGCCTGCCCGTGAAAAGCCACCGCGTATGACCCCTTCCCCATTCTCTGCTTTCTCCTGTGGGAATCCTGCACCTTCTCATGAGACTCTTTCAGAAGCCACCTTCCCTCTGAAGTTTTACTGACACCTTAAGTAGAGGGCACCTCTTCTCCCTGTGACAGCGAAGTCTCTGGGCCTTTCATCCATTCACAAACGCACGTGTCAGGCTTGGAGGCAGGTGGTGGGACAGAGCAGGAAACGAGGCGAGAGGGCTCTGGAGCTTTATGAGCCAATGGGAGGCAGATAATGAATGAATAAGCAAGAACATGTTCACAAGTATTTTGAGATTGGTAAGTGCTGTGAATAGAATAAAAACTGGTGCTAGCAAAGAGGATCACAGTAGGGGAGAGTCACTACTTCCACCAGAGTGGTCAGAGAGGCCCCAGGAGGAGTGACATCTGAGCGGGGACCAGGTGAGTGAGAAGAAGGTAGCTGTGGAAAGTCTGAGAGCACTGCAGGCAGAGAGCACAGCAGGTGCAAACATCCTGAGGTGGGAATGCCCTTGGCACACTTGAGATTCAAACAAAAGGCCAGCAGCATGGAGCATGTCCTGCCAGGTACCATCTCTTCCTTGACTAGACCCCAGAGTTCCTTCAGGGCAAGGATCAGCTTTGGCTCCCTTGTGTCTCCCCTTCCCTGGTAGGGGCCATCCCTTTGTTCATTTAGGTGGAGTTGGATTCGGGGGTAGGACACTGGATGTCCCCCTAGTGCTGACACTGATCTCTGCCATCAATTAATATTCAGCCAAGCAGAGCAGGGGGATGCTCCTGGGGTGGGAGGGGCAGGTGAGCCCACCGTGGACTCGAAGGTAAGCCCTGTGGAGAGACCTGGACCCCAGAGCTTGAGTCCCACCCGACCCCCTCATTACCCAGGAGGCTCAAAACGTCACTTCTTCTCTGGGCCTCGATTTCCCCTTCCATAAAATGGGACTAACTCCCAGTTTCCTGAGTGATGGTCAATGAGCTGTGTGAGACAGGGCCCAGCTCATTCTGAGCACTGTGCACACTCACCTGGCTGACCTGCGTGGAGACGTCACCTGCTCAGGTCTCTCCAGGGTGTTGCTCAGCCCTCCGAGGAGGAAGAGCACACATTGGTTGGTTCTTGAACCACATTGCTCACCAGAATCACCTTTAACAACTAAAATAACTCCTCCCTGACCCCAGGCCTCCTAAATCAGAAATCCTAGGGCAAGGGCCTGGGACTCTGGGTCTTCTTAGATTCTGCTGGTGATCCTGGGGGGCAGCTGAGGAACAATTAGATGAGGAGCTAAGGAGGAGCTCAGGGTCCCACGAGGCTCAGACGGACCTGGGTGTGAACCCTGGCTCTGCTTGTTACTGGCTGTGTGGCCTTGTAAATCCTGCTGGACTATGAGCCTCAGCTTCCTCGTCTGTAGAATAGGGATAATGATCACATGCGCATTACAAGATCATTGTCAGAGTCGAACGGAATCTCGAATATCAAGTGCTTAGAATAGTTGCTGGCATGTGATAAACATTCAGATGATTGCTGCTATCATCACTGTGGTTATTATTAGGAATTTGTGGGCTACGTGACATCATGAAGCAAAAGAGATGGCAGGTTCATTAAGAGAACACTTATCTGGATGAGCACCGACCAAGTGACTGAGTAGCGTATGATACGCCTGAAATGAATCGAACAGCCCACACGTAACAGCGTCAGTTCGCTACACTGGAATGAAAAATGTTTTAAAAGTAACACAAAAAAGAGAGGTGGTAGGCTCACCATTCCTCATCCATTCATTCATTCACCACACTCACTCATTCCCTCACTCTAGGGCTGCAGCAGGTGAAAAACCCAACAGGAAGTGCCGTGCGGGGCCCAGTGGTCAGGCCGTGGTGCATCCTCCTACACTCTCCACCTCTGACTCACCTCTCTGTGTCCTCTTCTTTTGCAGAATTCTCCTCCCTGGTGGCCGAAAGCTAAGAGGCTCTGACTGCCCCAGGTCCTCCACCTTTCTGCCCCAACCACCCAATTTCAGATCCTCTTGATGCCCTTCCTGTGTTTCTGTCCAGTGTGTTTATGTTATTTTTTACTCTCCCCATCCCCTGTGGCCCTCAAATGACATCATTCTTCTGAAAAAATGCTGGAGAAAAAATAAAGGCTGTACCAATCGGATTCGACTGCTCGGGAGGCCCCAGGCCTGGTGGGGCATGGAGCCTGCTTTGGCTCTCCAGACACACCTGCACAGGGGCAGGGCAGGATTTAGGCCAAGAATGATAGGAAGGGAGGGAAATTTACTGAGCCTCCTCAGCCTGTGGTACTGAGAATGACCCTGTGCATGGGTTGCCCATGAATCCTTGAAACTACGCAGAAGGTAGGTGATGAGACTCCCATTTTACAGATGCAGAAACTAAGTCTTACAGAGAAAAGTGATGTGTGTAAGCCCACAGAGCCAGGACTTGTGATCAATGGATGGATGGACACCCTTTAAGAAATGACCAAAACTCAACACAGAGTGACTTAAGTAAATAAGGAAGAAAAAAAAGGTTTGATTATGCCCAAAGAGTCCAGAGGCAGGTCTTCAGGAACAGCTGGATCAAGGGGCTCAAGTGATATCAATAGAATTAAGTCCTTCTTCCCTCATCTCCGAGCACCGTGTCCCTTTGTGCTGGATTCATTATCAGGCAGGCTCTCCCTCATGATGGCAAGATTCCTCCAACAGTACCAAAAAAAGCTAGTACCAAAAAAAAAAAAAAAAAAAGGAGCTTCACTTTCCCAATCACTCCATCAGAAGACTCCAAACTTAGTTGCATTAATACCAGCAGCTGATGTTTATTGTGGACTTCCTGTGTGCTGAACCCTTTACATGATTCCATCTGGACAACAGCCCTAAGAGGGAGTACTATTACTGTCCCCTTTGTGCAGGTGAGGATACAGAGGCACCAGAAAGTTATCTATTTGCCCCAAACTGCACTATGAGTAAATAATGGAGCCAGGGTCCCCAACCCTTGGCAGCCACCACCAGAGCCTGTGTGGAACCAGTCACTGTGACTTGAAGGCTAGGGGCCCTGATTGGTGGGTTCTGGGTGGTGCCCATCTGGGGAGACAGGTGGGGGTCAGTCACCTGTCCACAGGAGTGTGGGGGAGACTGGGGGGACCAGGGAAGCATGCCAGCAGGATGGCTTCTGCTCTTTCCCACGACAGCCTTGGGGAGGGAACAGGTGTGTGTTCTCCCTCCCTCACATCAGTCTCCAGACCGCACACCCAGCGGTGCCACCCTCCCCTTGTCCTGGGCCCTACCCTGTCATCAAAGGCCGGGCTATCAGAGAAGGTCCTCACTGAGGGTGAGGCCGGGCGGCAGGCAGCCCCAGCAGGTTTCAGGGCAGAGGAAGGTGAAGAGGGGCCCCATGTAATGCAGGAGGAGCGGCTGGGCTGGGGAGCTGCAGCGTCTCCCCGCAAACCAGAGCAGGGCCCCGTGAGGACAGGCAGGTCAGCAACAGTGCCGACCACCCCTGCCTGCTGGCCTGAGGTGGCTGTCAGTGCTCTCCGCTCACAGCTGAATGACAGCCCACACATCAGAGTTCAGACTCAGGGCAGCACGTGGCCCAGCGGCCAAGCATGTCTGAAAGCAGGGCTGTTCAACCTCCGAGGGGACACAGGACATTGGCTCCAGGGCCAGGATTTGTCTGGGGCCATGAGCAGGACAAGGACAGGATGGCTTCCCCCAGGGGAGGGCACCTTTCTGGGGGTGAGGAGTACAGCGGCGTTGTGTGTGAGGGGATATAATGACAAGTGATGCAACCCCGGCCTTCTGTCCCCCAGCCTCCTCCTGCCTCCTACTACAGAGCTCTAGATTTCGTCCATTCGCCTCACCTTCACCACCACTGCCTGAATCCGGGCCTGATCCCAGGCTAGAGCAGGGGTCCCCCCTCCACAGAGGCCTGTGACCAGGGTATCACATTCCTGAAGAGCCTCCAGTCCAAACTTTGGGCATCTCTTCTTTTTTTTTTTTAATTTTTATTTATTTATGATAGTCACACACAGAGAGAGAGAGAGAGACATAGGCAGAGGGAGAAGCAGGCTCCATGCAGGGAGCCCGATGTGGGATTCGATCCCGGGTCTCCAGGATCGCCCTGGGCCAAAGGCAGGCGCTAAACCGCTGCGCCACCCAGGGATCCCCTTTTGGGCATCTCTTCTAATGAGACCATAGCTCCAGGCGCTGTTGGTAACTCAGGTTTGCCATTTCTATACACTGGGACCCTTAACCACATGGAAGTCAGCTGGCTCCAAGCCGGCTCTGAGAACTGCTGGGGGCAGCTCCCCTGGCCCCTGGCCCGCCACAGTGGCTTCCTAGCCAGTGGCCTGGCCTCCACTCCCCTCCTCAATCCACTCTCCACCCAGAGCCCCCGAGGGTTCTTTATGAACCAGATCAGATCCGATTGTTCTGCCTAAAACTGTCCCGTGAGTGCCCCATCCATAGAACAGAACCCTGAGTCCAAGCACAGCCTTCCCTGTCCATGGGGATGGCCCAGCCCCCCTCTCCCACCCATCATCCCTCATCTCTGCCTTCTCCCTCAGTCCCCCACCTTTCCCTTCCAAGCTGCTCTCTTAGCCTGGACCTTTCTGTTCTCCCTGCCATTCTCCCTACCTCAGTGGAACTGAGCACGGGATACCCATGAATTCTTTAAACCACCCATAAGGTAGGTGATGAAACTCCCATTTTACAGATGCAGAAACTAAGTCTTACAAAGGAAAGTGATGAGTGTAAGTCCATACAGCCAGGATGTGTGGATGGATGGATGGATGGATGGATGGATGGATGGATGGACACCCATTTCTAACTCTTTATTAGAAATGACCAAAATCCAACACAGAGTAACTTAAGCAAAAAAGGGAGAAAAACATCTTCTCGGGAAGCCCCCCCCCCACCGCCCAATGGGCACCCCCAGCCAGGGCTACAGCATCTGAGCTTCTCCTACAGGTGAAATGGGGAAAACAGGTATGAAAACCTAATTCACATCCATGTCCCCCAGAGATCATAAGATGCCCAAGGTCATGTCGGGGGAGGGGGGGTGTTCCCTGCTGGATCCCAGAGCCTGGTGCACAAAAAGGTGCCAGGATGCAGATGTGGCCACAGAGGCCAAAGGTGGCCAATGACTGGCTCGAGGCCACAAGCGCAGAGCCTAACAGGGACCTGACCCCAGCCTCCTACTTTCCCGCCCTGCCATGGGGCTTTACCCACAGAGATCTCCCACCCCAGCAAGGAGTGGGGCACAGGGGACATCCTCTGAGCCCCGCATCTACCAGTCTCCAGCTAGAGTCACCCTGGCACCTGGTCACCACCCTCTTCATTTGCTCAGCAGCTCAACACGACTCCTCCACCACTCCTTCTTATCTCCATCTCCCTTCTGTCCTGGAGAGGCTGGGGACCCTGAGGGAGAGAGCTCAGGGCCCGGAGGAGGAGCCTGAGTGGCCTTTGATAAGAGCAGGGAGCAACCAGCATGCGGGCAGAGGGCTGAATGATGGATGGAATGTCCCAGAGCTCCCAGAGGATACAGATAAGTGGGAGGAGAGTGAGAGAGCCACCCAGGGATCCCCCATAGGGTGTCCTTTAAGCCAGACATTGTGGATATTCCTTAAGAATATGGGAAAATCTATGATGTGAATTTTAATTGTTTATAGGTGACATATTATATTACATTATATTATACTACACTGTATTTTAATTTGCCTTTTTTAGTCCTAATTCTCACCTCCTTCTTCTTTCTACCACAATCCCATTTGGGAGCAGGACAGTGATGTGCCCCAGGAAAGATACCTGAACAGGAACATGGTTTTGGTCTTTGAGATATAAGAGATCTCTGGTAGGGTTTGCAGAGAAGCTTCTAGAGAAGCAGACCCCTTGGTCTTTAGCCTTCGTCTTTCTCCTTCATCCTGTCTAGGATGCAGCCCTGGTGCCAAAGATGGAGGTGCCTTCTTACAGCCATAGAGTTGAAAGACATGCTGGTGACTTGCTGTCAGAACACTGGAGGAGCTGGTTCCCCGGGGCTCCTAGAAGCCACAGAGGTTGAGAGGGTTCTGACAGCAGCACACAAGCCCCTGGTGGGTTGAGTTGCTGTGGTTAGTACCTAAAACAAACATAATTCTGACCAATCAGCAGGAATTAAAGAGACCTTAGAAAGGGTATTGTGGAGGGCCGAACAGATATGTCTACTTGGAACCTCAGAATGTGACCTTATTTGGAATATCTGGAAATGTAATTAAGGTGAGGCTCTCAAGATGAGATCATCCTGGATTAGTGTGGACCCTAAATCCAATGACAGGTGTCATCAGAGGAGATAGAAAAGAAAAAGATGGGAAACCTCAGTGGGCTCAGTGGTTGCCTGGGATCGAGTCCCACATCAGGTTCCGTGAGAGAAGCCTGCTTCTCTGTGTCTCTCATGAATAAACAAATAAAATATTAAAAAAAAAAAGGAAAAAAGGGAGAAGACACACAAGAAAGAAGGGTCAAGTAAAAGAGGAAGCAGAGCTGGGAGTGATACAACCATAAGCCAATGAGCCCCGGGAGCCACCAGGGGCCGGAACAGGCAAGGTGGATTCTCCCCCAGAGCCTTCTGGAGGAGCACGGCCTGCTGACACCTCAATGATTTCAGACTCTGGTTTCCAGAACTGCCAGAGAATAAACTTCTCTCATTTTAAGTCACCAGATTCACGGCCCTTTGTCATGGTAGCCCTAGGACACTAATACATACAGAAAAGTAGAGGATGAGACACTGACGCTGGGCATCTGAAGGATAAATAGGAATTCTTTGGTGAAGAGGAAACCAATCTTCTTGAAACATGAACAGTGAACTATAATAATAATAATAATAATAATAATAATAGTAACAATAGCAACACTTGTTAGGCATGTCTTGTGCTTTGTGCCTTATATCCCTCCCCCTAATCCTTATACCAAAGCCCAGTAATGGTATCATTGTCCCTTTTTAATAGCTTGGAGATTGAGGCACAGAGAGGTTAAATAAAGATGCTGGGGGAAGGATCCCGGCAGATGCTGAGGCGGGTACCCCCCTCCCCACTCCTCACTCTGAAGACCTAGACTCCCTTCCAAGTCTTTGATCTCCAGGGCAAGTCAGACAGATGGGCCGAGCATACTAGCTGCACAGCCCTCAGCATCCAGTGGCAGGTGGGATAAGAACTCACCAGCTCCCCTGGCCCCCAGTGGGGGTGACCCCGGACATGCTCCTCGCAGTCTTCCCAAGTCCCCAGCAGAGCTGAGTGGCCCACAGCAGCTGTCGGCTTAGAGGTGAGCCCTCCTTTCCCCACCACGTCTCACATCCCTGCTCCCCAGGTGATGCTTCCAGGAGCTGACTCACAACAAACCACTGTACTCCAATCAGGTCCGTGCTCATGCTCAGGGTGCGCTCCTGGGAGAACCGCAAACCCTAAGAGTGTTGGAGTCAGGGCCCACATCGGGTTTATGTGACCCCAGGGCCCGAGCGCAGACCCTCTAATGCCCTCTGCTCTGTGTGCCCACATGCATAACAGCCCCAAGTGCCTCTACTTTTAGGGACACAAACTGACAAGTAGCCAGCGAGCCGCAGCCCAGAGCAGGACTGGGGAGGAGGCCCCTGAACATCATGCTGTGAAGACATTCTAACATTTTCTGTGTCCACCACGGTGTCCGTGGCACCGACCTGGATGTGCTCCAGCAAGACACCTGCACCTCCCTAACCACTCTGGCTTCTCCAGGTCTCGGGCCACTTGTCACCCAATGCTCACATCTGTTCACTCTGAGAAATGAGCAGAGGGCGGTCATTCCAGCAGAGAGCTGCACAGACAACTCTGGGGATGGCCGTGAAGCTTGTGGGGCGAGCCAGCGCCAGATGAGAAATTGCTATGCCCCAGCAGTTTTGCAAAATTCAAAGCTTTTTGCTGGAGCAGAGGGTCAGGGATTGGAAAGGTTTCTTGTGTAATCATCACAAAACGCCACCTTGTCAACATTGCCAAAAAAGATGGTCGTGGGTGTCTGGTCCGCTCCGGGAGCCAGCCCTCTCTCTGCTTCCGAGCGGGAATAACACAGGAAGTGGCGGCCAATTCTTCTGCTACAATAAACTGCTTCCATGGGCACTTTTTTTCATCTAAAGGAAAACTGCCTTCATCTCTTGGGTTTCTTGCAAGGAGAGCTTCCTGTCCCCCCCCATAGAGGGTAGGAGTATACTTAAGTCATTCATTCATTCACTCATTCATTTATTCATTCAATAACTGCGTGCTCTCGAGTAGCAATAACTGCCAGCATTTGCTGAGTGTCTGCTCTGTGGCTGTATCACGTGTTTTACCTGCATCACCTCATTTAAGGCATATGAAGCGCTCTGAAGTTGGTCATTCTTCCCATTCTACAAATAAGGAAACAGAGGCTCAGCCAAGTTCATTAGCTGTCTCAAGGCCAGCCAGCCAGCCAGCAGGAGAAAAGAGATGCAAACTCCAGTCCCACGCTTCCTTATTAGCCGTGTTGTACCAGACAGGTCCATTAACTCAGTGAACTGAGCCTCAGTCTCCCCCTCTGGAACTAGACGTGCTGACCACTAAAGTCAGAGAGGACAGGACAGAGCCACCAGACAGGTGGAGTGCCAGCGCTCTGAGGGACAACTGCACACAACCCGATATCTACTTCTCCATTTGCGTATCCCAAAATTGGTTTTGTCCCCACCCCCCAAAAAGATGAAATTTGTGAGCTTTTAAGAATCTCGCCCTGCAAGCAGGATGTCGATACTGCTTTGGCGATACTGAGGGTGGCACTAGGGTACCGGAGACATTTTTCTGTTCAGGCGGCTTCTCTATGCACGTCTGCTGAGTTCAGCATCTGTCCTCCTGCCCCTCTGGCACCTGCGAGAGCCGGGTGCCGGCACCCTTGGGCACAGTGGTGGTTAGTCGAGGGGCTCGGTGCTGCGATGGCTCGCCAGCTGCCTCTGCGAAGGTGGACGAGGCCTGCGGTCCAAGCAGTCACGCCCACTGACAGCTGTCAGAGGCTCAGTAGACGGCCTGGAGGCGGCCCAACCAGGTAACATGCTTGGCCAGCCTCTGTTCTCTCTGTGCTGATCCTTTCCATTTGGAAAAGGCCTCTCAGCTTCTCACTCAGAATGCCTATCAGGTATTTTCACAGCCTCTCTGCAGGCTACCAGAGTCCAACTCATGTGTGCTACGTTCAGGTGCTGATGACACCCTCCAAGAACATTCAGAACAGGAGACCAAGATCCCAGTCTGGATGGAGCCCATCATGGTACTGGTGACAGCCCTGACCTCTGCCCTGGCACTTTACAGTTTGCAAAACATATCCTGGGCATTTTGATGCTCACAGTAACTCTGAGAGAGCGAGGTTGGGTGTTGGCCCCAAGTCCCCTGTGTCCAGAAGCCCATTGGGGGCAGTAAGTCACAGCCTGAGCACGGTCACCCAGGGAGCACCTCAAGGGAAGGGAGGCAGAGCACAAAGCCCAGGAACTACTATTTTAGGAGCAGGGATCAGAGTAACCTCCAATGTCTCCAAGAAAGACCAGTCAGGGGTGCAGAAGAACCAGGAAAAGGGGAATCACTCAGCAAGGAAGGGAGAAGGCTGAGAGGAAAGAGGCTGGCCATGCCAACTTGGCAGAGATGCCCCATCGGAGACAGTGCAGCCGAGTGGCCATGATTGTTGCTCATGGAACTGTCCTGCCCGGGTTACTTAACCTTTCTGTGCTTCAGTTTCCTCACCTGGGAAATAGAGATAGTGATGTTACCCTACCTGTCAAGATTGTTGTGAGGATAGGGTAAAATAATCTAAGGGTAAGCCTGGCATATGGGCCAACTACTATTGGCTAGCATCACAAGGGCACAGTTTAAAAGCCACTGGGTTCTACAAGGATTCCTCCAGAGCCTCCTTCTAATCTCTAAGTATGCCCAGTAGATTTGGCCCATATTTATAGAATACCCACTCTAGAGGGACCTGGGTGGCTCAGTGGTTGAGTGTCTGCCTTCGGCTCAGGTCGTGATCCCTGGGTCCTGAGATTGAGTCCCACATCAGGCTCCCTGCAAGGAGCCTGCTTCTCCCTCTGCCTGTGTCTCTGCCTCTCTCTGTGTCTCTCATGAATAAATACATAAATCTTTAAAAAAAATACCTGCTCTATACCAGGCACTTGGATATGATGCCTGTGAAGATGGCATGGTCCCTGCCCTCAGGGGTTTGCACTCAGTAGATGAAAGAGATGTGCTCCAATCACCATGGGCATGGAGGCTTGCTCTGTGCTTACTATCCAGTCCCTGAATCCTCAACACCAAAGCCCAGGATGAAGAATCTCTTACTGTTCCCATTCCACTTGGCAGAGGTGTGACAAGCTGCCCAAGGTCACACAGCTACAAAGGGCCCGAGCTGAGATCTGAACCCCAGGACTCTGGTCTAGAGCCCAGGACTTACTCACTGTGCTACAAACAACGGTCACCACTGCTATGGGATGTACAGGACATGAGGAATAAGTAATGTTGGAGCTGACAAAAGCATAGTGAGAGCAAATAGGTTAGGAGCAGACAGCAGGGGCAAAGGCCCTGGGGCAGGAGAGGCAGGCCAAGTTTGAGGATGGATTAAGCCAGCCTGCCATAGACACAGAAAGGGAGCAAGGCAAAGGCCTGCTCACCGGGCTTAACAGCTCTTTGGGGAAAGTAAGGAAATATGAGGGAGGGAGGGAGTTGCAGTGGAAATATGATAACATTTAGATCATTTTCTGCAAGCAAAAGGGCACAAGTAGTAAAAAAAAAAAAAAATGAATGAGGGGCATTTTGGATGCTGACGTGGAGTCTCTCCAAAGTACATTGTTAGAAAAAGCAAAGTGCAAGAGAGTATGTGTGTGACAGCTTCTATTCATAGCGGGAAGGGTAAGAATGTTCATGTGTATTTGCTGCCAGGTACATAAAATATCTGAAACGTGTATGAGACACTGTTAAAAGAGTGGTTGGCCCCTGAGGCTGGGGACCGCAAGCATGTGGTCAAGGCTGGGAGGCAATGTTCTCTGTACCTTTCTCTTCCATCTTTTAAATTTTAAATCTAGAGAAGAGATTGTCTATTCAAAATTGGAGAGATGTCCCCTGGCTGCTGCAGGAGAAATGGGGGGTGGGGGGGTGGGGGGCGGGTCCAGAGTGAATTCAGGGACACTGAGAGAGAATGAGACTCAGGAATGCCCTTTAGGTGAGGGGGAGATGGGGAACATGATACGAGGGGGCCTGAGCGTGGGGTGCAGCTGCCGGATGCTACCTGGAGAAGGCACTGTGTCCCTCAGACAAGTGGGCAGGATGGGGTGGAGTGAGCTGAGGGGAAGAGGAACAGGGAGCAACAGGGACCAGCTTAACTTTGCCCCTAGCAGAATTTGGCCTAGGTTCAGACTGAGCCATCTGGAAATGAATAGAGATGCTAAATGTAGAATGTTCTAGAAAAGTAGCTCTTGGCTCCCACAGACGAGCTATCGCGGACTGTTAAAGGAGGCCGCGGGTGGCTCTGGAGGGATGATTTGCTCCACTTTAAACACATGCAGCAGCGAAGTAAATCCAAACGGGCCAGGCCGCCCTTGGCTCCCTCCTGCAACAGGCATTTCTCCCAGCTGCTGCTGCCCTCTGCTGACGGAATCGGGGCATCGCAGCCTCCTTGCAATTCGGAGGCCAGGGCTCAAGGCTCCACTTTGCATTCCAGGCGCACAGAAGGTGAGTCCATCCCATTTCCTCTGCCCTTTATCGAGATGGCCACCGCCAAGCACTGCATCAGTGGAGGCATAAACAACCAGGCCCACGTGGACAGTGCAAAAACGAACAGCAAAGGTCATTACCATGAGAAGGCAGTGCACCAGCAGACATGGTGCATTATAGGAAATTGCAAAACAGATGCCAGGGCTGCATTATAGATCACCCTGAGTGGGATTTGTCAGCATCCCGGTGGCTGTTAGTAAGAGCTGGCGTATGGTGAGTTTTACTACTTGTCAGGTGCTGTTCTAGATGCTTCTGGGTGCTAACCCGGCGGATCCTTGTGGCACCCACAGGAGCAGAGATGACAAAACAGAACTTAAGAGGCAAACCAGGATTCAAACCCAGACAAGTCTGAGTCCAAGCTCTTGCAACTTTCAGTTTTAAAATCAATACTCCTTACTCACTGAGTTCACACATCAGTGGTTCTCATCCATGGATGATTTTGGCCGCCTACGGACATTTGGCAATATCTGGAGGCATTGTGGGTTGTCACAACGAGCGAGATGATTCTGGCATCCAGTGGGTAGAGGCCAAAGAAGCTGCCACACATCATATAAATCCAGCACAGCCCCCCACAAGAGACAAGCATCCAACCCAAAATGTCAATAGTGCCAAGGCAAAGAAGCCCTCATCAAAATACATAAAATTCCCACCAACCTACTAGTCCTCTCTTTTGCATTGTCCCCTGACATGAGAGCATTAGGGCAAACCTGCTTTCCTGTAATGAAAGGCATTCTTCTCAAGGATTCATGCTGAATAACTCTCAAGAGGCTTTCCCCACTAATTTCCCCTAAAGCCTCTTATTTACCCAAAGGGATTGTTTTGCATCCTATAGTCCTGCTAATAATATACTTTACAAGCAAGGGGGGCTCTGAGGAGTGGTCCAAGCTAAGAGAACCCCCTGGATCAATGGCAGAGGGACTTGGGCCACGCAGCAGGCGCCATCGGCCTAGCACGTGTGTGGAATATTGCGGCTGTTCCTGGCACTGAGCCGTAGCGTAGGCACACACTGTTTGTCAGGGCTGTCGGGAAGCATGCAACCCCAGGATGATGGAACAGTCCCTGGGAATTTGTCAGCAGCTGCCTCACCCAAAGCCCTTGCTTCCAAATCAGCCCAAACAGTCGAGTCTATGGCTCCAGGGAGCAGAGCTATTAACCCCTCTACCTCCACAGAGCCTGTGGATCTGTAGGCTCTGGAAGTTCTACTGATCTGGAGCTGATGTATGATGGGGAGGAAGGCCACACCAGGCCTGTGGTCAAGGGTGGGAGGCAATGTTCCCCACCTCAATGGCCATGGCCAACAAGCCTGTTGCCTGCACAAGAACTGGTGCTCAACAATCAGTGCTCGTAGAATGAATGACTGACCAGAAACGTAAACTCTACAGGACTCATTCCTTCATTCAACAATACTTACCATGTATCTCACCAGGCTGGGTGTTGTTCAAGATCTTGGGAGGGACGAAAGAGACCAAGTCCCTGTTCTCATGAAATTTACCTTTTAGTGGAAGGAGACAGATACTATACAAATAAATAAGTATAATAATATCAGGTAGTGGGGAGTGCTATGAGAAAGTAAAGCCAAGAGATTGAGACCAACAGATTGGGGGTGATTCTTTAAACTGGGTGCTTGGGAGGAGGGCCTCTCCAAGGAGATGACATTTGAAAAAAGATCTGAAGGTTTGAGAAAGAGAGTCATACAACCATGTTGAGAAGAATAAGTGCAAATGGCCTGAGGTAGGAAGAGTCTTGGGGAGTTAGAGAAACAGTAAAACAGAGAAAATGGATAAAGGTGGGTCCTAGCATGACCTAAAAGTAGATGTTTTCAAACAACAGCATGCATCAGGATCACCAAAAAGGTTTATGGAAGCAGACTGTGGTTCCTACCCCCAAGTGGTCAGTTGGCATACGTGGGGCCTGGGAATGAGCATTTCCAATAAGTCCCGGTGTGGGGGCTGTTAGCTAGTGATCCAGTGACACAGCAAAGAGTATTTTTGCCTCATGCAACAAATGCTTTCCCCGCTCAACACTTACCACAAGCAGGTGCAGATCACTACTGCTTGACCACCTGCCTCCATGCTGGGCAAAGGGGTTCTAGGGAGGCTGCAGTGTTTTAAATTTAAGTGGATTGGCCAAAATTTGAGAGTCAGGGGATTTCACACAAAATCCAGATTCCTGCCTCCTCTAGAAAACAGGCCTGCAACACCTGCCAGCACTCCCACAGAGCCACAGTCTGACAGAGCTGCCTGGGACTCTGTCACCTTCACTTTGTAGCTCTGGCCACCAGCACAGGATCCAGCCTGGGGCAGGCACTCAAGGAAAGGAAAGCTTATTAATGAAACTGGGAAGCCCACACCAGGAAATGGAAAAAGACATCAGTCCCAAGAGCAGGAGACCTGAGGTCGGTTCTGACGCCAGCTGACGTATTGCGGGACCACGGGCTGCCCATGGACCTCAGATTCTTGCCTGGTGAACTGAAGTAATGACCGTTTCCACTTCCCAGAGTCACTGCAGCAAACAAGAGAGAGGATGTGAAGTGTTTAGCACATGCCTGGCCTATGATGCTCAATCGACATGGGCCATTACTGCAAGGAACTCAATAAATACTTATTCTCTAAGATGGGAGGAAGTGTGAGAGGCAATGGGGGCAGGACAGGCTCCTGTTGGCACCACAGGGCCTGACAGTCCATTTGTGTTCAATCCCCAGTTCCACCATTCACTAGCTTTGTGACTCTGGGCGGTAGACTTTTCCTGATTTGGGTCCATCCCATCTATCAAATAGGGATGATACAAGCCTCACAAGGGTTATCATGAATATCAAATATGATCATAAATATTTAACTAAGCCTTTAAAGTACTCAGAATGAGGCCAGCATTCAGTAGGTGCTCAACATGTGCCAGCTCTGGCCATTACCGCTGCTCGGGGAGGGGTGAGACTAGAATTTCTCAAGGGCCTGAAGACTCTCTGACCTCTTTAAACCCAGTGACAGTCAGGCAGCTGTCATTAGTCATCAAGAACATCTAGAAGGCCCTTGGGATTGTGGCATACGAGGGGTAGAATTCAATATACACGGTTTAGCACCTCGCTGGAAAAAATCCAAAATGCTCTTGCAATGGTGTTGACCCAAATCACAGGGCAGCAACAAGGAGAGGGAGAGTGGATGTGGTGCAGAGGACAACAGCCTATGAGGGACGTGCTACGATCCCCTTGGAGGAAATGGAGGCTCCAGAAGGCTATACTCCCAGATGTATTTCAGTATCTCAGCTCCATGCAGCTGCCTCAGGAGGGTGACTCACTCAAGGGGTCCTCTAAAGGATTAACGGGGTCACGATGAACAGGACAGCCTGGAGGGGGAAGCAGGAAGACCAGGCAGAGGCATTCTGACTCACCGAGGCCTGAGGTGCCTGAGACAGCTGTGCACGATGTCTTCAAAAAACAAAAGCAGGTGGAGGGAACCAAGGAGAGACAGGCCTCACTGATAATACTAGGAATGATTCCTAAGGTGAGAACATTCCAGACCACTTGCATTGTTTTACTCCAGATTCGGGGCTGAAACCTTCATAGCAGCTCGGTGCATGTGTGTGTTCATTGCCCCGCACGTGGTTGGCAGCCACTAAGTCACGGAGCAGCTGAGACAAGTGCCTGGTGACGGCGGGGTTACTGATGGGAATCCTGGGCGCAGGCACCTTCCCCGGGGGCTGCTCTTGTGTCACAGGGCCAGCCACCCCAGGGGGGCCCGCAGGAGTGACGACGGGGGCGCATCTGGCCACGATGTCATCACCGAGGCGGTGACCAGCCAAATGTGTGCAGGTAACTTTCTTCTTTTTCATCCGTTCGACCATCACTGGTGAGCACCTATGGTGCCTCAGGCACCTACTGGTACAACCCCAGGGATGGGTTCTGCCGGCCCCTCTTCAGGGATGAGCCTTGAGCTCGGGGTGAGGCGATGCGCCAAGCGGGGAAGAGGGCAGTGATTTCAGCCTGGTTTCCTGACAGCCCGGCAAGGGAGGCCTCCCCCGAAAGGGGAGATGGGCGCCTCCCTGTGCGCCGGCTTTCATCGGGCAGGTGGTCGGCCATAGGCTCTCCACCCTACAGGCGAGGAAGTGGGTCCAGCGGAAAGCAGAGCAAGCCTCGCCCCGGGCAAAGTCTACTTGCTCCCCCTCTGGTTCACAGACATCACTATAAACATCTTCACATTCTAGATTTTACAGCGCATAATATCGTCGGGCTGTAAAAACCGGACTTTCCTGCGGGGCGTGGGGCAAGGACCAGACTCTCGACGCACGACACAGCCTTGCCCCCAGGAGCCCGCGAACCGGGGCCGCGAGATGCTCCGCGAAGTCCAACCTGCTCGCGGCTCCGCTTCGGCAGCCGCGGCCTCGTTACTGCGCAGGCGCCGCTGCAAACTCCCGCGCGCCGGACCGGCCCCCTCGTGGGCGAACTCACTTCGGGAAGAGCGGGGGGAGCGGCGAATCCCCCTTCCTCCCGCAGATGGTCCGATCCAACCTCTGACCAATCAGAAAGCTTCTCTTATCACCGCTTCTGGCCAAGGAGATTGGAGCTTCAAGTTCGCCAACTTTCCGGCGGCGCGGGGGGCGGGAGGTGGTAATGATTGACATCTCCTGTGACCATTCGCCAAGCGGGATGAGCTTGAGGCGCAAGTACCACTGAAACTGTCTGTCAAAGGAGGGCTGTTAGCCCCGCCCCCTCCTCCCATTGGCCTCCGAGAGCCCTAGGGGTGGGAGCTTTTTGTGGCAGCCAATCGCGGTTCGGCGAGGAGGGGGAGGAGGAGGGGCGGGCGGGCGGGGGGTGAGCGGGAGTGCGCGGGGCGCTCGGGTTGCGCTGGGGCCGCGCGCGGGCTTGCGGGGTGTCGCTCCCCCGCCCGCACTGCCGGGGCTGGGCCGGGACGGGAGCCGTGTCGCCTCGCTCGCACCTTGCAGGCCGCCTTCTGAGGCCGTGAGCCGGGCCCCGTCTGGCGCTCCTCCGCGCCCCCGCCGCAGCCCTAGCGCCCGGGAGCCGCCCCCAGTCCCGCCCAGAGGGACCCCACGGCCCCGTCCCCACCGCGGCCACAAGCCTGGGGAGCGCCCCCCCGCCCCCACTCCCCGTCCCAGGCAAGCCCCCAGCCTCTCGCAGCCGCTCTTGCCCTCTCTGGTCCGTGGAGGTGGTTGGTTACCATGGTGAAGCTGGCGGCCAAGTGCATCCTGGCAGGTGAGTTTGAAATTTACAGTCTCCGGAGCCCAGAGACTTCCTAAGTTACGGAGAGCTTTTGTTCACGTAAATTGCCTACCTCCTTTCCCTTTTTTTCTCTTCCAAAAGCGAGTTAATGTAATTACTGATAGAGTAAATTCCATTAGGGTGGGAGAATTATCTTCCAGAACACACTTTGTGGTTCCAGCTGATTTCCCCACTCCCTGCCCTACTCTGAGGTCACCTTCTCCAGTTTTTGAGCTGTGGTCAGGAGGAGTAGACTCCTTAAAAAAATAAAAAATAAAATAAAATAAAATCAGGCTGTAAGTGCTGCATGTAAACCATGTGCTGAATCCCAAAGTCAGGCATCTGGGTGACTTCAGAAGTCTTACTGGTGGGATTTTTTTTTTTTTTCCCCTGACACCACCCTCTTTGATAACAGAGATGGGAAACAGTAATGTACAGTTGCTCCAAGTTTGCAACAGGCCCATGTGTGTTGTCTTTAAGAGCCAGGGTGCCGCCTCACACTCAGGAGGACATGAATGTTGAATCCCCCAAAGGCAGGAATCTTCATTTTGTTGACTCTTATGTCTCAAGCAATTTGTGGAATGAATGGCAATGTGGCATTCACATTTGTGGTTTTCCCTTCGTGTAATGACTGCACATTTAGGAAAACATTTGCCTGGGTTTTGACCTGGGGCCCCTGAACACACATGTACTTTACTGAGTGTTTAGTGCATGCCAGGCACATGTCCTTCATCCATTCCCCTCACCGTCGCACACCGCGGCTGGTGCTGTGTCGTTCTGCTCTTACTGAGGCACTGAGAGGTCAAGTCTCTTGCCCAAGGTCACCCCCTTGGTGATGACGTGAAGGAAAGGAAAGTCAGAGGCAGGATTTCAGCCCCCAGACCTGCCCAACTCCAAAACTCTTCACTTGTGTTACCGTTGAACCTGCAATCTCTCCAGGGTTCCCTGACCAGCTCAGGAAAGAAATGGTAGGAAACTATAGAGAAGGGATGCCTGAGTGGCCCAGTGGTTGAGCATCTCCCTTTGGCTGAGGACGTGATCCTGGGGTCCCAAGATCCAAGTCCCATATCAAGCTCCCCACAGGGAGCCTGCTTCTCCCTCTGCCTGTGTCTCTGCCCCTCTCTCTGTGTGTCTCTCATGAATAAATAAATTTTTTTAAAAAGAAAGAAACTATAAAGGAAGAAGAGATTCCTTTTTTGATTCATCTCTTCCAGGCTGAAATGGATAATATTTTTAATGGTTTTTCTAATTTGAAAATAAAATGGTCATAGCAGAACGATGACTGACCGTAGTAACTCAGATCACACCAGAGCAAAAAAATCAAGGGTTGTCAAGAGAGGTCCCTAGTTTCCAGAGCGCCAGGGGAGGCAGTATTGTGTAGCAAAAGTAATTCTGGCTTTTCCTCTTTGGCTGTGTCATCTTGGACACAGCATTTCTCTGAGCCTTAGTTTCCTTGTGGGAACTACAGTTTTATTTTCTGAAGTTGTCTATTTTTCTATGGGCTTCTTTTTCTAGCTGTTCTTTCTCTTCTTTTTAAATTCAACTTCCATCATGGGACTAACTTACTGAGCACCTTCTATGTGCCAGCACTGTGCAAGAACCCTCAACACAGGCATCTCAGTGAATCCTCACAAGAACCCTGCGGGAGTTACTGTCATTCTCATTTACAGAGGGGCA
The DNA here is from genome assembly GCF_011100685.1 of Canis lupus familiaris. Classification (NCBI taxonomy): domain Eukaryota; kingdom Metazoa; phylum Chordata; class Mammalia; order Carnivora; family Canidae; genus Canis; species Canis lupus. The sequence goes on from NC_049231.1 coordinate 28,691,559, forward strand.
CCTGAGGCCCAGAGAGGTTAGGACACTGGCCCTGGATCACACAGCTGGATGCAGCAGGGCTGGCATCCAGACCCAGGCGATCTGATTTCCAGGGCTTTGTTTTTAGCTCGCAGCTGTACTGTCCCCAAGCCCCGATTCTAGACTCTTTGCCCCTCTTTACATCCACTTCCTCAGGCACTGTGTCACCTAATTTCAGCCACTGCCTGAATAAGTGATTCTTGAACTCCAGCCTAGTCCTCAACTTGAGGGCCTGAGGGCATTTCCTCTTGGAAGTTTCCAGAAACCAAAGAGACCTCAGCATAATGAATCAGGTCCCCTCACCACCACCCACCAAATTCTCATTCTCTACACCATCCCTACCACCTACACCTCCTCACTGGTTTTATTTTTCCTTTCCCTTCTGTCCTTTAAATTGAGTTTATCTGTCCTTTTTTCTCTCCTCTAACTAGTCATTGAGGGACCAGATACTCAAGTGCTTGTTCATTCCACAGATACGTGTTGAGCACCTGCTATGTGTGAGTCACTGTGCAAGGTACAGAGGGAATACAGGGATGAACCAGGCCAGCTCCTACACTCGTGGTAGTGCTGGGATGTGCAGAATAATTTATAATCCAACAAACAGGAATAGAATACCCTTGGTCTGCCAGATACCAGAGAAATACTTCAAGGCAGAGCTGCTAATTGTTCTGGCTCAGATGAGGAGGGATTACAACCCTTGGCATTTATCTGTTTTATTTACTTAAGCAATTTAAATATTACTTCATATACAAGAGGCACAGTACATGTTAGCTTATTAAATCCTCCTAACAGTTCTATGGGATAGGTGCTATTATTCCCATTTTGCAGAAGTGGCAGCTGAGGCTCAGAGAGAGGTCGCTGGCCCATGATGACATAGCTAGTAAGTGGTGGAGCTGGGGTGTGTGCCTTACTAAGTACTAGGATTTACTATCCCTTGATGGAAGCCAGAAGGTTGCTCTGATGCTACTGGCAGAGAGCCTCATGGGAGAAGACAAGAGGGAGGGGATGGCCTTCAGAGGCTGTGGCGGAAGGACACTGAGCCTGGCCTGGCAGAGGATTTGGACTTGGGCCGGGAGACCTGGAAGAAAGTTACCTTTGAGGGATTCTCAGAGAGCAAGAAAGTAGGTAGGAGTGTAGGGCCCAGATTTGGTGTAAGGGGTAGCCGGAGAGCAAATTGAAAGTGGATTCGGGGTTGATGGTAGAGGGGGTACACCATAGAAGGCATCCTTGGTCAGTCTTGCGGGAGAGCGTGACAGGATCAAACACTATCTTGGAAAGATCCATCTATTGGTGCCGACAGGGTGGGTAGAGCAAAGAGAAAAATGAAAAGCAGAAAAGGGCAGATGGGGAACACTTTAGGCGAGACCCAATCAAGTAACCAGAAAATACATTAGGCATCTTATTATATGGAATTCGTTCAACAGGGATTGGAGAACTGGAAAAGCAAGAAGAAAAGATTAAGATGACACAGAAGTGGGAGATAGAGGTTGGGTTGTCAGAGGCTTGAGGAAGAACCCCACAGAACTGGGATCCAGATCCCCGAGGAGGGGGCATGGCTCTGCTGGGATGGGACCTCAAGAATTCAGTCACCCTGTGATGCCACCACATGCCATGGATCACTAGGACCCAGTTCCCCCTGGCAGAGAACTGGGCCGGGAATTCCCATAGGATATGACCAAATCCATTCCGGGCCATCCTAAGAGTCTGGGTTTTGAGACTACTCTTGTTACCAGTGCTATAGAAGCGAGGGTCCAGGCGAAAAAGGAGAACCTACGTTAGGTATTGCACCAGTGAGATTCCATGTGGGGCGTTGATCAAACAGGTGCTAGAGACCTGGAAGGACGAAAGGAAATCAGCAGCTCAGGAGGACCCTGGAGAGCCGAGATGCAGATCTCTGAGAGGGGGTGCACTGCTCCCTGATGCTGGCATCTCTGATGGGGAATAATAAGGCTGGTCTACGAGTGCAAAAAAAGGCAGACACATTGGAGAGAAATAACTACCTACTGCTGGGGTGAAGGCCATTACCAGGGTTCTGCTAAGAGAGACAGCAGGCAGGTGGGAAAGGGGCAGGCCCATCCCCTCCCCCAGCTGCCAGTCTTTCTCTAGAACTCGCACTGGCAGAGCCGGACAGGAAGCCCCCGGCAAAGAAGACACATGTTTGCAGAGTCCGGGCTCCTGCATCACAAGACAGGGCACAGAGCCCAGGTTGAGGTATGAGTAACTAGTGCGGTGTCCGCAGCGACAACAAAGGCAGTGCAGGCTCGAGACACAGCAGAGGACATCAGGAGCGAGGAAAAGAGCACAGGGCATGGGAGGAGCGAGGAGACGCCGCCAGAGGTGACCGGGTCGAGCCAGGAGGCATGGGCAAATGGTGACGTGAACAGAACCAGTGCAATGGGTGAGCAAGAGCCGGTGGGACCTGGACGTGCGACACGAGCCTGGCTGTCCACAACCAGATGGGGTGAAGGCCCAGCATTCTGGTGGAAACATCCACAGGTTGTCGCAGATGCAGATAAAGCATGGGAGAAAGATCCCAACCCGAGAAGTGGGCTTCAGGGGAAAGAGAGTGATTGGGACAGAGGGCCAAGGACAGACCCACAGGAGTGGCCACTTCGGAGGCAGAAGGTGGGAGAACCAGACCCGTGTGAGGACAGCCAGGGCCAGAGCACTCGGGAAGGAGGGGGCTGCTTTGGGGCTGACTCATCCTTCAGAGACGCCAAGGAGCATGACAACTGAGAAAAAAGCCATCAGACTTGGCAGTTAGGAGGTCACAGGTGACCCTGCACCGTGACTTTGCAGGTGTCACCGTCTCTGTCAAGCAGTGCCCCTCCCTGCTCCCACCCCCACTCAACATCGCCCCCGGGGAAGTCACTGATGAGACTGCTCGTTCGTTTCTTTCCTCCATGCGTCCTCGGATGCTTTGGTTCTCAGCCTGTGCTATTCACTTTTGCACCTGTCATCGTGTTGCTCTGCAAAATGTGTTTCTCAGTCATTCCCCTTCCCTGTGCTGGATCCCTCCTCAGCCGACACCCGAGGCTTTCCATAAGTGTGGGTGACTCTGACTGACGGTCGGAAGAAAGATTTATGAAATTAACTAGAACAAATCTGTGGGGAATTTCACGAGTAGGAAGAGCCAATTTCCAACTGGATTCAGAAGCAAAATTGGAGTCAGGAGGGTGGATGCAGTCAGCACAAGAAGGAAAAGGATACGCTCTGTTTGCCCAGAGATGGATGGGTCCCCAGTCGCCGTCCAGCCTGAGGACGCCCCCGATGTCAGGCAAGGCTGCGCTGCTGGGGGCCTGTGGCGGCCGTGTTAGAAATGGGTCAGGAGTGTCCTCTAGGAGAGGAGCGGGTTCGACAGGGAGAGTGAGATGTTGGAATCCTGGGCCAGTTACCCGGCTTTCTCTGAGCCTCCAACTCTTCATCTGCCAAATGAGGTTAATGACAGTCCTGGTGTGGGGGTGGGGGCTGGGAAGGTGGGAACAGGGGATTGCGTGAATGATTCCCTTCTAAGTCACAGTGGTAAATAGAAAAGCAAGACTGAATAGCTCACTCAGTCCTGGAGGAGTTTGCAGGAAATGAAATGCCACACGTAGTCAAGTAATTGTCTTGCAAGAGAAAATTACAGGTGGGAATAGTCAAAACTGAAAAGTGAACAGAGCAGCAGGCCATGGAGAAGTCAAGTGAAGAGATGCGAGGAAGCCGACTATAAAACAGTGAAGGTGAGGCGATCACACCAAAGGATACAAGTCAGAGAGGCACACGAGTGCAGTGGTGGTTTTGCTGAGGAGCCAGCGGGGGAGAGAGCAGAGCACAGGTGTTCTGAAGGAGCATCGTGGCCCAGAAGATCTTGCAAATGAGAACAGTGTGGAGTCACAGAAGGCTGAGCAGAGCCATCCGTAGGGAAGGTTGGGCCAGGGAGGGGGCAGGGGGGGCAGTTAGGGGTGGGCCTGGAGAGCCTGCAGCACTCTTGGGGGCAGGGGAGGACCTCCGGATTAAATTGCTCCCAACCCGACAGTCTCACGAAAGGTCCAGATCTCAGACTGAAACTATGCCATAAACCTTCAGTTTGGAGATACCAATTTATGGGGCTGTTGACTCATGATGGAAGGCCAGGGAGATAAACTGCAATAGGGAGAAGGCGAGTATGGAGGAAAAGGTAGCCGTCGCAGAGAGATGTGGAGAGGCCCCTGGGAAAATAAATCCGCAGTGGTCTCAGGCATAGGGAGCTGGGGCGGAACGTAGACTTGGAAATAGATTTCAGCTTGATGAATTTAGCACCTGACTTCTTGCTTCCTGCAAATACAGAAACCCTCCCAACTTCCACAGCCCTGTCCTAAAAGAAGCATGCAGGTCCTAGGTATGGAAGCTCTAAACTCGAATTGGTTCTGTTACGCAGGTGAGCCTATAAGACTGAACAGGTCACACCCCTTTACCTTCAACTTCAAAGTAAATTCAAGTTTGAAAGTGAGAGTTTTTCCCCATGGGGTGTGTTCAGTTGGCAGATATGTCAGTTCTGTTTTTCGTGCTTTGAAGCCCCCCCTTAAGCTCTGTTAGCTTTTGGGTCAGTTCTTTCGGATGAAAGGATTACCCTTGAAGAAATGCGACTGGGCTTTGAATACTGGTCTCATGGACGCATGGCCTTGCCAGCCACCTCACAATTCCCAAGAGAATCAAGTCCCTTTTCTCTAAAAAGTCATTGAAGTTTCTGGTTTCTAACTAGCGTTCTGGAGTGGGAGATTCTCCAGTCAGATCAGGACAGCAATGATGATTTTCTTCTTGTCTGATCTCACAGGGGACTCAGCGGTGGGCAAGACCGCCCTGGCACAGATCTTCCGCAGCGACGGGGCCCATTTCCAAAAGAACTACACCTTGGTGAGATGTGGGAGTCATGGGCTGGCTGAGGCTTTAAGAGAGAGGTAATCATCCCCTAACCCTGAGGGAGTGACTTTCCAGAATTCCCTAAGAGGTCTGATGAGAAGCTGTTTGAATGGCCACGTAGAGATCATTTTTCCACAAGCCACAGGACATGAGGCTATCTGTGGAACAGATCACCTGGTGGTTGGCTTGGTCACCATGACCAACTCCTCTGGACTGGGAGTTGGCCAAGGCTGGTTGGTCCTGTCTGACTTCTGCACCAACAATGAGTCCAGAATACATCACTTGTGCCTCCTGGGCATCGAGTGAGTGTTCCTATCCTGTAACACGCCTCTTGGGGCGCTCTGACGCTCTTATTCTTGGTTTTCCTCCGCAGACGACAGGGGTAGATTTGGTGGTGAAGACGGTGCCAGTCCCTGACACGGGGGACAGTGTGGTAAGTGGTGCCCTTGACCCAAGAGAGCTCAGTGCTCTTCTAGCTGGGCCCAGAGTCTCCATGGTCAGCATCCTCCCTCCTTTTTTTTTTTTTTTTTTTTTTTTTTTAATTTATTTATGATAGTCACAGAGAGAGAGAGAGAGAGAGAGAGAGGCAGAGACACAGGCAGAGGGAGAAGCAGGCTCCATGCACCAGGAGCCCGATGTGGGATTCGATCCCGGATCTCCAGGATCGCGCCCTGGGCCAAAGGCAGGCGCCAAACCGCTGCGCCACCCAGGGATCCCAGCATCCTCCCTCCTAAGAGGGATGCAGTACAAGGACTTGGCCTAGGCTCCTCTGAGCACTTGGGAAGAGTCACTGACAACGGGCCAAAGAATAAGAAGGAGGAACTGGGGATATGGGCCCTGCCCCCACAGAACTGACATAGTATCGGGTTCCTGACCTGGGTCCTTCTCTGGGAATCCACAACTCTGGAAATGAAATCGCAAGGCATTATGTTTGTAGTAGTCTCCTGGAGAGAAGGTTAAAGAATCTCCTCCTTCTTAAAGAGGTCCGTGAGAAAACACAACCTTAAGTACTCCCGATGCAAGGAAAAGGGAAACAGTGAGCTAACCAGCATGTGACACAGATGACAGCACTGACCTACAGACAGCCTGTGCTGGGGTCAGAAGCCAGCCAGGGGGCATCCCGTGCCCCGGGGGAGCCGAAGGGGGAGACTTCCCTGAACAGCAGTGTCGGGGAGGGGCTCTCCCGTGGGCTGGTCCAGGGGCAGGAAGGGTCACCCTGTGCCCTGGGTCCAAACCGGGGGAATGAAGGCAGGCTGTCCTACTTTAAAGGCTTTCTCCAGGCTTACTCAGTGACCTGCTTTAAAAAGAATTGTTTTAAGATTTGAAAATCAATTTGGTTAACAAAGTGCAGAATGACCTTTTGGAAACCAGAGCACTTGTCAGCCTGTTTAGCATTCTGTTCTGCCAGGTGGGAAGTCAGCTTGTTCCTGGTATTTTTGCACTCAGGGTTAGGAGAGGTGAGCTGCCTCGCAGAAAGCGCTAGTTGGTGTGGGAAACTGTTGCGCCGCCTGTCCCAGGCTCTTGGGATCGTTCCTTTCCCCCTCCTCTTCCTCTAGCCTCAGGGAAGACTTCAGGGAAGACGTAGTGGCTCTATGGAAAATGGGTGTCTCTCGCCACTAAGGTCTGCTGAGCTGAGTGTCATCTCGGTGACCTGCGGCCAGAGATTTCCCTCCGCGTAGACTCTCGCGGGACATGCCTTTCTGGTTCTAGGAACTCTTCATTTTTGACTCTGCCGGCAAGGAGCTGTTTTCTGAGATGCTGGATAAATTGGCAAGTAGAATGCGATCTTTTTCCTGACTACCACTACCATCTTCCGTCAAAAAGTTCCACCACCCCCACCACCCCAACCCCCCACGCTCTCCCAGAGATGTCACTGCAATCTGGCTGCCAAGAGGAGCTACCATGGCGGAATTCTTTAAGCAGCAATCTTCCCAGCCTTGGGACTTGCAGCTTCTTGGCCAGTAGGACTGGCTCATGCATGTGATTCCCCCCTCCCCCCCAGCTCTGGAATGGCCAGGTTCCAAATGTGCCCGAGCTGTGTGACTCAGTCCCCGAAGCACTCTGGGCTCCCCTTCTTTCTACAGCTCCCTCCTGATGGTGCACTTTCAGCACTCCCCAACCTCCAAGGACAGGAGCAAACATTTCCCTCCCCTCTAGGGGGCACCCTGCAGGCCCCGCAGCAAGGCTCACCTCCTCCCACCCTCTGGGCCCAGCCTTGGGGGTTTGCTCTGGGACCTGCCCCTGCTGCCTCCCAGGACTTGTCTTGCCCACCCTGCCATCCTCACAGGATCCAGCTCCCTATACCTTCCAAGGTAACAGTTCCGCTAATCTGGGCCAGTGAGCTAATTAGAAGATTTGAGCTCTCCAGAGCCCTCCCCTGCCTTTCCAAGAACGGCTACGTTTTAATAGAAACTGTTTTCTGCCCCTTTTTTGTTGTCTAAGAGAAATAGATCTAATGATAATCATTTTTCATGGGTTTGACTTCATGCATCATCAATCTCTGATGCTTACAACGTGCCTGCTGTGTGCACAGCCTCTTGCTGGGTGCTGCCCTACTGGGCAGAAGGGAAGATGTGTCTGTGCCAGCCAGAGTCACATGGTACCAATCGGCTCACACCCTGCCTCCAGCCAGCCCTGACTCAGGGCTCCCGCTCTGGCTTCACCTTGATCCCAAGCCTATCCTGGGTCCCCTCACCGAGGCCTAGAGGAAGGAGGTGTCCCCCGCGTGTGGAAAGGAGAGGTCGGCCGTGGTTCTAGCAAGAGTTCTTGAGTTAGTCTGCGGAATGATGGTGTGGGGGGTTCATCAGTTTGGTCAAAGTGACAGCATAGGCTTGGGGTGCAGTGAGCCAGCTCTCCAGAGCGAAGTCTGGACCGGCCTTCCAAGGACAACTCAAGGAAAAGGATTCTTCCCCACCCCTTGAGAGATACTGACACACCAGAAATAAACCAGGCTGTAATTGTGCAGGATGGGGGTCCCCAGAGACTGAGGCATGGCGAGAGCCTCATGCACCAGGACGAGCATCACAGCCTGAGCAGGGCTATCCTGTGCCCTTGTGCCAGACAGTAGGACGACGTCCCAGGACTCTGAGCGCCCCTGAAGGCAACCACCCCAAGAGCATAGCCCTGGTTCTTAATTGGGACAGTGAGCCCTGTCCAGTTGTCGGTCTGGTTTGGATTAGGCTGATACACTGCAGGAGAAGCAGAAAGTGCCCTTTGCATTTTGAAAAGCCAGCCCTTATTAAGAAGACGCCAGCAAACAAGCTTCCAGGGGCTGGCTAATGGAAGAAAGGATGCCGTTTTAGGCCTCAAAGTAGAAAAACAATAACTGGCATAAGAGCTAGCCCTCGATAGGAATATGACAAAGGAGGAATGAATGAAACCAGTGGCAGGCAAAAGCATTTCTGGGTAGAAAAAAAGCCCTCAGTCCTGCCCCAGTCATTAAAGCATGTCTGATCTGGCAAGTCAGTTACCATCTCTGAACTCAGTAGGGGCATTGAGACCAGCCCTGCAAAGTTGGGAGGTTCTCAGCCATGCACCCAGCCAACAGCCTGGCCTCACCACCAGCCCAGCCTTCCCGTCAGTTCCCATGGGTGAATTGGTTTCTCCTGTGGGTGGGCTCCAGTTTCTGACTCCCATCCCCATTATAGTTTTTCATACCCCCACCCCCACCTTCATTATTTCCCTCGGAAGACCAGCCTAGAAATTGCTTCCACTGTTACTGACGTGCTCATCTTGTCCCTCTTGCACAGTGGGAGAGTCCCAACGTCTTGTGTCTCGTCTATGATGTGACCAACGAGCAGTCCTTTGCCAACTGCGGCAAGTGGCTGGAGAAGGCTCGGTCACAGATGCCAGGCGCCTCGCTCCCAGGTAGGAGCTGCAGTCACCTATGAGACTTCCAGCAACACCTCTGTCCCTCAAGTTCATGAGCGCAGGGTCATTGCAGAGGTAGCTATGTGTGCAACAGAGGGTGCAGTGCCCCTGGCTTTGAGTACAGTGGCCTGGATTGTTTAGTGGCTCTGCCTCTTAGCAGCCACGGAAACCTCGGTGAATTACCACACACACCTCTGTGAGTCTGTAAAATGGGCATGATGATGCACCCCACACCCCTTACAAGGTTGTGGAGAGGAGACTCAAGAATAATGTGGGGAAGGTGCTGTGATGTGAATGAGTTTTTATTTCTGAAAGCTAGCCCCGGGGATGAATTCCTCATTTTCTCCTATATGTGGGGCACAAGCAAACATTCAAGTCCTATTGTCACTTCTGAATGCTTTAAATCAGTTTATTTTTCATCCCTATGTGAGATCAACAAATTCCCCTCATTAGAGACCAGGGAAAGCAATCTCCAGAGACGGGCTCAGAAATTAGCTGCAGCTGATGCAGCTGGGAACGGTTCTAAATTACCTCTGAGTCCCTGACTCTGAGCCCAGTCCTTAGATTAGTATTAATGACCATTTTTAACGTTTGCTCCATGTGCTAGGAATTATCGGCAATGCTCACATAAATTTGGCCCTCACCTTGCAGCCCGAAGGAGACAGGGCAGACAGATCTGCGTGAAGTCTGGAAAAATGGCTGAGCAAAAGCAGCGTGTGAAAAGCAAAGCCCGGCTCTCCCACGGCCCTGAGGGTTGGGGTGGGGGGCAGCTTTGGCGGGGGGCAACCCTGGAGCCTCTCTCTCTCCCCAGCTGTGCTCAGCACCTCAAATGAGGCAGCCTCCCCGCAACAGTGTTTCATACCCCTCAAAATTCATGTGCTGGCTTTTTTCTCTCTCCAGCTGCCCTCCCAGGCTGCCACGGTTAAATGAGATGCTTTGGTTGTTTCTTTTGAGTAGGTGTGTTAGTGGGGAACAAGACAGACCTGGCCAGCCGGCGAGCAGTGGATTCAGCTCAGGCCCGGTCGTGGGCCCTGGGCCAAGGCCTGGAATGTTTTGAAACATCCGTGGTAAGTAAGCTCCAATTATTCCGTAGCCAAAGCCTGGAGTGGGCCTCTGCTGGAAGTGGCTTTTCACGGGACCTCAGAGGCATCGAGTTGTTTTTCCACCATATGCAGAGTCTAATTTGGAAACTGATGCTTACATTCTTAGTCTAAAACGTTTCTCAAAATAGCAGAGTTCCCTCGTGCACTACAGTAAAGCAGATCAGTGGCCCGCCCTGGAAATAGTTGTATCTCAATTAATGAGAAATACAAGTGCATTGGGTCTGATTGCAGTGACCCATGGCAGGTGCCTGAGATAGTGTGGGTTACAGTGCCATTGGAGCATTACCTCCTGGATCCTCACATTCAATGCCGGGAGCCTGGGTGCTGGTCCGTAAGCCCCACTTCCATGTTGAGGAGGTGACGTGACTTGCCCAGGGTCATATGACTGGTAAAGAGTTGAGCCAGGCCTACGATCTGTGCCTCCCTGTGTCACCTTGCTGCAGCCCAGGGTCATGCCAGGCCATAAGGTATCTTTACAGAGTTAGCAGGAGCCCCTGTAAAAGGGGACAGCCAGCAGGATTTGCTGCCGGCCCCTTCAGAGCACTGTATCACGATTCTGGCCATCCAGCATCAGGGAACCCCCTTCCTCAATTCAAGACTAGGTCCCAGCCTCCCTGCAGCCACGGTGCAGGCATGTGACCCCCATCTGCACCAATCAGACACGTTTGTGTGAGACTTCCCAGAAGGGAGCAAAGTGACAACTTGCTCCTGCAGGAGCAACCCAGAAACCTCCATCTCAGAGCTAGCAGGGGCCAAGGTGCTGCTGTAGTACCCCTCCGGAGGGATGGTGGGGAGACATGCCAAGCCCCTCACAGCGGAAAAACACCCATGGGCATCACTTGGACCTCCCTCCTGGCCTTGTGGCCTCCAGGCCTTGATTCTTTGGCTCTCCAAAAGAGCCAGTGGGCTAGTTAATAGCCTAGAGTTTGTATTCTGTTCGGGCTGTAGGTGCTTCTGTTGCCACATTTACAAAACGTGGCAAATGCTGTCATTCAATTGCTGTGTGGATGTGAACTTTTTAAAATCCCCCAAAGTGGTGGGCTTCCTTGGGCAGCTGTAGCGGGTAGGGCAGGTGCTCTGGCTGCTGATGGGGGTCGCAAGACTAGGTGGGGGACCCTTAGCATGTTCATGGACCTGTTCGTGCCTTGGCCCCCTCACCTCTAAAATGGGAATAAGAAAGTATTTTCCTTATTGAGTGACAAATGTTGAGAGTTAAGTCAGATGGTGAATACAAAAACAGCGCGGTCTGATGCAAAGTCTGGTGCGTAGCAAGCACCCTATAAACGTTTGCTTTGTAAGTGTAACCATTCCCCTAGCAATCTTCTTTATACTATTGTTACTTAAAAAGTTTTGTTTTCATAAATCACACAAAGATAAAGGTCCCTCTTGCCTCTGAGGCCCAGTGATCACAAGTGATAAGATGTTTTTTTAAGATTTTATTTATTTATTCATGAGAGATACAGAGAGAGGCAGAGACACAGGCAGAGAGGGAGAAGCAGGACTCGATCCTATGACCCTGGAATCACACCCTGAACTGAAGGCAGACAGGCAACCACTGGCACCCAGGTTCAAATACTAAATTAATGAAGTTCAAATTAGCCAGCTTTTCCGGGTGAGAGGGCTTCTCATCTTGTACACACAAGCGCACCTTTGCACCAAGCATATGCAGTGCTACCCACATCAAGCCACATTTTACTATTCCTCCTACCTCCATTCACATTTGTGAAATTGCCTGCTCACCCCAGTATCCCATAGTCCCCAGAACTCTTGATGGAGCTCAAAAATTAACGCCCACCCCCAACACATGAGTCATCACAGACCACTGGGCTGCGCGATTAAACTCTGTGTAGGTGTTTGTTGCTACGCTATTGAAACGGGTGGGTATAAATTATGCCCGAGGAGGCTGCAGTTAAGCACTCGGTATTAACTGTGTAAGTTAACTAGTCCCCCGAGTTGATGCTAACAGAAGCACCACTGGCAGCTCGGTTAAGAAAGCTGTAATTAGAAAGGAAATATAACCCAATGCTGCTTGAGACGCAGCCAAGCCTTGACACCTAGTGCCCGGCTCCGCTCACCTTACGCAGCGGCCACTGTCCTGCAGACCGGGAGGGACCCACGTGGTCATTTGACTTTTCTCTTTGCTTTTCATTCCGTCTCCAGAACTTATCTTAAAACTGGAACTTGGTCCCCTTTGATCCCCCTTCACCTGTGTCCCCCACCACTCCTGGCAACCATCAGTCTGCTTTGCGTTTCTGTGACTTCCTCGGTTTTTTCGATTTCATATATAAGTCAGAAGATGCAGTATTTGTCTTTCTCTGTCTGCCTTATCTCACTGATAAGGCCCTCAGGGTTCCTCCACGTTGTCACAAGTAGCAAGATTTCCTCCTTTTCATGGCTGAATAATACTCGATTGTGTCCATGTGCATTCCACAATTTCTTTCATTCATCCACTGATGGTTACTTAGGTTGTTTCTGTGTCTAGGCTATTGTGGATGATGCTGCGGTGGACATGGGGGTATGTCTGCAAGGTAGTGCTTTCATTTCCTTTGGATATTTACCCAGTAGTGGAATTGCTAGACTGTATCATAGTTCTATTTTTAACATGGTGAGGCACCTGCATGCCGTTCTTCACAGTGGCTGCACCAGCTCGCATTCCCATCAACAGTGCACAGAGGTTCCTTTTTCTCCACATCCTCACCGACACTTGTTAATCTCTCGTCTTTTGGGTAACAGACATCAGGTAACCTGACGGGTGTGAGGTGATGTTTCCTTGTGGTTCTGATTTGCATTTCCCCACTGATGAGTGGTGTCAGCACCTTTTTGTGTGCCCGATGGCCACCTGGTGGAAAAATGTCTATTAGCTCCTCTGCCCATTTTTAAAAATCACTTTTTGCTGTTGAGTTACCCAAGTTCCTTACATATTTTGGATATTAACCCCTTCTCAGATGTGTGATTTGCAAATATTTTCTCCCATTCCATAGATTGCCTTTTCACTTTGTTGATTGTTTCTTTCGCTATGCTGAAGCTTTTTAGTTTGATATAGTCCCATTTATTGATTTTTGCTTCTGTTGCTTGTTCTTTGCTGTTATATCCATAAAATCATTGCCAAGTTCCATGTCTAAGAGCTTTTTCCCAATTTTTTCTGCTAGGAGTTTTATGGTTTCAGGTCTTAAGGTCAAATCTTGAATCCATTCTGAGTTAATTTTTGTGAATGATGTGAAATAGGGGTCCAGTTTCATTCTCTTGCAGGTGAATGTCCAGGTTTCCCAGCATCATTTATTAAAGACATTAGGTTTTCTCCATTGAGTATTCTTGGCTCCCTTGTCAAATACTAGTTGCCCATGTACACAGGTTATTTCTGGGATCTCAATTCCATTCCATTGGTTTTTGTGTCTGTTTTTATTCCAGGACCATTGTGTTTTGATGACTTCGGTTTTATAATATAGTTTGAAACGGGGACAAGTCACGCCTCCAACTCTGTTGCTTCTCAGGATTGCTTTGTCTATTTTGGGACTTTGTGGTTCCTCTGGACCTTTTTTTTTTTTTTTAAGATTTTATTTATTAGAGTGTGCACACGCACACAAATTGGGAGAGGGCAAAGGGAGAAAGAGGGGAAGAATCCCAAGCAGATTCCACACTGAGCATAGAGCCCAAAGGGTAGGGGGAGAAAAGGGGCCAAGCCAAAAGCATGGGTCAAACACTTAACCAACTAAGCCACTCAGACGCTTCCTTCTTGTATTTTCTAACACCATTCGATATTTGACATTTTCAGACCAAAAAATTAAAAAACATTTTTTAAGCAAGCTAAAAAAGCCCCCATTCATTACTGTAGGATAGTATTAAACACAAGCAAGTTCAAGAAGGATCTGTGTGGAGGACTCCTCTTGCATCAGGGTGAGGGAAGGGAACTGACATTTGTTGAGTGCCTACTGTGTGCTAGGTATTTGCACACATTATCTGCTGCTGAAGCTTCTAGCAGCTGTATAAGACAGCCTATCCTTGTCTTATGGAAGACGAGCAGACTCGGAAAGGCTGGGTAGCTCTAGCTGGTTGTTCAGCTTTTGAGCGGTTGAACCAGGTCTAGAATGCCAGTCTAAGCTTGAGAACCTTCTGGCCTCCCACAGAACCTACTTAGGGACTCTCAAGGGCAGAATTCTAGGCCAGATGGAGCACTAGTCTGAGAACCTGTTCTAAGGAACCTGTTCTTTCACACAAAGCAAACATACTCTGTAGTATGTCAGTGAGATTATGATTATTTAACAAAATGATTCCTGTCATCAGCAAACCCTCTTAATGCATTCAGAAAATGGTTCAGTTTACATCTGCTACTTCAGGATGCTCCCTGGTATGTACAGAGGCTCATCTCCACCTAAATTCCTTACTTTTTATGTTGCATCCTCCCCAGATCTTGCTTTCAGGAGTTTTAAGATTCATTTGGAAATCCTTGTGTGTGTCCTATGCAGGCCTCGTTCTCTTTCCACTCATTACTTAACTGTGCTTTCAACTAGTGTAATTTTTTTTTTTTTAAGAGAAGGAAGAGGGGCAGGAGCACAAGGAGAAGGAGAGAGAGAATCTTAAGCAGGCTCCGTGCTGAATGTAGGGCTCAATCCCACAACCCTGAGATCATGACCTGAGCCGAAATCAAGAGTCAGATGCTCAACCGACTGAGCCACCCACGCGCCCTCTCACCCTGGTGTCCCATTTTTGGCACTACCTAGGACATTATGTTCTGTACCACCAAAGGTGCCTTGCAGATGTGACTGAGTGATTTATGTCTGGCTGCAGGGCTGATGGCTTTAGTGCGGGTGCTCATCTCGGCTACAGGCTGCCCCCTCGTTCCTTAGCAGCTGCACCTCTGTTTCTGCTCTTGGCTAACTTGTCCTGTCCCCCTCGGGCTCTCCCTTGCTAGAAAGTGCAGGTAACGTTCTCCATGAGAACTGGTTTCCATTGTGCGTCTCTGTCTCCCCAGCTGGCCGAGTGGAAAGGCTGCTCATCTCCAGTTGGGAAACTCAAACCCGAGGCTGGGCTCTATACACACCAGCTGCACGCCTGGGCTATGTACTGCTCACCCAGGACACAAGGGCAGTGAGCTGGATGACTTCAGAACATTTTTTCAGTTTGGAAATCTTTCCCTTTCGTTGAGATGTATCATTGCCTCTTGTCAAAGCTGTGCTTTTGCCAGCTGCCAAGGTTTGTTCAAAGACAGATTCTTGTGCATTCATAGCTTGAGCCTCCCTCCTCAAAGTGGTGGGTTCTTTGTTCTGCCAACTTATTTCGTAAAAAAACAAAAAATACACAGGTGCACACAGAGAGAATGATAGCAAAGCTGAGAGGCTACCATCTTCCTTCCCCTAGAGCTTGTCCATGCTCACCCTGTGGCGCTGGGTCTTCCCACCCTGTAGAGTACATTTGGGCCAGTTCCAGGACCTGTCTAATCTCTCAGAGAACAGGAAGTCCTTTGGGCACCTTTAGTCGCAAAACACTCCTCTCAGTTATGAAAATGCACAGTGCCGGGTGACCAAAAATTCCTCACGACTTCAGCCGTGCCTCCTCCCACATCTACGGTGGGAAGAGCAGGGCCGGGCCGGTGGTCAGCCATCCTGCACCCGCCTCCCCACCCCCACACCCCAGCCTGCAGCCTGTGGGAGAGGGAGCTCAGGTGGCTTTGCTGAGACCTGCCATGACCCCTCTGGACTTGGCTGGTGTCCCAGGCTGGCACCCCGGGAACACTTCAGTAATGCCCTTCCCTGGCCCATGGGCAGAACCCTCCCACCTGCAGCTTCTAGGTCACAGGTGACATCTCCTCATCCCTCCTGCAGCCTCGGTTCCTGGCCCTTTATTCTAGATGGGGCCCAGCCCCCTCCTGGAACCTGGCCCTGGGGAGTCCCTTTAGGGCAGCTCCAGGCTGGCTCTCCTGCTCCGCCCACCAGCCAGTCCCTCTCCTGGCTCGGCCGTCAACACAGCCAGCCCCGGTCTGACCTCAATTTTTCCCCCAGGCCTGGCTCCAGCACTGGCCTGAGCCTCTGGGCCTTGGGCTTTCTCTTGGAGCCACCCACTGAGCTCGAGGTGAGGGAGAGGCACCCCAGGGCTCCGCGCCACCACTCTGCTGACCTTTGCTGACCACTTTGCTGATCTGGCCTCTGGAGCCTCCATCAAAACTGAGAAGAGTCTCACTCTACATCCTGTCCCATGTGGGGCGAGCATGGCCGAAAGTACAGGCTCTGTAGAAACATCTCAGTGCAGACCCAGCTCCGAGGCTTTTGTGAGGCTTTGGGCAAGTTACCTTAACCTGTCCATGTATCTGTTTCCTTCTTGTAAAGAGGGCAAGGGGGTAGCCAGCCCCACCTGCGGAGGCCAAAGGAGGCCAGGCCTGTGTGGCCCCTGACGTAAGGTGAGAGGGAACATACACCGGCTCCCTGTCCCAGCAACGCAGTAACACCCCCAACTTCTTCACCTTGTCTCTACAGAAGGAGATGGAGAACTACGAAGCCCCCTTCCACTGCCTGGCCAAGCAGTTCCACCACCTGTACCGGGAGAAGGTGGAGGTTTTCCAGGCGCTGGTGTGAGGGCCCCGGGGAGGCTGGGGATCTGGCCATGGCTCCGGCTCCTCCGGGATGAGAGAAGCTGGAATTGCCCTGCAACCTCCAACATATCCTGACAGCTCTAAATAAAATGAGAAGATGTAGGAGCAGCAGCAGCTCCTTCGTTCTTGGCCGGGGCAGCGCTGGTTCCGTCCTGTTCTTTGGCCACCAGTCCCAGCGCAGCCCTGGGAGCAGCGCTCAGACCTGGGGTGGCCCTGCAGCCGCGGGGGCTGGCAGCTGGCAGAGCCGGTGGTCTGCGTCCTGGGGGGCCTGCACGGAGAGCACAGCCCGCGGCGGGCTGCTCGGCTCGGACCTGGCCTCTAAGGGGCCCGGGCTGCGTCCTCCCGGCGGGTGCGGCTCTGCTGCTGCTGCCCAGATGCCAGGGCTCCCTTGCAGTGGCTGCTGTCCCTGTCCAAACAGTGTCCTCTGCTGGCCCCCTCAGGACCTCCTCCTGAGTGAGGCACCCAGCCCCTCCCAGCTGCCGGGAACCCCGAGTGCTCAGGGAGCCGACAACCAGGCCACTTGGCTTTAATGACCGGCCTCTCGGAGCCCGGCGGCAGTCATCATTCTTTGCACTAAGCTTGGTCTTTTCCATCCGTTCCTGCTGCCAGATTAATCTTCTTAAAACATCGCTTTCATCGTTTCACTCCCCTGATGAAAGAACCACAGAGGTTCCTCATTGCCTTCTACATCAGGGCCGTGGGCTATGGTCTGGCACGGGAGGCCGCCTGTCACCATTCCTGGGGGCCTCGCCTTCCTCCAGCCCCAGTGCCCCAGGTGGCTTCCCCGTCACTCGCTGTCGGGTGCCACCCCTCCTGCCTCATGGGAGACGGTGGGGGACGGGTTCCATGCAGAGTGCCGGCTTCGGGAGTAGACCGGCCTGGCTGTGCCCCAGTGATAGTGATGATCATGAACATGACTGGCTGCTGCTCACGGCCTGCCGTGTCTCTACCTGAGCTGAGCACATGACCTGTATCAGCTAACTTCATCCTTACGATGTAGCCTTCCCAGCCCACTTCTACAAACAAGGAACCGGAGTCAGAATTCAGTAGGTGAGCCAAGGGGTGGCAGAGCCAGGATCTTGGACCCAGAGCCCTACTAACACCTACTGTCCCCTCAGCAACCCCCCCACCCCCCGCAGCTTAGCCTGGCCTAGAGCAGGTGGAGGTCACCCATCTGGCAAGGGTGGTGGCTAGGCTGCCCCTGGAGGTCATCACTCACCAGGAGAAGTACGCTAACGGGTGAAAGGCATCGGGGGACACACGGTGGCACCCCGTTGGGCCTCGTAGCTCCTTCCCCTCCTGGTCACTTCCCACGTGAGCTCACAGTAGTCTAGTCTCCCTGCTGAGTCACTCTCTCGGATGGTGGCTACTGAGGACCTACAGTGTGTCCAGCGTTTCTCTAGGCACCAGCAAGGCCAAGCTGCTGGTCTCGTGTCACGTGGCCCACAAGGGAAACCTACAAAAAACAACCAAGGAGCTGTAGAGGGGGCATTTCTGGGACCCACAGCTGTGGACAAAGATGTTAAGAGATCACCAAAGGCAGAGGCCAGACACCTTCCCTGGGGCGTAGTGGCAGGTGACAGCACTGGCCCTGCTGCCAGGAAGCGCCCTGTGCTCCCTTCCCTTTGTATAGACAGCGGAGTGGTCGGGAGGAGGGAGTGAGGATGTGGTGTTGGTGCGTGGGTACCACCCCTGCTCCTGCCTCCGCCCCAGAACCCTGCAAAGCAGAGGGCGCTGCCCACCGGAGACCTCGCTGCCCTGCTGGATGCTCGCTGAGCCGCAGGAGCCCGGTGCCAGCCTCAGGCACCCATGCCCTGGAGGTGTGCCTGCCCTGGGGGTTCTGGGGGGAGAAGCAGGAAGAACAGGTACCCCCAACTCAGGTGTGCATGACCCTCAGAGGGCTCATGGAAGGACCCACCTAGAGCAGAGTCATTGGGCCCCCAGGCAGATCCTGAGCAAAAGGAGCTGCTTCCCAGCTGGAAAAGGTTGGGGCCTATTCTCCCTCCTGGGGAGGTGCCGGCCACGGAGGAGTCTCAGCCCCAAAATGACCAGGCACCCATCTCCACGGAGACGTCAGCAGATGGAAGCAGACCAAGAGGCATACGAGGGAAACAAGCAGCCCTCCCCCGAGCCCTCTGCTCCAGGGCAGCCCAGAGAGGAGGAGAGGAGACATCCCTGCCCACCCCTCCCCCCACAGAGGAGCTCTGAGCCAGGATGGGGTTTTGAACTGGCCCAGTCTGAGTTCTAATAAGCGAGAGCCCCTGAATTGTGTGGGATCTCCCTGCCATGAAGACCCAGCGGGAAGAGGGGCTCAAGGGAGTGTGACAGGATAGAGCAATTAGGAAAAGTAAGGTGGTCCAGATTCTCCAATAAACATATCAAGTAAATAAGCAATCAAGATCATTTCAGACCATGCTAAGTGCTATGCAGACAATAAAATGGAGCTGTGATCAGTGCTGGGGTAACCGGGTTAGGTGGGCAGGATGGACTCTGAGGAAAAGTGACATTTGAGCTAGGGCCCCACAGCCATGTGACCCCCTGAGGGATGAGCCATTGGGCAGCAAGGACAGCAAATGCAAAGGCCCTGAGGTTTGAACAAGCTCAGAATGTCCAAGAACTGACGGCCAGCGAGATGTAGTCTGCTGTGGGTTGGGAAGAGCAGAAGTAAAGCACAGAGGCCATAGTGGAAGGCATTTGGGGTTTATTGCAAAGGCAATAGGAAGCCAGTGGAAAACAGCGTAGCTTTTATGGACTCAGCGCCCCACACTATTTGGGGAATCTAGTAAGTGATTACTAATGGCTTCACTTGCCTAGAGACCCCATTCTCAGGGAGCAAACATTTATGAAATGCACAGTAGGTCTGCAGACAGCTTCAGTCAGCATTTGCTGAACACCTACTATGTGCTGGTCCCTATCCTAGGAATGGGGATTTGTCCCCAAGGAAAACAAAATACATGCATTTTGGTACTAAAATGGCGTACTTTAAAAAAGAATATTAGAGACATGTCCTGTCCCAAACTGGGGTGGCAATAAGCACAGATTCAATGGAGCTTAGGATGGAAAGAGTATTCTTCTAACCCAAATCTGGACAGGTTTTGCCCATCCTGGAGATGTAGAGAGAAGCCTTCAGTTTTGCCCCTGCCTGCCCCATTCCTGTGTCCATGTCTGTACAGGGCCAGCTACCTGCTGGAGGTAACTGATGTTGTCCCCCCCGAGGAGCTCAGGTCTGGTGGGCAGGGAGGGTTTCCAGGGACCTTGCAGGGAAACACCTGATGCTAGCTGGGGAAGGGCATTCCAAAGGGAACAGCATGTGCAAAGGCCCTGAGGTATGAAGCTTGGACCCCTCTTGGAAACTGCATGCAGAGCAAAGGCAAGGAGTGAGGGGTGCCCAGCCGGTGAGAGCTGGGGGGAAAGACAAACAAGAGCATGGAGTTTAGAGACCAGGTAAGAGATGTTACAGCACTCTGGCTGAGAGCTGATGGGGCGAGTTGGAGACCAGGCTTTGTCCATTTCCAACATTAGCAAAAACTTGAGAAACCTTGTATTTTCAGCCCAACTTAGAGTTGTCTATCCCCCCTCCTTTCTTCAGAGCACCAATTGATTTTTTTCTAATGGGTTATCCTTTATTTACTTTAGAGACAGAGAAAACAGAGAGAGAGTGACTTCTCTGGGTTGCAAATTGTTAGTGATGGAGCCTGGATTAAGAACTCCAGCTCGCCAGCCCTCTGTGGATTTTATGATATTTATGTATACAGTGCCCGCTCACCCTTCCGCTCTGCCAGTAAACTGAGCTGATAAATATGAGGGGGATAACAGCTGAGCGCTTGTTTCCATCCTAAAAAGGCAAGAAGCCTGGGAAGGCTCATTAGGAGAAAATATCAAAGGTGCAGCATTCAAGTGTCACCTGTGACGGGAGCGGGGAACATGCGTTCTCGGCAAAAACCATTATGTAACTGGTTCTTGGGGCGGGGGGGGGACTCAGGAGCAGAACATGGGGGCAGGAGACCAGGGGGACCAGACAGTGTCGGTTCCTGGAGGGCAGAGCCCACGCCTGATACTCTGCAGGTTCTCTGGAACTAGAGCCAGGGCTGTGTGTCTGCAGGCGAAGCGCTCACCCTCTCTGATGGCCAGCTTCCCCACTCATCAAACGGACATAACAGCGTCAACCTTACCAATTCCTGCATGTGAATTAAGATACGTCCAACCCTTTTTGAAAAAAAAAAAAAAAAACCTCCTTTTGCCAGACATGGCATAGAGTAACGCTCGGTGCGTCCGTAGTAGGTGATCTCTAGGCCTTCTTTGGTTAACTGTGGCTTTTTTATAAGCATAAAGGTAACGTATGCTTATTGCAAAAACAAAAGTCAGAAACAACCGTAAAGTATAAAAAGAAAATGGAAATGATACAGATCCGACCACCCAGAACAGCCACCACTAACATTCTGGTGTGTGCCCTTCCATCCTTTTTTCTTTTGCATATAAAATTCCATGTATATTTTTTAAAACCAAAAGAATATCATAATGCCATATATGCTTTTTGGGATTTTTCTCTTCTCACTTAGCAATATCTTCTGGACATTATTTTAGGTCAAAAATATACTTCTATACGATCATTTTCTTTTTATTTTTTAAGATTTTATTTATTTATTCATGAGAGACACACACAGAGAAAGAGAGAGAGAGAGAGGGAGAGAGAGACAGGCAGAGGGAGAAGCAGGCTCCATGCAAGGAGCCCGACGTGGGACTTGATCCCGGGTCTCCAGGATCACGTCCCGGGCTGAAGGCGGCGCTAAACCACTGCCCTTACTTCTTTTTAAATCACGAACTTTTTAAAACATGCGCAAAATCAGGAGAGCGTGATGGATACTCAAATAACCCGGCAGCCAGATTCAGAACTTGCAAGATTTTGGAGTGCCCAGGTGGCCCAGCTGGTTAAGTGATTTCTGTTCAGGTCGTGATCTCAGGGTCATGAGATCAAGCCCCACGTCGGGCTCCATGCTCAGCGGAGAGCCTGCTTGAGATTCTCTCTCTCTCTCTCCCTCTACCCTTCCCCCCACTTGCTCACTCTTTCTCTCTCTCTCTCTCTCTCTTAAAATAAATACATAAATCTTAAAAAAAAAAAAAGTGCTCGCAAGATTTTGCCAGCATTGCTTCTTCCTTTTCTCCTTCTCATTACTGTTGTAACAGTTTAAGACAAATATCAGCCCTCCTGTCATGTGTCTCTAAACCAATCGTGAGGCTACTTTCACACCTGATAAAATTAACAGCCATTCCTCAGGAGCAGCTAACACCCAGTCAAGATTAAAATTTCCCCAATTAGCTCCAAAGGGCTCCTTTCTAGTTGGTGTATCACATGGTCATTTTTAATGACCCCCTGTTATGGGTTCCAGGTTTCCAGGTTGTCACTCATGAAAAGCACTGAGAGCAACATATTTGTGAAGCCCTGTCCAATTATTATATTCTAGGACAAATTCCTAGAAGGGGACTTTCCAGGTCAAAGCCTATGCACTTTTTGGAGGCTTTTAATAGCATTTGACAAATTGCCCTCTAGAGCAATGGTACCAATTTGCACTCCCACCAGCAGGGACTGGCGTCCTGGACAGCCTTGGGTTGTTAATGAAAGGAAATTAAAGGGAGAGAAAGCAGGTGGGGAGAAAAATAGAAGAGGAGCTGGAGGGAGAGGGTGCAGAGAGAGGGGAGATGCAGAGGTCTGGGGTGCCAGCAGGGTACCCCACACCCACATCTCCCTCCCCCACCGCCAATCCCAGGGCTAGCCTGCCCAAGCCTGAGAGGAGCTCAGAGAGCCAAGGATCCCGGCCCACCGGCAACTGCACCAGATTAAGTCCTAAAGCAACAATTCAATCGAGACCGAGAACAAAGCTGAAGCAAAGACTCTTCGATCCATTCTAATTAGGAGCTGCCTTTCCAGAGAAATCAGGAGCAGGCTGCCACGGCTGAAGGGGGAAAAAAACTGCAGCCCAGCTGTGCTCAAAGCTTATCTGTTTTTCTAAAATCCCAAGAGCTTTGGGCACTGAGCTCACAGTCCAGGGGGCCCTGTTCTGAAAGTTACAGGTTGGACTTGGGCAAGACTTTTCCCCACCAAAGGCCAAGGGGACGTTCTGTTCTTGCACCTGCTCGGGGAGCTTGGACGTGAGAGGCAGTGGGGAGGCCCACACGGGACACATAGTAGGTAACTACCTTGCTGCTGCTGCTGCTGCCACCGCCTTTTGGTTATGGCTTAAAAACTAAAATTTATTGCTGGTTTGAGAAGAGTAAATAAAATTGAGATACATTTGAGGCCTGGCCCTACACACAAAAATGGAGGTCGGGCTGGCTGTGGCTCTTGCAGGCTGGGTAAAGTTGGGGCATCACTCTGTAAGAGGACGTCATGATGGTTTGCTTGCCTTTGACTCACCCCCTCAGTGTCCCTCTGTGGAGTATAAGCCGTCAGAGGAGAACTAGTCCAAGGATCAAAGTTATCAATCCTCAAATGACAGAGCCATCCCAACTGAAAGCACTGACTACTTGAGTAGGGTGAGTTCATGGGTTTAGAACGAGTCCAGAACTTTCTGAAGTGCTGTATCATTCATAAGATGATACATAAATTAGGAGCACCCAGGATCCAGGTCATGGTGGATTCTTGCTGGTATAAAAGGAAGTTTTCAAGCAAAGATCAAGAAACCATTTCGTGAACAACAGGCGGTGACTCATACACTATCTCAATTTTATTTTGTACGGCAACTCTTCGAAGTGGACATTTTGCACCCAATTGCACACAAAAGGAAACTGACTCCACCAGGTGATGGGACTCACCTGGCAAGCAGGAGTCAGAACTCAAACCCGGGTCCCTCCGACTCAGGCCTCTTTCCGTGACTTCAGGCTGTCTTCTTGGCATCTGGGAACCTATTCTGTCCCCAACCCTTTGTGTCTTCATGGATTCAATGGTGGCTCCCTTTCCCGGGGGCTGTGGGGACTCCGGGGCCAAGTGGAGGCCCCAGCAGGAGGACTTGGCCCCTGAGAGTCCCGCTTTATGCCAGGATCTCCCCCAAGCTTCCCTCAAGCTCTTTCCTCTCATTCGACCTTTAAAACAACCCAGGAGACCAAGCCAACATCCCTCCTTAACGGCTGAAGACACACTGGGGTGTGACCTTGGTTCCCAAATACGGCTTTCCAGGAATGGCCACAGCTACCTTTGGGGACCTGTGAATCTCAGAAAACATCTCAAGGAAGGTTGGTGCTGCCCCCCACCTTTCATCTGAAGGAGCCCTGGGGGGGAGGCCTGAGCCCCAATGAGTGACCCCTGGGAAGTAGCCCGCCACGGCCCAGAGAAGACTAGAGAGACCTGACTAGGGCCCAGGAGACCTGGGTTCAAGTCCACCCCATCCCTCAGCAGGAGGCCCAAGTCTCAGGGGCTTCTGTAACGACAAGCTTGGACTAACCATCCCGAAATGTCCTGTGGTTCTAGCTCCTTTGTTTCTCCACGCACAGCAAGCAGGCAAGGTGGCTTATTGACCAGCCACAGGCACAGGGACAGTGTGTCTCAATTCACCTGGGCCTTTTGAGCACCAACTACGTGCTGCACCTACTATGTGCAGGGTCTTCCAGGAAGAACAGGATTGGTGAGGCCCCTCTCTTTGCTCACGGAGCATACAATCTCGGGAGGGAGAGACAATAAGCAAGTTCACAAACACACACAAAACCAGTTGTAAAAGCTCCTTGAAGGGGAAGACCAGAGCTCTCTGAACAAGGTTTCAAAGACCTACCTTAATTTGGGGAGGGGGTCGTCCAGCAAAAGCCCCTACGTTGAGATGTGAACAAGTAAGAGCTGGGCAGCAAAACAGGAAATTTTTCTATCAGCCAGCAGTAACAGCACGTTCAAAGGTCCTGAGGCAGAGAGGAGCAGCAGCCCCAATTCTGTAGTGGATTTCAGTAGAGCCTTCTCCTCTGCCTTCACTCTCCTGGGGTTTCCACATGCACTTCTTGGCCAGGTACTGGCACTCCTCCCGCCCCGAGAGGGTAGCAGACACCACACACTGGGGATGAGATGCTCAGATACGAGCCTTAAGCTAAGAGGGGGCTCCAGCTCTCCCTCTCATAGCTTGGGTGGCCCCGAGATCCCCACACAGGACTAACCGACCACTAGACTCATCAGTGGGCTGCAAAATCAGAGTGTAGGCCTGAGGGAGGCTTCCACTGACCCTTGGAAGTGAGAGACAAAGGGAGGGAGAGCCACATGGAGCAAGAGAGGCCCTAAGACCCCAGACGGTAGCTGGGCCGGGTGGGGACGTAACATCCTGTTGCCCAGACCTCTCACGGCCTGGATGGGAAGATACAGACACAAGATGTCCCAGGGCACAGCCCCTGTAGCTCACACGCCATGTGACAGGGCACAGTGCACCCATTTTAGGGCCGAGGAAGCTGAGGCCCAGGGAGGTGGAAGGACTTGCCCCAGCCACAGGGCCCACAAGAGGCAAAGGCAGAGGACCCCCGAGGCGGCACTTCTCTGTGCTATGCACCTGGCCGCCCGCAACTCTTCTAAACCTTCCAGCCTTTCCCTGTGAGCATGGTTTTCCCCATGTTTAGGGAGGAGGACGCAGAGACTTAACTAAAGCCAATTACCCAAGTTCAGTCCTGGGGTAGGATCCACATGGAATCCGTGCTCTTTGGGGCACTAAGCAGCTGCCCAGGGGGCAAGCACATGCCCAGGAAGGACACCAGAGCCAGGAACATTCGAGGACAGGCCTGCAGGGAAGCAGCTGTCCTGGAGGATGTGCAAGGGAAGACCACATAATTAACATTGGATCTTGGGGGCTAGAACCCACAGGAGGGGGCACTGGAGAAAGCCCCCCCCCAGGAAGGGTGGAGGCAGGTGTGAAGTAGTGAGGAGGGGCAGGCGCTAGTCTGAGGTAACGCTTAGCTGAGGACCAGCCTCTCAACAAATGCGAGCTCCCTTGGCCTCATCCTTTGGGAACGCCGGTGGAGGTCCTACAAGTGAGGGGCTCACTGTGCAGTGGGGGGCTCCCTGAGGCATCTGCAGAGTGGCCTGCACCCCCTGCAGCTCTCCTGCCACCCTCCCACGCTCCCGGCCTGCAACAGCTGCCCCAGATCCACGTCCCATGGACCCGGCACTAGCGGACGCCCGGGCCACGCCGCGTCACACCTCACCAGGCTGCGCAGTGCCACCAGCCAGCCGGGCTCAGGCGTCTCTCCAGGACGGCGGCAAGGGCAGAGGAGCCCAGCAGAGACAGACGAGGAGAGGGTGGACCGGCGGACCCTCCTGACCCCGTTCAGCCGGCCCTCACTTCCAAGACCATCTGCTCAGGCGGTGGCGGGGCCGCATGGGGCTCTGGGGCAGAAACGGCCGGCACCCGGCCTGCCACGTGCTGGCCTCCGGTCAGGAGGCTGGGTCAGGAGGCCCGGCTGGCCTTCCCACTGCAGCTGCCAGCCCCAGCTGAGCTGCAGGGGCTGCCGGGCCCCAGGCATAGAGCCTCCCTGATGGAGGCCCCGGAGTGCAGGTGGGCAGGCAGGGGTGCAAGGGGTTTCCATGACCTAAAAGGGCAGGAAAGGGGCTTGAGGAGGGGAGCAGCTGGGACACCAGGTGTGTGCAGCCCCTTGAGAGATGAACCCCGGGCTGCGTACTGGGAGCCAAGCCCCTTTGACGCCCAGATCCGCCCTGGCTCTCACGGTGCCTTGCAGAGCTCCAGAGACCAATGGGTGAGCTCCGTGTCCCTGCCCTGGGGGGTCCCCAGGGCGCCCCTCCCCCGGGGCCTGCCAAGCGCCCCCTGCATGTGCTGTAGCTCTTCTAATCCAGGTTTGCCTGGGTCAGCACCCCGACACTGTCCTGGCAGCCATCAGAACCCATCACCCATCTGCATAAAGCCCTCCAGCAGCCTCCTGTGACTCTAAGTTAATGACCCAAATCCTTGTCCTGGCCTGCACACACGCACCTCACCGGCCTCCCGTTCCATGACATGCACACGCACGCATGCACACACACATGCATGCACTTGCACACACATGAATTCTTTATACACATGCACGATGTACACACACACACACACACACGGTGCTTTAGTGTCAGTTTTGTGTTTCCTTAACTCCCTTGTACCTCAATTCCTCGTCTATGAAATGGGACACTTTATAGAGTCTTCGTTTGGTTTACTCCCAAAACAGAGCCTGTTTTGTGTTCAGGAGCAATAGTTCATGAGCAAATGGTTATTTTGGGGGTGATACAGGGGTGCAGTGCAGAAAGAGGGAGAGAAAGCCAGGGAAGGGTGCCCTGGGGGGGCTACTCCTGTGGGCAACAGGGCCTCCAGGTTGGGGGGTGGGGGTAGGGGGTTTGGAGAGGCCATGGCAGGCCTGGCACCGAATTCCCCACCCAGGGGCGAGGAAGCCGGGATGTTTACCCCCACCCCCCACCCCAATTCTCATGTGTCACTGCCAAGGGCACTCCTGGGAAGCAGTGTGGGCTCCCCGGCACTTCCAGCCCGCCCCTTGCAGGTGGCACAGCCACCCGGGAGGCTGGGGATAAGCATGAGAATCATCCTCAGGGGACCTCTGGGGGGGACTGCAGGACTAGGCGCTGGACGTTAGCAGCTTGTGCTCTAGTGAGTACCTCTCTCATAGCATTGTGCAGATTAACGGACATAATACACATAAAGAACTTAATCCAGGGTCTGTCACATAGTAAGCAGTCGGTGCATCCGAATTGTAATGACATTAATGATGTTGTTGTTGTTATGAGTGAGGTTATGCTCCCTCTGACCTCCGGGCCTTCACTTCCCCCTCCCTGGCATACTCTGCTGCCCAGCCTCCCCGCTCCTGCCTAACGTCCGCGTGTGCTTCAGACTGCAGCCCAAACATCACCTCCTCAGGGAGCCCCCCCTGAATCATCGCGGATTAGATCGCCTCTCCTTGGATGCACTCAGCGCACCTACCCGGGCCCTTCCTTGCAGAGCCTGCAACCACTGTGGTCACTTTCCATTTATTTGCACGGCTGTGGGATTCTCTGCTCCTTGCAGGTCTCTTCCGCTGGACTGTGAGCTCCCTGAGGACCGGCTGGGTCTGTTTTGTTCACAAAGACGTGCCGAGGGCCTGGCACAGTGTAACCCCACAGGAGATGCCTGGAAAGAAGCTGGTGGAACAGAGATGGGAGTCTGACGATGGGCAGGGCGGGGGGGAGGTGGCGGGCGGGGGGGGCAGGCACAGA
Organism: Canis lupus familiaris; assembly: GCF_011100685.1. Lineage (NCBI taxonomy): Eukaryota > Metazoa > Chordata > Mammalia > Carnivora > Canidae > Canis > Canis lupus. Next base: position 28,719,220 of record NC_049231.1, read on the forward strand.
GCGATTCCAACACAGTGAGGTCAGTGCCAGATCAGAGGTATTCACAAAGTGCTCCAGGAGCACGCACGACAGACCAATTCATCCCTTTCTTCAATAACTATTTCCAGAAGATGTACCCGGTGCTGAGCCCGGGGCCGACAGTGACAAACAAGACAGACACAGTCTCAGCCTTCACAGACACGGGGCTTCCCGTCCCGTGGGGCACGCGTGCGGGGAGCAGGAGGAGAGGAGGCGCAAAGCCAGGGAGGAAAGGTGTGGAGGGACAAGGCTGTGTGCTCACGACACCCCGCTTCACCTCCCTCCCGAGCACCGAGCACCGGGGGCGATACATTGACCAGCTCCCTGCAGCACGGCGGGGTGGGGTGGGGGGTGTTGCATGACCAGCTGTCACCGGGGGGAATGTGAGAGCAAGCAACGCACAGCATTTCGTGGCCCGGCCCCATGGAAACCTCTCCACTCTCTCTTCATAGGCCTCCAGACCCTAGAGCAAGGATCAGCAAACATTTCTGGAGAGGCCAGAGGGCAAACATTCTAGGCTTTACGGCCATGGTTCTCTGTCGTGGCTTCTCGGGCAGCACTAAAGCAGCCTTAGAGGTTATGCAACTAAATGGGTGTGGGTATGTCCCAGTGAAACTTTGTTTACAGAAAACCAGGTCACAGTTTCCCAATCTGTGTCCCAGAGGGTGGTGGAGCCACTGCGGGAGGAACCTGAGCCCCCATTAACTCTGGAGCAGAGCCCGCCCATCTCATCCCAGCCGATTTTCACTCAACTGTGCTCCAAGTGAGAAATAAACTCTTGCCTGCCAAGCTGCCGTGGTGCTGGATGTTTTTATAACAGTTAGCATATCTTAACTAGGACGGAAGGCTTCCTGGAGGCGGCGGCACCTAGAGGGTATGTAAGGCACCATCCAGGGGGGCGGGACGAGGAGGGGCATTCTTGGGGAAGGCGGGACCTCTGTGAGCGGCCAGCTGACAGGTGGAACGGAGTGTGGAAGATATAGAAGGGGACAGAAAGGGTGCCGTTGGGGGATGAGGAGGTAGGAGCCGATCTATGACGGCTACGGCACAGGAGAGAGCGATCAAAAGGTCCAGCACTCTTGATGCCTCTCTGTGCCCCCCACCACGTGCATTTCCGTGGTCTTGTCCATGCAGCGGACCTGCCTGGAAGCCCTCCCTTCCCCCTCCTGCTTCAGCTCCCCACCTTCCTTCAAGGCTTCCTCAAATCCCCACTTGCTCCACTGTAACCAGAGGCAACGGTGTCTCTCAGCAAGAGCGCAGGCTTGGAGACCAGGGTCCTGGGTACAAATCCTGTCTCTGTCAGTAAAAGAAGCCAAAGAACAGACTATTAAACTGTAACAGAGCCAGGCCTTGCTGGGCTTGAAGACTCTTCTCGAAATCTATCCACAGGAGGAAATGTGGTCCAGGCTAAGCCTGGTCACTCTCAGGGAAACAGCTTAAAGGTGAATCCAAGGTGTGACTGGAAAGCCTTCTGTCAAGACCTCAAAGTGCCTCAGAGATGTTCTCAAGCCACCGAGGCCTTCTGAGGGCAGCAGGCCTCCCTGGACCGCCACCTGGGGCGTCAGGGGTACAGCAGGCAGGTGGAGCCCTAGAACACTCCTTGGGAGCCAGCTCTGCAGGCTGCACCTGCCAGCTCTGGGGCTACAGCCCATGCAGCCCCCGAGGCTGGTCGACTGGGTCCCCCAGGCCCCAGCTGCTCCCACCGGCCTGAACTTGCTTCCTGTCTTGCCAGCCGGGCCTGTCCTGGGACCTGCAGCCTTTAGGCCGCTCTCCTCTTGGACTGTCTCATGCCCTCAGTCTCTATTTCCCACAGAAGCTGGGTCCCCTGCCCTGAGTGCTCAGCTTTGGCCACTTGCCTGTCTTCTGCCCTCTTCACCCAATCATCCCCTTCCACAGGTTTTCTTCCAGGACCCTTCTCTCCTCTGCTTCCACCCACTCAGCACCCTTTCTGAGGCTCCACTGGTTCTGTTCACCCCAGGGGTCCCCGTAGCTTCTTCTCACCCACTTTGGTGACTTCCCTTCCTCTTGCCCTTCCTCCCTGTCTTCGTGCCCTGTCTGCCCCATTCCTGCGCCCCAGGAAGCTTGTGAGTACCTGCCCTGCCTCTCCTCTGGGTGGGGGGGCCTGCGTCTGCTCCCTCCTCCTCTATTGCGAACCAGATTGTGAATGCCTCCCCCTCGGAGCAGGACACAGTGTAAAGCCAAGGTTCCCAGCGGGCCAGGTTGTGATCATTTTATTTTTACCACGTCCTTGGGTGGATGGAGGTGTTTGTGCAGGGGTGGGGGTGTGCGCTGGCTGGGAGGGGACTAATGCGGCGGCGAATAGCACTTGAGAGGAATGTAGGTCGGTTGCGGAGCAGGGCCCTGTGGTCCCCAGGAGAGGAGAGCTGGTCACCTGGGGCTGGCTCTGCAGAGGGAAGCTGTGAGGAGGAGACTTGGGACAGGGCAGGAGAGGCAGACGTGCTGGTGGCTCTTCTCAGACCAGAGGGCTAGGGTAGGAGAGGCTCCTCCTTGCTTCTCCTCGGGGGGGCCTGTGAGCGCAGAGGGCCTTCTCTGGGCACGGTTGGTTCCTGCGCAGAGGATCCCGGAACTGCTCCCAACCGCTGGCAGGTGGACGGTGCAGCCCGATGTCACATGAAGTGCAAAAAACCCCATCTCGTGCCCTGCTCTGTCGCTGTTCTTGGGCTACCTGCTAACCTTCTCTGGTCCTCAGCATCTTCACCTACAAAATGGGAGAAATACCACCCACAGGGAGAGTGGGGACATTTGTAAAATGGGGACGGAATAGAAGTTTTATCTTAAATTTTTTTTAATTTTTAAAAGATTTATTTATTTATTTATTTATTTATTTATTTGAGAGCGAAAGCACATGAGCATGCAAAGAGAAGGAAGGGCAGAGAGACAGCAAGAGAGAGAATCTTTTTTTTTTTAAGATTTTATTTATTTATTCATGAGAGACACAGAGAGAGGCAGAGACAAGGCAGAGGGAGAAGCAGGCTCCCTACAGGGAGCCTGATTGAGGGACTTGATCCCAGGACCCGGGGATCAGGACCCGAGCCAAAGGCAGATGCTCAACCGCTGAGCCACCCAGGTGCCCCAAGAGAGAGAATCTTAAGCAGACTCCCTGCGAAGCACGGGGCCTGACAAGGGGCTCGATTTCAGGACTCCTGAACTGAAATCAGGAGTCCCACGCTTAACTGACTGAGCCACCCAGGCACCCCTGGAACAGCATTTTTAAAATATCTTCACTGTGCTGGACACTTTCATACCAGATCACATCAAACCTTCCAACCCAGTTACTCCCATTGTACAAACAAAGAAATCAAAGCTTAGATATCATATCTCAGGTCTTTTATGAGATAGAAGAAGCAGAAAGGAACATCCCTGAGAGTAGGAAGTGTCTACAGCAATCTGAAGGAGGAGTGGTGTTGCCTGGGTACAGAGGGGGAGAAGAGCATGTGCCAGGGAGTGGGATGAGCATGTGCAAAGGTCCTGGGGTAGGAGAGAGCCTAGTGCAGTGAAGGAACTAAAAGGTGGCCAAGGGGCTGAAGAGTGAGAGAGCACTAAAGGCAGGGGCAAGAGGTAGACCCCTGGCAAGAGAGGCAGAGGCAGATCATGTAGGGTACCTGCAACACATAGGAACCCATTTAAAGATTTTAAGCAAGGATGTGACATGAACTGAAATGAATCCCTCTAGCTGCTATGCAGAGAAGAGGCTGCAGAGGAAGGAGCTGGAGTAAACAGAAGCCCCTAAGAAACATCTAAGCATAATCGTGCCCATTTGACAGATGAGAAAACTGAGGCTTTAAGAGGTAGAAGTGTTTTTTTTCAACGTGGCTCATCTGGTCAGTGCTGGGCTCTAGGTTGCAAGCCCAGGTGTTCCCATCCCCAGCCCAGGGCTCTTGTTTTCTGGCTTATGGGCCTAATAGGGTCAAAGATGTGGGTCGGGTGAGAGCTCAAACATCAGCCACTTCACCCTGGCAACACTTGATCTATGGGCAGCCTCCTCATCACTTGTGATTTTACTGAAATTTCCAAATGCCCAGCATCCCAAGGCCTATGAATGGGGGTGCTGAGCTGCCCCTCCTTCTAGGGCTGTGGTGAAAATTCAATGAGTGCGGATGTAGACACTTAGAAGAATGCCTGGCACCCAGTAGGTGCTCAATCAATGTCAGCTCCCTTTTCCTTAAAGAGGACAGAGAGTCCAGCCTGTCTGGCTTCAAGAGCCAGTGACATATGCCCCCTGTCATACCATTGACCGAGGGTGATGGATTTGACAATCAGCCAGGCCGCACATCCAGGACAGGCTCCGAGCATGGTCCGGGAGGCTGAGTCCATCCTCGGGGTGAGTTCCCACACTGCCACGAATTTATAGAGGGGCAGCCGGGCACACAGTGGCCCTCTGGCCAGGATGTCCCTGCACCGTCCCCAACAGCAAGCCTCTGAGGGCTGGTTCCTGAATCCTTCTTCTGACCTCAGGCCTCACTCCCGGGTTCAGCAAACTGGCAGGTCCCTCCTGGGCCCAAGAATCAGCACATGATGAGTCCCTGCTCTCACAGGGCCTCAGAACTGCCTAAAGGTGAGCGGCACTTTCCTCTCCGGCCAGAGAGAAAGGACGCTCAGAGAGATAGGTGACTGTCCCCGGCAGCGGGGCCGCCGCGTGGATGGGCTGAGTAGGGGACTCTGGGCCACCCGCCTCGCTCTGTGCTCCACGCCACACTCTCGTCCACGACACACCCTCTTCCACTTGCCCTCGTCTGGAGGCACATTCCTCCCACAGCACAGAGCTGGGGCAGGGGCAGGGGAGCAGGGGGCCTCCTCCCTCCCTTTGCTGCCTAAGGGACTTCATGTAAGTGAGACAGAAGCCCTGTGCTCAGCCACCGAGGTGCGGGTGTAGAACGACCCTAACTAATCCCTAACTCGGCGTAGTCGTTGGAACAGAGAGCTGCTCACGCAAAGTGTGTAGGGTGAGCGGAGGGGGGCCTGGGGCGCGGGTGTTTATAGGATGGGCAGAGGAAGGCCGTCCACCAGGGGGCCAAGCACGAAACTTCCAGAGTATGGCAGCACGTAAGCCAAGGGGAGCAAGGGGTTGGAGAAGTGGGGGCCTGTCAAGAGGTCTGGTGGCCTAGGTCTGCAAGTGTCCACAGCGCTCAGTGACAGGGGGGCTGCTGCCCTCCCTGGGAGCTGCTCCCCTGACAGCCGAGCGGATGGGATGAGGGGGACAGGTGTCGCAGGCCCAGCTGCAGGGGTGCGGAGAACCGCAGAGTGCTGGGGTGCTTTGGTTAAGAGGAGAGAGGCTGGGGAGTGTTTATAGGCCAGGGAGGGAGAGTCAGTTGAGGAAGAGAGGGAAGCGTGTGAGGCACAGGGCTTTGTTTTTGTCGTATCTGTGTCTTTCATCTCAGGCTGCCTCAAATCCTAGTTGAAAATAGAGTATAAATAAATGATCAAATAATAAGACATTGTTCATTCCCTGCCAGCCAGTGACCTTGAAAGGGTCTTCGAACAGTCTTTGTTCTCTCCCGGCTCATGTCAGATTTGCTCCAACAAACAAACACTGGCGAGGCAGTTGCTGTGTGCCAGGTTCTGGGCCAGCTCGGGACGCAGAGCCCAGCCTTCAGGGAGCTCATGGTCTGATGGTGCAGCAGGCTTGACGATGAGTTCCCGTGAGGCAGGGAACCCAAACACGGAGAAACCCACACGAGATACAGAAGTCACTCAGGAAGGAAGGAGTCTCTCAGGACTTTGGAGGGTGGGAGTATCACGGAGGACCTCAGGGAAGAGGCAATACCTAACCAGGGCTGTGGATGACACCTGGAAGTCCAACCGGGTGGAAGAGGCACAGCACATGCAAAGGCCCTGAGGTATGATAGCACAGGGCCCTGCGAGGACTTTAACAAGGATAGAGCCTAAAGGTGAGAACAAGATTGGAGTGAGCCTTAGAAGTGAGGGCAGGCACTGGGTCTGCAACTGACTTGGCAGGATCACTTGGTTTCCTGGGGATTTTAACAATACCTAGTGCAGTGGATGAACCGATGCTCTCCTGATCCCCAATTTCAGGGAGAAGGTCGAGGAGCAGAGGGAAGCTATAAGGAACCCATTCACAGAGTGTCCACTATGTGCAGGCGGGGTCCCCGAAGCCTGTGGCATGGGGGTGAGCAGCACAGGCAAAGAGCTTCAGCCCTGGGAGCCAACACGCCAGTAGCAGGAGTCAGACAATAGACAGCAGGCAATGCATTTATGGAACCAACAAAAAAAGTAGGACAGGGTGAGGGGCTCAGGAGTTTTGGGTGTGGGTGTGGGTGATGCAATCTTAGGTGGTCAGGGAGGAAGGATCCTGTAGAGCAGAGACTCAAAGGAGGGGAGGGAGTGAGCAATGTGTGCATCCAGGGTAAGAGGGAGTGGCCAAGGCAAGGGTCCTGAGGCAGGAGTGTGCCTGGTGTGCAGGGCGATGGCAAGGGAACCAGTGTTGGTGGCTGAGCCGAGGCTCAGGCAGAGAGGTGACCCGGCCTGACTTACATCTTAAAAGGATCATTTCAGTTGTTGCAGTGGGAACGGATGGAGGTAGAGCTGGGATCACAGCAGGAAGACCAATTAGGAAGCCAATGGGATGATCCAAGCACCAGAGGATGGCGGTTCAAACCAGGACGAAAGCAGAGAGAAGTGATCAATTGTGACTGTAGGATTTCCTAATGGGTTAGATGTGGGGTGAAGGAGGGAGTTGAGCCAAGGCCGGTCAGCTCGGTCTGCGTGAGGATCCCTGACAGCTCCGAGGCCCAGGAGGGCAGATGTGGCCGCGCACCCCACCTGGCCCCTGATGTGAACTGAAGCCCAAGAGGAGAATGAGAATATTAACGGCAACAGTCACTTGTTGGGTGCCAGGCCCTGTCCTGAGGGCTTCTTGGATCGTAGAGGGGTTCCCATCAGGCAAAGAGTGGGAGCCCCGACACCGCATTTAGGGTACCAGACGGGACTTTTTTTTTTTTTAAGATTTTATTTATTTATTCATGAGAGACAGAGAGAGAGAGAGAGAGGGAGAGACACAGGCAGAGGGAGAAGCAGGCTCCACGCAGGGAGCACGACGGGGGACTCCATCGATCCTGGGTCTCCAGGATCACGCCCTGGGCTGAAGGCGGGGCTAAACCACTGAGCCACCCGGGCTGCCCTAGATGGGACTTTTTTAATGACAGAAACCAGCTGTGTCCAGCGGGCAGAGTGGGGGGTAGAGGGAAGACTTGGCTAGCTTGCCGAAGCCATGGGGGAGCCAGAAAACTGGGGGCTCCGTGTGGGCCAGACAGCAGCAGCTCCACAGCCTGGGAAGCCCGACATGGGAGTGCGCTCTCCATCTCTGTGGCTTTCCGCGGGAAGGGGGATGTTTGTCCCTGTGCGTCTGTCTCTGTCCCAGACCAAAGGTGCAGTAAGTCAAGTTTAGGTCAGGTGTCTAAGAAAGGGCAGGCTGCCTGAATCGATGGTGCCCCCAAGACTGTACCCAACGGGGAAGAGATCATTGTCCCAAAGACCAGAGAAGGAGGGATCAATCACTGGGTGGCCGCCAACAACCCACACCCAGGGCCTTGGGCTCAGAAGACAGGCAGACCTGGATTCACGTTCCTGTTCAGGTCCTGCCACATGCTGTATGAGCCTCGGTTTCCTTACCCATAAAACAGGGATGACAAAACGCGCTCTGAGGGTCATGAGAAGCATCACCAGACACACTTATGAAGTCCCCGGCAGCGCCCAGCGTGGCCTAGGACCTCATGTAACAGGAGGCTGTGCCCTCCCTCTGAAGGGGACTCCAGAGGTTCACTGCAGAGAACAAAGCGACCGAATTCTCCAGGACCAGCTCAAAGGAGGTCTGACTCCTTGCATCCTAGGACCTCCCCCAGCCCCGGGGTGGGACACACCAACCTGGGGGACGGCGTTTACCCCCTGAGACAGCGTTTACCCCCTGAGACATGCTAGAGGTGAGTGTGGGGAGGGGTGCAGGATGTGCATCCGGCCGCCCCCCTGTGAGACCTGGGATGCCCTGTACAACCTCCCCTGCCCGCCCCCCTGAGTCAGGGAGATTTCCGGGGTGTGTGAAGGGGACAGGGAGATAGCGGGACAGAGAGGAGGAAGCCCACTGCTCGGTGTGGCAAGGACCCGTGGGTTTCCCATGGCACCAGCAGACATGAAAGTAGAAACTCAGGGCTTAAGTCAACATCCTGGCCCACTGCCAAGATCAGGGAGGGACCCTGGGAGCTGAAGCTGTGAGCCAACCTGCAAGATCGGGGCCCCTCGGAGTCAGAGCTGTGAGCGCACCCCTACCTGCCCGTGAGCACTAAAGGAAGGAGGTAGAGTTTGAGCCTGAGCCGCATCCAACCAGCACCTCCTCTGGAGAGAGGCTGCCCTCAGGCTCCAGCCTCCCAGGGGTGCCAGCCGCTACCGTATCCAGAGGGTGCCAGCACCCACGGTGTGTGTTGGACAGAAATACAGGCAAAACCATGGGGCAGAGGTGCAGCAAACTCACCACCTCTGACACAGGCCTGTCTGCAGAGAGGGCGGCGGGTCTGAACCACCAGATGGGCCCAATCCACCTGCAGGGGGCAGTCACAGGAGGAGCCAGCTTTCTCCTGGACTCCAGAAGATGCACACACCGAAGCACGTGCACGTGTGTGCACACTTGTATGCTCATGCAACCATGCGTGCACATGTGAACATGTACACGGGCATGCACACACGCTCATGCACACAACATGTACACACACACACAGCCCCAGTGGGGAGCTCCACAATTCGAGTGAGATCGGCAGTTGAAAATGAACCAGTTTGGGACGCCTGGGTGGCTCAGCGGTTGAGCGTCTGACTTCAGCTCAGGTTGTGATCCCAGGGTCCCTGGGATTGAGTCCCACATCGGGCTCCCCATAGGGAGCCTGCTTCTCCCTCTGCCTGTGTCTCTGCCTCTCCTTCTGTCTCTGGGTTTCTCATGAATAAAAAAATAAAATCTTTTTTTTTTTTTTTAATGAAGCAGGTTGAGTGTTAACAATCAAAATGAAATTATTCTTTTTAATGACCAAAAGTGATGGGGAACGCCTGGAATGGGCCTGAAGTGTCCTGAAGGAAGCCAGCCAGAAAGACAAAGTTCAAGAGAGCACAGTGGAAGCAGTTACTAGAGAAAGTAAAATACATTATCACCTTTTCCTGTTTACCTCGACAGCAGAGGCCCTTCGTGTAAAACGGCTTCATTAATTACCATCGTTGCCCCATTTAGGACCGGGAAGTTTTCTTGCCGCCCTCCCAGCACACAGAGGAAGTCCCCATTAATTTAGGAAACTGATGTGTAAACCAAAATTTAAGGAGCTGGAGGCTTTCTTGTTGCAGCTTCGCTGCCTTCATGCCAAAAGGCACGTTTGCAGAAAAGTTCACCAGTATGAAGGGGCTGAGGAAGCTTCTGGAACTAGTCAAGGTACAATAATATGCTCCTTATGCTGTAACATTGTCCCCGCTGCCCATCCGGCATCTCCATCTCCTCCCAAGTTAAGACGAAGTGTGAGAAGGAGCTGGGGATTGGAGGCCCACTACTGCCGTTTACCAGCTGTGTGACCTGGGACAAATCGCTGCCCCTCTCTGTCCCCTAGTCCTCACCTGGACTGTGATTACAACACCCAGCTCGGTGACGCTGGATGAAGAGCAGATGGAAGAGCCTGGATGGGAAAGCCCCCCTTAGATGTGTCATTCCCTTTCTAAATGTTTCCGCGCCCCCCAGCTGCTTACCCCCCACTAGGAACCAGATCTGATGGTGTAAAAAATGACCTTGTTCGTTCAGTCAAGACTAGTGGAGGCAGCCCAGAGATCTCATCCCCGTCTTCTAAAGAGACAGGACGCCCTCTCCGCTCTGCCCTAATAGAAGAAGTCTCTGGGTGTTTTCATTTTGCAAGCAAGCCCCTATTTTGCGCCTAGCTCCTACCAGCCAACTTTACACACCCCGTTTGGGGGAGCCCTGGGACAGGCAGTCCAGCCACCCCCCACCCTGCCCTGTTCAGAGCTGAGGCTCGCGGGGCTGCTCAGAGTGCAGTGCTCCCACGCCTCCCCCGTCAGGCTCGGTTGCTGACAAGGCCTCCGCCAGCCTGACCTTCCTCTCCCTGGGAGGGACTCTGCTAGAAGGATGTGCCACTCAGGCTTTTCCTCTGTTACCGCAGGCTGTCTTCCCCATTCACTGATCCTCCGGCCCGTGAATCAAAGCTTGTCTTTTTTTTTTTTTTTTGCCTCTGCTACCAGCCCTTGAGTTTCCGATTTCAACATTAGCTCATTGACCGGTGGCAGCGTTCCCGAGCCTCATTCAGGAAGGCTCCATCTTCTGCGGGAGGCAGAGGGAGGGGCCGGGAGGCCGGGCCGGCACACCCGGGGCACCCAGGGCAGAGTCGGAATCGGACCTCTCTCTCCTCACTCCTGGGGGAGCCTCTCCCCTCGGGCCACCCCAGAGACAGGATCTCAGGCCCAACTGTGATCCCCTGATCCCCGGCAGACACTTGGTGATGGATCAGCTGTAAAGCTTTGCCAGAGGTGTGAGAGGGGCAGAGATGCACTGCGCAGGATAAAGGGCTTTGTGGGCTATGAAATGCTACACCCGTGCCGGGCACTAGTGGTTTTGCAAACACCAGGGAGCTGCTGGGTTGTGCCTTTCACAACTTTAAAAGAATGCCCCCGAGCGTGGACAAGCCACTGGGCCTGGGAGCATGAGACAAAATGGTAATAGAACTTTTCCCTCCTGGAGGCCAAAGACACCAGGGAGTGTGTCTTCCGGCCCCCTTGGGTCCCCAATTTTAAGGGTTGGTAATAAATAGGATAATAATGATGACTGTGATTGCCTTTCACCCTGCTAAGTGCCTTATGGGCTTTATCTCCTTCTATCCATGCAACACCACTGCTCCATCATCCCTCCATTGACAGAGGAGCAAACTGAGATGTGGTAAGTCAGGGTACCTTGCCAAGGTCCCATAGCTGGGGTGTGGTGATCCCAGGATTCACACCGGCCCTCTTACCTGCTAGCCAGTACAGGGAGCCTGGAGCACAGCACCCGCACCCAGGCCAGAGGAGGGCCTAGGGAATGTGGCATCTCTCCATCTCCTGCCACCACCACGCCTAGCCATGTGGAGAGGGCCTAAGACCCTGAAGGATGCAGCCACACCAAATCGCACTAGACCAGCCAGGTACAACCTGGACTCCTGCATCCTCAGGCAGGTGACCCTCACGCTGTGCTCAGGATACACGGGAAGCAAAAAGAGGGTTTCCTCATCTGTAAATGAGGCTGTAGACTCATCTGTCCTCCAAGGGGCCTTCCCATTCTGGCTTTCAGGGAACCCAATGAGCCACAGGCCCCAGGTCTGTGGGGCTGATCGAATGCAAGGCCTTGTAATGGTTAAAAACAAACAAACAAACAAAAAGACAAAAAACAAAAAACTATTAAACACCTTCTCTCTATTGGTTCTTTGTATGTGCATAGCCTCTGGTCATCCTCAGTTCAGCCCAATAAAAGGGAAACAGAATCATCCCATATGGCAGAGAGGGAAGTTTAGGTTTTAAGGTGTACAGTCCTCTTGCTCTTTGTCTCACAACTGAGATTTGAACCCAGGCTCTAGGTCTGAGCTCCTTCCATTACATTCTGTCAACACCCCACCAGGGAGGGGCACAGGGAATGGAGAGCAACAGCCACCCTGCGCGTGGCATCCTGCGAGCTGCTATGGTCATGATTCCTATTCCACTGAGCAGGATGCTGAGGCTCAGAGAGATGCCCACAGTCACAAATCCCCACCATCTGGCCACAGGTGGTCCCCACTCCAAGGCCCCCAGAAGATGCTGGGAAGAAGACAGTCCAAAGCATGTGGGTGCCAGGCAGTACCGTTAGGCAGGAGAGAGGGTGGCTGCAGAGGCCAAGAGGATCCAGAAAGGGGCTCCCATCCCAGACCCGGACAGCAGGAGTCTCCCTAGAGGGATAGAGTCCTGGGAGGGGAACAGAACGGGCAAGGCAAAGGAGAGAGGAGGTCCCCACACTATGTGTGTCAGGGGACAGGATGTGGCTCAAAGGACATGAATTTTGAAAAGCCAGCTCTGCTTCCCTTGGCGGGGGGGCGGAGTGGGGGGGTGGCTGGAGACCAGGACTGAAGCCATATCAGCCAGTAAGGTGGGGACACGCCTCCAGCAGGCGGTGGCAGTGGATGGAGAGGAAGATGTGTGCTCAGGTCAGGTGGAGGAAGCCCCGGACACTTCAGCAGGAGGGAGTCTGCGGTCACAGGCCTCAGGCCTCAGGTGGAACTAATATTCCATGGAATTTACCAGGAGGAAGTGAACTGTGGGAATGCACGGACCGGACAGAGGAGCACCTGGCACATAGTAGGTACTTAATGAATGTTTGTTGGGGGGAAGCAGCGCCCACCGGCTGGGAGGGGTCAGGGCTCCATGGGAGATTTTCTTTCTCTTCCCCTCTCCTCTACTCCAGACCTTTCTCATCATGGGCGTTTCTGGACCTCACTGTGTTCCAGGCCCTTGACCGCATGCTTTACTTACAGTACCGTGTCCTGTTTGCCCAGCAGTTCTGTGAGTCACTGAGAAGACAAGAAACCAGGACCGTCCGGCTGGCTCAGTCTGAAGAGCGCGCGACTCTTGATCTCAGGGTTGCTCGTTCGAGCCCCACGTTGGGTGTAGGGATTACTTAAATAAATAAACTTAAAAAAAATATTTCAACCACCATTTAAACAAAGCCAAACAACAACAACAAAAAGAAGGTAAGAAACAAGCCCATGATCACTCAATAAAAAAGTGGCAGAGCTGGAATTATGACCCACTTTTGACTAATTCCAGAACCCTTTTTCTCAGCTGCTAGATCTTACTGATTCTTAAAAAGCCCATGTTTAGGCATTCACCCCTTGGGCTTCAACATCAGCTGTCCGAGATAAACATTTGAGGTCTGTGTCACGCTGTCTTATCAGACATTTACACTGTAGTGTGAATGTGTATTTTGAAGAGTAGCTTCATATCCTAATCAAATGCCAATATTAATATTGTTCCTAGTATTAATATTCACTACAGTGTATTTGTCACTGAGACCATAAGTGCCAAGTATTATTTTAAGCACTTAAAAGTTACTTTTATTTTATTTTATTTATTTATTCATGAGAGATACAGAGAGAGAGAAGCAGAGACACAGGCAGAGGGAGAAGCAGGCTCCATGTAGGGAGCCTGATGCGGGACTCGATCCTAGGACTCCAGGATCACGCCCTGGGGCGAAGGCAGGCACTAAACCGCTGAACCACCCAGGGACCCCCAAGTTATTATCTTATTTAACCTTCACAGCAAACCATATCATTATCTGATAAATTAATTTTTGTAGACTTCATTTATTTATTCATGAGAGACACAGAGAGGCAGAGACATAGGCAGAGGGAAAAGCAGGCTCCATGCAGGGAGCCTGATACAGGACTTGATCCCAGGACCCCGGGATCACGACCTGAGCTGAAGGCAGATGCTCAACCGCTGAGCCACCCAGGTGCCCCTAATCTGATAAAACTATTATTCAACAAATACTAACCACCAGCAGCCTTCCATGGAGGGAGTACAGGTCCCTGCCCCACTGACCTGCTTTGGCCAATTGGATACTAGCAGATGTGACTCAGTAGGGACTTGATGATGTGCTGACATAGTTGGCCTCACCTTCCTACACTCCTGTCTTCTGCCGGGAAAACATGACCCCAGGTGGCCACTGATACAAAGAGCATGAAAGATAAATAGAGACCTGTGGTTAATCCACAGCTCGGAGCTCAGCCCTCAGAAAGCCCCTCACAGGAGCAAAACTGAAGCCCGCCTACCCCACAGGTGCATGAGTGAAGTGACCATGGTTGTAGCTGATGTCACTGAGTTTGGGAGTGCTTTGATGCACAATAACTAAGGCTAGAAGTTCTACTTTAAGTTCCCACGTTACATCTGAAAAATCTGAGGCAGAGGTACTCACATGTGTTCACAAAGCTATTCAATGACAGAGCAAAAATGTAAGCCCAGATCATCTGGTTCATAGAACACAGAGGAGGGGCTGGGAATCTTTTTTTTTTCTTCTTTAAGATTTTATTTATTTATTCATGAGAGACACACAGAGAGAAGCAGAGACATAGGCAGAGGGAGAAACAGGCTCCCTGCGAAGAGCCCAATGTGAGGTTCGACCCCAAGACCCTAGGATCATAACCTGAGCCAAAGGCTAATGCTCAACCACTGAGCTACCCAGGCAAGGGCTGGGAATCTTGAAGAGTAAGTTCCCAAGGCTCATTAACCAAACAAACCCAGAGAATAAATGACTACTTGGTTGGTGTATGTTCAGCGCAGACAGAAGATAACACCTCCAGACCGGTCTGACGGTGGTGGGCCAATCCCAAGACTGAAGACACATGAAAGAAGTAAGTTTTGGGGGTACCTGGGTGGCCCAGGTGGTTAAACATCTGCCTTCAGCTCTGGTCATGATCCCAGAGTCCTGGGATCAAGTCCTGCATCAGGCTCCCTGCTCCATGGGGAGCCTGCTTCTCCCTCTGCCCCTCCCCCTGCTCATGTGCAGTCTTTCTCTTTCTCTTTCTCTTTCTCTTTCTCTTTCTCTTTCTCTTTCTCTTTCTCCTCTTTCTCTTTCTCTTTCTCTCTCTCTCTCTCTCTCTCTCTCACCCACACACACACACACACGCTCTCTTTCTCAAATAAATAAATAAAATCTTAAAAAAAAAAAAAGAAGTGAGTTTGGCCCTTATTAGAGCTTCAGGAACCACCCCCCCAGAGGAGGGGTGCAGTCTCTGGAGAACGGGTTCCAGAAAGAGGAGCTCAGGGCATATCGGCGCCTTGGTGGTGACGAATAGCTGCTGAACATGGATAAAGCTAGTGGCCACCCTCAGAAAGGATGTCATTCCCAGGGTGCATCCTCCTCCAGCCCCCTGAGGAGGAGGAAGGGGGTCAATGGGCCAGGGGACAGGAGAGCAAGAGAAGGAGGAGGCTGCATACAAGGATTGGTGTGGAAGGAAGCTCTGTGCTCTGGACTATAGAATTCTTTCATTAAAGAAGCTTCATGAACACCACTTTGGGGCCCCCAAAGCCTTTTATAGGATCTTTGCTGAGCCAGTAGAGAAATCGAGGCACACAGGAGGGATGTGACATGCTTGAGATGAAATAATGAATAATTGTCTCAGGCGGCAGGAATCCAGATCTCTCGCAAGTCCCGGACAAAGCACAGTTTGAAGATGCCACCAGGTGTCTGCGTGTGAGAGCTAGGAAGGTCTTTTCATTCCTGGGATCCGTGTTCTGAGACAGGGAAATGGAAACCCAGAAGGGCCGACGACCTGGACAAAGTCACAGGGCAAGACCCACCGGGTTACTCTCCCACTGAAACTCACTGTGATTCTTACTCGTAGGAATCTAATGTACAGCAAAATTCAGAAACCATTTTATGTATTAGGATGTTCGCCTCAGCATTCTTTATAATCATGAAAAACGGAAACATCCTTAATGCCAACAATTAGGAAATCAATCGTATATTCTCCCAACAACAGGGACTCTAGATTTGAGGTTCATTTAACAAACTGCTCACTGCTTCTGGAAGACTTGCCATTTTAAACTTAACTTCATGTCTTTGCACATGCTGTTCCCTCTGCCTAAAATTCCCTTCCTTCCGTTGCCTCTCTATAAGCTCCCACCACCCTTCAGCACACAACACAAAATTCCCAGAAAGATGAACAATGTATCTTTATATGCACCCTCCCCCCAGCTCCAGCCTGGCATGTAGAACTGATCACTCAGAGATCTACGGAATGAAGGAAAGGACCATCTAATGAATTAGCAAAGACAGATATATAGGTCTCTTGATTCTCTATCCAGAGCTATTTATTTCTTTTGGCTTCTTTTTTCTTCTTTTATGTAGCACCTAAAACCAAAAGACAAATGTCTAACGTCTAAGTTGTCTTCTTTGACATGAACTTTCACCAAATCTTTAGCCAATCTGCCATCCACCCCGAGCAGCCTCCCGGAGCATCCAGGCCTTGGCTCCCTGGAGCTTTGCTGTAGCCATAGCTCATGTGATCCAGTCTACAAGGGTGTGTAACAAAGAATCAATCCAACAACCAAAACACTCAAGATAATTCAAGCTCCTTAATTATGTGTCTCCGACACCACAGAGGGACACACACACTGCAGCAGAATTTTCTAAAATCTGCCTTCCCATTCCCATCAGTCTCTCTCACCTCCTCTCCAGTTCCTTCTACATGCTTTCCTCCAGCACCCTGAAAAATTCCCCCCACTGAGCCTTAAATGAGGGCTTGTCATTTCCTTCTGCCCCTTTCTTCTTGATTCTGTGGCCTCCACACACCCCTGTCCCCTGACAAAAAAACTAATCAAGAATCAGAAAGGAAAAAAAAAAAAAAAAAAAAAAAAAACCTCAGCCAAACCTCACTAGCTAACAGCCTAAAAGGAGAGACCAGGAACACTCCTTCAGAATAAAAGGTCTTTTCAATGGTATCCCCTTACCCAAAGAATAAGTTTTATTTTATAGCCTCTTCTTTTTGTCCATCTATTATCTGGTCCTCAGCCTTTTTTTTTCCAACTTGCAACATCAGAGGTGAACCTGGCATACAATAAAGCAGCAAACGTCTATACCCCAAACCTTGCTCGTCCATGACTGACACTCCAGGCTCGCATCACAATGGCAGAAGGGCCAGCTGGCCCCCACATACGCATTCCCACTTGACCCTCATATGTGTGGCTTGTGTGAAGGCTACAGGACAAATGTCCTGGTGTTGCCAGCAATTTTTTTTCAAGGGAAACATTGTGCTTGGACGCAGTGTATCTACAGAATCCACTGAACTTGACATTGCTGGATACTTAGAACAAATACAAACTAGCAGGAACCAGGAGAAATATTAAGCACACATAACATGAATCTGAGGCAAGCAGCTATCGCCACCTACGCCCATGACAAACTGCCACGTAGATGCTCTTCTGACATTTGCCCTTTTCGACCAGGTAAATTCACCTCATCAGAGATCGGCAAAGCCTGGCCCCCAGCCTCTCATGCACAGTTTTCTGTTTACACTGACTTTCAGGAGTCACTAACCCCTTGCTTCCTTGGCTTCCAGTAGATCTGGCATTTTATAAGCAGCATAGATCAATTGGAAAGTGAATTATCCCTGGTAGTGACTAATAATAAGATAATAACGTTATAACCACCTCAAAAAGTGTGTAGGAGCTGGAGAAAATGTGGCAAGAGTGGAAAAATTGAATCAAGTTATGCAAAAAAAAAAATTAAAGCGGGTGACTTCGCAAGAAGGCAAAGAGCAGTTAATTTGGCTTCGGAATTAAATTATTCTTCTGTTACAGATGAATTTAGCACAGCAAAATGTAGGAAAATGTATTTAAATGATCATTGGGCTAATAAATCCAATAAATCGTTTTGATCCTACTGAGATCTCTTAGTTCCTCTGTCTGAACCTGTAAGTGCCTCACCACGGTCTGCAGTAAGATCTGCTCCTGCCACCCTGCTTACATCGCCTTCATCCCTACCGACAGTGTTCCAGCCCCACCAAACCCCTTGTCTCTGTCTCAGAGTCTTTGCACCTGTCAGTCCTCTGCTTGAACGTCTCCCAGACCTCCACACGGCTTCCCCATCTTTGTTCAGGTCTTGGCTCCTTGGAGGACCCTTCTCTGGCCACACTTGCTGAAGGAGGATCCTGACCCCCACCCCCGACCGCCTTAGACCCTCCTCTTCCCACTGCTGGTCTTCTTTCTTGCTCTCCCACAATTCTATTTTTTAATCTTTCATAGCCCTTTCTGCTATATGAAATTATTTTATTACAGATATTATATCATATGTTTTATATAAAGCTCTTCATTTATAGGCTCACTGGAATGAAGAGACATAAAAGTAGAACACAGTGGGGGCGCCTGGGTGGCTCAGTCAGTTGAGCATCTGCCTTTGGCTCAGGTCATGATCCCAGGGTCCTGGGGATCAAGCCCTGAATTGGGCTCCCTGCTCAGTGGGGAGTCTGTTTCTCCCTTTGCCTCTGTGGGTCCACCTGCTTGTGCTCTCTATCTGTCAAATAAATAAATAAAATCTTAAAAGAAGGGGATCCCTGGGTGGCTCAGTGGTTTGGCACCTGCCTTTGGCCCAGGGCGCGATCCTGGAGTCCCAGGATCGAGTCCCGCATCGGGCTCCCGGCATGGAGCCTGCTTCTCCCTCTGCCTGTGTCTCTGCCTCTCACTTTCTCTCTATATATCTATCATGAATGAATGAATGAATGAATAAATGAATAATTAATAATAATAATAATAAATGAATAAATAAATCTTAAAAAAAATCTTAAAAGAAAAAAATAGAACACAATGCTTGACAGCAGGGCTTTGGGGCCAGACAGTTCTGCTCCTACCAGCAATGATCCTGGGCAAGTTATTGAATCTTGTGGGGACTTGTTTTTCTCAACTTGGATGATAATATCCACATTGTAGGGCTTACTATGGACTGAAATGTGTCCCCCACTGTCACCACCACCTCTAAATTTGTGTGAAGTCCTAACCCCCAATGTGACAGTATTCGGAGGTGGGATCTGTGGAAGGAGCTCTCATGAGGGACTCACCGCCCTTATAAGAAGACATCAGAGAGCTTGCTCACTTGCTCTCTCTCTGCATTGTGAGGACACAGCAAGAAGGTATCCGTCTGCAAGCCAGGAAGAGCACTCTCACCAGGAACCGAGTCCACCAGCACCTTAATTTTGGCCCTCCTGCATTTTGTTATAGCAGCCCCAGCTGACGAAGACAGGGCTTTTTTGAGGACTTGATGAATTAATGGATGTAAGGCAATTAGAATAATGCCTGAAACATAATAAGCTCTGTATGCATTTTAAAAACTTTTTTATTATGGAATATTTCAAACATAGATAAAAGTAGGGAGAGTGGCATAATAAATATTATGCAATGAAGCCATTAAGCCCTATGAAACCGTCACTAAGCTTCCATAATGATCAATTCAGCCTTGTTTGAGCTGTACTTTCATTCACTTCTCCCACTCTTAGCTTATTTAGAAACAGATTCCAGACTTCATATAATTTTATCTGGAAATATTTCAGTATGTATCTCTAAAATACAGGGACTCTTTTTATAACCACAATATCATCATCACACTGAAAAATAAGGAGCACAACACCACTGTCACACCCCAGAAACCAAACTTTTGTCTTGGCCTTGGCTACCACTAAATCCCCAGACCTAGAATAAGGCCCAGCATACAGTAGTTGTTCAATAAACAGGGGTGGGAAAAACCAATGATTCTCTCCTTTTGCTTTAAATGTCTCCAAGAGTCTCAACATCTCTGCGGCTTTCTCTAGTTAGAGTTGTCTACCCTGTACCCATTTTCATGTTAGCTCACTTTTGCCTTGAATGTTGCTCTTTAATGCCTTTTACAGTCCTCAAGGTGGAAGGATCGTGTCCATTGTGGAAAGAGAAGTGCAGTTGCAACATTCAACAACTATCTCTTGCTCCCCAGTTGGACACTTGACCCCACGTAAGTCACTGGGATCCAGTGGTGACCAACATGCCATTGGCTAAAATAATCTCAAAGTTCGCAAAGAAGGGAGACCTGGTAATAACCAGATCCTACACAAGGGAAAATATCAAGTAAGAACATGACTTACTAGAAGTGAGAACATATGGAGGCCCCTGTTACCAAATTCAGTTGGTGCGGTGGGGAAGCCATGCACAGATCAGTGTAACAGAAAGAACAGGACTAGAGCAACATATTCACGGGAATTCAATATGGGGCAGAGATGATATTTCAATTCAGTTGGAAAAAGAGTAATTGTTTAATTGATGAACCTTGCACAACCAGCTCTCTTTTGCAAGAAAGTGGAAACCTCACTTGACGTTGGATGGATTGACGAGTTAACATCCAAAAAATAAAGTAAAACAATAAATATCTTGGGATAAAATGGAGAAGAGGACAGGATCAGTTTCAGTGCATAAGAAAATGAGAAAATTAGGTGCCTGGGTGGCTCAGTCAGTAAAACGTTTGCCTTCAGCTCAGGTCATGATCCCAGGGTCCTGGGATGGAGCTCTGCATTGGACTCCCTGCTCAGGAGGGAGCCTGCTTCTCCCTCTCCTACTCCCCCCACTTGTGCTCTCATTCTGTTAAATTAATTAATTAATTAATTAACTAACTAACTAAAAAAAAAAAGTCATACATAAAAAGACATTATACTGGGGATCCCTGGGTGGCGCAGCAGTTTAGCGCCTGCCTTTGGCCCAGGGCGCGATCCTGGAGACCTGGGATCGAATCCCACGTCAGGCTCCCAGTGCATGGAGCCTGCTTCTCCCTCTGCCTGTGTCTCTGCCTCTCTCTCTCTCTCTCTCTCTCACTGTGTGACTATCATAAATAAATAAATAAAAATTAAAAAAATGATTTTAAAAAAAAGACATTATACTTCCCAAAATTACTTTTGTGGCAACAGATTCCATTCACGAAGTCAATATGAAAATAAGGAATCCAAGTATAAAACTATAAAACTATTTGACATTTGGCAGTGTATACAAGGGGCCAATCACGTTGCGCACTTGAAACTAATATAAGGTTATATGCCATTTTCCTTCAAATAAACTATTCCCAGCACAGATGTCAAATAAAAAGTTAATATTTATAATATGCAACGAGCTCTTACAAACTGATAAGAAACTCAAGAGAAGGATTGAGTCAAAAGATAAGACTCGGCAGGATGTGGTGCCAATCCAGATGTCCAACAAACATATGGAAAGAGGCACTAACTCACTAATTGTACGGGAATCTGAAATTGGAGTAACTGTGAGATTTCACTTTGTCCCCATCAGACTGGCAAAAACTAAAAATACTACTAACACCTATTGCTGGTGTGGATGCGGGTAAGTAGACTCATAAAATTGTTGTTGGAAAGGTGACAAGGTACAGCATTGTTGGAAAGCGAGCTGAAATAAAAAATACATACACCCGTCAACTATGCGACTCCTGGGGCTCTAGTCCACTGAAGAGCTCCCGCTGAAGGACACATGTCCAGGGTGTGTACTGCTGCACTGCTTGCAGGCTCGGGTGCAGCCGGAGGACAGGATGTAGAACGAATGCCCATCAGGACAAGACCGGATGAGGAAACCATAGTCACTGCTCACTCTGAAATATAATGATGCCATTACGAGAATGAATTAGGGCTACTGCAGCTGACTCAGAGCCTCACAGGTGTTGCTGTTTGGGCGATAAAGCAAGATGCAGAGGGGGGCCTCACGCGGCCCCCCTTTGTGAAACAGTGCCCAGGCCCTACACCTGCATATGCGTGGGAACAGACGCAGGTGTGTGTTCACGTGTGCACGTTAGCTGCAGGGATGTTTTGTTTACAATTGGTGAACATGTGGAAAAATACTGGAAATACACTGGTTATTTACATGGGGATGAAGGGATGAGGGAGGCAAGCGAAAGGAAAAAGGAAAGACCGAGAAATCCGGCGTGTGTGGTATTGTCCCGGCTAAGCCCCCTGCACCTTATCGCCACACGGATCCCAGGGGAAAAAGGTGAGTGTGGCTGGGACGCAGCGTCCACGTGGGGTCGGGGTCCTGGGGGGGATAAAGCGGACAAGATTGGAGGGCACGGGGCCGGGCCTCACAGTGTGGAGCTCACTGGAGGTTCCCAGCAAGGAGATGCCTCCATCTCACCCCTTCCTCCCGGGCGCTCTCGAGGTTCCATGTGGCCCGGGGTACATGGTCTGAATGAATCTGGCATAAACTCAGGGAGCCATGTGATTCCTCCCACTTCCAAGCTGAAGAAACTGAGCCTCCGAGAGGGGAAGCATCTTCCACAATGTCCCTGGGGCTCTTACCCGGTCTTCTGGCTCCAGACTCAATGTTCTTTCTGATACTCTATTCTGTGATAACCCCCTAGCAGCAGACGCGGGCCTGGGTGTGAGGCCAGGAAGAAGGCAGGAGCCCAGTAGATGCCCACCTGCCACTGACTCAGGCAAGGGGAGGGACGGTTGACCCACAGGACCTCTCCCCACGCTGGGACAGAAACCAAATACAGGCAGAGCTGTGTGCCAATCATCGTGAATCTGCCATTTGCTGGCGGTTTGGCTTGGCAGGTTCACCACCCTGAGCCTCAGTTTCCCCAGGTTTTCTGTAGTATTAAAGGACAAAGAGGGGGGCACACAGTAGGCAATCAACAGCTATGAGACTCTACAGCCTGAAAGCATGAGAGCTGGAATCTTGACTCCGTCGCTTCTTGGCTGTGCAACCTTGGGCAAGTTGCTTAACCTCTCTGTGCTGGGATTTCTCACCTGTAAAATGAGAACCACGACAGACGTCCCCTGGAGGGCTCGCTGTGAGGATCCGAGATGCGCAGCACACCCGGCACAGAGGCCGCGCTCAACAAACCTGGTCACGAGGACCCCCGTCATTGAAGAAGATGTGCTGCTGTATCACTTCTGCTCCTCTTCTCTCTCCCTCCACCCACTCCCACCCCATTTATCAGCAAACACTTGCTGAGAGCCTGTTCTGTGCCAACGTCTGCGCGAGATGCGAAGGACACAGTGACGAGCTCCAGGGAGAAGGATCCAGCCTCTCCAGGACTCAGGATTTACCAAGACAGACGACAAACCGTATTTGCAGCACAAGGAGGTGAGGGCCAGGCTGCACCTGCCGCCACCCGTGGCCCCTGGAAGGGGCCCCATGTCCCTCCAGGAGGCAGCCCCTCGGCCTGAAGTCCACGCGGGCCCTGGAGCAGGGGGACGCGTTATCCTGCCGGAAGGTAGTGGCTCAGAGAAGAGCCCACAACGTGCAAGAGACACCGACGGGCCCGCGGGCGCCCAGGGGGTGGAGAAGGGAGCGCTATGTTAGGGAAAGAGGAACCTGACACCTGCAGAACCATCGGGTCAGGAGGCAAGGTCTCTACCTGCTGTGTGTGCCCCAGGGCAGGCCAGGGGTGCTGGGCCGCATCCCGCAGGCTCCGCTGGGCTGCCCGCCCCTCCCACGGAGCACCCCACCCCTTAGCCGTCCTGACGGCTCCTACAGGGTCAGCCACACTTGCACAATGGGTGTACGCTCGGCAGGCCGTTACGACGAGTCATTTGTAAAGCTGCCAAGGCGAGACTGGCGCTCAGTCTTCATGATGACAACAGCCCCATAAAGCCACCACGGTGCCCATTTTACAGAGGAGCACGCAGAGGCAGAGAGGCCGGTTAACCCTCTGGAGCTCACGCAGCCTTGAGGCAGGGGCGGAGGCAGGACTTCTAGCTCTGCCCACCCCCCCCACCCGCCCCGCACAGAGGCAGCCTGTTGGTCCTCCCCACGCTCTGGTCTTTGGGTCAACAGCTCAGTGTGATGCCAACTCCTCCCTCCCTTACATCCAAGGCCTAGAGAAGGAACTCTGCCTGGCCCAGAACCCTTTGCTCTGGGGCCACCCCTGGGCGGGACTAGTGTCCCTTCAAGCCTGCAGGGGCAGAAGCCCCCCCACCCCGCCCCCTGCTGAAAGGCAGGCCAGTTGGCCTTGGGACTTCTATTCCACTGGAGGAAGAGGCAAAGTCACCACCTCCGGGAAGCCTTTCCCCCTGTTTTTTCCAGGCCGTGCTCCTGCCACTGCACATTGGGTCATCGGTTCCTGCCAGCGCCAACCCTGGTGTCCCCTTGGCAGGCCCCGCACACAGCGGTCACCCAGTAAGTACTGTGCTTGATGCAAGGCGCTCCCCGACCTGGCCCACCTCCGCTGCCAGCCTGATCTCTGCTAGGTTCCCCCATCCCCACCCCAGCGCTTTGGCAAAACAGAATCACCTGCAGCCCCCCAAACACACGTGCTTGCAATTAAACAATCCATTTATAGTTGATCCCCCAGGGTCTGCCTCCTGGGCGTGTGTGATCCCGGGGCCGGGATCCGGGCTCCCTCACTCATGCACCTTGACATGTAGCAGGTGCTCAATCAAAAAAATTGTCTCAGACAATGTCCTTTTAATTTTTAACAGATAGTTTGCAAAACTCGCCCAAACCTCTTCCACTAAAAATAATTAAAAGATGTAGAGACTGATTCTCTAAACCTTTTTTTTTTTTAAGTGTCTATTTTCCAGCAAATTCTTGGTGAGTGAATGTTTCACCTCCTCTGTCTTTGGACCTTCCGTTGCCTCTGCCTAGAAACCTGTGCGTGGCCTTGCCTGCTCCTGTCCTCCACTCATGCCCCCCGGCTCCGCTGCCACCAAGTCCCATGCCCTATACCCAGGTGGCACTGCCTCGCCCGCTCACGGTGCCCGCGTGCCCGCCTCCGCCCTCCATCGGCATCATGCTGAGGTCTGCTGGCCTGTCTCTCTCCACTTAACTGACTGCCTCTGAGCAGGGACCACATCTTTTTCACTTTTGTGTTTTATTCAAAGCACATAACACCCAATAGGAGCTCAACATGCAGCTAATATTTATTTAGGGCTTACCACGAAGGAGGCACTAGAAGTACTTTTTTATTTCATTTCATTGTCAGCGCAGCCCCTTGAGGCTGGTGGCGGTGCCCCGTTTTCCAGTCAGGCCAGCCGAGACTTGGGAATGTCTGGTCACTTGCCCAAGGCCAGGCTGCACGGAAGCATGTGAACCCCACCCCTCGGCTCCTGCGTGGTCCTGCCCTGCCGCCTCAGCAGCCCCCCCACCACTTGATCCGCCTGAAATCTGCACAGAGAGGAGTGCCTTCCTTCCCTTTTATTTTCCTGCTTGTCACATGGCCAAGTTCTCTACTTTGCCCCGGAACCTTGGAAGTCCCCACCCCTTCCTCCCAGAAACCTCCAGGATCTTCTGAAGACACTGTTGGCTTCCCTGTGCAGAGTTCCAGGCCAACTCTCCCGGGATATTCCAACCAGGCCATTCCGATCTCCTGCCCCCTCTCATGTGCTGGAGCTTCTTCTGTTTCTCCTCCTACTGGCCCATGGGCTTGGTGAGCACCTACTATGTGCCAGACACCGTGCGAGAAGCAAGGAGGATAATAATAATCGCCCAGCCCCCTACCCTTACACTAGAATTCAGAAAATAAATGTGTACACAAGGTTGCAGGGGCAGGGGGTGCTGTTAAGGGTTAAGGAGAAAATTTCAGCAGGTAAAGAATGATGGCAGAGGGGCGGGTGGGCTCCTCTATCGGGTGGTCAGTTGGGCCTCTGAGCAGACACGGCTGTGGGGAGGAGGGATTAAATCAGTTGCCAGAAGACAGGCATTTCAGACACCAAAACTGTGATGCAAAGGCCCTAGGGTAGGTGTGGGACGGTGGGATCCAGGCATGGAGTCTGGTTTGACTGGAGGAGAAGAGGGAGAGAGGGAAGTGGCAGAGGAGGGGCTTCGAGTTGGCTGAGCCTGGTCATGAAGACACCCAGGACCCACTCCCTGTCCCCTCCCAAAGCTGCTTATCCAGGAGCACTGCCTCCCTGTCACCTGTGCCATCACTGGATTCCTTTTCCCTAAGGAGTCCCTGGAAATCGCCTTCTCGCCATGCCCTTCTGCCCTTTAACATTCTGTGTCTACCTTCACTTCTGCATCTTTACGTGTCCTCTTTATTGTATTATTTTTTTCTACTCTGTAACTTTATGACTGATTTTCTATCATAAGATTCTTTACCGTGGCTGAGCTCCTGGAGCACTAGCACACCAGCGGGGCACGGCGCGGAGTGGGACAGAGCCTTGCAGATTCCGAGCTCGGACTGGGGTTGCAAGTCCCGGGTGGGAAAGCTCCTTCTCTGTGGGATTTCTGGACATGGCCATCTCCACGTGTGGATTTTCAGCTTCTGGTTCTCACCAGTCTCAGGGCTAACCCCACATACTCTATTACGAGCTGGGGGGCAGGGAGCCCACTCTTCCAGCCTCCTCGGGTAGCAGACCCTTGGGGCTCCCTGAGGCTCTCTCGACTGCCCTCAGCACTACAAGGCATGAAACCTGCCATGTCTCCGAGCATCTCCTTCCCTCCTGACCCCATCAGGGCCTCCCCGCAGCACCTGCTCTAGCGTGGGGCTGAGCAGCTCTGGGGGCTAGAAGGCTCTGAACACCCATGGTGGCCTGTGCGTGGGGTCAAGAGAGCAGAGCAGGCCCAGGAGGAGCAACATGGAGAAGCCGGGCAAACCTGGCCTCCCCAGACCTGACACCGGTAGGAACTGCCTCCCCTTCATGTGCCCCCTCAGGCCTCCTGTAGCATCTTGGAACCACCTTCTCCTTTCCCCGCTACCCCCACCCACCAAGTGTCAGGAGCTTCTAGAGGCTTGCTCCCACTATCTTCCAAATGCTTATATCTGGCCCCTGTTGTTTAATCCTTACAACCATGACCTTATTCATTCATTCAAAAAATATTCTCTGAGCACCTACAATATTTCCAGCACTTTCAAGGCAGTGGGGATACTATAATGAACAAGACCAATGTGGTCTAACATCCTAGGAGAGGCAGGTGGGTAGGGAGAGGCTTCAGATGATAAATGAGAAAGGTCAAGTTGCAACAAGTGCAATGACGTGAACAGAACAGGCCAGTGTTGTAGAGAGTGGCATGTCGTTGGACGAGCAATGACCCTGGAAGTGGCCTTTCAGCGAAGACCTGAATGACCTGAATGATGAGCCAGGGATCCAGTGTTTAGGGAGGAAAACATTCCAACAGAAGGAATAGTAAGTACAAAGGACTTCAGGTAGGAAAGGATTGGGCACCTATTACCCCCATTTACAGATGAGGAGACTGAGACTCACCCCGGTCATATAGAGAGCAAGCAGCAGAGTGGGGATTCAAACCCAGCTTCATTGCTTCTTCCCCGGGCAAGGGCCACAAGGGCAGTGACACCAATGGGTGGCCCATCCCCCTGGGCACAGCAGTCTCTCTGGAGTCAGCCCCAGCCTTCCTCCTGTCCATCCATCAGCCACACCGACCTCCTGAGTGCTCACACTGCTTCAGACCTCTTTGTATTTGTATGTGCTGTTCCTCTGCTTTCAATGCCCTCCTCTCCTCCTTGACCAATTATGACCACTCCTCCGGGACTTTGAGAGTGAGCTTGCCATCGAAGCCACTCCAAGGGAGAAATAGATGCTTCCTTCTGGACTTCCGTAGCATGTGTCTTCAATTTATTCATTTATTATTCATTCATACATTCATCAAATATGTACTGTGGGCCTACTATGTGCCCACCATTAAACCGAAATTCCAAATCTGGAGATAAGTACGACAGAGGAGAACTCCTGGGGGGCTGTGGGAGCACACAGCGGGGAATGCCACATACACCAGATCTTCCCTGGGCTGGTCACACTGTCCCAGAATTAGCTGTCTGCTTGCCAACCTCCCTGATTTGGGTATTTTAATCTCATCTGCCTCCCTAGCACCTCCCAGCACATTGCCTGACACAGAGCGGATATGCATTTGGATGCATGCATTTAGATTTGTGTACCAACAAATAAATTCTTTTTTATAGAGCACCTACTATGCGCTGGGCACTAGTCTGAGTGTTGGAAATACAATGTGAACACAACAGACCAAAATCCCTGAGTTTGTGAGGCTTAATTCGGGGCGGGGGGATAGAATGTAATGGAGTGAATGATTTATAGTCTTAATTAATTAATGGACATGCTGAGGAGAGGAAGAATGGGAGCAGGGAGTGAAGAGGCAACAGAATGTGGCAAAAGGACATGCACGACCAAAGCAGAATTCTCAGCACCCACCTCCCTACACCCACTCCCTCCCCAGCCTGCTTCTTCCTCAGAGTGGCTATCTCAATAACACACACCAATATGCATTAATTTTCTCCCCAACACCCCCAAATACCTCCACTTCTTTCCATCCCCGTTGCCACTGCTGGTCTAGGCCACCACTGTCTATTGCTGGGGGGCCCCGCCACAGCTGCCCTGGTGTCTCCCTGCCCCTGGGTTTGCTTCTCACATTCCCTGTCCCCCAAGCTCCTCTGGGTTGCTTCTTAGGCTCCAACCTCCTTTCCATGGCCTCCAGTTCTTAGCCTAAAACATTTCCCATCACTGTCTTTAGATAGGCCATACTTAGCACGTTTTTCCTAAAATGGGGCAATCATCTTTTCCCACTTGTGCATACCTTTAAACCCTGGCACATGCTGTTCCCTCAGCCTAGGATGCTCTTCCCTTTCTCAGCTCCTCTTCATCCTCTCACCCCCATCCTGGCCTAGCTAACTCTTTCTCATTCCTACATCTCAGTTTACATATCTTGTCTTCCTGGGGGGATGTCCTTCACCCCCTAGGTTGGGCTTGGTCTCCCTACTTCATAGCCCCCCAGCATCCATCACCTGACATTCTCCTCACCTCAGTGTGAGGTCGTATCTTGGGTCAAGGAACAGTGGGTAAGCCGTAGGTCGTTAAGCTTGGCTGCTAGACTAGACTCCCAGCTGTCACTCACTAACTGGGCAGCCTTAGGTCAGATACTTAAATCGTTACATGTCTTGGTTTCCTCATCTGTAAAATGGGAATCATGACCATACGTGTCCCATAGAATTATTGTGGGGTTCAGCCTAGATCAGTCTCAGGCATGTTAGCTTTTGTTATTGCTATTAACTTGTGATACAACCACACTGTGAGGCTCCTCCCATGGTCCTCCTTGATAGATGAAGAGAGGCTTCCAGGGAGGTTCAGAGACTGCTCAAGGTCAAAAATAAGGAAATGGCAGCCTTGTGCTTCAAGGCCAGGTCTGCTGCACCCAAATCCCATGTTATTTCCACTCCATCAAAGAAGGAGCTCAAAATAGGCCTGTGGCATTTCAGCTAATTTCCTCTAAGCCCTTCCCAAGTAACCAACTGCAGGCACACAAAGCTGCTCCCCTAAGAGCACCCATTCAGCAGCTGCTAAGATTGTGTGCCTGGTGGACCCAAACCATGTAACAGGGCTCACACCAAGCCAGCTCTTCCCAGGTAGCCTTGTCTGGTCTGCAGAAGGGACCTGAGGAGAGGGCTGGGTCAGTGAAGGGGAAGGGGAGCAGAACAGATGTTAGAGTGAAGGAAGCTGGGAACCAAAGGAAGCTGTGGAAGTGGGGAGATAAAGAGAGGAAGCCACATTTATGGAGTGCCTCTTGTGCGGGGCACATCACCTATCTCATACTAGCATCACTCAGCCATTGCTATCAAGCATCAGATAGGTCCCAAAGACATCACAGTGAACAAGACACATCCAAGGGCTCACGAGTTAGTGAGAGAGATGATGCATGCACAACAAAGTGCTAGAAATGGGATGGTTGACCCCTGAGCATGGTGGTGGCAGCAGCCGTGAAAAATAGGAGGTGCTAGGAACAACCCCAGAAAGGAGGAAAAGGCAGGTACTGTAAAACTGAGGCTCTAGGAAGCCAACTAGTTTGCAGTCATGCAGTTAAGCAGCAGAGGCGATCTGTGGCTCTAGGCCTGTTCTGTCTCCAGAAGTCTGCTCTGGCCACACTGACAGCCCAAAGCTGTTACACTCCCCCCCAACCCCCTTTCCTTTTTCTCAATGATTATCTAGCCAGGAGATTAATCAAAAGCCGCTAAAGCTGCAGCTACAGTCAGTGGCTAAGACGTTAGCTGCTTCTGTAGACAAACAGAAGTTTCTGAGCCTCTGTTACTGATTCCATTTGGGCAAAAGACTTAGGGGTTGGTCTGAAATGGGATGGGCGGATAAGAAGGAGGGCTCTAGCTCTAGTCTGAAGGGACTTCATGGACAGATCAGAGGCAACCAAGGTGACAAGCACAGGAGAAGGCAAGCTGCTCAGTCTTGTGTGGCTGCAGCCAAGTGTCTCTCCACTCCCCCCGAAAGGCCTAGCCCATGTAAGGAGCCTTCCTGCTTGTCTTTCACTTTTTCCTTATAGACCAGAGCCAAGAAAATCACCCACCTGAACACTGGCTGAACTTGCTAAGTTCCTTGCTCAGTGGAACAGCACATCAGCCCCTCTCCCATCCCGATTCCCATCCCCGTCCTCACAGAACAAGAAACAAAACTGGAGAAATCCTCAGTCTGCAAGTGTCTTGCTATATCCTAAAGGCACCTTAGCAGGACTTGCTGAAATTGTGCCTCTGTTCTCCAGACACCGGGACCACCTCCCGGAGCACAGGAGCACAGCAATTGCCCCTTGTAGGAGTCTTTCCCTTCTGAGAAAGGAACAGAGCATGAGAAAAGGAAGTTTTATGCAGAGTGGAGAAACAGGTCATCTTTCTATACCAAGAAGTATGTGCTGGTTATACCTGCAGACCAACTCTCAGCTAAGAGAAAAAAGTTAGGCAACATCAAAAAAAAAAAAAGGCTTTTTAATTCAGTCGTCTATTATATACTCTTTGATAATCATCAAATCACTGAGAGATTGTCAAACAAATGATCTCAAGACAAAAAAAGAGAAGGAAGTATGGAATAATTGAGCTATGCAATTAAAACATCTCTAAGCCCCAACGGACCCACCAGACTCACACCTCTCTCTAGGCTCCTCCCCGCAAAAATGAAAAACAGTGCACCTGCATCACGCCGCCTCATGTGCTCCCCACTCACTTAACTACGAAACTGATCAGAGAAAAATGTAATCAATAACAGCAGGAATCTGATGGGCTTCTTTCTCCCGGAGTCACATTAAGGAAAAGTTGCACATGTAAAAAGAAGAGGTAGCGCTGTAATTAACCCAAGATAGCATTCTGTTGAGGAAGAGAGGGGGGCTGGTTTCTGATGTGCTTCAGTGTTCACAGCAGGGAGATTTTTATCTCTTCCAATCCAGTTTATGAATGACACGGAAACTTAGAAGGATTCACATTTCACCCACTTCCCCTGCAAACATGTTCATCCCCGGGATGAAAACCATTGCCGGAGCCCCAGCCACCACTCACCCTTTCGCACCCCCCTTTCCCGTGAATAATCTTTCCAAAATGTCTGCTTGTAGAAGCAGATTCAGAATTTCACGGAGAACTACAGAGAGACACACACACACACAGTGCCCTGCA
This sequence comes from Canis lupus familiaris, assembly GCF_011100685.1. NCBI lineage: Eukaryota > Metazoa > Chordata > Mammalia > Carnivora > Canidae > Canis > Canis lupus. The sequence continues at coordinate 28,750,166 of NC_049231.1, forward strand.
CACCCCCTGTGAGCCGGGGAGAGAGAGAGAGAGAGACAAAGAGACAGAGAGAGGAACCACCGAAAGGAGACGCGGCTAACGTGCCAATAAAATAAAACAAAACAAACCCCCCGAAACAGCAAAGTGAAAACACGTATAGACCGTGTTTGTAATTACCCATCCAGGCTATATTTTCACCGCTTCCAGGCAGAGAAACGGCGGGTTGAAGTTTTGTGCCATCTGACTGTGATGGGAGGGTTGTGTTTGAAGCTCTGGGCACGTAGAGATGGAATGAGAAGGAGGCTGAGCTGGAAGAAACACCAAGGGGGGGGGGGAGGGCAGGGGAGAGAGTGAGAGGGAGAGAGAGAGGGAGAGAGGGAGAGCGAGAGAGAGGGAGAGGGAGAGGGAGAGGGAGAGGGAGAGGGAGAGGGAGAGGGAGAGGGAGAGGGAGCGAGCTATCTCTAGCTACGCCTTCCTCTGAGCTCCGGGAGCCCAGCGAGCGCGCATTTTAGGGCTGGGGCGAGGGGTAACCGGAGGCAGGCAGCCCCCGCTCCGCCCCCGGCCGCGGCGGAGGGAGGAGGAGGACGGGCCCGCGCCCCCCTCCTGGCGGGCCGCCCAGCAGCCGGGGAGCGCCGGGCGGGCGGCGCAGGGAGCTGTCCAGTTCAGCACCACCCGGTAATGCAGTAGGTGGGAGCGCCTCCGCCGGGGGCCGAGCCGGCAGCGGGGGGGCGGGCGGCCCATCCTGCAGCAAGACGCCGGCTCCCTCGTTTCCAGGAGCTTTGCAGATAGGGGGAGGGAAGCCCGCCTCGATTCTCCGGGAGAAACCCCCTCCCTCCCCCACTTCGCCAACACTACCCCCGCCGCCAACAACAATAACCGCCGCCGCTGCTCGTCCTGCCGCCGCCGCCGCCGCCGTGCCTGCCCGCCCTGCCCGCCCTGCCCGCCCTGCCGCCGCCGCCGCCGCCGGGGCAGCACCATGGAAGGCGAGACCCCCGCACCTGCTCAGCTGAGATCAAGGGCTTACAGAATACTGGGAAGTCTGGTCTGAAACGAAAGCGCCCGAGACCCCCCCCCCCCCCCCCCCCACAACAAGGAAGAGAACTGGCGAAGCAAAGGATTTTCATGGCGCAGGCCGCAGAGCCGAGCACGAAGACCGAAGGTTGCATCCCGGCTTTTACAATCTCTAACTGTCTAGGTCCCGACCATGAGAGATTGTGTTGAGAATGCGGCTGTTCCCTGGTTCACTGTGGAAGCCATCTCCAAATTAGCTGTCACATATGGAAACTGGAGACCAGAATTTTAGGAAAAGAGATTAAGGCATCTCACTTGGGGGGGTGGGGGGTGTCTTTTTATTTTTTTTTTCCTTTTTTTTTTTAAAAAAAAATTTACTGCAACTGGAACAGTTTCTGATCTCAAAAGGCAAGCCTCTCTTCCCGTGTGATCTTTATAATTTACACTCTTTTCCGTGAGCTTTCTTACCTCCCTGTTTTTATATCTCTCCATAGTCTCTATTCACACATATATCCATTATATTAGTAGTGGAATTATTTTTATTTTTTTTTTATTTTTTATTTTTTGCTTTAGTACTCGCACCCTCACACACACTCTCCCGAGAACCAGAAGTCGGTTGGGTGTTTATATAATGAAGAATTATGGGGCTGTTTGATCGAGGTGTTCAAATGCTTTTAACCACCGTTGGTGCTTTCGCTGCCTTCAGTCTGATGACCATAGCTGTGGGAACCGACTATTGGCTCTACTCCAGAGGGGTTTGCAAGACCAAAAGTGTCAGTGAGAATGAAACCAGCAAAAAGAACGAGGAAGTTATGACCCATTCTGGATTATGGAGAACCTGCTGCCTAGAAGGTATTTGATTTCCCATCTCCTCCCCCTCTCCACCTCACCCCTCCCCTTTTCACTCCCCCTCCCCACCCTCCTCCAAATAAGTCCCCTTTACATTCCACCATTTTCTTACTTCACTCCTTCCACCACAGATCAAGGCTGGTTGGGTTAGTTTCAGAGGAAAGAAAATCAATAAGCAAAAACCATACTCAACTCTCAAGCCTCCGCCACCCTCCTTCCCCTAAACCTCTTCATTGGAATAATCTATGATATGATGAAAACAACAAGAGATTGTCTTTAAAAGTCGAATGAGCTCTGCCTGCTTTGGAATCATTAGGATTTGCCATTTGGTGTAGCATTGCCATCTACGAGGGGGGAAAATAATTGCTTCTCTCAACATTGCTCCTCTTTTCGTAATGAAGAATTCAAAAATGCTCTTCCTTTCCCCCTCCTCCTCCCCCTTACTCCCCAAAAGTCCCAGACACATCATCATCTGCAAATCTCCTTTTTTTAAAAAAAAAAAATCTGTTGTTTCTAAGAATCCTTATTTGGTAAATCCTAATTATTCCAGGATCTCAAGCTGAGTTCAAGAGCATTTCGTAATGTCTATGAACCACACATATCTTTTGGGGCAACTGGCTGCGTGTGTGTATGTGTGTATTTTAACATTTACAAAGTCTAAAAATACATACGTCTCTCACAGGAAACAAGCCCAAGTTCTAATAAACAGCAATTCACTTGCAGGTTAGGCGGAGAACCAATTCACTTCCACGCAGAGTGACATGTCTGTTATCCAGAAGCGAGTACAGTCAGCATTGCAGCCAGCTTGAGCATCAGACATTGTGCAGGGAGGCCGGGAGGGAGGCGAGGGCTTGGGGAGCTTGCGGGGTGGGGGGGGGGGGGTGCAGTGGACTGGGGGTATTAGCTGTTTGCCTTGATCTTGCAGGGTCACTGAGTCATGTGTGCCTTGCATGTGCTGTGGGCCAAGGGGTCCCCACGGTGTCAAGCCTGGGAGATCAGGGTACAGATGAAGGCATGTGTTTCTGAGACACATTAATAAGCACAGAAAAAAAAAAAAAAAACTCCTGCAGGTCATACAGCCTGCATTTAGCAACAGACTTGAATATGAGGGACTGCATTTGAGTGGCTCTATATATATCCATATGTGGATGTACAAGCTACAGCCACCCATCGAAAGAGGGGAACAGAGAGATACATGTTTCTGTGTGGAGAGAAAGGCTTATGTGCTTTGCTTCTGACATGAACCAATGCCGGAGGCCGTTTGAGGCAGCGCTGGGAAGCGGGGACTGCAGGATTGTTTGTTAAGCTCAACATGGGATAGTGATGCAGGGACTTGAAGCCAGGAGATGGGGGAGAAGAGAGGGAAGTGGACAGGAGAGGGAGAAACTGAGGTGGCCCCAGGGTCTAACCCAAACTGAGCAAAAGCCGCTCTTTGGGAAATGGTTATGTCTGGGAAAGAGCACCAGTTTCGTGCCCCCCTCCCAACATTCTTGGTGCAAACGGTTGAGTGATGGCTGAACATGTTTTGAATAGCTAAGTGACTTCATTGAGCGATGGTCTATTTGACGCATACTGCATTTGGTGCCCTTTCTCAATCCAAACCGCTGCCTTGAACATAGTCTGCAGAGGAGCTGTATGCTGAATACTCTATGCTCTTCCCCAGCCAGGGAATCAATATCAGGAAATTAATAGGGACTGTTTTAAACACACCCGTCCTTAAAAAATGAAAAGCCTTTCAAGCAGCTTGTCATTAACAGTGGAAAGGCTTCCATTTAATTAAACATTTATGGCAGACTGCTATTCCAAAAGAGAAGAAAAGCAAAGTGAATGAGAGTTGCTTTAGGGAAATGATCATAGTAGCAATTTGCCTTCCTTGGATTTTAGTTAGATGGATGGAGATATGTAGCCAAGAAATTAGAGGAAAGACGGAACATTATTTTAGGAGAAATATACTCAGAAATTGGTAAGTTGGTTTAAATATAGTTTGTTATCAGGGTTTTACTTGCAAATTCTCCGTACTGTGATCTTTGAAACAATTTTTGAATTCCCAGAAGGCAAGAGGGCTAGAGGTGGCTTCAAATCACTTGTGTATTTAAAAAGGCTGAAGTAGTTTTGTTTAAATTCCATCTGTTTGGTGTCTACATCCCCAAATGTGCTACCCACCCCCTTTAACTTTTTCTCCATGCTGTACCCCCTGCCACTCCCCCCACCCCTGAATTCTCCCTCAAAGGGTTAGGATTACAACACTTTCCCAAGGGTTGTGTGATGTGCACGGGAGCTGTGGGTTTGGCCCTTCTCCCTGGCCTGGGGCCTCCGGGCAGGGAGAGGAGGGCTGGGCCAAGCTCCCTTCAGGATGCTATTCTTTTTCCACTTCTAGCCAAGGCCCCGGGCAGGAAGGGTGGGTGCTTGGGGCTCCAGTTGACCCTGGCCTTCAATTTCCAAAGCCTCTGTCCCAATGGGGCTTTGCGGGCCTGAGACCGCCTTAGGAAGTTGGGCCTTGGCCACTTAGGAAGTGGTTTAAAGATTTTAAGCCACTTATTTTCAAAGACTGCACTGGTTCCCCAAGACCATAAGAGCACTTATTTCTGAAGATTGGTGTAGATGATTCTCGTGGCGTGTTTCTGTGCTTGCTTTTTTGGAGCATTCAAAATAGGGTCAGCCTTTATGGAAATCAGGTTGTCAGTGGTTCAGTTTCCCCCAGTCTTAATGTTTTTGTGTGTGAGAAATTGGACTTTCAGAAAAGATTCCCTCATCACCTCTTTATTTTGTTTCCTGCCCATACCCAAAAAAGTTATAAACAGACTTCAAATCTCCCCCAAGATGTTGCTGATAACTCCAGATAAAAAACAACCCTGTCTGCTTCTGACCTCTTCCACTTTCTGGTTTTCACTCGGGCTTTTTTTTTTTTTTTTTAATCACCTGAGATGCTTTTTTTTTCCTGTTCACTTTTTAAAAATATTTTATTTAAATTCAATTTGCCAACATATAGTATAACACCCAGTGCTCATCATATCCAGTGCCCTTCTTAATTTCCATTCACTTCTTGATGAAAATAAAAATCAGAAAATATTTCTCTGCCTCTGTAGCTGCTTTTGAAGTGAATCAGTCTGCTGAGGAATGAGGTGGGACAGGACCACCTGTTAGGGGTTGACACACAGTGGGACACCAGAGAAACCAAGAAGCTACAACCTTTATTATTTTTCCCTCTGCAGAGTAAACAGCGGTGTCTCTGTGTGTGAACTTGAACTCCCTAGCAGACTGGGGTCCTTAGCGGGAAGGGGTGGGATAGTCTGCAGGTGGATCCTGGTGGGTGGAGCATGATAGGAGAAGTCCTTGAACTTTTCAGGAAAACTGCGCCGAGATAGCCTCTGAACAGAGAGAGGAATTGGCCCTTTCAGGGAATAGTTCAATAAAATCCACAACAGGACAGGAAAACAGCCCTTCCGAGCGCCGCGTCTCTGGGCCGCGCTGTGGCTTGCTGCTCAGGATATTAACCTCTGCTGTCACCGAAAGGAATCCTCCAGGGGCAGCAAGAAATTCACTGTGTGTTTGTTCTCTCCTGCGCCTTCCTCCCCTCTGTCTGTCGGGGCTCGGACTCCTCGTCTCCCCCAGAGGACTTCCAGCCCTGCAGAGGAGGAGCCAACGCCTGGCGGTACAACGTGGTCTGTAGCACAAACCGCCCTCCCCCTCTCGCCCCTTCCCTTGCTGTGAAGCAGCGCAGAAATCTTCCTCTCTGGCTCCACTGGTACATTCTCTCTGCTGAATTTCTGAGCTCCTCTTCCATCCACGGCTTCTCCCGTCTTGGCTTCCACGTGCTGCTTGCTCCCGGTGGCTCTGCCGCCCGTCCTACATCCCTTCTCTCTTTGAGCAAGAAGTGTCTCGATTTTCCTGCACTGTCTTTGCCAAGTTTATGATTACCTCCCCTTGGCTTGGCCTGCGAGGTGGCGAGTGCTCCACACTGGGTTCAGCCATGGCTCTCTTGTTCCCCAGAAGGAGAGTATACATCTTTTATTTTAGGAACGCCAACAGATCCAGTGTGCAGGAGCTGAGTATGGGAGTTACTAACAGGCCGTCACGTGATGTACATATCGCTCCAGAATTCCCAAGATAATTTGACTCTTTACAGGTGCTTTGCGCACAATAGGTGCATACAAATATTTATCCGTGGATTGATTTCGAAATTCTTAAAATGATTTAAATTAATTGAAACATCATGAGGATATGTGCCAAGCGAGTAATCAAGAGAGAAAGAAGGAGGTGAGGAAGTCAGGATGGTTGGTTTGTTCTTCCTGGGGCTTCTTTTTTAAAAGAATAATAATGAGTCACCGAATTCATTAATTCAATTCAGAAGGAGTCCGTCATTAGGGTTCTGCGGCTCCTAATTGGCTAGCAGAAAATTATCAGTAGACTCCGTCTCTGCAAGCAAGGAAAAAAATAACCAATTGATTTTCTCCTCTTTTCTGCTTTTAAAGTACCCCAAAGTCCAGTTGAATTGGAACAGTCACTGGAATAGACACTTCAGGTAGAGAGCGGGCATTATGGACTGTCCCCGTTTACATACCCCAGAATCTTCTATTCTCTAGCAAACCTCCCCACCCACCCAGGACGCCGAGAACAGTCCCCAAGGTCTCAGGTTCTGACCAGCAGCTTTCCATAGATCCAGACCGCACACTCTTAAGCATCCTCACCTGAGAAGGCAAACTTGAACACTTTATGGAGGAACAAACTTGCCCACTCACACTGCCTGCTGCGCTTTACAGCTGAGCAGAACCAGGCACACAGGAGTGACGTCACATACCGAGGCCACATGGGCAGAGCCAGAACTTGAATCCAACCCCTCATTTCCACCCTGCAAGCCTCCAGAGGGCTCTCTGCACATACTGTGGCCTTGTGCTCATATTCACTGCTAGCACTGGATTTTATTCTGTGTCCCATTAAGTGTCCCCCCCACCCCCCCTGTCGAGGGTCCAGCCTAAGCCTGTCAGGAAATCTGAGCTTTGACCCACCTGACTCCCCAGCGTGCCTCTCCCTCCCGCTGCCCTGTGCCTTGCAGTTCTACCGTGATCCCCCCACTCCCATGAGGCCAAGGGAATGCGACACTGAACTTCAGGCCAGACCCAACCACGTGCCTCTTTGGGTTTGCCCTTTCATTTTCGGAAGCGTCCTTAATGTACCAAACTCTCCATTGGTTTTATGTTTGTAAGCATTTTCTCAGAAAATAGCAAATGATGGCCTCTGTAAGTCATGGAAGTTTTCGGATGAAGCTTTGGGGCATGTGGTGTGGGGGAAAGAATTTTGCAGCCACATGGGCCTGGGTTCATTCCAAGCACTGCAGCCTGTGAGATCCGGGGCAAGTTATTTAACCTCTCCAAGCCTGGTTCCCTCTCTGTGAAAAGAAAGCAAAATAGCTTTCTCACGGGGTGGTTTCTCTGACCGGCTTATTTGTGGTTGCAATCAACAACACACCCCCCCCCCCCGTACCCCTCTTGCAGTCTTACTCTTCTTACTCTGTCTTCTTTTTCTTTACAGAGTACTTACCACCTTGTAGCACATGTAGTCTACTCGTGATATTTGTTGTCTGTCTCCACCCCTGGACTGTGAGCTCCATGAGGGCAGGGACTGCTGTCTGTTTTGTTCTTTGCTGTAGCCACGGCAACTAGGATGCTGCAAGATGCCTACCCTGCCTTTGCTGGGGAATGAACAAACGCGCCCTGCCTGCTGGGGGGTGGGGATTCGGAAGTAGCGGTCCCTTTACACCGTCAAAGGATTGTTCTTTCAGTGATACACAGTGATCAGTGGTGGCAAAAGATCCTTTTTTTTTTTTTTTTTTTGGCATTCCAGAAAATAGTGAACTTGACATGGTGGCAGTTGGGGGGGAGGGGGGTTGAGGAGGTAGTGAAAGAGGAGAGAGGTGGGGGGAGAGAGAGAGAAGGGAGGGTGGCGTTCAACACACAAGGGACAAGAATAAAGAAAGATAACAAAAAGGAAAGTGTTTGGAGAAAAAATAAATGCCTGAGAAGGAAGTGCTGGGGGGTGAGCGTCCTCTAAATAGATCCTGGCCATGCTTTCCTGCCTCCACATCATCCAGAGCGGCTGTCACAGAGATCCTCGGGGAGAGCTTCCCGTGAGTGTTCGCTTTCAGGTCAGGGGGGAGGAGAAGATACCAGATGAATAGTGCAAGAGATTTTTAACCTGTTCAAAATTCACTGGTTCCGCTTTAGTCTCAAATATAAATATTTTGGCCAAAATACCCGTATTCAAATGATAGACGTATTTTAAGTTTCTGGGTTCGTTTGTAGGTACAGATTAGGCAATTCCTTCAACTCATTTATTTGTTAAATCTTTGGTGAAGTTCCGCAGAGCACCAGGTTGAAGTCATGATGGGAAGGGACTCCTTTCAGGGTCACCACCGTCAGTCCGGAGAGCCTACTGGCAGAGATAGGCCCCAATTCAAAGAATATATACGCACACATCTATGTAAACTATGATAAGCACTCTTAAGGGAGGTCGCACGGGGCTGTGAGTTCAGAATATTAAGGTGGTATCTAATCAGGGAAGGCTTCCCTGAGGAGGGGACACAAGAATGAATATCTGAAGGAGGAGTAGGAGTTAATTGGGTGAAGAGAGGAAGAAAGACCATTCCAGGTCAGAAGGCAGCGAGTGCAGAGATCAGTGAGGAAGAGCAAGACAAGACCTGGGTGAAGGCTGGGGTGCTGGAGTAAAGAGCTGGAGTATGTAGTGGGGGGACAGTGCTGGATGGTGTGGGGATGGGGGTGCAGAAGTAGTTAAGTCTCAAAGGTGTGGGGCCTTATGGGTCTTGTTAAAAACTTTTGCTCTTTGACTTCTGGCTTCTTGCTTATAAGCTGTGTGACCTTGGACTAGTTAATTCCATCTCTGTGCTTCTTTTGTGCCATCCTTTTAGTGGAGATGACAGTGCCTGTCCCCAGGGTCATCGTGAGGATTCGAACCCCACTCCCTCTTCTTCTAGTCGTGCTCCTCCCGTTTCCATCCCAATCTGATGGTGCTGGTCTCTTTGGCCTCCGAGCTTCCCCTGACAGCGCAAACAAGGGAGGGAACAGATCGACCCAAGTCCAATCAGCAAAATTCAAAACCTGCTCAGTGGAGGTGTTAATGGCAGGTGCCAGCCTGTGCTAACACAGGAAGGCAGTGGTGAGCAGACCCCCACCTGCCTGAGGACCATCCAGGTGAGTCCCCTCAGGGGATCCCCAAGAACAGGCATCTTGCAAAGCAGCTCTACTCCATCCATACAAGACATTTGACATAGCCTGTTGCCACCACGCCTCCCCCTCCCACAGATTCAGAGATTCCTGGCGTCTCTTACAATCAGTTAGGAGCATGGAGGATTTAAGCTGGAATTTGAATGCGGCTCAGTTAGATCCAGCAGACTTTTTGAAAATAGGGATGAAAGAGGAGAGATGTTCACTGTGCTCCCCGATGCCAAGAAATGCATGTCAACTGTTGTGGGACTGTTGCTGAGCTGCGCGGGCCTCGCGGCATCCTGGTCCCCTCTCCTGGCTCCAAAGGGCTTTCCTCTCCCAGTCCTGTCTTCCCTCGGTTCTGAGGCGCCATCAGTTATAAAGTGAATTATGTACTGAAACAGCTTTTGGGAGAGGGGAGAAGGAATTTAACGGACTCATCGATTGTAAATCACACTCTGGGTTCAGAAACCTGGGAACCTAAAATATGTGCCTTAGAACCTAAAGAAGATGGGAAGCTATCTTGCTGGCAGAGGGAAATGCAGGCAGGGTGCTGAGAGAGCCCAAGGGATGTCGCTGGCCCACAGCTGGTGCCTGTCCCGTGACTCAGGGAGCAGCAGAGGGAAGAAGATTGTGGTCCTCCCAGCACCTCTCTTGCCAAGCAAGAGGATGATACTGGATCTCTGTCTGACAGCTGTTCTCTGAGCACTAGCAGGTAGCATGTGAGAGTCCAGGACAGAGGTAAAGCCCTAGTCCCTGCCCTTGGAGAGGAGGGGACCTCCTGTCTAGCAGAGGAGACACACCAGTGAACAGACTGTGATGACAGCACAGCAGGAAACAGAGGCACAGGGGATTCTGGGAGCACAGAGACTGGGGGGGAGCGGATGCTGCGGGAGACCGGGTTCTGAAGGATGCATAGGGGTGAGCAAGTAGGGAGAGGAAGCGTCTCAGAGCAAAGGAAGGGCCAGGTGCAGAAACAGATGCCCAGGCCGCCACGCCGAGGGTCCCCCGCCCAGCTGGGAGGGAGAGCCTGGGAGGCCGTGGAGATGTGCTCCCGAAGGGCTGGAAATGGCTCACGGGGCCGTGCGGGTTTCAGCACGGGAGAACACGAGGCCCGGAGAGGCGCACGCAAGGGCAGCCAGTGGCTTGGCCATCAGTGAGCTCACTGGATGTTGAGGTTCCCGCGGGGGGCATATCAGGGCTCGGGGGGCATATCAGGGGTCGGCTGCAGCTGGTGCACGACCCTGGGAAGGGGTGAGGCGCCACGTGGAGGTTGTCGCCATAAGCAGGTGACCTCGCGGACTTGGTTGTAGTAAACAGAGAGGAGCGAGAAGACTGTAAGGAATGCACAGAACAGGTGCACCGAGGTCCTCGCTTCTCTTCTGACTTCCCCGGCAAAACCCCCCGGGGTTACAAAGATGCAGGAAGTCTCTGCTCAAGTGTTGTGTTCTCAAGGAACCTTCTTGACCACCCTCTCTAAAGAAGCCCCCGGTCCTGTCACCTTCTTTCCTTTGCCCTCTTCAGCCTTTAACATTGACTTTTCCCTTTCTAGCATTTCCTTGTCCGTGATCTGTGTCCCCTGTAACGGTGTGCTCCTGGAAGGCGGGCGCCGTGTCTGCCTTGGCACCGAGAGCGTGCTGAGGAGCCACACGTTGGACGAATGACCAAAGAAACAGCTCCTGCCCTCAAGGAGCTCCCACCGAGGGAGGGGACGGGCTTCTAAACCAAAACTCCCAGCATCTTCCCGACCAGTCTCTTCTCCTGGGCTTGGCTGGAACCACGCTGTGCGAGATGTGAGAATTGGCAGGTGTTCCCCTTGCGCCCTGCACCCTGGGAGGCTCTCTGGGGTTCCTCTGGGCCACGGCTTTGCCATAAAGCATCAGGGCTGCTGAGCTGCCGCTGCGAGCTGCTCCCTCCCGGGCAACAGTCCCCTTCTCTCTCCATCTGAGTCCTTGTTCGTTATCACCTGGCCCAGAGGCCCCGACTAAGCAGCCCCGGGCCTGCTCTGAGGAGCCGCCACTCCTTCCCCTTGATGCTTCACTCACTCTTTCCTGAACTTCCCTGACCTTGGGGTGTCTTCCAGCCGCTAACAAGAATGCCGGGGATTAAGTATGAGATCCCAGGTGCACGGTCGCCACAGCCTCGTTGTACAGAGACTCGGCACCTTGCTCGGCTACTCCATCCACCAGGCCATTTAAATCCCCCGGCGCCAGCCTCTCCCTGGCCTGGCCGGGAGACCTCTCTTTATTCCAGTCTTGCCCCATGGCTCTCCTGTTTCTGCATAAAGGATCATTCATTCCTTTCTGTCACTCCCCACTCCTCTACCTTGGTCTGCACACGTCCGATCCTTCATCCTGGAATTTTCCCTAAGGTCGGGAAACTCTTCTCTCCAGGTTTCATCCAACATATTTTGCAAAGAAGGTAACCCGGGTATCACTTCAAAACCAATAATAACTATGATAATAATAATAATAGCCAATCACTCATTGAGTGCTTCTTCGTGCTAAGCACTATTTAGATGCTTTCCAGAGGTTAGCTCTTAGTTAGCCTTGACAGTTCTGAAGATGCATGCGGTGATGCCCATTATCTCCATCTTGAGAGGCTCAGAGAAGTTAGGTAACTCAGCTGAGGTCACACAGCAGAGCTGCAGAGCTGGGATTCCAGGCCGAGTCTGTCCATCCCCAAAACCTGTGCGCAGCCTTCTACAACACTAATTATATTTACACTTTTCCCCTAGCACCCCAATTTACAAATAAGTTTCTTGGAAAGGGTAAAGGCAAGCCTGAGCAGAAATTGCTGTCTGTACCTCACGCGTGAAAGTCTTTCAAAACTTTGAAGCTTAAATTCACATATGCTCCTTACACAGGGCAGAGTGGGGAAAAGTAGGGCACCACCAGTTTCTCTCATTGCTCTGAGAACAGAAGAATGCCTCAAAACGCATGGATGTCCCTCTCACTTTGGAGGGGGAAAGGGTCCCTCACCCGCACCCTCTGCCAAGATGGCCTGTTCTCAACCACATTCTGCTTGTCTCCAGGATTAGGCTAAATGGTTGCTTCCCCAGCATCCCAGCTGCCTCCCACCTCGCCGACATCCCTCTTTCCTTCTACAGCATCTACGCATGCGTCTAACTCATCTTCCGTCCTCCCGTTGCTTGTTTCCAGTTCTATTTCCACTTCTAGACCACGAGTTCCCTCACCCACTTCATCAACCAAATGCACTCAGTTGCTATGTGCCAAATGCCATGCTAGGCTCCAGGTTTAAAAAAGATGAGAAGACGCGGCCCCTGCCCTCCAGGAGCCTGTGCTCTAGTGGGGGACGTAGGGACCCCAGCAAGCACACTCAGTCGGGGTGGGGACCTTGCCCCAGGAAGAGGTGTGAGAGGGCCTCACAAAGTTTCTGGTATTGCTCAGAGAGGAGGGAGGCGAGGGTATTAGTACCGAGGGACAAGATCAGTCCCACATTGTGGAGGGACCGCTCTGCTGTGCAAAGAGACCAGAGAGGAGAATGTCAAGAAGGGAATGACATGGTCAAACTCACACTTTGGGAGCATGGTTCGGGACCCAGGGCAGGGGACTGACCCTGGACAATCCATTAGACCTGGAGACTGTTGTTGTGTTGAATAAGGTGTGACAGTGAGTGACCTCACCTGAGTCGGGGGGCAAACAGGAGAAATTTGCAGAAAAAAGATGTGGACCAGGCTCAGCCCAGGTCGCTCAGTGGTTTAGCACCGCCTTCAGCCAAGGGCCTGATCCTGGAGACCCAGGATCAAGTCGCACGTCAGGCTCCCTGCATGGAGCCTGCTTCTCCCTCTGCCTGTGTCTCTGCCTGTGTGTGTGTGTGTGTGTGTATGTGTGTGTGTGTGATGAATAAATAAATAAAATCTTTAAAAAGAAAGAAGAAGATGGGGACCTTTCATCTTGGGTAGAGTGATTCCATACCTGTGTCCCCTGGGCCTTGCTCAGTGCCGGGCATGTAGAAGGAGCTCAGTCAGTGTTTGTTGAAGGAAGGAAGGAAGGAAGGAAGGAAGGAAGGAAGGAAGGAAGGAAGGAAGGAAAGAATATAGAAAAAGACAAAGAACATAGCTTTGCATCTAGAGATTAGGCTATTTAACCTCAGATTTTCTCCAGCACCATCATAATCAAGGGTATTCCAGCCAGGCCTAGAGCCCATGTCAGCTCTGGCATTTGACAGCCTGGGTTCAAATCCCAATCCTATCACTTATCAGCTAGGTGAACTTGGACAAGGAATGTTACCTCTCTGACTCAATTTTCTCATGTATAAATGGGAAAAGTTGTATCTCACTCATGAGTTGGTTCTGAAATTTTAGTAAGATGCTCCATGTAAAGTGTTCAGCAACATGCTAGTACATAGTAAGTGCTCTCTAAAGGCCAGCTGCCTTACGTATCCGTCAAGTGGCTATTATGGATTACGCTTTCTGACCTAGCATTTGCAAATGGTAACCTGCAAGTGAGTTGTGTTTATCCCTCAAATCTCCCACAAATGAAGAATTTTCCTACAAAAATCCCTATTTGGGGCTTCTCTTGGAAAAAACAATCAGGCTTTCGTAACCCCAGGCCCCTTTTCTGTTTGGCCACCATTGGCAGGGACTGGGTGGGCAGTAGGTGTTCCTTCAGGTGTGGCAGGGGCTCTGCAGTTCCCCCCAAACCTCCTGGGCTCCCAAGTGTCCTCCCTGGCTGCTCCGCCTCGAATGCCAAGCTCCTCTAATGCCAATGGCAAATTATAGGCGGAGCCTTTGTCTTCTGATGGCCCAAAATGCTGAAAATGTAAGCAAAACAAGAGAGCAGCCCAGGCAGGGCAGAGCCAAGGGAGTGAACCAAGCCGAGCCTCCGTAAATAAATACATGAAGAGCCAACGTTCCCGGCAGTGCCTGCCGATGAGATTCGAGTTTCGGGTGGAAGGCAGGCCTCACGGCCCCTTTCTACAAAGCATCTCTGCGGTAACTTGATGCTTTTAAAGAGAGGTCTCGCCCATTTTATGCCACCCCCATAGCTTCTCTTTCAGAGGTTGACATTTTCTGACCTTGACCCCAGTTCGGGAAGTGCACCCTGTTGTGCAGACCACGTGGTGTGCTTTATTCAATAACTAAATGGCAGGCGCCAGGGAGACAGCCCACATTGTCCGCCTGGCTGAGGAGGGGGTGTGTTGCTGGAGCACCCGGGGCACAGGGGATTCTCTTACTTTCCCTTGTTGCCTCAGAAAGCTTCAGAGAGGAGAGAGACATTTCCAGAGTCTTCAGTGGGGGGCGGGAGACACCTGGCAATTGCTCAGAATTGGTAGGACGTGAACGTAAAGACATGCAGTTTGATCTGGGAGACTGGTCAACTGTGATCCCGTTGGACATGTGTTGGATGTCTGGTACGCCAGGCTCTGTGCTAATTCATGGGGCTCAGAAACCAGTCAGCTCCCGGGGAAGGGGGCCTGCCCCAATCACCCCTGCTGACTTCCCCCAGCCTCTCCTTCCTATTTCATTTTCTGCATCATGCTTCCTACTCTCTGAATTTGTCTAGAGTGTGTATTATTTCTCTTCTAACCAGAATAAAAACTCTGGGAGACCAGGGTCCTTGTCTGTCCTGTTTACTGCCATAACCCCAGGACTAAGATCAGCGTCTAGCACATATTAGGTACTTAGTAAATGTTTGCCGGATGATAGAAGACATGCCCCTGCTCTGAAAGAGTTCGGGGCCTAGAAGAAGAGACAGACACATACGAGAGCATCACCAATGAGGTCAGGCACTGATAAAGGTGTGGGGAAGGGGTGGGACAAGGCAGCAACCCTATTTGGGGAGGTCAGGAAAGGGGTTTTCAGGAAATGCCTCCACAGTGGGTTTTGAAGCATGAATAAGAGTTTGCCAAGTAGATCGGAAGAAAAAGGCCCAAAGATGGACAGGACACCACCTGAAGCTGCCCCTATGATGGGAGGGGAGCCAAGGAGAGAGCAGAGAGCTTGTTCTAGAGCAGCATTTTCAAACTGTGATGTAAACACTAACCACCTTGTGTGTGGGGGGGGTACTGATGCAAAGGTCCAAGTAGGGGCTGTTTCTAGCTCCCAGGCAAGGCTGATGTCACAGGTCTACAGGCCACACTTTGAGAAGCAAGGTTTTGGAGCATGGCCAGAATATATGGATCCAAATCCTACCTCTGCCACCAGCCAACTGGGCCTGTTTTCTCACCTCTAAAATGAAGATAACGATCTTCCTCCGAAGCACTGCCTAAATTCAGAGCGCCTGAATTTGGTAAAGCCATTAGCTCAGTCCCGGACACTTCCTTTTTTTTTTTTTAAGATTTTATTTATTTATTCATGAGAGACACACAGAGAGAGGCAGAGACACAGGCAGAGAGAGAAGCAGGCTCCCCACAGGGAGCCCATGTGGGACTCGATCCAGGACCTGAGCAAAAGGCAGACACTCAACCACTGTGCTACCCAGGCATCCCATGGGCACTTCCAATCAGGATGCTTCAGCTAATGTTATTTATGGTTAAAGGTGGTGCCCACAGGTGTGACAGGAATGGATGGTTTTCCCTAAGAGCTGATGGTGTTTGAAGATCTCCTGTGTGTTGGGCCGTGTCCTCAGGACCACATGCGTGTCACCTTGCTTAGGCCACAACAGTGCTCTATAGTGTGGGGGTTATGATTCTTAGCTTCCCAGGGGGAACCAGAGGGAGTGTATTAGTTTCCTATGGCTGCTGTAACAAATCAGCACAAGCTTAATGGCTTAAAATAACACCAACTTACCACCTTGCAGTTCTGGAGGTCAGGAGTCTGAAATTGGTCTCACTGGGTTAAAGTCAAGGTGTCAATGGGGCTGTGTTCCTTCTGGAGGCTCTAGGGGTGACTCTGTTCCCTGGCCTTTTCCTGCTGCTAGAGGCTGTCCACGTTCTATTGGGGCAGAAAGGCTTCCTCCATCTTCGAAGCCAGCAAGTTCCAGGCAGAGTCCTTCTCTGTTGCATCCCTCTGACTCTGATGCTCCTGCCTCCCTCTTCCACATTTAAGGACCCTCGTGATTACATTGGGTCTGCCTGGATAATCCAGGATAATCTCCCCTCTCTTAAGATCAACCGATTAGCAACCTTGATTCCCCCTTGCCACGCAATGTAACATATTCACGGGTTACAGGAGCTGGGATGTGGGCATCTTCAGGAGGCCATTATCCTGCCCAGTATGAGAAGTGAGTGTTTAAAGATCCCCTAATGTTACAACTTCAGAATGGTACTCGTGGAAGGGATTTCAGAGCTTGTATCAGGAAGGATTCGATTTGACAAGTAACAGAAACATAAAACTAGCAGAAGCTGAAATAAGACAAAAGTTTAGCCTCTCGTAAGGAAACCAGTCTGGAGACAGGTAGTACAAGTGTGGTCTAGAGGCACCACAAACAGGTTAGCAATGCAGGTGCCCACCAGCTCCCTGCTCCACCATCCCTGTGGTGTGGCCTCCAACCTCACAGTCCATAATGGCTGCCAGTGCTCCAGCCACTTCTCATTCCAGGCAT
Organism: Canis lupus familiaris; assembly: GCF_011100685.1. Taxonomy (NCBI): domain Eukaryota; kingdom Metazoa; phylum Chordata; class Mammalia; order Carnivora; family Canidae; genus Canis; species Canis lupus. The sequence continues at coordinate 28,766,730 of NC_049231.1, forward strand.
CAAGGGATAGAATAGTACAAAGAGACCCGGGCAGAGGGCACCTGTCACATGGTTCTTAAGGAAGTTTCCTAAAAGACATCACACAACCTTTTTGCTTTGGTCTCATTGGCTAAAAGTGTGTCACTGGCTAAAAGTGTGTCACCTGACCATACATTTACTATAAGGAAGTCTGAAAAATGTAATCTTTATTCCAGGTTGAGGGAAAGTATCTAGCAGTGTATCCAGGGAGTCCATTGGGTCCAGACCCTCACCTTGTGATCAAAGAACTTGAGGCCCAGAGAGGAAAGAGACCACCCCTGCCATGGAGCCCGCCAGCGACAGAGCTGGGACTAGGACCTGTACGTTCCTGCTCCATCCCAGCATTTAGTGCAGGCCCCACACCTAGCACATAGTAGGAGCTCAGTAATGCTTGTGGGGCCAAAGGGATCTTGCCATCCCACAACACCAAGCAATTCCCCCGGGACCATACGCTCTGCCTCTCTGGGCAGGGCCGCCTGTGCTCCTGGACCTCTATCCGATTGCTCCCGCTTAAGCCTCTGCACACCCTTGGGTGAGCTCCGGGCTTCTCGGCCAGTCCTACGAAGTCACACGGGGTGGGGTGAGGGCAATAGGATCTGGCAAGACAGAGCCTCAGGGAGCGCTGAGGAACAGAGGGACGGGGCATCTGCTCGGAGACGGGGCTTTAGGTCCAGGCGGGGTAGTGGCAGGAAGCTGCCTGGCGTCCCGCAGTGGCCGTGTTTACACCGACACAGGTGGACACAGGTGGAGCGCAGGGCCGAAAGCTGAGTAAAGCCCGGAGCCAGGCGGCAACCCTCTCCGGCTTCCCACGGGCCAGACCGCGAATGCCAGAGGTTTGCTGCTCTGACCGCGTCAGGTGTACGCAAGGATGCTTCATGCTTTGCCAGGCTTCTCTGTCTTCAAGCCTCCGTCTCCTCAAGCAGGCGGGAAGACGGGGGTGCTGTCCGATGTGCCTCTGTGCCCCATTGCCCCCCGGGGGGGTTGCCTGGCACATGACATGCACTTGGTCAATAAGTGGGGGCCTGACCCATCCGTCAGAACGAAATAGCCAAGCCAGCGTCAGGCACATAGTTGGCTCTTCAGCAAATCATTTGAAGGAAAAAAGGGAGATAAGGAGGGAAGGAACGGAAGGATGGAAAGACAGACGCAGGAAGGGAGGGATCAGCTGGTCTGAGTCTCGGCCCGCCACGGAAGCAGCAGCTCAGGAACAGGCCGCTCTCCCGCCTCAGCCCTGCAATAGCAGATGCCCTCCCCCGGGACCTAGCTCCCAGGAGGACAGAATAACCTGGCCCAGAGTCTGTTTCAAAGGGCCTCCCATCCAGCTGAGAACACGGTGCCTCTCGGGCTTCCCAGGGGCCCGTGGCCACGGTACCTGACACCGGGGTGACAAGGACATGGCCAGAGGCAGAACAGGTGGGGTGGCGAAGCATGCCAGGGAAGAGTAGCTCCGGGGAAGGGAAGCCGCCCCCCGCGCCTCCGCATCTAAGACTTAAAAAGGGAGAGCCTGGGAGAGCGGGACTGAGGAACAAATGGGAAGCAGAAGCTCTGAGAAATGAGGTTGGTGTTGGGGGGAGCGCGTGCAAAGGATGGGCACAGGCCGCTGCTCGGATGGAGGGAAGACGCCGGGCATGGGGGCCATCCCCACTCGGAGCAGATGGAACAGGGGAGCCAGAGGGTCCATGACAGTTGGTCGGAGGGAAGAGAAGCAGCAGCAGAATGAGGAGAGAGGCCCGGGGACACACACACCCCCTTCGAGCCCCGAAATCCCTGTGGAAGGAGAACTCACTGAGACCCAGAGAGTGCAGAGACCAACCAGGCAGGGGTGGAATGTTCGTGGATGAGGGATAAAGCCGAAAAGCCTGTGGCCAGGATTTGAGCTAAAATTACAGGCCAGGCAACAGGACCGCACCCCAGAGCAACCTGGGACCATAGATTTTCCCTAGAACCCAACCACATCCTGCCCTAGTTTCTTCCCTGGTTGATGAAGCAGCGCGGTCCAGCAGAAAGAGTGCTCGCTGCTCGGGCATCAGCCAGGCGTGGGTTTGAGTCCCGACCAGCCCAGCAACCTCGGGGAGGGGAGTTATTCTTTGCCGTCTCTTGTCTGCCACAGAACACAGGAATAATTATGCCTACCCTGCAGCGGTCTAGCAAACTTAAAATAATCCCTATAGAGATGCCTGGGTGGCTCAGTGGCTGAGCATCTGCCTTTGGCTCAGGGCATGATCCTGGGGTCCTGGGATCGAGTCCCACATCGGGATCCCCACAGAGAGCCTGTTTCTCCCTCTGCCTGTGTCTCTGCCTTTCTCTGTGTGTCTCTCATGAATAAATAAATAAAATCCTAAAAAAAAAAAAAAAAAAAAACTCGATTCCTACAGAGAGCAGCGGCTCAAAAGATCATTGATATTGTAAATCAAGATTTCCCACTCTTCAGCCACTTGGGTACCACCTTCATTATGTTTGCCATATTCAGGTACCACCTACATTGTTATTAATTGAACACTTATCTTTAACTGGTCCTGTTTTAGCCTCATCCTAAGTGATAATAGCCAAGGAATCACTGGCTTAATGTGCCAGTTAAAATTTTAACACACTAAAAATACTTCACTTAAATCTGTTGAAGTGTTCATCCCTATACCAAGTAAATTCATCTCAGATACCACAACAGCCCATCATTCACTTTGCAAAAGCACCATTCTGGCTTATAAACCATCCATCAGGTTTGAAAAAGTTGGAGAGACTGGTGTCCCTTCATCCCCATTGCTCATCGGCTTTTTTCTTTCGTGATAGAGGGACACTGGGATGGAGAGCAAAGAGGTCAGAGGCCAATCCACAAAAATTGCTTGGACCCCAAGAGCCTTTCTATGGCATTGGGAACACTCAGCTCCTCGTTAAAATTGGACCCATTCTTACATCCAATGATGTGGACTAGAGCCCAGAGCCTATCGCCCTTGCTGACAGAGGACTTTCCCTCTGTTTTCCTGTAGGGTCTTCAGGAGATGCCCCCTTCCAAGACCACCTGAGTGAGAGGAATTAGCTCTTTCCTCTGCATCTACTGGAAGTGAAGGGATTTCTTTCTCCACCCTAGAGGCTCTCAGACATTGAGGGATTTGCCCCCAGTGTGAAGAGGCGCTTAGAGATTTCTCAGAAACAATTGTCCTTCCGGGGTGAGGCCAGCCTTGTAGAAATAGTAATGACTGTCTTGCATGACAGTAACAGCAGAAAGGATTTGGAGGGATATAGGACAGGTATGGAATAATGTGGGTTAGGACTCCAGGTGTTGGGTCAGAGCAGAGGAACACAGGATATGTCCTTCCCTACCTTTGGTCCTGACTCAACCACTTAGTTTCACAGGCTCATCTGTAGAGCGTGCTCTTGAAATCGTAGTGTTGAACTTCACCCCGAGCGTGTTTATCCTGAAGATCCAGCACTGTCTTGTTGCAGCCTAGACTGCTGAGAAGAGACAGTTATTTCTTAAACAGTTGAACAAATCAACACGTTATTAAAGGTATAAACTAATTGCTGGGTATTAATGTGGGGGCCTGGATATAAATCACCATCTATGTGGCCACAAACAGAGAGACTGGGAAAGACAGGATGTATCAAAGAAAGAATCGAGAGCAGCGTGCTTTCGCTTTGGAGGGGCCTGAGCTGTCGTGAACTAGTTGGCTGTAAGAGCCCCCTTTGGGATGGCAGGCGTGGGGGAAGTAAGCGTTCTCGCAATGAAGCTGATGGGATTTTAATAGCCAGACAGATGGCCTGAGAAAAAAAGGAAGATTTTTTTTTTCAAATGAGGGAAAACACTTCCATAGCTTCCCTTCAATTAAAACAAAGTGAGAGCCCTCCGTGTCGGGAAGATTTATCACCATTATTAGTATTGTCAGTTTGGAGGTCTTCTTTTTAATAATTGCATGATTAAGCATCAATAATAAAGTAGGGTAGTATTTTCCAACAAATTAGAGGGTGTAGCTGTCCACTGACTTTCAATGCAATTATTATCACTTTGGCTTCATTTGATTTCACAATTTAATAATGATCCCAAATAATTGTGTTGTTGCTCTCCTTATTTATACAATCAAACATTTATTGCTTATTGGATTTTTTTAGTGGCCATCCTTCCAGCAACTACAGTTTCTGCACAAGCCACCAGTGAGCAGCCAGCGTTTCTCAAGGTCTTGTGTCACAAAGTCTAGGAAGAGGAGGAAATGCAAAGTAAAGGAGGTCTTCAAAAAGAAAGCGAGGCTAGAGAGGGAAGGAAGAGAAGAAAGCACCTACTGAGCACGCCCCCTGCCCCCCACCAGGTGTTAAGTGCTTTTATTGTATCCTCAGAACAACACGCAGCATCTGTGTTAGGGTCCCTGTGTAGCAAGGAGGAGACTAAGGAGCTGAGAGGTTAATTCGCCCAAAGAGGCATAGCTAACAGGTACAGAGGTGGGAGTCAGGTTCACGGCTCCCTCTTCAGCCTCCAGCAGGGGGCTTCCCGCCCTGTAGCTCCTTCTCCAGGCATCACCATGCTGTGAGAACCATCCCTGTCCGTGGAGATGGGTTGTCTCAGAGCCTTCCTGCAGTGAGTAAAAAGGCAGCAAATTCACAGGGGCATCCTGCCTCCCTGGTCTGCCGATGTTACACTTCCCTAATTCAATGATCAGATTCTCCTAATGGCTGAGCATTGTAAAGATAAGCTGACGGTAGAAGGAGAGCTGATCCCCAAGAGCATGCAGCCGAGGCATCCTTTAGCTGTACCAGAAATGGACACCACAGAGAGAGGAGGAAGTGACATTCTGCAGGAAGTGTACATGTACCAGGCAGACACCTACCATGGGCTGGATGCTTTGGGAGCTACAACTGTATAGACCTTCTTTCATTCAATTCCTACAGTGTTTCCTGCATGGCAGTGATTCCCATTGCACAGATGAAAGAACTGAGGCCAAAAGAGAAATTATCTTTTCAGGTTAGTTGTTGGTAGAGTTGGGATTTTATTCTGGGTACTGAATTCCAAACATTAGTAATCAATTTTACTTCAGTATCAGGGTCATGAATTTTGATAAAGGACAAGAGAAAGGAGTGGGGGAAATTAAGGGAGATTAAGGTTGTGACTCAAGAAGAGACTCAGAATAAACGTAGCTGCCCAAGGGACTTTGGATTTAAGTCCTTTCCTGTCCAAAAGCTGACAGTCAAATCCAATTCAGCAGGCACTCACTGCTTGTCAACAATGTGCACATCATGGCCCTAAAGCACCAGGTGCCACCAAAGGTTTGGATTTTTTTCCTTCTTCCATTTTAGAACTTTTGATGCTGAATAAAGAGATGTACTCTTTTCCCCACAGAAAGATAAAATAACTTAGTTGATCTTCACTGTGCTGTTTCCAAATAAGAAAATTCTGGTCTCTGTACGAGGGCATTTGGAATCATTCTCTATGTGCTAAGTTGCTGCACCGTTAGCTTTAGGCTTTGAGCTCTAAACCACTGCAAGTGAGGGTGGAGGTCTGAAGAAAAAGAAAAAAAAGTCACAGAAATATAACCATAAAGAGAAAGAAAAAGATGATAGGTAGATGACAGATGATAGATAGATCAATCAATAGATATAGATAGGCAGATCTTGAACTTCTAACTTACTCATGAAGAAGGCAGATGAAAATTTTTACATAGAATAAAGCATAGGGAATGATTTTTCTATTTTTCATTCCTATTCTTTATAAAAAAATAAATGTATGGGACACCTGGGTGGCTCAGTCAGCTGCATATCCAACTTTTTGTTTCAGTTCAAGTTGTGATCATGGGGTTGTGAGACAGTTTCACACTGGGCACCAGGCTTAGTGAGGAATCTGCTTACAGTCCTCTTCCTCTGCCCCTCCCCCTGATCATTCACTCTCTCCATATCAAATAAATAAAATAAAACTTCAACATTTTTTTAAATAAAAAATAAATTTTTAAAAAGTTGACAGGAGGGACGCCTGGGTGGCTCAGCAGTTGAGCGCCTGCCTTCAGCCCAGGGCTTGATCCTGGGGACCCAGGATCGAGTCCCATGTCAGGCTCCCTGCGTGGAGTCTGCTTCTCCCTCTACCTGTGTCTCTGCCTCTCTCTCTCTCTCTCTCTCTCTCTGTATCTCTCATGAATAAATAAATAAATAAAATATTTTTTTAAAGTTGACAGAAGAAAAAGAATGGAAGAGTGCAGGACAGAATCAAAGTTGTTAGATGCAGTATGCTGGTAACAATGGAGGTAGTGATGAAGGAAGTGATGGTGGTGGTGATGGTGGTGGTGGTGGTGATGGTGATGGTGGTGACAGTGGTGATGGTAGTGACAGTGGTGGAGATGATGGTGGTGATGGTGATAGTGGTGGTGATGGTGGTGGTGGTGGCAGCAATGGTGATGGTGGTGGTGGTGGTGGTAATGATGGTGGTGATGGTAGTGATGGCGATGTGTGATGGTGATGAAGGTGGTTGGGGTGATGGTGGTTGGGGTGATGGTGGTAATGGTGGCAGTAATGATGGTGATGTGGTGGTGGTGATAGTAATGGTGGTGATGGTGGTGGTGATGATGGTGGTAATGGTGATGATGGTAGTGATGGTGGTGGTGGTGATGGTGATGAAGAGGTAGTAATGAAAGTGGTGATGATTGAGATGGTGATGGCAGTGATGATCACAAGGATTGTCGTTATAATAAGATCATTTGGAACACTCTTCACAGTATCCAAAGCCTTCATTTTAGTAGAGTAACTGTTCACAGCAATATGCTGGATTTGTCAAACAACAACTATTTCCAATTCTGGTTCCACCCTGAGTGTCACCCCAGCTCAGCCAAGTTCAGAGAAAAGTGAGGAGAGCAGCAGGCTCTTCCTGCATCAAACACAAGTGCACCACTGGACAGGGACAAGTAAACAGTTATGGAAGTGAGGATGAGGCTGTGAAAGTGCTCTCCCGCCCTCCCTCAACCAGCTGCTCCCGGCCCAAGGTCATTCACCCAAATCAGTCCCCAAAATTGATAGTACATAATGCCCTTGTCACCTGATAGCTGTTTAGGAGCTTTTATAAAACGCAAAAATGATTGTGATCTGGTTCCTAGTGGCTAAATAAAAATCATTTGTGATAATTGAAACGTATTCACTTTTTAATTAGGTAGCAGCCAAGAATGAGGAGTCCATGGAGAGCAATCTCCTATAACCTCTTAGGAGTCCTACTGACATAGCAAGGGGGGCGTTTGGTGGCTGGTGCCTGTGCTTTTTTCCACCCTTTCTTGTAAAGGTCTTTAGCCCCTAACTATCTGCAACACTTCACCAGAACTGTTCACATATCATATTTAAAAAAAAAAGAAAAGAAAAGAAAGAAAACTCAAAATGCTGATGGATATGCTGCCAACAAATGATTTCTTCAAAAATAACCTAATAACCGAACATCAGGTTAAGGCATGGGCAGCTCTGTGGTTTCCTCTGGCCATGCCAGGTGCCAAAGTAATGTCCTGCTCCAGGTTGTGCTGAAAACTTTGGGAAAGTTAGCTGTGTCAGAGGGCTGGACGTTCCAGCAACGACACAAACCACATGTCTTTGGGAAGAGGGGGTTCGGATGGCATCGATGGCCTGATAGGGTTTGAGGAGTGAACGTTCCTTTGAGGAGGACCCTCCCGCAGAGGCAGTGACCTGGGGAGGGAAAAGGTTGCTGCCAGGGGTAAGCTGTGTCTTCAGTGTTAAAAGAAGGGGCTGGTGCCACCTGTAGAAAGGGAAGGTAACCATCTGGCTCTGGTCCACTGGGCCGGGGGAGGGGGGAACAGGTGTGAATGACTAGCATGGAGGTGGAAATTAGGTCAGATCTGTAGTGTGGGGAGGCGTAGGGGGAATGTTATCGCATGTGCATGGGGAAGGATGGAGCCAAATTGGGTCACGTCTTTGTGGAAATGATGAGAGAATTGGGTCAGAACTGTAGGGGAGAACGCTCGAGAATTGGGTCGTGTCTTTGGATAGAAGGGGGAATTGGGTCAAATGTGAATGTGTGTGGAAAGAGGGTAGTAGAAGGTGATAGAGAGAGTGGGCTGATTCGCTAAGATCAGAGGGGAAGGGGATGAGGAAGCACCTTTGATTCACACAAGGGTTAAAAACTGAGCTTCTGACCGATGGGCATTTTCTCCCAGTTCTGGTGACTTGCTGGCTTCCCTCATGTAACATTGGACAAAGTCAGGCTTTCTTCCTCCTCCTACCCCAAATTGTGTGTCATGAGCCTCGGCCAGGACAGGGTGTGATTCATTCTTCAGCGCTTTGCAAGCCAGCCCCAACTGACGTTGGGGAAGGTAACAAGTCCATCGCTTGGCGTGGCCTCATTTTACCCAGGAATGTAAGCCTGGTGAGCGGCCACCCTCCCTTTCGGCTCCAGGGTATCAACAAATTCAACACCAATTCTCTCTTCTTTCCACCCGCTGGCATCGTTGCCTGACCTCATGACTCGGAGCCTCAAAGTACATTTTGTAAATAACAGCTGAGTAATAAGTTCATATTAGCGACCTCCAAACTGGCTTTGTTCAAGTCCATGCAATCGGGAGACCGCCAAGCCACAACAGTGCTCAAGCCGTACTTAAAAGGAAGGTATTTTATTAATTAACCGAGTTCTTATTGGCCACTTGGTTGAATAGAACTATTCTCAAGGCAAAAACAGAATGTGCTGTTCACAACTCTGTCCGCTGTGACACTCTACGGAGAAAATGTATTAAATCTGCAGAACTTTATTACGATTGAACAGAGCCACAGGGTCAGCACATGCCAGGATAAACTTCTCCAGTAATTTCAGCTTCATTTATGCCCATGTGGGTTAAGTAGGGTTTCTATTAAAGCGGGCGGTACACTCCTGACCTGCCATGTCCTCTTGGGACCTATGTAAGGAGTTACGATGAATCTGCACGGATAGGACCTCACTGGTTAAATCTGCCTCTCAGCTTCTTCTGAGAATTCCCTTCGATTGATACAGATCACAGTGATTAATGAGATAGGCTTCTGCGGTGTGTGGACCGCTCGGACGCATCCCAGAGGAAGATGCTCGTGTAGACAGTACAGTGATGGGGAAACCGGATCATCCTCTGTAGCCCGTGCAGTGTTTAAGAAAGGAGAGACCAAAGCACCAACGCTTAGGAATAGGATTCTTAAGGTGATACTGGGGGTATTTTGGAATCACGGGGATAGACAACCAGCAAAGACACTTTTAGATGGAATAATTTGACTCTGGTTTTCCTGGGCTCTTGGAATCTTTGAATGCAGAAGGATCTTGCAGAGTCTGAAAGCCTTCTCCCAGGAAGTGAAGACAGAGGGACTGAAAGAGAGCCATTCCCTCTGCAATTCAAATCAAACCTTCATTTTCCTCCGCAGAGTTATTTTAAGTCATTCATTATTATTTTTCCTCTGAAGCGGAGGCCGTTTGATACTGCGAGATTGTTAGAACCAAAGAGCGTAAAGAGGACACTGAAGTATTATTCCTGCTGCAATTTCAGATGAATTCGGTGCTGACAAAAGATTTTTAAAATACACACGCGTGCACGCGCACACACTTCATATTACAAGAGGCAGAAAGAGACACAGACAGGTCTTCCGATCGGCAGCTGAGGGAAATGAGGTCCCTGCCCTTTTCCCAGGGCACTCGCCAAGGCTGGCGGGCAGATGTTCCCAGACAGCGGGGTAGGGGAAAGGGCACCAGGTGTGGAGGCAGAAAATCTGGGCTAGAGGCGGGCTGCTCTTGCACTTCAGGGCCGGGTGACCTTGATGGAGGCCCTTTCTTCACCCTCCGAGGCCCTTTGTCCCTCTGTAAACCAGAGAGGGCAGATGATCCCTAACGCCTCCGGAGTGAGCCACAGCCCACAGAGGACCCTCCCGCAGAGGCAGAGCGCCTCCCCCGAGCCATCTCCCAGGAAAGGGGGTGTTGGCAAGGCCCGGGCTTCGCACGGTGGATCTGAGACTCCAGTGACTTAAAATAAAGTCAGCTGGTGACCTGAGGCCAATGGCTTAGCCTTTCTGAGCCTTGCTGTTCTCATTTGCAAGATGAATGATATTGCAATGCCAGTGAGCTCCTGACCTGCGACAGGTGCCTGACACATGACAGGTACACCGTGAGTGGTAGAAACACGCCTTAGTTACAGGTGGCAGATAGCCTTCCCCTAAAGAGGGGGCCGTGGTCCCAACCGGAGAAGGATCTGCTGCTGCCACCCAAGAGTCAGGTTAAGAGGCACTTCCAAGACCATAGTAATTAAGGTATGGTCCAAGGGCAGACTGCTGGTGTGTGGTTATGGCTACAGGGAGGGTCGATCAACTGTGTCTGTGAAAACTCATGTGTGGCAGCCCACGTCCCATGTCTGGCCTCCAAGCACGGGGCAAGCCCACTCCACGAGGGCTGGGGAGGGGCCGCAAGGGAGCCTTTGCACCCCACTGGTCAGGTGTGACTGACTGGGAAGCCCCCACCACCTCCCAGGCACGTGGACACAGATCTGCTTCCCTCTCTGTGCCTCCTAAAATGAGGGGTGCGTGGGCATGTCTGCCTCCTAGGGTCGCCGTGAGGGTCCAGCGCTGTAGCACAGGATGGAGGCCACTACCCTCTTGTTATGCCTGTTGATAGCCTCTGTGCTCAGTGGCAGTCACAGAATATTCAGATCGGCCTTTCTCTCCCTCTCTCTCTCTCTCTCTCTCTCTCTCTCTCTTTCTCAAATACCTCCCTACGGAGAGGGAGGGAGCAGTGAGCTAGGCACTGCAGAGCCCCTGACACCGCAATGACAGCCGTGTCTTCAGCTGGCAGGGTGACCCCAGAGACTTAATGTAGCCCAGCAGGCCCGTGGTTGTTTGATGGGACATAATTCCTAGGACCGTTATCCATACACATGAGACTTGCCAGCTCTCTGAAAAAAGTCAACATCCAAAAGCACCAGTGTCACAGGATGGAATTCACTTCCATCTGGCTTCAGAAACTCGCCGGAGCTTACCTGTTGGGTGTGAGAAGGAGAACGGGGAAAGGATGGATACTGTTTCTTTCACTCATCTTGTTAAGTTGCCACATTCCATCCTCCCCAAGCCTATGAATACCGAGAGCCAGAACTCGCTGGGCACTTCACTATGTGCCAGGTGCTGTTCGAAATGACTGGCTTGCGTGATTTTATTTGAATTCTGATTCACAACAACCCTCTAAGATGGTCCTATCATTGAAGTTGCACAGATGAGGAAAGAGGCTGGGGGAATTCACACAGCCAGAGAGCAGGTTACAAGTCTGCCCCCAGGGTGTCTGCCTTGAGCCCTTGCAGCACGGGCACCGTGGGTCGGAGCATGGTCTAGGGACTCCAACGGCCTGCGTTCAACTCAACTCTTCAGCGGCCTGGCCTAGGCCTTGGCTTCTTCATCTGTAAAATGGGGATTAAGAGGGTCCTTGTTGTGGGTGTGGTTTAAGCATTAAACGAGGCTGAAATGAGCTTATCCTGGGTCCACGCTGAGGAAGAGGAGAAGTAGCTTTCCCCGTGGTGGCCCCTCCCCCTGCTCAGGGGTGGTAGAGCCAAGACAGCAGCCTGGCCCAGTGGCACCAAGCCCCTCAGGGGTCTGGTTAAAACACAGGTTCAGACTCAGGGGGTCTGGGTGGGCCACTGCTGTGGGGAAACCATGTGTAAAAGGGGGTCTGGTGGAGTCAGATGGTGGCAATGATGTGGGAGGTAGCATGTCAGCGGGAACGTGGGGATGGAGGACTGACCATGTGAATGGAGAGCTGGGAGGGAAAGAAAACTGCTCCCAGGTTCACGGTCACCCCAACAAGCTGGGGGTATCTAACATCCTAAGACCCAGCTAATGAGAGTCGCCACTATCTATTTGCACAGAGCCTCACTGAAGCCAGCCAGGCGGAGGACGCCTGTGCTTATGGTTTCACAGCCTCTTCCCGCACCCCTTCCCTTTCCTATCTGTTCAAAAGGCCGCCCTTCTCTGGCCTCCCCTCCACACACTCCCAGCAGCTGTGGCTCTAAGTGAGATCTGTGTTCCCTTCCTCTCCTACTTTGGATCCAAGGAAAGGGTTTGAGCCTTTCTGCAAATTTCATCTGGGTTGTGCTCCCCATCACTCCTCAGTGCCCGTCTTTCTTGCCTTTTGTTGGGGTTACCACTGACCTGCCCCTCTGAGCCCCTCCCCATCCCTACCCTCTTCTCTCTGGATATACCTCTCTGCTCTTCAAGAAGGCTAGTCATTTTTCCCACTAGTGGAAGCTTCTTTCCTGGGTGAAGGGCTGGGACAAACTGGAGTCCCACCCTGCTAGCAGAAGCTCTGGGTTCCTGATGGCCCAGAAAGGAGATGGGAGCTTTGTCCTGCAGGAGGTGAGGCAAGAGCCCCTTGGAGCACATAGGTCCAGTCCCATCTGTAACTTAGAGCCCAAGTGTCTCCAGTGTCCCAGGAAACACGGCCAGCTCTCTCCCTTCAGTCAACAGGAAGCCTGGGAATGCACATTTGGTCAGAAAATCCAAAAAGTTGTCGGTTGACCACAGTCTGTGCTTTACAGAGCAGTGAGGTCCTCACACAGAGATCTGCCTTACGACGTTGGGGGGAGGGTGCGGGGGGGGGGTGGCAGCTCTGAGCCCGTCTCTAGAACATGTCAGCCTATAATCGCCCGTCAGTCACAGACCTCATCAAGCAAATGCCAATTCTAAGCAATAGGCCTCACGAAAGGGTATGAATTATTTAAACCAATCAGCTGTCAATGAGTGGCACAATTATGGGGGTCGAATCCAAGGGGAAAGTAGAGTGGTATTTTTCAGCCTGCTTGCAGATTGTCAGATTAATTTTCACTTATTTATTTCTGACCTTATAGAAAATGTATTAGCACAAGGTCAAAACATTTCTTTCTTTCTCTATAATTTTAGAACTTTAGAAGCGTAGGCATAGAAACCCAGTACAGTAAAGAACAGACACTTTGGACTCGGTGGCGATCCCAGCAGCCCTGCCTGCCCTGCCTGCCCTGCCTGCCCTTTGGGCAAATGACTTAATCTCTGAGCCTCAGTTTCTCCTTCAGAGAAACAGGTCTAAAAAAAAAAAGAAAGAAAGAAAAAGAAACAGGTCTGAGGAGGCCTGCCCTGAGAGTATTCTGGACACTGAACTCCTTGAAGGTAGAGCCTATTTTAGAGCTCAATTATTTGGCTATTATGATAATCATTCATTCTGTAATGGCCCAGCAAGATCATCGGGTTATGAAGATACAAAATAGATCCCTCCGAACAAGCCAACTTGTCAGAAGATGCTAAGCTATGGAATCTGCGTTTACATTTCATGTTGAATGTTATTTGTAACTGACATAATTTGATATGTTAGGTCAAAAGTTGAGTTGTGGAATCTTGAGCTTCAAAAGATGAACTGCCCCAAACCTATTGGGTTTTTCCTTAACCCTTTCATCATGTTTGCCCTCTCATCAGCAGCAAGTCATGGTCTAGCCTGATGCCCCAGAGCTGGTCACAGTATCTGGTACACAATGGATGTTTAATACATCTTGTTATTGATTTTTTTTCGAATGAACAAAGTCTATAAGGAGAATCTTATAGTTGGATCAGTGTTCTATGGAAGCTGAGAGACAGAAGGAGACTTGATCCCTGTATTCAAATAGTATAAAATCCATATATGGAAAGAGAGTGATCACAGGAGCGTGTACATGTATGCACACTCAGGCACATACGTGTTCATACATGCACACATGCTGATGTGCACATGCCCATATATGCACACTCGTGCATGTGTTCATACATGCACATGCATATGCATATGTTCACACATGCTGATATGCACTCACATGCTCATATGCACATGCTCATGCATGCACACTCATACACACATAAATTCGTGCGTGCACACACATGCACACACAACCAGTGAACCGCTAAACATTAAAGCAGGTGTTTGGACTCTGAGTGCAATGAGAGTTCAGACGGAACTTTCTGGCAAAGTCTAGACTCAAGCCAACCCCAGAAGGTGCATGCAGGGTACAGACCAGAGGCAGGCAGACATCCCGGGGTGGTGGGCAGGGGCACCCAGGAGGCAGGGAGCCCGGATCACCCTGGAGCTCTGGCTTATGCCTGGGATGCCCTGTGTGGCCAGGATGAGGAGTGGAGCAGGGAGTAGAAAACAGGGGGAGCAGAAAGAGAGGGCTGGGAGCTGAGCAAAGATGGCAAAGGCCCCAGAAACAAGGAGTGATAGTATCACCTGCCTCCTGATTGTACAGAGATCTGAGCCGTCTGGGTGCCTGAACTGCTGAGAACAGCGCCCAGCACCAGGCAGGAGCCGGACGTGCTTGCCATTTGGTCGTGGCGGTGGTGGTGGTGATGGTTAACATTACCCTTGAAGATCTTGAGAAGTAACAGCATGGATGAACTGCTTTAGGAAGCCAAGTCTGGCAAAGCAAAAAAACCAAGATAATTACCAGATATTTAGGCCAGAAGAGAACTGATTAGCATAGCTCTGTAAGGCACACTTAACAACACCCAGTGACCTAATTTCTCGAAGGAGAAACATGAACCCTCGCTTTATTCCTCCCTGATCCAGAGGCGATGTGATGGCAAAATGCAGCATTTCCTCCCCTCTGACTCTTTGTCTCAAAGGGTTTTTAACCAGGGAATCATCTGAACAGCCCCTTCACGTTCTGCGTGGACTTAATGTTCCCCATCACTAGGCACGTGCTTACTTTATCATAATAACTGGTTTGCAAGTGCCCCTTCTGACCTTCACTTTCTCCTTGTTAAATGGGCAGATTCATTCAGTAGCCAGTGGCTGAGGCCCAGGGCTTCGTACCAGACAAGCCCAGGAGCTCAGAAAGGGCCAACCCCTAACTGGTGAGTGGGGGCTGTGTGAACAGGGTGGAACAATGAAATCATGAGGGGACCAGGGACCAGACTCTACAGGGGGCTCAGTAGAGGCACAGAAGAGGGAATGGTGAGTTCCAGGGTGGACACAAGGGTCCTGATAGTTCTTTCCAGGGCAGAAGCTGAGTCTGAAAGCTAATTCCATGTTGCATATGGTCAGGGGCTCAGGGATCCTTGCAGAGGCCAAAGTACAAGCAAGGCCCAGAGGAGGGAAAGAGCAAAGTGCTGGCAGGGGCTGCTGGTCATGGGGGCCAGTGGGAAGGCAGGGAGGGAGCCACGGCACCTGTGTGGCTTCGAGGTTGAGCATCTGCCTTTGGCTCAGGGTGTCCTGGAATCGAGTCCCACATCGGGCTCCCCGCATGGAGCCTGCTTCTCCCTCTGCCTGTGTCTCTGTCTCTCTCTCTGTGTCTCCCATGAATAAGTAAATAAAATCTTTTAAAAAAACCTTCTGGAAGGGCCCTCAGAGCCCAGATCGCCAAAAGCCTTGAATGCCAGGCTGGGAAGTGTGGCTTTCCTCTGAGGGCAATCAACAGCCTCTATTCCTGGGTTTTAGAAAGGGGAGTGGTATATGCAGATTTAAAATAATGAGAGCAGCACAAGTTAATTGAACACCTACTGTGTGCCAGGCCCTGCTCTAAGTGCTTCAGGCACACTGGCTCATTCTATCTTCAAGGCAACTGCCAGTCTGGCACCACTTTAACCTTCACTTCGAGATGAGGAGATGGATTTCCAGAATGGGCAAATAATCTGCCCAGGGCCACACAGCTCGGGAAGTGGCACAGCAGGCTTCAAACCCAGGCAGCGTGTCCCCAGGATCCACACGCTAGTCGCAGACTCTACTCTTGCCTAGAAAAATCACTTGGTCTGCATGTGAGGGTGGACGCCGGGAGGACCAGCCAGAGGCTGGAGGGGAGCGAGGAGATGTTTGGAATAAATCCAGCAGGTCCCCCAAGCCTTTGCTTTGGCAGCACTTCTTGCCTCTAACAAGTCTCCTCCCACTGGCCCCTCTGCCCCATCCGGAGATCCTTCCAGGGGGACCTTCCACCCCCCGACCCAGCAGCGCCCCCGGGCACCGGCTCAGCCCTCCCCGAGGAGCCAGCCGCCCGGTGCACCCAGCACCCCCTCATCAGAGCTGACTTGTAAAATCAGGAATCAATTTCTTCTGGGTCTATTCTCTTTACATTTCAGCGCAAAACACACACTTTTCTCCCTGGAAATTCCTATCTTAATTCTGCTTTCTTGTTCTGTAAACATCAGAAGATGATGCTTATGAGGAACTCCGCTTTATTACACTGCAGTCTAGCAAACATAATCGAATTAGGTGATGCTTTATTTGAGCACACTTCACCCGGGTTCTTCCTCCCGGATTGCACCAGCCCTCCCAGCCTGGGTTTCTTTTGTCGCCTCTGAGCAGCGAGTAGAAAGGGAAGAGACATGGAAACCAGGCTCTGATCCCCGGTCCCCAAGCTAGTGGGCGGCCTGGGACAGGCGGGTCTCCCTGAGCTTGGGTCCCTTGTCCAGAAAGTAGGGGTGATGGGGGTGGCCGCCCACTTTGTATTATAATGTGGCTTTAGTGAGATTAACCCTGGGCCATCCTGGCTCCCGGAGAAACTCCCCCGAGGACCCTGGGATGAACATAAACCTGGGGGGGGGGGGGGGTTGCGTGCAGGGGAACAGGAGCTCGGCGGCCCTGTCCACCTTTGGATTCCCCGGTGCCTGGAACGGTGCTTAGCACCCAGGCGGTTTTGAAAGAATAAATGTCAAAATGTGCCTTTCTATTTCTCAGCGTGCACATGCACAGGCATGTGTGTGTGTGTGCGTGTGTGTGTGTGTGTGTGTGTGTGTGAGAGAGAGAGAGAGAGAGAGAGAGAGAGAGACCCCGCAACTTTCTCGGCTCTTACATCCTTACTATAAAACTTTTCAATTCTGTGGCCCACGCCTGAACCTCTCTTGCGATTCCTGACTCACTCCAGTCTGTGGAATTAGGTCTGCATGATATCAAGTTACAGACCTCTTTGGCCACCTCGCGCGCCAAGGCCCAGCCGGAGGGAAGGAGGGGTGGGAAGAAGCCATTAGCCAGGCAGTGCGGCGGGGAGCCCTTGGAAATGAGGGTGCTGATTATTGGCTGTGCTCCTTGGTGAACTCAGGTGCAGCCCCTCCCAGGCATGCTTTGTGCCCGTCCCTGCCACCGACAGCCACTGACAGCCTCATTCCCCGCGAGCCTCTTCAGGGCATCGGGTGCCCTTGGTTAGAAGCGGGGCCCATGTGACTGAGGCCCGTGTCCTGAATTTCCCTTGTCATCCAGCCCCCCACAGATGGGAGCTGGGTTAGGGCTGCCTTGTTCTTGCCCGGGACACAGCAGGTCCCCGTGACGTGGCTTTGCTGGACTCTGAACAGTATCAGGCAGTCATCTGAGGCGCCCGGGGACGCTGAGGACCGCGAGCAAGCACACTCTTTGCATGTCTGCTTCCCACAGCTTGTGGGAGAGGCCCCCCTGAGACGCATTAATAAAGATTAAAGGTCCCTCCAGTCCCTGTGATCTTCGCCATGTCAAAGGGAAAGAGTCACTTTCTATCCTTCTCGCTGCCGTTTATTAATATTACAGGGCTTTGCTCTAAAAAGGAAAAAAACCCAGGATGCTGGAGGAGATGGTGTTCTGCGGGCTTTCACTCCTGCATCGCTTTGTCATTTCTCACTGGTGCGTGCGGCGCTCATCGGACCTCCAGTTTCTCTGGTTTGGGGGTCGGGGCGAGGCAGGGAATCACTCATTCTTCTAAGCACCCCTTGGCCTAAAGCAGAGACCTTCAGATTGGGAGGGCCCCAAGCTGACGGGGTTCCCAGAGAGCAGAGCTGTCGGCGACGCCCCCACGACCCCGGGAAACACACCCACGCGCCCTCCGTGTATTCTGAGCACTTCCTCAGGCCAGGCCCCGGGATGGGCACGGGTGGATGGATGCAGGCAGGGGTCTGCGCTCGCGGTCTGGGCTCTTCTGCCCCCATCAGGCCTTTGTCTTCAACCAGCCAGGAGGATGGGATGGGATGGGAACTTGGGGCACTTGATTGAGATCTGTCTGGGTTGATTTTTTTTTTTTTAACTATTATTATTCTAGAAACCATGAGCGCTCGGGATTCATTCAACAACTATTGTTTGAATCCCTATGTGGTGTAGGGCCGTGTGGGGACACAGAGTAAATAAGCCAGGGTCCAGCAGAAGAGACAAGTTAAAAGGAGTGCATGCCTAGCTGCCTCCGGGAACTAACCTGAGTTCGAATCCTGTCTCCTCAACCATGAAACGGAGAAAAGGGCAACCCCACTGGAGACAGGCACAAACGGCCTGGCGCACAGCCGGGAGAAAGAAAGTGCTAAGGAAACTGAATCCATTAGTCCTGTGCAGGTGGTGCGAGCCTGCGTATAGGGGAGGCCAGGCTACAGGAGCACCTACTTCTAGTGACTAGGCAGGAGGGCTTCCTGGGGGAGGCGACACCTAAGGTGAGCTTGAAGGACTCACAAGACCTAGTCAGGTAGAGATAAGGAGACAGTCGTAGAAGGCAGAAGGAAGGCAAAGATGGAGAGGCGTGGATTAGCCTGGCGAGTTTGGGGAAATGTGAACAATTCAGTCATGATCCCCACATACAGGTGAGCAGGATATGAGAGCAGAGGAGGGAGCAGGGACCAGGTCAGGAAATGGCATGAACGAGTGACCCTGAGCAAGTTACTGACTGCTCTGTGCCTCAGTTTCCCCAACTGTGAAGTGCCTCGTGGGATGGCTTAGAATAGTGCCTTAGAATACAATTAATAAGCTGTTATACATTCTCTAGTCTCACAAAGAAGGATATTATCACACCCATTTTTCAGGTGAAGACACGGAGGCTCAGAAATATTAGAGAACTTCTGGGGCCCCCCTTGGGGTGAGCGTGGAAACACCGTTCAAATCCAGTCACTCCGATGCCACAGCCCATGAGGCCACTTTACCCCTAATCCCAGAAGTTCTGTCCTGTGACATGTTCTGGGCCGGGTCCCCCCACCTTGGGGACCATCAGTTTTGGTGTCCCTTCCATTTGGTGACATGCAGTGGGGCTCCACCTCCCAGCGGGGATAACAACCCTTCACAAAGGGGCTCCGGTTAAACCCCAGAGGCTTCAGGACAACAGCATCATTGGTCAAGCTGCCGGCTCTTAGGAACAGACCCCTGCCAAGCCTCTGACACCCCAGATGGCCCCGAGTCCCTGACACCCCCTGTGAGGTACAGTCACCAACTCCATTCACAGTCCAGGGCATGGGCGCCGGAGAAGGGGAGTCATCTAGCCTCAGCCACTCTGCTCAGAAGCGACAAATGCCACCCTTTTCCTCCCTGGAGACCCTACAATCTCCTAACAAAGTAGTAGATGTGTTTCAGCCTAAAATGTGTTCTCAGGAGCCCTGCGTTTGAATATCGCTCGCCAACCTGCAGGGAGGGACTGGAGTGAACCACGGGTAGGCCAGTGATGTGTCTACCGACTGGTCCACCCCACTCCTCTTCCATTTCTTGACTCTGGATTTGGAGGGGAGCCGCAATCCAAACCCGCTTGCACACGGCGCGCCCGGGAACACGGTTGACCTCACAGGCCAGGGATGTATGGCCCAGGAACGCACTGGCCTGGGCAGGCATGAGCTCCCAGAACGAGTGCTAATACCGACCCCCACGACCTCAGCATCCAACAGTTAGCACTCACTGTATACCAAGCACGACGCAGCACTTTCATTGTATCACATTGAATCCCCAGAGCCATCAGGTGCCATGACCATCTCCGAGCCCCAGAGGAGGACATCGAGGCACGGAGACAGTAGATCATTTGCTCCAGGTGGCACAGCTAAGCGCGAATCCAGAAAGAGCCCTGGGTGAGTGACCAGAGAGTAGGGACGGGGTGCGGCGAGTGTCCGGGCTGTTCCTAGGCAACTGGCCTCTGTTTACTTCACTACCCACTACCCGACCCCAGGTGCCCCCACCTTGGGGCGCCCTGTGGCTGAGAACGTGGCCAGCCAGGCACGCAGGCTGCCCCCTCTTGCCTGGGCAAGGTGGGGGGCCCAGGCTGGCAGAAGGAAGGAAGCCACCGAGCTGAAAGTGGCAACGTCTTTGTTTGTGTGGGAACCCAGTGCCATGTGCTCCATTCTGCTTGAATCACGTTGGCAAGAATTCCAGGAGCAGCGTGGAGTTTCCTTGTGATTTTCCAAGACAGAAAGTGAGAATGGGCCGGAACGAAAGCCTCAGGAGGAGACAATGCCGAAATGTGGCAGGTGCCTTGCGCGCCTTGCACCCCGGGGCCGCGGCAGCGGGGTGAGCCTCCCGAGTACAAGCTGCGGCCACAGGGCTCTGTCTCCACCAGCAATCGTCCCCGGGCAGGGGTGGGGAAATTTCCCGTTCGATTAGGAAGGGAATTCAACAAATATTTGCTGAGCAGCCCCTATGTCGTGCCAGATCCTGTCGTGGGCACCGGGGACAGGAGATGACTCAGGCTCATCCCTGCCCTGTAAGAGTTCACAGTCTAGTGAGGGACAGTGACACATTGACATGCAGCCACGTACAGGAAGGCAGCACAGGCATGTGCTGGGTGGTGAGGGACCACCTGGACGGCCGAGGCCTCTGCAGGTAGCAGCGGCAGAGTCCTGATGGGATTGTCCCATTCTGTCCCCCGGAGGGGGCTGGGCAGTTGGACCAAGCTAGAAGGTACGGGGCCACTGGGCCACTGTCCTCCCTGCGGCTCAGGTGGCAGGGAGCCAAGGCGAATGAGTCAGGCTCTTCTGGGGGACTGCTTACTCAGGCAGCCAGAGGCAAGAGGAGCTGTGGGGGCCTCCTCTGGAGGTGGCAGGCTGGGGGAGGGCAGCACGGAAAACTAGGGTGCTCAAGATGTCCCCTCTCCCTGCTGGATTTCAGCAACTGGCACCAGGGGATTCGAACCCAAGTCAGTCTGATCCAGAAAGCAAAGCCCAGCCCAGTACCCCAGAGTTCCAACTGTGCCACCTGGTCCTCTCACCATCCCCCTTCCTGCCTTCGGTCTCCTCCCCCAGAATGACCCCTAGGTGCTGCTCCTTTGGTCTCACTCCCTCCCGGTTGATCTGCTGCCACTCAGCCCAGTTCACAGGAAAGGACCTGGATTTGGGAGTCAGGAAGTCAGCACACCCTCACCAGCGGAGTGACCTTGGGCAAGTTACTTTAACCTCTCTGAGCCTCATTTTCCCTCTTATAAGGTGGAGACCTGAGAGGCCTCTAGGGAGTGAGGCATGGGGAGTGGTTAACACCCAGTTCTCAGCAGAGAAGGCATCTGACCAGGTTTACCTCCCTTCCTCTTCTCCTTTTCTCCTCGGTGAGAAATGCCTTCAGGATCTCCATGGTAGATGGGCTTCCTCCCACACTGGACCCCCACGCACTCCCACTCCCACGGGGCCCCACCCCAGCCTCTTTTCTGATCTGGGATCAGAGCTGGTGCCGAGGGAAGACAGGTAGTTGGCCAAGATGTTCCCATGGAGGGGATGGAGCCCCGCCTTCCGGTTTGCCTTAATGTTGCGTTCATTGATGATCTCTCAGTGGGACTGGATCCACACCTCTCGGGAAGCTGTTGATATTTTCTGGCCCCAATCATCTCTTTGACTTCCAAAGGCGGGAAGTTCCCTACCCATTGGGCAGTGTGGCATTTCCTCTTCTGACTGGAGCTCCCTTCTTGCAAAGCCGGCACACACTTTGGAGACACACCTTCTGACTCACACTCCCCTTTGCTCGCTCCTGTGACATGCAGACCCTGTCCCTCCCTGGCATCACTGCTGCTCCTCCACCTGGCCCTCCCCACGCGGGGCTCCGTCTTCTCTCTGTCCCCGACTCCTCCAGCCTAAGGACAGCCCATCCCATTCTCTCCCCATCACTGCAACCCAGTGGCCCCCTCTGTGGCCCTATCTCAGCTGTGATGATCATGTCTGCCTTGCTCACTGTCAATATTCCTGGGAGATCAGAAGCCTCATGAGGACAGGAAAATTCCTGCTTTGGCCACGGCCGGGTACCCAGCCTGGCACATGATGGGGCCCTGGTTACAAATGTCCTAAAAGAAGGAAGGGACTGGATAAGAAATGGATGAGGAGGACAGCCTTCAGTCTGAACTCCATTCCAACACTCGGAAGCTGCGAGATAGGCAGTAAATGATCTACTTCTGAGCTTCGTTGTTTTCATCTGTAAAATGGGAACACGAAATGCCCAGCACGCGTTGAGTTCTCCTTTCTGCTTGGCCTCCCTCCGCCCAGTCCCACAATAATCTCCAACAGTCTGTCCAGTGGTGACCATCCCTTCCCTACTCTTCCGGCAGGGGCAGCAGGTCCCCTAATGGTAAGGGAGGAATTTGCCCTGACGTTGGTTCTTGTCCTGGTTTGAAATTTGCAGTCCAGGGCCCATCTTCCTCCCAATAAAGGTCAGAGTATTTTCCCTTTACACCTGCCATTATTTCGTTCACTCCTGTGGCTTTGTGAAGTCTTTGTTCTTATTTGTTGCGTTTGTTTTGTTAGGATTCCCAGGGACCATGTTGGTACCTACTGCAAACCAGGACATCCTATAATACTCCAACATAATATGCGTACCTATGACAATCCAAGAGGGAGATGGCCCCCAAGAAATGACAAGCCTATAGGCTGATCCCCCCAAACACAAAGTCCATGACCGTCCTTGGTCTCACTGAACCTCTGTAGGGCCTTGGGCACTCAGAGCAGCTGGAAGAGGACGAGAATTTGAGAACTGCTTTGCGCCCCTGGGCACCAGAACCATACTAGGGTTTTGCCATCTGCCTGGTCCACTAGGGTCCCAGAGACCGCTGGAACCAAAAACTTCTACTCCCTGGGTCATTGCAGAAGATACACCCCAACTTCAGGACATTCTTCCTTGTTGCAGCACTGCCCAGCCCCAGGTCAATCTTATTGTCCAGTTAAAAAAAAAAAAGTTTAAGACTTATTAAAATGAAAACTCTGTAAAGTTGAAAAAAAATTATGGGCACAGGGTATAAATCCAGTGTCCAGTCCCATCCAATTTAGGAAACAAATAAGCTCTTCAATCCAGGAAACTTGATCCAAGTGCAGGCAATTCCAGCCCCAGCCTGACTCTTAGAGCAGCCTCCACACCCCTCTCCTCCCAGGCAAAGCTTCCTTGGGGCCAAGCTCCTCTGTCCTTTACCCTTGAGCCAAATGTGTCCTCCGGGACCAGGGCCTTTCCTCTGAGGTTCTGTGTATCCAGAGGTCTAACCACAAAACATAACCTGCTTTGGTTTCCATCCACTGTTGGAACTCCAGACAATGGACACCTAGGCTCTCTTTTACTCAGCTAGCCTTCCATGCCCAAAGCTACTTGACCTCCCTTAAAGAAGGCAACAAGGCAAGAATTACATATTAATCCTCAACAGTTAAGCCACGGACATTCCACATGTATACACGATCATCTTGTCACGATTATCATGATCAGAAACCAAGGCTTGTGCCATGTAGAGCAGCCCACCCATTGCCTATCACTCGTGAGAGCTCTCGATATTTATTCCCTGATTGCTGTTGGGCACTTCTCTGTGCCAGGTGCCGTGCCAGGCACTGGGATGCAATGGTGGGCAGAGCAAACAAAAGTCCTCCCCCTCATGTCGTACCCTCATGCTCCAGGAGATAGACAAGAAACAAATAATAAAGCAAAATATAGGTCAGATGGAGGTAAATGCTCTGGAGAATTCAATAGGGAAGGAGGCAGGCCAGGCAGAGGAGCTGCAATCTGCCATGGGGAGGTTGGAGAAGGGAGGCCTCAATGGAAAGAACATAAAGGAAGTGAGGGGGAAAAGCCACATAGATATCTGGGGCAGAGCCTTGTGTGGCAGGAGAAATAGGAATGTGCTCGGTGCATTTGAGGAAGTGCAAGGAAGCCAGTGTTCCTGGAGCCAGATTGAAAGAACTTTCTTGGGCTTTTGCTCTGAGCACAATGGAAGCCATCGGAGGGCTTTGAGTGGAGGAGGGTCATGATCTGGTTGGTGGGTGGGGAACAGATCACAGGGGCCAGGTGGAAGTAGGACCAGTCAGCAGGTCATTAAAACAGTCCTGGTGAGCGAGAACCTGACTGGGATTGGTGGACTAGGGACAGGGCAGGTAGTGAAAAGTGGTAGGATTTGGGCTATGTGTTGAAGATAAAGCCAACAGGATGTGGTGTGGATTGATTGTGGGTTCCAAGAGAACAACAGAAGTGGAGGATGAGTCTAAGTTTGGGGGCCAGCTTAGAATCGGCCGCAAACTCACCAAGGCACCATCTTTCCAGTCCCCAAATCATTTATAAGAAAGTCGACTACAGGAGCCCAACACCATTTCTCAGGTACATGCATTTCCTAAGTTAGATCAGTTCCCAGAGGTAACAAGTTAGAGTCTATTTATTAGACTATTCCATCCTATACTGCTTGAATGTTTCTAGTAGCTGTTGGATTTAATTAAAGAGAGATTTAGAAGTCTCAAGCAAATCTCAGCCATTGGTAGCCTCATACATTTGCTCAAAAAACATTTACTAATTACCTGGTGTTGTACCAGCAAGTATGTATGGTCTCAACTATGGGCTGAATCTGTAAAGAGCCATAAAACATAGTTGGTTCCTATTCTCCAGAGCTTTCAGTCCAAGGAAGGGAGACAAACACATAAACTGACAAATGATCATATCAAGGAGGGTGGGATGAGGATGAACTCTAAAATAGAGCCATAACCAAACTGGTGCTGGGATGTCAAGGAGCTTGCTAATTGCTGAAGGATGGAGGAAGGCTTCCCTGGATCCAGACTCAAATTGCTTAACTAAGACCTTGGGTAGAAAAGTTGATATTCTCCTTACAGGAACGATTCTGTCGTAAATCTAGTAGAGACTAAACTTGTAGAATCCTAGAAAATAGTAGAGCTCCAAGTGGCTCAGCTCTGCAAAAAAAAGTCACATATTAGTCAAAGGGTAATTAAAAGAATTCTAATCCAATGTCTACTCCTGATCCCTAAAGACCATGAAAGAGGATCCAATTTCCAACCCACAGAAATAGCTCTCATGTCTAGGGCCTCCTACACCAAACCCCAAAATTCCCCAGCCCAGGCCCCAGCATTCGTTCTCTCCCCTCCTGCACCACAGCTCCCTTTGGTGGGGATGAATTCCAGCTACACTATGTTGCTCACATCCCCTTTCTTCCTGCCTCCCTGCTGCTTTCAACTTTTCCTGATCCTGCACGACAAAGATCCAGACACCAGTTTGGCAAAAGCTAAGTTGGGACGGAGAAGAGCAGGAATGCGTCCCACCACGTTTGTGTAAAAAATCTGAAATCCTGTCCTTAACAACTGGACGGCCTCACAAGGAGGAGAAACTCGATCACCTCAGGTTCTAAGATAACCTTTTGAAATTCTTGTAGATGAAGATCACTCTGACACCATAACAAGCCTGAATTAAGTTGGAACATTTTTATAAGGTTGACATTAAGGCAGCTTTTTCCACAGGCTCTCCAAAATACATGTCGTGAGCAGGGTTATCATGGACTTCTTCTAAGTCCAGTTTTTAAAACTACAAGAAGAAAGGGAAACAGGTGGGATAAAGCCCAATTCATTTATTAGTACAAACAAATTGAGGAGGGAATGAAAAATGTTCCTCTAAGAGAAAGGGTGACTCTCCTTTGAGAAATTAGGAAATACCACTTAGATGAGGCATGTATGAGTTTGGACCACAGCTCTTGTATGTGAGAAAGTTGCATTATTTTATTTGTTCTAAAACTACTTAAATCTAAAATAATACGAGCATCTGGGTGGCTGAGTGGTTGAGCATCTGCCCATGGCTCAGGGCATGATCCCACCTGAGATCAGGTCCCGCATCGGGCTCCCCACAGGGAGCCTGCTTCTCCCTCTGCCTGTGTCTCTGCCTCTGTGTGTGTGTCTCTTATGAATAAATAAATATAATCTTTTTAAAAAGATCTAAAATAATAATAAAAAATTATAAAACTACTTAAATCTGACCCTGAAAGTATCCCCCCGCACACACACACACACACACAAATCTGACATCAGTTGTGTTCTTGAGATGCCTCTTTCTCTCCCTATTTTCTTGCAAGAATCCTTTAGGGCTGACATCATCAAGAACCTAAAAGAAAGAGCCTGTAGTTTCCAGGTCATCTCTTTGTCCAAACCCATCTCATCCTCAAGGTGGGCGGCTCCATTACTTCCACAAGTGTGGACACAAGACTGGCCCAGGCTGGGAACCTAGTGCCTTGGTCCCCCACAGAGCCCAGAGCCTTTAGGCTCAGCAAACACCTCTGGCCTCTCCAGGTTGGCTCTCCTTGACCTCCAGCAACCCCTGGAGCCCTTCTAATTTCATATAGCCCAGTTCTGTTGTTTCCTTGAGCCAAGGCTGACACCACAGAGAGGCCAGGGAGGTAGCCCTAATGGAGGAACTCTCCCCCACCCCACCAGGTGAGGACTGTGGGCAAGTGCCCCACACAGGTCCCAGCCAGGGCAGCCTCGGTCAGCTCCTGCCAACTGCTGCACTGCAGGCACCAAGGTTGCTGGATCTTTCAACTTTTCAAAAGAAGCCAAATATTCAAATTTTTATGTGAAATCTCCCCATCTTTCAATGTTAGCAACTCAACCAAATTGAAAAAAAAGAAAAGAAATACTGTGTGGACCAACTCTGTGCTGGCCAAACAAAACATTTCTGCATATAGCCCAAGCCTTCCAGCATCCTGGCCCTATAGCACGCCCCCAAGCTTGAAAGCTAACTAGCCAGTGAAGACCCAACCTAAATTAATTGCTCAGCAAGGCATCCTGCCCAGGTTCACTCACTTGAGCAGCATCACTGAGCACCTGTTGTGTGCCTGCTGACTACCTGCTAGGCAAAGGTCTCAGAGGTGTGGTCCCTGCCCTTCTGACCCTATGGTCTTGTGGGCAAAAGAGGCACCAATCAAGAGAGCACATGGATGACTCCCAGATTCCTGGATGGTTAAACTGGGAGGACTCATTTATTCACAAATATTTCTTTTTATTTAAATTCTAGTTAGTTAATATACAGTGCAATATTGGTTTCAGAAGTAGAATTCAGTGATTCATCACTAACATGCAACACCCCGTGCTCACCACAAGTGCCCTCCATAATACCCAATCACCCATCTAGCCCATCCCCTCCCCCTCCTTCCATCAACCCTCAATTTGTTCTCTATTGTTAAGAGTCTTTTATGCTTTGTTTCCTTCTCTTTTCTTCCCCCTCCCATATGTTCATCTATTTTGTTTCTTAAATTTCACATGAATGAAATCATATGGTATTTGTCTTTCTCTGATTTATTTCACTTAGCATTATACTCTCTAGCTCCATCCACATCATTGCAAGTGGCAAGATTTCATTTTTTGGATGGCTGAGGAATATTCCAGTGTGTGTGTGTGTGTGTGTGTGTGTGTGTGTGTGTGTTTGTACACCACGTCTTCTTTATTCATCAGTTGATGGACATTTGGGCTCTTTCCATAATTAGACTATTGTTGATAATACTGCTGTAAACATTGCGGTGCAGGTGCACCTTGAATCTGTATTTTTGTATCCTTTGTGCAAATACCCAGTAGTGCAATTGCTGGGTCACAAGGTAGCTCTACTTTTAGCTTTTTAAGGAATTTCCATACTGTTCTCCTGAGTGGCTGCACCAGTGTGCATTCCCACCAACAGTGCAAGAGGGTCCCCTTTTTCTGCAACTTCGCCAACACCTGTTGTTTCTTATTCACAGATCTTTCTTGAGCATACCCCATACGTGGCTCTGTTCTAGGTCTAGGGTTATAGTGATGGTAAAAGAGGTGAGGACCCTGGCCCTTGTGGCTCACTCTCTGGTGGGAAGAGATGTAAGCAACAAAATAAATGAAATATATAGCACATTGCTAGGACCAGCCACACAACTTGTGGGATCAAGGCAAAAATGAGTTTGCAGTGTCCCTGGTTTAAACAAGGTATCTTATGAATTTAGACTCAGCAACACAGGCTGCACTAAGCCAAGTGCAGAACCCCTATAGGCACAGGGGCTGTGTGATCACACAGGATCATGGACACCCATGAAGCCAGCCCTGCATACTGCAGATAGACACGTTCTAAGCAGAAAAATACACCAGAGAAGTAGACTAGTGTGCTTCTGGGGCAAGGAAGTTGCAATTTTTTAGAGCCTGGACAGGAAAGCCCTTAGTGGGAAGGTAATGTTTGGAAGACTACCTGAAAGGGACCAAATAATATCTAGGGAATAATAAATAAATAATAACTATCTAGGGAAAGGTGTCTTTGGTAGAAGAAATAGCTAGTGCAAAGGTCCTGGGGCAGGAGTGGGCCTGCTGTGTTGGGGAACAGCAAGGAGGCCAGTGTGGCTGAAATGAAGCAAGCAAACAGAAGCAGGTAGACAAGACTAAATAGGTATTGAGGTGAATGGGGGGCAGACCACATCAGGCCTTAGAAGCCACTATGAGGATGCCAGCTTTGACTCTGAGTGAGGTGAGAGCCATTGAGGGTTTTGAGCAGAGGAGTGACCTAACCTGACCTGTTTTAGCACCAGGACTCCAGATGCTGGAATGAGGGTTTAATGAAAGGAGACAGGTGGTGATGGGGCAGGACTACAGAAGCTGAAAGACAAGCCAGGAGGCTGTCACCATGGTCCTGGCAACATGGTCCATGTCACTATGTTGGTGGTGGCCTGCACCAGGGTGGTCACAGGAGAAGCCATGAGGGGCAGCCATTTCTGGGGCACATTCTGAAAGCAGAGCTGACAAGGCTTGCTGGCTGATTGCAAACAGGACATCTATTACACAGAAGAGGCAAGGGGGACTCTGAGCTTTCTGGCCTGAGCACCTGTGAGGTAGTTTGCTGGGGACAGACAGACTGGGGGCCAGAGGGGGTCGGGAGCTCCACTAGGAAGGGGCAAGTTTGAGACACCAGAGGGGGAGATATTGCATCAGAAGGCCACCAGGTGAGGACGGCAAGAATGGAAAAGGCAAGAACCCATTCAAGTGGGGCTTTGTAGGTCACGGAGGCATTGGAATGTTTTCCTCGGCAAAAGGCAAAAGAAGAGTCTTGAGTATGAGCTAATTTACTACTTTATGTTCTGAACACTGTGCTGACTGCTGGGGGAAGGGGGGACTGGGAGGGCCCATCGGAAAACCTTTGCAGGGAGGATGGTGGTTAAGATCAAGAGGATGGAGTTTCAGGAAAGACCAGACTTGGGGCAGGACTTGCTGATGGATGTGAAGCTCCCGGGATTGGAGGGAGAAGAAAGAAGCAAGGATGATCCCCCAGGTTCTATCGTGAGCCGATGGAGGGTGTGGAAGGGCCTTTTGCTCGATATTGAAATTTCAACTGGATAAGGAAATGTTGTTGGATACGGTATTACTTGGGCAGGGATGGATGTTTGCCCCAGAGGTGTGGAAATGGAAGGGCAAAGAAGGTGATGGGAAAGGTAGGCCGTTTGAGGAAGAAGAACCCCCTTCCCCACATGGACTTGTTTGGGGTGCTCTAAGGTTGTGCTGGAGCAGGTGTGAATGGCGGACGGCAACACCAGCTATATGTGCCAGTGGGAACTTAGTGAAGGAGGGCCGCTTATTTCACCTTACCAAGAGTGCTGGGTCTCGGGGCATTTCCACATCAATGACTTCTGGACTATTTATTTCACTGATAAGGAATCATCATTGTACAATTGTATGGTATTTTTTTTCTGTTGCTTGATTTGGAAATCATATACTCTTTTTAATTTTTTTTTGCTTGTATTTGATTATGGGCCTCTCAGACACTTGCCACGATGTGCTGGAATTCTTTTATAAAGGGCTGAACTTATATTGGGGGTAAAATCACATCATTTCTCAGGTTGATACCAAGGACTTGCTGATGGTAGAGCAGGTGATCCTATTACCTGGATGATGGCACACATTCTCAGCAGTTGGAAAACAGACGTTTAAGCATATAAATTTCTTCTCTGGCTCCTGTTTTATTAGACAAAGATCTTAAATTTATCCTGGAGTTTACTCATTCATTCAACAACTTTTTTTTTTTTCTAAATCCTTATTTTGTCCCAGGGGATTCCAAACTCTCAGAATAGAGTGAGGAGCAAACAGCAGAGCCAGTTCCTGCTCCCATGGAGCTTAGACACATACCTAAAACTATGCTAAGTATTGTGTAGGAAAAAGCACTGGGAGGTAGAAGAGTGTGCAAGCAAAGGTTTAGCCTGCCTGGGGAAGCTGGGCTTTAAGGAATAACATGGTAATTAGGCAAAAGGTGAAGAAGAAGGGTGTTCCAGGCAGCAGCAACAGCACGTTCAAAGGTCCTGAGGCAGGGAAGCAAACTGAGATCATTAATAACCAGGAAGAAAGGTAGAGTGGATGCAGCAAAGACAGTGAAGCAAGACTTGAGGATGGAGGAAAAAAAGGCAAATGTTTACTTTTATCCTTAAAGCAATGAGAGCCACTGACGGGTCTTAAGAAACCCATAATCAAGGTGATAAGATTTGCATTTAAATGAGCCCTCTGACTACAATGCAGATGAAGAGATAAGAAGGAGCTTGAATGATTGAGGGCAGACTCGTGAGGAGGCCACTGCAGCTGTCCAGGTGAGCGATGGTGGTGGCCGGGACTAGGATGGTCAGTAGCAAGGGAGAAAAGTGGAAGGATGTGAGAGGTAAATCAATAGGACTGCATGTAGTTAAGTAAGTGACAGCATCCCTGAGAATTTTAAGTGAAGATCTGCCAGGATTATTTGACTTATTGATCATTTGCAATATGGCTAATCCACTAGGAACAAAAGCCATCCAGAGCTGTTGTGAGCTGACAGGCACTGGATGGTTGGAATAAATAGTATCATTACCTGCCCTCTGCCATCAGACCGCCATACCAAGGGCTATGAGCAAATATAAAATAAGGGTCCCCATCCTCATGAAGTAAGCCCCAGCACATGGATTCATTCTTTATTGATTAGTGTGTGAGAAATCTCATAACATATAAGATAGTAGGGGATCGCAGAGCAGAGAGCATCAACGTCTGTAGCTGGTAAGCGTCAGGGCAGGGGAAGGAAGTAACGGGCTGATGGAGAATCCCAAACTAAATAAAAGAGCATAAAAGTAGAACATCAAGGAGGTGTGTGGTGTGGCTGGAGCTCAAAGTGCCTTCTGAGGAATAAGAAAATGGCCATTAGTCCAGGTATGGGTTTTACACTTTATTCACATAAAAGAGGAAATTATTTGCTCCATTTTATGGACTAAAATAGGCTTCTTAGATTTTATGGGATTTTTAAATACAAATATAACTGATTGAAAATCAATTTTTGTGAGGCTATAGATAAAACTTGGCAGAGGATCAGCTAATGGCAGCAATGATAGCATTCTTATCTGATTCAGCCTTCATCACCATTTAAACGGCTTGCAAACAAGGTCTTATGCACTGCTTCTGTGTAGTGTTAAATTCTCATTCCAGTCAACTTTTTCTTTTTTTAGTATGCCGAGATTGGTATCTCCATCTCAAACTTGAGTTAGGAAACTGATACAGTAGAGGAAGATGGGTGGCTTTATTGAGTGGTCAACCATTCCCATAAAAAAAGGTATTTCTCTATAAAATAGGGGAATGTAGGGGCACCTCGGTGGCTCAGTGGCTGAGCGTTTGCCTTTGGCTCAGGTCGTGATCCCAGAGTCCTGGGATCGAGTCCCACATCGGGCTCCCTGCAGGGAGCCTGCTTCTCTCCCTCTGCCTGTGTCTCTGCCTCTCTCTGTGTGTCTCTCATAATAAACAAAATCTTTTTTAAAAAATAGGGGAAGTAGATAGTGAAGAAAAAAACAAATGCATACATAACCGTGGAAAGATATTTCTCAGGTGGGAGCTTGCTATTAATCATTTCACTATTCTTCTTTTTTTTTTTTTTTTTTTACAAAATCAAACCAAGCCAAGACTTGGAGGAGTCGATATAAAATTTTAATTGTTGGAGTTTACATCAATCCCTAAACTTTCTTTGTTTCTTCTTCAAAATTTTATTTCAACCTAATGTTGTTCAACCTTTAGCATAAATTAATGGGAAGAGTGTTCTATATGGAAAAAACTGACTCTATGTGGGAAATTTTATGTAGAAATATGTATTGGGGTTTTTTGAGTTTGGATACACATGGTTGCTTCTTACAATGTCTCTTTTCACATTAGTTTCACTGTGGAAATAGGAATTGAATGAGGAGGAGGCACAAAAGCAAAAGAAGAAATGCTCCATGTACATTTCCCATTATGAGATTCCTGTAGCTCTGGAGATGTCTCCATAAAGTGATTTGACATCTATAAATGCCAATTTACAAAGCATTTTCCACTGCCATCAAGGAAAAGAAAACTACATTCTCCCTCTCTCCCAGCCCAATAAGTAAACTTTGAAAACAATTACAAGCACATGTAATAATAATACAGTAACTCGCATTTCTATAGCAACTTCCACTAGAGAATTTCTCAATGCTTTGCTAACAGTAATTAATTAGACCCCCTAACATTCCCGTGAGGAGCCGAGGGATGTGGGTATGTGCTGAACATCCCCCAACACAGACTTGCTGCCACCTCTGGGGTGGATGAACAGCTGTTGTTTAAAAACTGTAGAGCAAACAGAATTCAACATTTCAGAAAATTGTGGGACTCAGAAGTCCAAGATGCAAGAGAAAATTGCGTCTGATGCAGGCTTTTTGCCTTGTCATGTAAATGTGACAGAGATAAGAGTGAGACGCTATTTTCTATGTCACCAGCCATCACTGCATCCCCTGGGGCTGGATTTACCCCACAGCACGCAGTTACACTGCTAGGTTCATCATCCCAGAAATGACCCCATTACCAAACCATTTTGCTCTAAGAGATGTAACGGACTTTCTTAACAAATACACGTACAGGACTTGTTATTTGCCAGGCACTTTGAAAATGCTTAGTAACTTGTAATGCATTTGGCTCTCACAGCAACTCTTTTTTGGGATCGGTATGATTATGATTATTATCTTACTACTACCACCATTTTGCAGGTGAGGAAATGAGGCATAGGAGGCATTAAGGAGTTTGCCCAAGGTCCCTCAGCTAGCGAGTTGCTGAGCCAACGCAGTCCAGCTTCAGAGCCCATGCTACAACCTGTATTATTTACCTTATGCTACCTCTCAGGGTTGGCATCACCTGTAAATAAACTTGAAATAGATACATTTTCTCAACTTGGTCATGGGGTTTGTCTCCTATTTTGAGGAGTGGTTTTGTTTCACTCACATGGTTACCAGGAATAGTGACTGAGACAAGCAGCCCACCTGAAAAGGAAAAGAGCCGCTTGCTTCAGCACCAAGGAGAGCACCCCTGCCAGGCTCCAGGGTAAGGCAGGAGCCTGAGCAGAGGCACAGCCAAGCTAAGGGAGGGAAGGGGGTTGTTTTTTATTTATTTCTGCCTTTATGACAACAAGAAATGGGTACAAGATTATCAGGCTAGTTTAGCCTGAGCCATCTCAAGCCCGGGACCTAAGACCTCTGATTTTCCCATTCTTGGGATGTCTTGGACCTAGAAGCTGATGAACTAAGTACTTAATATCATGTTCCCACTTCATGTGGATGTGCCTCTCCCTTTTTTCTTCCCCCTCCCTGATCTCTGGCAAGAGACCATCTCCGAGGGCAATTAGGCTTTTGCCCAAGGACCATTCATGTACTTTTTTCAGTTTGCCCTGGGGGAGAGATACTGGAGTAGCTGACCCCTGAATAACATGGGTTTGAAATATGTGGGTCCACTTATGTGTAGAATTTATTTATATAAACACAGCACAGTACAGTAAATGTATTTTCTCTTTCTTAGGATTTTCTTAACATTTTTTTCTCTAGCTTACATTATTTAAAAAATACAATATAGATTACATATAACCTACAAACTGTGTTAATCGACTGTTTATGTTATCAGTAAGGCTTCTAGTAAACAGCAGACTATTAGTAATTGAGTTTGAGGGGAATTCAAAAGTTTTTTTTTTGTTTTTTTTTTGTTTTTTTTTTGTTTTTTTTTTTTTAAGTTATTTTTTTTAAGATTTTATTTATCCATGAGACACACAGAGAGAGGCAGAGACACAGGCAGAGGAAGAAGCAGGATCCCCACGGGGGGCTCAATGTGGGACTCCATCCCAGGACCCCGGGATCATGACCTAAGCCAAAGGCAGATGCTCAACAACTGAACTACCCAAGCATCCTGGGGAGTCAAAGGTTATATTCAGATTTTTGACTGGGCGGTTCAAGGGTCAGTGGTATCTGGTTAAGAGCACTGGCTCTGAATCTAGACTGCCTGAAAATTCACTTCAGCTCTGCCACTTTCCAGAGGTGACCCTGGAAAAGGCACACAACTTTTTTAAGACTCAGTTTTTCCGTCTATAAAATGGAGTTAAGAGTGGCCACTGAGTCATAAGATTATTTTAAGGCTTATTAAATAAGGTCGTATGAGTAGATAACAGATTTTATTACGACAAGAAATAGGGAAAGTAATGATATCCCTTTCTGAACAATGAGACTCATGTGACAGATACACTTTCCCTTTCTACCTTGGCCATCAGGGAGCCCTGGGCCAAAGTTCCCACTTAGCATTGGCAGCTCTATAGGACCCTATGGCTTGCCTAGTGGTATTTCTTTTCTTCTCCTCTGATGTTGACCTTCCCTTCTCATTGACATATTCTTTGCTCCTGATGTGTGTGTGTGTGTAATTTTGTCTATGTTATTTCAGGTCAATGCATAAGATGGATAGACAGATGGATCATTAGAATATAAGCCCCAAGTGAGCAAAGAGTTTTGTCTGGTTTGTTCGTTGCTATACCCACAAAAGCCTGGGACAGTACAAGGCAATTGCATCTGCCCATAACTGACACTTGGAATAATCCCTTTCCTTGGATATACTACAATCACTAACCCAGTAGCTTTGCACTGGTGCTGAGTTAGCTGGCTGCTACAACTTCACTAATTATCTATAATTCCAAGAGTCCTTGCCAGGCAGACGAGCTGCAGGAGTTGTTTCAGTGACGATGCTGTTTACAGCACAGTCTGTCTTTCCCACGTTGTCTAAGGACAGAAAATGAGGAAGCAGGATGGGAGGCTGGTCAGGGAAATTCCTCTTTATCAGGATCAACTAATCTTGGGATCTCAGCTGGTACAGACCCCTTCCCTAAAAAGCTAGCAAGTTTTGACCAATGGGATAGAAACAAGAGTAGTAAAATTAGTTCCAAAAAACATGCCCTTCTGACTCAGAGACCCAGTGTGTGGGTGGAGTAGGGCAGTCTCCTGTGCCAGGGAGATCCCCCGGGAAGGGGTGGATCCTTCCCTGTGACACAGCCAAAGGCTTCAGTGCTGCTGCTATTTGTGACAGATTATTAGGCGATATGAATATACCGGGGGGGTGGTGGGAGTGGGGGCGGGGGAGACTTGGTCGAATCAGATCACAGCAGCTAACACAACATCCAAATCCTCATCAGCCAAATTCAACTCCAATTCAACGTACATTTCCTGAGTGCTTACTATGTGCCACGGCTGGGAATTGCTGGATGCTGCACACTTCCAGGCATTTGGCTGTAAGAAAACAGTAAAAATTGGAAACGATGCTCACACGTCTCCCTCTCCTCCACTTTCTCCCCTCTCGGTCTGTCGGCCTTGCTCTTCAGATTTTAACACTCTCCCAAGTAGGAATCAGCTTCCCTTCTGATTTTTTGGAAGGCATCCAGCCCACTCTCTTCTCTCTCTCTCTCTGCGGGGCACCGTGCACACAGCAATTCCAACCAGGCAGGGAGCGCTTTTCTTTCTCCCACTTCAGGAAATCTTCCAGCTCTGGTCTTGTTATAAGAATCACGCATTTGAAGTCTCCCTGGGAATAAACACACGTTTCTGATAACTCTAAAGATTAAGCCAATGAAATAAAAATTCATTTTTGAGACATAAACTGTAAATGACCGGGATTTTCCACGGAAATATTGGCACTTCGGTGGAGGCACGGCAGCCCTCAAGTTGACAGTAATTTGCTGCAACGTGCCAGGCAGTCCTGAAGTCGTTCAATAGACAAGACATCATCAAATACCACATCTGAATTCTGTTCATATTATTAGAATGAAAAGGGTAATTCAATTCAATTGCCTGGAGAATCGTGGAAACACAGGCATAAACAGAGCTGGCCAGAGGCAAAACTGCTTAGTAAGTGGAGTGTGACTACAGGGCCCTGGGCTTGCCTCCCTCCCCGCCCACCCCCACCCCCCCAGCTCCCATCCTCCCTTTTGCAGAAACCCCCTGTGAATTGAAATCAACGTGTTGCCCCTCCCAAGGGTTTTTGCTTTTTAAATGTCCTTTCTAGTTTGATAATGAAGGGATTAAAAATTCACATTTATCAAGCACCTACAATGGACCAGGCCCATTTTCACAAACAATGTTAATCCTTGGGCACACTTTGCCCTTGTTCACTCAAAAACGACTATCTACATTGAGCCAGGCCCTGTGCCAGGTGCCAGAGATCCAGCAGAGATCAGAGTCGGATTCTCCTCTCTCTGGGCTCTGCAGCCTAATGAGAGGAAAGAAGCAGTAAACTAACCAATAGATAAACATTGGTCAGGCCCTAATAAGTGCTGTGCAGTAAGATCCAGCAGGGTAAGGGGGAGAGAGAGTGCCCCAAAGGGAATGCTGAGAGAGACAGGGTGGCTGTGCAAGGGACTCTCTTTAGAGCAGGTGACAGGTGAGCAGAAGGAGGGAGCCACGTGGCTATCTGGGGGTTGCACTCCAGGCTGAAGGATGGGGGAACAGCAAGAGCAAAGGCCCTGTGTGTTCCAAGAAAGAGGCACATGGGAAGGCGTGGGGTGAAGGGTGGTGGAGAGACACGGAGGAAACAGGAAGTACTTGTAAGCTAGGACGATTAACTGACTCAGGGACATTAGAAGCCATCGGAGGGTCTAAGAAATGGAGCAACAGTCCACATTCATTGACTTGGGTTTTCAGAAGCTTGCTCTGGGTGGTGGGTAGAGTGCAGCCTACATGGGAACCCGCGTGGAAACAGAGGCCCATCAGGAGACAGCTGCTATAACCAGTAATCGAGGTAGCCTAGACAGGAGTGAACCAGGGGAGGTGATGCTGAAAGGTCAGACCATACCTTCTCACGTGGAGGGGATGGTCTCCACCTGGCAAGTGAGGAAAGAGAAGCACAGAAGGGGTAGGTAACCCCTGTGGCCAGGTGATTAGTGAACAGCCAAACCAAGTCCTGCTGCAGAGGCCTGGCTCTCTTGACTCTGCCACGAGCTTCTCTGTTGCCACACAATGAAAGCAGCATGAAGGAATTTTAGTCCTCCAAGAGCAGAAAGAGGAATCTGGGGAGGCTGGGGATTTTTCTGGGCCCTTGCTTTGGCAGGGTCCCACCAAGATCTCATGATAATGGTCAACATGCATCAAGTCGTTACTGTGGACATGGCGGTGTTTTAAGGGCTTCCAACTTGTTAGTGCAACTCCTCCCCACAACAGCTCCCATTGAAGGGACTTTCATTATCGTTCCCATTTTACAGATCGGGAAACTTAGGCTCTGCTGTGTTAACCAGTTCGAGGTGACAAAGCTGAGATCTGGATCCTGGCAGTGAGGTTGTCAGAGCCCCAACCCTTCAATATCATGCCATTTCTTCCTTGAAGAGATGTTTACTTTTCAGTAGTTTTCTACTGAATTTTGGGCTCGGAGACTCAAGTTCACAGGACTGATAACATACAGAAACTGACCACCAGGTGTGACCTCAGGGCACAGTGGAGAGTGCCCAGCAGGGACCCTCCTCAAGATGTTGCCAGGGGCCCCCACCTGGGATGGGAACCAGATAAGGGAGCTTTGGAGTCCCCACCTCCAAGTTGTCGCTAAGTCTTATATCCCTGGCTTGTCCATCCTGGGTTCAAGTCTTCCAGATGTCGGCAGAGGAGAGTAGTGATCAATAGAACCATAGCTGTCAGCTTCTAATTTCATTTGATGGATGACAGAGATGCTTCCAATCCCCCATTCTTCCCAGTTTTGAGAAGAAAGGGGAAATAGAGGTACAGGCTTAGGGCAGGGGCACAGTATGGGAACAGTCATGAGAGTGGAGGAGGTGGGGTGTATGCAGGGTTTCCAAAGACAAACTGAACTATTCTGAGAAAAGATGTGTGCCCCCCCACAAGGAGAAAGAAATGAGGAAATGCTGATTCTCAAAACACCATAATCCAGATCCCCCCAAGAAGTACCTCTCTGCTACCACACGAAAAGCCCCCCTTTTCCACCCTGCCTCAAAGGTCCTTAATCCTGTATTTGAGCCTCTCTACTTCCCCCCCACACTCAGGTAGAGGACCAAGCTCCCCCTTTCTGCCCCACCCAGCTAATAAAAATGAAAATAACATCTTCTTATTGTTGAGCTCTGCTTTTATATACTTCATCTCATTCATTTTAGCATCAGAATAGCCCTGCAAGAGGAGTCTGCTTATCTCCATTTTACAGATGAGCCACTCAGAGAAGTGAAGTGACTTGCCCAAAGTCACACACTGAGTAGCTGGAAGATCAGTGACCCCAACATTACTCAGAAGCTCAGGCTTTGTCTCTACTTCGCCCTACCCCACCCCCAACTTACTGAGTTACTGGCAACTTTTCTCATCCATTTTTGCATCTTCAGCATCCAGTTGGTACTTAGTAAATATTGATGGGAAGGGCACATGGATGAATAAACGGATGGGAAATGCCTTAGAATGAACCAATCAGCTTCTATAAATATGCTCGTGTGCACTTACATTGTCAGAGATAATGCCAACAGTTTTTGAGAACTGTTTATTCTTTTTTTTAAAGATTTGATTATTTATTTGAGAGAGAACAAGAGTGAGAGAGCACAAGCAGAGGGAGCAGAAGAGGGAGAGGTAGAGGGAGAGGGAGAAGCAGGCTCCCCACTGAGCAGGGAGCCCTGATGAGATGTGAGGTGAGAACCATTTATTCATTTGACAAAGGAAACACATTCTGATTGGAAATGCACTGTCAGGCAAGGTGTTTGATTCGGGGGCACTGTGGAGAATGATCCCGGTCCCTAACCTCAAGAAGCTCATAAAACAGAGGGTGAGAAAGACCAAGACCAAAGCAAGCAGCCAGCAATGTCACAGAAAAAAAATATTTGCAAATAATTAACAAGAAGTGATGGAAGGGTGGGGACTCTAAGGAGAGGGCTTTGGTAGGCTGGATTCTCTGAGGAAGAAACGTTCAAGGTTGAGTAGAAGTCACCGAGGAAAAAGTCAGGGAAGCGTTTCAGGCAGAAGGAATGGCATATGTGAGGGCCCCGAGGCAGGACTAAGCGTAAAGCCTTCCAGAAAGTGCAGGAAGACTACATGAGTAGAGCCAAGAGTCGGGAAATGGAAGGAGAAGGAGCAGAAGACACAGGAGGCCCTTGCAGGCCTCGTTAAGTATTTTGGATTCCAGCCTCATGGCAATGGTAATCCTCTGAGGGGTGCGAAGCACAGAAGTGCCATCCTGAAATCTGTTCCTGTTCTGTGGGCAAGGGGGAGCAGAGAAGGGGCAGAGAGGCTGGTTAGGAGGCCGTAGTTGTGCAGAGAAGAGCCTCTAGGGCCAGGTGCGGTAGGGAAGTGGATGCATATGAGATCTCATTCAGAAGCCGAAAACAAGGTTGACCTAACTTGGCTGTGTCCACAAATGCGCTCACGAAGTAGTAAGGGCAGAGGCGGCTTGCAAAAAGACAAGATCCTAACCCACGCTCTCTCTCTGGTGCCTGTGCGGTTTCAGGCAGGCCATGAAGCCTGTCGGAGCCTCCAGGCCCCCAGGAAACTTGTCACTGAGATAATGCATGTGACTGTGTGGAGCACAGAGACTTCCCCCTTTGCTACTTCCAGATCCTAGTGGTCTGACTACCCAGCTGCCCTCTTGAATACTGGGCTCTATGGCCCTAGCAAACATTTTTAAAGACGGAATTAATCCCCATATACTCCATGCCAAAGGGAAGGTGCAGAATGGCCTTGCAACAGCCCGCCAACCTCGTGCCACTAATTCTTGTCACGGCCACAGCAGCTCATCACTTTAGCAGTAACTCAATTACCAGTCCCTGGGCACCTTCCGGCACAAAGCCGCTCCTATGGGTCCCCATTGTTTTCCTGAGACGCCAGGACACAAGTCAATTCCTTGGCCCTAATGAAAGCTTTTCGACACCTGACAGTAGCCATTGAGCATGTGCTAAGTGCAGCCGTAGGGCCACCCAGGCTGCCTCCCAAGACAGGGGTCCTGGCCAGCTGGGAGGTTCAACCTGGGCTCTGGCATCGGGGCCTCACACAGCAGATGTTGCCGCCTTCAAAGCTGGGCCAATTATGATGTTAACGCCCTGGACATTAATCCCTGGGTCCTTGCCAGCCAGGACCAGCTCTGCTCTCCGGCATAATAGCACAAGTCCTCTGGGGGGATCAAGGAGGGGTCTTGGGAAAGTCACACTTTCAACTGCTCAGATTCAAAGCCCGACTTCTCCTCTGCATCACATCCAAGGCCTGAAGATGTCTGAGCATTTTAGCAGTGGGAATGCCAGCCCCAGTCACCACAGGGCAGTCAGTGAGGGCTGTTAATGCAACTGAGATCCAGAAAATTAAATGTCTTACTCAAGGAAATAAAACACGTTCACAGGAGTTCCCTGAATACAGATTTGCTCTCCTGATACCCAGATTTCTGAAAGGTGTTAAATAATGGTAAGCTCCCGGAGAGCAGGGAAAGAGCACAGTGTCTGGCACATAGTAAATATTTTTGGCACAAATGACTAGCCCAGATTCAAATTCCGTATCAGATTATGCCTCAGGTTTCATACTTGGTTGGATAAAGGTAGAGTATCCACTCTACAATAGCAGTGACAAATGTTTTTTAACACCTGGCTCCTCACTGTCCAGAAGGCCCCTGAGCCATCTCCACCTTTGTCCAGTGTGTGTGTAAGCTATAGAGCAGGTGCCAAAGGAACCTAGATGCAGAACCATGGAGGGCTTCCTGGAGGTGACTGAGTCAGGGGATCTGGAGGATATGCAGAAGTGAGCCTGGCAGTGGTGTGTGTGGAGGCAGGAGAGTGGGTTTAGAAAGTGCGTTCAGAACAGAACA
Organism: Canis lupus familiaris; assembly: GCF_011100685.1. Lineage (NCBI taxonomy): Eukaryota > Metazoa > Chordata > Mammalia > Carnivora > Canidae > Canis > Canis lupus. The sequence continues at coordinate 28,807,662 of NC_049231.1, forward strand.
GCCGAGCAATGACCTGTGGCTGGATTGTGGGGTAGGAGGTGGAGAGGACTAGCAAGAGGGTGGAGGGACAGGCAAGGTTCAGACAAGGAGGTACCAGCAGGCCAGCTGAAGGGTTTGGGTCTTTGTTCTAAAAGCAGTGGGAAGTCATTGAGGAGTTTCAGGGTGAGGAACAGCAGGGGCAAGACGCTCAGACCTGACGTGGAGCAGACTGGAGAGGAACCGAGGCTGCCTGCAGGGGGGCAGAGTGGGACACTGAGCCACAGTCCAGGCACAAGGAGAGGACAGCTTAGCCCAAGGAGGCAGCAGCAGAGACAGAGAATGCGGTGGGCTTTAAAAGAGGTTTCTAGCATACTAACTCTCACAATTGGAGATGGCAAACCAGGAGAGGCCAGAGGACAGGCCTGGCGGAGGGGTTCGGACGGGGTGTGACTCAGAAGCTCTGGTTGGGGACACTGAGATGTCTTGGAGAGACCTGGTAGGCAGCTGATTCGGGAGTGGAGTCTGGAGCAGTCAGGGCCGAAGTCCCAGAAGGAGGGAGGAGCCATTGCTCAGGCGGTAATGTGCACGGTGCACTTAGATGGAGCTTCGCAGGACAGAGTACATCAAAAAGATGCCCCTATTCTACGTAAGCCTTCTCCCACTATTGGACATTTGGGTCGTTACCGATCATTTGACATTTTAAGTGTCCCAGTAATGAGCATCCTTGTCCTAATTTACAGCTTCTCCATATTCTAGGTTACTTTTCTAATAGCCTACCCTGCTAACACGGTTGGCAATGCGTAACTGCTAAGAGAATAAATATATCATGTGTCCAAAATGAAACAGGAATTTTTTAGTTGAACACCATCTGTGGTGACCCAGGTAACATTATAATAATCTCTTCTGATACCTGCTGATTTATTAAGTCTTCCCTAACTAGCTCAACCAAAGGGAACTTCTTCCTCTGAATTCTAATGGCTAATCCCAGAGACACTCCACTCTTATCCTTCAGACGTCTGATTATTTTAGGATCTACGGAAGTCCCCCTCTCTTGGGGTACATATCCCAAGACCGCAGTGGATGACTGAAACCGCAGACAGTACTATACCCTCTGTAAACTATTTTTTCCCTAGACCTCCATACCTATGATAAAGTTTAGCTTATAAATTAGCACAGTAAGGGGTACCCAGCTGGCTCTGTCAGAAGAGCGTGCAACTCTCAATCATGGGTTTGTGAGTTCAAGCCCCACAGTGGGCATGGAGATTGCTTAAAATAAGTAAGTAAGTAAATAAATAAATAAATACAAACCTTTTTGGAGGTGGCGTAGTAGGTTAAGCGTCTGCCCTCAGCTCAGGTCATGATCTCGGGTTCCTGGGATCCAGCCCCACATCAGGCTCCTGCTCAGCGGGGAGCCTACTTTTCCCTCTCTCTCTGTCACTCCCCCGATTGTGCGCTCTCTCTCTCTTTCTCTCTATCAAATAAGCAAATAACTAAAATCTGTTTTAAAAAAACTTTTTTAAAAAATAAATTAGGCACAGATTAACAATAATAACTAATAATAAAATATAACAATTATAACAATCTACAATATATATAACAAGTAATAGGTTATATGAATGTGGTCTCTTAAAATATCTGACTGTCCTGTACTTACCTTTCTTCTTTTTGTGTGATGTGAGATGAAAAAAAGCCTACGTGATGATGCAGTGCCTGGGTGGCTCAGTCAGTTGAGCATCTGACTCTTGTTTTTGGCTTAGGTCATGATCTCAGGGTCATGAGATTGAGCCCTGTGTCAGGCTCTGTGCTCAGCACGGAGTCTGCTTGAGATTCTCTCCCTCTCCCTCTCCCTCTCCCACTGCCTCTCCTCCCCCAGCTTGCTCACATGCTCTCTACCTTTAAAAAAAAAAAAAAGCCTACATAATGAGATGAAGTGCAGTGGAGGACATAGGTGATGACATCTATCCATGACCTCCTGGTGATATGTCAGGAGGACCATGTGCTTCCAGCCCAAGGCTGCCAGAGCATCACTGAAACCACAGAAAGCAAAACTGTGCATAAAGGGAGACTACTGTAGACATATGTGAAGGGTAATTGTTTTCCCCACTGTCCATACTAGAACTAGAGAGCTGGGACTATGTTTTATACTTCATGATAGCCCCACAGGCCCTACTAAACCCTCACAGGGTCGACATGTAATGCCTCTTGTAGATTAACTAGCAAGGCAAGAGGATCATAAGAACAGGCACCTATTAATCCCTTGCTGCACACCAAGACCTGTTCTGGGGGCTTCAAACACAAAATGTATTTCAACTCTCCAAAAGAGGTTGATCTTCATTTTACAAAGGTGTTAGTGTAGTGGTATCTGATATCACAACTGGAACCCCCAAATCCCAGAGGCTTAATACACAGAACTTTCTCTTTTTTAAAAAAGCTTTTATTTATTTATTCATGAGAGACACAGAGAGAGAGAGGCAGAGACATAGGCAGAGGGAGAAGCAAGGTCCACACAGGAAGCCCGATGTGGGACTCAATCCCGGGACTCCAGAATCACTCTCTGAGTCAAAGGCAGATGCTCAACCGCTGAGCCACCCAGGCATCCCTAGAACTTTCTTTCTCACTCACTTTTTCTCTCACTCATTTGCTTCTCACTCACTCAAAATCCAAAACAGGCAGCTCCTCTGGATGCACTGATTCAAGGACCCATGCCTTCTGATCTTGTGGCTCCACCATCCCTGGCACATGGCTTCTGAAGGTGCTAGGCTCCTCTGCCTCGAACCAGAAGGGGAAAGAGCAGGATGGATAGCCCATGGGAGGTTCTCATGGGCTTTGCTTGCTCATGACTCACATTATGTTCATCACATTCCTCAGGCCAGAACTCAGTCATGTGGTCATACCTAAGTGCGAAGAAGGCTAAGAAAGGCAGTCCAGCTGAGTACTGGGCTGCAGGGAAAACAGACTGGGTGGTTCACAGTAATCTTTGCCTTGTGACAGGAGAAACCAAAGCCCAGAGATGTTAAGTAACTTTCCTGATGTTATATAGCAAAGCTAGGATTCACACTCTAGACTGTATAACTCCCAAGTCCGTCCTTTCTCCACGATGCCCTACTGATGGACAGCAGTCGTCGGGGTGCTGTCCTTCTGGGGCCTCTGAGATGCACCTACTTGGATCACCTTGGTAATTGTTTAATCGCGCTCACAACCTAACTTCAAACTGTGTTGAGAGTGGCAGATTCACCCTAAAACCAAGTTTCAGATGTATTTTGCAGATGCAGCTTGTTTCTTCCAAATATGCTTCAGTGTCCTCCTTCAACAAGTCAATCAATTTGCTGACATGTCCTCACATTAGGTAGGCATATTCCTGTTCTAAAGTCTATGCCTTATAAACTTGACATATTCAGATGCTATGGCTTTTATCGTGAGTAAATTAAAGCTCTTAAAATGTCAGAATGTTTCTGTCTCATTTGACATTCTCACCATAGGTCAAACTGCCTCCAAAACAGACATGTCTAAATGGCTGTCTAACCATATCGCTCAGGATGGCTTTTTAGGAAGTGCAGGACGCCCAGCAGTGCGTAGATCTGAGGCCCCTGAGCATCAGTAATTCTGTTTGGATCTGTTCCCATGTAAGCAATTTACAGAGCGTCTACTGGACTTGGAAAACCAAGAGGGACCTCGGGAAGTCATTGGCGCTCCCTCTTTGCATGCATATACCATAGAATCTTCAAGCTGAGAAAAAAAATAATGATGCTAGTAATAACAATAGCAACAACCTTCAAAGAATGTGTTCATTCAACAAAAATTTGTTGAGAGCCCATGTCGTGCCACGGTTACGGAAGCTGGAGATTCTGTGCATAAAACAAGATCCCTGACCTCATGGAGGTGACATTCTAATGGGGGAAATGCACGAATAAATATATAATGCATTGAGTGGTGCAGAAGAGGATGCAGCCTGATGGTAGGTTATCCAGAGTGCTGGGGAGGGTTTCTCTGAAGCGGTGACATTGGAACAAAGACCTAAGAGAAGAAAGGTAGTGAGATGCTAGGAAGGAGGGAGAGCAAGTGAACAGGCTTAAAGGGGAGAGTGTGTATGGCATTTTCCAGAAACAGCAAGGAGAGCGGGTGAGCCCAGGGATGGCGGTAAGAGACTGGGAGGGGCAGATTGGGCAGAGCTTGATGGCCTAGGGTAAGGGCATTGGGCTTTCTGCTTAAGGAGAGGAGGAGCACTTGAGGGGTGAGCATAGCTAGAGGAGGGGGCTTGAGGATCGAGTCCCAGGGCACTCCACTTCTTGGGGTCTAGACCATGAGGAGGAGCCAGCAGAGACAGAAAAGAGTAACCAGCGGGGCAGGAAGAGACCAAGCTTGGGTTGGGGGATGCCAAAGGCAAGTGAGGAAATACAAGTAGTGATGGGCCAGTACAAATGCCACTCTTATTGGGCCAACAAGATGAGGACAGGGACCTGTCAGATCTGACAAGGAGAGCTCACTGGTAACCGAGTCTGTCAGAGGAGGATGCTGGAGATGAAAGCTTCATGGGAGAGGATGGAGAGAGAATGGGAAAAAAGGGGGATCTCGCCTCCTCCCCCTCTTCCTGCCCCCCTCCTCCTCCCTCCCTCCCTCCACCACCGCCCCCCACAATATTTTCCAGGCACAGTACAGGCTCTTTACAGGAGTTTCCCAATCTAATTCACAGGATCACCTTAGGGGGTGGGGAGTGGGGGGCACTTCACAAGAGGCTCAGGGAGATAAAGTAGCTCCTAAAGCATGAAAGCTGGACTTGGCCTTCGTTAGGTGCCAGACCCCAAAGCTCCCGTCTTTCCTCTGGGCTAGTCCTCATCTCTTAGAGGTTGTCTGGGGCAACCAACACAAAATGAATTCCCACTTTAAAAAATCTCAGAAAATAGGTCATTCAGCTTCTCTTTGAACAGAGTCTGAATCATTCCAATGATTAGCATCTCTCCCTTAGATTTTTAATTAAAGAGGTTCCACAATCCACCCCTACACTACTGTATGACAGAGTGCTCTTCAAGGAAGTTGTTCCTTCCTACTACTCTACGTCTCTCTTCTTTAAAAAAAAAAATTCTTTTAAGTCTTATTTGAATAGGAAAATAATCCTATGAATCCCAACCCTCAGAGGAGTGTGGGCTAGAATTCTCTTTCCACCTCAGATTCTAACTGGAGCTCCAGGCCCCCATAGAAAGCTCACATGCCTTCTGGAAATCTCCACCTGATGCCCTACTCCCCCTGGCCCTGGTATCTGTTCAGATGCTCTGATCTGCAAGTCAGAGAAATGCACACTGGCTTCACAACATGGAAACGGCTTCCTCACATAGCTGGGCAGCCCCAGCCTGAGCCTGGGTCTCATTATCCCCAGAGTGGTGGCAAGACAGCTGCATTGATTTGGGGCTACACGGTCCTCACAGGGCAGCACCCAGAGGCCCAGAGACGGTCACTTCCAGGTGCTCTCGGGGAAGAGCAATGTACCTGCTCTCCCAGAAGCTCCCCGGGAAACCTCTCCTCCTATCCCACAAAGTGAGTCCCATGACCATTCTCATCCTAATCATTGGCCAGAGAGGAGGTGCCTGCCTAGACAGGAAGTCCATCCTTGCAGCAGAGGGCAAGGTCAGCTTCCCTGGAAGGACCAGACTGCATGGAAGGAGGGGCAGGGAGGCGACTGATGGACAAATCTGTGTTCTGTAGGGAAGAAGGAAGACCCAAATGGCTACTAGGGAAGAGACACGTCATATCTGCCACACTGGAGCCTATAACTGAACTCCTCACCCCTCAACCCTCTGCATGCTCTGCACGCTCTGCACTGCACCGAATGCAAACATCACCCCCGAACTTCAAGGAACCCAGAAAGTTCATGATCTACCTCATCTCACATGTCTAGTGAGCCACTGTGTCCTGCATCTTCTATCTGAACAGCTCGAGAACCTGCCGACTTCTCTCTGTGCACCCTTACCTCAGCTACCGCCAACTCCACCTGGGTTATTACACAACAGCATCCTGACTAATCTGCTTCTGCTACATCCTTGCAAGCAAACACCAACCCCGGAAGCACATTCCCCCAAAAGATGAAGCCTGACAGTGTTACTGCCCTTTGTAAAAGTCTTCACTGGCTACCTGAGGCTTCAGTGTGGTGTCTGGCACTCTCATGGGGCCAACTGGTCCTCCCTGACCTCTGACTGCCCCTCCTGCCACCTCCTATCCCTGTCTATAAACTTGGGTTCATGCCATGCTTACTATGCCCCACTTCAAACAAAACAAAACCCCCTGCCCCCACCTCTGTAAATGACCATCATCTACCTGCTGCTCAGGTAAAAGCATCTCAGAAGGTGTCCTTTACTCCTCTTTCCTTCTCCCATCACTTCTAATCCTTCCATGGATATTGCTGCTTCTACCTCCAGAACATAATCCCAAACTGTCATCTTCTGACCATATTCATAACTACCCCATCCACCAGGGCCACCCTGGCTTCCCAGCGGGGCTATCACAATAGCTGACCAACTGGTCTAGCTACCCACTTGTGCCCCTTACAAACAACTCTTAAAGTCCTCACTGGGGCCCACAAGCACTACAAGATCTGACCCCTGCTTACTTTTCTGACCACATCACCCCCTTCCACAGTCTCTCTCACACTCTTCCTTCTCTTCTGATCCTTGAAGACACCAAGCTCGTTCCCCCTGAAAGCCCTTACATTGCTATTCCCACCTCCTTAAATGTTCTTCCCTGGGGTTTTGGACTGCTGACTCGGCACAGTGTGGAAGGTCATCTCTCTGACATGGTTCCTGTCCACCTTCGGGCCCACCACATCCTCAGATCACATTATACTTTCTTGTATTTTTCACAAAATGTCATGATTTGAAAGCCTCTCCTTTGTGGACTTGTTTGCTTACTTGTTCATTGCCTGATCCCTTAAAATATAAGCTCTCTGAAGGCAAGGACATTGTCTATCTTGTTCACTCAGTTCTTGGAACAGTGCCTGGAACACAAAAGGAGCTCAATATATGTGTCAAATCAATGAATGAAAAAAATGACCATTCTACCCTTCTGGCTTATATGCTTCTTATCACTTGGCCCCCTTTACCTGCCTAACTTTTCCTGTCCTTCAAATTCAGCTCTGCCAATCATCAGCACACACAGACACACACAGACACACACAGACACACACACACACATACACACAGAGTTGCCTCTCCTTTATCTTCCACAATAACAGCCAGTATTTACTTCTATCAGTGTATAAAACACCCTGCACTGTAGCTATGGCTCCTCCTCCCATATTCTGGGCTCTGTGGGGACAAGTCTGTGTCCTTCCACTCTGCATCTCCATCACCCAGCTGACAGCCTGCCCAGAGAAGGCACTCGGTGACTGCCTGGTGAATGAATGAAAGAATGTATCCTTCACTGATAGTTAAGGCTCTGATTATTCCTTAGAGATAAAACTAGACCTGTATTACCCATTTCTCTCAATCAAATCTCCAAGTTTGAGATTTGGGGTGGGGGGGGCATCCTAAATTGCCTCCCAAGGTTCCTTTAAGTCTTTACTCTTGCTGTAACAGGCTAACACTTCTCTAAATTATTTGGGAACTAGAGCTTCCCTCAACGTTGTATTTCTGATTGGTTGCTATTTGTTTTGACAGTTGTCGGATTTTTTTATTTATACCAAGCTCTCTCTGGGGTTTAGTTTACTGGATCCTCTCAATCTAACACCTAGAAAGAAGAGAAAATGACTTACCTGTAAATCTTTTTTATTGAAGGTGTGCCATAAAACAGACCTTCCCTCACCTCTCCATTCTCCCCTGAGATTTAAGGATTCTTGGTTTTTATTGCTGTCTTTACCACTCATTTGGAAAGGACAGAGCAATGGGAGGCTGGAGAGGCTTGTTAGGTCCACCCAGGAGGGATCTTTGGGCTTATACTGTCCCTGCCAGTGGCCCCAAGCAGTGGGAGCTTTCACAGGAGGGCCTGACAGTTTCATACCAGAAACACACACCAAGCTGAGGAAATTTACTATATGACATACATCCATAGAACCGAAATTACAGACCATTTTCTCCTACCTGTCCCTTTTGTTTGATTTCTGGCAGATGTCCATGGGTAAAATCACCAGTCTCTGCTGGGAGAGCAGAAACCTAACCATAAATTAGGACTTTTGAGGCTCCTACAAAGAGAATCTTTCTCTTGCTCATTTTAACTGGCGTTTCCATAGGAGATGGAGCAGAGTAGAGGATGTGCCGGAAATGAATATTTCAGAAACTCAAATGAACATTCCCTCAACCAGTTACTCCCGCCTCTCTCTCCAACAACCATCCAGGGTAGAATGTTGATTAAGGTCAACAGGAAATTGCTTAATACCCTGCTTTATTTTGTCTCTGCACATACTAGTCACTGTGTATTTCAAAAACATCTCGTCCCCAAACATCTATCCTTTTTTTAAAAATAGCACATTATTCTTTGACTGTATAGCAAAACACGCACGTCATAAAAACTTCAGTAATACAGAAAAATATAAAGAAGACAATTAAAATAATTCACCCAGAAATACTCATTGATAACATTTGAGAAAAATTACTGCAAATTCTTTGTCTTTTTTGTGTGTGTGAATATAAATATATATCTGAATCCAGGGTCGGATCATATTGGATACACAGTTTTATGTTCTCTTTTGTCTCAACATCATATCAAAATTTTTCTCATTTTGCTAGGTTTTGGAAAGCATGACTTTTAATGGGCTAATCATATGTTGCTAGCTTTAAAATCCATCTTAGAGAAAATAAATCCTAAAGAAGTCATCAGGTGACAACAACCCAGCTACCCCAAAGTGAGTCCAGAATTCAAAAATCAGTTATTCATGTTAACTGCTTTTTGGTGGTCTCTATGGCAACTCGACAACAGGCAAGATTGGGGTGAATTTCAGGTAGTTAAGCCCAAGAATCCAGAACTTGAAGCCCAGCTATGGGTCACGGTTCTTTCTAGTTTGTGGAATTATGGGCTGTTTTCACTTCCTTTATTATTTCTTTCTGTACAGACTAAATTTGTTACCATGAGCATGCCTTGCTTTTAAAATTAGAAATAAATCATAATGCTATTTTCATTTTGGAAGCAACACCTAACCTAATTACATATTTACCTTGGTTCTATCATTCTCTCTCTCTTTCTCTCTCTCTCTTTCCCTCTCTCTGTCTATACATCCCCCCCACAAAAGGCCCCCTCCCCAGCCCATTGCCCATTGCCCCTCTCACTTTTCCAGGTACACAGCCTCCACCCCCACTCATGTCTCCCCAGTCCTGGGGAGGCAGCTGTGGGAGTAAGGGACTTTTTTGCCTGATGCCCAGGCCCTTCCTGGCAGGCTACAATCCACTCATCTCAAGCCTGATGCCAGGAGGCAGCACTGTTTAGCAGAAAGGAGACAAACTCTGATGGAAATAGGCTTATGACGTCAGAAGGGCTGGGTCACTTCCTGTCTGTGTGGCCCTGGCCAGGTCACCTAACCTGTGTGAACCTCAGTAAAAGGTGAATCCTCATCTGTAAAAGGAGGATAAGGATACCAGCCTGCACAATTATACCATGATTAAATGAAGTCATCTCTGACGAAAGCTTGCACCAAATAAATGCCTTCCCCATGTGCTCACTGAGCATCTTTGGGGCCTTAGTCTTCCCCAGAACTGCCAGTCCTCCCCTCTGGCCGAGCCCGAGGCTGAGATGTCTTGGCTGTAGCTGCAGACTCTTAATCAGCTGGGACTTTTCTGCTTGCACAAAGAGGTGCCTTTTATCATTGAAGCCGGGAACTCTTGCAAAGGTCTGGGAATCTGGTTTCAAAAGCAAAACAGCGAGTAGACGAAAACCGAAATATTACTGGACTCTTGAAAAAGCCCCCTCCCAATTGGTTATGATTCTTAACTTGCCTTTGCAGTGAGATCCACAAGATCTTCTGTAAACATTGTCCTCATTGATAAAGAGGAAAACAGACCAACAAAAGCCTGGTAGTTTCTAACTTCTAATCCCACCTTTCACCTATTAAAAAATAAGAAGAAAAGGGCACCTGAGTGGCTCAGTGGTTGAGTGTCTGCCTTTGGCTCAGGGCATGATCCCGGGGTCCTGGGATCAAGTCTTGCATCAGGTGAGCCTGCTTCTCCCTCTACCTATGTCTCTGCCTCTCTCTGTGTGTCTCTCATGAATAAATAAAATCTATTTAAAAAAATAAGAAGAAAGAAGAATAGGAGGTAAAGATGCAGGAGGAGGAAGGAACAAGAGGATAAAAATGGGCAAGAGTGATATGGATTAGATGATTCTTTCAAAAGACAAAGAAAAAAGAAACAAACAAGAGGCAAGAATGAAGTAGGTCGCCGCTGTCATCCTTTGCCGGAGGAGCAAGCTTGGGTCTGGCATTTAAGTGACTCGTTTCAGAGACTAACACAAGTCAGGGTCAGAAATAGGATTAGAATTTGCAGACCTTAGCTGGTCTGCAATTGACACCAATTGTAAAGATGTCAGTGCAGGTTTCCAGAGGCAGCTAGCTCGCTCTGCTAAATTTTTCATGTCTGTGCCTTTAAATTCCCAAACAGCATTGCCTATTACTAACACTTGTTTTCACTTTTTGCTTTTCTCCAAGAAAATAACTAGAGGTAGAAAAACCCATCTAGTCAAATCATTTTCAGAAGGTTTTGCTACAAAAAAAATTTTTTTTAACTGTAGTTAAAGATAAACATGATTTCTCCAAAGCTGAGCTATTCTATCAAATCAGACAAAACATAATATGGTTTCTTGTCGGAGACCAGATTAGCTACTATCGTTGGTGATTATCTGGATCTAATATTTATAGTTTGCAGACTGGAGCAACCCATTCATTCACTCTACAGTATTTACTAAACACAGAGTTTGTGAGAACTGCTGTCTGGACCTTGGGGACATTGACCCAGGCAAATGAGGGGGGTCAGTGCCCTGCCTTGAAGGACCCTGCCCTCCAGGCAATGTGAAGTCAGAATGTGACCTCCAAATTATAGAGCCCAGTAGGATCCTCTCACCTATGAGGTCCAGAAAGAGGAAGGGTCTTGCCCAAGGTCACACAGTGAGTTTTGGGGAGAGCCAGAATGAGTTTTTTCAGATTCCATATCCAATGCTCTTTCTTCTATATAAAGAACAGATTTGAGTTGAAAGTTTGAAATGTGCTGCCATCCCACACCTGGGATTTCTCCAAGCTAGGAGAGCTACAGAGGTCCCTTCTGAACACATTCAGGATCCTAGTCTCAAAGAATCTTGGATCCAGAAGGGATCCCATGGATCATCTGGGCCAGTGGTTTATAATCAAGAGGGCACATCACCCCAGAGCTACCAAATAGGGTCTGGGCGTTGGTGTCTTTACTGCTTCTTAGTGCTTTGAAGGAGCTTATCAGACCTTTCCCAGGACACGGGAAGTAGGTTCAGAGGTGAGACCTGCAGGATGAAGGGATGACTAGGAATAAAGGAAAGAGGAAGAACGAGACCAGAGAGACAGTTTGGAGCAGTGGTCACTGACATGGTTTTGGGAGGCAGATAGGCCCGGATTCCAATCCCGCCTCTGACCCTTGAGCCAGGTGATTCTGGGCGAGCAGCCTGACCTCTTTGGGCCTGTTTTCTCATCTGTGAAAGGGATGGCTTGCTACAGGGCTTGGGGAGCTCAAGGGGATGACATGTGGTGCCCATCAGGCAGTCAGTGCTATGTAAAGGACAGCAGTTGCCCCCACTATCAGGGTGGCCAAGAGGGTGCCAGAAAGCCTCCTCCCAGTCCACAGCTTCAGTTCGGGCCACCCCGCCACCTCCCACACAGATGCCCGGGGTTGGAAGGTGTTGTATGGCAGATAGGATTCGTGAGGTATCTAGAATTCCAAATCACAAATTCCAGGGAATCTGGTCCTTTGACACCTAAAGCTCAAGGGAGAGGAGCTCCCCACTCTAAGGATGGCCAAGGCTTTCAGAACTAACGTCCTAATGATTGGGGTGAGCAGTCACAGGAGCAGCACAACCCTTAGAGAACACCAAGGTCAATCCCATCTTGGAAGCCCAGAGAGGTTAGGCAACTTGCCCAAGGTCACACAGTGTTATAAGGATTAACCTCTTGGACCCCCAATCTCTTCATCCTGACAGGAGAAGTAACAGCATTAGTAAGAGAACTTGGGAGAATTTTGCACAATGACTAGCCCACAAATGTCTCGATGAATAATACTAATAACAGTTATTATGATGATGATCATCATCATTAATATTATTATTAACATTAGTTTGTAAGCAATTCCCTTAGACTCTCAGCCCAGCTCCCTTTCAGTGGCGTGAACCATACTCTTTCAGACTCCTTTTTGTGTTAACTGTTAACAAAGTCATTGACAAACTCAAGGCCAGGCGCTACTATTCTAACTCACTTGATGCTCACAGTGAGCATTATCAGGTAGGTACTCCTGCTATTCCGATTCCCAAAATTGGGAAACTAAAGCACCACGACAAGGAAGTCCACATGCCTGAGATTACACCCCCAGGAAGGGGCAGGGCTATGATCTTTACTGAGAGTCTGGCCCCAGTGTGTGAATGCCAAAGGCTCTACTCTTAACACTTTGAAAGCCTCTCCAGCGTGTGCCTTTGTTACTTCTCCAAATTCCAAAGACCGAGTGAGATGTCTTGCCTTGCTTTTAAGTGATTTAGTAAGGCAGGGCTGGCATATAGTGGGGGCCTAGAACTTGTTCACTCTTTCCTCTGGAGTTTCAGAGCTGATTTTCTGCTTTCACTGAGCATCTGCTGGGCACCCAGCCCCACTCACAGATGGCTTGTGTCTATATACCTCGCTGAACTTGCTTTTCCTATTCTAAGGGGTAAGGAAGGTAAGATTTAGACCAGTGGCTCCCAGAATGCATCCCCAGCCCATCAGCACCTAGGAACTCATCAGAAAGGCAGATTGTCTGGCTCCACTCGACACTCTTAATCAGAAACTGGGGCCGCAGTCCAACAGTCTGTGTTTCAACAAGCCCTCCAAGATGCTCTGGGGTATGCCGACAAGTGAGGAGTATAGATGAGGTGATTTGTGCTGCACCTAGTCTGTGCCCAGTGTGTGGTAGGGACTAAGGAAAAGTAGGTTGAGCCAACTGGCCAGGTCTGAGTCTTGCCCTTCCACTGACTAGCTAAGCAATCTTGGGCAAGTCACTTAACTTCTCTGTGATTCAGTTTCCTGGTTTCTAAGCAGAATGTCAATAGTGCCTGTTTGTAATCATGTCTGGAGGGTTAAACGAGATCACAGATGTAGAGCACTGAGCAGAGTGAGCAGCAGAGAGTACCCAGTAAATGTCACCTGCTGTTTAATTGTTGTTGTCATAGGCAAGTACATGAGCCAACGTGCATACTTAACACGGTGGCAAACAGGGTGGCTTGCCTTGCAAACCCACGTTTGCCTTAAATGGATGAAGCCCCTGTTGTCTTTTTAATTCAGCTATTCAAGAAATAATCACTGAGCGTCTATTACTTGCCAGTGCCATGTCAAGTCTGTGATGCCAGGAGGAGTAAGACTCTGTCCTAGGAGACAAGTGCAACCACACTTGGGGAGGGGGCAGGGGACAGGCATGTGTCACAGTACTCGTGGCTGTACAGTAGAAAGGAAAGGCTCCTAGAGAGAATGGAGCGGGGGGGGGGGGGGGGGGGGGACTGTGCACGTGCGTAGACTCTACTTAATCACTGATTTTTTTTTTTTAAGATTTTATTTATTCATGAGAGAGGCAGAGATGTGGGCAGAGGGAGAAGCAGGCTCCCTGCGGAGAGCCTGAGGCAGGACTTGATCCCAGGACCCAGGGATCACGCCCTGAGCCTAAGGCAGATGCTCAACCACTGAGCCACCCAGGTGCCCTAATTTTCTTTTTAATATGAAGCACATATGGGCACTAGGGATGGAATTCATTCTGTTCTCCTGAACTCCCCTTTATCAGTTTCAGGGATGAGCTCAATACCTATGCAATATCATTATTAGTCATTCATCCAGGCCCCAGCCGTAATCCAAAAGCAAAAGTCATCTTTGTCCTCAATTTATTCCCATCTCATTATATATAAAATTCTTAAAGAAAAAATATGTGACCAGAACAGACAGGCTTGGACTGCGAGGCAAACGCAGCAGCCAGGCGTAGACTTGGTGAAGACAGCTCTCACTCTGAGCTCCTGGAAGTGGGAAGGCTTCCCAGAGGAGGTGCAACCCAAGTGGGCTTTCTTGAAAGATAAGGACTTGAATTATTAAATATCCCTTCCTTTTGGAGCTCCTACTGGCCTCTGGCCAGATGCTAGAGAGAAGTTGGTGAATAATGCAAATGTGATCTTGCACTGGCTCTGAGGACTCAATGATGCAAGACCCATGCAGAGCATTTAATATGCACACCTCTTGTGAGCTCCTCCACAACCAACCCAGTTGGTGGCCACACATAACCACCAGCACCATTTTACAGATTTGCAAACAAAACAAAACAAAACAAAAAAGGCAGAGTTCTTTTAGGTTCCCAGACCCAATTCTAATGTGGTGTGGGTGCCACCCTGCCACACCCACAACACCCAGCAATTCTGACACCAACAGGGTGTTGAAGATTTCAAGTCAATTCTGACACTATCTACCCAGAGGCAGCCCAAGGTCCAAGTTTGAAGACCCACCCCCCACTTCAGATGTGGGTCGCAAGCCCCTCGCTGGCACCTGTGCTTCTGACCTGCCCACTACAGATTGGGGGTTCTAACCACCTCCTCCTTGAGTTCTTTTAATTTGCTAGGGCAACTCACAGCACTCAGGGAAACACTCCCTTAGGTTTACTAGTTTATTAAAGGTCATGATAAAGGATACGAGTAACAGCCAGATGAAGAGATGCCTAGGGTGAGGTCTGAGGAAAGGGTGCAGAGCTTCCTTGCCCTCTCCAGGGGCACCAGCGTCCCAGCTCTTTCACATGTTCACCAACCAGGGAGCCCCTGTCACTAGTCTTTTGGGTTTTTGGAGGCTTCATTGAATAGTCAAGACTAAATCCCTGACCATTGGCTGATTCATTCTCCTGGCATTCTCGCCTCTCCTGAGGGTAAGGGGCTTGGGACTGGAAGTTCTGACCTCTAATTACACAGTTGGTTCTCCAGGCCACCCCCCACCCTCAGGTTACCTAAGGGCTTTCCAAAGGTCACCTCATTAACATAACACAAGATGTTTTCATGGCCCTCATCACTGACAATTCCAAGAGTTTTAGGAGTAAGCCAGGAGCCCTGGACAAAATCAGTTATCAAGAACTATATTTTGGTCATTTGAGTGACCGAATAGATATTTTTTATCAATCACAATATCAGAGAGGTTAAGTAACCTGCCCAAGGTCACACAGTCAGCAAGTGGTGTGGCTGGCGCTCAAATCCTGGGACCCTCACTCATAAATCTGCGCTCTTAAACACTCTGTAGAACAAATGAATTGGCAGAAGGGACCAGAGAGGTTTTCTAGGTGGGATTACTAAAGGAAAAGGGGAAAAACATAGAATCCTTTTTCTTCAAGTGTATCCATGTGAACATATTTCTCCCCACACTGTCAGCCTTGCTCTGGACCAAGGGTTTGCTATCACTTCGTAGAGAGTCATTCAATTGCCTCCCAGAGGACCACCTGCCTTAAGTTATCAAGCCAGGAAGGGAATGCTTCTCTGAGCTGCTTGCCCTCTGCAAACAGATTTGGAAGGTTTGTGCTGAAAGCTGAGTGTCCAATTACTTGTCTTTGCTGCTCTAATCTGAGCAGGGGAGAAGGCAGGGGAGGATTTCCCAGAGTGCCGGCCTTCCTAGACTCATGGTCCAGGCACTGTGCATGTGTACACACACACACACACACACACACACACGTACATATGTGTTCTCTAGTTGATGATAATCTTTTAAAATCCACTTATGCATAACTGGCTTATGCGGATTTGCAGAGGCCCCTCTGAACACCGTTGTAGTGCTGGAGCTTGTCTTTGTATAGAGCAACGACCCCAAGTGATACCATTGAACACCGTTGTAGTGCTGGAGCTTGTCTTTGTATAGAGCAACGACCCCAAGTGATACCATTTAACCCGTAACAGGCTGATAGACATATCCAGCCTACAGTGACAGGTATGACCAACTTTCAAGCGACAACGATCGCCTCTCAGCTTGAAATCTTTTCCATTATCAACTTCTCTCTTGCCATCTGCTCAATGGAAATATTCTGTTTGCAGAATATTGTTTTCACTTAAATTATTTGATAAATTGAGACTTTGCTCTTCCGTCACAAAAGTAGTATCTTTGGGCAGGAAATGTACCACCTTAATCATCATAGACTAATGAGAAAGGACGAGAAGCAAACATGGATGACGAGCTCCTGTGAACTGGTGGCCTTTATGTATGAGGGTCTTGAGATAATTCACTGTGAAAACACTGGTCGACAACCAGAGTAATGACTCGGCACATCCTGGCCAATGCATAATGAACTCAAAAGAGGCTCCAGCAAAACAACGTCATCCATCACTTTAAATCAGTGCTGTTGATTTGAATTCGATGAATACTGCAACTCTGTATTTTCCCTGGTAGATTTGGTTTATATATTTTACAATAGTATAAGACCTGTAAACTCTTAGGCTGTGAGCATAAGAAATTTGCAAACTGGCAATATGCTTTTACTTTTTACACATCAGAATTTTAAAAAATCTGTCATCCTGCAGAGCCGTGAGAATTCTGTGCATTTAACACACCCCTACACTGGTTGAGTTTGAGAACCCCTAAAGGCAGTAGAATGAGCATAGAACAGGGGGCCTGACTGAATGGAGTCTAAACCCTGGCCACGCCACATAGCCCCAGCATGATCTTGGCCAATCCTTTATTAACCTTTCTGGGACTCAGTTTCTCCATCTGAATGGGAATAATAGCATTGGCCTCCCAAGCTGGCCATTACAATTTTAAAAGATCTTTTGCGGGACGTGCCAGGCATGCAGTAGATACTAAGAGTGAATTTCCTGTCCTTTTCTAGATCTAAGTTGTATATCCCCATCTGCATGCCATTCTATTGTTTCTCTCCTTCTTTCGAAAGTGGGGGGCTAGGCCAGGGATAGCAACCACATCCACTGTCCGTGACAACTCTCATTTCATGTTGGTCCAGACCAGAGCAGGCAAGCCCTGGTGGCCATCAGGAAGGCAGAGAGGTGGAGGGAGACGGAGCACATATAGCTGCCACCTGTCTCCCCAGGAAGGGGAAAGCCGGTCACTGGTGAGAGGGCAGGGAGCAGACCTGGCAGCAAATCAGGGCAGCCTCTGCAGCCTGGGATGTGACAGAGGAGCAGCTGCCTCCGAGGGGCCCCTGCAGGCACACTTGGCTGCTCTCCTCTGGGTTCTACCCAGGTTCCAGCCCAGCTGAAGACACAGCCATATGGCAGCAGGCTTTTCTTCGGGAAGAAAGAGGAGGTCGGCCCTTCCAAAACCCAAGGGAACAAAGTCACAGAGGAGAAGCCGGCAGTGGCCCCAGGCCCGGAGTCCTGGAACCCGTCCAAAGGCCGCCAGGTGTCATGGGCACACAACTCAGAATTCACTACCTGTCCCTCCCCTCTGTGCTCCACTTCCATGGAGGATGGCTTCTAGCCACCTAAAATCAGAGACGGTCATTCAGCACATGTGTACTGGTCAGTTGCTGTGGCCAGAGAGACATTGCAAGGCTCTTATGCTTATATTTTTGGCAAGCAGCTAAAACATATAGGCTTCTAAATTTTAGACTGATGGCTAACAGAGCTATCAGACCCTAGAATGTGGTGGGTGTTCAACATAAATTATCTCAGCTAATCATCTTAGAAATCCTCAAAAGCAGGAGCTATTATCCCATCTACAGGTGATCAAATAGGTTCAGAGAGGTTGAGCAGAAGGGTGATGAAGGCACAGCTCAGTCCTTGGACCATCCAATTCCCAAGCCTGTATACCTCCCACCACACCATATTACCATCTGCATTTAAGAGGGGAAAAGAGATTAATTTTTTATTGAACACCTACTCAGTGCCAGAAGTTGGGATTTTACATAGATTTTTTTCCTTTTATCTCCATAATAAACCTATAAGGTAGATATGATTATACATCCTTTCTGGAGGAGGAAACTAAGACTCAAATGGATAGGGTAAGCAGCTTAACATAAACTAGCTGGTAAGTGAAAAAGCCAAGGTTCCCATGAGGTCTGTCTGCTTTCCAAAGTCCCTGCACTTCCCTCTCTCCAGTCCCTCCTCTGAGCAACTGTCCAGATTACAGCACTCTCAACAAGACTAGATTGTTAGGATAACTCTACCTACCATTAAGGAACTTAAGTTGAGTACCGATGTTGCTTCCGACCCTATGCTAGCTCTGTAATAATTTTTTTAAAAAATTAGCCCCCGAGGAACACCTATCCAGACAGGGAGATAAAACATGAAACATGAAGAGAGAATAGTAAATATCTCAGTGCTCTAAAAGACTAGACAATGGGGAAACATCAGTCTCCCCACTTCCCTGTCCTCTGCCTAGCTAGGTCCTAGTCATCCTTCAGGTCCCTGCCTCGATGGAGCTTCCTCAGAGAGGAAGTCACTGAAAGCCCAACTCAGTTCAGGAGTTAGTTACCCATCCCCAGGATTCTCAGAACTTCTCCTTCCTGGTACCCTCCACATGCACCAAAACTTGCCCAATGTCTGTGTCTCCCACCAGAGACACAGACATTGGGCTGTGTCCTGAGTGCAGGGATAGCCCCTGATTTATTCACTCTCTCCCCAGTGCTTAGCATTCCCAATGCATGGCACAATGCCTGAAGAGTACCAATAAACATATAAAGAAGAGTAGAAGACAAATAAATCATGGCACAATAGTTGAATAAGAATTAGTCAGGAAAGACTTCGTGAAGGGAAGGGATTTTAGTCGCGCCTTGAAGAATACGGGAGACAAATGGATCACGAGAGGGGAGTTGATAATCCAGGGAAAGGGCACCTTTTTTTTTTAAGATTTTATTTATTTATTCACGAGAGATACAAAGAGAGGGGCAGAGGCATAGGCAGAGAAGCAGGCTCCCTGCAGGATCACGCCCTGAGCCAAAGGCAGATGCTCAACCACTGAGTCACCCAGGTGCCCCAAGGGAGCACCTTATGAGCCAACCGAGCAGGACACATGGCGCTGTGCCAACTGGATAGCCACATGGGGACAACATGGAAGCCAACCCCTACCTCACACCATACAGGAAAAAATCAATCTCTGATGGATTGCAGATCTAAATGAGAAAGGAAAGGCAATAATGCTTCATCTAGACCTCTAGTAGTGACACACTCTCTCACCTTTGGGGACTTACTCACTGGGAAAACAAAGTGACATGAACTGGAGACAATAATATCTAGTGAATTGTAAGGCCCTACTTTATATGACACACTCTCACCAGGATAAAGCTCAATAATAAAAGACAACTTTTTAATGTAAATCTCCAATGCAACTGCATGAAAAATACATAAGAAATTCAAGATGGAATTCTAATACAGTGGAACTTCAATACAAATTCAATAGGAGAATAACCCAACAAAAATAACTGCATTTAAAGAGTTCTTAGTATGTGTCAGGCTCATCTCTGAGCATTTGACCAAATTAACTCCTTCACGGCAATCTATGAGGCACATACTTTTCTTATTTCCATAGCAGAGATGGGGAAACCAAGGTAACAAGAATTTAAATGATTTAAGGATATTGTTATTCAAGAGATAGCAGATTTGGAGTCTTTGGGTAGATGACTATTTTTCTGAGCCCTGGGTTAGGATGATGGGACATGAAAATTCTACTAGCCACTAGGTAGTGGTGAGGAATAAATGGGGGGATGAACATAAGCACATTTTCTTATTTTTAAATGCAGTATGCCAGTAAAGTCTTTTTTTTTTTTTTAAACTGATTTCTACTGTGGCATTCTTTCTTTTTTTTTTTTTTTAAGATTTTACTTATTTATTCATAAGAGACACAGAGTGAGAGAGGCAGAGGCACAGGCAGAGGGAGAAGCAGGCTCCCTGCAGGGAGTCTGACGTGGGACTCGATCCCAGGACCCCGGGATCACACCCTGGGCTGAAGGCAGACGCTCAACCACGGAGCCACCCAGGTGTCCCCTGTGACATTATTTCTTCAGAAAGTAGAAGGCTAAATAAGAATAAGCAAAAGATTTATTCATATAATCCACAAGTATTTATTGAGTACCTACTAAGTGCCAGGAACTGTTTTAAACACTGGAGCTATTTTTTATATTCCCTAAATGAATGAGAAACATATAGTAAAAGGGAATAAAGGAGAAAGGAAGAAAAAAAAAAAGAGTGGGAAATATCAGAAAGGGAGACAGAACATGAGAGACTCCTAACTCTGGGAAAAGAACAAGGGGTGGTGGAAAGGGAGGTGGGTGGGAGGTGGGGGTGACTGGGTGACAGGCACTGAGGGGGGCACTGGGTATTATGCTATATATTGGCAAATTGAACTCCAATAAAATAAATAAAATAAAATAAAATAAAATAAAATAAAATAAAATAAAATAAAATAAACACTGGAGCTTTTACAAAATGAACAAAGTAAAGCCCTGCCCTCATGGATCTTCCATTCTAATGAGGGAGACAAAGAGTAAACATGTAAACAATCAAAATGCAATCAGATATCAGCTAGTGATTAAATAAGAAGCAAAGTAAATCCAGCTAAGGGAGTAGAGGATGACTTTTTTGCTCAGAGACCAGGATGGAGCAAGAGAGGCCACCAAGTGGACACAGGGCAAGGGCGTGGCAGGCAGGGAGTCCCAAGAGCAGAAGCCCTGAGGGGGAAGCCTGCTCTGTGTGGTTAAGGACAAACTGGCTGGAGTTTGGCTGGAGCCAAAGTGTGGTTGGAGCCGAGTAAATAGGGCAGAGAAGCAGCAGAGGGGCAGCTGTCAATCCCCACTAAACCAGCTGGGGCTCTGTGGGCATGGCACTGGCGAGATACACAAAATGTATACAGTGGGCAGCAATCCATGCAGTTTGCTGACCAGGTCTTCTCTGTGAGACCCCAAGCTAATAGCTGCCAATCTTGTGCACACACTTTCCCTCTTCAACAGTCAGATGGGGACTTCCATGCTGTAGTGGGCATATGGCTGTGAGTGCACCGTTCCGTTCATTCATTCCCCAGACACTCACTGAGCACCTGGCGTTCAAGCCAACACCCTTGCTGGGCGGCAGGGATACACCGTGAATAAAACATCTACAGTCCCTGCTCCGACGATGGGCATCCCCTAGTGAGGGAGAGAGGAAGCAAACTGAGTCATGGTGCCTGGTGACAAAGGCCCTTGCCACCCGTCTGGCACCGCTCAGGACATTAGAGAAGGCACAAGGAAAGCTGGAGAAGGAGAACCAGGTTGTGCCTCCAGGCTCTGAAGCTCCCTCCCCTCCTGTGCAGTAGGTCGGGCCCATATGTCAGTGCTGCCAATTCCACAGCACAGCTGGTGACGGGCAAATGGATCCCTGCAAACCACAGAAATCCCCAAACCTCACTGAGTCAATAGTTGCAATCTCTTCCCTCTGAAGCTTTCACTAGCTACTCTAGCCCAGCAAAACTGACTGTGGCACCACAGTCCCCGCTACCTGTTGCTCCCTACTCTGTCCACTCTCTGCTAAGGGTGAGATGGTGTGCGTGCTTGTCTGGAGACACAGAAGGCGGACTGGCTACCTTTTGCCTATGGACGTGATGGTAAACACAGCAGCTCTTTAAGAGGCAGCACTCTTGTGAGGGTAGGGGGTGGGGTGGATGGGCAAGGACACAGGCCAACGTGCCACCTCAGTGTGATGTGGCTTCTACAGAATGGGCCAGCCTGGAGGGCTGAGCTGGGTGAAACAGAAGAGGGGCCGGTCGCTCTTTGGGGTCATGAGGGAAAGAGTCTTATGTGTCAACGGAGAGCTGGAGTATGAATAGGAGGCATCCAGGGGGTGGGCGGGGAGGCAGGAGAGGTAGGGAAGTAGGGAAGGGAGTCCAGGCAAAAGTCCAGTGAGAAAGCCTGAGATAGGAGTGTGCGCAGTAGAGGGTGGGAGTCATGGCAGCTCACGATGGCCGACGAGTAGATTTTTTTAAAGATTTTATTTATTCATTCATGAGAGACATCCAGAGAGAGAGAGAGAGAGAGAGAGGCAGAGACACAGGCAGAGGGAGAAGCAGGCTCCATGCAGGGAGCTCAATGCTGGACGCGATCCCGGGACCCCGGGATCACACCCTGAGCTGAGGGCAGACGCTCAACCACTGAGCCACCAAGGCATCCCTGGAGAGCAGATTCTGAAGAGCAATGAGCCAAGCAGCAGCAAATTGCAGTGGATCCCACCAGCCTGGCTAAGGAGTCCGCATCCTATCCTGGAGGAACAGGGTGGCAGACAGGGTCCTTGGGAAAAGAAGAGGAAGCCCAGACCTTGCCTTTTGCAAATCACATTGGCTACAGAATGGAAAGTAGATTGGAAGTGGGCAAGAGGGAGGCAGGGAAGTCAGCTGGGGCTTGGAGGTGTTCTAATAATGCAGGGAAAGTCAGCAGTGGGCTGGACTGAGGCGTGGGTGATTCGGGACCTGTTAAGGAACTGGCAATTAGACCAGAGTGGGGATGGAGAGGTCAGAATCAAGGACGACTCCCAGATCTGCAGCTTGGGAAACCAGCTGGATGAAGGCTGGTGTGTGGAGGGGGAGCCTCTGGGAAGAGGGTCTGCAGGGAAAGCAGACAGTAAGTTCATGTAACTGTGGGATATTTGTGGGGGGACACCAGTGCACGAGTCGGGGCTGAGAGACAGGTCTGGGGTAGAGATAAAGATTCTCGGGTCCTCACTGCACAGAGGAAAACTGAAGTCACAACATGAGGAACTTTCATAGAGTGAACCGTGAAGAGGCCAAGGGCAGAGTCCCAAGAACATCAAATTTACTAGATAATCAGAGGAAGAGAGTCTGAAAATGAACAGGAAAAAAAAAAAAAAAAAAACCAGCAACAGGGCTGTCCCAGGCGCCCAGGGAAAAAGGCATGTCGGGAGGCCAGAGTGCTAGGCTGGGTCAAATGATGCCAACAGGGCACAGCAGAGGCATGAAGATGTGTAAAAAGCCTCCCATGCTAGCGCGCAAAGGAAAAAAAAGTGTTGGAAATGTTTGTACCCTACTTTTTCATGACCCTCTGCTCTCCATGAAAGTACAGGTAGAAAATCCAAGATTCATTTCGTGCAGTGTTTCCCAAAGGATGATCTGAGGAATCCAGCCCCGGGAGATGAAAGCCGCACATGCGTACATGTGCACACACAGTCTGTAGCGATCGCACGTTTAGAAGGGTCGCGCTCTATATTCTCACATCAGGGTTTGACGATGCAATTAGCACAGCGAAGCCTCTGAAAAAGCCCAGTGGTAAAGAAACCTGTTTAACCTCCTTTCATCCAGCATTTCCCAAACTTATCTGGCAATGGAATCCCATTTGGCGTATCCCCCACTAGCATCTCTTGGGCTGACATCAGCAAAACGAGCTTTGGAAAAAGCAGTGTTAATGGAAAAAGGCATGTCTGATGAAATTTCTGCAGCTGGTAAATCACTGGTGAAAAGCATCCTCTCCCAAGCTTGTGGGGGGTATAATAGTCCCCCATTCATTCACTGATTTAAAATGCACTGGGTGCCTACTAGGTGGTGGCATAGCCTGGAGGGTGGCAAACGTGGCACATTTGGGGAGACAGAAATTGAGGAGGGACAAGGAGGGCGTTCTTTGGACATGCATGTTCCCGGTAGAGGATACGGCCAGCCAAATAACCAGGCGGATGACCGCCAGTGTCGCAGGATGAGGGAAGAAATGCCTCCATGAGGCGGCCTTCACTCCTCCAAGAAGTTGTGAGGTTTGGGGAACTAAAAACAGCATGGAAAATATTGTGAAAAAGGCCAGGAAGTATACTGATAATGACTAGTCTCTCAGTGGTTGCACCTGCTACCATTTATTAAGCACCTACCATGTGCTGGGCATGCTACATAATAAGGACATAATCATGGCTAACATTTATTGAATCCCTACTCTGTGCCAGATATTCTCCTAAGTCTATCGGCTTTTTTATCCTTCCAACAACCCAGTAGATATTTATTATCTCATTTACTAGATAAAGCAAGAGAGACAATCAGAGGTGACACTTCTCGCCCAAGGCCACGGCTAGCAGTGTCAGAGCAGAGATTTGAACCTAGACAGTCTGCTCCAGATATTTTACTCTCTCAATTCTGCATTCTATACCCTTTTAAAACATCCCACTGATACTTGAACTTAGATTGCCGGAGTCTGAATCTAAAGTGCCAACCGTTATACCCCGGAGCCACCCACATTGTTTATGTTCCTTCATCTTCCCAATATTTTGACGTACGTGTTATAAACTCCATTTACAGAGGAGGCTCGGAGTATTAACGCAGCTCATGGCAGGCAGCGCAGAGGCCCTTGAATTCAGGAGGGTCTGACTCCAAAGCTCACACTCCTAGGCCTATAATGTCTTGCTGTCCAGACTGCGGTCATTTTTACAGGCTGGAATTGAGGTGATAGTCAGCATATTTCACCTCTGCAGAGGCCTGGTGGCCTGACAGGCAGCATGGACACCGCCTGTAGTAGGACAGCATACCAGAGACTCGCGTGGCACAGGCTCCCACCCTTTATTTGCTGGGATGGGGTTAGGGGTACGGTCTTCAAAGAGGGGCCAGCATGGCCAGGGCAGAGGGAGAAAGGGAGCTGGGGTTGCTTGGAGAGCAATCATTTTCCTGACCAGTATTTGACAGCCAGTGTGGCTATATCAGTACATACCTACGGCCTGTGAGCCCTGCCTGGGACCAAAAACGTAATTGTTTACCAGTTTCCAGCAGCTTTGACCTTCAGTGCCCCAGGAATCAGGGCCAGGTAGGCTCCAAGACAGTTTTCCCATGCAAGTTTGGCCTCCTCTGAGGAGTCCTGCCCTGACCCAGGGTCCCAGCCCCAAGCCTGAGGTAGGTCAAGTTCAGGGCCCTCTCTATAGTCACATGCTCTAGCCCCAATCCTGCAATTGCACAGATTGGCCAGGACCCTGCGGCATCTCTCACACAGATGCCAAAAGCAGTGCCTCAGAACTGGGACCTGCAGCCCGCAGGCCTCGAGGCTGGGAGGTGCCATCCCACCTAGCCCACACAGCCCCTCGAGGTGCCCCAGATCCACACATGCCAGTCCCTGAAGCAGCTCCTGTCTAAAGGCCCACAAAGCCCTCCGTGTGCTGTGGATCTAATTAAGTTCTGACATCATCTCAAATTGAATCCTTCTATTAAACATTTATCTTCAGATTCCAGAGTGTCACAACACCACATTGTTTTAAGTGACAGAAATGCAAACAGCGTGCGCCTTCCCCACAGCAGCCAAAGTCCTGCTCTTAGCAGCCAACCAGAGACAGGCCAGGTCTTTCCAGAGCATGCTCTTCCTCCACTTGGTGGGGAAGCCTCGGTGAGCCCCCCGCCCCAAGCTTGCCCCGGGCTCTTGGACACACTGCCTTCCTCCCATCTCCCCAGGCCTCATGGAGCTGTCTGGATCAGCTGCAACTACTCTGGGCTGCCCCGCTCTGAGCACAGGCTGGCTCTGGGGGGGGGCCAGGGCTCACGGGGCCACACCCTGCCCAGCACCCCACCCCCACGCCCAGATGCTGAAGGTTCAGAGCAGATTCTAGTGTTTCCATCCCTGCCTGCTTCCCTAGCAGAGTGCCAGGCACAAAAAAGGCTGCCGATGTGTTTCAATCGATGAATGGCTCAATAATTAAAGACCAGGTCTTGTCCTCAGCGTTATAGTTTTGAGAACTCTCTTTGCACTTTTCCCAAAGGCGATCAAGTTCTAGGGGACTCCTGGGAGACCCACCTTTTCCTTCCTACAAATGCCCCCTGAGCAGAATTCTCTCTCCTGGTGGCAAACAGTTCAGAAGAATCAGAAGCTCCCGCTTGGGTGACCGATCCAGGTCTCCTTAAACACCTTGCAGTGCTAAGACTCAACTTCTGATCATTTTTTTTTTCTGGACATGATAGGACCCACCACTCCTCTGACAGCAATGTTAACAGGTCACGTGTATTTGCAGCTCACAACATGCACTGTTCTAAGAGCTTTACCTGTGCATTAAACTTATTTAACCCACACAACAAATTCTGGAATAGGTCATGTTTATTATTCCATTTTACAGAAAGGAAACCGAGGCCCAAAGTGGTTAAACGACTTGCCCGAGGCTACACACCAAGGCCTTCTGACAGCATCCTTCCTGAGTTTCTATGAAACTCAGGTAATATTTATCCAGTAACTAGTACCTATCAAGCTTTGCGAGCCTCCAGTTCCTCATCTGTAGAATGGGCTCATTAATAGAACCTAGTCAACCGGTTGATATGATCATTGAATCAGGTGAGACGTGAAGTATTGGCACAGAGAGGTTTTTCAGTGAATAGGAGAGTCTCCCACACCCACTGGGAGAATGAAAGGGTGTAGTTCAGTTCCTCTCCTTGATGCATGCAGAACACTATTAGGAAAATAACACATAAACTCGTGAAATTCAAAATAACAAGACAGGCCAGCGGTACAAGAGCTGTCATGAGGCAGCCTGTGGTTGACGGCTGGATGAGTGGTCAGTGTTGGACGTAAAAGCAGATTTGGAAGGAAAGAGGCAGCTCTGAGATGTACCAGCAGGGAAGGCTCCTTCAATCCTAGCTTCCAGGGTGTAGAAGACCCCACTCAGAATCATCTACTCCAGCTTCCAGCTATTAAAGAAATGCCCTCTTCAACATCTCTAAGAGGCAGCTGACCACCTTCGGCTCGAATGCCTCCAGGGACAGGTAGCTCACTACCTTGGGAGGTGGTTCTGAAAACCACCACACTGGCCCAGTACTGACCTGTTATCTCCTGCCCTACACAGGACCAGGCAAGGTGGAGGTGCAAAACTAAAGGAGGTGCTTGCTACACCCTCCCACAGCCCCAAAAGTGAGCACCTCTTAGATTCAGACCCTAGATTCAGGCCTGGGGCGCCTACCTGTCCATGGTGGCTCCTACCTGTCCCTCTGCAGTAAAGCTGGTATTGTTTTAGGTGAAGAAAGAGCTTGATTCTCCTGGGAGGGAAGGTATAAGCAAAGGTTAGCAATGGGACAAGGGCAAATGCTTTCCTGAGACAGGGATAGCTGGGAGAGGAGAGTCAGAGCAGATAAGGTAAAAAGCTTTGGGTCCCACTGAACATAGCTGGGAATGTCTGGTTCACCAGATGTCACCCTTTGTGCAACAGGCTCTCAGGGTCTTTCAGATTTCCAAGTGGGGGAGTATGTTTGGCTTGGGAACAAGAGTTTGCTTGGGTGGGCATCCCCAGATCCCATGGATCCTCATCGCATAAAACGTTTCAGTCCTCATGGGTCAGTGGTTTAGATGGCATTTGACCACTTTGGCCTGGATCTCTGCCATGAAATTGAAATGTGCCGAAGCAATGAAAATGAACCAAAGGGGGTTTGGGGAAAACAGTTGTCAGAGCACCCAAAAGCATAAGATACCTAGGAATAAACCTCACCAAAGATGTAAAGGATCTATACCCTCAAAACTATAGAACACTTCTGAAAGAAATTGAGGAAGACACAAAGAGATGGAAAAATATTCCATGCTCATGGATTGGCAGAATTAATATTGTGAAAATGTCAATGTTACCCAGGGCAATATACACGTTTAATGCAATCCCTATCAAAATACCATGGACTTTCTTCAGAGAGTTAGAACAAATTATTTTAAGATTTGTGTGGAATCAGAAAAGACCCCGAATAGCCAGGGGAATTTTAAAAAAGAAAACCATAGCTGGGGGCATCACAATGCCAGATTTCAGGTTGTACTACAAAGCTGTGGTCATCAAGACAGTGTGGTACTGGCACAAAAACAGACACATAGATCAGTGGAACAGAATAGAGAATCCAGAAGTGGACCCTGAACTTTATGGGCAACTAATATTCGATAAAGGAGGAAAGACTATCCATTGGAAGAAAGACAGTCTCTTCAATAAATGGTGCTGGGAAAATTGGACATCCACATGCAGAAGAATGAAACTAGATCACTCTCTTTCACCATACACAAAGATAAACTCAAAATGGATGAAAGATCTAAATGTGAGACAAGATTCCATCAAAATCCTAGAGAAGAACACAGGCAACACCCTTTTTGAACTCGGCCATAGTAACTTCTTGCAAGATACATCCACGAAGGCAAAAGAAACAAAAGCAAAAATGAACTATTGGGACTTCATCAAGATAAGAAGCTTTTGCACAGCAAAGGATACAGTCAACAAAACTCAAAGACAACCTACAGAATGGGAGAAGATATTTGCAAATGACATATCAGATAAAGGGCTAGTTTCCAAGATCTATAAAGAACTTATTAAACTCAACACCAAAGAAACAAACAATCCAATCATGAAATGGGCAAAAGACATGAACAGAAATCTCACAGAGGAAGACATAGACATGGCCAACATGCATATGAGAAAATGCTCTGCATCACTTGCCATCAGGGAAATACAAATCAAAACTACAATGAGATACCACCTCACACCAGTGAGAATGGGGAAAATTAACAAGGCAGGAAACAACAAATGTTGGAGAGGATGCGGAGAAAAGGGAACCCTCTTACACTGTTGGTGGGAATGTGAACTGGTGCAGCCACTCTGGAAAACTGTGTGGAGGTTCCTCAAAGAGTTAAAAATAGACCTGCCCTACGACCCAGCAATTGCACTGTTGGGGATTTACCCCAAAGATACAAATGCAATGAAACGCCGGGACACCTGCACCCCGATGTTTCTAGCAGCAATGGCCACGATAGCCAAACTGTGGAAGGAGCCTCGGTGTCCAACGAAAGATGAATGGATAAAGAAGATGCGGTTTATGTATACAATGGAATATTACTCAGCTATTAGAAATGACAAATACCCACCATTTGCTTCAACGTGGATGGAACTGGAGGGTATTATGCTGAGTGAAGTAAGTCAGTCGGAGAAGGACAAACATTATATGTTCTCATTCATTTGGGGAATATAAATAATAGTGAAAGGGAAAATAAGGGAAGGGAGAAGAAATGTGTGGGAAATATCAGAAAGGGAGACAGAACGTAAAGACTGCTAACTCTGGGAAACGAACTAGGGGCGGTAGAAGGGGAGGAGGGCGGGGGGTGGGAGTGAATGGGTGACGGGCACTGGGTGTTATTCTGTATGTTAGTAAATTGAACACCAATAAAAAAAAATGAAAGTAAAAAAAAAAAAAAAACAGTTGTCAGAAAATTAAGGTGGATTATGCAAAGCAGGAAAGGACTCTGGCATTTTCTCACTCCATGGAGGAATCTGAGCAACATATTGGAGATCTTCATGAAATGCTATCTAAATGTCCATGGGGTCCAGGCAGCTGGGCCCCATGATCTTTGTGCAAGGGGTAGCAGAAAAAGACACTGTCCCTAAAAATCCCTTTTAGGGATTTTTATTTCTCTAGTATTAATTATGTGGTAGGCATGGTGTCCGGCACTTTTGGAAATTATCTTGTTCATGTTTACAACCTCACCCCATGTTTCACAGGAAAAACTTTGGTTGGGGGAAGTGGTTTGCCCAAGGTCACACAACTAGTGACCTTCAGAGTAGCAATTTGTCCAGCAAGTAGGAGTGTCTGTAAGGAGGGAGAGACATGTGTCAAGCCCAGTCTTGTTCACTAAGGGATGGCCGTGCTGATCATCTGCACAGGGTTTGCAATTTATCAAGTGGGCTGATTAGTTCTCCCTTCATCTGTTCCCTTACACCATCAGGGAAGCAGGACCGGGCCATGTCCCCATTTGACAGGACACACAAATCTCTGCCGGCTATACATCCATCCATTCTCTCCATCCCCACTGCCCCTGCCCTCCCGGGGCTGCCTCCATCTCTCCCCTGGACACCTGCCACAGTGATCCAGGCAACAGGCCCTGGTGACTCCCTTAGGGCTGGTGGCTTCCCGTCTTGACCCTCCTGCCCGTTCCCCACTTGGCCACCGGTACCAACATCCTAATGCACAAGTCTGGTCACATTAACCCCCTGCCTGAAACCCTCTGGTGGCTCCCCATTGTTCCTAAACCCATACTTTGAATGGCTTATCAGACCCTGAATAATCTGACTGCAGCCACTATCTCTCCCAACTGGTTGCGCACACACACACACACACACACACACACACACACACACGATTATATCCAGCAGAACCATCTGTCCTTCAGGATCCTGTCCTTTGTCTCTGATTATTAACCCTTCCTCCTCCCTCTAGCATCTGCCTGCTTTGCCTTTCATCTGCCAATTTCGACTTACCCTTCATGGCTCATCTGAGATGGGGCTTCTTCCAGGAAGCCCTCCTGACAACCCACCATCACCCAGCCTGAGCCACGCACCCTTCTGCCCATGCTCCAGTGCCCCATGCTCTGCTGTAGCAATATCACACAGGGATCATCTCGAAACCCACTGCCCGGAGTCAAATCTTAGCTCCTTCACTCACACTGGCAGTGAGTCCTCAGATGCATTCCTTCACCTCTGCGCCACCATTCCCATACCTTTAAATTGGAGAATGAAAGGGTTTTTTGAGGATTGAATCAATGTAAAGCACTGAGCTGGATCATGGGAGCTTCTCCAAGGGGCCAGCCATCACCACCCCCAAGTCATACAAGTTAGTGCTGGTGCCTCCTGGACTCAGCCCCTGGGAACAGGAAATCCTGCTGTATCAATCTCCTCTCTGTCGTGGTACCCAGCCCATAGATCACAGGCACTCAGTAAAAGTTGAGGACCAGCCAAAATACTGAATGAGTCAAAAAATGTACAACTTGCCCAAGCTCACATGGCTAACAAATGACAGAAAGGGGGCTCAAACATGAATGCTCTAAGTGGCAAGCCTACCTTTCCACTACACCACAAGTCCTCTCAAGATGAACATAGAGCTGTTGACACATGACAGTATTTATTCAATATCCACCTGTTCCTAGGACTCCAGGGTTGACAGAGTCATTTGAACAATCTTGTTTCCTAGGATCCATGCGTATCAGGTTCCCACACTTCCGGGCATGCCTCCACCAGGGACCTCTCTTGACATTTTGGGAGTGTAATCACCACTCTCTTCGACTAGTCTCTGAGTTCTTGCGAGCAGGGACTGTTGTGTGATCCAACTGCGCCCCCCAGCATGGAGCCCAGCAAAGGCAATAGCACCTACCACTCACTTACCTAGCATTTACCAAGTACCAGGAGCTGCACTAAGCCCTCTCAATACAGTGCTTTAGGCAATTCTCATGATGCTATCGGACAGGCCCCACAGCCTCCCCATTTTACAGATGAGAAGACAGAGGTTCAGAGAAGTCCAGTGGAATAACTAGGATACAGACTCAAACCACCTTGAGATTCTGAGGCTGACCACTGACCTTCACTGCCTCCCTACTAGTAGAAAATGAACTCATCAAACTATATTTTGGGAAGATTCCTTATGGCTTATGACAACACCCAAGCCTAAAGGTCTACTCCACAGAGTACGTTTTAGGTCGATTTGTTACCTGTGAGAGGGTCCTGAGCCTGATGTGGAGCAGGCTTTCCATCACATTGTGGAGTAAAGTGTGCCAGAGGTTCTCCTGTCTCCAGGGCCTGTGTCAACACTTGGGGGGAGGGGGGAGGGCACAAAATTGGGATGAGGGCGCTGGAAGTTCAGGACCCAGATCTTCCCACGTCCTCAGTCTTAGTGAAGTCAGACAGCATGGGGCCCGCATCACCACCACCTCCAGCTCTGACCCCGCTGACCCAGTCTCTAAGCTCGAGGCCTCCTGGTCTTCACCAGGGTCTGTCACATTCTTCCTGCCTGAGGTTTGCCCAAGGCGGACTACCTGGCAATGCCCTGCCTTTCCTCCACCACCACGGCTGGGCCCATCAGTAGCGAAGTTCATCCGGAACAAGGACAGGGTGAGGGACATTGAGACCCCTCCTCATTCATTCGTTCGTTCATCCAATCGTCTCTAGATACTCAGGGCACACTTGCTATATGCAAGCACCGAGGGTTCAATAAGCTGCCTTCTAAAACTGACTAGTAACAAATCCATATGAAAGACTATTTTAACATGTACAATTATGTTCATTAGCAGTAGGCTTGGCTCCCAGGGCTTTTATTTTTTAACTAAAAAATACAAAGGATGATTTACTTCTCCCTCATCACTCAGCTCTGGAGGGGAGATGTCCAGGATGCTGCGGGAGCAGTGCAGGTCCTTGGGAGCCCTCTGTGTGGGCAAAACATGGCCAGAGGTAGAAAACATGGCGCTAGGGAACTGGGCCACTGCCCGGTGTAGAGAATCACTATAAAATGAGCCCCTGTGCCCTCGGCACCAGGTTAAGAGCTAGAGCACCCAGGGCATTGAAGCCATCCTGGGCCCTCCCTGCTGCCACCCACAGCCCCCACATCAGGTCCACACCCTCTTGAATTCAGGGTCCCTCGTTGCCTAGCCTGGCTTTACCATTTCACCACAAATGTGTATTTCTAAGTGATCTACAGCTTAGTTGTACAAGTTTTTACCTTCGTGAAAATGCAATCATACCATATACATGTGTGTGTGTGTCTATATATATATTGCAACTTGATTTTGTGTTCCATGTTATGTGAGTGGGAATCACGGTGTTGACGTGAATAGCTGTGATCCACTCATGTTCATTGCTGTATAATATTCCATCTGATTAATGTAGCTCAAGGTGCCATCCTTCTTCCAACAGTAGAAATGTGGGTTGCTGCGGGAGTTTTGCTGTTATAGGCAGGGCTGTTAGGAACAGATTCTCATATATCTCTCCCCGTGCCTACATGCTAGGGTTTCTCCAAGGCAAATTTCTAAGAGAAATTGCTGGGTTGTGAGATATACCCGTATTTTCATATTGCCAAATAGGCTTTTAAGAAGACAGGTGCAGAAGATGCCAGTGCTCCCAGAGGTTTAATAGTTGGGATAGTGTTCATCCATTTAGGAGGATGGAAATGTATAGAACACTCCCTGCCCACCCACATGTGTGTGTACACATAAAACACGCACACACAAACTCATTTATTTGTCCATTTGTTCAATAAACATTTGTCATGCAGCCTTTATCGTTAATTCTAAGACACACCATCCATATAATAATGATTCTTCAGGAAGAAAAGAAACAGAGTGCAGTAAATGAACCCATCAATTATAAGACACATTCCAATTTCAGAAACACTGGAATGTGTACATGAGCATCTTAGAATCAAGGGAAATACAGTATATTTGGGGAGTTCTCGAGAAGAAATTTTGCCCTTAGGAGCTTACAGACTTGCAGCTACTAGTTCCCAATGATACCAGAACACAGACTATGATCAAAGCAGATACAGAGTGTTTAAAAGCCTCACTACCCAACCCCAAGTGTGGTCCACAAGGGATGTTGTGACATTAGTATCACCCAGAAGCTTGTGAGCAATGGAGTCTCAGGCCCCATCCCAAAACCAGAGTTAGAATCTGGCTTAACATGAACCCCAAGTGATTCCCATACCGACTAAAGTCTAAGAAGCAGGCGGAGGCACATAGGGAAGGGAAAGAGTCTCTCCAGTAGAGGACCAATTAAGAAAGGCTTCCTGAAAGAGGCATCATTTGAAGAGGAAAAACTATATTCCATGAGTGCCTGCTCTGGGTTAGGAAGCTTCACTTCTGCTATTTCATTAAGATTTTGGAATCACCCCCACGGGGCAGGGATTACTATCTATTTTACAGCTAAGGAACCAGAGGCACAGAGAGGTCACATAATTAGCTCCAGGCCACACAGCTAATAGTAGCAGAACCAGGCTTAGAAGGCAGAGCTTTCGGAGTCTGGAGTCCAGCCTCTTCTTCTGCATCACCTGGAAAGAACTTAACTTACAAAGTAGCTGTAGAGACCAGAAGCAGCACAGGATACAATACTCCCTGCTGTGCTTAGGACCTCTGGGAGGTAAGCACTTAGACCAAACAG
Organism: Canis lupus familiaris; assembly: GCF_011100685.1. NCBI lineage: Eukaryota > Metazoa > Chordata > Mammalia > Carnivora > Canidae > Canis > Canis lupus. The sequence continues at coordinate 28,841,610 of NC_049231.1, forward strand.
AAAGGGCAGAGTCGAGGAAGGAAGGCAGGCAGCCAGACACCTTACCGCATTCTCACCCTGCCCCGGTGCCTGGTAGGGACCTAGCACATAGTGGGTGTTCCAAACAGTCCAATGAATGCATGAACACAGGGGCCAACTCACAGACCCCACCCAGGACGCTTCACACCCTCCAGCACCAGCTGCTGCCCACACTGTGCCTGGCGGGGGGGTGCTGGGGTTCCAGCCAGGGAGGAGCCCGGCACTGCCCACCCGCCCCGAGGTCTCCTGAATCCCCACGGGCAGGGAGGGCCCTGCCAGCAAAGCAAACAGCCAGGAGCAGAAAAGGTTTAAAACACAGAGAAAGCAGCTCCCACCAAACCCTTCATTTGCTTCACTTAAAAAATTACTTAGCCAGCCTCCTGCCGCTGCCTCGCCCCCTCCCTCCGTGCACCAGCCCAGCTCCGCGCTGCTCCTTCAGCTTCTCATGAATATGTGGGAAATAAAACAGCGTCTGTTCAGCCCCTAATGACCAGGTTTATGAAGAGCTTATTGTATCTCAAAGAAATGAGACAGCAGTTGGTGTTGTGAGATATTAATGTGCTTTTTACAAAGCTGATGAAACCTTCTTTAAACTACTTAATACCTGCAAGCTGAAATTTTCAGTCTGAGGGCAAATTCCTAGAGGCAGAGCTGCGGCAGCCTGAGGCACAGCCCTCAGCCTTTCTGTCTTTCTGTCTCTGCTTGCCCTGCAGTCATTGTGAGATCTGCGGGGCACTGCTGCCCGTTGGGGGGGGGGGGGGTGTTCAGGAGAGATTTCACGATTGTTGGGCCCCTTGGCCAAATAATCCTTTATAGATCATGGTAGGAGAGTCCCCCCTACATCCTCATCCTCTAAAAGCTCAAAGCTAAAAGCTCAAAGCCTTTGGGGGAGGTTGAGTGGCTGGTAAGATGGTTCAGTCTGGGCCACAAGCCCCTGGGGACCTGCCTGGCCTGTGCCTCCTCTCCAGCATTTGTCCCCCTCACCCAGCGAGCCTCTACAGGGGCCCCATCTTCTTATATCTCCAATCCCACTAGGAGATTGTATCCGCACCCGCTGACCCCTCAAACAGGTTGCCCTTCATGCAGCGGTGCACCTGTAAATGTTTAACAACTGACTCTGGGCAGGGAAAGGGGACCTCGATTTGTAGTGTGTGCCAATTCCTGTGGTGCAAATCCTCCCACTGTGGCTGGTTTCCAGCTGCTCATGTGAGTTAGGAAGAGACGCTACTAAGCAGCCCCCGGGAGCTGGTGCAAGCCTGCTCCAGCACACCTCTGCCTTCAGGCTTCCGTGTACCCCCAACTCTGCTTTGGGGAACCTTCCTGACCCCCTGAGATAGTTTGTCCCCTCTTGTCTTGTCTTCCCTGCCTTTTCTTCTGCTGATCCCTTTCCTAGAAATCTCTTCTCACCCCTATCACTTCCACATCATGCCCTGAGACACACACATGCACACACAGGCACACACACACTCACTCACACACCTGGACGTGCACCCCTCCTGTGTGCTCCCAGACAGACACCCTCTGCTTTGACACAGCATATATCCCAATACACCACGGCATCTATCGTCCACCTCCCACCACACACTACAAGTTCCTTAGGGACAGAAGGCAGATTTTTTCTTGTGTCCTCAGCAGTTTGCTCAGACAGTGGCCTCTAGTCAGTGCCACACAAATGTTAGCCGAACAACTCTGCTCCCAGAAGGCCTTGTACATTTCTCTAATAGAATATGTAAGACATTACATTCTAGTAAATTCTGTGCAGTCTTTCCCCCCAGACTGTGAGCCCCCAAACAACAGGGATCGGGTTAGATTTCCCTCCACCACCCCAGTGCCAGGCACTGGGGCGGCTCTTAGTCCCTACCTTGGGGAGAACCCCTGCCTAAGGATGAAGCCAACTGAGAGGAAAACCAGAGATGGAGAGAGATGCCAGAAGGTAGCTCTCCATCCTGGGCCACCCAGGAGGTGGGGAAGGATGCTCCTGCTTTTTGAGCACCTAGATCCATCTGTGCCTGAAGCCTTACATCCTCTGGGTTTGATGACCACCAACCAGAAAGAAATACAGCAGAACTCCATCCAGGCTGGCATCAGGAAAGCAAGATTACACCCTCTTCTTTGACTGTTGTGATGTCCCACAGGTGTTCTACCCAATTTAAACTTCAGCAAAGGTGACTGAGTACCGCTGGTACCAACTCTCCTTCATGAACCTCGGCACCACTTTATTAGGACTGAGTCCATGGCCACAGAGCTCCAAGGGCTCCTGGAGACCCCTTACACCTCCAGCCCACCCTCACCGCCTCACCGCCACCATCAGCCTCACTGGGACGGATCCCATCATGGCTTGGGTCCCCCCACTACCAGTCATGTGTCCCTCGGGGCTCTGTTCACCTCCCAATCTGACGCAATCTCCAACTCTCCCAGCTTTCCAAATCCTTGCCCTGGGCTTGCCTGCATTTTCTCTGGATGTCAGCAAACTCCCCATATTCCTAAGCTCTTTTCAGCTCACTTTGATAGAAACTGTGCTGTCCCTTGAGGACACCACCCCCTTGCGATCCTTCACAGGGGATGTTGTATGGCCCACAACCCCTAGGTGCTAAGACGCTCCCTTGCTCCTCACTGCCTCCTCCCTAAAGCCCTGCCTCTCTGAAACTCACCCAGCCTTCTCTTCCCCGACTCATTCCTCCCATTCCCAACATGGGCCTCCCCCTCATTCTTTGAGGAGTCAAGCATTGGCCTGCCTCGTTCTCCAAGGCCACCCCGCAGCCCTCGTGGATTTCACAATCAGGCAGACAGGCCTCCCCGGTACCTGGCCTGGCCCACCTTTGCTCAGCCAGCCCATACTGGTCCTGTCTCCCAGGTTGTTAAGTGCTGAAATCTTGCTCACCAATCAGCCCCATGAAGCACAGGAAGAGGTCTGGGCTGGGTAGGGGTGGCTCCTGACTGGGACAGACGGGGCAGGAGGGGCTGGAACTGAGGCTCCATCTCCTCTCCCCTCTCCCCAAGAATGGGTGGAGGGTTGAGCTCTGTGCTCCAGGCCCTGCAGTTCTCCAAGCCGTGGGCCCAGCCCAGACATCTGCCTCTGCGGGGATGGGCAAGGGCCTCAGAAGAACAGAACCTTCCTTCGGCCAGAGTGGCTGGGCCCACCACCCATGAGAGCACTACTTCTCCATAAGAGCTCCTGCACTTCTCCTCCCCACCCTCCACTCCCCAACCATCCCCAGGAGCATCCCTCCCCACCTCCTGGGTGGCCCAGGACAGAGAGCTACCTTCTGGAAGAAGTCCCCCGTGGAATGGCATGGGACAAGGCAGGAGAGAATTCTGTACTCACTGAGATGAAACAAGTCTTATTCTAACAGAGGAGCGTTGGAAGCACCAGGAACAGTTCCCTGTGTCAAATCATGGTCTAGACAGGGTCATCATTCAGCTTGAAAGAGCCTCACACCAATAGTTTCTAAAAACCAACTGAGGACTTAGGGTTTATCAGAATAATGTGATGAATCCTTTGCATATCAACCATAACTTGGTAAGGAGTTTCCAAACACGTACTTGATCGCATATGCAGAGTCAAGGTGAACGTTTGGTTTTGTCGTCTATGTTAATTGGTATGACCTTTCCGGTCGCTAGATACTTTGAATGTCATCCTTACCTCCACCCAACCTGAACCACCCAGTTCATGGTCTTGTCTTGACCTGACATGTCCAATCACCACACTCCTCAACAATCTCAATCTTTGGCACCCACTTTCTGACTCCCATGCCCCAGCCTTCCAGCTTACCCTCATCAGCCCACTCCCCTGACAGTCTTTTGACCCCTAACCGAGGCTCCCAGTGCACTGACCCCACCACCTCGCCCCCTCCCTCAGCTTAGAGTCTGACCCATCTTCATAATCACTGCCTCCACTACCCCTGCTCTTGTCCTCATCTCACAGACCCCCACTCCACAGGCAACCCTCCAGCCAGACTCAGCCACACCCTAAATGTCACTAGAGAAAACCACAGAATCTCAAAGGGATCTTCAAGGCCCAGACACACATGCTTCATGTTTCAGGCCTGGTCCATTCTCTCTCCCCTCATCTCCTGGAGAAAAATCCCACTCCTTTCCTCCATTCTCAAATCTCCAACGTGCCTCCCCTTCCTCATGCTCCAGTAATGATCCTGCTTCCCATTTCCTCAAGAAAATAGAAACAACCAGAAGTGTCACAGCTCCCACTATGTCTGTTCCTCCCCTGCACCTGCACCCATAAGTGGCATCCTCCCCTCTGCCACAGTACACACACCACCATCCACTCCATAGGAAGCCACCCTTGCACCTCTGTCCTGGACCTCATCCCCTCTCATATTGCTCCTGCATTGCTCCCTCCTCTCTCTGGTCATCACGTCTTCCCGCTCTACTAGAACATTCCCACCAGCATTGCTCATGCTTTAACATCTCCCCCCAACACAGAATGGACAGCAGGGCAGCAGACACTCCACTAGCACAGTGCAGGGAGGCAGAGGGAGGTTGAGGGAAGGAGATAACAAAGGATGTGGTGGGGGTTCAGGCAGCCAGACCAGTATGTGCAAAGGTCCTGTGGTAGGAGGGAGCATGCATGAAGAAGAGCTGAGATGACATGTGTACAGAGAGGGAGGTAGGCAGGAAATAGGGCCAGACAGAGATAAGAGTGGGTACAAAATGATGGGTGAGGAGGCCCCTATAGTCCATGCAGGGAAGCCAGGAGGGTGGCCTGGCCGTGGGTGTTGCTGCCAATGGAGAGAAACTGACAGTTTTGAGAGATACTGAGAGCATCCTGAGCGATGGAGCCTGCAGTGAGGAGGAAGAGGTGTAGGCAGTGACAAGTGGGCTCGAGCTGGCACAGGCAGCGATGGAGAGGCATTCCCTGAGCTGGTTGGTGCCTCCAGAAGACCAGGCTTGAGGGAAGGATTAGAAGTTCAGAGTTGGCTGTACTGAATGGACAGTGCCTTTGAAACCTGTGCCAGGACACATCAGGTAGGCAGGCGGATACCAGGTCTGGCTCACCCTGGAGAGTCTGGGCCGCTGGTGACTTCACACAGCCTCTCCATAGCATTTCTTGAGCCCTTCCTCTGTGCCGGGCACCGCACTAGGAGCCCATGGTCTAAGAAGGGCTGGGCACAGCTCCTGCAGAGGAGCAGCCAGACTGCAAGAGGAGCAGGCAGGGGTTTGGGCTGCCAGTGCAAAGCACGGGGCCCTTAGAGGAGAGACTAGAGGCACCACTCAGGAGCCCTGGTCTAGGATGGAGCACCGTCCTTGACTTGTGAGGAGCCTCGGGGCACATCAGTAGTGAGATCTGCACCTCACCTCCTGCACAGGCCCCTTATAAAGATCTGGGTTGGCACTGACAAAATATTTGTCAGATTGAATTGAGAGAAAATGAAAGTGCTTTGCAAAGTGCTCTACAAATACACTGATTTGTCATTTGAACAATAGGGAGGATATTTTATCCTCTTAGCAGCTGATACAAAGACATCTCGGGAGAGAAGGATGTGTGGTCCGAGGAAGGGAGAAATCCTAGAGGGAACTGAGGCCTCCGGTGAATTCTTGAGACATGGGGAGCAGCGGTGAACAAGAAGAGGGACCGCCCAGAATACTTAAAGGGGAAGCCTGCCCCAGGGGAGTGTTTTGAGTGAACCAAAGGTGCTCCATAGATGCCACAAAGCTTCAGTGACATTAACCCTAAGTCCCCAATGCACTCTGGGGAACTGATTTCTTGTAGAAGGCAGGAAAGGGGGTGAATTTGGTGCAGAGACAGCGAATGGGGGGTCAACCATCTTTTCTACAACATATAATAGCTAGAAATACCTAAAACGCCTATCTTTATGTAAGTACACCTGTGTATCCTATACAAGCAGGTGTATATGATATATACAGGTCTACGTAAGAATGCCTTAAAATTCCTAAATAATATCTATAGGACACAAGAAAACCTACTTTGCAGGAACTGAAGGTTCAGCACTCTATAGGAAAATAAATTGCTAACTCGTACTGAGGATGGTATTAATTAGGTTATATTAGCTACTGTCACAGAAAAATCCCAAATGTCAGTGGCTGAATACAGTCAGTGTCCAATTCTCCCTCACAGTGATGCCTCCAAGCACTCTTCCCGACCAGCCAGCCACCGCTCTGAGCACTTTATATGCGTCAGCACATCCAATCGCCCCAACTATGCACAAAGGGAGAGCTCTGGTCTCCACTTTTCAGACGAGGAAGCAGGCACCTCCTCCAGGCAGCCCAGCTACAGGAGCTGCCCCCTCTCCCAGCACAGGGTGGGTTATTCATGCATTCAGAGAAAGTTCTACGACACTGGCTGTAGTTGGGCTGCTGCCAGGGGTACCATGGTGTGTGCAACAGACCAAAGCTTCTGCTGTCACCAAGCAGACCTACTCGCAAGCTCTACCCTGAGCAGCGCCATCGGTCCTTAAGGAAGATCGCATTCAATAGGTCGCTCATTCACTCATCACAGTGGTTGCTGGCGGTGGGGAGAGGGGGGGCCACTGTGACATTGGGTTTTCACCTGTGCCCCTGTTCACCTTCTCAGCCATCGCCCCAGGAAAGATTTGGAGTCAACAGGCCTTCTTTTGAGCCCCGCTTCCATCATTTCCTGGCCCCCGAGTACTTATTCAGATCACGCAGCCTCCTGGAGGAGCCTCAGTTTCTTCATCTGTTTAGTGGAGGAGACAATACCCCTCTGAGAGGCCTGTGGTAGAGCCATGATGAGCCCAGGTTCAAGAGCCTGGCAGAGGGCCCAGCCCCCAGGGCGGGGCTCAACCTCCTTCCCACCCCCACCCCAGAGCATTTTTAGCGCAGCTGGGGCCTGGGCACAGTGAATTCCAGGCTTTGCAGATGGGAAGGCGCTCTGCAAGCTCGTTTACAGGCTGTGGGAATGTTTGTCAGCATCCACGCGGGTCCGCCTTCTCCGCGGAGGGAGCGATCTGCTCTCTGGCATGCAAAATGCGAGGTGACTCCCAGCCCAGCCGGGGCGGGGAGGCTGAGGACTGACCGGCTCCGACAGCCTGCTCGGTGGCAGTCCCCAGCCCCGAGCCAAACCTCTGCTGCCCGCCAAGCTTCAGCTAATCCTCAGAAGCCTCGGCGCAGGGATGGAAGGCTGGGTTTTGAAGTCCTGGGCCTTAGATCCTCTCCGCGGCACCGCGGGGGTGTGTGTTTTGATTCACAGGGCAGATGTCCAAACAGACCAAGTGATACCTTCCTTCAGGGGCCAGGGAGAGGGCTGAGCCAGTTTCAGAAGAGGGAGAGAAGTCAGCAAGAGGCCTGTGGGCGCTGAGCCCCCCAGAGACTCTGATGTTTCAAGTGTCCTTTCTCCTCTTGTTTTCCAGGGAACTTCAAAGGTCTCTGCAAGCAAATCGATCACTTCCCAGAGGATGCAGATTACGAAGCTGACACAGCAGAATATTTCCTCCGTGAGTGCATGCAATTTATTTCTCCCTTCTAGTGGTCGGTCCTGTCCTTGCAACTTCCAGAGAGTCAAAGGCCAGGACTGTCTAGAGATCCCTGTCTCGGCAGAGGGCAGGAAAAAGCTGAGCCTCCCTCCCCTCCTCCTGCCCGGAGGCCAAAACCTTCAAGCATGCTGTTCCCTCTGCGACAACACTCTTCCCTTCTCTTTGTCTGATAAACTACTACTCATCTTCCAGGTCTCAGGCTGAAACATCACCTCCTCCAGGAAGTCCTCCGTGCCCCTGAATGGGTTCCCAGAGCACAGCACATTTATCATGCTGTAGGGTCCTTCCTTGTCTATTCGAGTAAACATCTCCCTGGCAGTCCTGCCAATTCTATGAGGCCAAGGATCCTCCCTATCTTGTTTACTTGCTCCTATTCCCAGCAATGATAAGCACCCAGTAAAATTTATTGAATAACCAAATGAAGAAACTCATCAGGCAGTGTCAGATTGGAACTTCTACTGAGACAAAACATGAGATTTTTCTTCTTTCCCCACAATTGAGTCCAGGTTAAATCCTGAAGTAATAGCTGTGACCTTAAATCCACCAGAGGCATATTATCAGAAAAAGCATTTTGAGTCCCAAAGAAAATTTCTCAAGAATCAGCAAAAACTAACAAGGTAAAATGCTCCCCGAGAAAGGGATTTCCAGAAGAGGGGCTGAGGGTCCTTGACGCCTGGGACAGTAGAGCCACCTGAGCAGAAGTGGTTGAAAGCTCTGCTCTCAGGAGGCTTATTCCAGGAGAGGTTTGCTCTCTTCCCGGGAGCGTGCCCACCTTCAGCCCCCGGTGCCTTTCCCAGCTGCTCAGAGGCTGCTAGAGCCTCCCTCCCATCCCCCACAGCAGAACGGCCAGCATCACACTCCGATCACTTTTATGGAAAGTGTAGGAGGCATTTCATTACACAGATCACCCTGTCTCTTTCAATAACTACTCCTCACATCAAAGCCAACTCTTGGGTCAGCCTGGAATCAACCTGGTTTCATTGAAAAGCCCGTGGAACACAAAGTCAGCCAGGCAGCGAGGCAGAGAAAGGAAGGGAACACGATGTAATTTATAGATTTCTGTTTAAAGAGAGGAAAATATCTTACAATGCTCATCATTTCCTTTGATGAATTCCCAAAAGACACTGCTCTTAAGTGGAATTCCTAAAAGACCGGTTGGTTGTCATCCCCCGTTACCATGTCGAGGCTCTTGAAGGAGCCTGGTGGTGGCAGAAAGGCAGGCTGAGGCTGTGTGCTGGGGCCTGTGCTCAGCCCTGGGGACATCGATGTCAAAGAACGGTGTGCGATCCGTGGCCCCAGGCGGAGGCCCAGCTGGCAGGGAGGACCCTGGGCGACGGGGGCAATGGCACAGATGCCACCTGCTGCTGGAGGTGCAAGTGGGAGGCGAAAGCTGAGCCTCACGCCGGGAGCCACACTGGTTGAGCACAGCAAGGATGTGATATATAATCAGCCAGACACCGGGGGCTCCATGTAGGAATTTTGTCACTTCATTGCTTATGCCTAGAACAGCCTCTGGAATAAAGGAGGTGCTCCATAAATGCCTGTCTGTTAACTAAAGGACAGATGCAGGATTCTTCAGTGGCTATTATTACCTATTCCATACCTCCATATCCTTATTATTAAAGAGAGAAGAGCTTAGAGTGTTTGGTTCATTTTGGTGTCCCCAGACAAAAGACTTGAAGTGGTGGTGTTAACAGGGCAGGATTCCAAGGCTCTGATTTAAGCCTACTTAATCCAACAGTATTTTTTGAGTATTTGTAATGAGAGTCAGCAAACTTTTTCTACATAAAGGGCCAGACAGTAAATATATTAGGCTTTGTGGGCCATACAGCCTTGGAGTATTGTAGACATATGCAGGCTGCCTTTGGCGTGGTTTGCTGACCCCTGATCTATAATGTGCTAATCTCGGGCTAAGCAACAAAAGTAATTTTTGAAAGTTGGAAGATGTGAGTTCCTATCATTCTCTAACAGATTCTAATCCTAATAGATTCTAATTAGATTTGCTTTCTTGTTTTTTTAAGATTTTATTTATTTATTTATTTATTTATTTATTTATTTATTTATACAGATAATAGACAGAGAGAGAGAGCACAAGTAGGCAGAGTGGCAGGTGGAGGGAGAGGGAGAAGCAGGTTCCCTGCTGAGTAGAGAGCCCAATGTTCCATCCCAGGACCCTGGGATCATGACCTGAGCTAACCAGGTGCCCCAGATTCTCTCATACTTAATAAGCTCTAACCTGGTTGATTAAAGAAGCTAGAAGGAAGGGATCATTCTTCTAGAAGGATCCCCAGTCCCCCTGAAGTGGGTGGAGCTAAGGCCCAGAGAGGCCCACGGAGCTTCTTCTAGAAGTGGGAACACTTGAGGTGGGCGGGGCTGCGCATGGAAGTGGGCGGGGCTGAAGGTGGGTGGGCGGAGCCCAAGCCTCTCCCAGTTCAGGTCTGTTACACCCATCCTCACTTGCAAGTCTGCAGCATGGGAGGCCAGTGAAGGGGCCCATGTCCTCACACAGGCAGGGATAGAAGCAAGAGTGTGGTGCTAGAGGGAGCCTGGTCCCTAACCCAAACCAGAGATCATTCCAGAAGGAAAGAGACTTGGCCTCTAGAGGCATTCAACTCATTTACTTCATAAGACATTCACTAAGCACTCTCCGTGCAGGGCATTGTTGTTGGTACAGGGGACCCAAGCATGAACAAAACAAAGCTGGCACCTCTGCGAAGGGGATGTTCTTCAAGCAGGAAGAAGGAAACAAGCAGTAAGCAGGAGCACAGATAACCCCGAGATAGTCTCAGAGCTTTCAGGGCACAGAGAGTGAGGGGGCGGGTGGAGAGCAGGGGGGTGTCACTTCTCTAAATGAAAAGAGCTAAGAGGATCTAGCAGAAGTGCGTGCCTGAGGAGGGAATGGCAAGAGCAAAGGCCTTATTAAGGCAGGGCGGAGAAGGGAGTGTTTGGGGGTGGGGGGAAGGCTGGACTGGCTGAGCACAATGCACAAATGGAGGGCATCCCACAGCAGGAGGTCAGAGAGGGAGTAGAGGAGCCTAATCATGTTGGGAAGAAATCAGATCTCATTCTAAGTATGATGGGAACCATGGGCAGGAGATAGATTTGGAAGGTCAATTCTGGCTGCTGGCCAGGGAGGCAGGGAGACCAGTGGAGGCTGTTACAGCCCTCACAGACATCCCAGACATCCTGGTGACAGGCTTTGGCCATTCGATCAGAGCATTAGCTGTGGGGATGGCAAGAAGTGAGGGGCTGTTTGGAAGCCAGGGCTGAGAGGAGTGGGGTGGCCAGGCAATGGGGGTGGGGGCCCAGGGACAGGCCCTTGCTGGATTTCCAAAGGACAGCAGAGGACCATGAGGAGGAACAGGATGGGAGCAGGCGACCTAGGGAGTGGAAAGGCGCTCAGCAAAGAGAGACACTCTGGCTTTGACCATTGACACCCAGCCTGCCTCAGACTCAGAGGGGCACCGGGGCAGGCAGGGTGGGCTCCAGAAAGGTGGCTGGAGCACCTGCTCTTCCCCAGGTCGGGGACACAATCTACCGGACTCTGCTCAACCGAGGGTCAGGATCTGTTCAGAGCCTGACACAGGGCCAGCACACTTGTGGAATGAACCAAGGCCTGACCATATGGGACTGTGGGCCTTGCCTGGCAGAGCCATAATTCCCGGAAAACCCTCTGAGGTCTTCTCCTCGGCTCTGTGGGGCTGAGCATCCTGGTACTCAAGAGGCCAGAAGAGATCTGAGCTCCCTAGGGGCCATGGGTCCTTTTTGGCTGCAGACAAAATAAAGACCGGCCCTCATGGCATTTGCAATCTATGATAAATGAAATTAACAAGTTAATTATATAGTCTGCTAAACTGTGAGGAGTGACATGGAGAAAAATCCAGCAGGAAAGCAGGGATAGGAAGTTCCAGGGTCGGGAGAGAGGTCAATAAAAATCCTCCTTGTGAAGTTTGAGCAAAGACTGAAGGAGGTGAGAGGGAGCCATGTGGAAAGCCAAGAGGAGAATGTTCCAGGAAGAGGGAACCGTAAGTGCAAAGGCCCTGAGACAGAAGCAGGTCTGGAATATTTGAGGAATAGGACTGAGGCCAGAAAGACAAGAGTAGAGTGAGCAAGGGGGAGCCAAGGAAGAGTCAGTGTAGAGAGGTTCAGGGCCCCTGTGGGTCATAGAAAGGGCTTGGGTTTTGCAGGAAGCCATGGGAAGGTCTGAGCAGAGGAGTGATGCCATCTCACATCCTACAGGACCCTCTGATTGCCACATTCACAAGAGACTGAAATAGAGCAAGGACAGAAACAGGCAGAACAGTTAGGAACTTGCTGGCGATAATCTAGACAAGAGGTGGCGTCCTGAACCAAGATAGAAGCAGTTGAAGGAGGTGGGAAGGGGTCAGAGCCAGAAAATATTCCTGAGGAACTGCACATTGGATTTCCTGAAAGGCTGCATGTGGATTTCTCAGGGAAAGAAGGAGTCAAGGTTTGAGTCCAAGGCTGGGATTGGGGAGAATGGGAAGCTCAGTGTCAGCTCCATTAAGTCAGAGAAGCTATGGGACTCCCTGGGGAGATGCCCTGCAGTCTGGGACTCCCAGATCAAGTCCTGCCCCAAGACAGGAGTGTGCCAGTTGTCCGCAGGTGGATGGTGTCTAAAGCCACAAGACTTGATGAATGGACCAGGGCAGTGGTGCAGAGAAGAGGTGTAGGGTCTGAGCCCCAGGATGCCAAGGCTTAGAAACCAGGAAGATGAGAAGGCCCCAGGGAAGGAGGCTGAGGAGGGTGGCTAGTAGGTGGCCCTGGGTCACCCCTACCATCCTTATTCCACCAGCTCGACTGAGGATCTAGAGCAGAGAGGGAGGAGAGAGAAGACCAGCAGGGCATGGCTGGGTGGGAGTGCAGAGCTCATCTCCTGGGGTGGCAAAGAAAGTGGGGATCACTTGCTGTCAGGCCATCAGGCCAAGCTTTGGGCATTGTCCAGCGCCTCTTGGGGGCCCTGGCAGATGAAGGCACCCAATCAATATCTGATGGGATGAGTGAATGAATGAAAGAATGAATGGATGAATGCTCTTACCCCGCAAACCCCATGCATATTTGAGGAGTTCCATGGCTTCTTCTGAACCATAGAGTCCAGGGGCTTTCTAGTGACAGGCCCTGGTCACCACCCTGGGCCTCCTGACATCTGGGCCCCAGGAAGGTGTGGCCAGTGTGGCCCTCACCCACCCATCGCTAGCTTACCCAGAAACAAAAGATGACCAGAACTTTTCCCAGTGAGCTCTGAGGGGCCACCTGTGTGTCTGTTCAGGTGCTTCCTCATCCTTATCCCTCCTTAGCAAAGCTTGAGAGCAGGTGAAGAACAGAGACAGTGGTGACCTGGATGTGACTTCCTTTGACTGTTAGCATGTGTCCGTGCGTCTGCCTTTGTGAGTCTATGCTGTGTTCTGTGTCTTTTGGTGCCTGTGTGTCCATACGTTGGAGTGTCTGTCTGAATATGAAAGTGGCTGTGTGTTGCCTTGTGTCTGCGGGTCCCTGCAGGGTGTGTGTCTGTGTGTCCAGGAAATAGGAGTTGGTATTCCCCAGTGGTCATGGTGTGATTTGGACACACCCTAAGCTGCCACCCACACTCACTCACAATCATGCAACCGGAGCAAACATTTCTCAAAACGGTGCTGACCTCGCACACGCCGTACACATTGACACTTTCAATTCTGTCCTGGTTCATTTCTTTAAGTGCTGGCTGCACCCGGCACGCTGACTTCATCACCTCGTCCTGACTCACAACCTGCACTGTGATAAACACAGTCTAGGTAACCCCGGGCCCATGAGAAACTGCAACAGTCCCTTCTGCCACAAGAACTAACATTTCCTGGTGCTTGGCACATCCCAGGCATGTCCCAGGTGCTGTTGTAATTGCTTAATATGTGTTGATTCATTACTCCTCATCGCAGGCTATGAGCTGGTTGTGCTCATGATCTCCCTATGGCAGGGGGACAACCGAGACTCAGGAGGGCAGGCAGCACAGCCAAGAGAAGCACGTAGGCCGCCTCTCCCTGAGTTGGTGCCACTGATCACTAGTCTTGGAGACAATGAAGACTGGGACAACATCTGGCACCTGTGCAGATGGCAATCCCCAAGGAAGCTCACAGAGCTTCCGGAATTCTTTTCCTATGTCACTATATACTGCACACTTGACTACTTTATACATTATCTGCATTGCCCTTCACAACATCCTGTGAGGCAGGTACTGTTGGTGTCCCCATTACACAGATGAGAAAGGGGAGGCACATAGGCTACACTGCCAATGGGGCATGGCTGGGATGGGACCCCAGGGAGGCCACGTGTGGAGCCCAGACTCTTAACCACTACTCTCAACTCATCTCTCTCCCCTCTTCCTCCTTCCCCGAGTCTGTTCCCCTCCAGGAACACCTCCTCCCTCTCCTTCCTCCACTGTCTCTCCCCGCTCCCCTCACATTCATACACTCATGCTCACACCTACATTTGTGGTCCTGGCCACCCCATCCAGCACAGTGTGGATGGGAGCAAGGAAGACCCTAAAAGCAACTCCTGAGCCACTCCTGGGTGATCCCATCCTGTGAGAAGGGACCAAATCCCAAGTGGGATAATAGACATAAAGAGTTGAGCGCCAGGGCACCTGGGTGGCTCAGTGGTTGAGCATCTGCCTTTAGCTCAGGGCGTGATTCCCGAGGTCCTGGGATTGAGTCCTGCATCAGGCTCCCCGCAAGGAGCCTTCTTCTCTCTCTGCCTGCGTCTCTGCCTCTCTCTGTGTCTCTCATGAATAAATAAATAAAACCTTAAAAAAAAAAAAAAAAAGAGTTGAGCACCATGCCCAGGAAATAGGGAGCCCACGCTCCATATATTCGGTAATGACAAACATTTTGATCAAAAGCCACAAATGGCACTGGGAATAGGTTAAGACGGTGTACTGGCCTGGCCAAGGGGACCCTGATGGGAGGTTCTGGGGTGCACAGGACCATCAAAGGCAGACAGGACCCTACAGATCATCTAATCCAGACATGGAAGTGGAAGCCAGGCACACCGCTGCATGATTTGCACAAGCTCTTCCTGAGCCATCACTAAACACTGGGGATCCCCCAACCCTAAAGCTAGCTAGCCCTCTTACTCTTCCACAGGCAGGCTCTCCTGTGTTCACCTCTGTGTCTACAACCCCCCATTTACGACTAGCCCAGACCCTACCTCTGGGCCCCAAGCCTGCACATCTACCCTGTGAGACCCCCAACTCCAGCCTGGCCTTGGCCTGCCTCGTTTCCTTTAGAGCCACCCCCCCCCCCAGGCTCTCCAGTGGCTCTTAGTGACTGAGGGTCTTCCAGTACTGTGAGCAAGGATTCTTCCTCCAGCCTACTCATGCTGCTTCCTCTCCCTGGAACACTCCACACCCTGCCTCTCTTCAGCCCCATTAGCTTCTCCTTATGCATCAGATGCCAGCTCCAACATCACTCCCTCAGGGCAGTCCTCTTCGCCCCCCACATGAGCTCAGAGGATGGTCTGAGGGGTGGGAAGTGCAGGCAGGACTGAAAGCAGGGGAATACAGTGGTTAGACACACAGACCCTCGAGGCAGACGGCCTGGGTTCACAGCCCAATGTCTCTACTTCCTCACTGGGTGAACCCATGCCCAGCATGGAACCTGGCACAGCGGCAGGCACTTGGTCTCTATTTATTCACTAGACTCACAGCTAGTCAAAAACACAGCATTTCCCCACTCTAACCATGCAGCCTTTCCCCAGTCCAGCATATTACATTCTCAACCAGGAATGGCCAAACTACAGCTAGTAGGCCAAATCTGACCCAGCAACTGTTTTTGTAAATAAAGTTTTATTGGAAAAGAACCACACTCACTTGTTTACATATTGCCTAAGGCTGTTTTCATGCTTCAACAGCTAAGCTGGGTAGTTGAAATAGAGAACATATGGCCAGCAAAGCCAGAAATATTTACTAGCTGTCCCTCTACAGAAAAAGTCTGCCAATACCTGCTTTAGGTATTTGTAATCTCCTTGAAGCCAAAGCAATGGCTTCATGGGGTTCGTATGAAGTCTAAATGGGTTTACCCGTGTGCCAGGATGGGGCCTGGCACATAGGAAGAGCTCCATAAGTGTTGGTAGGTACTGCGTAGTCCCATATGCTTACTCATAGGAGATCAATAAATATTTGTTCATTGAATAAATCAGATACCTTCTGCTCCTCATGACAGATTTTAGCGCTAAAACCATACCAGCTTCAGTGGGAATCAACAAGACGATTCGTGGGGAAGTAGCATCTGGATGAAGGGGAGGGGGTGGACAATAGAAGTAACAAAAATCATACCTTTTATCACTTTCCAGGGTAGAATCAGTAAAGATATTATACAATTCAATCTTGACAACAGGGCTTCTCAAACTTTCCCATGCATTTGCTGGTGCTAAGCACTTTCAGGAGAATGTAGATTCTAACTCAGCAGCTGCAGAGGGAGGCCTGAGAATCTGCAGTTCTAACAAGCTTCCCGTGATGCTTCCCTGGCTGGCTCGCTGACTGCCCTTTGAGTCGCAGAGCCTTACATTCCCATGAGCTGGCTATTAGGGTTACTTTTCCCGTTCTACAGGACGCAAAAACAGACCCAGAGAGGTAGAGACCCTTGCCCATGGCCACGTTGTGAGTGAGTGACAAAGCCAGGATAAGTACTCAGGTGCAGTAAATTCCCAAATTATCCACCCCACCCCCCCACCCCCAGCCGGAAAGACCTCCTTCAAGAAACTTCTCCAACGTAGGTGTCCCTGCTTGCTCTGAAGCCAATTCCTGCCCAGCCTGAATCTGGGTCCTAAAAACATTAGCCTTCCTAGGCATGGTGCTGTCTACTGGCTGTCCCCTGTCTCCTTCGTACTGGGCAAACCTCTTCCAAGAGGCTGGTGTTTGGGTTGGCTCTGCCGGAGAGGCCTCTGTTTTGTACTGCCTGCTGGCTGCCATGCTCTAGAGCTTATCATTAGCTGCTAAAGGACCTTCCGAAGTGGTCCCATTTCCTCCACATTACTCTCTGTTGGCTGCAACATAACAGACCTCTCTCTCCTGCCCTCTTCCATCTTGTCTTTGCACACATGGGCAGGCACACACACACACACACACACACACACACACACACAGCATCCCAGCTCCCTCTCTCTGCTGGCTGGAAGGCTGAGTTGGGACATCCGGGGCTCTTGCAGCAGACGGAGCTGACACCATCAAGCCCTGGCTGCCTGTGAGGCATTTGCTCAGAGGGTGCAGGCTGGGTTTGCCAAATACAGGTATACAGTGGGCAGGAGACACCTGCTTTCTGAGAGGGAAAAGACTGGAGACCTTCCTCCTCCCCTCTGCTCAACTGAACCACCGCTGCTGCCCCTCAGAGGTCACACCAACCTCTCTTGCCTCCGTTTTGCTGTCACCCTCCAGTTCCAGCTGGTCAGAAATCATATCCACATGGAGAGGGCAGAAGCATAAGAAATCATCTAAAGGTCCACACCCGCTTTACACACGGGAAAGCTAGAGAAGGTGAGGTCTCTGCCCAAGTGAGTGGCACAGCTGGGACCCCAAACCCAGATCTCTGTACTCTGCAGCACCCTTCCCAGGCTCCTTGGGAGCCCTGTAGGAAGAGTATAGGGTGGTCCAAAAGTTGGGCTGATCTGAACTTGAATCCTGACTCATTAGCTGGGCTGCCTTGGGCAAGCTACTTTGCCTCTCTAAACTTCAGGTCTCTTGTCTATAAACTGGGGCTAAAAAACACAGCCCATGGGGCTCTTAGGAGGATTAAATTAGAGAATGTATATTAGGTACTCATTCAAGATTCGATACGGAGTAGGTGCTTATCAAAGATTCTTTATTTTCTCGTGAGTCTTCTAATAAGCTCCCCTGTCCCCCTGTGCTTATGAAGATAAGGATTCAGGCAGCACTCAGGTGTGCATGTCCAGGCATTATGTACGTGTGTGTAGGGGTGTGGGGGCTGGGGGATCGGGCTGGCGACACAACTGTTACCTTAAAATGGCTTGTTGGGGGAGAGTGTCCACTCAGACCTGGGGGGAGATGGCCCATCCCCACCCGCGGGAGAGGAAGTCCAACTGCCCAGTAACCCAGCTGCTACCCGCCCCCCACTCCCCATGGGCCTCATCCTTTGGCCCCTAGTGCTGGTTCATTCTTCTTCAAGTCCCCCTAAAATAACCCATTCACCCAACAGAATCAATAAGCTGTGTGGATCTCCTGAAGATCCATGGGGAAGAGAGAGGAGGAGTTTTATATCACACATCACAGCAAACTGCCTAAAATCCTCTTGGAAAAAGTCCTCCAATTCTGTATTGAAAAAAACCTCTTTTCTCCACAGATTTTCGTGGCCACACTGCCACCAAAAGGGGCAGGGAGCCAGGGGAGGCTCTACTCTTGGCACCTTCCTCTCCAAAATGCACCCCTACCCTGCCCCATCCTGCCAACCCACCCTCTAGCCAGGACCCAACTTCCTCAGAAGCCACTTAAACAACCCAAACATGTAAAGAAAACCTCCTTTCCCTCCCGTGAGCCTCCAGATGCTCTGCCTCCAGCCTGGCCCGCAGCTCCCAGGACTCAGAGCCCTGAGGTCACTCACCGCCTATTTGAATCTGGAGAGAAAGACTGTTTTACCCTCCAGAGACACTTCGTGGAGACCCCACACCTCTGGGTCCCCATCTGGACACTGTCCCCCACAGATGCCTCCTGCCAGCCTGGCCTGCTCCCCCCGCCCTCAGCCATCTGCGTCCCTCTGTCCTCCTGTCCTCCCATATGTGGGAGTAAAATGTTCCTCAGGGTGTTCTTTTCTTGTGCCTGTTTGTCGGTCCTTTCTTCTCACCTTACCCTGAAGGCGTTTTTAGGGAGTTTTGTTTTTCACTTTTTCTTTTCTGGGCATGTCTGCTTCTTCCTCTTTCTGGACCTCCTCACCTTGTTTATTCACTCAATGACCTTGCATTGGGGGCCTACTGTGTCTTCAGCACTGACCTGACCGAGGTGGTGGGGACAGAATAAAAAGAGAGACCCTCCCCCTAAAAAAAGCCACAGTTTCCGCCTTCATGGGGCCCCATGGCTTGTAGAAGCATACACAGAACAAGTTTTTCCTATACTATCCCTTACCCAGCGTTCACTACATGTCCTCAGAGACTTATCCAAGTGCATTATCAACATCAACTCATTTAATCCTCACAGCCATCGTAGGAGGCAGGTGCTATTACCATTCCCATTTTATAGATGAGGAAACTGAGTTACAGAGAGACACCTTGCCCAACCCTACACAGCTAATACATGCGAAAGCCAGATTCAGAGCCATGTGGCTCCTTTACCATGATGACACACTGCCTCTCCGTGTGCCCCAGGTGTCCCAAACCACACAGGAAGGGACGGATAACTTTGCCCAGGGAAGTCAGGGAAAGCTTGACAGAAGAGGCGAGTTTGAGTTGAGTCTTGATGGTTGAAGAGAAGTTTGCTGAGTCAGAAAGAATAGGAAAAGCATTCTAGTAAGAAGGGTAAGTATGTCAAAAGCCAGAAGCATTAATGACATGACATATGACATATGCTGCGGCTAGACATGAGGGAACACGGGGAGGGGACCAGGAGCCGTGGGGCTGGAGGTAGCAGAGGCCAAGTCACACAGGGACCCTGAAGACTTCATGAGGCACTGGAGTTTGGCCTGTAGGCAAAGAGGAGCCCCTGAAGGGCTACGAGCTGGGCACTGGCTCCCTCCCTCCCTAAGCGAACATAGCTCTGGCCCTGTGTCCATGAAACCCTGGCTCTGTGGGCCACTGCCTCCTCCTCCATGCATCCCTCTGCCTCACAGCTGTGCAATTCTCTCTCTTTCTGACTCTCGGTGTCCCGCAGGGGCCGTGAGGGCCTCAAGCATCTTCCCGATCCTGAGTGTGATTCTGCTTTTCATGGGTGGACTCTGCATCGCAGCCAGCGAGTTCTACAAGACTCGACACAACATCATCCTGAGTGCCGGCATCTTCTTCGTGTCTGCAGGTAATGGGCTCTGAGCTGGGCAGGCTAGAGCCCAGGCTCACCACGAGGAGGAAGCCGAGGTTAGGGAGCTGGGCCGCTGGGAAGAACTGGCAGAGAGAGGAGGGAAGGAGAAGAGGAACCTCCAGGACTTGCAACAGGTCACATCACAGAGAAGGCAGGTTGTGCTGGGGCTCCTGCCCCATAGCAACAGCCAAGCCCCCACTGCATCCTCTAGAAACATTGCCGAACCCCGTCTCTCAGCCCAGTGGACCACCTTCTTCCCACCTTTTAGAAAAGGGCCCAAATTCCAGGTCCCTCTCAGGATACCGGCCTAGCCTCCCTGCCCTGTCCCCTCACTGTCCCACCCCGGTGGGAGCAGGCAGAGACCTAAAACCGCATACCTCAGCCCCTTATGGGACAAGTCGTATCACTTCAGATGCCAGAAAAAGCACACGGCTGTAGCATGAGCCATTTAATAAGAATGATGAATGTTTAAGTAGCACATACCACACCCCGGCCCCCAACAGCCCCACACAGGTAGTCCTAAATCATGTAATCCTCTCTATGGCCCTGCAAAAGCGAGCCCTATCATCCTCCCCACTTTATGGACCTGGAAACTCTGACTCAGGTTACCCTTACAAAGGCTTTGGATTCCAGGCAGTCTGGCTCCAGGAGCCAGTCTCAACCCCCTGCCATACTGGCTCCAAACCTCTGTGCTGCCTTGAGCAAGTTACCTAACCTCTCTGCGCTCCATTGCCTCATTGGCAAACTCCCTGGAAAGCACTCCACGGTGAAGGCAGGTAGCACATGCTCCATAAACAATATTTATTGTTACTATTATTCAGTGGGGGGTACAATGCCTCTCTCTTCTCCCCCCCCCCATACCTTTGTTTCCATTAGCCCTCCCCTTGTGGCTCATCAAATAACTATCAAGGTGATGCTGGCCACCAGCCCCTTACAGCACTGGTGCTGGCAGCCCTGGAGAGGGGAAGGCCCCACTCCAGCTGTCCCCTCCCCTGTAAGTCCAGCTCGGGGCCAACACTGCCTGGGACACTAACCACCCCTCTCTGATCTCCCCCGCCGGGCCCGCAGGTCTGAGTAACATCATTGGCATCATAGTGTACATATCTGCCAATGCCGGAGACCCCTCCAAGAGCGACTCCAAAAAGAATAGTTACTCGTATGGCTGGTCCTTCTACTTTGGGGCCCTGTCCTTCATCATCGCCGAGATGGTCGGGGTGCTGGCGGTACACATGTTTATCGACCGGCACAAACAGCTGCGGGCCACGGCCCGTGCCACGGACTACCTCCAGGCCTCGGCCATCACCCGCATCCCCAGCTACCGCTACCGCTACCAGCGCCGCAGCCGCTCCAGCTCCCGCTCCACCGAGCCCTCACACTCTAGGGACGCCTCTCCCGTGGGCATCAAGGGCTTCAACACCCTGCCGTCCACGGAGATCTCCATGTACACCCTCAGCAGGGACCCCCTGAAGGCCGCCACCACGCCCACCGCCACCTACAACTCGGACAGAGACAACAGCTTCCTCCAAGTCCACAACTGTATCCAGAAGGAGAACAAAGACTCTCTCCACTCCAACACAGCCAACCGCCGGACCACCCCCGTATGAAGCCCACGGTGGGGTGGGGATGGGGGATGGATGGGGACAGAGCCTGGCAGCGCCGCAGGAGGGGCGCGCGGGGTGCCCCCCTCGCCCTCCCGCGCAGTGGGCCCAGAGGTGCGGGGAAAGCGGGGCACAGGGCGGGATCCCAACCATCCAGGGGCGGGGCGGGAGGGGGGAGACCTTCCAAAAGCAAAAACAAAAACAAAAAAAAAAACAAAAAAAAAGCATTAAAAAAAACAAAAACAAAAAAACAAAAAAAGAGAAAAACATAACAAGTAAATTTAAAAAAAAAAGAAGAACAAAATATAAGAGGAACATAGAAGCAAAAGGACAGGAGATGTGAAAAAAAAAACAACACTAACCGAGGGAACGCAAAATAAACTTTAAAAAAAAACAGCGAGAGAGGTTAAAAAATTAAAAATAGAAAATAAATCTAAAAGAAAATGCATGATTTCCCATGTACCATTATTTTAACATTTAATAAAAACCAATTTAAATGAAAAAATAAAAGGGAACCAAGCTAACTAACATTAAAGCAAAAAAAAAAAAAAAAAAAAAAACGAAGAGCAGAAAGGAAGCGGAATGTTCTCTGCATTTATCAGGAGTTTCTGTTACTTTTTGTTTTAATGCGGGAGAGTTACTTTTCTGTTCTCTTTAACCCCAAGCGGGCTCTGCCTCCCTGGGCGAGTGGGGGGTGGAGACTCAGGGGCCTCGGGGCCAGGTAAGCCCCTCGGTCACTGCCAGGTCCCTGGAGCCTCTGGATGGGTGCCCCAGGAACGCTGGGCAAGCTCCAAGGCTTGTGAGCCGGCTCCACCCGGCACTTATGGGGCAATTGTAGGCCTCCAGGTGACTCAAGTCCTTGGTCCCTCCTGTCCGAAAGGTGCCTGGAGGGGGGTGCACTTGGGGCTTGCCCAGCCCTCAAGTTCCCAGTCCTTAATGGTCCTTAACCCACTGTGATGACTTCCTAGGCCTTGAGGGAGGGGACGGAGAGGGGATGGCTGCCCGTTGGCTTGCAAGATGCCCGGAAACCCTGGAATCCTCAGGGTGAGCTTTTTGGGGTCACCACCCCAAGCTCCTGCCCCTGGGAGCAGGAGATGCTCACCCCCCCGGGGGGACATAAAGCAGCTCTCCCTCCTCACCTCTCACCTCAGGGCCACCTGATGACCCTGGGGCGATGGTGGACCCCCAAACTCATAAGCCCCCCACCGCCCCCTGGGAAGGGGGCTCATTGACCCTTTGGGGGTCCTTGGACTCACTGACGCCCCCCTGGGGCCCAGCAGGTCCAACAATGACACTGCAAAAAGGTTTCTTTTTACAAAAGAAAAAAAGGAAAAACAAGTGGTGATTTTTTTAATAAAAAAACCACAGACTATAAATAAATGTAAATATATAATAAGTGGATTTACTTGCAAGAAAATCAGATAGTATTTTTCTTTTAATTCTTTTCCAGCTTTAAACTGTGAAAACAAAACAATGGGGTGGGGTGGGGGACTTAAAATTTAGCAGGGAACTTGTAAAGGGAAAACAGAAAACAAATATACAAATCCATTAAAAAATAAATAAAACAAAACCTGCTGGGAGAGATCAGGGCTGAGCTCAAGATGGAGGGAGAAGAGGAAGGCCCTGGGGAGCGGCAGGGAGGTTCTATGACAGAGATCTCTTCCTTATACCAGGAAGGTGCTGCTAATGTGGAAGAGAGAGAGAGAGAATCACAATGGAGAACCCGGTCTACACGAAGGAGATCGTACACAACTTCCACATACTCACACACACACAGACACAGCCCTCCAGGCCCCAAGCTCCAATACACCAGGATACACACTGAGTTTAAACACTTCCCTCCCCATACAAAGCCAGAGGCAGGGCTCAGAGAACGCTGACTCCCGCCCTCCAAAGCCATTGACAAGAACAACCACCACACACACACACACACACACACACACACACACACACACCACTTGCATGCATGGAAAGGGCCCCTGTCTAAAATCCAGCTCTGGATTCTGGAATCCCTTGCTGCAATGGTCTCTCTGGGCCTCAGTTTCCTCCTATGCAAGCATGTGGATTGACCTAGATGAGCTCCAAAGGCCTATTCTTAATCTTAGTGTCAATGACTTTTAAGATCTGCCACCTGCCCAGAGGAAGATGCCAGGGATGACCAAAATAGCAGCCATCCAGCCCCCAGACATTGAGAACATTCCTAAATCATCAGCCTTTCAGACACACGCGCGCGCGCGCGCACACACACACACACACCCCATATGCCTCCTCACTGTGCTCCCAAACCCCTGCCCCCACATCCAATGTCAGAGCAAATATACGCATGTATGAGCAAACGTATCCTGCCATTCAAACAGAGAGGGGAAAAGGCACAAAGGTCCCCAGAGTCACTCTTTACTTCGTATCCCCTTTCCTTAGTGCCATAACCCAGTCACAGAGAGTGAAGAGGGCTTCTCTGAGGGAAGAGATCAGCCACCAGGCCTTTCCCGCTATCTCTGGGGGTCAGAGAAAAAGAGGATCCTCGGAGGTTTGCTGGGAGGGGTCAAGGTCAAAGGGATGGAGGGGACGGCTTGACAAAGTTTGGTCACAGGTTGAGGACCAACCCCCAAAATAAAGCTGACACCACACCACGGAAGTCTGGGGCATCCCGTGTTGCTCCTCCTTCTCCTGAGAGCAACAAGGGCCAGTTGAGACTGAGAGAAACCCAACAGCTTTCTCGAGAGTGCATTTCAGCCCAGCCTGCCAGCCACTCTGCTGAAGGGGAAGGGCACCTGCTAGACCCATCAGTGGGTCTTGCTCTGCCTCCTCGACACTGGCCTGGCCTAAGTTCCTCAAGTTGAGCCCTGGGGAGTTGTGGGGAGTGGCTATCAAGGCCTTGGGGGGCTTGCACATTCCCAGCTGCCCACGCTCTGTTTCCAAGTCAGCTGCAGCTGGAACCCTAAACTCAGCCTGAGCCACGAGGCAGAGCATCTGCCAGTCCAGCAGGTCACAGGCTCTGGACAGAGCACTGACGGCCAAGGCTAGTGTGGTGGGTGACCTAGCACTTCTTCAGTCTGGGCAGAAATCACAATCTCTCTCTCCCTCGCCCCACCAGCTTCCAAACCCAAACCCAAAAAGATGAAGGACCAGAGAGAAGGAGAGGCCCCAAGAACAGAGCAAGCAAGCGGGTGCTGTTCCAAGAGGAAAATTGGTCCCAGTTCCAGCGGGGTGTTTGGGATGGCAACGGGCGCTTCTTTCCAGGCTGAGCCTTGGGTCCTGGGCCTGCTGAAAGAAGGCCCTCTGGGTGTGGGGTGAAATCAGTACTGCTGAGAAAGGGCTAGGGGGAAGGAGCCGGGAGCGGGACTGCAGAGGGCACTGCTTGCCAGGGTGGATGGTTGCTCATGTCCAGCTCAAACCAGTTCAAGAAACCAACCTCCGTTTTATTTTCTTGGTGGGTCCTTTTTTTTTTTCAGACTGTTAACAGAAAAAAAAAAAATTTTAAAAAGCAGAAAACTTAAAAAAAGAAAAAAAAAAGAAAAAAATCCTGGTACATGAAATAAAGATTTTTTTTTTATAGCTTGGTCCTCACGTCATTGGATTTCTTTAATTGCTTTCCCGATCTTGGCATCTCATTTAAAACAATGCTAAAGCCACAGGTTCTCAGAGGTGGGGGATGGGAGGCCTAGAAGCTAATTGCAGTAGTGACCCCACTCTCCAGGTCGTAAGTGTCCTCTGAAATATCCCTGAAGGATACTTGCACACCTCCAGTGACAGGAAGCTCATCCCCTCTAGAGGCAGCCCAGCCCTGGCTAGGCAGCATTTATTGGTCAAAGTCTCCTCTACAAGACGAATTTCAATCCACATCTTCCTTTGAATCCAGCAACACTGAATGAATGCCTTCCCTTTCTAACACAATTGTCTCTAAATACTTGATTTCAAGCATGAGCACGATGTCGTAGAATTTCCTGTTTTAGAAAAAACCAGCCCCACTCAACATCCCAGTGACACTCCAGGTTTCAGTTTTCCCCATGAAAGTGTGCAGCCTGGAATGAATGTGACCCAACTGGTGTACTCAGAGGGCTCCATGCACAGGGCTGCCCTCAAGCTCCCAATCCTTAATGGTCCTTAACCCACTGTGATGACTTCCTAGGCCTTGAGGGAGGGGATGGTGAGGACTGTGGATTGGGAGACAAATGGAGAAGGGCTAGCAGGGACCCCAGAACTCTCCCAATTTGAACAACTAGGAAAGGCAAAATGGGATGTGTCCTAGCCTGCTCAGCCTGCTCTAAGGACACCCCCTAGACTGGGGGGCTTACACAACAGACATTTACTTCTCCCAGTTCTGGAGGCTAAGAGGTCCAAGGTCAAGGTGCTGGCAGATTCGGTGCCTGGTAAGAACCCTCCTCCTGGCTTGCAGATGGTCACCTTCTCTCGTGGACTCACGTGGCACCAAGCTCTGGTCTCTCTTGCTTTTCCTGTAAGGTCACTAATCCCATCATGGAAGCCCCCTCCCGGCCTCTTCTAACCCATTATTACCCAAAGACCCCCACTTCCAAATATCCTTACACTGGAGGTCAGGGCTTTAATATATGTATTTCAGGGGGCCACAAACATTCAGCCCATAACAGGATGCCAACAGGAGAACTGGACCCTTGACATTGGCAAAAGGCCCTATTTGCAGGCAGCTAAAGAACCACCCCGCCCATGTCTGGCCCTGGTCTGGTCAAACTGCCAGCATCAGCTATTTGAAAGAGGTAAACACCTCTCAAAAATCCATTAAATACATTTAATTTAGTTCCTTTTAACTTTCAAAAAAACTGTCATACTGAACAGGAGGGGAGGAAAGAAGGTATTTCAAATCAAATCAAGATTTAAAAAACAAACAAAAAAGAAATCATCCGTTGGCAAATTGTAAAATGCTTCCTTCCTCCTTCTTCTATTGCTTCCCTGGGACCACCTTCCCCATCACCACCTTACTGAATTTATTATCCTTAACTAGCAAGGTCAGGTACAGACCCACAACCGAACACATGACAAACAGGAAAATGGAAAGCTGACCAAAGTTTGTTTAAGATGAAGTCACATAGTTCTGAAAAGAGAAAAGAGCTTCATTCTGTCCTACTGACATCCATGATCACAGACCAAAAAAATAAAAGCACAGAGATTCTCATTCATTACAATGGCTGGGCTTTACTGACCTGGTTATTTTCATGTTTCCATTTGGAAAGCCAGAAAGGTGACTTGGGTGTGATCTTAGAAACAGCCATGGTAACATACAGTGACAGCGACTGGGGAGGGTCCCAGATGTCACGACCCCAGTCCTGACATGGATGGATCTAGCTTCTTCATAAGCTCTGCAAGATGGGATCTCTGGGAGAGGGGATCCCTGGGTGGCGCAGCGGTTTGGCGCCTGCCTTTGGCCCAGGGCGCGATCCTGGAGACCCAGGATCGAGTCCCACGTCGGGCTCCTGGTGCATGGGGCCTGCTTCTCCCTCTGCCTGTGTCTCTGCCTCTCTCTCTCTCTCTCTGTGTGACTATCATAAATAAATAAATAAAAATTAAAAAAAAAAAAAGAAACATTTAAAACAAAAAAAAAAAGATGGGATCTCTGGGAGGGGAGACACTATATAAGATGTGGGGAGGAGGCTTAGTCATTGTACATGTCTCCCTGGGGCCCAAGAGAAAGGAGATGGTATGTGGAGGAGACCCAAGTGACACAGATCTAACAGAAGACCATCCCCACCCATGAGGTCTCAGAAAACTCTACCTGGAATTGGCCAACATTTAGAAGTCTCTGCTCTGCCGAAGTCCCCTCTGGCCACACCACTAAGCCCTTCCATAGAGTCTCAAGCATCTCTTCCTCCATGCTCACCCCTAATATTCACAGGCCCCAGAGTAGGAGTACAAATGGAGCTCACATAGCATAAATCTGAATATTTAACACCTAAGAATCAAATGAACAAACTTTAAAATATGTTCCATCCTTCTCTCCTGACAAACATTTCTTTACGCTGACCTAAAATACTAGGTTTGAATTTGGAAATCTCAACCTTGTCTGAATTCTGTACCCAAAAAGTGGTGTGGGGCAAACCCACCCTGGCTCCTGGCCCCCAGCCCGGCCCCCTTCCCTACCCACCTCCAGCTCCACTTGGCCACACCTTGGGTCACTCCACCCTCAAGATGGATGGTAACCAACTCTGGAGGCTGGCTTAGCATCCTTTGGGCAGAAGTTCTAGAGTAGCAGGCACCAGACAGAAGCCTGAGAGAGGGGCATAGGCTCAGGGCAAGCACGTTCCCTTGGACTATGGTCTCTTCTTCCCGCCATGGAGGGGGGCATGACCCAAGGAGGGCTGGAGTAAGGTTCCAGAAAGCCCAATGTCCAAAGCAGGGGTCCCTCTTGTCTGAGTGTGGGGTTCTTTTGATTCCTTCATGCAAAAGACCCATCCATTCATGTAAAAAGGTACTGCTGGAGTCCAGAGAGGGCAAGCAATGTGTGCACATCTGCACAGTGAACTGCTTCAAGCAGGCTCCAGGCCCCAGTCTCCTGACCTCTGACCTCCAAACTCCACAGTCCTCAGCCACCCCTTCTGATGGAGGTTTGAAGAATTCTTTCTCCTTCCTCCTCCATTCATACTCCAAGCTTAGAGTTGTCTCCTGGCCACAGTAGTGCGGTCCTCCCCAAACTCCAAAGGCTTTGGGAGTGTCTGCAGGAGGGGTGCAGACACAGGGAGGGAAGGCTGATGTCTCAGTGAGTGTCTAGACCTGCCTAACAAGGAGCGTCCATTTGGACTGGCTTCCAAGCAGGCCACTGAGAAAGCTGGCTGGTAGCCAACATCCCAGGTACACAGGTTCTGGAAAGAAGTATCTCCGGGCCAGCTTGCGGAAGACTTCTTCCAGGCGGGAAGAGCTTGACCGACTGCCTTCCCCCTGCCCTGGGCTGGCACAGGTGTTAATCCAGCAATGTGCTGGGGCTGCCTCCTACAGGCTTACATGAGCCAGCCATGCACATCCCTTCAACTCTGTGTCCAGAATGCCACCTTGAAAATGGGCATAGAGGGAGTGCTTACACCACAGAAGGGGGTAAATGCTGTAAACCAGGGATTTTTTTTTTTAAAGAAGAGCTGACTATCAAACATTTACTGGCATACCATTGCATAAATCAGTAGATATGGCATGTGCACATAGGCTCACTCCTGCCTATCTTCGAGATACATCCATACGCCCCTCACAGTATGTGTGCATGTGTGTGTGTTCATGTACATATTTTTATGCACATACACGCGCACACACTTCTGGAGTTAGACCCACTCACATAAGCATATTCATTCAGTCTGTCAGCTTTTATTGACCACGTCCTCTCTCCTAGTCCTTGATCTTGGTCCCAAGTGTGTTGACATGACAAGGATATGAGCTTTCCTGCCGGAAGAGACACAGAGGATTGCCAAGAAATAGGATAAAGCTGTACAAACGGCATGGAGAAGAGTGGAACCTCCTCCAGGACGCAGGGTGGGGGCCCAGAACAGGTGGTGCTTCAGCAAGGATATGCCTACCCACTGCACCTATTTCTCTGCACTTAGTCTATGCACTCATAGACTTACTTGTGCATCTCCTGCACCAGGTGAGAATGAGGTGTGTCTATCAGCCACTAGCATGTGTGCATGGGTGTGCTTATGTTGTGCACCCATACATGCTCAAAGCATGGCCTAGAAAGAAGGAACACTGGTCCAGGGGGAGATGGCCCATTTTCGTCACCAGGCCCACCAGCCCTGAAGCAGTGAACCCAGCCTCCCTCCCTCCTCCCCAACCCCAACCTCTCAGTATCTATCCATGTCCCGGTCAACCCCTCTCTCCTTGAGGCTCCCTCTCCTGCATGGGCTCTCCTGATCTCTCCCTTATTTTCTCCCTCTCCCACCAAGTTACCAGTCTTGTTTCAGCCCACCCACACTGCTGTGCAAAGGATTCCCAGGGAATAGGAAGTAAATGGTGAGAACAGCTCAGGTACCTGGCTCAGTGGCTAGTGCTGGAAGCAGAGAAGGAAGAGGACCACAGACAGGCTCTGAGGCTCTGAGTTGAGCAAGAACATCTGTCATGAGGAGGAGGACAGTATCCCTTCCTACCCTACTCAGTTCAGGAAGTCTAGAATGACCTCTCATGGCCTTTAAATAGTTCTACCTCTTCTTACAGGGGAGATAAGACATAGGGGGTGAAACTCAGGCATGATGTAGTTAGTGGCCAGAGGTGGGTCCTGGGTGCAGGGAGAGGGAAAGGAGAGCACTTGAGCTAAAACACTGTTTGTATCACTCCCTCACTCAAAAACCTTCAATGGCTCCCCGGGGCCCTCCCAGTAAAGCCTTCAATGTCCTTCTTGGTTAGCACTGCCACAGCAAACTGGGATTTACTGAGAGCCTACAATGTGCCTGGTACTATCAAATCATACATCATCACAGCCATGTTAAGCAGGTATTACTACCTTCTTTACAGATATGGAAACTGAAGTGCAGAGAGGCAGAAAGGTATGAGGGGGGGATCCCTGGGTGGCTCAGAGGTTTAGCGCCTGCCTTTGGCCCAGGGTGTGATCCTGGAGACCCGGGATTGAGTCCCGCATCAGGCTACCTGCATGGAGCCTGCTTCTCCCTCTGGCTGTGTCTCTGCTCTCTCTCTCCCTGTCTATTATGAATAAATAAATAAAATCTTTAAAAAAAAAAAAAGAGAAAGAAAGGTATGAGGGTTAAGAGGGTGGGCTCTGGAGTCTCACTGCCCAGATTCAGTCCTGGTTCTAGCCACTTACTAGCAGCCTAACCTTGAGTCAGAGGTAATCTGCAGTTTCTGACTCAGTTTTTCTGACTCAGTTTCCTCATCTGTAAAGGAGAAATAATATTAATAACACCTATGTGATAAGATCATTATGTGGACTAAATGAACTAAAGGCACTAAAACAGTGCCTGATACATAATACCATTTATACAGCACCTCTATATGAGTTAACGCTCAAAAAATGTAGCCATGGTACAAGACATACCAGAATGTGGCAGAGTGGAAGTTCAGACATCAGGGTCTCTGGGTCCAGAGTCCAAAGGCCCACTCCTCGGTCCTGCCTGCATCACCTACACACAAAACGCACATAGAGTGCCTTAATTAAGGGCTGTACACAGGGGGAAAGACAAGGGAGGGGGCAATTCTCCCTGGCAGGGGCCTCGAGGTCCAGGGTACAAGGGTGGTACCAGGAGAAGCTTCACAGTTCTGAGTTGTGAAAGACCTTGAGAGCTAAGGCTTGAGCCATACTCACGTCCTTCCTGGTGCTGGCCCTGCCTGATTCTCAGGGATGTGACAGGACCACTCTGATTGATTGATTAATTGATTCATTCATTCATTCCTCCATTCACCCATTCATTCAGCTCCCATTACATGCTGTTCTGTCCTCAATGCCTGGTGGTGGGAGTAGGGGTCATAATCAAGACAGACCCGGTTCCAGCCTCCTGTAAGTCCTGTTCCAGAGGAGAAGCAGGAAAATGAGCAAGTTCAGAATCCAATAATCATCTAATCACAAATTTTCATGAGTGTTACAAAGTAAATGCATTGGGGCAATGGCTTAAAAACATCACAGGGGTTGACCCCGCCTTCGGTCATCTGAAACTTAATGGCTTAAAACCACTATCACTGTTTTCTTATCCCTCAAAATCCACAGTTCTGCACCACAGGGAGACGCCTGGGGGTAAAGTCATCCAAGGGCTTGACGTGGCTGGAACAACCAAATGGACTCTCGCATGTGCTGTAATCGATGCTGATTGTTCGCTGGGGGCTCAGAAAAGCTGTCAACCTGAACCCCTCATTTCTGCCCCCTGTGGCTCCTCTATGTGTCTTGGGCCTCTCACAGCCTGGCAGCTGGGTTCCAAGCGGTAGAAACGGGAGGCTGCTCATCATCCCAGAGCCCAGCCTCAGAAATCTCAGCAATCAGCTCCCCTATATTCTGTTGGTCACAGCAAATCCCAAGGCCATTTCCACAGAGAGGAGAAACTGGGTCCACCCCCTGATGGAATTAACAGTGTGCAGATGAGAGGGGAAGAGCCATCAGGCACCACCTTTGAACGTTAGATACAGCAACCCCTTCAGTTAGAGCAGTCAGTGGAGATTCTTGCTGATACTTTCAGCTAAAATTTGCAGGGTAAGAAGAGTGAGCGGGCAAAAACAGGGGATGGGAAAGGAGGGACAGTTCCAGGCAGAGGGAACAAAATGTGCAAAGCTCCTTTTCCTGAGGCAAAGAATTTGGACCGTTAGTAGACAGAAAAGATGACCCAGATGGTTATCCCTGATGAACAAGGGACAAGTGACATGGGATGAGAAGGGAGACGTGGGCAGGGCTCAGTCCTCATGGAATAGGACTTTGGATCTTATTCTAAAGTAAAGGAGTGCCCCTGACCACACATGACAAGGAAAATCACCACTGAGCTTTCTGCACAAACTTCACTAAGCCAGAGCCAGGGCTAAACACTCCAGGGGGATAGATATAAGTAAGGTACATCTCCTTCCTGAAGCTCATAATTTTACTTGAATTACAGACTTGGGATTTGCAAAGTGCCCTTTTCCATTCAATTAAGCTCTATTTATGCAGCAGCTCTTTCTATGAGCAGAAGAGCTTATAGAAAAAGATCCACAAATAAAGACAATATTAAAGGTAGAAAACCAAACCTTGTAAAGGAAAAAGAAGCAATATGACAAAAAGCACAAGCTTCCTGGCAGGCGAGGCAAGAAGGGAAACACCACAAGTTCTGTAGCTTTCATTATCAAAGTCAACACTTCAGTTGCTACAGAGAAGAAAAATTTGTTTCTCAATCTTGTGCTCTCTGAAGAAGAAAGAAAACACACATGAAATGATAATTAACAACTCAAGATGGAAGTCCCAGTATCCTCATGTCTCAGGGCAGCCATCCTCTGAAAGCAGCAAAGGGGAGGTGGGAGAGCCCAGGCAGGAGAGTTACAAAGACCTCTGTATTTGCAGCCCAGTTAACTTTGCCAGCTGTGATGGTGGTGCAAGTAAGAGACAGCCTCCCAGAGCCTTCATCTCCCCATCTGCAAAATGGGTTTGATAATCCCTACATAAGATTAGCAGCCAGGACACCCGAAAGAGACCTTGAACATGAAAGCTCCTAGCACAGAGCCTGGATGTGGGTAGTGCTCAGTGAAGAGTCATACTAATCATGGTTAGAATCTAGTCAGCCTTTCCTTTGTGCCAACCATTAAACACTTGACATTTTAATGCTAATAACAGCCTCATGACATAGATCCTATTTAGTAGCCCCATTTTACAAATGAGGAAATGAAGATCAGAGAGATTAAGATATAGGCCCAAAGTCACACAGCAGGAATATGGTGGAGCTGGGACAGTAAGCCAGGCAGTTTATTGGATCTCCCATTCTAACTTCCATTCTAACCCACTTCTCTAATGGTGGTCTCTTGTTCCCCTTCACTTTCTCTTTATCCCCCAGTACCTATCCACTCAGTATCTAGAGAGCTCACACCTGAACAGATGTGCCTCCCTCTACAGAACCCCAATCCCTGTCCCATTAACTCACCTCACACTCACTTCCCTCCCTCCTTGCCTTAGCTCTGCCCAATGGAGCTTTTGAAAACCAGGCTAAACTTTTTTCCATAGGATAGTCCCTTAGAGTCAATTGCTTCTGCCTAACAGAGCAGTAAAGGGCTAACAGAGGTAAGTTGCAAAGCTGGCCATGAAAGACAAGGATTCTTCTTCTCATAGGCTCCTTGACAACAGAGACATGACTCACTTATCACAACTTGGCACGTGGCAAGTCCTCATAATCTCATGAAGTGAATAAAGATGAACTGAATTGAAGTGAACTTAGTTGGGCTGAATTGAATTGGAATGAACTGAACTGTAAGGCTGAATGGATGGAGGGTGAGTAGATAGACAGATGGATAGATAGGTGGATGGTTGTTAGCTGGATGGATGGGTGGAGAGATGGATGATTGGATGGATATTTAGATGAATCATTGGTGCATAAATGGAAAAATGGATAGATTTTGTAGATGCTAAGATGATGGATGGATGGATGGATGGATGGATGGATGGATGGATGTGGATTTAGTGACTGTAGCTGGTAGAGAAATCTGATAACTGAAGGTACAGATGTGGGAAACACTGACTAAATCAGTATGACAGGGGCAGAGGGCTCATGCCAAGGAGAAATAGAAAAAAATTCTCTCTCCTATAGGGACAAATGGAGGTGCTGGGGAGGGTGCTATACAAGTTGTGTGCTCGGTGGCTGCTGGGAGGGGAGGAGTTAACAGCAGGATGGCTCCCCCACCAGCTGCGACCAGGGTGACACTGACAGATTACAGCGTGTCCTCCGCACTAATAACACTGCGGTGTCCTCCTGCCGCTCCCCAGCCAGCTCCAGCTCTGGTGGATCAATACCAAAAGGCACACACTGAAAATCCTCAGCCAATTCCCTCCAAGGCTTGGACACTTTAAAGCACAGAACCGCAGAGTAGAAGCCCATGGACCTGAAAGGTCAGTTCATCTCCTGGACTGGGAGCTCCCTGGGCCAGGAACCATATCCCATTCACCTTGGCATCCCCTGTCCCATCCTAGGGCTGGGCAAGGATGAGGAGGACTCCAGAAGTTTGCTGAGTGACTGAATCAACCTCCCAGCCAATGCAGGAGTCTTCACAAAAACATATCTGTGGCAGTGGTCCCTCAGCCTCAACTTACACACTTGTAGCAGCAGGAGGCTCTCCACCTTTCCCAAGCAAACTGAACCTTCCTTTGTTGGACAGATCTGACTGTCCAACTTCCCCGTTTTGAATTGACCTCCCCTCCCATTTATTTGTCCACAGACTTCTATTTCCCACTTTCTTCCTCCTCCCTAGCCACCTCCCTTTGCCTGTCCCAAAGTATCCAGTAATCCAGTCCTGGCCTCCTGGGATGCTGAAGTCACATGGTCAAGGATGGATAAGAAGGGAATTCACATTCACTGAGCACCTGCTGTAAGTGAGATAAGTCCGAAATCTAAGCGTGCTGTCTCGTGCCACCTTCCTCCACGTGCGGTGAGTGCATTATCCCCATCTCATAGATGAGGCTCCTGAGAGGCTCAGAGAGGGTAAATCACGTGCCCAGAGTCACTCAGACACACAGCACCAGAGCTGGGGCTTGAATCCAGGTCCACGGGCTTCCAGTGTGCCATCACAGCCCAAGGGTACACAGTGTGAATATTTCCCACGTCTTTGTTCTCAGCCTCAGAGGAGTCTGGAAAGAACTTAACTGGACCTCTAATCCCCCACCCCTGGGTGGGGGGAGAGGGCTGCCTGACTATGGGCTGCTGGCCCAGAGCTTGCTGCTTTTCCTCCATCTTCCCAACCCAGACTGTGGCCTCCCAACAGCACTTCTCATGCAAGGGAACCAGGGCTCCTCAGAGAAATGGCAGATTCCAGGACTTGGGAAGGGAAAAGTAAAAGATGAGTCCAGAACATTTTGTTCTTCCAGAAAGCCAGGAAGTTCTCCAAGATGACGCAGGCTGGGTCTCTGGGTCTCAAGGCTCAGTGTCCAACTTGAAGGGACTCCCATGGGCTAGAGATAAGACCATCTCAGCATGGAGAAGGGGAGGACACCACACAACCAGGTTGTTATTTTGAAAACTGGTTTCAAAACAGAAGGTTACAAACAAAATAATGTATATATTACATATCATTACATGTATTATAAACGTATGAGATCTAATGTGCAACAGTGTATCTACATACAGGCTCCCACCTTGCCTAGGAGAGCTCTGCAGCTGTGAATGCTTGTTCAGATGCAGCCTGGAAATGTCCAGAGAAGGATCCCAGGCTCCTAGTCCATTCCAACACCCCCACCCAGCCTTTACCTCCACAGAGAGGAACGACAGGGTGGATGAACCTCAGTGAAGTGCTAACTGGCACTGAAGCTTGGGGAGGGAAGTGGCTCGCCCAGAGTTCCCTGCTGGCCACTCAGGCTGGACCTCCCGAACTCCTGAGTCCATGGCCTTGCAGTCAGCCCACAGCTCAGCTCTGGTGTGCACCAGAAGAGCAGAACTGCTCCAGGAGTCAGCATGAGGCTTCACACAGGGACTGTCCCAGCCCACGGGCCACCTGTCTCCCTCTCAGCACACCTCCTGCCCTGCTAAACAGCCGCCTGTTGTGCAACCCCCTCCCTGCCCCCACCCCAGCCTGCAGCCTGGCCCTCACCCAGTCCCTCTCTGGGCCCCACTGGTCCTCATTCCTTTCCCTCCATCCTGTCACCACACCCTTCCCACCAAGTCCAGCTCTCTGCCCTCATACACATCCCTTTGTCATGTTCTCCCCTCCCTCCAAGCCTTGCCCCTTGCTCAAACCATAATTGAGTTGTAACACTCTTCAAGATCACCCAAAAAAGTCTGGATTCAGCCCCCAGCAGGCTGCTCCCAAAGCCCAGGTGTGTGATTAACATGCACTTGTCTTTTCTTACTTTGGGGACTTAAGTCTGGACAGAACATCTCTAAAAGAAAACACCAGAAACTACTAGGAGTGGTCACCTCTGGGGAGGGAGGGCTGGAAGCTGGATTGTAAGCAAAAGCACTTTTACTGGGCACCTTCTGAATTTCATACTATATGCATAAAAAAATCTATACAAAATTAATGAATGAGCTTTAGTGAAGGTGGCCTTTAAAAAGCAAAAAAAAAAAAAAAGGCAAGTCCTGACTCCACTGTTCCTAGTGCTATGACGTCCAACAACTTGCTTAAGCACATCAAGCCTCAGGTTACTCATCCCAAAAATGGTGATGATAACAGTACCCACCTTGTAAGGTAGGTAACAAGTCAACGCTCAGGAAGCAGTTGGCACCATGAGTGCAAATAGCGCTCAGTGTGAGTGAGGGTCTTCTCTTTGTCCATGTTCTCCATGAAGTTCTGAGCTCTTTGACGGCCAAGAACCATAGTGTTCAACTCTGGATCTCAAGCTCAGCGTGGCTCCTAGCATGATGATTAAAAGTTCTGAAATGTTTTCTTTCACCTGTAAGACACAATCCACTGTCCTTGGAATGACTTCCAAGGCCCCTCTGCAGCTGTCCTGCTCTCTTTCCAGTAACACACGGTGACCTTTGACAGCTCTTGCCTCTGTACACACATCATTATCCCCAACTCTTCTCCCTCCATCCACCTGCAGGCTCCTTTTGCCTGGTTTGGTTTTTTTTTTTTTGGTGTTTTTTTTTTTTTTTGGTATTCTTTTTATTGGAGTTTGATTTGCCAACATATAGCATAACACCCAGTGCTCATCCTGTCAAGTGCCTGATTCACATGCAAACTTGTGTCATCCTTCAGGATCCTGCAAGAGGCTCCATCCCCTGTGTAGCCTGCTCTCTCGCCCTGGGTAGACTCACTCACATCCATGAACTTAGAACAGATCTCCAGGCAACACTACCAAACCGTATTGTTCACTATTTGGCCTCTGTCTTCCCCATTGCTCTGAAAGTCCCAGGAGGACAGGGGCTATGTTTTCCGTCTCTGTATCCCTCGTATTGAGCACATAGCAGGCACTTAGGACACATTTGTTGAATGAAGAAATGAGTGAACAAATGAATGAATCATTCCTGAC
The DNA here is from genome assembly GCF_011100685.1 of Canis lupus familiaris. Lineage (NCBI taxonomy): Eukaryota > Metazoa > Chordata > Mammalia > Carnivora > Canidae > Canis > Canis lupus. The sequence continues at coordinate 28,878,285 of NC_049231.1, forward strand.
CATTCAGCCATCACTCAGGGGCCAAATTACGGTGAGTCACTCACACCCTGCCCATGCCTCGCGGTGAAAGTGGTTACCTCTCTTTGTGGTCTCTTCACAGGCTCCAACCCAGATGCTGCACCTCTCAGCCTGAGTGCCCCGGAGAGACTTCCAGACCTGGCCTGGAAGCTGCAGCTGGCATGCTGTTGGGCACTGCAGCATGGAGGGAGCCCCCCGCTTCTCTTCTCCCTGCCACAGATGTCTGCTGAAGCCCTTGGTGAGTGGGACAGGGAGAGGTGGAGACAGAAAGGCAAACAGGACAGCCCCTGTCCTCGCAGACAGATCCTGGTATGGAGGAGGAGACATGCCTGGCCTCCCCCATTCAACCTACCACCTATGACTCACTGAGTGCCCACCATGTGTCACTCTACTCTGTGCGTTTATGCAAGCCCCGTGACCTCTTCAATTTCCTCCTCAGATGTGGGTGGAAAGACTCTCCTCATCAGATACATCAGGATTATTTAGCAAATGGAACCAAGGAGTCTATGTTCCAGTGCTATTGGTTTCATTGTTGTTGTTGTTCATGTATCTTAACAATAGTGAATAACTGAAGCCCTCTCCTTAGTGACCATGGTGACTTGCACACAGTAGGTGTCTAATCCACATTTAAGCCATTGAAAAGCAGTCCTGGTGAGGGGCTGGACTTTTCATGGCTTGGAGAGCAGCGCCACCCTGTGGCCAGAACTCAGAACACAGGGACCTTCTGGTAAACGGATCAGTCTGGGAGGGGGCTGCTGGGAACCCCCCCAGAGGTCATTCTACAGGACAGAGGCAAGGAAAAGTCAGCCTGAAGCGCCAGCACAAGAAGTTTCTTCACACCTGGAGGTGGTATAGGCTCAGAGTATAAGTAGGTACAACAAGGGTTTGAAGCAACACTCTGGATTAGTTCCCTTTAAAAGGGTCTTTGGAAAGAACCAGAGCACCCAAGGAGCAGCCCAACTACATGTGCAGGTGGTCTAGCCTGGCCCTGTGAACGACACCATGCATCCTTCATCCAAGAAGACTTGAACTGGCTCTACCACTCACAAGCTATGTGACCTCGAGTAGACTGCTGCCCTCTCTGGGCTCCAGTTTTATCTTGTTGCAGTGAGGTCATAACCCCTGCACTGGCCACCTCAAAGAGTTGTGAAGGTCAAAGGGGATAAGAAAAGCCTGACCAGTTACCATAAATGGTAAAATACTGTACAAACCTGATGTACGGTTTTATTACTATTTCCGATAATAGTAATATCTGGCATTTTTTTTAGTTTCTCACTATGCTACACCCCTCACCATATACTTTCATTTAATTCCCACAAAGCCCTACCAAATAGGTACTTTTAAGAGGCCCATTTTGCAGATGAAGACATTGAGATTGAGAGAAGTTTAAAACCTTGTCCAAAGGCACACTCAACTAATAAGGAGGAAAGTCAGTATCTGAGCTCTGGACGGTGGAATCCCCACAGCTACAATGCTACATTGTTTTAATAGTTTAAGTCACCAAACATTAAAGGTAGCCCCTGAGAGCATCTTGCTGGTTCAGTTGGAAGAACACAAGACTCTCTATCTAGGGTCATGAGTTCAAGCCCCACATTGGGCATGGAGCCTACTTAAAAAAAGAAAAGATAAAAAATAAATAGGGGTGCCTGGTGGCTCAGTCGGTTAAGTGTCTGACTCTTGATTTTGGCTCATGTTGTGATCTCAGGGTCCGCATGGGGCTCCATGCTCATCAGGGAGTCTGCTTGAGATTCCCTTCCTCTCCCTCTTCCCTGCCCCCCCTGCTCATGCTCTTTCCCTCTCTCTCTCTCTCTCTCAAATAAATAAATGTATCTTAATTAATTAATTGATTGATTAATTAAAGGTAGCCCCTGATATGCAGTGGTAGATATCTTGGAGAAAACCAAGTAATTATTGACATTTCTCCTCTTTTTCCCAGGGAAGTCGGCTTCATTCTTGTATCTCAACATCTCCTTTGACCTTGGAGCCTCCTGAGAGAGGGGAGCCCCTGAGCTCTGCACCCAGAGTCCTGTCCTGTTCACAGTCAAGGTCAGGGAATGCCAAAACATTCCCTTCCTGGGCCCATGTCTGGAAAAGGGCCATGTGTGCTCCCACATGTGGGAGTGGCAAAGGCACGGGGCAGGGGACAGGTCCGCCTCAAGGTGTCTGTTGAACAGATGTGCCAAAGCTTTTGGAAGAAGGCGGCTATTTATCAACAGTTGAGATGCCCATCATAGGTCTAGAGTCCCTTTGAACTTAGGAATGCTCCCCTACCCATTTTCTCATTATCTTGTCCCAGAACGCTCCCTTGAGGTCAGAATCCTTAGCCCTATTCTACAGACAAGGAAACCGAGGTTTAAGGAGATTAAATGAGTTACCCATGGTCACGCTGCAGGTCAGTGGCAGAAACAGGATTAAGAGTCCAGAAGACCAATTTTGGAATCCCAAAGCCCACAGTTGCTTCTGGTTGACAGTCCTGGTTCCAGCTGGGGTATGCCATCAGTTGGCTGTGTGACCACGCAAGCCACTGAGCCTTGGATGCTCTATGGCAGGGATCCCTGCCAGCTCAGAGGACTTCACGTCCTCTATTCACATCCTTGAGCCATAAAGACAAGGGTGCTCAGCAGCACTTGCAGGTATTATAGAGAAGCAGCTGGGACATTGCCTCCCTTGGGAAGCTTTTCCTCCCTGCCCACGGCTGAGTTATTATCCCTCATCATGCTCCCACTGCATTCGTAGCATCACATTGTAAATTACCTGCAAATTCCCGAAAGGCCAGGCAGCAGGCACACATGAACATGAAGATGAGCAGGTGGGGTGCAATAGGGAAGAGTGGGGAGTGGGGCAAAGTAGAGAGACTCCGCCCCAGATAGCAGTACCTAGTTAGCTCCAGCTTCTTACCACCATGCACAAAAACCAGTCTGGTGTTGCTAGATCATAAGAGAAGCCAAAAATCTGGATCTTTATGTGAAATCTGCTTTCTAAACATAGACTCAAAATATCTTTCATTAAGCACTTTATAGGTATTGCAGCCCCTGAATCAGCCACACCTGCTTTCCCACTAGACTTTGAGCTACTTGAGAGCATACCTGGTTCTGTCTCTGAACTCTGAGTGGCCAACTCAGGGCCCGGATCCCCACAAGTGACCAATGATTGCTTTCGAAATGCTGCAAGATTTTGCCCCAGAAAGAAAACCCCCACAGGCTTCCAGTGCCCATGCTAATCCAACTGTCACGGATTAAGAGTTTCTTGCACATCAGGCACTGCTTTAAGTACTTCACATATTATCTGACTTAATTCTTACTGCCTACTATGATGCCACCCATTTTACTGATAAGGAAGCTGAGACTCAGAAAGTTGCATGACCTGCCCATGGCCATAGAGCTAGTGACAACCTGGATTCAAATTCAGGCAGTTTATCTCCACGGATGTCTGTTCTCAATGCCATGATACCGTATTACCCTAGGAGACCTCCTTCGAGATCCCCTGCAGTCACTTGGCCCCAACAGGCACCCGCCAGGCACAGTTTCTAGTCCTAAGGCCACTGGGAGCCAGCGCAGGTAGCTCGAACAGAGAAAGAGAGCAAAGTCTGTGCCGCAGAAAGTGGGCCTGAGGTTCAGAGAGGGGTACCCATTAGCTCCACAGCCAAACTGAGCCAAAATCAGTGTTTGCCTTTGTCCCCAGGAGACACCACATCCCAACTTCCAACAGAAGAGCAAGTTTAAGGTGGAGTGAAGGAGCCAAGGAGAGGCCTGGTTGTTGTTCATCCCACTGAAATAATCAAGCAGTCTCTAAACCAGCTAAATGGTTCCGAAGGAAATGGGAGTCTATTTTGTCTCCTGTCACCAGGGCTGCAAATCCTGATATATCTCAGGCCCCGGCAGAGAAGCGGATGGCTCAGCACTTGGAGAGATGCCCGCACGAGGCAGGAAGTGGGGTGGATGATTCAACAGGTAGCTCTCTATTCTGAGAGCTGATCCTGTGATGGGTGAGTGTACATCCAGCTGAGATAAAAAATAAATTTGAATGCAGACCATCAGAACATACAGCAAGCCTCCCTTTCTTCCGGGGGACTTGAAGCATCCTTTAGGGCTTTAATCCCTCCAGGTTTTCTATTTTTAAAAATTTGCTGGGGCAACAAGGCTCTTCGGAGTGAGCTGGTGACTCAAAGGCTTCCCTTCCTCCCAGCACTCCCTCCAACAGATGATAAAATGCTGTGGTTCTATGGGAGTCAGCCTGGGCCACTATGGTCCCCACTCTCAGTCTTTCTCATCTGTAAAATGGGACAGTGGTCTCGCATTGATGCTGAGTCAGCAAAGTTTGGCATGCATTCCCAATTCTTCATCTGAAACCCCTGGGACTCGATGTGTTTGATTAACCTAGAGCTCTTTGCATTTTTCATGAAAGGTTTATAGAGAGTCTACCATATATTATGGAATATGCCCAGAGAGCTCTGGGATGTATTAAGGGTACTCCATAAACCCTTCAATTTTTATGCAACAAAATGTATAAATAGTCATAGTAGGGGGGATAGGATAAAGGTTATAAGTAACATCATGTCCAATTCATATCAGGTTTGTCACCAAGTGCTTGCGCCAATCTCATGAGGAAACTTTTGGTTTTCAGAGTTTTGGATTTAGGGATTGTATTTGAATGCCAGCTTTGGTTTCAGGTGCACCTGGATTACCATTAATTGCACCTGTACCAGCTGGCTGACCTTGGGCAAGACACCGCCTCACTGTATCTCAGTTTTCTCACCTAGAAAATAGGGCAATGATCCCTGTGGAGGTTCATGGAAGCCACATAAGCAGGTGCAGTTTGCTAACCAGGCTGACAGGTTACCACCAGGAGACCTTGGTGAATCCATCAGAACAGTTTGGGGTCTATCTGCACACAAGGCAGGGGCAGACTCCCTGAAACCAATCTCCTAAGGCTGCCATATAAACAGATGATCCATCTATTAACAGAGAGCACGAGAAATACAACCATCAGCTGGACAGGAAGCTTTTGTTGGCCTGACCAGCATATACTGCCCTGCGATGAAAGCTCTGTGAGGATTCACGGTCTCACAGGGCTGCTGGGTGGGAGGGAGTCAGAACAAGGGACGGCATTATTCTGAAGAAGCATTTCTCAGCAGAGGCAGCTTGAGAGGACAGCCTCGCCCAGGAAGTGAGGATGCTGTGCCAGCCAGTGCAGCCAAGAACCCGCTCCCCAGACAAGGCCAGCCTCTGGCTCTGTGACTCTCCCATTCCCATGTTTCCATTCACTCCTCCATTCCCCGTGAGCAGGTTTCCCTTAGTAAACCATGATCACAGCCAGCCCTCCTCCCAGCCTGACCTCCTCAGAAACTCGGGTATTTGATGTGTCCCAAACTCTTTGGTCACACATTTGCTGACAACCAACTGGTGACTCTTAGGAAAGGCCAGTTTGAGGCACCAGGGTGTCAGACTCTTGGTTTCAGCTTGGGTTGTAATCTCAGGGTCGTAAGATCGAGCCCCATGGTGGGCTCAGTGTGGAATCCACTTGGGACTCTCTCTCTCCCTCTGCCCCTCCCCACTGAGCAAACAATCTCTCTTCTCTCTCAAAATAAATACATAAATCTTACCCAAAAGGGAGGAGGGGAGAAAAGGCAAGGCAAGGCAAGACCAGACCAGCTTACATTTGTGGCAGATTTTAGGCACCTAAAATGGTCACAACAATCTCTCTCTCCACGTACTCTTCTAGAACCTTGTGCCTTGACTCTGGGCAGGCCCGTTACTCACTAGTCACCAAGAGAAGGGGTGGAATTGATGCTGCCTGATTCTGAGACTAGGTTGTAGAAGGCCGTGCCACCACTTCCAGCTTGTCAGCCAGAATCTTGCTCTGGAAATCTTCAGCCCCCATGGAAGTAGTCTGGCTGCCCTGAGGGCACCACACTGTGAGAAACCCCATCTCTCCGCATGGACTCGCCCCATAAGGAGACCCTGAGACTAGATGGAGAGAGAAAGAGAAGGTTCTGGCCAGCCCCCAGCTACTCCAACTCCACCCGCGTCCAACTAATATGGCCTGGAAGACCCCAGGCTACCAGCCAACTCTTTCCCAAATTCTGAAATCATAGAAACCAACAGAGATAATGAAAGGATTATTGTTGTTTTAAGCTGCCAAATTTTGGAAGGATGTGTTGAACAGGAATAGATAACCAGAACAGAGGGCAATTTTATTTCCCTCCTGCCTAGGGAGACCAAACTCCCAGTTGGCATGGAGCTGTCCCAATTTATACCTTTTGTCTGGTATAATTCTTGATAGTGACCCCTTTGTCTCCCCAAAGTGCCCCAATTTGGATGGTAAATTATATGTTCAAGTTCTTGAGCATACCCTAGATCCTAACAACGCTTTGCCTCACAGTCTAGAATAATCAAAATACATGAGATGCCTCGCATGTAGGCAGCATTCAAAGAGATGGATGCTTGCTTTTTTGTCCCTTCCCCTTCTCCCTTTTTGTTCTGTCTGAATGCTCAGCAGTTTTGCCAAGGGATGTCGTCAGGCGCAGCCCCCTCGCAAGCTCCAGAGTGCCTTCCTCTAATATACGTGCCTCAGTGAAAACAGGGCACCTGCTACACAAACACAGCTTCAAGACAAGCCCAGAGTTCCCCCTTTTCACCAGATTCCTGTCACTAAGCCCCTCCCATGGGGAAATTCTGGAGCTGCCACTGATATTCAGGATAGTAAGGGTCTGAATAAATTAGAGATAGCAGAGGCAAGAGACAGAGGAGGAGAGGGAGAAAAAGAGCCTTCCAAACCTCAGGAAAGGCCTTCCCCTCCGCACCCCACACTGTAAGGGAGGGGAGCGTTTGAATCCACAAAATTGCTCTCAAATCCTGTCTCAGTCTTATTCACTGGGCGATGGGCCCAACTGGCCTGAGCCTGCTTCTCCTCCCCCACCCCGCCCCGCATAAATGGGAGGGTTGATGCCTGTTTCAGAGAACTCTCCGAAAGAATCAAAGAGATTATTAATGATATAAAGCACTCAAAAATGCTACTTCTCTTTTGAAGGTAGTAGAGGTTCCTGTTAGAAAATGCCTTTACCTTATCTGGAAGGGACACGCCAGAATGGTACAAAAGTCTGGTCAGAAAACGGAAATAACGATGCCTCACCTTTAGAGACATGAAGCGAGAGGATGTTAATGGAGGGCCTGGCAGTCACCTGTGGCTCTTTTTTCAATTTAGAAATTGCTTTGTAGTCACTGACTCAGCTAGACCTGCAGCTATTTGAAAACAAGAATCTTACTATCAGTCATTACACATATAGGGCCCTGCTGCAGAGGGGGGCTCTCAATGATACTCATTGAATGAATGATCACAGACCAATTTTTGATCCTCTTATCCACTAACTTAGTCAACCAATACTAATTAGGGACCTACTCTACGTCAAGCACTGTTCTAACAAATGGGAATGCAAGCCCTATCGCCACTCCCTCAGGGTGCTCCATGTGATGGAAGAGACATGTGGATCAAATATGTATGCACATAATCATTTAATTACCATTGCTACAAGTGTTCAGAGGAGGAAGCACAGGGAGTGGAAGGGAAGGTGTCCCCCAGGAAGTGCCTTTTAACCAAGAGCTAAAAAATACTCAAAGAATAGAGATGACTTCCATGCAGAGATGATAGCTTTTGGGGAATTCTTGAGGAAGAAAGAGTCATAGAACCCAGGCACTGAAAAGAATGTGGGCCATCAACTCAATGAAGATGCCCAAGCCAGCAGCTGAGAAGTAGCTCATCCACCCTGGCAGACAGCAAGCTCCAAGAAGATGAGGGGTGCCTGGACAGAGAGGTCAGAAGAGGGAGAATGTGTTCATGTGAAGGGGGGTGTAGAGAGGGAAGTTAAGTCTCCAAAAAGGAAGGTAGGTAGAAACCAAGCAGGAGGGACACCTGGCTTGGTCAGTTAGGCATCTGCCTTCAGCTCAGGTCATGATCTCAGAACCTGGAATTGAGCCCTCCATCAGGCTCCCTGCTCAGTAGGGAGCCCACTTCTTCCTTTGCCCCTCACCCTGATTGTGCTCTCTCTCTCATAAATGAATAAAATCTTTTAAAAATAAAAAGAGAGAAGAAAGAAACCAAGCAGGAATCAGAGAACCCAGAAGAGGGGAGGAGTGATTCCAGAAGTGGCCATTTTGTTAGAATTCTGACAAAATTCCCCAATGTGGGGAAATGAGGACCAAGTGGCACTTGAAGTGACACCAAGAAATAGACAAAGGAATTGGAAATGTTTACCGAAAAGTCCATAGAGGGTAAAGTGGCATCAGAGAATGAGTTCCCCAGCACTGGGCACATCCAAGCAGACGTAACACAACCAGCTAGACAGGTGTGACAAGGAGATGCCTGTCTAAAGTGAAGGCTGGACTGGATGGATGATTAAGGAAATCTCTTGAAGTCCCTGGCACACAAAAATTTGTCCTTCCCTCCTCAGAAGGCCACATAAGGGAAGAGAAGGGTTCTGTTCCCTCTTCCAGAATGCTGGTCTCCAGGATCTCCCAGCTCACTCCCTCATACTCTCCAGTGTCTGCTCAAAAGTCACCTCCCCAGAGGGGCCTCCCTGAACTCCCCCCTTATAAGTGCCACACCCCAGACCATTCTCTAACACAGAGACCTGGTGCAGCATCTTTACCTACGTCTCACATCTCTGTACATCTGCCCAATGTCTACCTTCCCCTCCTTCAGAGCAAGACCCTCGTGCACTTTGCTCCCTGCTGTGTCCCACACCTAGCCTATACTGGGCACATGGAAGGTGCTCCACAAATGTCTGTTGAATGAGTAAATAAGATCCCAGCTTTGCCTTTCACTAGCTGTGTGACCTTGTGTTAGTGACGTTACCTCTCTGAGCCTCACTGGACCAACTGTAAAATTTTTATTAAGATATTGTAGTTGTGGGGATCCCTGGGTAGCTCAGCGGTTTGGCACCTGCCTTCAGCCCAGGGCGTGATCCTGGAGTCCCGGGATCAAGTCCTGTGTTGGACTCCTTGCATGGAACCTGCTTCTCCCTCTGCCTGTGTCTCTGCCTCTCTCTCTCTCTCTCTCATGAGTGAATAAATAAAATCTTTTAAAAAAAAGAAAAAGATATTGTAGTCATGAGGTTAAGGACCTTGTCACAAATTGAAAGACTGATGATAGCCATTGTTGATAATGACAAATCAGTCATTCAATTGCCCAAAGGCAGTGTTTGTGCCTCTCCAAAGTGGGAAGACACTGTGAAATCTTTTGAGAAATGGGGATCTGCCCTCAAACCTACATTTTTCTGGCAAGAATGTTAAGGTTTTTAATTTTACAGCCTCTAAAGGCAATATCCAGAGGCGCTGGATTCATTAAGCATTTCCTGGGCATGCTCTGCGTACCAGGCACTGTGCTCATGAAACAATGCAAATTCAGGGTCTGGATTATCAGAGGTGGGGGACACAGGTACCAGAACCAGACATGTTGTAAGCACAGCAATGGAGGGCTCCACCAAGTGCTGTGGACACACAGAGGAAAGGACCTGTCCACAGAGGTCACTTGTGTATCCAGCAAACATCTTCAAGCACCAATGGTGTGGTAATTCTAGATGCTGAGGATACAACAGTGAACAAAGCATGTAAGATCCCACCTTTTATGAGGCTTCCATTTCTAATAAGGAGATAAAAAAAACAAACAAGATAATTTTTTACAAGACAAATGTTAGTCATCCAGCAAAACACCAACACAGAAGCAAAAAGCAGCAGGAGCCACGTGGCCTCCTCAGTTCAAAACCCCAGTTTCACAATATACTGTTCGGCCTAGAGAACTCCTCCCTATCTTCATCTGCAAAACGGGAATAGTAGGCTTGACCTCACACAGCTGTGGTGAGAATTAAATAAGTTAATGTAAATCCCTGGAATAGTGCCAGGCATGTGATAGTGAGAAAGTAAATAAGCACAGCATGAGGCTACTGGGAGGAGTGGTCAGGAAATCTCTGATGAAGACATGAGTGCATGAAGATCTAGGGGAGATGCATTCTGGGCACCAGAGGACCACAGGTAAAAAGGTCTCTGGGCAGTAATGAACCTGGGTATGACCCAGAAAGAGAACACTGCCAATGAGAAGCTGCCATTTCGAAATTTGCAGGCCACAGAACAGAGTGCAGGATTTTATCCCAGGCTAGAGGTAAGCTACTAAACCGTTTTGAAGGAGGAAGATGGCAGGTCGGGCACACTCTGATTTAATGCAAAGAAGGGTCATCCCAGCTACATGTGGACAGTGGGAAAGACAGAGAAGCAGCAGAGGTGTGGGCTGAGAAGAGGAATGAAGGCAAGATCTCCAACCCAAAGCCATAGGCCCACTACTGAGAATGAGACAGGACACTCCAAATCCTTCTCCATCTGGGGAGACGTCTGGGCCAAAATATGGGAAAGATGATTAAACTCTGACACAAGGGAGAGACTGCAGCAGATGGCCTGTGAACCCACAGTAAAAAAAAAAAAAAAGAAAGACATGTTCTAAGCAATTGAGCAAAAATACATCTCCCCTTACATTTTAAAACACCTTACAATTAATATTGATCTTAATTTCACTAATGTTGAGTGCTTGTTTATGTGCCCAGGCTAATGTGATAAATTTCTCATTCAATTCTCATAAAATCCCCATGCATTCACTCAACAATTCGATAAGTCTGTATTACTGGCCCTACTCTAGGCAAGACAGACAAAGGCTCTATTCGTATGGAGTTTATACTCTAGAGGCAGAGACAAAACCTAAACAAGAAAACAAAAATATTTCAGGGGCACCTGGGTGGCTCAGTCAGTGAAGCATCTGCCTCCAGCTCAGGTCATGATCCCAGAGTCCTGAGATGGAGCCCCACATCAGGCTCCCTGCTCAGTGGGGAGTCTGCTTCTCTCTCTCCCTCTGCACCCCCTACCTCCCCCACCCCCCGCTCATGCTCTCTCTCAAATAAATAAAATCTTTTAAGAAAATTTTTCAGAGCATGATGAGAACTACGAAGGAAATGGAGCAGAGTAAGAGGGTGAGGAGGGACGCAGGGAGGAACAGCCTCCTTAGAAATGGTGGTCAGAGAAGATCTCGTTCACGGAGGAGAGAACTCTTGGAACAGAGATGTAAATGATGGGACAAGGCAGCTACAGTTAAATCTGGGAAAGAGTGTTCCATGCAGGCGGCACAGCCACTGCCGAGGCCCTGCTGAGCTAGATATGAAGTTGATGTACTTGAGGCAGAGAAAAAATGAGCAGGGTGGCTACAGCACATGGAAAGGCAGGTATAGGGGCACCAGGGTTGTACAGTTGGTTAAGTACCTCTTGGTTTCAGCTCAGGTTGTGATTTCAAGTCGTGAGACGGAGCCCCTGTGGAGCTCTGCCCTCAGTGTGGAGTCGGCTTGAGATTCTCTCTCCCTCTTTCCCTACCCCCACCCCTGCTTCACTTGCTATCAAATAAGTAAATCTTAAAAAAAAAAAAAAAAAAAAAAAAAAAAAAGGATATAAAGTTGAAAGGTAGCCAGGGACCAGACAGGCCACAGGAGGACACTCATGTTTCACTCTGAGCGCGTAACAGGAAGCTGCTAGGGGACTGTCAACAGATCGCTTTGGGTACCACTGGGGGAGGAACCTAGAGGAGCAAGAGTGGACACGCGGAGTCCAAGCAGGACGCTGGTGCTGGTGGGGGAGGTGCCAGCGTTCAAGATGTATTTTGAAAGCAGAACAAAGAGCAGCCCCGGGTTAAGGACTGAATGTGGGAATACGGCGGAAAGGGAAAAGGAACTACCAGCGATAACTACACGGCTTTGCACCGAGCACCATTAAGTGGGTGCCATCAACAAAAATTAGGAAAATTGGAAACTGAGCAGGTTGGGAGACAATCTGTGGAAACAAGAGTACCCAGTAACATTTTCATTTTGCAGATGAGTAAACAGCTTGAGAGAGATGGAATAACCTGTGGGTGTCATTTACTATTTTCACACGAACTTATTTTTACCCTCATAGGGCCCCAATATTATTTATTATCTCCAGTCTGCAGATAAGAAAACTGAGGCCCGGAGAGGTGAAGCCTGCACAGCTAGTGAGTGGCAGAGCCGAGCAGGAAATCGGATCTAAGGGATTTATTTTCCAATGAAGAGGTCAGGCTGGAAGACTGGTAAGGAACCCTAGCCGGCCGGATAGCAAAGGACCTGCGGCTGGAATAAAAACACATCCTCGGATTGGATTCTCTTTCGGTGGTTTTGAAATCGCCGACTAGGATTCCAGGAGAAATTCGAGGCCGGTAGTCGCAGACGGGACAGCGAGCACATCACTGCGCACTTGAGTCCCCACCGCTACCGAACACGCAAGGTTCCCGGCCTCCAGCCGGACGACGCGGTGGCACAATCCCGGGCGCGAGCCCGGGGGCCGCATCCTCCACGTCAGCGGCGGACGTCGTCGTGCGCGGAGTCCGACCCCGGAGGGCGGCCCGCCTGCATTCGCGGCCCGGGCTCCCTGGGACCCCTCCGCCCTCTGGGCCTCGACCTGGCCCCTGCTGTGGGACCCGAGCCCCACGAACGGCTGGAAAAGGCCGGAGCCCCGGTCCCCGCGGACACCGAGGCGCCGGAGCGTCGGGGAAGCACAGGGACGCGGAGCTGCCCTCGCGCTCCCCGCCTCCTGCCTCCAGGGCACGGCCGCCACGTTTCAAAAACTCGGGACGCCCTCTCGGGGCGCCGCCGGACGCGCCCGTGACGTAACTGTAAACACACCTCCGGCGTCTGGGCTCCTCGGAGACCGTAAGGCCACCTCGCAGAGAACAGTGACGAACTTCCGGGCGTGCGACGGAGACCGTCGCTTTACGACCCGTGCGTTCCGCGGTCGACTCCGGAGGAAGCTAGGGGGCAGTTTACGACAGCGCCGATGGTGTTTGCGGCGCCGGCCGGTGCGCGCGCATCTTTCCTCCCTTTTTACCGGGTTCCTCGGAGGGCACCCGGGTGCGCGGTCTCCGGCCCGGACCATCTCTCGCCATCGGGGCCGGCGGAGGCCTTTACAGGTGAGAGGAGTGTTCCGTAGGGCTCCGCGGGTCTCTGGAGCCGGCTTGCGCTGGGCCCGGCCTTCGGAGGGGAGGCCTCCCGGAAGAGACCCCCGTACCCCGCGGCCGCCGCTGCTCCTCCGCTGGGCGGGGCAGGACTCCGCCTTCGGGGACCCCGGGGCCCGACACACTTAGGGATGCGGGGCGCGGCCTTGAGGGTGGGGTCCCCCGGTCTTAGGCGCCGCTTTGCGGCCACGGCCTGAGCGTCTTTGACAGTATCTCTTAGCGCCGTTGGGTCTCCGGGCCTTCAGAGGGGCCTGCGGCTCGCTGAGTTTGTGTGAAGGTTATGGGGGGCTCCAGGCTGAGCAGGGCTCGACCTGCTCCCAGGGGTTCCCAGCCCAAAGGTTCTTCCCTTTTCTGCGAAATGGACGGCGGTGGCGGCGCAGGTCTGGTCTGATCTGAGGCGGTCTCCCCCCGGGGCCGGTGGCTTCTGATCTGTAGTGGCCTGCCCGCCGAGCGCCCCCGCCGAGCGCCCCCGCCGAGGCCCGGAGGGGCCTCCCCCGCCCCTGTAGCCGGTACGGCTGTCACCGGCGCACCTCACCGGCTGTTTCTGCTTCTGGTTCCATCCTGCTCACTTTTACTTTACACGCGTTGAAGCCAAGGGACTTCCTCCCACCCGCTGGAAAATGCATGCCAAGCCTTGGGTCTGTTTCCTTCGTCAACTGTGGCAGAACAGCCAGATTTTTTAAATATCATTAGTGTGTTACTAGGTACCGCCTAAAGCCCCGTTTCTTCTCGGGCTGCTCCCCAGCTATAACAACGGGAAGAATGCTGGGCTTAAGACAGACAACCCTGGAAATCAACTGTGTTTTGAAGCAGTGGGCAGATGGACAACCTAATTGGCCGAGCTGCAAAATTTTAATCTCCAAAAAGGGCGTGTGGGTGTGGTTAGTGCTGTTAACTTCTTTAGCATAGTGTCTGACACATCGTAGGAGCTCAGTAAATACTCATTTTAACATGAATCGTCGTGAAACTGCCACCCCTCTTCTCAGTCCTCTTCCCCTAGTATAGCTTAAGCTGAGAATCGGAGGAGGGAGCTCTCAGGAACGTTCCCTGTTGCTCTGATTCCCGGTGTCGCTTCTGTAGGAAGCCTGACTCTCCCCAGTATGGGACACGGAGGAGAACTTACTACAGTCGCTGTACCTGTTCCCTGTGGTTACTCTCCAGGCTCCCGAAATGAATTTTCCTCTGGGAACTCAACCTGAGGATTACGACAGATGGATGATAAGTGCATAGGTCTTTGATCGGAACTGTCAGGCAAAGATCTGTTCTGTAGCCCGTGGCTTTTACTCACTTGGGAGGAGCTATAGCATTACGCAGAGTGTGGGTTCCAGCCAGACTGCTTTTTTCAATTTTTTCATCAACTAGCATTGCAAATTTGAACGATTTCTTAGCTTCTGTGTGTGCCTCAGTTTTCTTATCTGAAAAGTGGGGATGACGCTAGCCGCTCCCTCAGGATTGTTGGGGGCATTCACTGACTTTATGCAGGGTAGATAAGAACATTAACTGGTACTGATAATATCTACAAACATGTGATGTATGGCCACTTTTATGACCTAGAGTTTATGGTAACCTCAGCTTTCTGACCAGCTTTTAACTTGGCTCTGTGTCCACTTGTTCTGCATAAGGATTTATATTGATAGAAAATTAGAAAAACAAGAAAGAAAAGTTAGATATCAGGATATATTTCTGGACTCCTTTTTTTCTCAGCACTCTGCATGTAAATATATTTTTGCAAGTCCCAATTGTAATTGTGTGGCATTTTAAAATGAAACTATTCTCCTACATGTAACTATCAAGGCCTTCACAATGATCTTGTAGGGTCTTGATTTATTTTACAGATGAAAAGACAAGGCTTGAGGAAGCTACAAATTGTATACCTTGGCAGAGGTGTTTCTGAGAACTAGAATGAGGTTATTACACTTGAGACAAGGTTACTCATTCCATCAAATCTAAGACACCACTCTGAGACAAGGTTACTCATTCCATCAAATCTAAGACACCACTCGGTTTAAAAAGCACTACTATGTTATGTAGCACTAAAAAAGAACACCTGCCAATTAAGACAGCCTATCAAGCATGAGATGCAGCCTCATTTCAAAGACATTATAGTGGGAAAAGCGGGTGTCACAGAATCAATGCAATATGGTAATTTGGTTTTGTTAGTGGTCTTCTAAGTATTTCCAATATTATCTATAGGAAAATAGTAGAGCTCAACAGTTGGGTGTTCCATATTGTGTGTTGCTTTTTGAATTTTATCATTGTGTCTTAGATTACCTCAGTAGGCTTTTTGTGTTTGGAGGCCTTTCTTCGTGAAGCTACTCACATTATTTGTATTTTTAAGGTTTTAGAAGATGGCAAAGTTCATGACACCCGTGATCCAGGACAACCCATCAGGCTGGGGTCCATGTGCGGTGCCCGAGCAGTTTCGGGATATGCCCTACCAGCCATTCAGCAAAGGAGATCGGCTAGGAAAGGTACTCACCTGTTAAAGTAAATCTTTTAAGCTATAGCTGCTACTCTCTGTTAGTTAATTCCAATTGTATTATCTCAAAAGCATAACTTGTGAGTTCCTTATAGGGACACCAGCTGGGGAAGGTTCTCACATCTGGGTACTTGCAGTCATCATTGGAAAGCTGGGCACTTACAAAGGCCTTGGGAGCCGGTCCTTCTTACATTGTTCCCAGACTATGTCTTCACTTACAGGGGTTTCTGGGTTAGGAGAAGCATGTCTGATTGACCTGTGTGCTCTTTCTTCTCTTGTTGCTTTTACAGGTTGCAGACTGGACAGGTGCCACATACCAAGATAAGAGGTACACGAGTAAGTGTTCAACTGACTACCCAGATCAGGGCCTTGGGAGGATTGTTACTTTTTCTAGTAACCTCCATCCAAAAGCATTCTAGAACAGGAACAAAATGCTAATGATAATTCATGGTTTTTAAGGGCATAGTCTGAACTGTAGACAATACCTACTTTTTTTTTTTAATGGACTCCAAACTTAGATTGTTCATTAAAGAGGTTTAATCTGTTATAGTGGAATTTTTTTCCTCCCACTTTTAGGGAGCCATGAACCTTTTCACAGATCCTTGAACTCATTCCCTTTTTGCACTCCAGTGCCTGGGAGTTACTGAACCTTTGAAGCCAATCAGTAGACTCCAGATTTTAAGATCCTGATGGACTAAATGGGTTATTGTTTGTTTTTCTGTGCCAGTTGAGATTGTTGGAAGTGGCTAGTTGGAATACTAAGTTAAGTTTATCAGGATTGAGGTCAACAGTAAAGTATATCATAACCCATTAGGCAGTTGATGCAGATAATTGCATATTTGCATTATGCATGCCACATATTTGTCCCTTCTGGGAGAGTAAATCTTAACTCCTGTTCTTACAGAATAAGGCAGGGTGTGAAATGGGCTTGAGGTCCTCAGACTCTGTTTTGACTCAAAAAGTTCTTTAGACCAGAACTGTTCAAACTTGAATGTGCACATGAATCTCCTGGGATCTTCTTAAGAGGCTGATTCTGATTGAGTGGATCTGGGGCGAGTCCATATGCATGCGCTTCTGCGAAGGATCCTGAGTGCATGCTTGAAGTAGCAGGGCTTTACACCAGCATGTGTGTAAAGTCTGTAGGTGGTAGCTGTTACACATCACTGCCTTTGCTTACAGATAAGTACTCCTCTCAGTTTGGTGGTGGAAGTCAGTATGCTTATTTCCATGAAGAGGATGAAACTAGTTTCCAACTGGTGGACACAGCACGCACACAGAAGACTGCCTACCAGCGGAATCGGATGCGATTTGCACAGGTAGGCCAAGGGCCAGCAATCTTACCATCTTGGAGCCATTACCATTGGTTGCCACCTTGTGCATACTGGTGAGAGGAAAGTGCATTCTCATAGGTCTTCCAGTGACTTTCAAGTAGCTGACCAGTGACACGTTGTGCTAAAGTAAACTTACACTGGGTCCAAAGATGCATTTTTCTTAAAGGTTTTATTTATTTGAGAGAAAGAGCATGAGCAGGGGTGTGAGGGGGTAGGGCAGAGGGAGAAACAGGGCTGCCCACTGAGCACAGCCCAACCCAGGACTTGATCCCAGGACCCTGAGATCATGACCTGAGCCAAAGGCAGGTGCTTAACCAAATGAACCACCCTGGCATTCAGATAGTTTCGGTTTTTGTTGCCCAGTGGCTAGGGCATCATGCCTTTGTGCTAAGAGAAGGTGTTTATGTCACGTAGAAAGGGGCCTGTTGCCTCATTTGATTGCCGTGTGCAGGTTTTATTAAGTAGAAGGTCCAGTCGGGCTGCATCTTACTACGTAAAGAGGCAAACTGTAACTCTAATAAAAGCCCATAAGCCTACTTCAATAAAAAACGTGCAAATGTATGTCTAGGCTAAACCCAAGCGCTCCCATTGAGCACTGCCTTTTGTCTGTCAAATCCCCAAGATTTTGACATGGGTGTTTTTTCTTAATTCCCAGCGGAACCTCCGCAGAGACAAAGATCGACGGAATATGTTGCAGTTCAACCTGCAGACCTTGCCTAAGAGTGCCAAGCAGAAAGAGAGGTGAGGTTTTCCATCCTCCTGGAACACGCTGTTCTTCAAGACTGACTGTACTCTGAAATCACTGAGCCAAAGCAGGAGGATGGTTGTCTTCCCCATAATTGCAAAAAAAACAAAACAAAACCGCCCTGATTCCAGGGAAACCACTGGTTTAGCCTGCCATCGTCCTCCAAGGGCTATTCTTGGCAGATAGAGGAGCTGGATGGTACTTGGCAGTGGCCATGCACACTGGTAGGAAATGAGGGCAAGTAAGTCAAGCCCTGGGGCTCACGTAGGCTCGGTTCTGCTGTGGCACAAGTCCAGGGGCATCCTTCACACTGGGCCCTGGGAGCTGTGTCATGCAGCAGCCCTGCCTCAGGCTGGGGCTGCCAGTAGACTCTGCAGGGGGGGCAAAGCCTACCTGCTCGGCACTGGGGAGCAGCGTACTTCTAGCACTCTAACATGGCATGCTTTCACTAGACTCTTTTTCACTAAGCCCCTATTTTCTTTGTTGCGAGAAGTCCTGATGTTGAGGACGAGGTTTAGTGGAAGAGAAGGGCAGCTTCTGCCTTTTGAGAAGCCATTGACTTAAAGGTCTGCACCCACAGCACAATCTTTTTACCTTTCTAGAGAGCGCATACGGCTGCAGAAAAAATTCCAGAAACAATTCGGAGTGAGGCAGAAGTGGGACCAGAAGTCACAGGTAGTGTATCCACACCAGAGTTTTCTCTAGAAACTCAATTTTGCTGGTTTATTTGGTTTTATGACCACTTTATTGAAACAAAATCCACATGCTATACAATCCACCTACTTAAAGCATACAAGTTCAGTGGTTTTTGGTACATTCACAGATACGGGCCAGTGTTACTGCAGCCAGTCTCGGAACATTCTCCTCATTCTGAAAAGAGCCCGGTACCCTTCAGCACTTAGTCCTTGTTCTCCTCAGCCCTTGGCTGTTACCAGTCCCTTCTGTCTCTGGATTTGTGCTTCTAGACATTTCACATAAACAGAATCCTAAACAGAATGTAGTCTTTTGTGTCTGGATCCTCCCACTGAGCATGTTTTCATAGTTCATCCACCTCGTGGTGTTTGTTCATGCCTCCTTACAGCCAAACTTGTATGGATATACCACGTTTTGTTATCGGTTCACTATGGTTTCCGCTTTTTGCTGTTATGAAAAATGTTGCCATAAGCATTCGTGTACAGGTGCTTATGTGGGCACTGTGAGGATAGAAGACACCCGTAAGCAAGAGAGAAGCTTCAGTGGCAGCAATTAAGATTTTGCTGGACACAATGCTCGTTGTGTGTTAATGTCCTGAGAGAAATAAAAAACTGCTAAAGCTTCTTTTCTGAAATACATACACGTGAAAGAGCTGGTGTTCCCTGGGTGCTGACATCACCTTCAAGTAAAAGTCCTGATTGATTTTTATTTCTTGACCCCTTCAGTCATTTTCTAGATCATAAACTCCAAAGAGTCAGGGATTCTTTTATAAAGCAGCCAACACATGGCAAATGTTCTGAAGAGATTTATTGACTAAAAACCCTTCACACTGTTAACATGCCTTTTGCTTGTGTTATGCCCTAGTTGTAATTCTTTTCCCTCCACTGGTTTTGCACTGCAGAAACCCCGAGACTCTTCAGTTGAAGTCCGTAGTGACTGGGAGGTAAAAGAAGAAATGGACTTTCCTCAGTTAATGAAGATGCGCTACTTGGAAGTATCAGAGCCACAGGACATGTAAGTGGCATCGTTTGCTACCTTCCGCCACGCACTTAGGTGTGTGGACCTGCTGCTGGTGACTTATGTTCCTAAGCCATAGTATTTCCAAAAGAGAATTTGAAGCTGCTAAGACATTGCACAAGATTAATGTGTTTTTAAAAATCAAGGCTAAGGCGAGACTAGGAGAAAGAAGTTCGCTGATGTTAAACTTGAGAGATTTCTTTCCACTTCCTGGCATCGTGAGCAAAAGAGAAATCAAGTTGTGTGGCTCTTTTGGCAAGAAGAGAGAGTAGTTTGTCAGAAGCAAAGCTTTTCCTGACATTACAAAGAGCTGTTTACCTCAAGTAGCAGATCAATGTCAGTGGGGACCGGAGTACCAGGTTAGAAGTCAGTGCATCTGGAGGCCTCTAGAACTACCTGTCTCTTCATCTTGGCCTCAGTCACCATGTCATTAAAATGTGGAGGTTGAGTCAATCAGTTTTGTTCATGCTGCTCTGTGGGGCCATATCCAGAGCTTAGGGGACGGGCCCTGAGTGAACTCTGAGAACTTGTCTTCTGTTCTCATCAAAGAAAAACCATTTCTTATTTTTTAGATTTCTGGATAAGAGTTTGGATTCAATGTCTTTTCGTTTTAAGATTTATTTTAGAGAGAACGCACACAAGCAAGGGGATGGGCAAAAGGAGAGGGAGAGAATCTCAAGCAGGCTCTGTCTCCCTGCTGAGTGTGGAGCCTGATATGGGCTTGATCTCACCACCCTGAGTTTATTACCTGAGCCAAAATTCAGAGTTGGCTGCTTAGTGGACTAAGCGACCCAGGCACCCTTCTATAATGGCTTTTAAAATACAAACAAAAAATAACAAAAGCAGCTGATGATCTTCCCGTTTCCTTTGTGTGTCTTCTCCACTGTCCCGTCAGCGAGTGTTGTGGTGCCCTGGAGTACTACGATAAAGCCTTCGACCGCATCACCACGAGGAGCGAGAAGCCGCTGCGGAGCATCAAGCGCATCTTCCACACTGTCACCACCACAGATGACCCTGTCATCCGAAAGGTGGGCACCCTGAAGGAGTGCTGCTGGCTTCTACAGTTGAGGCTGCAGAAGGAACAGCACACAGGCACATCCATGGATCTTGGGACCTCAGAAACCCTTTTAGACAAGATGCTCCCAAACGGGACAGGACTAGATGGGAATACAGGCACCTTGCTGGCTACACCATAATGTTGGGGTTAAGCGGAGGTGGACTCGAATCCCAGCTCTACCGGGCTCCCCCGCACCACCTACCTGAGGCCTTTTTTGCTTACCCATGAGATGGGTTGAATGTGCTTACCACCAGCCACTGGAGGCAGGACGAAAGCACTGCAAGGTGCCATCCTGGAATATGGCAAGTGCTCAGAGAGCTGCAGTCCCTGTATCCCAGGGTGGTGACTGGCCATGGAAGCTTGTGGGCTGGTTTGCCGGACTCACCCCTTAAGACAGGTTAGAGGGGTGTGCACGTGTGCTTGAAGGCAAGAAAGCTCCCTGCAGGGGAGTCCTCCGTGCACGTGGGCTGTTTGGCCTAAGTGTATCTTCACATCTCTCTTTCTCTCTGTCCTCTTTGCAGCTGGCAAAAACCCAGGGTAATGTGTTTGCCACTGATGCCATTCTGGCCACACTGATGAGTTGCACCCGCTCCGTGTATTCCTGGGACATTGTTGTGCAAAGAGTTGGGTCCAAGCTCTTCTTTGATAAAAGGGACAACTCTGATTTTGGTAAGAAGCCTGTCTGGGAGCAGCACAAGGTGTCAGGTGTTCTGTTGGTTTCGAGCAAGTCCCTGCTACTAGAGAGTGGACGGGAAGTGGTCTGTGTCCTCACAAGCACTGATGGCTGCAGCTGAATCCCTCCCCGCCTCCTCAGCGAAGGCCTGTCATGCACTACCTCCTCGAGGTGCCAGATTTCTGAGTCCTCCCATAGCCCCAATACTATGTGTGCAGGTGTTACTCATTTGAATGGCATTTTCCTGGCTTCTGTCAATGCTCCATACCACCTTTAACATTTATTCCATGTTTTCTTTAAATTAATGTTTCTTTTACCTTTATTTCAGTGTATTTATAAAGGGAAGATTACATGTGCATGTATTTGATAACAACATAAATGTGTATAGACACACCATGAAGGGAAACCATGTCACTGAAATTTGATAGCAGTGAGATGGAATGATATAATTACATTCCGCACCAGAGGCTTAGGACCTTCTTCTTGTTAAAAAGCTGACAAAATCAGATATTATTTTGAGGAATCCAAAGGGACTGAAAGGGGATCGTTGTCTTATGATGTGCTTGAATTTAATGTTAGAGAGGATCCGAAGTTACCCAGTAGTGCTTCCTGCTTCCTCGCCTCTGCACCCCGCGCTTGGGAGAGCTGGGTTAGCAGATGCTGGAAGGATGGGCCTGTGTTGCTGGGATCGTGGCCCCTCCCTGCATTGCCAGGCACATTGTTGATGACTCGGTTTCGCTGGTGGGTGACCACGCTGCCACTTTTGCAGACCTCCTGACAGTGAGTGAGACTGCCAATGAGCCCCCACAAGATGAAGGCAATTCCTTCAATTCACCCCGCAACTTGGCCATGGAAGCAACCTACATCAATCACAACTTCTCCCAGCAGTGCTTGAGAATGGTAAGGCGGAGAGAGCATCTGGGCACCAGATTCTCTTTTGTCCCCTTCCCAGTGTCCCCATTGAATATCTGCGTTGTGGTAGGCTGTGGGGTTGTGGGACTGAGCAGGGGCAGGCATGGTCTCTTCCTGTCACAGAAGAGCTCCAAGCTGTGGCTTTGAGGTCAGACTGCCTGACTGAACCCTAGATTCACCACTTCAGAGCTTTGTGGTGTGTGGTATGTTTCTTCTCTATAGGGTTAAAATACTAAGCATACCTGTCTCAGCCAGACAGGATGTAGAGGTTCTTTCAGGTGTTTGACAAACTTGCTGATTTATTTATTTATTTACTTATTTATTTATGATAGAGAGAGAGGCAGAGACACAGGCAGAGAGAGAAGCCCGCTCCATGCACCCGGAGCCCGACATGGGATTCGATCCCGGGTCTCCAGGATCGCACCCTGGGCCAAAGACAGGCGCCAAACTGCTGTGCCACCCAGGGATCCCCATGCTGTTTTATACAATATACTGTTTAGGTGCTGGAGATCTAGTAGTAATAAGCAAAGTTTCTGCCCTTAGGAGGCTTCATTATAACAGAAAGGAAAGATAGTAAACTAAACAAACCTATGTCATGTCGAGTGGTGGCATGTACTCTAGAAAAAGTGAAACAGGACAGTGGTCAGTCATGGCTGCGAATTCAGATACAGGGGGTCTGTGCTTGAAGTTGGGAGGAGTAAGCAGCCCACGACATAGTGCATGTGGAGCCCACCACCCCCTCAAGGGCTGCAGGGAGCCAGCCAGGACTGTAAGCTGAGTGCAGGGGCTGGTCCATGGGCTCAGCCACGGGTGCTTGCTGTCTCGTGACACCCTTGTCTGTTGGCAGGGGAAGGAAAGATACAACTTCCCTAACCCAAACCCATTTGTGGAGGACGACATGGACAAGAACGAAGTCGCCTCTGTCGCCTATCGGTATGTCAGCCACCTGGGCAGGGCGGCCTCTCTGAAACCCGGGAGCTTTGGGTACCAAACGGGCTCCTTGTTGGCTCTGCAGGTACCGCAGGTGGAAACTTGGAGACGACATTGACCTTATTGTGCGCTGTGAACACGATGGTGTCATGACTGGAGCCAACGGGGAAGTGTCCTTCATCAACATCAAGACACTCAACGAGTGGGATTCCAGGGTGAGGCGCGTTTGGTCGCCCTGGCCATTCTTCCTGCAGGGTGTGCCATCACTGGCGAACTCCCTGGTTAGCGTTTGAGCCTTGGTCTCATGCCCCCCCGGGCATCATACAGCTACCAGGAATTTTTTTTTTCCCCATCTGAGTTTTTCCTCCCCATAATTCCTCATTGAGGAGATTTGTGTCTATGTGTAGAGAATGTGGTTACAGTTTAAGAAGTTTTCTTATTTTGCACATAGGAAGCGGTAGTAACTGCCTTCTCATGGGATTTCATCTGAAACTGTTCCAGTCTGCCCTCCTGTTGGCTTCTGCCCTCTGCAAGCGTGGGGGTTTGGTCTCTCATCGTCTGGGTTGGCGGGTTTCCTGGAAGCCCTGGAGCTCTTTTGATCTGTTCTTTCACTGAAAGCAGCCACTACCTTCTCTCCAACCTTTTGGTTTCTTCTTCCAACTCCTTCACTTCTTGAACTCAGAGATTCTCAGATCAGTGAAGATTTGACTCTTCAGGAGGCCTCTTGAAAGAAACGTGCTTCCTTCATCTTTCCTGCTTCTGCTGCCCTCTCACGCTAGTGCTCTGTGATTGTTGGGCTGCTCCCCTTCCTGAAGCTGCCCAGGCTTATGTGCCTGACTACAGTGGGTGGCAGTGCTCCTGGGGCTGTGTACCAAATAAAGGGTCCTCCATGGGAAGGACGGCTCAGGCTGAGCCTCTGTCAAACGGGGTCTGATGAGATGGAGTCTATGGGCCATTTTGCTCTGCCTTCATTAGAGCCTTGGGGCTAGCATTTACCACCACTGATTCCCACTCCCCAGTCTCTGTCACCTGATGAAAGAGCACACCAGAAGCCTTGCTACAAACTTAGCTCTGGGGCCAGTGGCCTCATCCTAGACTTTCCACCAGGCCTCCCCATAGCATTTGGCATCACTGTAGCCATGTGGCTTTGCCCCCTGTGCTGCTACCTTACCTGGACCCATATGTTTCTTCCCTCCCTTCACTTGTTTTCTCTGCTGGTTCTCCTCCTTTTTGACCTCCAATGGATCCTTCTTTCAGGGAGTTCTTTTTGCCACAATTACGTCTGTATACCGCCTCATATTAGTTTTCTTTTGCTCTGTAACAAATTACAGGCTTAAAATGAATCTGAAGGCTGTGGAAGAAACTTCTAGGCTCATTCTACTTAGCAGAATTCAGGGTTCCTTGCCATTGTGGGACTGAGCATCCCCATTCTCTTGCTACCTGTCGCCTGCGGCTTCTCGGCTCCTAGAGGTCACCCACATTCCTTGCCCCAGGGTCCCCTCCATCTGCAAATCAGCAACAGCACAGCACTTTTCTCCTGCCTCCAAACTCCGACATCTGTGTCTGGCTTACACCTGGATTTAAGAGACTCATGGTTATGTAAGGCCCACCCAGGTGGTCTCCCTTTGTTAAGGGACTTTAAGTATGTGTACAGAAAACCTTTGACATAGAAGGGGTAGCATAATTATGGGCGTGATGTTTCCTCAGCGGCACGGGGCCATGCACACATGGGAAGGGGCCATTGGGGGTCATCTTAGAATTATGCCTACTCGAAGCCTCAACAGTGAATTCTAACAGTGATTCCTCAGATCTGCTCTGATTCCTTTTCCATTGTTATTCTGCTGAAATCTCTTTTCCCTCCAATGTCTTCATTTCTCTCCTGCTCCCTTAGGCTCAGCCTCAAACATCTCCTCTCCCTTGGTTCTGCCAACATCACCCCAGTTTAGGACACTGTTAATCATGCCTGTTACTGCGCATTTACTGACCTCCTGAGCACCCTCCTCCACCCACCCCCCCACGCTGCTTCTGTCCAGCACAGATGTGTGGAGAGGCTCATGAAATGCCACAGCAGTCTCGTAAGGGTGATTTTTGAGGGAAACATATCTATCTCTGAATTTTTTAGGCCTAGCTTCTAAAAGAACTCTAGTATTTATTAGCCTCTGGTTTCCATGAACCAAGGCAATCTGAGAATCTCTGCCATGTGACCCTCAACTAGTCACTTCGCTCAGAGTCCCAAGTTCTACATGTATGAGAGAGGTGGTTGGAGAAGATTATCCCTTCTTTTTATGCACGTGCATATACACAGGGTTAGACTCTGGCCTCCACCTCCATGCAAGGCTGACCCGGCCTATGACCTGTCTTTCCCTGTCTCTCTCAGATCACACCACCTCCAGCCTCTGTCCATGTCCTCCCCTTGGTTAGCTATTCTGTTTCCTCCATGGAACCATTCCTTACCACACAACACATGCTGAACGCTTGTCCTTGCCATTCATATGGTACTTGTTCACTTGTAAAAGATGTGTCCTTGTCTAGACAAGAGGAGTTACACTTTGCTGGGTGCCTGCTGTGTGGGAGGCTGCGTGCAGAGGGACCATGTCTTTGCTGTTTTAGAGGTGACAGTCTTACCTGGGATCTACCTGCAGACTAACCCACTTCCCAAGTCAAGCCCACAAGGGAGTTCCTTCTCTGCTGGAGGAGGTCCCAGGCCTCGGGCAGGAGGAGCCGCCCCTCACTCTTGTGCTGGGCTTGCCTTCCACAGCACTGTAACGGCGTTGACTGGCGTCAGAAGCTGGACTCTCAGCGAGGGGCTGTCATTGCCACTGAGCTGAAAAACAACAGCTACAAGTTGGCCCGATGGACCTGCTGTGCTCTGCTGGCCGGATCTGAGTATCTCAAGCTTGGGTGAGTTTTGTGTCCAGGGGTCATGAATGCATCTGCTACAAGGAGGGGTCTGTGGGCAGGGAGAGCAGGGCTTGCCTCTCCCCTCTCCCTTGGGAAGCACTGATTATTTGGCCCTGGGTGTTGCTGTGACTCTGTGCAGGCCTGCCTCCACCACCAACACCCCTTTCTTCCCGCTAGTTATGTGTCCCGGTACCACGTGAAAGATTCCTCACGCCATGTCATCCTGGGCACCCAGCAGTTCAAGCCCAATGAGTTTGCCAGCCAGATCAACCTGAGTGTGGAGAACGCCTGGGGCATCCTGCGCTGCGTCATTGACATCTGCATGAAACTCGAGGAGGGCAAGTACCTCATCCTCAAGGACCCCAACAAGCAGGTCATCCGCGTCTACAGCCTGCCTGATGGCACATTCAGCTCTGATGAGGATGACGAGGATGAAGAGGAGGAGGAGGAAGAGGAGGAAGGTGTGTGTAGCAGGCCTCTTTCTGAGGTCCAGGGTGGCTATAGGCTAGCTAGGGACTGAGCTCTGTAGCCCTGGTATAGAACTGCCGGAGAGCTCCCTGAGACTAGACTTTGGAGAAGTCTTCACTCTATAGAGCCAGAAGCTGTTTTAAGAGCCTTTAGATCACCTGAGGGGCTCAGGGGGAGTGTGGCCTTTGAGAGGCTAGAGTGAGGAAGAAGCATCTAGAGAAAGGCAGTGGAATGGTTAGCCAGTGGTCTGAAGGAGAAAAGATGCTCTGTGCTAGTTAACACAGGCTCAAAGCTGCCTCGTGCCTGCTATTCCAGCTGGTGACTGAAGGAAATTCCCCTTAGCCCCACAACAGTCCAAAAGGCTTAACTTCCAAGTGGAGATGGTAAAAAAAAAAAAAAAGAAAAAAGAAAAAAAAAAATCACAAGCAGGGCGCCAGTAGGACATGGCTCATTTCTCTGACATTTTGTGTCTTTCAGAGGAAGAAACTTAAACCGGATGGTGACGTGGAGCTGGAGTTTGTGATTCCACTGAGCTTAGAAGGCTTTGGATGCCCAGTGGAATGCTTGTCTGATTATTGTTGAGGTTTGAAGGTGGAATAAAGTCTAACCATTTAGTCTCCTACCTTCGTCACATGCTTACATTGTGATTGACAGCCCTTATGCCTTCCCCCAGGAGCTCTTGGGAGAGGGAGAGTTTGCAACAGCAGTTTACTATCTGGAGTTCATAATCAGGGCTCCTTAGTTTGTTCCTGAGCATCATTCATCGTATAGTCCTGTTAGAGGGTGAATGTCCTCGATATTTTTGTTCTTAGAACCACTTGACATGATCCTCTCCTGGGGATTTTGCCCTGGGGATGTGTCAGCGCGTGATGGAAGTCCCCATAAGATGTCCATTTGTACAGACGTGGGTGCCTGCTGGCTGTGTGCCAGACCCAGCTGCTGCCCTTAGAGACACAAATAACTCATAAAAGGCAGAGCAAGGCATGGTCTTTGAAGGCTAGAGTGGGTTTACTGTTCATGAGGGCCATGCCCCAGGAGATTTTTTTTTTTAAATAAATTAATTTTTTATTGGTGTTCAATTTACCAACATACAGAATAACGCCCAGTGCTCATCCCGTGAAGTGTCCCCCTCAGTGCCCGTCACCCATTCACCCCCACTCCCCGCCCTCCTCCCCTTCCACCACCCCTAGTTCATTTCCCAGAGTTAGGAGTCTATGTTCTGTCTCCCTTTCTGATATTTCCCACACATTTCTTCTCCCTTTCCTTCTATTCCCTTTCACTATTATTTATATTCCCCAAATGAATGAGAACATACACTGTTTGTCCTTCTCCGATTGACTTACTTCACTCAGCATAACACCCTCCAGTTCCATCCACATTGAAGCAAATGGGCCCCAGGAGATTTTGACAGATATTCCACTGGGTGGTGATTGCTGTTTGTAAATTGTTTTGGTTTGGGCGATGACAGTCCCAAGCTGGCGCCCTCATAGAATGTGTCATAAATCAATTATACATCTTCAGTTATATAAACTTTTTGTAAGTGAATAATGTTCTAATCTTGATGGTTTGAAGTAATTACCTTGCCAGGTATTGTACTAAGCTTTCCATAAATACCTCATGAGCCTGACCCAAAACTGGAATATTGGTCGAAATGATGCCATTGTACTGATGAGGAAACAGGCTCAGCTTTTGAGTAACATTCTTGAAGTTACTATTTTAATCAAAATAATTGAGCCTCAGGGGCACTCAAGTGGCTCAGTTGGTTAAGTGTCTGCCTTTGGCATGGATCATGATCCTGGGGTCCTAGGATTGAGCCCCACACTGGGCTCCCTGCTCAGTAGGGAGTCTGTCTCTCAGTCCCCCTCTGCTCCTCCCCCTGCTTATGTGCGTGTACGCACTCTCTCAAATAAGTAAAAATCTTTAAAATAACTGAGCCTAAGAAAGCAACCAAACATTTACTGGTTTTGCTAAACAACTAGGACATGAAACATGCTGCTGTTTTTTTGTTTGTTTGTTTTTAAGATTTTATCTATTCATGAGAGAGACAGAGAGAGGCTGAGACACAGGCAGAGGGAGAAACAGGCTCCCCCCATGGGAACCCGATGTGGGACTTGACCCCAGGACCATGACCTGAGCCAAAGGCAGACACCCAACCACTGAGCCGCCAAGGTGTCCCTGAAACATGCTTATTGTAGAGCCTTTGAGATAGGTAGATTGTTAAAAAGTACACATTACAGTGATGTAACAAGTGCCATGGGGTTTCAGAACTGGGCCTGGTCGTCACCAGACTGCCTCTCGCAGACCCATGATGCAGTCCAGCAGGATTAGCTGGGATGAGTGGGCAGGTGGAAGTCAGTTTCAGCCCTGGGCCCTAAAAACTTTGCACCAGCTTCCACATGCTTCATTTATTCAATTTATCCCCAACTTGTATGTGTCCTGCTTGGGGCCATCAAGCTGCTGCTTCAGTGCTGACTCAAACCGCCCACTGTATCCTGCTGCTTTTCAGCCCAGCTTTCAGACGCTGCCATAATTTATCAGTCCTGCCTTCCCTTTACTCATCAGGTAGGATGAGCATCTAGTTTCAGGTACTTGATTATTTGCCAGCACCCAATCTCACATCTTCACAACCACCAAGAAGTAGGCCTTCCTACCTTATTTTTGGTATTTTGCATAGCCTGTCTGGTTTCAGTGTTGATTGAACAGATGGTTACTGGTAGCCTGTATGCCAGGTGCTGGAGGAAGCACTGAGGTCACGAGAGAATAAGATCATTTCTGCTCTATGGGCCTTTTCTCTGATACGGATACTGGCTATAAACGGATGAAGTGGCACTCCTTAATGGGTACTTTGTTCTGAGAGGTCAGGGAAGACTTCTTCCCCAGGGAAAATTTTTAATAAGCTCCAGCCATGCAAAGCTAGACCATAGACCATCAAGTTCTTTCCACAGCAGGCATGGCTGCTTTCCCGTGAGAACCCTCAGCCCCATCTCACTGGACTATATAATGACCCTTGAAGGTTTCTGTACTCCTCTCAAAACAGCCTAGGTTCTGCCCCTGTAACTCCAGCCAGGGTCCACATTCCACCCGTGCAAAGCCAGCCTTGATCACCCAGTTTACCTCAATGGCGGCTCAGGATCATCTTCCTGCTGTTCACATTCCCTCCATTTCAGCTCCACTGGTACCTGTGTATGAGCAGTGGATTGGCGTCTACACTGGCCTATCGTAGGCCACTTTGTTTACATTACCGAGAATGCAAAGCAAGATTCGTGAATAAAACACTTAGGAAAGAGCTCGTAATCTGGAGTAAAGAGGGGGTTGGGGAATGAATTCCAGGTTCCGCTGAACTGGTTGGTCTCTTCTGCGAATCGCCGCTAAACCTCCATTTGGCCGGTGACTACAGAATGCGGGAAACAATCGCCTACCTCTCCCGGCTGGTGGGACACCCAGCCAGGCACGCCTGTCAGTCAGCAAGCACCTGTTAGTTGCTGTTCTCCGTGCCACCTTCGGCCTGGCTTCCCGTCCCCCAAAGGTGGGGAGCCCGCAGGGGTTTGGCTACGTCAACGGCGGGGTGGAAGCACTGCACTGATCTCCAAAAGCCATCGGCCCCCGCGCCTCCCCGCACCTGGAGAGGCTGAGCCTGAACGCCCGCGCCCGCCCCGCAGCCCGCGGCCAGCACGTGCGCGCCCGTCCCGCGCCGCCCCGCCCCTCCCGGCGTGCCGCGCGCCGCGCACGTGACGGCGGCCCCTGCGATTGGCCGCGCGGGAGGGGAGGGGCGGGGTGGCCGCGGCGCCTGCGGGGAGCGCCGCCTTAGTCCTCCGCGGGCTGCGTCCCGGCGGCTCGGTCCGCGCTCCGTGCGGCGAGGCGGGCGCTGCGGGCGAGGACAGCGCGCACGCGCGGAGAGCAGCCCCGGAGAGCGCGCGCGGCGGCAGGTGTGCCGGGCCGTCCCCGTCACGTGGTCAGCGGTCGGGCGCGCCGGCCACCTGCAGGGGGCGGTCCTGCGGGCCACACCTCCTTCGGGCTGGAGCCCCTCGAGAGTGAGCGGCGAGGACCCGGGAAGGGTGTTGGGCACCCCTCAAATTAGGGGGCGGACGGGGGAACACCTACCCTCGTGCCACCGTGGCGATGAGTAGGGGGGTGGCTCCCCTGGCAACCGAGGCCCCGGAGGCGATGGAGGCGTTCGGATTCCCTGGGGGGAGCCCCAGTTTCGAGCTTGAAAGGAAGGAGGCAGGCAGATGAGCTCGGAGGCCCCTGGGTCGTGGTCCCGGCTCGACCGCGCCTGGCGCTGAGCGCCCACGCCAGCCCCCCCCCCACCCCCGGCCTCGAGGGGCCACCCCGAGCGAGGCCTCACGTCCCGGGCTGCTGCAGGATGCGCCTCGCGGCCGCGGCCCGGCTGTGGGGCCCGCCGGGGCTGCTCCTGACCTTCGCCCTGCACCCGGCGCTGTGCCTGCGGCCGGGCCGGACCGCGGCTCCCCCGCACCGGGACTACTGCGTGCTGGGCGCCGGGCCCGCGGGGCTGCAGATGGCCTACTTCTTGCAGCGGGCCGGGAGGGACTACGCCGTGTTCGAGCGCGCCCCGCGGCCCGGCAGCTTCTTCGCGCGCTACCCGCGCCACCGCAGGCTCATCAGCATCAACAAGCGGCACACGGGCAAGGCCAACGCCGAGTTCAACCTGCGCCACGACTGGAACTCTCTGCTCAGCCACGACCCGCAGCTGCTCTTCAGACACTACTCCCGCGCCTACTTCCCCGACGCGGGCGACATGGTGCGCTACCTGGGCGACTTCGCAGACCGGCTGCGGCTGCGCGTGCTCTACAACACCACCATTGCCCACGTCACTCTGGACAAGGACCGGCAGGCCTGGAATGGCCATTACTTCATCCTGACCGACCAGACGGGCCAGGCACACCGGTGCAGGTAAGGAACCGGTCCCAGAGCCCACCTGCTGGCACCCCTTGATCAGCCGGTAGGTGTGGAGAAAATGAGAGAACAAGGCCATTTCTTGGGTTTGGGGGGGGTTTTAGAATTGTATTCATTTAGAGAGAGCACGGGCATGCTAGCGTGCAAGCGGGGGGAGGGCAGAGGAGAGAGACTCTCAAGCAGACTCTGGGCTGAGTGCGAGCCAGACTCCAGGCTCCATCTCATGACCCTGAGATCATGACCTGAGCCGAAATGAAGAGTCCACCGCCCAACCGACTGAGCCACCCAGGCGCTCCAAGGGAATGTCATTTCTGCTATTCTTTGCTCCCACTGAAATCCAGTGCTGAGAGGATTCAGCTCAGCCATCATTGCCCAAATGCGTCCTAAAGAAAATTGTGATCAAATGTGCTTGGAAAATACGACCCAGCGCCTCCTCCAGGATTTGTCAGCATTTAATAACACGTTCACTGTGACATCAGCATTGGGTGTTCCACATCATGTGGCTTATGTACGCACAAAGCCCTTTCTGAAGAGCATCTCCCAGACCTAGTGTTCCTCAAAAGACATTCTGGGAAAAATGTCCTGCAAGTGTTAGATAGGCTCGGTGGGATTTCAGAATTGGGCTAGAGTGGGAGGCCCCACAGGCAGTGATGCCAGCATTCAGCTTTAGCTTGGTTTGGCTTGGGAGAAAGCTTAACGTTGTATAGACAATCCAAACTCAGAACCACACATTCTACTGCCCTGATTCAGGCCTCACAAGGACCCTGGGGAAAGGTCACTAATCCTCGTTTTACAGATGAACAGCTGAGACCCAGAGAAGTTGAGTCACTGATGCTTTGTCACAGTAGTAGGTTAGTAAGCACTGGCGTTATCTGAGCTCCTGTGTTCCCAACCCCAAAGCCTCTGTTTTTTCTGTTACACACGACTGCCTCTCCCTTCCTAGCCATTAGTCAGGCACCTGGCTCCAAGCAGGTGCCCAGAGTTCATCTTCTCATGCCTTTCGTGGGAGGCCCAGCCTTGCTCCCAGCTCATGACAGCCGAGGGAAAGAAGGACTGTGCCGGCTTGGGACTTTCAAGCATTTTAGAGAGCCCAGCGACAACACAGGGGAGTCAGATCTGAGCTGGGTGGATGAGGGTCCAAAAACAAGCACCCACGGGGGTTTCATATGTCTTCTACAGGCCACACAGTTCTGTTTTCAAAACCACTCGTAATCAGACCATTCTGCAGACAGCAGGGTCTAGCTCCCGGCTGCCCCCGCACAGGACTGTAATGCCCACTAGTTGAAGTGCAAGAGTCGGGAGTCAGGCTAATCCGCTTTCAGGTTCTGGCTCTGCTGTCGCAGGAGCTTTGGAGGCGGTGGGCCTGCAGGGCCTGTGTCTCCTCACCCATAAAGCAGGCCAAGTAACACCAACTCAGGGCTGCTTTAGGCAGCGAGATGATGCTCGAAACACCTGGTAGGGAGCCTGGGGCAGAATTTCTGCTGGGCAGTCCCCTGCATCAGCCCGGCCATCCGAAAAGGCAAAATGGACCACCAAGTTTCATTTTCCCCACTGACGGCGATACTTGGCCTCGCTGCTATGTTCAAAATTAGGTGAATTATTCGATTTGTCATGTGTCACCTTCTCCCCGGTCAGAGAGCTAGATTAGTTCTCGTGTTTGACATCATCCCACTAAGGCGTAAGGGAAACTGTCCCCTGGAGCAGGCTCAGTCAGGGGCAGGGGTGCAGTGTCTCAGGTGCTGTGGGGGAAGTCAGTCAACAGGTGAATGAATGGACCTTCCTCTGTGATTTTTTTTAGGAACCGGCAGTCTGGGTGAGGTGAGTGAGCCAGGCAGCAGGTCCAGGGAGTGATTTTCATGTCACAGTCTTACAGCTACGAAACTAAGCCGTCTTCCCTCTGTCTCCTCCCCACAGTGTGCTTCTGGTAGCCACTGGTTTGTGGGTCCCCAACCAGGTTGACTTTCCTGGCTCTGAACACGTGGAGGGTTATGAGTCTGTGTCCGTGGACCCCAGGGACTTCGAGGGTCAAAATGTGCTGATCCTGGGGCGTGGGAACTCTGCCTTTGAGACGGCAGAGAACATCTTGGGTGTCACCAACTTCATCCACATGCTGAGCCGCTCCCGGGTCCGGCTATCCTGGGCCACCCACTACGTTGGAGACCTCAGGTATGCCAGGGGCTGGATTCTCTCCTGCCAGCCCCCTCCAAAGCCATTCCTGACCCCACTGGCACAACCACCCCTTCTTCGGAGTCTCCCTGGTACCCTGTTCAGACTTCTCTCTCTCTCTTTCTCTTTCTCTTTCTCTCTCTCTCCTGGCATTTCCCTTGGGCCCCAGGGCCATCAACAATGGCCTGCTGGACACCTACCAGCTGAAGTCCTTGGATGGGTTGCTTGAGTCCGACCTGACAGATCTGGCCGTCGTGAAGGACCATGAGGGCAAGTTCCGCATCACCCTGAAGTTCTTTCTGGAGGAAAGCAACCAGAGTGCCGACGCCATCACCCTCCCCCAGGATGACAACGACAACTTTGCCATGCGTGTGGCTTATGACCGGGTCATCCGCTGCCTGGGCTGGAAGTTCGACTTCTCCATTTTCAATAAGTGAGTTCAAACTGGGGTGGAGCTGAGATCACTTTGCAAACCCCTCCTAATACCTCCCTTGGGGTGGGGAGGGGAGAGTCCCCATCCAGCGGCCCACGGCAGGGCTTTCAGGACTCCACTGTCAGAGTCCCGCCCAGGACCTGAGCTCTCTGTCCTCACAAGGACAGGTGGCCCTGAGCCCCTCCGTCCTGGAGCAGCAGCAGGACCTGGACAGTGGACTTCATTTGCGTTGTGATCTTCCACCCGAGGGAGGGCAGAGTGAGCTCAGTCAGAATGAGGAAGTGAACTTGCCAAAAGACAGTGTAGCCTAGTGGCAAAGGGGATAGGCACTGGGGTCAGTCTAAGATTCTCGACTGACCATGTCTGCAGGCTCTGGGAAAGCTACTTAACCATGCTGTGCCCCCTTTGTCCATCACTAAAATGAGGATCATAGTTTCCCTTCCTACAGTTATCGTGAGGATTAACATAGGAAAGCAGTCAGCATGTATCATACACTTAATAAAACGGTTGCTGCCAACATCACTTATAATTGTTTTCAACTGCTTTGCTGTGGATATTGCTGCCACAGCCCCTTGGCAAGGCTTGGTATCAAAAAATCCATCCAGTGCCTCACTCTCCTCTGGCCAGGACACAGGCAGACAAGGAGAAACTGAGAGCCTGAGGCAAACCCATGTCCCAGCGGGTCACACAGGACCCGGTTGGAGCCCAGAGCCCAGCCTCACGTGTGGCTCGAATCCTAGTTCTGTCCCTGACGCACCACATCTTCAGCCTGAGCCTCAGCTATTCCATCTGTGAAACAGAGATCACCCTACCCAGCTACTATGGTCCCAGTGTTCTTTTGGTACAATAAGCAATATAAAGCACGTTTACTTAGCTCAGTGCTGAGTGTGTAAGTTAGTGATTTGTACACAGCAGTGATTTGTATTTTTTTTATTTTTATTTATTCATGAGAGACATAGAGAGGCAGAGACACAGGCAGAGGGAGAAGCAGACTTCCTGCGGAGAGCCAGATGCAGGACTCAATCCCAGGACCCTGGAATCACACCCTGAGCTAAAGGCAGACACTAACCACTGAGCCACCCAGGTGCCCCCAGCAGTTTTTATTAACCACCCTTTCCACCCTATAGGTCCCTCAGATTGTCCTCCAGTGGTGAGTTCAGCAAGAAGTACCCACTGGTCAAAGCTAGCTATGAATCCAAAGGAAGCCGGGGTCTCTTTGTCCTGGGCACCGCCAGCCACTCTGTGGATTACCGGAAATCTGCTGGGGGCTTCATCCATGGATTCCGATACACAGGTGAGCCTGACAGAGAGAAACATCCCCAGAGTTTGTAAACATACTCCTGATTTGCAGCAGTCTTAATGGGAGGGTTCGTTGGGTCGTCGATTGCCTTAAATTCCCCGTCTGGGACAGATGGCCACAGGTGTTCGTGGTCTAAGGCTAGATCTAGAAAAGTATCAGGTAAGGCGTGAAAGTAAGTACATCTGGGGGTGGCCAGTTACATGCTTCAGCCCTGTGCCAGTGAAGCACCAGGTATTGGCAAGAAGGCAGAGCTTGAGGAGTGCTCGTGGGGGTTACTCCCTAGCTGGTGGTCTGAGAGGCGAGGCTTCGTGACCTCTATAAGCCTCCCATGGACAGCCTGATGTCAGAGATGTAAATAAGATGAGCTCTCCACCCTTGAGGAGCTGTTGTACAAACTAAGGCAACAGCCAGGGACCCTGAAGCTACAAGACATCATGCACAGATTCTCTGGGTATCAACAAATTCCAATAAAAACTACAGTTGGATCACATGAGTCCTGAGGGTGTAAGTGTTCTGTGCTCCAGGCAGGCTGCAGGGTGGATGCTCTGATGCGTAGCGAGTGTTCCACGGGCCTATTAATTTTGTCACAAACACCACAAGGGTCCTGCGTCCTGCATCTTGGCTTTTCTGTATTTAATTTGAGGACTTCTATGAGCTTTGCCTTTTACTGTCCTTCCAGTTTGGCAGGGAAAAATAACCGTGTTTTGTTTCCAGACGGTATATTTTACGTCCCATGCATATTAGAGAAGGAAACCAGAGAGTGTTAGCTGTCTGTAAACCAAAATATTTGCAGATCACACCCAGCCCCACAACCCGAAGTGGAAGAGCCTGTCCCTTGAGCACAGAGAACCTAAGTAACTTCCCCAAAGTCACCCAGCCAGAGGACGGCACAAGGGTCATTTAAATCCACCGGTGGCTGATCTTTAAGCTCACAGCCGTCCACTGTGCTCCAGGCACATAGGAAACCGCCCCATGTGTCCAGCGAGCCACTGCTGTGTGGCCACTACTACCCGCGAGGACCCTGCAGCAGGAGGGCTGGTGTGGCTGTGCACATCCTGCTCAAACCTGAGAAACCGGTCCCGGGGGAGACCAGGAGCCTTCAGTAAGGCAGAGGAAAGCCAACAGAAGATAAAATATGGACAGCACGGACCATAACCGTGTGGAAGGACATGCCAGACGCCCAGCCTGTCTGTCCCCCTGCTATATCTCTGTCAGCCCACCCACCTCCATCTGACACGTATCCCCTTCGTCTCTCCTGACTGGTATTCCTGTGTCTTCAGGGTCTCTCTGGCTTCCATCCAGCTGCATGGTCCCCGCCAAGACCCCCTTTTAAAAAAATCTTACCTTTCCTCTGCTTAGGCCTTAAGCCTCTCTCAGCGGCTCCCCACCTCCCGCTTTCCCACCAGCTGTGTTGTGTTGTTCCTTGACCCCTGTGCAGAATTCAGCTTAGCTATTGTTTCCTCCAGAGCCAGATGTCTGGTGGGGCCGAACGGCTCTCCTGAGACCGTTGGCCTGCGGAGTCTCCCGTCATGTGCACTGTCTGTGTCCTTGCCTCTCTTGGACTAGGGCCTTGTGTTGATCGGCTTGGGAAGAGCAGGCCCGATTTCCAACTGTGTACGGCAGCACCAGACATGCAGCAGTACATGTCTCTGTCATTTCAGACAGCTGTCGCTCTTCTGGCCTTAGCCCAGTAGGATTTAGTGATGGTTTGGATATAGACGTGAAAGGGAGGGGGCACTGAAAGAGTCTCTAGCAGGAGAAACGGGAGCCATGGAAGGGGAGCAGGGTGAGAGGAAGGTGCAGGGTCCAGTGCTGGCAGACCTGGGAAGGCTTGTGCGGGGATTTCACAGGGCCCTGGAGTCTGCACTGGCCACGCCCATCCCTGCAGCTCCTGTCCAGGGCCGCCTTCACACTGGAAGCAAAGCCTGGACCATGGCCCGTCCAGCCCTTGGTAGGAAGCCTGTGCTGACCTTGCTCCAAAGGCATCCTCTTGGAGCCATGCTTACAAGCGTGTCTTGAGCTCTAAGGAGGCAATGGGGACCGTGCATCCCTCCATGTGGTGGTGAAAGATCAAATCTCAAGTGCGGTGTGCTGTTCTTCCCTCCGGTCTTTTCAGTGCGTGCTGTTCACCGCCTGCTGGAGCACCGCCACCACCACATCCCCTGGCCTTCCACCGAGCACCCCATCTCACAGCTGACCAACTCCATCGTCCGGCGCGTGAACGAGGCTTCTGGGCTCTACCAGATGTTCAGCGTGCTGGCCGACATCATCCTGTTGAAGGAGTGAGTAGCCCAGCCTCACCGTTCACCCTGTCCTAGCTCTTCTCTGCCTGCTCCACATGTGGAGTGGCCCCGGACTCCCCTCCTAAGGTGAAGCCTGTGGGGGGCAGGGGGGATCTGCTCTGCAGGAAAACATACCATGACATCAACGCCACGAGCTCTGCAGGCAGACGGACAGACCTGGGTGTGCATCTGAGCTCTGCCTGTGTGACCTGGGGCAAGTCAGTCTGCTTCTCTGAGCCTTCCTCTCATCTGCAAAATGGGGATAATATCACCTCGCAGACAGGAGGAAAGGGAATTGGTAGAGCATTTGGCACCGAGCAGGTGAGCAGTAAACCACAATGATGCGTAGCACCAGGGTGGCCCAAAGGGACTCCCTCGGGCCAGGACCATGTTGGCTCCTTATCAGTTAAGTGATGGGTAGCAGATCACAGATGACCCCCGGCAGAGCTGGGAGGGAGAAGGGCTGCAGGTGAGGGCACTCAGAGGACAGGTGGCAGGTGAGAAGCGGGGGAGGGAGTCCCACAGTAAGAGGGGAGCAGCCTGACCCAGCACCTAGTGCAGGGACCGCAAGGAAGTCCCAGTGCGCAGCGCAGGACCTCCCGTCACCCTGACTCCTCCTGCCATACCTGACCTTCACGTTCAGGCTCTCCACAAACCCCGTAAGCTCTCCCTTCACGTTGTGTCACGAATCTGACTGCCTCTCCCCAGCCCCAGCATCTCACCTGAACTAACTGTCCTCCCACCTCTGCCCCACGGCCGGCTCAACACAGCGGCCTGGTGGGCCCCTAAGACACAAGTCACACACACTCGTCTCTATTCAGTACTCTCCAGGGGCCGGGGTTTCCCTTCTCGGGCCACGTGAATCCCAAAGTTCCTGCCGCTGCACACATGAGCCCTCCTCTACCTGCTTCTCCGCCAGACCACTCTGGCCATGCTGGCCGCCTTCCTGCCCCTCAGAGACACCAAGGCACTCACCCCCTCCCAGGGCTTTTCTGCGAGAGTTCTCTCAGCCTGGGTCCTCCTTCCCCCAGGTACATCTCGGGTTACTCAGAGTTTTCTGGAGTCTGTCCCAGGTGTAAGCCAGGGCTCGGCTGCTACAGTAATTGTAAAATGAGATGCGTGGGGATGACCAGAGCTTGTATGCTGTTGGATTGTACAGGAGACACACACACACATGCACGTGCACACAGGCCCCTCTCTCCTCTGCTGCAGCACTGAGGCTCTGGCCCTCCCACACTGCTCTTATCGCCAGGAACGCCACAGCCTTTGAGTACCTGGAGGAGTTTCCCATGCAGATGCTGGCGCAGCTGGAGACCATCACAGGAAGGAAGGCCCAGCACGGGCTCTTCGTCATCAACATGGAGTACGGCAGAAACTTCTCTGGGCCTGACAAGGACGTCTTCTTTTATGACCGGTCTGTGGGGCACACAGAAGACGCCTGGCAGTCTAACTTCCTCCATCCCGTCATCTACTACTACCGGCACCTCCCCACCGGTGAGCCAGGCCTCTGCTGTACCCCGAGCACGGGCTTTAGGACCAGGCACTGCTTGGACCCCACGGTCTATCACCTGCCATCACTAAGCCCTCACACAACTCTCCCAGCTGACAAAGGACACTGGGGGACACCACCCAGAAACCAAATGGGGCGGAAGGCCTAGGAATAAGACACGGTGTCCCCAGATTCTGGCGCATACCGTGTGACTTGGGCAGGCTACACAGTGCTGTGACCTCCTCCAGGCGCCACATAGTAAGAGGAACACTGTCTTGCTATGTGTCGCCAAAGGAGGCTGGGCATGGAGGGGGAGGAAACCTGGAGACTGACTCCCAGAGGGAACAGGGATAGAAGCTGGGGGTGGTTAATAGGAGTATGCAGCCTAAATGCATATGAGCTGGGCAGTGTCCTCAGGATGTGCTTTCTCAGGTGTCCTCAGGCTGTGCTGTGTGGCCTTGGACCATTACTTAATCTCTCTGAGCCTCCACTTCCTCACTTGCAAAATGGGAATAACCATAGGATTGTGTGAGGATAAATGAGATGAAAAATGCAGAATGCAGGGCATCTAGGTGGCTCAGTCAGTGGGGCATGTGACTCTTATCTCAAGGTTGTGAGTTCAAGCCCCACAGGGAGTATAGAGCTTACTTTTAAAAAAAAAAAAAGTGTTGTTTTTTTTTTAAAGAAGCACAGAGGGATCCCTGGGTGGCGCAGCGGTTTGGCGCCTGCCTTTGGCCCAGGGCGCGATCCTGGAGACCCAGGATCGAATCCCACGTCAGGCTCCCAGTGCATGGAGCCTGCTTCTCCCTCTGCCTGTGTCTCTGCCTCTCTCTCTCTCTCTTTCTGTGTGACTATCATAAATAAATAAAAAAATTAAAAAAAAAAAAAAAAAAAGAAGCACAGAACACAAGCCCAGTCCCTGGCCCAGAGTAGCTAGCAGCAGGTGAACCCCCCTACAGAACACATCCCCTGCTTCAGAAACTGAGGAGCTATCACTTGGAAGATGATGCTCTACAAACAGCCAGAGATAGTATCAGCTGGAAGAAGTGACAGAAACACAGGCTTAGTAGTCAAAGCTGTCCGACATGGAATGGGTTGCCTAAAGCCAAGTTTCCCGATACAAGGGTGGTCGAATCATGGCTTAGTGGCCGTGTGCCTGGGACACCACAGGAGTGAGGCCCCACCAGATCGGGAGCTGGACTAGGTGAGCTCTCAGACCCCTTCTGATGCAGGGCCTTTGAGTCTCCTCGTAGAAAGTACAGTTCTGAGACAGGCTCAGTGCACCTGAGTCCGCATGCATCTTAGAAAAACACTAAGTGCGAGTGATTACTCTTGGTTCTGCTTTCTGATACCACAAGGAACAAATGTAGCCTCTTCCTCATGCCGAGCTTATAGACACAAGAGATGACCCTTGAAGAGGCTGGCCACTGCCCGCAGGGAGTGTGTCAGGAGAGCCGAGCACAAGGGGGCAAGGGAAGTGCCTGGAATGTGTGGGGATCCCATGGTCAGCTCCAGGATGGGAAGCCCAGCCTCGGGGCTCTGACACTCTGACACGGCTCCCCATCTCCTCCCCACAGAGCAGGAGGTGAGGTTCCGCCCTGCTGACTGGGCCCTGCCTCGGCCCACGGCCATCCACCACATTGTGGAAGATTTCCTGACCGACTGGACCGCCCCAGTGGGGCACATCCTACCTCTGAGGCGCTTCCTGGAGAACTGTCTGGACACTGATTTGCGAAGCTTCTATGCAGGTAACCTAAGTTCCTAGAAGGGCCAAGGAACTGTGCAGGGGGATTGATAAAAGACCAAATAGACCAATGCCCTGTGGAGTTTCAGGATTCATATCTAGAAACCCAAAACCAAGAATTCTGTTATCCACAAGGTAGATCAGATGTTCACAGAAACCCTTCCTGGTGCCGCACACTTGAAGTTGCTGAATAGGATGTCATTTTCAAAGAATTGGCAGGAGAAAAGGGGAACTCTTAGGAAAAGTATAAAGCTACCACTAGATGTGGCATATCTGCCAAAAATCAGTAGCCTAGAGTCTGGGTAACTGACCAGCACTTGGGGGTGAGAAGGTGAGGCTGGAACAGGATAGGAGGTCTGTTTAGAGACCTTCTCTTAAGCTTGGATCTCAGTGGATCAGCTAGAAAACACAAAACACTCTCAAGAGGAAGATGGTGGAGACTCATCCTTTTGGCCCTGGGTAGATAAAGGGAAAATCTCCCCTGAGAATTTTTTTTTTTTAAGATTTTATTTATTCATGAGAGACCAAGACAGAGGGAGAAGCAGGCTCCCTGCAGAGAACCTGATGTGTGGGACTCAATCCCAGGACCCCGGGATCATGACCTGAGCCAAAGGCAGACACTCAACCAGTGAGCCACCCAGGTATCCCTCCCCTGAGAATTTCTAACTGCCTCACTCATGTGAGTTTGGGGCCAAACCTCATACTATCATCATGGTGCAAAAACCAAAGAAGTAAATGCAAGTCTTCTGTGAAGAAACCAACTTTAAAACTGAAGAAATACATATGTACATACATACAAAACAGGGGTCAAAAAATTCCCACAGATAAAGTTCCAAGTAAGTTGAACCAATACCACCCCCACCCCCCAAGGAAAAAGCACATAACACATAAGGATACAAATTGCCATGAGGGAGGGTCAGTAGAAACAACAAACTTCTCTATTAAACCAAAAAGACTACAGGAATTGGAATAGTAACAAACAGGATACAAAGTCTAAAATATGTAAAGAAATGAAAAAAGTTATCAGAAACATGGAAGGGGCAGCATTCAGAAAGATCCAAATAAAACTTCTGGAAAATGAAAAAAAAATGTAATAACTCAGCCTAGGGGCGCTGGGGTAGCTCAGTCAGTTAAACGTCCAACTCGTGATTTCAGCTCAGGTCGTGATCTTGGGGTCCTTGGGATCAAGCCCCATTGGGGCCCCACACTCAGCAGGGAGTCTGTTTGGGATTCTCCCTCTCCTTCTGCCCCTTTCCCCTGCTCACATGCTCACTCGCTCTCTCTCTCTCTCTCTCAAATAAATAAATCTTTAAAAAGGCAGAGGGGATAAATAAATAAATGCGGACGGGGAACTTCAAAGATAAAGTAGCACATTAGACAGAGATGGAGAGAGAATTGGTGAACTGGAAAGTAGCTGACAGAGAAATCTGATGATCCAGAGGGAGAACCAACTTAAGCCAAATTTTTGCCTTTTATTTTTTTTTTAACACCCTGAATGCCTAGGTTACCTACTCTTCTCTATCATACAACACTAGCTGTGTATCAGGCACTACTCAAATAAGACCAGCTCACAGATGGTCAGTCTCTGGCCTGCAGGTCAGAGAGCAAGTGTCTTTGTTTCAGATCCAATCAACTTTGAAATAAAAAAATGTGTACATGAAGAGAGATGGCATAAAACAGTAGTGCAAGCCCATAGTCTAAATAAACCTAGAGGTGATTCATAGCACAGGGCTAAGCAGCTCTGAAGTGCTGGCTTTCTGCAGACTGTCAGCTGTGACCACACGCTCACCCAGGATGGTACATGACGCAGCTCTAGAGATCTCCATACAAAACCTTCCCCTGTAAACAAACAAAAAAACCTCTGCCTGTTTCTCAAGGTGTCAGGAGCACACAAAGCAGTGCTGGTCAGGGGCGTATCCTGCCCTGGGTTCTGGCTGCATCATCCAGACCCTTGAGCCTCCTGGCTCCCGCTCCCTAGGTATTGCTCAACACTACAAACCTCTGAGCATCACCGTGTCCAGCTTGGAAGAATTCTCCCAACTTGGAGCCAGCTGGCAGAGAGTGGGCTTTTCTCTGCCCACTTAGCTGACATGCAGCAGCTAGCTCTGGCCCTGGATTCTGCAGGGCTCCTCTGCCCCCGGCCCCTGCAAAAGGGGCAGCATAGGTCATCAGAAGGTGGTACTTGCCCTCCCATCTTCCCCCTGCATCTGCAGTCCTCCCTGCTCAGAGAGGACTGGCCTTGCCTGTTCTGCCGGGGGCCTTCGGTGCCAGAGGTCAGAAAGTCGGAAGTACCATTTGTGTGGCTTTCTGCAGCCTGTTCACCCATGTGAGCCTCACAACATCCTTTGTAAGGTGCCCATTTCTTTTGAGAGAAACGACTCAGAATAATTTTTGGACGTTCGCTCCTTCCTATCCTGTCTCTAAATCCCCAAGAAGACTGTTTCATCTTTTCTGTTGTTGAAGTGAAAAGTTATATAAGCACTCAGCTAAAAGACTGTTTCTCACTTCCACCCTCAGTCCCAGAAGGAACTACTTCTAGCTTCTCTGGTGGTTTCTTCATGTGTCTGAATGATAAACATCCACAGCTGTTTCCCAGTAGAGCTGCCTGGACCCCTGCACCAGCTTCCCACCGTGGCACAGACCGGGGCTCACACGTTTTCTCTTTCCATGACCCACCGTGCTCACAACAACACTTTACACGCAGTATTTGCAACCCAGAGATCGCTGAGGGAATAATTCCTTGCAGGCAGCTCTGAGTTCAGAATACCACTGAGCCCCAAGCTCCCAGCCCAGCCAGGCCAGCTTCCAGAAGGAGAGGCTGAGGGTTTGCTCCTGAGTGGCTGAGCTCCCAGCCGGTGCCGGTTTCCTGCAGAGCAGCCTGTTGGGCCCTGATCTCTGGGAGCTGAGTCATTTCTGTGATTTGCTTTCCATTTGGAGCCTCGTCCTTCCAGAATGTCAGGGCAGCCTCCTATTCTTGGGACTTCGGGGAGGGTCAGGATCCGTGGCTGATCAGGTCAGAGATGAGATCTACAGAAGTCAGCTCCCCAGCTTAAGGGGTGGAGGGCACTGGGTGAGGCCCCGGGGCACCAGCACCCACACATCCTGCACCTCTCCCCATACCTCTTTATCTTACCCTCTCATCTCCTTTTGCTTTTGTGTAGAATCCTGCTTCCTGTTTGCCCTAACACACCAGAAGCTGCCACCCTTCTGCCAGCAAGGGTACCTGAGAATGCAGGGGCTCATGGGTACCGAGAGCCTCCGGCGGCACGGAATAGAGAGCGGGCTCCTGCGGGACTATGCCACCGTGGGCAGGCCCCGGGAGGATGGGGGCCAGCGGCCAGTGGGTAGCTCCCCAGCCCCAGGGCTTCCGGTCCAGCCCCTCGACGGCAACAAGGAGGAGCTCTGACAGCCATGCTACTCCCACCCAGGCCCACAGCCAGCCCCTCTGTCCCACCGACACATGGTTGCCAAAGACCATTCAGGTCTTCACAGTGACCAGACCACACGGAGAGCGTGTCGAGGTGGAGGGGTGGCCGTGCAGCGGTCTCCCCTCTGGTCCGGTCCTTCAGTGCGTAGGAGGCGGGGTCCAGGGAAGGGCATCACCTGCCAGGTAGAGCCGCCTTCCACAAGCCAGGCTTGTCTGCAAGTAAACTGCCACTGAGCACCCGGCTCTCACCCTGGCTCGGTTCTCTCCCCATCATGTGCCCAGCAGTCCCATTTCCTTCTGGTCCACTCTTCAGATGAACCGGGATCCTGCCTGCCCGTGGGCCATGGCACAGGTGGAGCTGTCCTCATCTTCATAAGGGTTTGTGGCAGG
Organism: Canis lupus familiaris; assembly: GCF_011100685.1. NCBI lineage: Eukaryota > Metazoa > Chordata > Mammalia > Carnivora > Canidae > Canis > Canis lupus. The sequence goes on from NC_049231.1 coordinate 28,922,704, forward strand.
CACTTCAAACAGAAGTTCTAATACCCTCCACCACCTGGGGTGGGTGGGACTGTCACCCCTGATGAAGACAGCTCAGAGAAGTTAGGCGACTCCAGGGGTCCGGCCAGGCGTCCCTAGCCCCATCCCACAGCCCCGAGGCCTGTGCCACTCTGCTCACCTGACCAGTCTGCCTTTCCCCGCCCCCACCCGTTTCCAGAAGCCATGAAGGTGGGGGCAGCCCTGCTTATCATCACAGGCCTGGCTGCTGTCACCAGACAGAAATAGGACGGCTCCCGCAAGGCCACCTTATCTAAGGTTTCTGCCTCAGCAGCAGCACTGAGGGGCTCCCGCCCCACAACTGCACTCCCTGGCTTCAATCTTCAACATCTGCGTCTTCTCTCTCCTACTGGGCACCTTGCCCTGCCCCTGCCCTCCGGCTTCCTGCACAACGCCGTGCCCCTGGTCTGCCCGAGCAAGTTTTTAAGACTGTCACCATGCCGTCCTTCAGTGAGGATCTTTTCCAAGGTGGTTCGCTGGCTGTTTGTACAGAGCCCGGCTCAGCGTGGGCAAGGAGGCGTTTCTAACTGCATTTCCTGGTTACTCCAGCCCTTCTCACTCTCTCCCTTGCCAGGACTCTGCTGCCTTCCTACACACTCCCATCAGGCACTCTTGACCCATTTAGGAGTAGGCTGCGGAAAGCATTTGTACATGAAATAACTGATGATCACTTTCTCACCGGTTCTGCGGGGCCCTGTATCCACTCAGAATTCAAGGGATGCAGCTCTCTGGATCCACGTTTCTGGAAACGTCCTCTTCCTCCTGGCCTCAACCACTGGGCCCCACGACCTATGTGCAAACACCTCTCCCTCCAGCCGCGTGCAGTTGTAGCAGTGACACTCGACAGCCTGAGCCTGTCCAGAGGTGCTTACCCTGTAACAGTACTTGGCATAGTTTCCCCAGGGCCGAAACATGTAAAGATGTCTCCCTAAATCCAGAAAGCTGGATTCACCATATGCATAAAGATGATACATAAACCAGATTCGGGCCCCTTCAGCCCCCCACCCTTCCTTTCCCAAGACCTTTTTCAAAACAAATCTCTTCACTAGGACTGTTCCCATAATGTCAAGCCCTGTGCTACGCACATCACACCTCCCAGCCACTGAAGGCAGCTAAGCGCCCTGTGCCCATCAAGTTGGAGGTCCTGCAACAAATAATTCACGAATGCCCAACTATGTGACATCTGCTGCTTCTCCCATCATCTGCCATGTGGTTAATTGTACCAACATTTCAGCCAGCCTTCTTTGTGTTTCCTTAGACATGGTTCCATGGTTCAGCTGATCAGAGATGCCTTCCCTGGTTCTCCTTGTACAACCAGGCAGCAATTTGGAAAAGAAAATAAACCTCGTTTTGCATCCCTATTTCATACCGCACTTCAAAATTAATTCCAGAGCAGTTTTTAAAAGCCATTTAGAAACTGGAAGTGACAGGGTGTTATAATAAAGGACTGTCCAACTTCAGAAGCAATGGGATAATTCACCAAAGGAGAAGGCTTAACGGTTCCAGCCCGTACTTAATTTTTTTACATTTTTATTTAAATTCCAGTTAACATACAGAGTATTAGTTTCAGGTGAAATATCTTTCTTTTTAAGTACTCTTTACACCCAATGTGGGCCTCGAACTCCCAACCACAAGATCAAGTGTCATGCTCTCCATGACCAAGCCAGGCAGGTGCCCTTGCACCACCCCCTATACTTAAGTGATGTGACTAATGTGACCATTTAAAGAAAAAGATAAAAATTAAAAGGCAAATAGCATGGGTAAAAATAGTGCCAGCATAATACACATAAAAATAAATAATAAATATCTTTAATACATAACTGAATGGGGTTAGTGAGAAAAAAAAAAAGAATGAACAAATTATGGGACAGTCACCTAAGAAAATACAACACAGCTCTCAAAAACTCAGAGATGGTGAAAGATCATGCCACAAAGCTACATGTGTGACAAAGTCAAGTGAAAAGCAAGCTATGAGATTATAGTTGTGAGCTACTTATTATTATAAAACTAGAAAGCCACAGGCGGGGGAGACTCTGGAAAAGATATACCAGAAAATGTCAACAGTAGTTGTATTAGATTTATGGAGGCATTTTTCTTTCCTTTTTCTTCTTTTGTCAAAATTTGTGGTTACACTCTATAGTGAAATAAATATTTATTTTTTTTTAAATCATCTCCTTTTGGGATTTTAAATTGCTAGGGGCAAGAGGAGCAGGGAGCTCCAAGAAATATGCTTTGCTCCAGTCCTGGTCATGCCCATGGTTTTGTCCTCCCAGGCTGGGAAGACGCACCCAGTGTTGAGGGGGAAGATATACGCCCTCTAGAGAAGGGAATTTTTTTATAAAGATTTTATTTATTCATGAGAGACACAGAGAAAGAGACATAGCAGAGGGAGAAGCAGGCTCCCCATGGGGAGCCCAATGCGGGACTCGATCCCAGGACCCTGGGATCACGACCTGAGCCAGAGGCAGATACTCAACCACTGAGCCACCCAGGTGTCCCCCCAAAATTAGGTCATTAAAAAACTAGCATTCACCCACCAAGAGACTGTCTCCCCCCTCCCTCCCCCCCGCCCCATCACTTGCTTGGGTCATGTTGCAAAGGCATCCAGGCATCCAGGTATGGTTAGGTCCATGTGGCAAAGAGCCTAAGGCCTGCCAAGAGCCGTGTGCATAAGCCTAGAAACAGATCCTACTCCCACCCAGCCTGTAGATGACCAGAGTGCTGGCCACCACCTTGAACACAGCCTCATGAGAGACCCCGAGCCAGGACCACCCAGCTCAGCCTCTCCCTGATTCCTGCCACACAGAACTTTGAAATAATGTGTGTTGTTTTAAGCTGCTAAGTTTTGGGGTGCAGAGTAGGGGGTGTTGTTTCATTACACAGCAATAGACAACTAATATATGCACTGAAGAGCCACCTGCATTAATTTGTCACCACAACCCTAAAAGATAGATAATCCTATCCCCTATTCCTATCCTATTCCCCATTCTTATGCTGAGCACAATTACACAGCAGGTCAGTGGCCAGGTGCTTCCAGAATCCACTTCCTTCCAGCCATTATCTAAATATTAAATCATTAAAGCAGCCATGTCACCTATGAGTTTCCTTCTCTTGAACACTGGCTAAGGGACTAAGCAATTCTCAAACCTAAGAAACAGTAAATAAAGTGTGTGTGGTCCCACAGGGTGGCAGGGAAGTGTTGAAATGCTGATTACGCCAAAAGTTACCCTCAAAGAGTGTTCATCCACAACGTCAACCAGATCTCCTGTGATTCAGGTGGGGCAGGGTGACTCAGATGGGACGAGGAAAGCTCTGGAGTCTGAAGCAACCACCTCCTCCAGGCTCCAGCCTCATTTAGGATCCTCAGTTCTCTGACCAATTACAATATCATCCCCCAAAAGCTAAATTGGATTCTTCCCTAGAAAAGAAACTGTAGGCTGCATCATTTCCCTGCAGATGCTAATTTTTTTAATACAGTAAAAATGCTGACTGGGGAAAGGTTTTTGTCAGGCTGCAGGCTTTAAAGAAGCATTTAATTCAATCTGGCATCCAGACGGAATGTAAATCTGCCACCAAGTGAAGCTGATGGGCAAATATACGAGAGGCTTAGCCCAAGTATTTAATCCAAGTACATCATGCGACGAATCCATCAATCCTGAAATAAAAAATAGCAGATGTATTTAAGCACGGAAAAAAAGACCAGCAGAATATCCTGTCTCGCTCCTTTCTCAATTCTGCAGAAGTAAAACCGATTTGCCGGCACTTCTGGAGAAAGCCCCAAGTTTCCTGCTCATTGCAAAATGTTTCAAAAGTCTGTCACCTGTTTGTTTGGGGTTTTTTTTATTCTTTTTGAGATATTACTGTCTCAGCCCAATCTCTCAAGTCATTCCAAATCATTGTAAATCAATTAGATGCAGAAAAGTCTCACCCCCAGAAAAAAAAAGACAATGCAACAATCTATCATAAAATGTTCACAGTGTATTATAATCCGTCATTGTAGTTTAGAAATAAAGCAACTACGAAAATGTATGCGATGAGCCCCCTTAACACCAGCTATGTCTAAATTTGTTTTTTTTAAGCTTTATTTATTTGTGAGAGACACAGAGAGAGAGACAGAGACACAGGCCAAGGGAGAAGCAGGCTCCTCCCAGGAAGCCTGATGCGGAACTCAATCCCAGGACCACAGGATCATAACCTGAGCCAAAGGCAGAGACTCAACCACTGAGCCACCCAGGTGCCCCTATGTTTAAGTTTTGGGGTTTTTTTTTTTAAGATTTTATTTATTTATTCATGAGAGACACAGAGAGAGAGGCAGAGACACATGCAGAGGGAGAAGCAGGCTCCATGCAGGGAGCCTGATGTGGGACTTGATCCTGGGTTTCCAGGATCATGCCCTGTGCCAAAGGCAGGCGCTAAACTGTTGAGCCACCCAGGGATCCCCCTGTTTAAGTTTTAAATAAGTCTACCAGGAAAAGAAGAAGAGTCCAGAAGCCTGCACTATGAAGCACTGTGGTACATTAAAGATGGTAAAAAATGTTGACAATTCCTGTCAAGATGTGAGATCTATGTCCCCTCCTCTTGAACTAAGGTGTCTCCTGGGACTATGCCGCACCAGCCTCTGGGCACAGGCCCTAGAAGACTGGCAGCTTCCACTACTTCTCTGGGAACCCAGCCACCATACTGAGAAAGGCCCATGTAGAGAGGAAGTGAGGCACCTGGCTGAGCTTCCAGCTAATAGCCCAGACCAACTTGTAGCCACGTGGATGTGCCATCTTGGAAAGAGCTCCGCCAGTCCCAGCTGAGTCCCCATGTGGAGCAGAGATGAGCTATCCCTGCCACGCCATGCCCACATTTCATATTTGTAAGGAAAATGCTTATTGTCCTAAGCCACTAAGTTTTGGGGTGGCTTGTTACACAGCAGCAGATAACACGGACAGACACCATGGAGAGGCTAGAAGGTGGCTGCAGTGAAGGTACACCTCTAAAGCAGGTCCACTATCTGCATTAGCATTGTTTCTTGTTTCTGTTTTTGCTTTTTTAGAGAGGGTAGGAGCAGAGGGAGAGGTAGAATTTTAAACAGGCTCCACACCCAGCACAAAAATCATGACCTGAGCCGAAATCAAGAGTCCGACATTTAACTGACTGAGCCACTCTGGTGCCCCTGTGCTGACAATTGCTAATAAGTGTATCACAATTGCAAAGCACACTCGTGGAAAAACTCTTGGTAAAATATAGCTGTGGTATTGCGCCATTTAGTGTACATACACTGAGGGATCAGTTATAAAGAAAAGTGAGGGGCGCCTGACTGGCTCAGTCGGAAAAGCGAGTGACTGTTGATCTCGGGGTTGAGTTTAAGCCCCACATTGTATGTAGAGAGTACTTCAACTGATCCATCAATCAATCAATCAATACTTTCTAAAAATTTATTTAAGGAAAAAAAGAAAAATGAAGGAAAGAGAAGCATGAGCAAGTTAAAAGAAGAGAGCGCACGGAGACTCAGCAGCTGTTAGGAAGTTGCCTGAAATAAAGTGGAAAACTCTGGAGTCTGATGTCCACCTTTGCCTCAGGACAACCACAAGTAGCCTGCCGAGTCCTGTGTGCATGTCAACAAGACAAACCAGTATTTCACTGAGATCAAACACTCCGCCCTTGAAAGGGATTTTCACCTCAACTGGCCCAACACAACTGGTTTTGATCAAGGGACCATCCTCCAGCATCAAAGACTCCCCAACTTTGTCAGACACAAACAGATCAAGGAGTCATATGGCAAATGGAAGGATTGTTATTGGACCTGAAGCAAAAGCTCCTTAGTACAAGTATGTTTGTGATCTGCACGCCTTCCCCGGGAGAACCCACTCGGCATCCACCCAGTGCTCTGGGACCACCCACCCTGGGGTAGACCCCATCATGCAGACTGGCCAATCAGAGAATGAGCCACGGCTGGACAAGAGAGCCACACAGGGCCAATCAGAGCCTTGCCTGGGACTTGACGCCGGGACACTGAGAGGGAGAGTTACTTTCCTGTTCTCAGACTGTGCACCCAGAGTCAGACTTCTTGTGACTGGTGATGACCATCTTTCCCACCACATAGAGAATGAAACCAACATGCTGAGAAAACCAAAACATGTGAAGAAAAGCCCTCGGAGCCCTGCAGCTCCTGTTATTGGGGCTCTGATCCTCCTGTGCCCAAGCCAGCTGGCTGCATCCTGAGCATGCCAGTTGTACAAGCTAACAAGACCCTTTCCATGAGCAGGTTTGAGTTGCTTCTCAAAGGAGTCACCAAATGATCTCTGTCTTGTCTTGAGAAGAATTCAAGGACAAACACTCAGCGCAGCGGACCAGCAACACAAGCAGAAAAGTTCATTACAGGGAAAGCACACTAGTGAGATGTGTGCGTGGGCAGGTTCAAGACAAAGAGAGCTGAGTTCCCCGGGTTTGGGTTTCTTTTAGCCGCACTTGTGAACTAAGGGGGCAGGATATTCATCACTTAGAGCAGGGAAGCAGGGGTTCATGCTTTTTCTTCGTAATATGGTCAGAGGTTTCCTGTCCAGGCATCCACCATTGTGGGCCTGCCTGGTTTGATCTGGCTTCTTGGGTAGGGCTGCCAGGAACGGGATGCTCCAATGGTTGGCCAGCACTTCCTCATTGTTGGCTACCAGGCATCCTGTTAGAACCTAACTCACTGCCTGCTCAAACACTGACACTTGCTGCATTAGAGTCCCAACTACCACAAGCTTCAAAGAGGGCCATCCTTGGGGGCCGGGTTACAGGACTCCCATTCACGCACCAAAAACTAAAGCCACTTCTCACTTCATTCTTTTTCTCTCTGTCTTTCAACAAACATTGGCTGTGTTCTGGCACAGGACTAGGTCCTACATCAATGAATGACGGAGCTTCCATTCATAACAGATTAAAAGTGATAGTAAATTGTGCTGCGCATCAGGGGCTAAAATGGAGAATAAAAGAATCAGAATACCTTTCATCACAGAGCTTATAGTCCAACAGAGAAGACAGATGTTAAACAAGAAGTCCTCAGGATAAAGAAAGAGGGGTGCTGAGGGATTACATAAATGCCATGCCCTGACTACTCCCCTTTATTCCCACTTGCGATATTGTGGCTTGCCATAAGAAATATATATTTGGTCTTCATCTCCATTCCCAGCACAGAGTTCCTAACTTTGGAATTTCCTAAGTGATAAGAGCAATAAAAGTGTCTTTTGCCATTTCTAACAAACCCTTTTGAGACCTGCAGGAATTTATGTTAATGGGGGGACTTTTGGAAAGTCCCTAAGGATGGGATGGGGGAGGGAAAGGACACCAAGCACATGAGTCGAGGACTGGAACTTTCAGCCCCAACCCCTGACCTCCAGGGAAGGAGAGCTGGAGTTTGAGTTCAACAGCCAGTGATTTCTCATCAATCATATCTTTGTACTGAAAATTCTATCAAGGAGATCCCTGGGTGGCTCAGTGGTTTAGCGCCTGCCTTTCGTCTAGGGCGTGATCCTGGAGTCTCGGGATCGAGTCCCACATCAGGCTCCCTGCATGGAGCCTGCTTCTCCCTCTGCCTGTGTCTCTGCCTCTCTCTGTGTGTCTCCCATGAATAAATAAATAAAATCTTTAAAAAAAAAAAAAAAGATTGCCTTTAAAAAAAAAGAAAAGAAAAGAAAGTTCTATCAAAACTCTTGAACAGGGACACCTGGGTGGCTCAGTCAGTTAAGCATCTTCCTCCACCTCAGGTGATAGTCCTGGGGGTCCTGGAATGGAGCCCCCACCTCACATCGGGCTCCTTGCTCAGCAGAGAGTCTGCTTCTCCCTCTCCTACTGCCCCCCACACACACCACCCCACCGGTTGCATTCTCTATCTCAAATAAATAAATAAAATCTTAAATTAAACACACACACACACACACACACACACCTCTTGAACAAAGAGATGCAATGAGTTTCCTGGTTGGTGAACACATGGAGAGATATGGGAAGAGTGGCAATCCAGAGAGCATGGAAACTCTGTGCCTTTTCCCGTATACCTCGCCCTATGTCCCTCTTCATCTAGTCGTTCATCTGTATCCTTTACAAAATCCTTTATAATGAACTGGTAAATGTAAGGAAATGTTTCCCTGAGTTGAGTGAGCTACTCTAGCAAATTAACTGAAACCAAGGATGGGAGTTATGGGAACTTCCAATTTATAGCCAGTTGTCAGAAGGACAGGTGATAACCTGGACTTGTGATTGGCGTCTGAAGGGGTGGGGGCTGGGATTATAGGACTAAGTCGTTCACCTGTGGGGTCCCACACTACCTTCAGGTAGATAATGTCAGATTTAATTGTTTGAAGTTGGAAAAAAACACATGAGGCCACCCATGTTATTGCAGTTCTTAGACTGTAAAATATGCCTTTTTCACACTAGATTCAACTCTCAAACTAGAAATGGGTTTTACAATCATGGCCAATGAGGTGGCAATGATGATGTAGTTGTTATTGCTAGAGGAAGACTGAACAGCCTCAGCCCTCATTCAATTAATGTATTTGGTCAATACACCACTTAGGGTCTATTTAATGCTAGAACACAAATTCTGGTTATTGCTAAAAAACCTGCTATTGACACTTTGGTAAGATGAAGAAAATGCTAACATCAAAACTTTTAGAAGTAATATCAATAACTGGGGAAAACTCTGGAGTCAATAGTGGAACACTCAAGAGAACTATTATATCACCAACCTTCTTTTTGGCACAGAGGATGGTATTTTTTAGGAGAAAATATGGATATTGATGTCAATGAATCAAGAATTATTCAGAAGAACTGGATTCTGAATGTGTGAAGTTTAGAAATTTCTTACCAAACATATTCACTAGTGTTTTCTTTTTTATATAGGCACAAGACATATATTAAGTTTTCTTTAGATAAGTCAAAAAGAAGGGCATCTGGCTGGATCAGTCAGTAGAGCATGTGACTCTTGATCTCAGGATTATAAATCTGAACTCCACATTGGGAATAGAGATTACTTAAAAATAAAATCTTTAAAAAATCAATCAGTTGGGGGCACATAGGAGGTGCAGTCAGTTAAGCCTTGGAGTCTTGGTTTTGGCTCAGGTCATGATCTCAGGGTCATAAGATCAAGCCCTGAGTGGGGCTCTGCACTCAGTGAGGAGTCTGCTTAAAACTCTCTCCCTCTCCCCCTCCCCCCTTGTGCAACCACATGCACGCACGTTTTCTCTTTCTCTCTCTCTCTCTCTCTCTCTCTCTATCCTCTTTCTAAAATAAATATTTTTTAAAATTCAATCAGGCCACCTGGGTGGCTCAGTCAGTCCAGCATCTGCCTTCAGCTCAGGTCATGATCCCAGAGTCCTGGGATTAGTCCTACATCAGGCTCTCTGCTCAGCTGGTGGCCTGCTTCCCCCTCCGCCTGCTACTTCCCCTGCTTGTGCTCTCTTTCTCTCTCTGCCAAATAAACAAAATCTTAAATAAATAAATAAAAATTTAAAAATTCAATCAAAAAGAGCTCTTCCAATAAGCGTAGAATAAGAACTCTAATGAGAAACATTGTGTCTAGTGTAATAACTGACAGTTTTATTATGATTGGTTCAATGAGAAAAACAGGAGCCACACAACACATTTCAAGTGAGGAAAATTAATATAGAGAATTTGTTATACAGGCACTGAAGACCGAAAAGGCAAAGGGAATGCAGAGATAACTCAGGAATACTAAGTGTAAAACCAGCACCACCACTTCCTTGGGATGTGCTAACTGTTGGGAGTAGCTGGGACTCAAACCTCTGAAAAGGAGGTGCTGCTTACCTAGTGGAGGGGTACAATGAATCTGGTTCTGAGATCCTGAAGAAAACCAGAGGCTGGAGGTGATGGCTGCTGCCTGGGTGGGGGGCAAGCGCTCTGGACAGTGGTAAGAATGGGAAGCAAGGGGCATCTGGGTGGCTCAGTCAGTTGAGCATCTGACTTTTGGTTTAGGCTCAGGTCATGATCTCTGGGTGGGAAGATCAAGCTCTGCATTGCCTCGGGGCTCCTCGCTCAGAAGAGTCTGCTTCCCTTCCCCATCTGCCCTTCCCCCCACTCATGAACATTGTCTCTAAAATAAAGTAATTAATTAAAAAAAAAAAAAAGAATGGGAAGTAAATAGGTAGGAACAAGTCCCTTCTCCATCCTCCTGCCTTCTAGTCTCCTTCAAATGATCCTTAGCAGCAGAAGCTGGCCAGCAGGCAGAGGCACCATGGTTCACAGGTTTCTAGCGCTGTCATCACAAAACACATGTAAGAGTGGATCTGGAGTTGAGAAACAAAGCTTAATAATGGGCACAGAAGTGTTTTTATTCCTTAGTGATACCTGAAATAGTTGCACAATTTACATCTCTCAGGTTCTATGGAGTAAGATAGCTATGGTGGCCACTGCATGGCCCAAAATCCAAGTGATATAAATAAGATATGTTTAGTCCTTCCCAAGTGACAGTTGGCATGAACAGTGCAGAGAAGATATGTGGCTCTGCAGGGTCAGGGACTCCAACTCCTACCTTTTTTCTCCACCATTTTCAACACATGATTTAAAGCCTATGGTCCAAAGTAGTTACTCCAGTTCCAGCTAATGCACCCACCTTCTAATCAGGAGAAAAGGATGGCATGCCCCATCTTTTTTTTTTTTTTTTTTTTTTTTTAGGATTTTATTTATTTATTCATGAGAGACACAGAGAGAGAGGCAGAGACACAGGCAGAGAGAGAAGCAGGCTCCCTGCAGTGAACCTGACAGTGGGTTGATCCCAGGACTCCAGGATCATGCCCTGGGCTGCCTTAGGCAGACGCTCAACGGTTGAGCCACCCAGGCATCCCTGCTCCATCCTTTTAGAGCAGAATTTAGTAAACTACTACCCACGGGCCAAATCTGGCCTTCTGCCTATCTGTGTAAATAAAGTTTTATTGAGACACAGACATGTCTATTCATCTATGCATTGTCTATTTCTGCTTTTGCACTTAACAACAACAGAGCTGAGCAGTTGCAGCAGAGACTTTAGGCCCTGCAAAGCTTAAGGTATTTATCATCTGGACCTTTAAAAAAAGTTTGTTGGCCCTGACTTTAAAAGAACAGCCTGGAAGTTGAACAAATGACTTCCATTCTCACAACCTAGTTACACAGCCAGGGGAAACCACAAGGGACGCTGGGAGATACAGTCTTTAGCTAAAGAGTCTAGGCTCAACTTGAAATTCTGTTACTCCGGAAGACAACAGTCTCCACCACACAACCTTTCCATAAGTTCTGCCTCTGGCTTTTCTCTCTCCTGATCTCTGCATCACCAGAATCACTGAGTTGTCTGAACCCCTCATTTACTGAGACTAGGTGTACTTTATTTTACTGTTTTCTATAAATTTCCAGCATTTTATTATATAAATTATAATTTATATAATTTATTATATAATTAATATGTATTATTATAATTATTAAATAATGTAATTATTAGCTACCTAGCCAGTAGCCTTTCCCTCATTCCTTCCTTGCTAGCAGCTTCCTGATTTTGTTTAGAATGGTATGGCTGGAGGAGCTCAGGACAAGTGGGCCAGCTCCAGAGAATGAGCCCTGCAATTGGTCTAATCCATCCCCATTTGCCAGTTATTGGTTTATTTATTTTTTAAGATTTTATTTATTTATTCATGAGAGACACACAGAGAGAGGCAGAGACACAGGCAGAGGGAGAAGCAAACTCCCTGCAGGGAGTCTGATGTGGGACTTGATCCCAGGACCCCAAGATCACACCCTGAACCAAAGGCAGACGCTCAACCACTGAGTCACCCAGCTGTCCCTAGTTATTGGTTTAGAAGTGACCATGTCACCCAGTTCTGGTCACGGAAAAGTAAAGGAAGGTCTCAGGGAAAGACTGTACTGCCAGATTCTTTTTTTATTTTTTATTTTTATTTTTATTTTTTTCAGATTCTTTTTTAAAAGATTTATTTATTTTAGAGAGAGAGAGTGCAAGCACGCATGCACACATTCACGTGCATGAGTAGGGGCAGGGGCAGAAGGAGAGAATCTTCAAGCTGACTCCCCCCAATGTTGGAGCACAGAGCCTGACTGGAGGCTCAATCCCACAACCTATGAGATCATGAGCTGAGCCAAAACCAAGAGTCAGACACCCAATTGACTGAGCCACCCAGGCGCCCTTGTCCTGCCTGATTTTTAAAAGACACATAATGTGGGACGAGAAAATCTACTTGCTTTGGGAGGATGTGATGGGAAGATATGATGCTTGCAGCCATGAAACCCATCCAGTGATCGTGGAGGTGGGAGAAGCCAAGAAAGTTGCAGAAAAGCAGACCTAGAGCCCTAACATCACTGAACCCTGAATTAATCACCCTGAAACTACCTACCTTCAGACTACTCATTTTATAAGGTCCTAAACCTCAAATATAAGCCACTTTTGGATAGGCATTCTGTTTCTCATAGACAAAAGCATCCTTTAGTGTATGCCTACTACGTGCCAAGAATGTTTGCATTTTAATGCTTCAATTGTATAAGATTTCAACTTTATACTCATTCTACATATTTAAAGAAACAAGGTTTAGAAAGGTTAAATAACCTACTTGAAAATCTTCTGGTCAAAAACATGGTTTGAGTTAGGATTTTTACTAACTCCAGCTACTATTTTTGTTTCTGCTTTTGTTTTTTCTTTACAAGGGAAGGTGCAGAGGGAGAGAGAGAGAAAGAATCTTTCTTTTATTTTAAAGATTTTTTTCATTTATCTAAGAGACAAAGAGAGCGTGAGTGGGGGGGAAGCAAAGGGAGAAGGAGAAGCAGACTCCCTGCTGACGTGGAGCACAATGCAGGGCTCCATCCTAGGACTCTGGGATCATGACCTGAGCTGAAGTCAGACCTCAACCAACCTTTTATAGCACTGTATCCTGGCTCAAAAAAAAATTTATTTATTTGTTTGTTTGTTTGTTTAATATATAATAACATATATTTGTAATATGTATACATATATTGTGTGTGTATATATATATGTATGTGCATATATATATATATATTTTTTTTTTAACTCTTGGTAAGTGTCTTAGCTCAGGACACTGTAACAAAATATCACAGACTGAGTAGCTTAAACAAAAGATATCTAGGTTTCATACTTATAGAGGTTGGAAAGTCCAAGGTCAAAAAGCTGACAGCTTCAGTTCCTGGGGAGAGCTCTGTTTCTGGCTTGCAGATGGACACCTTTTTGCTACCTTCTCATAACCTCACACGGCTAATAGACTGCACTTCCTCTTCTTGTAAGGACACCAGTCCCATCATGGGGGCCCTACCCTCAAGATTCACCTAAATTTAATTATTCTTCAAAGGCCTCACCTCCAAACACCATCACATTGGGGATCAAGGCTTCAACATACAAATTTGGGGAGACAACATTTAACCCATAACAGTGGGCTCTCTCCCTTACATATACCTCAGTGAATCTTTGTGTTGGATAAGAACAACTGGACCAAGCCCTGGCCTCTAGAATAGAAACAAAATGACTTCCTTAGAAGCTGTTACTGATTCCTTTGAGAATAATCTGAGTCATCTTTACAGACAGGTAACCGGTTCCTTGGGGGAAGCTATGTATGCCAACTGTGTAGGCTCCTAAACATCTTAACTCACCCAGAACAGCTGTTTCTTCCTACTTTTTTTTTTATATTTTATTTATTTATTTACTTGAGAGAGAGTGAGAGCAAGGTGAGAGGCAGGGAGAAAGAGAGAGAATCTCAAGCAGACTCCAGGCTGAGCATGGAACCTGAGGCAAGGGTCGATCTCACAGCCCTGAGATCATGACCTGAGAGGAAATCAAGAGTTGGACATTTAACCAACTTAGCCATCTTGGGTGCCCCTGTTTCTTCTTACCCTATGACCCCTAGACTTGGGGTCAGCTTTCCAAGGCCAATTTCAACTTGGATCTAGTTGGAAAGCTTAAGGAAAGCTCTAAACAAAGAAAACCATTTTTCTAAACATAAAAATAGTTCGAACCGTGTTCCAAGAAAGAAATAACTGTGCTCCAGGAATTTTGAGTTTCAGAAAACATAAAATAGTGGTGATATAGATCATGTGTGTAAAAGTGAACAGAAAGTAAAAATAAGGGACATGAAACCTGACCTGACCCCAACTTCTGCTTCTTGTGTCACAGAGCTGAATAATTACTGTCTCATAGAACAACTGAGTACATTCTTCATGTGGTAAGTTTATGGGCTACTCAGAAAATATTGAAAAATTATGTTAATAGGGGCACCTGGGTGGCTCAGTTAAGCATCTTCCTTTGACTCAGGAGACGATCCCAGGGTCCTGAGATCAAGCCCTGTGTTGGGCTCCCTGCTCAGCAGGGAGTCTGCTTCTCCCTCTACCCCTCCCTGGCTCTCTCTCTCTCTCTCTCTCAAACAAATAAATAAATAAAATCTTTAAAGAAAAAAAGCATTATGTTCATAATAATAGCAAACATTTCTAAGCACTTATGCTTCACTTCTGATAATGGTGGAATATCCCTGATTGGACCAAATCCTCTCACAGACAACAACTCTGGATAATATATGAATATTTTCTTTTATTTTTTAAGGTTTTACTTTTTAAGCAATCTCTACACCCAGTGTGGATGTAGATGCCCCAACATATGGATGTTTGTTTGTTTGGGTTTTTTTTTTTTTAAGATTTTATTTATTTATTTATTCATGAGAGACACACAGGAGAGAGGCAGAGACATAGGCAGAGGGAGAAGCAGGGAGCCTGCAGGGAGCCCAATGCAGGACTCGATCCCAGGACCCTGAGTTCACACCCTGAGCCAAAGGCAGACGCTCAACCACTGAGCCACCCAGATGCCCGTGTTTGTTTGTTTATTTATTTATTTTTATAAATTTTTATTTATTTATGATAGAGAGAGAGAGGCAGACACAGGCAGAGGGAGAAGCAGGCTCCATGCACTGGGAGCCCGACATGGGATTCGATCCCAGGTCTCCAGGATCGCGCCCTGGGCCAAAGGCAGGCGCTAAACCGCTGCGCCACCCAGGGATCCCCCGTGTTTGTTTGTTTAAAGAGAGAGAAAGAGTATGAACAGGGAGGGGAAGCAGATGAAGGAGGCTTTGGGTATACTGCTGCAGATAAAAACCTGATGCAGGGTTTTATCTCACCATCCTGAGATCATGACCTGAGCTGAAATCAAGAGTCAGATGCTTAACTGACTGAGCCGCCTGGGGATCCCAGTATATGCATATTACCTGAAGGGGTCTCCTGGCTGGCTCAGTCAGTAGAGCATGTGACTCTTGATCTCAGGGTCATGAGTTTGAGCCTCACATTGGGTGTAGAGTTTACTAAAACAAAAAAATAAAAAATAAAAATTACCTGAAGACACAGAAAAGGGGCCCAAATTCTGCATGTAAACCCTGTAGAAATCTCTGGCTAACCCCTAAACTAACCATGTGTAGGGTGAATTATAAATAGCTCAGCTAAAAAAAAAAAACAAAAATAAATAAATAAATAGCTCAGCTAAGGCAGAAAAATGAACAGGGTTCAGTGCTGCCCACCACAAAAGAAACAGAGCTGGGAGTTTAAATTGAGCCAAGTTAACTTTCCACTAAAACAAAACAAAACAAAACAAAACAAAATCAACATTCTTTGGAGAAATGTACAGAATCCAGAGTATCTGCAATGAATATTTCAATCACAATGTGATATAATCAAAAATTATTAGATATATAAAGAAATAGGAATATATGACCTATACTGAAGAGGAAAAGCAACTAATTAAAAATGACATGGGGTTGACCCAGATGCTGGGTATATCAGAAAAGATTTTAAAGCAATTAATATAAATATCCTCAAGGACATAAGAGAATGCTCACAATGAGTAAATAAATAGAAAATATCAATAGAGAAATAAAAAATACTTTTTAAAAGATTTTATTTATTTATTCATGAGACACACAGAGAGAGTCAGAGATACAGGAAGAGGGAGAAGCAGGCTCCATGCAGAGAGCCCAATGCGGAACTCGATCCTGGGACCCCGGGATCATGATCTGAGAAGAAGGCAGACACTCAACCACTGAGCCACCCAGGCATTCCAATAAAAACTATTTATAAAAATGGAAATTCTAGAACTAAAAAGATATAATACCTGAAATCAGAAGTTCACTTGACAGTTTTAATGGCATATTGGAGATGACAGAAGAAATTATCAATGAATGTAAAGATAGATCAATAGAAATAATCCAATCTAGGGGCACCTGGCTGGCTCAGTTGGAAAAGTGTGTGACTCTTCATCTCGGGGTCATGAGTTAAGCCCCAGGTTGGGTGTAGAACTTACTTAAATAAATATTTAAAAGGAAAAGAAATAATCCAATCTGATGAACACAGAGTAAGAGAATTGGGAAATCAAGTTTCAGTTATGAGAGGACAATATAAAACGCTCTAATATGTATGTAATCAGAATTTCAGAAGGAGAGAAAAGAGAAAATGGAATAAAAACATTTTTTTAATAAATGATGTTCTGAATTTTCCCCAAATTTGATGAAATGCATAAATTTAGATTCCAGAATCTCAGTGACCCCAAGCAAGATAAACACAAAGAAAACTATACTCCAGGGATCCCTGGGTGGCGCAGCGGTTTAGCGCCTGCCTTTGGCCCAGGGCGCGATCCTGGAGACCCGGGATCGAATCCCACATCGGGCTCCCGGTGCATGGAGCCTGTTTCTCCCTCTGCCTGTGTCTCTGCCTCTCTCGCTCTCTCTGTGTGACTATCATAAATAAATAAAAATTAAAAAAAAAAAAAACTATACTCCAGCATATTACATAAATGCTGAAAACCAAAGATAAACAAACAAAAGATCTTAAAAACAGCTAAAGAAAAACAACACATTATACACATGGGAACTGGTGACATTTCATTGGAAACTATGGAAGCCAGAAGACAGTGAAGGGCATTTTTTAAATGCTAACAAGAGGGACACTGGGTGGCTCACTGGGTTAAGCATCTGCCTTCAGCTCAGGTCATGATGCTCAGGTCATGATCCCGAGGTCCTGGAACTGAGCCCCATATCAGGTTCCCTGCTCAATGAGGAGCCTACTTCTCCCTCTCCCTCCGCTGCTCCCCTGCCTGTGCTCTGTCTGTCAAATAAATAAATAAAGTCTTAAAAAAAATAAATGCTAACAGGAAGGGAAGAAAATACATCAACCAGAATTCCATAGCCAATAAAAATATTCTCCAAGAATTAAAGCAAATTAAAGACATTTTTAGATAAACTAAAATGAAGAGAACCAATTTCCAGCAGGCCTGAACTATAAGAAATACTAAATTAAGTTCTTTGGGTTGAAAGGAAATGATATCAGATGAAAACCTGGATCTCCTCAAGAAGAACTGAAGAGCACCGGAAAGGACAGATATATGAGTAAATATTAGGGGTGCCCAGCTGGCTCAACCAGTGTAGCATGCAACTCTTGATCTCAGTGTTGTGAATTTGAGCTCCATACTGGGTGTAGAGATTACTTTTTAAAAAATTTTAATTAAAAAAATAAAAAAGAGTAAATATGAAAGATTGCATTTTCCTCTTAATATCATCTGTAAGTAATAATTTAAAGCAAAAATATCAACACTGAATTATAGGATTCTTAGTGTAGAGATATAGTGCATATGACCACATGGCATAAAAGATGGGAAGAGATGGCAAATGGATGTACCCACTTACAAGATTCTTACATTATTTTACATGCACAATATTAATATTAATTCTAAGTTGAGTGATGCCTGGGTGGCTCAGCAGTTGAGCGTCTGCCTTTGACTCAGAGTGTGATCCCGGAGTCCTGGGATTGAGTCCCGCATCGGGCTCCCTAAAGGTAGCTTGCTTCTCCTTTTGCCTATGTCTCTGCCTCTCTCCTCTGTGTCTCTCATGAATAAATAAATAAAAATATTTTTTAAAAATTCTGTTTGATTGTGGAAAGCAAAGGATTTGTACTGCAATCCCTAGCGTAGCAACTAAAAAAAAAAAAAAAAAGCAAATAGATTTATCAGTAAATAGATTAAAATTGAATTTTTTTTTTAAAGATTTCATTTATTTATTCATGAGAGACACAGAAAGAGAGAGAGAGAGGCAGAGACACAGGCAGAGGGAGAAGCATGCTCCATGCAGGGAGCCTGATGCAGGACTCAATCCCCGAACTCCAAGATCATGCCCTGGGCCGAAGGCAGGCACTAAACCGCTGAGACACCCAGGGATCCCCTAAATGAATTCTAAGACATGTATGTTTAGTTAACCCAAAGAAAATCTGGAAAGGGAGATCAGAAGAACAAAAGACATATGGAACAAACAGAAAACAAATAGTCACATAATAGATCTAAATCCAAACATATCAATAATTATGTTCATTGTCAATGAACTAAATACTCCAATTAAAAGGCAGAGATTGTAAAAATGTATTAAAAAGTGAGACCCGGGGCAGCCCCGGTGGTGCAGCGGTTTAGCGCTGCCTGCAGCCCAGGGTGTGATCCTGGAGACCTGGGATCGAGTCCCACGTCGGGCTCCCTTCATGGAGCCTGCTTCTCCCTCTGCCTGTGTCCTCTCTCTCTCTCTCTAAATAAATAAATAAATAAATACATAAATAAAATTAAAAAAAAAAGTGAGACCCAGGGGCACCTGGCTGGTTCAATCAGTCCAGCATGCAACTCTTGATTGCAAGGGTGTAAGTTCAAGCCCCACGTTGGGTGTGGAGTCTCCTTAAAAAGTAAAAGCAAAAAATTTAAAAATTTAAAAATTTTTAAAAAGCAAGACTCAACAATATGCCACTATAAGAGATGCACTTATATATAAATTCACAGATAAGCTGACAGTGTATCAAAAAAGATATATTAAACAACCAGTAATCCTAAGAATGTTGGAGTGGTTCTTTAAATAGCAGATAAAGGGGCAGCCCCGGTGGCGCAGTGGTTTGGCACCGCCTGCAGCCTGGGGTGTGATCCTGGAGACCCGGGATCGAGTCCCACATCGGGCTCCCTGCGTGGAGCCTGCTTCTCCCTCTCCCTCTGCCTGTGTCTCTGCCTCTCTCTCTCTCTGTGTCTATGAATAAATAAATAAAAATCTTTTAAAAAAATAAATAAATAGCAGATAAAGTAAACTTCAACACATAGAGCATTGCTGGCATTAAGGAGAGACATTCCATAATAGTGAAACAGTCAATACATCAGAAAGACACAACAATCCTAAATCTGCAGGAGCCTAATAACAAAGCTTCAAAATAAATGAAGAGAAAGTAGACAGATTTAAAGGGAGAAATGGGTAAATTCACAATCATACCTGACTTTAACATCCTGTTCTTGACAATTAA
The DNA here is from genome assembly GCF_011100685.1 of Canis lupus familiaris. Lineage (NCBI taxonomy): Eukaryota > Metazoa > Chordata > Mammalia > Carnivora > Canidae > Canis > Canis lupus. Next base: position 28,942,057 of record NC_049231.1, read on the forward strand.
TAGAACAGCTAGCAGAACACTCAGTAAAGACATAGAGAAGCTAACCAACACTCTATCAGCCACCTTGACCTAATTGACATTTATAGAACACACCACTCAGCAGCTATAGAATAGATAGTTTTTCTGGGTACACATTCACAAAGACAGACCATAGGCTGGACCTTAATGCGACCCTCCATAAATTTCAAGATTGAAATCTAAGGGCACTTACTATGAGCCCTTTACTTGCATTATCCTGTTTAATACTTCACAATAACCTGAAGACATTGGTGAGTATTATTATTGGTCCAATTTTACATGTAAAGCAAAGGCTCAGGGGGCATCCGGGTGGCTCAGTTGGTTAGGTGTCTGACTTTTGGCTCAGGTCACAACCTCAGGGTAGCGGGATCAGGCCCCACATTGGGCTCAGCACTCAGTGTGAAGTCGGCTTGTCCCTCTTTCTCTGCTCCTCCCCTCACGCTCTCTTTCTCTCTAAAATAAAACGATGAATAAAATCTTAAAAACAAACAAACAAACAAAGGTTCAGGAAGCGAAAGTCATTCTTATTCACTGGACCTTGTTATAATTCTTGTCAGTGACACTTTCACAAGCTAAAGACAAATATACTTACCCTCAGACCTAGCTTCACCACATCCTTGCAATCAGCAGCAAGAACTCAGGACACACGGTCAGAAGATCTGGATGTGAGCCTGCCCTCACCTGTAACTACCTGTGTGCCTTTGGTAAGTCACATGACCTCTCTAAGACTTGACTTGCCATCCATAAACAGTGCCTAAGGTACATACTGCTGGCCCCATTTTATAGATGAGGAAACCAAGCCTTACATGGGTTACATCACAATGCGTGTAAGGGGCAGAGCCAGGATTTCTATCCAGGTCCATCTGACTCCAAGCTCACGTGTGTTCACCAACCTGGGCTCCACCGATCTAACGCCAGCACACCTGGGGCCCACCTTCCCAGCTCGGTTCTGTGATTGGCACCTCCAAGAAAAGTCCATGACAGGGCCAAAGGCTGATTCTAAAGGATACCTTTCCAGAGTTTTGTACATGTTAACTCTTATTTATAGATAAAGGCACAGAGCCGAGTTGTTTAACACACATCAGCAGAATCTGAGCCACCAGACCTGCCTGGGCAAGAGCACGTGAGGAGCCTCACCCCAACAGCGAGCGGGATCTGGAATAAGCCCTGGCACCCCAGCCCGCAAGTGTCCACAGGGGGGCACCCGGGTGGGCATGTGGGGACGACAGCGTACACCCACCTACACGAGAGTCCCTGCACCCCAGACCCGCCATCCCAAGAAGGCGCAGTGGCCAGTCTGGGAGTTAAGGGTTCCATTGCTGCCCTGGTGTCAAGTTTTCACCTTCAGAAAGGAGTGAGGAGGAGACATTTTGTGATTGCTGGAAACACAACAGAACATGAATCACAACGGAACAGGAAACCGGCTTCTTGAACTGCAAAATGTACATTACAGTTCTAATTGTTCTGCAAAAGCATAAAAACAATTTTTTTTATTTTATTTATTCATTCATGAAAGACACAGGCAGAGGGAGAAGCAAGCTCCCTGCAGGGAGCCCAACGTGGGACTCAATCCCAGGACTCCAGGATCACACCCTGGGCCAAAGGCAAGCGCTAAACCGCTGAGCCACCCAGACTGCCCACATAAAAACAATTTTTTTAAAACAGAAATTATCGGGTAGCCCGGGTGGCTCAGTGGTTTAGCGCTGCCTGCAGCCCAGGGCCTGATCCTGGAGACCCAGGATCGAGTCCCACATCAGGCTCCCTGCCTGGAGCCTGCTTCTCCCTCTGCCTGTGTCTCTGCCTCTCTCTCTCTCTCTCTCTGTGCGTGTCTCTCATAAATAAAATTTAAAAAAATTACCATCAAAATGGAAACTGAAAGCACATACTCTAGGAGAGACACCTCTTGGAAACACTCTGAGCTTAGACTGTGGCCCACTACCTCTCTTTGCGGTGTTTTTTTTCTAAAGTGCCTCCCTTCGGCTATGAGATCCTCGGATGCGCGGTCACTGAGACGCACCTGCCTCCCACACCCGTCCCTGCCCTGTGGACCCGAGGCAGCTGGCTCCCCAGGGCTGGGCCCAGCTTGCCTGGCCCGCTGGGGACACTGTGAGAGCCACACTGCCACCGTGTGGACACCGATGCTGACGCCCGCTGCTGAAAACCACGGCTGCCCACCGCCCACCCTGCCCGGGGGTCCAAGCCCCACAGTTGCAGTCGGATGGCCTAGACTGGCTGGCTGGTCGGGGGGGGGGGGGGGGGGGGGGGGGGGGGGGGGGGCGGAGCGGGGGTAGCACCTGTCTAGAATCCAATCAGCCCCTTACTAGGGGCTATAGAGCACTTCTAAGCTTCTACCTCTTACTATTTGGGTGACCCTGGACAAGCTACTTCACCTCTCTATGCCTCATTTTCCCCATCTGCGAAATGGAGATTCACAGGATTGTAGGATTAAATAAGTTGGTACCTGTAGGGTGCTGAGCACAGTGTCAGGCGTTTGGTAACTCTCCAGTATATCAGTAGCTTTCAAACCCTCTGACCATGACCCACAGTAAGAAACACGCTCTACATCACAACCCAGGACACACAGATATAGACCTAACACCGACAACTGCTCCACAAAATAATACTTATAATATAAAGTATTATAACGTACTCTGACATTTTCAATTCCATTTGTTTATTTTAAAGCTGATCACAGGGACGCCTGGGTGGCTCAGTGGTTGAGCATCTGCCTATGGCTCAAGGGCCTGGGGTCCTGGGATCGAGTCTCACATCGAGCTCCCTGCAGGGAGCCTGCTTCTCCCTCTGCCTGTGTCTCTGCCTCTCTCTTCTCTCAGAAATGAATAAATTCTTAAAAAAAAAAAAAGCTGATCACAATGCACTAAATGGATTTCACAAACCCACCAATGGCTCACATACCGCAGTCTGAAAAGCACTGCAATAAATCTCTGCAAGAGACAGCAGGAGAAGGTTTACCCCGTAGCTCAGGCAGCAGCCCTGGCTCCCTTCCCTTCCTCTCACACCTGTGCCCTGAGCCTGCGTGGTGCCCGAGCTGGACCCACGCCAGGTTGGCTCTGGATGGGCAGCCACGCCAGCCTGGAGCTGAGGAGCCCCTTTGTGGCTTACTGTGAGTGCAGCCTTGTCAGAGGCTCTCTCCCTGCAGAAAGAGAGAGGAAGAGATTTCATCATTCCTCGGGCACTGACAATGTGCTGGGCCCTGTTCTCAGTTCTTCCCACAACCTCACAGTGCCCTAGGAGGAAGGCATCATTCTTCCCATTTCTCAGATGAGAAGACAGAGGCCAAAGAGGACACATGACTGTGGAACAAGGATAAACAGGACTTGTCCCCCTTTGGAGTTTGGACTGTGAATTACGCAGGGAACTTGGCCTTCCAGAAAATGCAGTGGACATTGATGAATAGGATGAATAGGTGACTGGAAGAAAAAGTGCAGGAGATACAGGGAAACAGAAATAACGGGCAAAGGGGAAGCAAGCACCCCGACCAGATGGCATCTGTATTAGCAGAAACAGCTGCACACAAGGGGCGCTGACGTCAGAGGGGCCAGAAGAACTGGGGCTCCCGCTGTGGATTACCACAACTGGCTCCAGTCCTAGGCCAGGGGGAAGCAGAGCAAGACAGAGTGGAGAGGGCCAGGCCTGCCCACGTACTCTCCTGGTCTCCTGCCCATGAGGGACACTCAGAAAAGTGAAAGGCTGACACAGCCGATGACCAGAGGGGGGATAGGCCTGTTCCAAAGAGTTCCTTGCCCATCCCAGGGGAGGAGGCCTACACGCTATGGCTGTGCACACCAGGGGAGTGAGGGCATGAGCCCGCCAACTGCACAGAGAACATGTATGGCCAAGACAAAGTGGGGAAAAAAAACAAAACAAAACTGACTATGGTAGCGATTTTGGAAGGGTCTAATGGAGCCCTGTTATACGGCAGGGAAAATGGGATTTGGGATAAGGAGATGTGATTCATGCTCCTGCTCTCTGCTTGTGGTACAAATAATCGCCGAGCACCTACTACGGCACCAGGCCCTGAGATAAGCAGGGGAGGGACCCAGTGAACAGGTTCAGTTATGAACTGGCCCTGAGAAAACAGGTCAGGAGTTGTGTGTGCCAGAGGGAAGGATGAGAGCTGTTGGAAAACTGAGAATGAGTTAGGTTTCTTTGTTTTTTAGAGTTTTCATTTTTTTTAAAAGATTTTAATTATTTGAGAAAGAGAGTATGAGCGTGAGTGGGGGGAGAAGCAGAGGGACAAGCAGACTCCCTGCTGAGCAGAGAGCCCCACACAGGGCTCAATCCCAGGACCCTGAGATCATGACCTGAGGCAAAGGCAGACAGTTAACCGACTGGGCCACCCCAGGACCCCTAGATTTTTCATTTTTATGTTAAAGTAATCTCTACACCCGACACGAAGCTTGAGCTCACAACCCTGAGATCAAGAGTCACATGCTCCTCCGACTGAGCCAGCCAGATACCATTTTTTTTTCTTTTTTTAACATTTTTTTAAAATATTAGTAATAAAGACAGTGGAAACAAAGAAAGAGACAGTAACCGCAGCGTGTTGAGTGTGATGATTGATAAGGTGCACAGGGGCTAGGGAAGCTTGGAGAAGAGCATCTCTCCCGCTCAAGGAGGCTCAGGGAAGGGTCTCCAAAGATGATGCTCGTCCGGCATCTGGTGGCATTTTCTCCCATGGAGAGTACAGGGAATCCCCTTCCAGCCGTCGCAGCAACTGCAACATTCAGGGACAGGAGAGACATTTAAGCAAACCCTGGAGCTCTAAGGGGTTCCCACTGGAGGTGTGAGACGGGGCTCTGCCTATTCTCCTGCCCCCTGACTTTGGACAAGTCCGTAACCTTTCTGTAAACCTTTCCCTGAGATTCTGTTTACTAAGCTTCTCGGGAACATCCCCTGTGAGCCAGGCACTGTATCAGATTGCGGGGCTCGGGGAGTCAAGTAAGAGCCACGAACTCCTACTGTCAGGAAGCCTGTGGTCTGGGGGAAGAGATGGCACCAAGGACGGATACGCGAGAGTCAGGAACAAAGCCCTAAAACGAGGAGGCAAGTAACGCTGCTCAAAGAAGTGATGATGAGTAGGTGTTCCACCCAGTGGAGAGAGAAAAAAGGCATCTCTTCTTCCTCTTTTTAAAGTTCTTATTTCTTTTTGCCAGAGCACAGGCAGGGAAGCGGACTGGACTCCGGGCCGGGCAGGAAGCCGGAGGCGGGACTCGACCCCAGGACCCTGAGATCGTGTCCTGAGCCCCAGGCCGACCCTAGCCGCCCGAGCCACCGGGCGCCCCCGCAAAGGCAGTTCGGGTTAAGCAGTCAGGGAAGGAAAAGGCAGTGATGGTCCTAGATCGGCGAGGCCTCGCGGGGTGGCGATGTCGGGGTCCGGCGGGGTCCACCGCAGCGACGGCGGGTGCGGGGAAGGCGGGGCCGCAGCGAGTCCCCGGGGCCGCGTGGCCCTCCCCGCACCACCGCCACCGCCTGGCCCCCTGGACAGACCCGGGCCCCAGCGACTCCCAGAGACCGGCTGGAGGCAAGCCCAGCTGGCCAGGTCACCGACTGGGCACAGCGGCCCCGCCAGGGCCCCCGCCAGGGCGGCTGCCCGAAACCTCGGGGTCGTGCCGGAGCATCCTCCTTCCTCGGGGTCTTTAGCCCGCAGCCAGCACTCCGCCTCCGGAACCGAGCCTGCCTTCCCCGGAACGGGGCGGGGGTCCTCGGCTCCTCCAGTTTCCGGAGGGCACCGAGGCAGAGGGGGGCGGCCCAGGAGCTGCAGCGCCCGGGGCCACGCCCCCTCCCGCCCTTTCCGCTCGTGGACTCCTCCCCCGCCCCCTCTTCCGGACCCTCCTCTAGGACCCGCCCGCCTTTTCCGGCCCCGCCCCCGAGGGCCACCCCTCTTCCGGGCGCCCGAGGGCCCGCCCCTTCTTCCGGTCCTTCCCCCTGCGAACCCGCCTCCTCTTCCGTTTTCTCTTCCCCTCCCCCACCAGAAGCCCGTCTTCCGGTCCCTAACTGAGGCTCCACCCCTTCCGCTGTGCCGTCTCCCGCCATCCCCATTGGTGGGAAATCCAAGCCACCCCTCAAGCTGCGGAGAGAAGCGTTCCGGGTTGCCTGTCCCCGGAAGTGACGTTCGAAAGGCCCTCCCCCCGGAAGTGACGAAGGGCGTGCCCTTGACTGGCGGGGAGGGCCGGGCAGTGAGTGCATCCCTCCGCTCGGGCTGCAGGGAGGTAGGAGGCTCGTGGGGGTGGCTCGAGGCGGTGTCGCGGCGGAGACACGCTCCGGGCCTTCTCCTCCGCTGGCCGGCGGCCGAGCGGGCGGAGGCCCCGGGCGGCGGGGGGACCTGCCCCCCGCGGAGCCGGGATCCCCGGTGGCGTCGGACTCAGTCCGTCAGACACGTCCCTTGGTTTTTAGGACCCCACACTCCCTCCTGTTGCCGAGCCCCTTCGTTCCCCTCGAGCTGTTGCGATTCCTCTTCTGATCCTTGGACAACCCCCTTTCCCCTTAATTTCCCGTCAGAAGGCCTCCTAAACGAGTGATAGAGAGTTGCAGACGGCCTTGGGTTCCAGTGTTGACGCTCCTTTAGTAGTTGGGTTGGTTGCGCGCGCAGCCCGGGCTCGTCGCCGGGGTAGGGCCCGGCTGCCCGCGGGTGACCCCGGGGGACGGGCGCGCGGGCGCGGGAGGGCGCGGCTGCCCTTGCCCCAGCAGGGGCTCCACCAGCGGAGCTCCCGCCCTCCCTTCTGATCCAGTCCCGTCCATATCCCGACTGCTTTTTGATTGCCAGCCCAGTGTTCCTGTCCTGGTGTAGGATTGCTTCTGCTTTTTGATTCTGATGCTTCGCTTAACCTCTACTCTCAAAATCTTATATGTCATTTCTTGGCATTTTTGTTCAGGCCCGGAAATCCTGAGGCGCCCCTCTCCCCCCAGGACCACCCAAATAACCTTTCTTTTCCTGGTGAATTGGCTTCCCGAACTTTCTGCCTTTCCCCCTCACAGATGGCTCAGCGACTTCTCCTGAGGAGGTTCCTGGCCTCCGTCATCTCCAGGAAGCCCCCTCAGGGTCGATGGGCACCTCTCACCTGCAGGGCCCTGCCGTGCAGCCCTGGTCACCTGACAGCAACACCCACCCAAGCCCGGTCAATATACACCACCAGAGTCTGCACAACGACCTTCAACATCCAGGATGGACCTGACTTTCAAGACCGAGTTGTCAACAGCGAAACACCAGTGGTTGTGGACTTCCATGCACAGTGAGTCCTGGGGGTCAGCAGAAGAACGTGGTGCTACTTGTTCAGGAATTTGAGTAGGGACACCTGGGTGGCTCAGTGGTTGAGCATCCGCCTTCGGCTCAGGTCGTGATCCTAGGTCCTGGGATGGAGTCTCCCTGTGAGGAGCCTGCTTCTCCCTCTGTCTGTGTCTCTGCTTCTGTCTTTGTCTCTCATGAATAAATAATTAAATCTTAAAAAAAAAAAAAGTGATTTATTGAGTAGCTGTCATGTCTCAGTCCCACGTCTGATGCTTCACGTGCATAGTCTCATTACAAAGACGGGTAAGACCCAGTCCTGGCTCTCAGAGATGGAGTGTAGTCTGATAGGACACAGACCAGTCAACAGTCTTTAGAGCTCACTGTCACTGGAGCAAGCTGAGAAACACTCATGTTCTGTGTCTTGCTGCCCAAATGGCTGAGAGTCCCCATTCAGCTTGGACCAAAGCAAGAAAAATAGGACTAACTATCTCATTTTCTGGCTTTGGGTGTATACCAGTTCCTGACCCTGCGGATGAGTTGATTTTTAACATCTTGCCACCAAAACTGGGAAGGGCTGGCAAAAAGTTATCAGTGGCACCACAGTGGTGCCCAAGCACGCAGGGGATGGGCAGGGTTTTCTTTTCAGTGCTGTATGTAAGTTTGTTGTAGGGGTAGTTCAATGCTTCTAGCCACCTGATTGTTAGCTTGGCCTTTTTCATTTCTGGACTTTGGGTCCCGACTAGCCACCTAGCTACAAAAGAACTTGGACAAACCCCTCAGATTGAGGCATCCTGGTGTAGCCTGGGTTAGACGTTGGGAGGCCTTCTGGGCAAATCTCTGACAGATTGTTTTGCTTTCTTTCCTGTTCTTTCTCTCACTCACCATGTTGCCTTGGGCTGGCCATTGATGTCCTCATGCCTCCCTTTCTTCACTTATAATAGGAGATGAGGTGTTGCAAACTTGTGAGTTCATTAATTGAAATCTCTAAATGTAAAGCGTTTTAAAGGCTGAGACTAAAATAACCATCATGGGCCAGGGGTTCATGGCAGGCAGAGCCTTCTCCCATCGTGGTATAGTGAGCACTCCAGAGAGGACTTCCAAAATGAATGATAAATGGGATTATGCCTCATTTTCTTCTCTGACAAAGTAAGATGTGAGTTTGTTCATTCAGTGCCCGGCACTATCCATACCACCTGTCCTCACAGGGCTCACCACCCAGAGGGGAGCACCTGTGATCGGTGCAGTGCTAACAGCTGACCCAGGGCCTGGGGGAGGACACAGGATAACCCAGTGATGAAAGAAGACATTTGGAACGCAACACCAGCCTCTAACCAGCTCTGGGACCTTGCCATGAGTTCCTTAACTTGTAGGATCCTTCATTTCTTAGGAAGGTGTTTTCCTTTGTGGGGTTGAGGGTTCTGGGCAGTAAAAGGTGAGAAGGTCCCAGCATAGCGACGAGCATGTTGTAGACTCCCCCTGGCACTGGCTTCTCCCTGTAGTTCTGGGTCCATGAGGTTGTCTGAAATAACTCCACAGCCTCATCACTGCTTTGAGAGACATAATCTCATTTATTCAAAAGAGGAAACTGAGACTCTAGAACAGTCAGCTGGTTGGTGAGGAGTCCCTTTTGGAACCCAAACCTTTTAACTTCAACTTTCATATTTTTCTGTGCGGTGGTGTATTTCTCTTACGCGTGCTGAAATAACCTTTATCAGCGTCTTCCAATGAGGACTTGTGTTTTAGAAGCCTGGGACCTTTGAAAATCCCCCTGCTGCAGAGTTCTGGCTTTATCATTGGGCATGTCAACGTTACAGGTTAATATTCAAAGGTTGTAAACAGAGCTGACAAGGACAAAATGCCCCTCAGAAAGATGTGGGTCAAAGGAAGGTTCTAGGGAGACAGAAGATGGATTGCTGAGCACTCTTGTGACGAGATGCTTCCTTTCTCCCCTTCTGAGGTGGTGTGGCCCGTGCAAGATCCTGGGGCCCAGGTTAGAGAAGGTGGTGGCCAAGCAGCATGGGAAAGTGGTGATGGCCAAGGTGGATATTGATGACCACACAGACCTCGCCCTGGAATATGAGGTATGAATCAGCGGGGAGCTGCCGCTGTGCAGCTGGTGTTGGGGGTGCTTGTGACCCTGGGATAGCTGGTGCGGGACATGTCTTGGGGACCACCAGGTAGCCAATAAGGGATGTCTCAGTTTTTTTCTGGAGCTTTCAGGAGTTCAGAGCACTTTGCAGGTGTGACTATATTGGTCCTCTGAGCTGCTTATATCTCTTCACCACCTTTAGGAAGTGGAATGTATGATCCAAAACACCAGCTTATTCTCTAAGGCTTGGGACATTGATGCATTCCTTCGTTCATATATTCATCCATGCACATATTCATTTGGCAGTTGTGTGGGAGCCCTGCCATGTGCCAGGCATTCATGATTCTGGCACAACAAAGATGAACTCCTTGTGTCAGGCACTCTCAGTCTAGCAAGAGAACAACAGGTAGATCATTTCACTGTATGGTGAGAAGTGCTGAGAGCAGAGGTGCACAAAGGAAGAAGACACTGATTGTTGGGGTGCAAGGGAAATGCTTCCCATTAGGGGGACCTCTGAGTGGGGCCACGGAGGATGCATGGAGAAGCAACGCCAAGAGCACGGCACACACTGAGACAGGAGGGAGTCTCGTGTGTTTGGTTGGGGGGTGTGTTCATTCAGCAGGTGTGTTTTCTCTTAAATACCAGGTGCTGTTACTTGGTTGTTGATAAGGCAGTGAACGAGGCTGAGAAAATCCCTGCCTTCATGGAGCCTGCATTCTAGTATTTTTGATGGGTGGTCGGCACACTTTTTCTCTAAAGGACCAGGTGGAACATACTTGAGGCTTTACAGGGCATTGGTCTCCACTGCACGTACTCAGCTGCCATTGAAAATAGCCAGAGACCGAGGTGCCTGGGTGGCTCAGTTGGTTGGATGTCTGTCTGCCTTTGGCTCGGGTCATGATCCCAGGGTCTTGGGATTGAGCCCTGCATCGGGCGGGGAGTCTGCTCCTCCCTCCCCGTCTCCCTGATCTGCTTACTTGTGCACTCTTTCTCTTTCTTTCTCTCTTTCAAATAAATAAGTAAAGATCTTTTTCTTTTTTTTTTTTTTTCCTTAAAAAAACGGAAGGGGCAGCCCCGGTGCCACAGCGGTTTAGCACCGCCTTCAGCCCAGGGCCTGATCCTGGGGTTCCCGGATTGAGTCCCATGTCCGGCTCCCTGCATGGAGCCTGCTTCTCCCTCTGCCTGTCTCTGCCTCTCTCTTTGTCTCTCATGAATAAATAAATAAAATTTTTTAAAAATAAAAATAAATAAAGAATGAGGGAGGGGACGGAAGAAAGGGGGAAGGGAGAGAAGGAAGGAAGAAACAGCCAGAGACAGTATATAAACAAAGGGGCATAGTTGTGTGCAAATAAAACTTTATTCACACAAATAGGCAGCAGGCTGAGTTTGGCCCATGGGCCATGGTTCACTGATGCCTGCTTTAGATAACAAGAACAATGGGAAAGGAGCACCTGGGTGGCTCAGTGGCTGAGCATCTGCCTTCTGCTCAGGTCATGATCCCAAGGTCCTGGGATCTAGTCCCGCAGGGAACCTGCTTCTGCCCCTCTCTGTGTGTCTCTCATGAATAAATAAATAAAATCTTAAAAAAAAAAAAAAATGGGGAAAAAATAAGTCAGGAAAAGGAGATGGGGCTAACCATGGGGCTGGGGAGGGTTTCATTTTTAAAAGGGTGGGTGTGGCAGGGACACCTAGCTGGTTCAGTGGCGCATGTGACCGTTAATCTCGGGGTTGTGAGTTCACGTGCCATGTTGAATGTAGAGCTTTAGTTTAAAAATACATAAATAAAAATAAGTAAATTAAAAAATAAAAGCAGGCTTGGGACGGTCTCCTTGAGAAGCCTGACATCTGAGCAAAGACCTGAAGGGAGTAAGGAAATGACCCAGGCAGCACTTTGGAAGAACAATCCATCTCCCTCTGTCTGTGTCTCTGCCTCTGTTTCTCTGTGTCTATGAATAAATAGGTAAAATCTTTTTAAAGGGGTGGAGGGCAGCCCTGGTGGCTCAGCGGTTTGGCACCACCTGCAGCCTGGGGTGTGATCCTGGAGACCCGGGATCGAGTCCCGCATCGGGTTCCCTGTGTGGAGCCTGCTTCTCCCTCTGTCTGTGTCTCTGCTTCTCTCTCTCTGTGTCTATGAATAAATAAATAAAATCTTTAAAAAAAAAAAAAAAAAAGAACAACCCAGGCAGAGCAGATACCAATGCAAAGGCCCTGTGGTCAAAGTGAACCCGATTTGCTCATAGAATAGCAGTGCATGTGTGCCCGGAGCAGGGGATGCATGGAGTATTGGGGATACCCTCCAGCCTTGGAGACCAGAACAGCCGGAGAAAGGGGAGAAGTGCACTGTGGCCAGTAGCCAGCGTGGAGAGCTGAGGAGGGAGTGAGAGCACAGGGGGTGACAGTCGGCCACAGACCGAGGGGAAGGGGTCTGGACAGCCATGCTGAGGATACTGTTATTACAGAGCCGGGGTCATGCCTAGTGTCCCGTCGCCAGATCTGGCTCCCTGGCACATTTGATCTAACTTGGGTTCTTTTTTAAATACTGAACCAGCTGTTAATGTTTATAACAGAGATTTCATGTCAAAATCCAGATTTCTGGTTCTCTTGAGGTACTTGGACCCGGCCAGCGTGAACCTTCATCCCTCCTTCCTTCCAGTGACCGAAAGAGGGGGCCTGTTCCCTTGTCAGGATTTATAAGTCCAGGCTCGGCTCTCATGAGACCAGCTCAAGTGGAGGTGCCACCTCCAGCCAGCCCCCGAGGGGCGAGGGTGAGAATAGGCTGGCTGCCTGTTGCACTGGAGTGGGAGTGATCACCCACCCGAACATCAGGCTGCCCCAGCCAGAGGCAAAGCCGCTGGTGACCACTGCATTTGGGAGAGGGGTGTTGCCGAAAGAAGACTATCCGTGGCACTGAGTGACTCAGGGCTGCTTACAAGGGCTTGTCGGGGAGGGATCACTTGATGTTGTTGTGTTAAGTAAACTATACCCCCAATGTGGGGCTCAAACTCACAGACCCAGGATCAAGAACTGTATGCCCTACTGACTGAGCCAGCTGGGTGTCCCGAGGTGTTTTTTTAAAGATCTCCTGCCGATCTTTCGGGGGTGGGGGCAATTACTGGCCACTCAGATGCTCCTCCCTTTGTCCTACTTGTCCAAGGCCCACAGGGGCCACGAGGCAGAGCTTAGGGCTGGAGCGGCTAGGACATCCCCGGGGTAACTGGCAGGCATAAGGTGTCTTAGGCCAATTCCTGCCAGCACAGCAGTCAGCCTCAGCCAGTGGGACTCTCAGTGGACACGCCGTGAGCCCCAGCCATATTCCAGGATCTGTGGTTAGCCGGTGCAGATGGCAAGAAGAACCCAGTTCCCTCCAACAGTGGTCACACTGGTGATAAGGTTCCCAAGATCATCCCCACCTGCATTCTAGGGAGCCTGGTGATGTTGGGCTGGCCACTGAGGTCCTGTGATGAGGCCTGGAGAGCGTGTGTTACAGGATTGGCTCCCTCCTTCCGTGCTCTGCAGTCCAGATAGTGTGTCAGTCACACAGGACCTCAGGACAGCTGGGCCCACGTCACCTGGTCCCAGCCCCCTTGTTTTGCCAAGCCCCGGGCGGATGTCACTGCTGTGCTTAAGGACCTCCAGCAAGGGTTTTCCTGACCCCCTCCCCCAGCCCTTTCCTTCCTTCACACCTGTACTTTTGGAAGAGAGCCTGAAGGAGATGTTTGAGTTGAGAGATCCCTAGTATCTCCTGAGACAGCTTCCTCCTTTTCCAAGTGTTGGGTGAACATGTGGGAGAAACTGCTTTAAGTTGTATTCAAGGAATTTGGTGCCTCTACCTGAGGTTTCCAGAACACCTCCCCCAAGCCAGGCACACACCCTCTGGGTGAGTCTCCCTCCTCACACACATTCCCCTTGTACCACACTTCTGCTTCAGCTCGTCATCCACCCTAGGACTCCACTGTCTCCCAAAGGAGAAGGAAGGGAAAGGCTGGGGGCCTCAGGGTTTCAGTGTCCCCCACCCCACCCCCATTTGCACACTGCCTTGGCTTGGCCAAATGAAAAGCTCTCTCCTCTCTCATCTCTTCGTCCCCACTGAATGGCCGGGCATTCCCTGATCGTTCAGACCCTGACAGCTACTGGGGGCAAAGAGCAGATCCAGATGTGGACCTTTGAGCCTTTATGCTTTCCTCTGGGGCTTTTTTGGACTTGACACTTGGAGCTGTTATGCTTTTACTTTTTCCTCATATATAGAAGGCCTTTAAAAAACGTTAGAAAAACAGCCAGGTAATAAGTAATAAGGGGGAAACGTCACCTGTCATCTTGCCATCCCAACACAATCACTGTCAGGATTTGGGGGAAGTGGTTTAAGCTTTTATTTGAATTTTTTTCCTCTTAGTGTTTCATCTAACCTCATAGACATCTCATTGAATAATTATGTTTTGGTGCTAGAAAGTATTGTATTCAATCATTACTATATCCCCCTATTTTGAAAGTATTCTAAATCAGTGCTTCACAATCATGCATATGATCTGGGATGTTGCTTAAAAACAGATGATGGATGATTCAGTAGGTCTAGGAAGAGCCCAGGATTCTGCTTCTCTACAATCTTCTCTGTGACCACTGCCAGCAGTTTGGAACCAAACATCAAGATGCAAAAGTTTCAAAGTCCTATGCTAGCCTTCTGGGGGCGTGCAAGGGTTCACACCTGCTGGTGTCCATCTCATGGGTTTGGACAAACGTACAGTGACATGCATCCACCGTTACGGTTTTGTACAGAAGAGTTTCACCATCTTAAAAATCCCCTGTGCCCCACCTTTTCCCTCCCTCCTCCCCTTGGGCCCCTGGCAACCACTGATCTTCCTACTGTCTCCATAGTTTTGCCTTTTCCAGAATGTCATATAGTTGGATTTGATTTTTTTGTTTGTTTATTTAAGTAGACTCCGTGCCAAGCACGGAACGCAGCAAGGGACTTGAACTCCTGACCCTGAGATCAAGACCTGAGCAGAGATCAAGAGTCAGACACTTAACTAACCAAGCCACACAGGTGCCCCAGGATTTGATTTTTTTAAATAATTATTTCCTGGGGTGCCTGGCTGGTTCAGTTAGTGGCACATGCAACTCTTGATTTTGGGGTTGTGAGTTCAAGCCCCTCATTGGGTGTGGAGATTACTTCAAAAAAGAAAATCCTAAAAAAAGTAATAATCATACTCATAACTTTCTCCAAGAATCCTCCTGTGTCCAGAGGCTTCTCATTAGAAGCGTGGAGTCAGCCTTCCCGTGTTTCCCTACGTGGGCTTCCTCGCCCTGCTGGGACTCAGTAGCTCTGAGGCCAGCGTGTGGCAGTTAGACGTCACGGACAGCCGGGCCAGACGGATCCTGTGTCAGACCACAGCTCTGTCACTTAGTCACTCAGCTTTTGTACCTCCGTCTTCTCATGTTGAAAGCCCCACCTTGAGGTGAGAATTCATGAAGTAGAGGATGCAAGTGGTTAGTGTCACCCCTGACACTTGAGGAACCCCCGGTCTAGCAGCCTGGCCGACAGTGATCTTTTCCTTCGCGTCAGCTCTGCACTTAGCTGAGGAGGTTGCCAGCCTGCTGTGACAACTGTCACTGTGTCTGTCCCTCGGTAGGCCCTCACAGAAGGGGAGGACTGAGCAGGACCATCGAGCTCAGTGGCAGTGCGGCCCGAGAGCTGCCAGTTAGTGGGAACCAACCACACACACACACTCATCCCGCCCTGATTTCTCAGGGTCTCAGGTTCAGCCTCGAAGGCTCCAGGTGGCGTCACAGAGCAGGAGAAGCAGCGCATCCTAACATGTCTGTTCACCTTTCCTCCAGCCACTCAGTCCCCTTGGTGCTGCTAGAGTTCAGAGGGAAGCAGCATTCTTGTTCCACCACGGCCCCCTCACACTCAGATCACATTCCAGAGGAATGCGCCAGGGACCTGTGCACTTCCATTTAAGGCAGTGTTTACAAGCACCAGCCCCTCCAGATTTGTGAGCCAAACACAGGATCGGCAAAGCCACATCCTCCTCCTTGCCGGGAGGGAGGTCGGTCCAGTCCCACCCCGGGTACTACAGCAGTGGCCTGGAAAACCAGCTTCTGGCCAGCCTGTTGCTGTGTGTACTCGTCTGATTTAGACTGACACTTCAAAGAATGCCCTTGGTCAGTCATGACTAGACCTTGGAGAGTTTGCTGTACGTCTGACTGCAGTGTGGCCGTGTGTGTGTTTGTGTGTGTGTGCGCGCGCGCGTGTGCACGCCTACACACACATGAGTTTACACAAACGTGATCGTGACAGAGCTGGTCTGGAGTCTGAAAATGGAGTCCACTGCGAGCATAGTCCTACTTAGAGGACACGCAAAAACAGTTAGACCGCTTCTCATATATACGACATAGTTTTTATATCAGTTGAAGAAACGGGCCTGGGTAAGATCCAGTTAGTGATTGCACCTTGTCCCCGAGTTGAGGGGCTGGATTTGAGGTGCCCTAGCTGCCATCACAGGCCACTAGAGGGCGCATAAGAACACAGCTGGGGAGCCGGGCTGGCCCATTCCGAGTGCGTGACTCTTATTTTAAAAGATTTTTTTTACAATTTTTTTAAAATTTTTATTTATTTATGATAGTCACACAGAGAGAGAGAGAGGCAGAGACATAGGCAGAGGGAGAAGCAGGCTCCATGCACCGGGAGCCCGATGTGGGATTCGATCCTGGGTCTCCAGGATCGCACCCTGGGCCAAAGGCAGGCGCTAAACCGCTGCGCCACCCAGGGATCCCTTATTTTAAAAGATTTTATTTATTTATATGAGAGAGAAGGATAGAGCACAAGTGGGGAGGAGAGGGAGAAACAGACTCCCTGCCGAGCAGGGAGCTGGACACGGGGCTCAATCCCAGGACCCAGGATCATGACCCGAGCCAAAGGCAGACCCCCAGCCAACTGAGCCACCCAGGCACACCCCCAGTGTGTGACCCTTGATCTCAGGTTGTAAGTTCAAGCCCCAGGTTGAGTGTAGAGATTACTTGGGAAAAAGATCTTTTTTTTTTTTTTAAGATTTTATTTATGTATTTATTTATTCATGAGAGATACAGAGAAAGCCAGAGACACAGGCAGAGGGAGAAACGGGCTCCATTTAGAGAGCCTGATGTGGGACCCTGAGCCAAAGGCAGACGCTCAACCACTGAGCCACCCAGGCGTCCCCCCCCCAAAAAAAATCTTGAAAAAACAAATAAATGCACAACTCTGGGTCCTGGCCTGTGCCCGGAGACAGGGTGAGCCACATGCTGGACCTTTGCAGTTCCTGCCACCTCTTGTGTTACAGCCATGGACAACGAGGGCAGGAGCTAGTGGTAGGGCCACAAGCAGCAGCACCCACGGTCAGGCCGCTGCCAGATGGGTCTGCCTGCATCTTCCCTCTGAGAAGTGTGTCAGTTACCACCTGCATCAGCCCCAGGACACTCCCTGCAAGAGCCTGAGAACACCCAGAGCCGAGGAGGGGAGGAGGGGAGGAGGGCAGGGCCTGCCACCTGGTGGGTGGCACCCAGCTGAGGTGGGAGAGCGGCCTGTCAGGCCCACAGCTCCTTTTGTAACTGACCTGGGCACAGTTTGAACATCCTGACTCCTAAGTCTGGCTTCCCAGGATGACTCATGGGCAGGACAGTACTCGGAATTGGTGAAGACTTGAGATGTTTGTGTAAATTGCTGTTGTTACTTTGTAGTTAACATGTGTAAGAAAAGAATGTTTATCTTGTTCTGTTTACCCATTTTTAAAAAAAAAATGTCTACAAATGTCAGGCAGGGAGCCCAGGGCGCAGAAAATGCTTGATGCCAGAGTGGGCAGTGGGCCTCATTACATGCCATGGAATCCGTACGGGTCCCCTGAGGGAACTTGAGAACATGCTTCATAGGCCAAGAATGCTGCCTCCATCCCCCTAATAAATAAACCTCAGCTCCTACATGGCCGAGGCCTTCATCCCACACCGTCCAGCATGAGTCATTGAGTTTCTGGACCCTGCTGGCCATTCAACGGCCACGAGCTCATGTGGCTCACATGGGGCCTGTGTTAGAAGCTCCTGACGTGCTCCCCGTAGCCACCACTTGCCGGGGGCTCCTGCACACTGGGCCCTCTGCCAGGTCCTGACACTTGAGGGCCCTGCCAGGTGCAGGGCACATGTTAGACTCTGCTCGCCATGCTCATGCAGCCCCAGACCTGGTGTAAGTGCTGCCAGCAGCTCCATTTTGCTGATGGGAACACAGAGACCGTGCTGACGGGGCCTGCCTGGAGCAGCTCAGCGTGAGCCGGTGGCAGACGCTGGGGTCAGCCACTGCCAGAGCCTGGGCTCCTCGCCGCTCAGCTCTACATACGAATCTTTCATCTCTGTCCTAAACCCTCAAGGATGTCCTCAAGGGAGATCCTGTCACCCCCATTTTACAGAAGAGGGTGCCGAGGCCGGGAGCAGAGCCAGGACTCAGGCTCTCACGTCTCCGGGCTACCCCCCATCCCCACCCAGGCTGGGCTGCCCCTTGGGGAGCTTCTCTTGGCCCCGTAGCTGCTCCCTGCCCCCAGCCCTGGCCTGCAGCTGTGTGGGCTATTTTCATCCCTCCTGTCACTGCAGCCAAACCACTGGGCCAGTGAGTCAGTCCTGCGGTTCGGGGAGGAAGGGGACCGCCAGGAGCCCACAGTGGAAAAGTCTTTCCAGTGGGCGGGCCTCCAGGCCCTGCAGCACCCCTGCACCAAGGGAACAGGCCCCGCCTGCCGCTCGGCCAGTCACTGCCCTGCAGAAACCACCAGCCTTCCCCACGACGGCTGGGGAATGGCCGATGAGAACAGTTCACCTCCAGGTAACATGGTCTCCCTCCATCTCCTCCCCCAGGTGTCCGCTGTGCCCACTGTGCTGGCCATCAAGAATGGGGACGTGGTGGACAAATTCGTGGGTATCAAGGACGAGGACCAGCTGGAGGCCTTCCTGAAGAAGCTGATTGGCTGACAAGCAGGGAAGAGGCCTGGCTGCCCTTGCCCACCAGGGCCCCTGCAGTTCGAGGAGGGGCCCCGTGAGAACTCTGAGCCCTTCCGTGTTGGCCCTTCCTGCCTCCTCCCTTTTGCCCGGCCCCCATGGGCCCGTGCTTTGGAGACCAGGCCCCCAAACATGGGTGCCCGGCTGACCTCCAGGGTGGCTACCCGGGGAATGGTGCTGCCACTGACCTGGGGACAGCCATCTCCTACCCACTGTCTTGTCTGCTCCCACTAGGGCTTGTCTCTGTCCTCCCAGGATGCTGGAGAGAGCCCCAGGCCAGCCCACAGTGCCCCGTGCCGGGTGACAGCTCGGTCCACGTCGCCCTGGTCCCTTCTGATCTGCACCCTGGTGCCTGGCCCATCTGTCTCCTGCATTTTTCTTTCCTGCTGCTGTTTTGTAAAAAGAAAGAAGGAAAAAGAAACCCAAACAAGGGAGAGTAATATATAATTCTCTCATTTTTTGTAGGTCTGTAATAAAGAACTTTATGTGATCCCTTCTACCTCCTGCTCTGAAGAACAGACCCTGGGCCCCACGCTAAATTACCCTGTAGCCACCACCCCCCAGAGCCACGTCCCTTCCTTCTTCCCAGGTGCCAGGGCAGAGAACACACGGGCAGGGGGAGGGGGGTGTCCCCAGACCCCTGTCCCTGGGAAGCCTCACTGTGAACAACCTGGACCAATAAAGCTAGGGTTTGCACTGTTGGCGGCTTCCGTTCTGTCTGGGCTCTGGAAGCATGAGGGGCGACCCCTCCCCAGGCTGCTGGGCTGCTGGCCCTGCGTCCTCTGGCTCTGCCACCCTCTTGCCCTCGACCAGCCGCTCCTGTTACTGATGCTGTTGTCACGGTCGCCGCTGTCCGGGCACCACCTTCATGTGCAAGCAGGGCAAGAGAATGCTTGTCCCCTTTATGCAGATAGGGACACTGAGGCTTGTGCAGTGCAGAGCCGGGGCTTGTACCCAGGTATGGTTGCCTCTGAAGCCTGGGCTCCTCCAGCTGATCCCTCTGGTACCTCTGGGGCTTCCTTCTCCACCAGGCAGTAGGCACACGGCCACTCCTGTGGGAGCCAGGCCCCCTAGGGAGCTGGGCTGTGTTTCCTGTGTGTGCCCTAGGAACCCTCAGCCTCGGAGCCAGGCTCTGTCCCACTTTGTTTCCAGCTCCCCTGGGGCCCAAGGAGGAAGATACCAGGCCTGCCAGCCAAGAGAGCCTACCCCCATCTCCCTCGTGGGGCCGAGGTGCCAGCTTCCTAGGGACCACAGGTGTTTGACAGCAGGGGTATCCTGGCACCCTTGCCCTCAGCCTTGGGGTGCCGTGTCTACTCCCGGGTGCGTTGCCCTCAGTCACTCTCATGTTCCTATTAAAAGTGCCTGTGTCGGGAACCCTGGGTGGCGCAGCGGTTTAGTGCCTGCCTTTGGCCCAGGGCGCAATCCTGGAGACCCGGGATCGAATCCCACGTCGGGCTCCCGGTGCATGGAGCCTGCTTCTCCCTCTGCCTATGTCTCTGCCTCTCTCTCTCTCTGTGTGACTATCATAAATAAATAAAATTTAAAAAAAAAAAAAAAAAAAAAAAAAAAAAAAAAAAAAAAAAAGTGCCTGTGTCGGGATCCCTGGGTGGCGCAGTGGTTTGGCGCCTCCCTTTGGCCCAGGGCGCGATCCTGGAGACCTGGGATTGAATCCCACATCGGGCTCCCGGTGCATGGAGCCTGCTTCTCCCTCTGCCTGTGTCTCTGCCTCTCTCTCTCTCTCTCTCTCTGTGTGACTATCATAAATAAATATACAAAAAATATTAAAAAAAAAAAAAAAGTGTCTGTGTCATACCTGGGTCTTTGAGGGGTCCACCCCAGCACCGCCTCGGGAAGGCTGCTGTGGGGAGTGGGGCTGCCTCAGAGCAGCCCCTGAAAGACCTCTGACCCAGGACCCGTCACAGGCATACGGAGGGGAGATGAACCAGCAGCTGGCATTAGAGGGAGGCCGAGAGCTCTGGGAGGATGGGCAACAGCAGCCAGCTCTCAGAGGGCACTAAGTGGGTGCCAGGCCTCTCGAGGCACCCGACCCCACAGCAGCCACACAAGGTCAGCATCCTCACCATCCTTCCCTTTTATACGTGAGACCCTCTCAAAGGTTGAGGACCTCGCGCAAGATCACGGAGCACAGGCGGCTGGGCGGGGGTCCGAGGCCAGGCAGGCTGGCCGTCCCTGCACCTCTTCCTCGTGGTACAAAACATACGTGCGATCTTAGGCCGACAGCTGGCCAGCACAGCAGGCGGTGGCGGCTCGCCTGACCGAAGAGACGCTGATGCGGACGTTGAGTGTCTTCCAGAGACGCCCTGCAAGTAAGGGGTGGGCCAGAGTTCAGGGTCACGGTGCTGTGACGCCGAGCCCGGGTCCTGCCAAGGTACCCGCCGCCGCCGCTCCTTAAAAGGTGCCCTTTGCCAAGCACTTTCTACACAAAATTACCTCATTTAATTCCTCTCTTGTGAGGCAAGTCTTATTTCCATATGACAAGTGAAAAAACCGGTTCAGAGAAATGGACTTACCCAAGGTCATGTCTCAAAAGTGATGATGCCAGATTTAAACCCAGGTGGGGGGTCTGGCCTCGCCAGTGAAGGGCTGCCAAAGGGCCCTGGGGCCAGAGGCGGGGCCTCTGCGCTGCCCCGAGCTCCCTGTCCTTAAAAGGTGTGCTGTGGGGTGAGGTAAGCTGGTGGCCTCGGCCGTCCCAGGTTGGCAGTCTCTGCCAGTGCGGCTGTTCGTGGCATGAGTCACTGGCTGTGAGCACAGAATCCTCGGGGTGATCCCATTTGACCAATTCCATGCCTCTGACCTCACCGGGACGCTGCTGGCTCTGCATTGTGGCCCCATTGCTGCCCTCTGAGTGCCTCCTCGGGCACAGACACCCCCCCAGGAAAGGGGGCATGGCCACAGGTCCCCGGGGCCCCAAGACCTCCCGGGGGGGGGGCGTTTCTACACCATATTCTCCTGATGCCAAGTTTATCCAATTGGCCCCAAGACGAGTGGAGGACGGAAGCTTGAATTTGTTGCGCTGTATGTACGTTGTCTGCTGTGACCTCCACCACTCCTCGCCAGGCAGTTCTCCCCATTTCTCAGGGCAGGAGACTGAGACGGAGCCATGTCTGGAATGGCCAAGATGCACTGCAAACGGGCATGCTCACCATCAAGGAGCGCCAGTGGGGCTGCCGAGCCCTAGGATGGGGCCGGACCTGGCCGTGCCCTCAAGAAGTTTGCAGAGCAAGGGGCTGCAGGCCACTCCGGAGGTAATGCCAGGGTGTCACCCTGTGACCCATGGGTCATCCAGTCTTCCTCATAAGGGCCCTGGCAGCGTGACTTGCCCAGGTCACAGCAAGTTTGTGGCAGGGATGCGAGGCCAAGTGCCCTGACTTGAGCCGGCCCTAAAATGAAAGTCGCACAACCTTTCTTCCCGGGCTCCAGGAGAGGTGAAGAGGATGTTGCGTCTCTGCAGAGGCCAGGCTCTGGGGCCGGGACCTGCTGGGTCCAGGGGATGTTGACCCTGCTGCCAGCACCCTTCCCAGCAGTCCCTGCCCAGGCCAGGGGTCCTGGGGGGGCTCAGCCCCTGCCCCAGACGCCTGGGGAAAGTTCGTCCGGAAAGTGAAGGCGGTTCTGGCAGGGCGGCCGGAAATCCCTAATGTGCGGGCCTGGCCTGGGAAGGACAGAGAACAATGTGGGGGCCCCGGTGGCCGGCAGGTCGCCAGGTGGCCAGCAAGGCTTCCAGGCATGTTGCCGCAGTTCCTCTCTGCTGCCTGGAACGCCGGCCGCAGGGGTGACCCTGAACCCCGGGCCCAGCGCTGGCTGCCCGGCTCTGCAGGAAACCCGGACCGCTGGTTCTTCCAAGGAACTTGAGCTCCCCAGCCACCTCCTGACGGCCTTCTGGAAGCCAAGGGCCATCTGTAGCTACTGCACGGTGCTCTAAGTGGGGCAGGAAGAATCAGGTCTGGGTTCAAGTCCTGACTGTGCCACCTTCTAGGTGTGTGGCCTTGGGCACGCTGCCCCCCATTCTGAAGCGCAATGGTGACATCGGCAAAATGAGGCGCCGGGGAGCTAGCTCTCGGGGAGCGTGCTCTGTGCATCATCTCACTGGGCCTCAACAAGCCCGAGAGGCGAGGCTGGCCATCACCGCTTTCCTGATGAGGAAACTGAGGCCCAGAGCACTTCGGTGACCCGGCATTGACAGGTGTCAGGGCTCGGCGCTGAACTCGGTGTGTCTGACTCTAAAGTCTCTGCGTGCCTCCCCTTTGGGGCAAGGTTTTTTCACCACTTTGAGCCTCAGTGGCCCCTCTGCACGCTGGGCCATAACCCCCCTCCTCATGAGGTCACGTGGGGATGCGTGGCCAGGCGTGCAGAAGCGCTCTGGTACCTAGCTGGGGCTCAGAAAGTGTCCCTTGCTTGGCTCTCCCCTCCCCGCAGCCACCTCTTCAACAGGAAGCACCAAGTTTCCTGAGATAAGGACCCGGCGCTCACCATGGGCTGGGCCGGCGCTGTAGCGGGCCGTGGGTCTTACGCTGGGCCCCCTGCCCTGGCCCCGACCCCTGCCGCCACCCCCTCCCGCTCTGGAGCTGGCTCGGTCTTGTCATCGCACCTGTGGCCCCGGGGAGCTAGAGGTGGCGACCTCATCGCGGAGACTGCCCAGTGGGATTCACCCGGAGTTGGGCGCTCTGTTCCCCGCGCCTTCTGGCCTGGCTCCCGCCCCTGGGCCCCGGGCCACCCGCAGCCCCTGACGGGAGCACCTCCTGTGGGCGAGGAACGCCCCCCGCTGCTGCACGGCTGCTAATTACTCACTGGGGGTGAGCTGGTCCCAGCGTTCTGGGAAACGGAGGCAGGTAGCGGTCTGTCTCTGGTCCGCTGCTCCCGGTGCAGAGGCGCCGCAGCATCGCTCCCCGGCGCCCGCACTGCCAGGTGCTCCGCCCAATCTAACACCCCACGTAGCCATTGTCCTTCCCGGGTCACATACGAGGAAACTGAGGCCCAGAGGCGTGGTGTGCCATGCCTAAGGCATACCCGGAGAATGGGCCCGGGGTGGCCTGACCCAATCCCCCGTCCTCCCCCTCTGCCACACTGCTGTCCCCAGGGGGCAAAGGATCCCGCCAAGTGCGGGGACGTTGGGCCTCTCTTCTCTGCTTCCCCATCACCACCCCTGGCCAGAGACAGGAGATTCCCTGTCCTCAGGATCTACTCCTAAGGCTGGAACGTTCTCTCCAGTCCCAACATGACAACCTCACCCCTACCTCAGCCGGCTGGTGTCTGTGAGTGCCTCTCTCGGCCTGGCATGGATGCCACAGGACACGCGCGTCATGACGAAAAAGTGCGGAATGATTGCGGGTCCTCAAGGGGGTGCAGATCTGCAAGGGCTACCTCAGACGGTTTTATTTTGAAGAACTGACGAGAAGGGAGTCTGAAGAGCAAGCAGGGGGAAGGGCATTCCAGGCAGAGGGGAGAGCAGGTGCAAAGGCACAGGGGTGGGAAAGCACCTCTGTCCGGGCACGGAGGCTGGGAGGCAGGCGGCCGGCGGGGCCCACTGACCGGCCATGGAGGCCTTGGAGTCACGTAGACCCGGCTCCAATCCTAGCTCTCCCCTCCTTTATTTTTTGTTAAAGATTTATTTATTTCTTCATGAGACACACAGAGAGAGGCAGAGACACAGGCAGAGGGAGAAGCAGGCTCCCAGGATCCCAGACCCCGGATCACGCCCTGAGCCAAAGGCAGATGCTCAACCACGGAGCCACCCAGGCGTCCCTAGAGGTTTAATAGCAATGAATAACACACCGCGGTTGCGGGCACTGTCCTAACACTGTGTATTAATTGCTTCAGCGTCCATAAAACCCTAGGAGGTAGATTCCAGTATCAGCTCCAGTTTATGAATGGGGAAATTGAGGCACAGATGGTTTAGTTATGACCCAGTGCAGAGCCAGGGGTCCCCACCACTGTCTGACTGGTGCCCTGCTCTTCACCCTCCCCTAGAGCCTTACCATGACCTCTAGCAGCATCTCCCCCACATCCCAGACCGCTCAGCGACGGTCACACCATTAGCCTTCCCCTACTGTCCCACATTCAGGTATTTTCCAGTTAATATTTCCGTCCATTATAAATGAGACTGGACGCAGTTGACCATGTTTGGACATAGAGCTTCTTTCTTCTTTTGGATTTTATGGATGCAGGTTTCTCTGGGCAAAGGGAGCATTTTATTGTCACTGAGAGGCTGGAAGGACTGTCCCCGGGGCCTGAAACCTGAGCTAGGTTCTCTCTGAGCGAGCTCCTGCACCTCCCACCTGCTGGTTGACTTTGGGGGAGGGGAGGGTGAGCGACAGGAATGTCATCCAACCTGCCCCAGCTCCGGCCACCTCTACCTTAGAAAGTTCCAGGCCCTGGTCAATTATACTTCAATTTTAAAAAAGAATAAGAATAAAATAACTAAAAAAAAAAAAAAAAGAATAAAGTAACTTCCAGCCCCTGTCCCCGCCCACCCAATCCTGGCCTTTCTGCGAACTGGAGTCCAAAGCAACCATTCATATGAGGGTCCGGTTGTGGTTATGCGTCTGGGATGGGTCCTGGGCCTGGGGTGGGACCTGGGAACGTGCATTTCTAAAGCCCTAGTGATTTGGATGCAGGTGCCCCTGGACTCGGAGAAATGCCCTTCCTGTGACCAGAATCCCCTCCAAGCCCATCCCATTGCACCTGTGCCTTGAGCAGCCTTCCATGCCCTGCAACATGAACGTATTAATGAAGTGTGTAACCCCCCAAGGAGTCGTTCTCTGCCAGGCCCTGCTCCTGGTCTGATCCCCACCCTTACCCGACAGCCCAGACCCCATTGCCAAGGCCCCTCTCTCCTCACCAAGGAGGCCCAGCTGGACCCCGGCACCTCTGCCACTTTCCACATGATTTTGGCCATCAGCCTGAGACTCTGAGCCACTGTGACCTCCCTCCCTATGAAACAAGCGTATTCATGATACCCACGTTCTTTCCCATATTTGTTTTCCTTCTCGTGGGCTCCTAGTGATGTCGAGAGAAGGGAAGAAGGCTACCAAGTCTGGATTGAGAAGAGGGAAATGGAAGCCCAGGGAGAGTAGAGGCCTGGCCTGGGGTCAACCAGCAAGCAAGAAGAGAGAATCCAGAAGTGGCTCTGGGTTCCCATTGCTGGTCCTGCGGTTGGTCTTTCCTGAGGCCAGCAGAGAGCTTCAGGGGGACCAATTCCTTCTAGAGGAGGTGATGGGGGCAGGGACTGGTCCTCGGGGTCCCTTGCCCCTGCTGAGTCCCTGGAGCCAGGAGAGACCCTCCCTTCGGTGCTTCCACGTTGTCGGTCCCACTCAGCACCCCACATGGCCCAGGGATGACTGCGCAGAGCAGTGGCTGTGGGGGGGGACCGGCTGCCCAGCGGGCCTGGTGTCTGCTTGGCGCTTGGCCCTGACCGCTGAGGCACAGCTGGGCCAACTGGAGGGCTGCAGTGCTCAGGCCACAGGAGCAAGTTCCTCCCCTGCAAAAGGAGGGAGGGAGGGCTGTCCTGGGGCCAGGCCCAGGCCCTCCTTGTCCTGGTGCTGGTCCCCCTGCGCCCTGGGGAGGAGGCAGAGAGAACTGGCCTCCCTGGATGAGGCCCCGGAGGAGAAGGCAGGCGGGGCCAGGGCGGCCTGGGAAGATGAGGCTGTGTGTGCACAGGAGGGCCAGGCTCGCGCCCTCACTCACTCAGCCGTGCTTGGCCTCTGAGGCCTCCTCTCTGGAGGCTGCAGTTCCCAGAACTCTGCTCTCCCCAAGTCATGAACCTCAGGGCACGAAGTCCCCAGAGACCAGCTCCCACCCCCGGGGTTGACTGAGGAAGCCAGGCCCCAGCAAGGGGAGGAGGTCAGGGCGGTGCTGAGGCCAGCTGGGGAGTGGCCAAGTCAGGAGGTGGTGGCTCTTCAGAAACCCCCACTGAGGCATCCCTCCCTTCCCCAGCTGTCCAAAACCAGACCGATGCCATGTGTCCTCACACTGCCTCCCTCCAGGAGCCCGAGCCCCAGAGGGCGGGGCTGGCCTCGTCCAGGACTGGCCAGCCCGTCTGTGTCAGTGCCCTGAACTCCTAGCCCAGGTCTGGGTCCTTCAGATGCGTCCGTTCCCCAGCCCCATGATGCCATGAGTGACTTTGGGGAAATAGGAGACAGATTTTTTTTTTTTAAGCTGCCCAGAACTTCTGGTTGGAAAGCATTGTATCTTCAAAACATTCATTACAAAGCTTGAGGACAGTGGAGGAGTCCCACAGGGGGGCAGAGGATGGGGGGCCTCCAGAGACTAGGCTTTGGAATTTGATCTGAGATGACCAGTCATCCTGGTTTGCCTGTGCTCAAGGAGGTTGTCACCACTCATGGGGTTTGAGAGCTAAAAGTGGGCCAAGTCTTGACTCTGCCACTCACTGGGTGCCCATGGCTAAGACACTTCCCCTCTGCAGGCCTCAGAGTGAGTGGCGGGGGGGGGGGGGGGGCACAGCGACAACGGGCATCCAACGTCCTTCACATGAAGTTCCCAGAAGCCTGTGGGGGGAAAGTTGGAATGTGTGACCTCCCAGCACGTGTAAGGGTTGTTTTCTCACTGTTAGTGTTGGCTGATCTGGTGAGGGAATCTCCTCCTCCTTCCCCCCACCTCCCACCGCCTATTATTCACTCATTTCCTGCCAAAGGCTAATGGGCACCCACTACGTGCCAGGCACGGATGGGACGCAGAGCCCTGAGCCCACGGAACTCAGGGCGCATGCCTGTGGCATGAGAACATGGTAAGAAGAATTTGTTTGGCAACACATTTTCATGAGCAGCTACTAGGTGCCAAGCATTGTCTCGAACGTTCTACAGGCATTAACCCATTGGACCCTCACAATAACTCAGTGAGGGCAAGATTATTTTTCCCCATTTTGCATATGAACAAACTGAGGCTAAAAAGATGAAGGAATCAGCACAAAAGTCAGAGAGAGGGCATTAAGAGGCATCTTTTTGAAGGATGAGTGTATGTCTCCGTGTGCGCAAGGAAAAAGGGCTTTCTAGAAGGGAAAAGTGGGTGCAAAGGTTGGGAAGCATGGAATAGCATGATGCCTCCAGGGAACTGCCAGTTCACAGGGGCCTGCACACTGAGGTGGGGTTCATACCTGGGCGCCTGGGTGGCTCAGTGGGCTAAGTGTCTGCCTTTGGCTCAGGTCAAGATCCCCGAGTCCTGGATCCAGCCTCCCTCTCCCTCTGCCCCCACTCCCTGCTGGGCTCTCTATCTCAAATAAATAATTGTTTTTTTTTAAAGGGTTCGTACTTGTCCTGTAGACGACTGGGAGGTTGTAAAGTAGAGCAGAGGTCAAAAAAGAGCGACGGGACACATCGTGTTTTAAAAGGCTCGGGGAGGGATCCCTGGGTGGCGCAGCGGTTTGGCGCCTGCCTTTGGCCCAGGGCGTGATCCTGGAGACCCGGGATCGAATCCCACATCGGGCTCCCGGTGCATGGAGCCTGCTTCTCCCTCTGCCTGTGTCTCTGCCTCTCTCTCTCTCTCTCTGTGTGTGACTATCATAAATAAATAAAAATTAAAAAAATAATAATAATAAAAAACAAAAGGCTCGGGGCTGAGGAGAGCTGGAAGGGAGAAGAGTGGAGGCCAGGCGCACGCCCCTGACTCGCGCTGGACACTGCCTGTTGCTTTTAAGGCCGCGCGCCTGTGCCTCGCAGAGCTGCGCTTGGGGCTGCAGAGGCGCTCTAAGCCCCATCCGGGAAGGTGCCACGTGGGGCAGGCGGCCTGGAGGCGCACCCTCCGCCCGCGAGGCTCCCCAGGGCCCTAAGTCCCGCCAAGGGTCCTGCTCCCCCAGCACCTGCTGCGGAGCTTGGCCGCGCCGGGTCAGGGGCAGCCCCGCAGGGCTGCACCGCGCAGTCTCAGCCTCGCGGCGTCGGCGGGGACCCCACAGGGACCTCGGGGACCCCGGGGCATCACTGGCCGGGCCCCGCCTCGCTAGGAAGGTCCACCCCAGGCAGTCGGGACTGGGGCGGGGCCAGCGCGAGGGGCGCCCTTATACAGCGCCTGCCCTTACACGGCGAGCCCGGCGCCGCCCGCCGGGACCCCCCACCCCCCGGGGCCGCGCCTCCCAGCGCCCTCCTGCGGGGGGGACCGCGCACCTGCGCCCCCGCGCGCCGCCAGCGGGGGCATTGGGGGGCCCGGACTGGGGGCGGGGAGGTGGGCTTCCCGCAGGCCGGGTGGGGTGGGAGGAAGATCATCCTCTCTTCCGGACCCGCCCCCCCCAACCGGGTGCCTGCTAAATGCCAAGCATTAGACTCGGCTTTTCCAAAGCTAATCGCCCAGCCAGCTTGCAGCCAGCTTGCGTGGTATGTGGCTTAGTAGGAGCAGGACTTGCAGCCACACGACTGGGTTCCATTTAGCTTGGTTGCTTACTGGCTTTGTGCGCAAGGGGCAAGTTAATTCTTCTGTGCCTCTGTTTTCTCATCTGTAAAATGGGGACATAGTGGCTGATTCCTCAGGGTCGGAGTGAGCACTAAATGCGTTAATATGAGTTCGTGGTTTTCAGCCATTTGGGGTGGAGTTGATAAATAATCGAGCCCTGAAGGGGGAGAAGTGAGACCCTTACCCCTAGGAGTTCGGCCTCATTACTGGTCTTGTTTGCCAGTGTCAGGGGGCTTAGAAGCGGTTTTTAAAAGCATTTAGTTTTCAGTTTTCTGTAAATCCTGGTTAGGGCCAAGGAGAGTCTTGTTAAAACGTCTCTAACATCCCCTGAGCAGATTCGCTTTTTAGCAAAGGAGAGACAGGCCTCAGACTGGGAGGTCCCGGGCAGGAGATAGGAGCTGGGTAAATTTAATAACACGACTTGTTTGGGTGATTTCAGAGTTTCCATCGAGAGTTTAGAATTACTCTTTATGGCACTTGGCTTTCTATACATGGTAGCGACATAATATTCACACATTGTTTTTAGTATGAAAATGTGCAGAAATGCACACAAGGGCATAGAGAATGATAGTACAACATTCATCTAATGTTCATAAATAAATGCGTTAAATAGGAGCGGATTTGTAGAAAGAAGAAGAGTACCAAGAGTGCAGAGGCAAGGCTTCGGAGCAGGCTAACAGTGCCTGGAGTTTGGCAGGGACCGCAGGAGCTGCGTGGTGCTGCAGGAGGGAACTGGGGCCTCTCCCTCCCACCGGTGGAGTGGCGGTTAGGGGGGGCCAGATCTCGGAGCCTGGCTCCGGGCGTCCCAGGGCGTCCCAGGGAGCACCTGCCGCACGCAAATTCCACACCAGTGCGCCCCAGCTGGCTGCCTCTAGACTCAAGTCTCCTCGCCTGGGTTATTTCTGTATTTGCTTTCTCCACTGCCCACCTGGGCTGCAGGCCCCTGCCCTGCACACTAGAGCCAAAGGAATTTTCTAGACTGCTGAAACCCCTCCAGGGCTCCCCGGTGCCCAGGGACAAAGACCCAGACCTTAGCAGCACTGGTGTGCCTTCCGGGGTCTGGGGCCCACAGACCTCTCAGTGCCTTTTCCTAGCACTGCTTCCTTCCACTTTACTCTTAACCTGAGCTATTTGCAGCTTCCTGAATATTCATTAAGTAAATATTGAATGCGTTGGGGTTGGGGATTCAGCAGCAGAAAGAGCTCAGTAGCGGTGAGGAGCTCAGCAGCCGTGGTCCTGCGTGTCCTCCGTGTCCTCCGCGTCCTCCCGGCATTCACCGGTTAGTGGGGGAGTTGAAGAAATAAGTGTGAAAACAGTTTTTAAAGTGTCCTGTGCTGTAAAGGACTTAGGAAGTACCAAGAGAGTTTTTGCCTTCTGCCAGGAAGATCCCCACTCACCCCACCTTGCCCTGGGGTAGTCTTTGCTGATACAGCGTCACTGGGAACATGGGGCCCCTTGCATATATCCTTATTGGGGGCTCCCATCATATCGGGGTGGTAATGGACGTGCCTGTCTCTAACACTGGACGAGCTCCTCGGGGAAAGTCACTTTGGTCTGGTTGGCGTGGTGTCGCCAGTAGCTGGGGCGCACGGTGCCTAGTAGGTGCACAGCAGTGGTGGGCCTACTATTATAGCAGCTAGCCTCCGCACCGGGACCGCACCCCAGAGCAGTTCAGCCTTCATTCAATTCGTTCATTCATCCATTAAATCAGAGTGCATGGGACGCCTGGGTCCCAATCAGCGGTTGAGCGTCTGCCTTGGGCCCAGGGTGTAATCCTGAAGTCCTGGGATCGAGTCCCACATCGGGATCCCTGCAGGGAGCCTTCTTCTCCCTCTGCCTGTGTCTCTGCCTCTCTCTCTCTCTCTCTCTCTCTCTCCCTGCCCCCCTCTCTCTCCCTATGTCTCCCACGAATAAATAAGTAAAATCTTAAAAAAAAAAAATCAGAGTGCGCCAAGCCCCTAATGTGAACCAGTTGATTGACAGAGGGTGAGCTCTGTGCTGGCAGACTGTGGGGCAGCCAACCAGGAATGGGTCATCCTGCCTGGCCCTCTGTGGGGACAACTGCCAGAGGGAGTGTCATGTTAACAGGGCCTCCTTGAGAGAAGGTGGGATTGGGCTTCGGGCTGAAGGAAAAGGAACTTGGAAGGAAGCAGAGAGGTGTGAGCTGGTGCAGTTGCTGGGGTGGGGCCCTAGCTGGGTGTGGCCGAGCCTTTGGATGGGTGTGGGAGCAAGAGCCAAAGTGGGTAGGTTGGGGCCCCACAGGAAGGACCCTGCGTGCCCGCTCACTTTCCTCGCGCTGGAGAACGAAGGGCGCATCATCATCTAAGACAGTGGCTTTTCAGAGTTTCCTGACCGCCCAACGGACCTACAGTAAGATCCACATCACGTCACAACCTGGCGCAACGTGCAAAATTGAAACAGGCATATCATGGGACAGTTTGCTACCAGCATTCACTCTGATGGTTTCTCTTGTGTGTTTTTTTTAATCATCATCATTATTATTATGAAATTCTGAGTATGACTCACCAAATTAACTTCAAGGTCTACTTGCACTTTGACCTGCACGTTGAAAACCATGGATCCAAGCGTCCTGCCAAAGGGTCTAGGAGTAGTCGAGAGGCCCTTTTAGATTCATAAATAATTTAAACTCCTGGGGCACCTGGGTCAGTCGGTGGAGCAACTGCTTTTGCTCAGGTCATGATCCCAGAGTCCTGGGGTCGAGCCCCATGTTGGGCTCCCTGCTCTGCTTCTCCCTCTTGCTCTGCCTCTCCCCCTACCTCCCCCACTTGTATTCTCCCTCTTTCTCGGAAATAAATAAAATATTAAAAAAAAAAAAAAAGAATTTAAACTCAGCCTTAGAGAGGCTCTTTCACTCCACAGCTACTTTCACCTGTAAAGCAGCCCCAGAGGGCGGGCCGGGTCCCCCAGCCTCCTCCATATCCCGGGAGGAGGTGCCCATCCCACCCCCCATCAGGATCCTATGGCTGCTGGATGCTCCCGGGTGGAGCTCCCAGGTGGGTCTGAGATCCAAATGAGAAGAACAACCCACCACATTTTCCCCAACCTGTTGACACACACCCTCCCGCCCTGACCTCCACTCTCAGAAGTGTCCACTTGGCCTTTGGTTCCCCTGACGGGCTGGCTTAGGATGCCGCTGGCCCCGGGGGATGGGATGGGGAGGAGGGGTGGTGGAGGCCCCAGTTGGGCGCTGGGCTCCGTGCGGTCACCAGGGGTCAGTTCTCCCTTCTGGTCTCTTCCTTGTGCCATCCACCTTGTCTGCAGGCCCTCACTTTGGCTTAGCAGAGGGTGAATACAGGGGCCGGAGCCCCTCCCCTAGCCAAGCTTCCTGCTAAATTCCTCTTCCATCTGGGATTTCTGAGGCCTCTGGGGATATGGGGGAGACCTGTGCTAGGGGGGTGGCCCCAACTCATAACTCCTGGCCCTCAGGACACTGGAGCCAGAGGAAGCTTCAAAATGGAGTCCGACCCTCTCATTCTATATTTGTAGACACTGAGGCCCAGAGGGGAGGAAAGTCACCCAAGTTCACACAGGAGTTAGCCCTGGAGTGAGTCCCAGAGACTCAGGTCTCCCGGCCCCAAATCCAGGCCCCTTCTTTTCTTTTTTTTTTTTTTTTTTTTTTCCCTTCTTTTCACTGTGGTAGGTTGAGGGTGTGTGGAAAGGGAAAGGCGGCTCGGGAAGGAGCTTGGAGAAATGTCCTGGCTGGGAGCAGGTGTCTTGCAAGGCCCCCGCCTGGGAGACCTGCGTCCTCACTCTGCTTCTGCCACCTTCTCTCTGTGGCCCCTGCCCGGGGGGCTATCTGGGCTGCAGAACGAGGGAACAGGACCAGGCGAGACCCTGGAGCCCTTCCAGCTCTGAGCCTGAGCTGCCTCCCTTCTCCTCTCCTATGTTGGGGGGAGCCTGCCCTCCCCCACCCCGAGATAAGAGAAGACCCCCCCTCCCTGAGCCAGAGCTGCCTGGAGGAGTGACAGGGGAGATAAAGCCTGTGGGAACCTGTCTTCTCCCAGGAACTTGCTGCTTCCCCCGGGGCCTCAGGATTAGGGTGGTGGCTTCTAGTCCTTTCTTTCTGGAGACAGTGGATATGGCCTGAAATCCAGGCAGAAGGGCCCTCCTCCCACTGGGCTTCCTGGCTCCTTGGGCTCTGGCCATGCACGATTTGTCTTCTCAATTCACTTTCCTTTTCCACATGGGCATCTCCTCCCTAACTAGACCACACGCTTCTCAGGGCAGGATTTGACACCCTGCGTCTGCAATCAAGGGGTTTTACAGTGGGAGAATTTGGGTCTCTGCCTAAGAGGGGCAGAATGGATACCGGTTAATATCCGGGCGATTGATAGTAAGTGCCTGGGTTCAAGCCCCAGCCCCTGCTGACCTGCTGGGTGACCTGCGGGCACACACTAATGCTGCACAGGTCTACTAATCTAGTGTTACTCTGCATGAAGTGAGTACCGGGGAGAGGAGAGAAGCCTGGACGTATGCTAAGGGCTTCACCTGCATTGTCTCTATGTGACAATGCAGAGACCCAACGAGATAAATAATTTTCAGGGCCTTCCTGAGGCTCCCAGAGCAAAGGGACTTGGTCAGGCCCCCGGCCAGTACAGAGGGAGCCTACCTCCAGCTCGCCGGCCACAGGGCTCCCTGCCTCCCTCCCATTCATTCCCCACCTGACTCCACAGCATTCCCACCAAGTGGCCCCCAGCCGCGTGTCTCAGGGCAGGCCGCTGTACCAGGCCCTCGGGACTGGGAGGTTGGAAGTCCAAGATCAGGGTGCCAGCAAGGTTGGGTCCTGGGTGAAGGCCTCTTCCTGGTTCACACCCGGTTGTTGTCTTGTATCCTCACTAGTGTCCTCCCTCTCATCCAGAGGGCAGTAATCCCACCACCCGGGCTCAACCTCAACTTCCTGAAGGCCCCACCTCTAAATCCCATCCCACCCCATCCCCTCGGGCTCCAACACATGAATCTGGGGGAAGAGGAACTTCTCTTTTCTCCAAGTCTCCAACTAAGGAGGTTCTCCCAAGGGGAGTAGCTCTGATGATCGGCCAGCTACTCCTTCTAGAAAGACTGTACAAGGTTGGGGTCCTTCAGTTTCACAGAAACTGACTCCGAATAACTAAACTTGAGAGGTGGAGGCATTCATTGGAACACACTGGTGCTGCCACTGCAGGATGCCTGCACCCCGTGGGGTGCTTCTGTGCCCTCCGCTGGCCGTCCTGCAAGAGGTGACTTTAAAGCTAGGAGCGTCTAAGCTCAGGCTCGAGGCGTCTCACAGACCAGGGTTCTGGCCCAGTTCCACCACTTCCTCTTCACTGGTTGAGTTTATGGACCACCTTTCCAGGATGTGGCCGTCAGACGCTCCCTCCTCCCCGGTGTCTCTCATCAGGGCTCCGATTCTGGGAACCAGAGTCCTGTTGCCTGGCTTGAGTCCAGACCTGCCCCAGGGGAGACGAGGCGAGGAGGGGCAGGGCCTGGTGATCGGCAGCGCTGCCGTCACCAGATGCAATGAGGTGGGGGGATCCCTCGAAGGAAGGGATTGCTGTGAACAGAACAAAGGTGGGGGGAATCAGAAGCTCTCTCCTCTACCCACTGGGCCTCCTCCTGGCCTCCCGAGAACACACGCCTCTTTCTCTGCCTTCCCTGCCCCTTCTTCCCTCTCCCCCTCCCTCCTCCACATATTTATTGAGGGTTTGCCTTGTTTCAGGCACGTTGCTAGGCCCTGGGAGTAAAAAGATGAGTCAGACCCAGGGCCAGCCCTGGGGAACCCATTTAACTCAGATGCACACACTGCGGCTCAGCCCCGGGCGAGGCGAGGCCCGGACAGGCATCAGCAATCGACCACCGCACACATTCCCAGGACCTGGGCTCGGCCTCAAGACACTGCTCCGCCCAGAGCTCCGGGCGGCCAGTTCTCATCAGCTGGAATTGCCCTGCCTGGCCCCAAACACCCTCTTTCCTGTAAAGATTCTTCTGACATCATGACAACAGCAGAATCCTCCCATGCTCACGCTCAGGGTCATTTCTGCTCCGCGGGGGCAAATGACATTGGTGCCTTCGATTCTTGACCCTGGTTGGCTGTTTAGTCAACTTTGTGGTTAGGAGTCTGAGCACCGCTCCTGTAGACAGCAAGACTGCATTGGAGTCTTATCGCTGCATCCTCCTGAGCCCCTGCTTTGGGATGAAATTTCCATGACTCCTGTGATAAACTACCACAAATTTAGTGCCACAAAACAAGGCAAAAATTTTTTTAAAAATTTGATTTAGGGGATCCCTGGGTGGCTCAGGGGTTTGACACCTGCCTTCGACCCAGGGCATGATCCTGGAGTCCCAGGATCGAGTCCCATGTCGGGCTCCTTGCATGGGGTCTGCTTCGCCCTCTGTCTCTTCATGAGAGACACAGAGAGAGAGGCAGAGACACAGGCAGAGGGAGAAGCAGGCTCCCTGTGGGGAGCCCAATGTAGGACTCGATCTCAGAACCCTGGGATCACGACCTGAGCCCCAGGCAGATGCTCAACCACTAAGCCACCCAGGTGCCTCACAAGGCAAATTTTTTTTTCTTACAATGATGGGGGTCAGAGGTCCAGGATGAATCTGATGAAGCTAAAATCAGAGTGTCCACAGGGTTGTACTTTCTAGAGGCTCCAGGTGAACAGCAGAGCCTTGCCTCGTCTGGCTCCTAGAGACCCTCCACCCTTCACGTCTCCAACCTCACCTTCCATTGTCACACCTCCTTTTTTTTTTCACACCTCCTTTCCGACTCCCACTGCTGAGGTCTGAATGTTGCTGCCCCACCCCCAAATCATTTGTTGAAATGCTAACCCACAAAGATGATGGTATCTGGAGGCGAGGGGCCTTTGGGGAGGGGCTTAGGTTAGGAAGCAGAGCCCTCCTGAATGGGATAAGTGCCCTCCTAAAAGAGGCTCCAGTGAGCTCTGTCACCCCTCCCACCAGGTGGGGACGCAGCGAGCAGGTGTCATCTGTGAACTGGGGAGAGGAACCTTTAGCAGAAAATGATCCTGCTGCCACCCTGATCCCAGACTTCCAGCCCCCAGCACTGTGAGAAATAACTCTCTGGTGTTTATAAGCCCCCAGCCAGTGGTGTTTTGTTTTGGCAGCCGGCATGGACTAAGGCAGTGACCTTTTGCCTCCCTGCGATGAGGGCCTCCGTGAGTCCTTCAGCTGACTTGGATCATCCAGAGTGAAGAACCTCCCCAGCCAGAGACCCGGATCAGAATCACACCGACAAAGGTCTTTGCCATGCAAGGTAAGTGTTCGTAGGACCTGGGGCATGGAACACGGCCACCTCTGCAGTGGGGCATCATTTGCTGCCACAGGTTCCCTACCTGTGAAATGGGGTGTTGACAACTTACATCACAGACTCGTGGGGAAGATCATGTGAGACAATCCACGCGAGGCACTGGCCAGAGCGCCTGGCACAGAAAGAAGCACTGGCCGTCATGCACTTAGTGGAGATCGTCACGGGAGCAGTCCTTGGAGAGAGCTCAGCAGCATCCCGACCTGAGCCTGGCCCTGTGGGCCACCTCTTCTCTTCCTCCCGGGCACCCTCGGTCCAACCGAGGCGCTGGTCTATGAAATCCCTGCCAAATGCCAAGTTTGCACTGAAGGTCTTTCTAGGCTCTGCTGTGTCTCTCCTCCTCCCCGCCCCCCTGCAATCTCTGGGCTTTCAGAGCAATCACCTGATTTTTATAGAGACAGATACCAGCACAAGCAGCATCGGAGCTACCTGGGAACATTAGGACAGATTAGTTAGTTAGTTAGTTAGTTTTAGGCCTCTCCCCAGACTAACTGAAACAAATATTCTGGGCTGGGGCCCTGCAGTCTGGGTTTTATTTATTTATTTATTTATTTATTTATTTATTTATTTATTTATGAGACTATTTATTCATGAGAGACACACAGAGAGAGGCAGAGACACAGGCAGAGGGGGAAGCAGGCTCCATGCAGGGAGCCTGATGAGGGACTTGATCCCAGGTCTCCAGGATCACGCCCTGAGCTGAAGGCAGACGTTCAACCACTGAGCCGCCCAGGTGTCCCAGTCTGGGTTTTTAGGGACCCTCCAGGGCATTCCAATGCTCCCCAGTATGGAGCACTTTCTCATGCACCCCCACCTGCGAGAAGTATCCCCACTGCACCGGTGCAGTCGGTTGTGAGGCCCAGGCAGGTGAGTGGCTGACCTCAGACGGTGCAGGTAGGAGGTGGTACAGCGCAGGTTGGAACCTGAGCAAGGCTGGTGTTCTTTCCACATCACCATGCACCTCCACCCTTGGGCGCCTCCCTTCATGGTGCCACCTGGACACAGTGCCCGACACCCAGGTCCTTCAGGGAAAACTCCACCCAGCCACTCCCAGGGCGCAACCCAAGCCCAGGGACCTCTCCCTCTTCACCTGTCGTGTGTCATTTGGGGCAGGGCTCTACATTCAGCTCCAGTTTCAGAGTCTGATAACCAATTTATACTCGAGTATAAATAGCTGATAGGGCCTTCAGGGGTTATCTGCTCCTTTTAAGCAGGTGTTTGTGGTAAGCAGGAGGAAAGCAGTTCCTGGTGGGGTTTTAGCACCTTGTCAGGCGTGCCCGGAGGAACCGTGTGTGTGTGTGTGTGTGTGTGTGTGTGTGTGTGTGTGTGTGTGTGTGTCTGTTGATGGGAGGGCTATGGATTTCCCAGGTGCAGACAGAATGGTCCTGTGGCAACAGCACAGGGCACTGCTTATGGCTGGGTCATGGTCATCACAGCCTAGCGACCTTGGGCAAGTCACTTCATTGCCCTACACCTTCATCTGCTTTCCTGCAAATGGGCATGATTCCTACGTGGAGTTCCACAGAAATGGTTACATGAGATAACCTTTATCAAATGGCCCTTTCCTGTCTAGATTGCTCTGGCGGGTGGCGCTGAGCTGAGCCCGACCAGGGCAGAGTCACCCAGGTTAGGCAGGTCTCTCCCTGGGACAATGCCTTGTACCACCCATCTGTGCCACCTGCCAGAGGAATGCTGGGGTCACAGTGTCTAGCATCCCTGCTTCTGGAAGCCCTCCCTGATGCCGGCCTGGGCTCTCAGCCCTGTGGGCAGTCCTGGCTTTGCCGCCCACTCGTGATGGGACCTGCACAATTCCCTGTCCCTCTCTGGGCCTGAGGCCTTGCCTGAAAGACGAGTGAGATGTAGGAATGTGTGAAGGCCCTTCCCACACTCGCTTCGTAACTGTCCCCCGGATTCCCCCCGCAACCGGGCCTGTCCTCCCAGATACGGTGATGAAGCACATCCTGCTGAGTTGTCTCGCAGCCTCCTATGAGATGTGCTATTTTCTCCCCCGAATGACTAAGTTCTTGGAGGGAAGGGCCCTGTGTCTGTGACTTCTCGTTGGGCCTTCAGCCTGCCACTTAGCACTGAGCTCCATGCACCCTTTCCTCAAGAAAGACCTGCTGATAGGGACGCCTGGCTGGCTCAGCAGTTGAGCTTCTGCCTTTGGCTTGGGGAGTGATCCTGGGATCTGAGATTGAGTCCCACATCGAGCTCCCTGGGGGGGAGCCTGCTTCTCCCTCTGCCTGTGTCTCTGCCTCTCTCTCTGAATTTTTCATGAATAAATAAATAAATCTTAAAAAAAAAAAAAAAAAAAAAAAAAAGACCGGCTGGTAAATTCCCAAAGATCTTGGCATTGCCCAGGAGAGCACTTTTCTTTCTTTCTTTCTTTCTTTCTTTCTTTCTTTCTTTCTTTCTTTCTTTCTTTCTTTCTTTCTTTCTTTCTTTCTTTCTTTCTTTCTTTCTTTTATTTATTTTATTTATTTTTATTTTTTATTTTTTTATTTTTTTTAAATTTTATTTATTTATTCAGAGAGAGAGAGGCAGAGACACAGGCAGAGGGAGAAGCAGGCTCCATGCAGGGAGCCCGACATGGGACTCGATCCCGGGACCCCAGGATCACACCCCAGACTGCAGGCAGCACCAAACAGCTGTGCCACCAGGGCTACCCAGCACTTTTCTTTCAAGGTGCCATCTCCTCCAGGAAGCCTTTCCAGATGCCACCTCCCTGCAACACACATACAGAATTGCTCCTCCCACCCCCACACCTGGCTCTCGTCATCCCTCCCTTTCAGACTCGTTCCTAGAACAGTGCCTGGCACACCCAATAATGGGGGGTTGAATTCACTTGAGTTATAGTCTAAGGGAAGAGAAAGAGAGAGAAGAAAGGAACACCAGAGTCTTTGCAGGGATGGGGGCCACAGCTGGAAGGCTCTTCCCCAGCAAGGCCTACAGCTGGCAACCAGCTGGCTGGGGGTGGCTGTGACTCACTCCTCTTCTGCAGGCCGGGGGATGCTGCAGACAGGCTGAGACGGGTCCAAAGGCCTAAAGGAATTTTGATAAGGATAACACAAGCCCTGGAGTATTTCTAGAATGCGGGAGGTTAAGGGTGCGGGGAGCTAGGTCAGGGCAAAACCGCCTGATTATGTTATTTATTTATTTATTTATTTATTTATTTATTTACCTGGATAAAAAATTCACATCGGACAAAATTCAAAAGGTACAAAGGGGACACAGTGAAGTCTTTCTTCCTCCCATTCTCGCCACCCAGGTCCTCTCCCCAGAAGGCCGGTGTTTCCAGGGGCTTCTGCATACAACCTTCCTGTATTCTTTTCTTCCCTTGCTAAGACAGAGACGCATATCAGCTGCTCTTCGCTTTGCTTCTACCCTGAACTCGTCCTTGAGAACATTTCATATTGGCATATAAAGAGCCTCCTTGTTTTTTTTTTAATTTGTCTGTGTTTAGGGTTGCCAGATAGACTGCAGGATGCTCAGTTAAATTTGAATTACTTGAACTTCAGATGAAGAACAAATGGCTTTTTTGGGGGATGCCTGGGTGGCTCAGCAGTTGAGCATCTGCCTTTGGCTCAGGGCGTGATCCCAGGGTCCTGGGATCGAGTCCCACATTGGGCTCCCCACAGTGATCCTGCTTCTCCCTCTGCCTGTGTCTCTGCCTCTCTCTGTGTGTCTTTCATGAATAAATAAATAAAACCTTAAAAAAAGAAAAAGAACAAATAGCTTTTTAGTATAAGTTTGTTTCATACAATATTTGGGACATACTTCTACTAAAAAAAAAAAAAAAAAAGCTATTTGTTTTTTAATCTGAAATTCAAATTTAACCAGGCATTCCATAATTCCATTTGCCAAATCTGGCTCCTCTTGCTGTATTTCATGGGAATTCCTTTTTTTTTTAATAATTTTTTTTTTTTAGATTTTTAAAAATCTATTTATTCATGAGAGTCAGAGAGCAGAGAGGCAGAGACACAGGCAGAGGGAGAAGCAGGCTCCCTGTGGGGAGCCCGATTCAGGGACTGATCCGGGGACTCCAGGACCAGGCCCTGAGCCGAAGGCAGGCACTAAACCGCTGAGCCACCCAGGGATCCCCGAGATTACCTTTTTTTAAAGAAAATCTTTACAAAAAAGGGGGGGGGGTCGAGATTACCTTTTTTTAAAGAAAGTCTTTTTAAAAAGGGGGTATCGAGATTACCTTTTTTTTTAAAGAAAATCTTTACAAAAAAGCAGGAGGGGATGCCTGGGTGGCTCAGCGGTTTAGTGTCTGCCTTCAGCTCAGGGCCTGGTCCTGGAGTCCCCGGATCGGTCCCTGCATCGGGCTCCCCACAGGGAGCCTGCTTCTCCCTCTGCCTGTGTCTCTGCCTCTCTGCTCTCTGACTCTCATGAATAAATAAATAAAATATTTTTTAAAAAAAAGAAGAAAGAAAAAGAAAAGAAAGAAAAGAAAAGAAAAGAAAGAATGAAGAAAGAAAAGAAAGAACCGAAACGCCCACGAAAGAAAATAACATCCGAAAGCAAAACCGAAAATAAAGAAAAAAGGAAAAGAAAAAGAAAAAGAAGAAAAGAAAAGAAAAGAAAAGAAAAGAAAAGAAAAGAAAAGAATAAGTGATTTCTTTTGCGGAGATGCCCCAGCTGTGAAGTAGCAGTGTTGGGATTTCAACCCAGATATCTTTGACTCCAAGGCACAAACCCTTTCCACCGGGATTGTGAGCACGTATCTACATACCTGGGCCATTTTTTCAGGTGGAAAACAGAACTTGTGACAAGCCCTTCCCCAAGGCCACTTTGGTTTTATAAGGGCCCAAAGCTGGAACAAACTTCCGGTCCCTGTGGCCCTTAGGATGAAAACCAAACTCTGTCTGGTCCCTCACTTGACCTTGGATGATCACCAGGAGCCTGCCCAGGCCCAGGTCTCCGGCTTATCCCCTGCTGCTCTGGCCACCTCCCCAGCAGGCCCCCCTTCCTTCCCTTCCTCCTTCCACACTCGGATACTTTGTCAAGGGGGGAATGTCTGGTCGAAGAACTGAGTGGTTCAGTTACTACAAGTTACCTGGTGCGTGACCGTGGGCAAGTCACTTAACCCAAGTCTCCCTTTCCTCAGCTGTCCGGTGAAGACAGGTGTGCTGAAGTCTCAGCCTAGTGTCCACCCATCATACAGTAGACTGATTAATACGCATTGTTGGAAAGAAGGAAGGAAGAGAGGGGGTATTTAATGTGTCCCCACCATGTGCTAGACCCTGTAGGGGACACTGGGGACACTGGGGAAGAAGAGGCAGATAGAGTCACCGTTTTCCTGGAGATTTTTCTCGAAGGGCTGCAGCTATGGTTAATTGCAGCAGGAGGTTAAAATAAGTAACTGGAGCTTTGTAACTGAAGGCAGGATTTTTCCCAAGCCTGTGGCCTTTGGCCCGGAA
This sequence comes from Canis lupus familiaris, assembly GCF_011100685.1. Taxonomy (NCBI): domain Eukaryota; kingdom Metazoa; phylum Chordata; class Mammalia; order Carnivora; family Canidae; genus Canis; species Canis lupus. Next base: position 28,983,582 of record NC_049231.1, read on the forward strand.
GGAGGGCAGGGAGTTACCCCAACGTGACAGGAGTGGAAAGGAGACTTGCCCTGTCTACTCGCTTCTGTGGTTGGAGCCTGGCTTTGCCCACATGGTCTGCTTTTACAGGCCCCCTGGCTCTCTCTCGAGTCCCCAGCACTTGAGAGTCCTCCAGCAGCTGGAGAAAGCTGGGGAAGAAGAGAGGGGAGCCCTGGAGCCAAAGGGGAAGGAGGAGCCCAGGCCCCCACCTGGCCCCGCCCTGCGCTCAGGTGTGCACCAGGCCTGGAGAAGCTGGCTGGGCCTCTCTCCCAGGTGGTAGGAGGGACACAGCCCAGTACTCCCAGTCCAGGCCCAGCTGGGCCCTTCTAGCCCGTCAAACCCAGCACAGCGTCTTCGGGGGGTGGGGGACACTGGAAGGTAGAAGGGGAAGGTCGATCACTCACCTTCAGGTCTCCACTGTTTGCTTAAGAAACCTTGTGAATTTTGCATCCACTCCTTAGCAGATCGGTGTTTGTTTTATTTATTTATTTTTACAGATTTTATTTATTCATGAGAGACACAGAGAGAAGCAGAGACACAGGCAGAGGGAGAAGCAGGCTCCATGCAGGGAGCCCGATGTGGGACTCGATCCCAGGACCCCGGGATCACGCCCTGAACCAAAGGCAGACGCTCAACCACTGAGCTCCCCAGGTGCCCCTGTGTTTGTTTTAACATAACGCGATTCCCTCTCCTCCTGCCATAAAGGGTCGCAGTGACTCCCAGCGCAGGGAGCTAGGATTGCTAGCCAGGCACAGCAGTGTCCCCACCGACCCCTGCGGGGAGGCCCCCTGGATGAGAGGCCCCAGCAGACACCCTGGCCCCTGAGTATAAGCCAGTCTTCCCTTCCTCCCTTCTCAGATCTGACCCCTACCTTGTCACAAAATCACTCTATACCACAACCATCTGTTTGTGTGGCTGCCTTGGCCTCCGACTGTGGCCTCCCTGGTGGGGAGGGCCACAGGCTGCCCCCCTCTGTGCCCCCAGCGCCCCCGCACAGGCTCAGCCGTATGTGCACCACGTGAAAAACTGAGATGGTGAAGGAATGGGCAGGGTGGTGGCCTGGGGCGGGCGGCGGCGGTGTGTGCTACGGTGGGCAGCATGGTGGCCCCCCAATGATGACCATGTCCTAACCCCAGACACCTGAGGTGCCTGAGGGGCTCAGTTGGTTGAGCGTCTGACTCTTGATTTCGACTGGGGTCATGATGTCAGGGTCCTGGGATGGAGCCTGGAGTCGGGCTCTGCGCTCAGCAGGGAGTCTGCTTGAATTTCTCTCCCTCTGCACCCCCCTCCCCCCCTCTGCCTCCCCTGATCTCATGAGCACACACTCTCTTTCTCCCTAAAATAAATAAAAATAAATTCTTATCCTGGATACCTGTGAATATGTTACCTTATATGGCAAAAGGAACTTTGCAGGTATGGGTTTGTTAAGGCTCTGGAGAGGGAAAAAAGTCCTGCCTGCCATTTCTGAGGCCTGCCTTGCAGATTTTGGATCTGCCTAGCCAGCTGCCACCATTTCATAAGCCTTACAATCAATTAATCAACCAATCATTCAATACATAGGTATCCTATTGGTTCTCTTTCTCTGGTTGAAGCCTGAGGCCAACAGGAGTCAAGGGAAATTGGCCTTCTGGGGTCCATATTGGGAGACCACTCAGAATGAAGTCGTGGTGGGCAGGAGAGCTGTCTCAAGAATGGTCTGGAAGGTCAGGTGCCCCTCAACAGGGGTGGGGTGGGGCCGGGGTGCAGTTCCCAGAGGCAGCAGAACAAATACAGGGGTTGGAAGGGATGGAGGGCAGAGCTGGGGAGGGTCCAGGTGGGAGGGAAGAGCAGGGCCTGGCTTGGGGTGGGGGTGGGGGTCTCTGGGGAGCGAGCAGGCCCATAGGCTCTGGAAAAGCAAGGCCACAGGAGACTAGGCCTGGCCAAAAGGGGCCAGAAGACAAGGCATCGTTTGACAAAGAAGATCTGAGACCAGAGGAAAGGAGGGAGTGGGGGCCAGGCTAGGAGGTGGGGTGCCTGGGGGCGCGGAAGCGCGGGGCGGGGGGGGGGGGGGGGCAGCCCACCCACATGACTTGCCCACACCCCTGGAGAGCCAGTGAGGTGTGGGAGGGGGAGAGTTCTGTTCCCACCTCTGTCCCCCCCAAAACTGTCCTTTTCAAGGGCATGCCCCACCCCTCGGGGGGCAAGCTGAGCTGGGATCTCTGCCCCCCACCCCCCCCAGACCTCCCTTTCCCCTTAACCTCTCCTGGGCTGGCTGTGGTTTCAGCAAACAATTTGGATCCTTCTAGAGCTTGGGATAGGAGGCCTTGACCTCTTCCTTCTAAGTGGTAAGAAATGCTCCGCATTCCTGAGTCAAGAGACCAGGGGCCATTCCTCTCCCTCAGCACCGGGCCAGACCCAGAGGAGCAAAATTAAGTGTGAACCCAGACACCCCCACCCCCCCCACGCCCCTGTCCTGGGCTCCTGCGGCAGCGCCTGCAGATGAGCCTCCCAGGCCTCTCAAGTCAGATCTGAGCCCTCTAGGGGCTGGTGGGCTGAGGCCCTGCTCCCTCACCCTGGGGGCAGGAATGTTGGAGAACAAATTCCTGGGGCTTCCCGCCCTGGAGGCTGGACTCCTGTCATCTGGGCTCCCGCCTGATTCCCGTGAGTCTCCCCCTGATGCCCAGCCTGGCGCTGAGGGGCTTCTCCTACACGGTTGTGGTTCAGGGAGGGAGGCGGGGGCAGGGGAGGGAGACGTGGGGTATCTGAGGACCCCTCTGTGAGTCCCCACACCTGTGTTGTGACCTGAGTCCATAGTGAGCTTGGAGCATATGTGGGGGCCGGGGCGGGGGGGGGGGGGGGGCTGCTGCTCTGGGATCTCCTATTTACTCCTCACGCCCGGTTCCACTAGACGATCTATCACATACCATGTCACAGAGCAGAAGGCTGAGCCCAGAAGCCCAGAGAGGGTAAGTAACTTGTCCAAGGGCGCCCAGCACATAAGTGCAGGGGTCAGTATTGGGATTTGAGAGTCCCTGCTTGGGAACACTAGGCCCAGGGCCTCAGGGGAGGGAGGAGGAGAAGGAAAGGCCCAGAAGGGGGGAGTGAACAGCCTTATCTACCAAGGTGGTGGGGCTGCAGTGGGGAAAATGGGGTAGACCACAGAGAGTGGGGAGCCTGGATGGGTTGGCAGGGGCCAGGTTGGGAAGGGCCTCAGAGGCCAGAGTGAGGAGTTTCCGTTTCCACATGTCCCGTCCGGGGACCTTCCGGGGAGGGTGCCCTTGGAGGAATGGTTTGCTATGAATAAATGCACTGAAACCCACAGGATCAGCCCATTTGCAAAGCCCTCCTGACAGTAAGGCGACAGGAAGGACCCTGGCACATTGGGGACCTAATCAGCCACCAAGAAGTCATTCCTGCCACCCCTTACCCTGCCTCTCCATCACCCCCCTGCTTCGGGGTATGATGTGCCCTGCCCCCTCCCCGCCCCCAGATTATAGATTCTTCTGAAGGTAGAGCTCACTCTAAATCCTCTGCACGGACGCCTGGGTGGCTCAGTGGTTGAGCATCTGCTTCGGCTCAGGGCCTGATCCCGGGGATCGAGTCCCGCGTCGGGCTCCCTGCATGGAGCCTGCTTCTCCCTCTGCCTGTGTCTCTGCCTCTCTCTCTGTGTGTGTCTCTCATGAATAAATAAATAAACATCTTTAAATACACACACATTCATAAACAAACAAACAAACAAACCGTCCCCCTTCCAGGATGTGGTGAACAGAAAAATGCCCCCCAAAGATGGTCATGAGGACGTTCTGCTCCCTGGAACTTGCGACCAGTTAGGTGCCACACAAAGGGGACTTGAGGCTGTAATTAAGTTTGCGAATTAGTTGCCCTTAAAATCGGGAGATCATCCTGATTACCTGGGTGGGCCCTTAAACAGGGGAGAGGGAGCTGTGGCTCCAGCAGAGTGGTCCAGAGGATGGAGGGAGGGGCTGGGAGCCAAGCAAAGCCTGCAGCGTCTGGAAGCCAGAAAGGGGCCAAGGAGCACGCTGCCCCCCAGAGCCTCCAGAAGGGACGGAGCCCAGTGGCTCCTTGATGTTGCGCAGAGAGGTCGGTGCCAGACTCCCCACCTCTGCATCCCTGAGATCCTCAGTGTGTGGGGCTTCAAGCCGGGCTCCCGGTCCCCTGCTCGTTCCTTCACAGGCTCCAGCATCTTTAGTTTCCCATGGGCTCTGCATCACCGCGATGGGCAGACCCTTTACACCCACTTCATACATGAAGAAGCAGGCCAGGAGAGGTCATGTGACGTGTCCAAGGTCACACGTGCAGCAAGGTGGAAATGGAGTCAGAAACTAGGCCTCCACCTCCGCCCCCTGGATGCTGACACGGCACACTGCGTCTCCCAAGAGTCACCCAGTGGATGTAAAAGTACCCTTATGGCCTGTGAATTCATGGGGGTGGTTCTTATCCTTCTGGACTGGGCTGGAGGCCCCTGCCTCCGCGCAGAGACAGTTCTCCCCCTCCCCTCCGCCACCCCCCGCCAGGCTTCAGTTCTGGCCAACCCCGGTCCCCCAGCCCCTTGCCCTATGTACCCTGCTGTCTTCCAGGAAGGGGACTGGACTGCGGCCTGTGACGCTTCCCCCTCTCCCCCACCACAGCAACCGGTGCGGTGCCAGCACCCAGGAGGTGGCCAGTGAACGTGGGGTTCTCCGCCCCTGCTCGCCCTCCACTGTCCAGGTGAAGGCTGTCCTCCTCAAAAGTGAGCTGCTCCATCCTGAGCCCCAGGGAGGCTCAGAGTGGGAGGGAAGCTGCATCCCCTGCGCCAGCTGACAGGGTCAGAGGGGGAACTGCGCTTCCTGCGGGGCCCCTGGGGAGCCTGGTGCTGCCTCCAGGCCAGCTGGGTCTCTGCCTGAGCTCCAGGGGAGCAGAGGGCAGGGAGGGGTGGAGGGAGGGGGGAGAGGAGAGAGGAAGGGGGAACAGGGAGAGAAGGAGGGACAGGGCAGAGGGGAGCGAGGCAGAGCTTGCTGGGAGAGAGGGAGTCAGATGCACAGAGGAAGACGCAAGAGGAGAGAGTCCCAGAGACAGGAGAGGGAGAGCAAGTTAGACACCCAGAGACAAAATGGCGAGTGGGAGGCCGAGAAAGAGACCTAGACAAAGAGAAACACACTGGGCAGGAGGCCCGGAGAGACACCTGTGCTTCCTGGACCCGCAGGCTTTCTTCGGCTTTTGGGCATTTGGGCCCAAAAGGTAGTCTTTGGTTTGGATTGGCTTTGTTTTGTTTTAGTACATGCTATGTGCTTGGCACAAGAGAAAGGTTTTTATTTTTTAATTTATTTTTATTTATTAAAATATTTTATTTATTTATTCATGAGAGATAGAGAAGCAGAGATATAGGCAGAGGGAGAAGCAGGATCCCTATAGGGAGCCTCATATGGGACTCAATCTGGGACCCCAGGATCATGACCTGAGCCGAAGGCAGATGCTCAATCACTGAGACACTCAAGTGCCCCAAGAGAAAGGTTTTTAAAAAGTGCTTCAGGGAGGAATCCCTGGGTGGCTCAGCGGTTTAGTGCCTGCCTTTGGCTCAGGGTGTGATCCTGGAGTCCCAGGATCGAGTCCCAGGATCGAGTCCCACATCGGGCTCCCTGCATGGAGCCTGCTTCTCCCTCTGCCTGTGTCTCTGCCTCTCTCTGTGTGTCTCTCATGAATAAATAAGTAAAATTAAAAAAAAAAGTTTTAAAAAAAAAAGTTTTTAAAAGAAGTGCTTCAAATCTTGCTGGAGTATCCCGACTCACACTCAAGACTCTAAAGAACAATAGCAGAGGGACTCTTGGGTGGCTCAGTCCGTTAAGCGTCTGCCTTCAGCTCAGGTCATATCCCAGGGTCCTGGGATCGAGCCCCGCCTTGGGCTTCCTGCTCAGCGGGGAGTCTGCTCCTCCCTGTGCCCCTCCCCTGCTCATGCTCTCACCCTTTCTTTCCCTCTCAAATAAATAAAAACTAAAAAAAAAAAAAAAAAGAACAACAGGAGAGGATAAAGCAAAAGGCTAAGTTGGGAGAGTGGTATAGTGTGTGCAGAAGCTACTGAGGTAGGTAGGGAAGGCTTTCTGGAGGAAGGAGGTTTTTGAACTATACCTGTAGAGATGAGTATATTAATCAAGACTTTCTCTTTTCCAAATGACAGGAACTTGACTCGATTGGGTTAAAGAAACAACAAAATCTATTCACTCACATGAGTGGAATGTCCAAGGGTAGATTACTAGGGTTGAGCTTCCAGTGAGATAGAGGATACGCAGGAAAGCACACATGGGCCTCCACCAGAGGTTGTGCCCTCTTGTGCGATCAGCTTTTAAGGGTAAGAAATCCCATCTTGGTTGTTTTTGTTTAAGATTTTATTTATTTATTTATTTATGAGAGACACAGAGAGAGGCAGAGACACAGGCAGAGGGAGAAGCGGGCTCCCTGCAGGGAACCCGATGTGGGACTTGGTCCCAGGACCCCAGGATCACCCCCTGAGCCTAAGGCAGATGCACAACCGCTGAGCCACCCAGGTGTCCCGAAATCCCATCTTGTTATTCTTGATTTATTCACGATTCCTGCCCAGCAACCGGCACATAGTAGGCCCGTTAGTGATACTTGGTTGGATGGAATTGTCAAACTGGATGCCCTATCCCAGCTCTCATTCATTCACCAACTAATTAATTCAGCCAGCATTTACTGAGCCCCTCCCACGTGGCAGGCCCTGTGCCTACTGCCGGCACACAGTGTGGAAGGAGGGCTTTGCCCTCGCTAGAAGGATAACTGGTGGCTGAATAGTACAACTGCTTATGGTTTGTGGTCTACGAGGAACTTTCACACCCCCTGCCCAGGATCCCAGTGTGTGGATGCTGTTAAAGAGACTAAAGTTCGGAAGGACAAACTACAAGGGCAGGCACTGGACTCCCCCTCCAGTGCACTCTCCTACGACCATGCTACCCAGCTTCCCATTGGGCCCTACCCTCAGGACACTGGGCTGAGGTTCCTTCATCTGGCTCAGGGTTTGGGGGGTGCCCAGTGGTGACCTCCAGTGGGGCTCTGGTGTCTGCCAGGGGCCACAGGAGCTGGGGAAAGGTCTGACATTTGTCCCCCGTCCCCACCACAGGCCCGATAAGAAAGTGACCACAATCCTTTTTGGGTGACTTTCTTGGTCAAAGGAGGAACATGGTCTCGAGTGAAAAGGAAAGATACACAAAGAACAGCTCCCGAGTGACTGGGTGAGCCCAGAGGAGGGGACAGCAAGTGATCGTCTCAGGCTCCCTCCTGGCATCTCGGTTCATGAGGTTTCCTCTCCCCTGTGCTACCCTATGGACTCCCTTCCTTATGAAAATATAGGAGGGCTCTGGGGCGCCCCCGCAGGGCATGGCCGTCGCTGACCTCCTGCCCCACAGGACTGCGGGCGTAGCATTTGGGGATTCTAACGTGGTTGGAAGGAAGCAGAGTGGATCCTGAGACAAGCATTTGAATACAAGTCATGTGCTTGGATCATGTTCCCAGGCACTGTAGGTAAGGGACAGGGGACAGTGAGACAAGGAAGGCCTGCCAAGCGACAAAGCAGGTGCCGTCAAGCCAGTGTCCACCGCAGGCCAGGGCACCTCTGGGAGCCCAAGCAGAACACGCCCCACCCTGTCATCGGGCCCAAAGGGATGCGCAATGTCAGAGGGCGTTCCAGCCTCCCCCGAGCGCGGATAGAGCCCTCAGCGAGGTGGCGCGGGTGCTGGCAGAGGTCAGCCCGAGGGCCCACCACAGTACTGGGAGCTACCCGTGTCTGCGTCAGAGCAAAAGGCTTCGCTGTTACACGTAACACTTCGAAAACCTGTGACATGAGCAGGCTCCCTGTGGTGAGCCTGATGCGGGACTCGATCCCAGGACCCCAGGATCATGCCCTGAGCTGAAGGCAGATACTCAACCACTGAGCCACCCGGGTGCCCCTGAAGTACCACAGTTTTTTTAGACCATTCATCCATTGAGCATATTTGGCCATTCTGAGGCTGTGACGAACAAAGCTGCTGTGAGCAGTCCTGTCCAAGCTTCTGCATCACAGAGACAGAATATTGGCTCCCGAAGACGTTCATGTCCTAATCCCTGGAGCCTGTGAATATGTTACCCTATATGGCAAAAGGGACCTTGCAGGTGTGATTAAGGACCTGGGTCATTGAAATTTTAGCCACATAGCTGCCCAACTGAAGACTACATTTCCCAGACTCCCTTGCAGCTACACGTGGCCAGGAGGCTGGGTGGAGGCCAACAGACTTGAATGAATCTGAGGCCCAGGCTTCTGAGCCTGACCTGTGGGAGTTGCCTAGTATTGAGTAACAGGTTTTCCCACACTTGGCAGCTTGAAACAATAGACACTTAGGATCTCACACAGCTGCGGGGGGTCAGGAATTTAGGAATGGCTCAGCTGAGTGACTCAGCAACTCTTAGGAAGTCCCCGCAAGGTGTCCACCGGGTCTGGGTCTCTGCAGGCTGCTCGGGGCTGGGACCACCGGTCATCCCCGCGGCTCCTTCCCGGGCCCCAGGTTCACGCCTGGGGGAGGCCTCAGGCCCCGACCGTGTGGGCCGGTCGCAGGGCAGGAGTGTTCTCCGGACTTTGCAGGTGGCTTCCCCCAGCATGAGCGACCCACGACAGAGCAAAGCAGAAGCTGCAATCTCTTCTATAACCTAGCCTCGGGAGGCACACTCTGTCTTTTCCAGAATACCCACTGAGGGGCCTGGGGGGCTGAGTTGGTTAAGCATCTGCCTTCAGTTCGGGTCATGATCTCTGGATCCTGAATTGGGTCCTGAATTGGGTCCTGAACTGGGATCTGAATTGGGTCCTGAAATGGGTCCAGAATTGGGATCCTGGCTCAGCAGGGAGCCTGCTTCTCTCTCTGCCCCTTCTCCCACTCATGTTCACTCTTTCCCTCTCTCTCAAATGTATAAATAAAGTCTTTTTTTCTTTTTTTTATAAATAAATTCTTAAAAAAAAAATATATATATATATATATATATAGGGGCACCTGGGTGGCTCAGTGGTTGGGCTACTGCCTTCAGCTCAGGGCGTGATCCTGGAATCGGGGATCGAATCCTGCACCAGATTCCCCGCAGGGAGGCTGCTTCTCCCTCTGCCTGTGTCTCTGCCTCTCTCTGTCTCTCATGAATAAATAAATAAAATCTTAAAAAAAATATATATATATATATATATCCTATTGGTTACACAGTCATCCCTATTTGGTGTGGGAAAGAACAATGCAAGAGGCAGGGATCATGGAGACAGTCTTGGAGGCTGGCCACCACATGTCCTTAATAGGAAAGGAATGCGTCAGTCCCCTCTCTCGCTCCTCCCTCTGCCTGGAATGACAGATGAATTGCAGTTTTGTGGCTAAGGGCATGGCTGAGCTACGAAATAGAAGGAGCCTGGGCGCCCAGCACTGGGGAGCTGCCCTGCCGGCGATGGACCACCTCCCTGGACTGTTACGTGAGAGAGAAACACATCTCTGTCTTATTGAAGCAACGGGGTTTTCTGCTCTGTGACAGCAGCCTGGTCCACCCTCTAACCAATACTGTCCCTTTGCTGAAGCAGCGAGCTTTGCGTCCCCAGCCCCTCAGCTCCTTGATCTCTGGGAGGCGAGGTGAGGGCAAGACAGCTTCTGCTCCTGACGCTCCCATCACTCAGATCCTGGCAGTCTAGGAAGCAGGATGGGCAACCAAATCTCACCCCCATCCCTGTCCTACCAATTGCCCCCATTCTTTTCCCTGCTCAAAGGATGGGCTAAGAGCACAACACCTTCACCTGAAAGCTTCTTAAAACCATTTTTATTTTATTTTTTATACATTTTATTCATTTTTTTTTAAAGATTTTATGAGAAACTGAGGCTGCCAGCCTCAGAAAAGTATCTTCCAGACCCTGGACAGCCATTGGTTCTGTGCAAACACCACTTCTGCTTGGAATAGTTCAGAGGCATGTGGCTTTCATTTTATCCCAATTTTCTAAAAAGATTTTATTTATTTATTTGAGAGAGAGAGGGAAGGGGGAGAGGGAGAGAGAGAATCTCAAGCAGACTCCCGGCCACTCTAGGAGCCCAACATGGGTCTCCATCCCATGACCCTGAGATCATGACCTGAGCCGAAATCAAGAATCGCGTGCTCAACTGACTGAGCCACCTGGAGAAAGGTACCCTTTCTCCCGAATTTTATTTTATTTTATTTTTTAAGATTTTATTTATTTATTCATTAAAGACACAGAGAGAGAGAGAGAGGCAGAGACATAGGCAGAGGGAGAAGCAGGCTCCATGCAGGGAGCCTGATGTGGAACTGGATCCTGAGACCGTGGATCACGCCCTGAGCCAGGGGCAGGTGCTCAACCGCTGAGCCACCCAGGTGCCCCCCTCCCAAATTTTAATAATCATCATTATAATAACGTGTGAGCAAGGCCCATTTGGTCCAACCACCACCTGGCAGCAGCGGTTCTGTTTCCCTTTGATATGCAAGTCTGCTCGGTGGTGGTGGGCAGGGGGCCCCTTCTGCCTGGCAGCTCCTGCCTGTCTCCCCTGATCTCGGCAGAGCCCTTCTGGATGAACACAGACACCCAGTCTGCAACCCAGTCCCTTTCCCTGGCTCTGTGGGAACGTCCACTCCTTTACATTCCCTCCAGCTGCGCCTGGGAGTCCCTAGGGAACTCCCCTTGACCAGTGGCTTTCTGAGGCCTTAGTAGATCAGCTCTTCCATTTTACTCACTCATGGTCATGTCTTTCCTCCCCAGGAGTCAAGCTTGAGCTCAGGAGGGGGGCTCGGGAGAGTCATTGCTCATCCCTTTAAGGGATAATTGAATTACCTCGTGTGGCAGGCACTGAGCAGAATGCTAAGGACACAGACGTACCTTCTGTGTGGACCCGCCATCCTCATAGACACACAATCCGGGAGGGAAGACAGCCATTAAAATGGTTAAAACAGTGGGATACCACTTCACACGCATCAGCAGTGAGAGAGGTCAGTACCCTGAAGAGGTGGTAACAACGTGGGGAGATGAGTGGTCTCAAGCCCGGTTGCAGACATGTGCACTGGCACAGCTGTCCTGGAAAGCAACCAGGCAGTAGCTGGCAAAACCAAATCTGGGCAATGCCAGATTTCCATAACCCAGAAATCCCACCCCGGGGTAATCTGGAGAAACACTCATAAAAATCCCTCAGAGAATCCGGGCTGTCTCAGATCCGTTCTAGGGAAGTTGGAGCAGCAACAAGGAACAGGAGGACGTGCATACAGCAACACAGAGAGATGGATCTCAAAGTAGTAAACAGAGAAGGATTTTATTTTTTTATTTTTTAATTTAATTTTATTTTTTGGATTTGATTTTTTAAAAAGAGTTCTTTTTTTGAGAGACAGAGACAGAGAGAGAGCACAAGCAGGCACAGAGGTGGATGGGGAGGGGCAGAAAAAAGAAGACTGGATGCTCAGCGCTGAACCTGAAATGGGGCTCGATCCCAGGACCTGAAGCAGGCCCTGAGCCGAAACCGAGAGTTGGATGCTCAACTGACTGCACCGTGCAGGTGCTCCAGAGTGAGACTGAATTTTTGAAAATTAAAACACATGCAAGGAAAAAAATAATAAAACACATACAAGAAATCCTTAAAAGAAAATTTGCAAGATTCACGCATGTTTGGGAAAGATGAATGGGAACCAAGGAGGAAGGAAAGCATAAAATAAATAAGAAAAGAATCTTGCGTAAACCACCAAAGATCGTTGCTATACCCTGCAGACAGGTCTACTCAACTCTCTGTAGATAGAGTTTCTTAGAAGCAGGATAAAAACAAAGGATTATACTCGTCAACAAACAACTAAGCCCGGGGGAGATCACCTGAGGGTCACACCTCAGGCTGCTCTGCTCTGTGTTTAAAATACTCCCCTCTGCTGTTGGTCAACCCTCAAACCAACCCTCCGCCTTGGACTCTAGCTTCCAGTGAGTTCTTTCCTGGAAATCTCCTCGGCCCCATACAGAGAGGCTGGTGGTGGATGCCTGAGGACCTCCAGTCTTACCCGAATCATAGGGGAACACTGCTTATGTGCCAAGAGGACTCCTTTCTGGCCTTTTTGTAATAATTTATCTAGTGCCTGCTTGCTGTGGGGCATAGGAGCTCCAAGAGGGATGACAGTGATCAAAGCTCTTCTACTGGGGTGCCTGGGGGTGCAGGTGGTTAAGCATCTGACTCGGTTTTGGTAGGGTCTTGATCTCAGGGTTGTGAGTTCAAGTCCTACATTGGGCTCTGGGCTCAGCATGGAATCTGCTTAAGATTTTCCCTCTCCCCCTTCCTCCGCCCCTTCCCCTGCTCTCTCTCTCTCTCCAAAATAAATAAATAAATCTCTTTTTTTAAAAAAGCCTCTCTATTTTTTTTTTAAAGATTTTATTTATTTTTCCATGAGTGAGAGAGAGAGAGAGGCAGAGACACAGGCAGAGGGAGAAGCAAGCTCCACGCAGGGAGCCGGATGTGGGACTCGATCCCGGGACGCGATCCCAGGACTCCAGGACCACGCCCCGGACTGAAGGCAGGCGCCAAACCGCTGAGCCACCCAGGGATCCCCAAAAGCCTCTCTATTTTTGCATACAGCATGGCAGGCTTCATTCTAGCACTTTGCTTACATCAACCCTCTTACACCCGTCTAACCTCACAGAGACTAACGACATTGGCTAGTCGATCCTGGTGTCCCCAGAAAAGAAATGGAGGGAGGGGCTACTGAATTTGTATTTGGTCTAAAGAAGTGGAAGACTTTTTTATCAAGTGAACAGAGACTACCTTGGTTGACCAAAACAAAGTCACCGCCCTCAATCAGTTCTTGGACTTGAACCCGTTTATGAATCGGTTTAGACACCCTGAATAAAGGGGAACTGGTTCTTGAGGAGGGGCCCCACTGCACTGCCAAAAAGTCACCCTCTTCACCCCTATGTTTAGAGCAGCATTATTTATAATAGCCAAACTATGGAAGCAGCCCAAGTGTCCATCGACTGATGAATGGATAAAGCAGATATGGTGTGTATCTACAGTGGAATATTACTCAGCAATTAAAAGAATGAAATCTTACCGTTTGCAATGATGTGGATGGAGCTACAGAATGTAACGCTAAGTGAAATAAGTCAGGGAAAGACAGATACTGTATGATTTCACTCGAATGTGGAATTTAAGAAAGAGTAAATGGGGGTGCCTGGGTGGCTCAGTCAGTTGGGCATCTGCCTTCAGCTCAGGTCATGGGTCAGGTCAGGCTCAGTGTCCCAAGTCTGGCTCCCTACTTGTCAAGGAGTCTACTTCTTCCTCTGATCTCCGCACCCCCCATGCTCTCTCACTCTCTCTCAAATAAATAAATAAAATCTTAAAAAAAAAAAAAAGGAGCAAAGGAAAAAAGAGACAAACTAAAAAACAGACCTTTAACTACAGAGAACAAACTGGTGGTCACTGGTAGGGAAGGTGGGTGGGGGAATTGGGGAAACGAGTGATAGGGATTAAGGTCACACTTAGGATGAGCATGGGCTGTTGTATGAAGTATTGAATCACTACATTGTACACCAGACACTAATATAACACTGTATGTTAGTTGTCCTAGAATTAAAATTTAAAAGATAATAATGAAAAAAAAAAAGCAGTGTGGGCCATTGAAAATTGGGCGTGTCATATCTCCAGCAGGAGAAGAAATTTAGCCAATTTAGGACTGAAAAGAAAAATGGACACAGCACACATATACCAAACGGAAAGTAAAGAATAAATAAAGTAACTGAGTCTGATTTCAAATGGAGCTCTGTGAAAAGAGAGAGAGAGGGGGCAGCCCAGCTGGCTCAGTGGTTTAGCACTGCCTTCGGCCCAGGGCGTGATCCTGGAGACCCCGGATCACGTCCCGCATCTGGCTCCCCTCATGGAGCCTGCTTCTCCCTCTGCCTGTGTCTCTGCCGCTCTCTCTCTCTCTCCTCTCTCTCTCTGTGTCTCTCATGAATAAATAAATAAAATATTCAAGAAAAGAGAGAGAGACAAGAGAGACAGATTAAAAACAAATCAACTTACCCTCTACAGCTTCTCCCAGGATTCCCCAAGGGCACTTGCAGCCATTTACCAGAGTGCACGTTAGAGAAAGGAAATCATCAGACTTTTCTGGCTCTGCACCGACATGAACTCCAGGAGACCCAGAGCATCACGATGATCCACCAGTCGGAGCAAGGGCCTTTGGGGAGATCAGGTGATCAATGGAGCGTCAGCTCACGTGTGTCTCCCACTTGGCCAAATGGGTGCCCAGACCCATCCCATGGTTATATCCCCAGCTCTAGGGTGCGTGGTTGGCACAGACACAGAAGGGAGTGGGAGGCAGAGGAGATTCATTCATCCACCCAAGGTCACAGAGCCAGAAGCGGGGTTCAGTCCAGGGCTGTCTGGCTCCAAGTCCACGTCCTTGACGTCTGCCCTTAAGTGCTTGCAGCTTCGTAGGGCAGAGAAGCAAGTGTAGGGATAACCCATGTGCCTGGGAGAGTCATCACCATAGAGATGGGCCTGGGGGGTTGTGAGGGTCTGGGCGTGGGGCGGGGTCGGTGCACCAGCAGACCTGGTGTCTAAACACAGTTTTGAAGGATGAGTTGGAGTTAGCAAAACCAAGGAAAGTGGGAGGCAAAGACGCCCAGATGGGCAGAGGGGTCCCCAGAGGAGGGGGAGAGGCGGGAGTAGCGGATGGCTCAGGCCGGGGGGCTCCACTGCAAGAGATCACGGCACTGGGGCCTGAAGACGCCAGGGCGCCTGGCAGGGCTGCTCCTGAGGAGTCCCGGTCCTGCCTCCTTGGCCCGGCCCAGCCCGGCCCGGCCGTCTTGCAATTGCCATTGCAGCTTGGGACATTCTAGAGCATCCCCGCCATGTGGTATCTGTACAAAAGTCCCTGCGGTTAGGGTTTAGCAATGCACTTTCATCTCAGAGTAAACACTTCTTTCGTTTTATTTTTGCTTCCTCTTTATCTATCGCCCTGGCCATCTCCTTGACCCCCATCTGTGGCCCTAAAAGGAAGACAAGAGCTCTTCTGAAAATCTCGGAGGGCTGGTGGCCTTTTGTTAATGGCTCTCATCCTGGTCACAGGGACTGAAGTTCTCGGAGACAACACTTCTCGGGTCCTTTACAAACCAGCAACAGCCCGAGAAGTGAGGGGACACACCGCCCTGGCCCCTGGCTGTGCATTAGTGGGAGAAGAAGGGGGTGGATTGTGCTGGTGCCTACTGGGGGCTAGGCCCGAGCACTTTTGTTCCTTCTCCTAATCCTCACTTCCACCTGTGAGATGGGGAGTAGTTCACCCGTTTCTTGGGTGAGGACAATGTGGCACAGAGAGGTCAGTGAAATGGCCCAAAGCTGCACAGCAGCAGGTGGCAGGGCAGCACTGAAGCCTCTCAGTGGGTGGCCGTGACGCTCGTCTTTCCTGTGAGCCAACCCTGTGGCTTGAAGCGCAGACAGTTCAGTGTCCTTAGGTTGGCGGAACTTAAGGAAAGTAACTGGGAGACTAGAGAAGAAAGACTCATTATTTTCCTTTCCTGGCTCCAGGGACCAGCATGAACATAACGCTGGCCAACACCGTTGAGTGCTTGTTTGGTTCCAGGTGCTGCTCTGAGCAACTTCGCTGGTATGGAAGCATCGAAACCCCACCATCCTTTTACTGACTAAGGTGCTCTTACTATTTTCATTTCACAAGTAAGGAAACTGAGGCACAGAAAGGGAAAGAAACTTGCCCAAGGTCACATAGCTCATGAGTGGCAGAGCTACGGTTTGAAATGAAGCTGTCACTTAAAAAAAAAAAAAAAAAAAAGAGAGAGAGAGAGAGAGAGACACTTTTTTAAAAAAATATTTTATTTATTTAGTTGAGAGAGAGAGAGAGAGCAAATGCACACGAGCAGGGGGAGGAGCAGAGGGAGAAGGAGAGGCAGACCCTGGGCATGGAAGCTGGACGTGGGACTCCATCCCAGGACCCTGAGATCAAGATCTGAGCTGAGATGGGGTGTCAGACGCTTAACCATGAGCCCATGAGGTGCCCCATGTGGCATTTTATTCTCTGTCTCTATGAAGCTGACTCCTCTAGGTACTTCACAGAAGTAGAATCATAAGGTACGTATTTGGGGCCCCTGGGTGGCTCAGCAGTTGAGCATCTGACTTCAGCTCAGGTCTTGATCCCGGGGTCCTGGGATCGAGTCCCACATCGGGCTCCCTGCATGGAGCCTGCTTCTCCCTCTGCCTGTGTGTGTGTCTCTCTCTCTGGGTCTCTCATGAATAAATAAATAAAACCTTTTAAAAAAATTAAGGTAGGTATTTATCCTTTCATGACTGGCTCATTTCCCTGAGTAGAACAACTTCCAGGTTCATCCATGCGATAGCCTGTGTCAGTATTTTCTTCGTCTTCAAGGCTGGATGAGATTCCAGTGCGAGTAGAGCACATCTTGTTTATCCCTCCATTGTCGAGGGGCTCTGGGGTGCTTCCCCCTTTTGGCCAATGTGGATAAGGCTGCTAGAGACAGAGGTGTGCAAATATCTCTTTGAGACCCTGCTTTCAGTTCCGTGAGGTATATACAGAAGTTCGGAGAGCACTCCTAACCACGTTTCCTGCCTCAGCAGAAACCCCACCAGCTTCTCAGGCCATTCTGTGAGGCCTCCCTGCAGTGGGACTTGGGCCGGGGCCCATTTCAGGGAAGTCTATGTGATCAGTTCTGGAAGGGGCTGCTGTGGAATGCCTGGGAGGCTCAGCAGTTGAGCATCTGCCTTCAGCCCAGGGCATGGTCCTGGAGTCCCAGGGTCGAGTCCTGCTTCGGGCTCCCTGCAAGGAGCCTGCTTCTCCCTCTGTCTGTGTCTCTGCCTCTCTCTGTGTCTCTCATGAATAAATAAATAAAATATTAAAAAAAAATAGAAGGGGCTCCTGTGCATCCTGCACACCCCACATAGATACTGGTTTCTTTCCAGCCACTCTCATGGGGTAGAGAAGCTCCTGTCTGCTTGCTGTGGTGGAGCACGGAGTGAGGTCACCTTCTGGCCACCAACTGCTCCAGAGCCAGGCTCTCCGGCCCCGAATCTGACCCTGATGCTCTGGCCCTACGGCCTCAGTGCAGTTTGTGAGCTGCCCTCTGCCTTATTTGACCAACTGTCACACGGAGTCGTGATCCCCATCATACCCTCGGTACCCTGTGTGTGGAACGTGAGCAAACCACAGAGGGCCTGGGCTGCGGCAGGTGCTCAGCAGATGTGGGTTCCACCTCCAGGCAGTGCAGAACCCTGAGGAGCAGCCCAAGGGGGTGCCGAGCACTCTGGCTGACCATGGAAACATCTGGGCTAAGTCTCAGCTCTGTCATTTCCTGTGTGACCTTGGGCAAGTGGCCTTATCTCTCTGCTCTTAGCTTTCTTCATCATTCAGAGATAGTTATGCTTCCCCTGCTTAACCGCCAGGGAGGGCAGCCAATGAGACCCGGATGTCAGCGCAGCCCACCTAGAACCCTGCCTTGGGCACCACTTGCTCTGCCTGTGGGTTGGTCCAGTGTCCCGGGCTCACGAGGGGCACAATCAGCATCTCACACTTGACGCTCCATAGATGACCCTCAGTAGATGCTCATCTCCTGACCAGTGGTGCTATTGGACCCCAGTGCTCAGGCCCCCAGCCCTTTGCAGGGCAGAGGCCAACCTCAGGGAACCCAGAGGGAATTTACTGGCTCACACAGGGAAAAGTCCAGGAGAACTGGGTGCAGGTACAAGATGACGCCGTTGGTCCCTCTCTGTCCCTCAGCCCTGCCTTCCTCCATTTAGGGCTTATTTTCAGATGGGCTCTCCCTACATGAAGCAGACGGCCACCCACTGGCTAGCCCGTCTCCCATCAAAACAGTTAGCACCTCGGTTCAAAGAGAACTTCTTTCTCTGCATAGTTCCAGCCATCATCCTGGGGCTATCTCCCACCTCCCAGGCTCGATCTCAAATCCAACTCAACATATCCTGAGCTTCTGATGGGTCAGGTCTGAGTCATGGGCCCACTTCAGACTTGGGAAGTGGGTCAACCCCACTTGAACCTGGGAAACTGAGAAAAGGTGACTGGTGACCCCCAAAGGAGAACTGAGGCACTATTATTAGAAGCTGAAGCAGGGGCACCTGGGTGACTCAGTGGTTGAGCGTCTGCCTTTGGCTCAGGTCATGATCCCAGGGTCCTGGGACTGAGTCCCCCACTGGGCTTCCTGCTTGGTGGGGAACCTGCTTCTTCCTCTGCCTCTCTCTGTGTGTCTCTCATGAATAAAAAAATAAAATCTTTAAAAACAAAAACAAAAACAAAGAAGCCACGGCAGATAGAGACAGGTGGTAAAAGCCCTGGCCTGGAAGCCCATACTCTGGTCCAAGCTCCAGCATTCACTCCCTGTGTAGTCCTGAGAAAGTCACAGTCCCTTTCTGAGCCTGTTCCCTCATCTGTAAAAGAAGAATAGGCTCCTATTAGTGAGTCACAAATCTGGCTGCTGCTAGAGTTACCTGGTAAGCTTTTAAAAATGTAGTTTCCCTGGTGCCATGTTAGATTGTTCTGATTCAGGAGTCCTGGGGTAGGACCAAGGACTCTGCATTTTTGACAACAACCCAAAGATTTCTGATGTGTTAGAAGTCACAGGGTGAGATGACTCCTGAGGTCCCTCCCACTGTAGTGTCCTCTGGTTCTAAAGTTAATTAATGTTGCTCTAAAGGTTGAGCAGAGGGATGCCTGGGTAGCCCAGTGGTAGGGCATCTGCCTTCGGCTCAGGGCGTGATCCTGGGGTCTTGGGATCGAATCCCACATCGGGCTCCCCGTAGGGAGGCTGCTTCTCCCTCTGCCTGTGTCTCTGCCCCTCTCTCTGTGTCTCTCATGAATAAATACATAAAATCTTTTTTTAAAAATAAACAAATAAAGGTTGAGCAGAAGGACTGTGGCAGCCACAGCGACGCTCACCAAATCTCCCAGACCCTCCCCAGCGCTGGCCCATACCCTTCTCCATGGGCAGAGCCCACAACTGGCTCCGGCCAATAGGCCGGAAGTTAAAATTTCCTGTGTCCCTTCCCGGATGAGGCAGGTGAAGGTCTATGTCCTCTCCCTCGCCTTGATGAGTAATTTGTAAACAGAACCTGAGCTTCAAGGTCCCTGCCACACACAGTCCAGATGGGCCAGGGGACACAGGAGGGAGAGTGAGCATGGGCCATGATGCTCTTCCTTCCTGCCTCTTTCCAGCTGAATGGGAGCCCTCGGGGCAGAGTGGTGGTAGTCAGTTGAGACCGTGGCCTCCAGTGGAGGAAGAAAAGGAGGGCCGTCCAAGGCCCAGGCATCCCAGGACAGTTGGAGAAGTGTGGGTGTGGATTGGCTGCACATCTCATGGCTAGTCGGTACCCATGTAAGGCCCTGGGGTTGGGGGAACGCTAATACTCCCTAATGAGGTATCCATCCTTATTGGGGTTGGAGGGCAAGCCCGGTGGGAGGAATGACTCACCCTGAGTCCTGCATACCTGTGATGCTCAGGGAAATGCAGGTCATCTCCCTCCTTGGAACATGACCTCAGAGTAGCTTTGGGGATGTTTACACCAAGGCATGGTCACTCCTCTCAGAGGTGACCCCTGGCTGGGGTTTGGAAATTTTCCCACTGATCTTAGAAAATACTCATGACTCTGCCTTTCCGTGGTAAACTCTGGGATCTGTGGACATGAGGTTATTCTTCACATTTGGGCTTCTCATCTCAGACAAGGCCTCTACTCATGAGGTTAAAAATTAGTTTTACATTTTTTTTCGTTAAAAATTTTATTTTTAGAGCCCATTAATGGGCAAATTCCAAATGGTAACAATACAGAGTATTTAAGAACATCTTAGTATTTCTTTCTATCCATCTTTGTTTTCCTTTCTATAAACATATAGATTAAAGCAATTTAACCCCAAGTCCAATGTCCGAGTACTTTCAATATCTATTTTGAACACATAATACAGCAGAGGCAGTTAATTTTATTTCCATTCAGAGCTGAGCAATGACTTTAGCTTCACATTATTCTGTCACAAATGACAAGCAAATGGCCTACCTAAGTAGCTAAAATCATAAAAGAGTCTCTGCCTCTCTCTCTCTGTGTGACTATCATTATATGCCAAGTCAATGGTATGTATAAAGTTAATATAAAACAACAACTGGACTGGTATACATTTGTTTTGGGCCCTACAGGAAATGTGCCAAAGTAACAAGCTTTAGTGAAGGATGAGGTCATGGGCAGAGGGGAAAGAGGAGTCATGTCATAGAATTTTAGAGGAAAGCTGTAGGTAAAAGGAAATCAGCCTACAATTTTAACCAAATACAGGAGGAAAGGGGAGTACAGTATCAGGGTTGATGACAATTAGGAAAATACATATACCATTCCATCACAAACTTGTTCACTACCTCAAGAGTTCAGCACCAGGCTCTCCAGGGATTCTGTTATTTTCCCACTAAGCTTCTTCACATGGAACATAAACCTACATTTATGCTAACAGAAGCGTTTTGTATGGCTATTTAATTTGACAGCGAACAACAGGAAAAAGAGTTATTAGGGCCACAGTGACTTCAGGCCACCTTAATACCCCTGGAAATAGGGGCAAAAAATGGGCCATTAAGCAACAGTATTCAAGGAGCACTGTGTTATCTTTTTTTTTTTTTTTTAAGCACTGTGTTATCTAAGGGGATTTACAAAACAAGTAACATTCAGCAATCCTCAATGGAAAAAGTCATAATATTTGAAAATTAGGACTGTTTTGATGCTGATTTTTTTTTTCACCAAAGTGGTACTGCAGTTAAATTGGAACAAATTCCAAACTCACACTTACTTGCATCACCTCAGTTTAATAATCCAATAAATGACGAAAAAGACAATGAAAACAGCATCATCTAGCAGAGCAGCTTTGTTTGGCTCCCTCTAGATAAAATCTTCAGTTTTCCCATAGTTTTACCTAGAAATCCAGTTGTAGAATCAAACTGTGAATCCATTTCAGCTAATAATTTATTTTGATGTTTAACCTCATGGCCTGTTTCAATGGAAAGAGATTTTATAGCAGTTACTTTGCTTCTGAGACTTTCAGTGAGTCTCTCATTTTCCTCTTCACAGACACTATAACCACTGTTAGCATAGCCATAGTTCCCATAGTTGCCAGGAGGTTCTCCTTCACCCAGGCCTGCACGCCTCATCCTGCCAGAGTAGGGAAGAAAAAAGCAGATGGAGGGGTGGGTAGGAAGGGGCCAGGGGACCCCGGACGGCGTCTTCAGTACCGGGGCCCAGAGAATCACCAGCTTCTTTCCCCAAAGTGCCACGACATCACTGGAGTCTCTAGTTTTACTAGAGACTTAATTTTAATTCATTGTTTTGATTTGCATTATTTATTACATTTACACGATTAATTGTATTTCCCTTTTTAGTTTCAATTTTATATGTTTTTTTTTTTAAATGATGCATTACTGTGATATAAGTCAAATGACACAGGAGGATGTACAGTGAGAAGCAAGTCTTGTTCTCTCACCCTTATCTCCCAGGCCCTCGGTTCTGGAAATAGAATCTAGGGACATTTAAAGGAAAACCCGGGGATCCCTGGGTGGTGCAGCGGTTTAGCGCCTGCCTTTGGCCCAGGGATCAAATCCCACATCGGGCTCCTGGTGCATGGAGCCTGCTTCACCCTCTGCCTGTGTCTCTGCCTCTCTCTCTCTCTGTGTGTGACTATCATAAATAAATAAAAATTAAGGGATCCCTGGGTGGCGCAGTGGTTTGGCGCCTGCCTTAGGCCCAGGGCACGATCCTGGAGACCCGGGATCAAATCCCATGTCGGGCTCCCGGTCCATGGAGCCTGCTTCTCCCTCTGCCTATGTCTCTGCCTCTCTCTCTCTGTGTGACTATCATAAATAAAAATTTAAAAAAAAAAAAAAAAGGAAAATCTGCTGGTACAGTATGTGGGTGGCTCAGGTGGTTAAGCATTTGACTCTTGATTTTGGCTCAGGTCATGCTCTCAGGATTGTGAGAGGGAGCCCTGGGTCAGTCCATGCTGTTCATAGAGCCTGCTTATTCTTCTCTGTCTCCCTCTACCCCTCCCCATTCTCTAAAAACGAAGAAAGAAAAACTTGCTAGTAATAATAGGCACTGTTTATCAAAATGTGTTGTGTGTTGGGCATATAGTGGGCACTCTCCACACACCATCCTCCCATTGTCCACAATGATCCTATAAACTTATATATCCTGTATATCACAGGAGAGGAAACTGACCTTTGGACAGATAAAGTAACATGTGCAAGGTCACACAGAGAATAAAAGGCAGAGCCAAGGCCAACATTACACTTTTTCCAGTGTGCCGGCTGCCTGGCAATATCACAAATTACCACTGGTATGATGTTTTCCTATTTATAAAATGTCACACAATGTGTAAGGCTCATGACTATCCTGTGGGGCAGGCAGGGAAGACATTATCGTTGTATCCAGCATATAGATAACGGAACTGAAGTTCCAGAAGGACATGTGGTTCTAGGAACTGTGGCTTGGCTCTGTGCCAAGCGCCTTTTAAACCTTAATTCATTAAGCCATTAATGATGGCCCTTGGAATTTTTTTACTTTAGAGTCAAAGAAAGTTAGAGTCAGAGAGGTAAAGTGACCTGCCCAAGGTCACACCACAAATAATCTGGGAAAACCAGGAACGGGTCATCTGGTCTAACGTCCAAGTGATACTCTTCTAATGGTCAAGCACCATGGTTTGCAGAGATCAGGCTTTTTTTTTTTTTTTTTTAAGATTTTATTTATTTATTCATAAGAGACACACAGAGAGGCAGAGACACAGGCAGAGGGAGAAGCAGGCTCGCTGCGGGGAGCCCTATGCAGGGACTTGATCCCAGGACCCCGGGGTCACGACCTGAGCGGAAGGCACCTGCTCAACCGCCGAGCCCCCCAGGCGCCCCTGGCTTGCGGAGATCAGAATCTCCCGCGGTGTCACTCCACTAGCCCACTGATCCTGTCGTTGTCGCTAGGAGCGTGGTGTCATCACTCCCATTTTCCAGGTGGGGAGGCTGAGGCCCTCGCAAGGTGGCGGGGTTGCCCAGAGGCACGCGGCGAGCCAGCGGCACAGGCAGGAGGGCTGCAGGGCTCCGCTGCTCCCTGGGGCCTGGCCCCCCCCCCCCCCCCCGGGGAGCCAGGCCTTGGACCTGCCTCCGACGGGGCCGCGTCCGCCGGGAGTGATTTCGCAGCAGCGCCTCCGTGAGCACCTGGCGGGAAGGACGCGCAGGGCGGGCCGGGGCAGCCCCGAGCCCGGGAGGAACGACCTCTGGCTGTCCTTCAAGCCTCGACGTCAGTGCCCTCTACGTCCCTGCGGCCCACCCCCACCCCCACCCAATTCTCCAGCTCCCGCCGTTTCCAAGCTCTTTCGGCCACGATTTTCCAGCCTTCTCAGCGCTGGGTCTGGACCGCCGACCTGGAGGAGCCGAACTCGATGCGATTTGCATAACGTGCCCGATTGGCTCCTGCGGCCGCGGTGGGCGGGCCCCACCAACCCACCTGCCGGGGCGGAGCGCAGGACCGGGGCGGGGCCGGAGGGCCACCTGGCCGCCTCCCGGGGCCCGACGCCCGCAGCGGCCGCGGCGTGGACCGCCTACACTCCACGCAGCCGCTTCGCAAAGCGCGGCCTCCCGGAAACGTGCATCTGCGGGACCTTCGCAAAGCAGAGCGAGGTCGGTTACTTCTGGGGGACGTGCTGGGGGGGGTGAGGCGGGGAAGGGCGGGGGCGGGAGGGAGGTTTCCAACCTGAAGCCTTTAAGCCCCAACTGTGGACCGTGGGAGTTTATTAAAACATAATTTTATTTTTATTTATTTATTTATTTTAAACATAATTTTAAAAATATGTGCATATATTCTTTTGGGGGGACGCCCGCTGACTGAGTCGGTAGACCACGGGAGTCTTGATCTCCTGGTTGTAGTTCGAGCCTCACACTGGGGGTAGAGACTACCTAAAAAAATAACTAAAAGAAGACCAAAATAATAATAATAATAATAATTATTATTATTATTATTATTTAAGATTTTATTTATTTATTCACGAGAGACACAGAGACACAAGCAGAGGGAGAAGCAGGCTCCATGCAGGAAGCCCGATGTGGGACTCGATCCCAGTACTCCGGGATTATGCCCTGAGCCAAAGGCAGACGCTCAACTGCTGAGCCACTCAGGTGTCCCAAGATCAAAATTATTTTTAAAATAAAATGAAAAATATGTATTATTTTAAATTGTATATTTAACTTAAAATTGTACATATGTATTTAAATTTTATGTTTTAGTAGGTTCTCATAGGGTGTACATATATAAATGTGTTCCACGTGTGTGCAGACATAGATATACAGGTGTAGATACAGATAAATGGATCGATCTTTTTTTTCTTTTAAAGATTTTATTTATTTACTCATGAGAGACACACAAAGAGAGAGAGGCAGAGACACAGGCAGAGGGAGAAGCAGACTCCCTGTGGGGAAACCCTATGCAGGACAATCCCACAACCTCCCCCCCCACCTTCCCCACCCCCGTCACGACCTGAGCCCAAGGCAGACAGAGACGCTCAACCACCAAACCACTCAGGTGCCCCTCCCCCCCTTTAAAAGTAGGCTCCACACTCAGCCTGGGCTTGATCTCACAATCCTGAGATCAAGAGTGGCATGCTTAACTGACTGAGCCACCCAGCTGCCCCTGGAGAGATCTTCTTTTTTTTTTTTTTTTTTTAAATTTTTTATTTATTTATGATAGGCACACAGTGAGAGAGAGAGAGAGGCAGAGACACAGGCAGAGGGAGAAGCAGGCTCCATGCACCGGAAGCCCGACGTGGGATTCGATCCCGGGTCTCCAGGATCGCGCCCTGGGCCAAAGGCAGGCGCCAAACCGCTGCGCCACCCAGGGATCCCTGGAGAGATCTTCTTAGGACACTGTAAGAGACTTGGGAATGCCAAACTTCTTAGCCTGGCATTCAAAGCCCTCTGCAACTGCTCTAGCCTCTTCCCACCTGCCCATCAACTCTGAAAAGCCAAAGCTATAGCCCCATAGATTGGTCTCTGTGCCCAACCCACCTTTCTGTCCCCACTTTGCCTTCACACAGACACTCTCCTTACACCTCCATCTTTGAAGATCTACCCAGCCTCTGGGATCACTCCATCCCCTCCCTTATCCTGAGCTGATCTCTGCCTCCTCTGTGCTTCCAGGCACTTGGTTTGTACTTGTCCAAGCACAATTGTCAAAATGTCCACCCACACAGCCCCCCACGGTCCCCCTTGTTTCATCATCCTACCACCCAGGCTTTGGCTCAGTGTCATTTATTGATTCAACAAACATTTATTGAGCCCCTGCTCTGCACCAGCAGCTAGTCTAGGTATTGGGGATAGACCGGGGAACCAACTCTCTGAATTCCTGCTCTCCTGACTTATGTTTTAGTGAAGACGAAGAGTTTAATGGATAAACCAACACACTCTATCATTGGGTAGGTGGTGACAACGCTTGGAAAAAAACTAAAACAGGAAACAGGGGCTACTGTAGACAGGGATACCGATCCTCATTTGGATTAGTGGTTTAGGGATGGTTGTGTGGAGGTGACATTTTAGGAGCAATCTGAAAAAGTAAGGAGGGCACCTTGCAGTAGCTGGAGTTTCAGACTGAGGAAGAGGAAGGAGGAATAGCTATGCATCCAGTCTGCCCAGCAAATGGATGTTGAATTAAATTGGACAATGGAGGAGTGCCTGGGTGACTCAGTCCGTGGAGCGTGGGACTCTTGATTTTGAGGTTGTAGATTTGAGCCCCATGTTGGGTGTAGAGATTACTTACAAATAATAGAAAGTAAATAAATAAGATAAATCGGACAGTGGAGAGGGGAGAGAAGATGGTCACTGGTCCAGGAGAGCGTGAGGACAGCTTCTTATATTTGCCAGAAGTGGTGAACCTGGTCTCTATCCAAATGACAGCTCTAATCAGTAGCACAACCTTTGGAAGCCATACCCAGTGAGTTTGGCTCTTCTAGAGAGGCAGCATGGAATTGTGGGAAGGAGAACCGGCTTGGGGTTCAACCCTGGATTGGGCCCTCATCTGTGTTAAAGATCCTGTGTTAAACTTTTCACATACCTTATCTCACTTACTACTCAGGACAACATTTTGAGGTATGTCTGGTGGCTTATGGAGGTTCAATCACATGCCAAAAGCTACACTGTCAATAAAATTCCATTAATGTGCCATGAAGTCAATGTCATGACCAGCATTTTAAACAATGAAATAGATTAGAAGATATCACAGTATTTTTGGGGAAACCTGTTTCATTTTTATGAGTCTATTTGTACTATAAAATATGGTGGTTTGAGGGTAAAGAAACAAAAACTCTAAGAACGCTGTTTTGGACATGGCCATGGTAAAGCACCTGCTGCAGTATCCAGCACGTACTGCTCTGCAATGAGGGCTGTTACGGGAACATAACCAATTAGGCAGCAGACCTGAAATTGCTCAGTGACCCTGATTCCTCAGACCTCCTTACTGGACTGATAAGTAGGACTACAGTTTTAATAGTTCTCCTCCTCCTCCTCCTCTTTCATCGTCTCCTCTTTCTTTTTCTTCTTCTGGTTCTAGAAGACCACATCTAGTCCTGATCTCTGGGCTACATGGACCTCAGGCCAGCCTCCAACCAACCATCTCCATCTCCAGGCTAAAACACGGTAAAAGTGAAAACCCTTGTCCAAACAAAATTCTGCACATAGATGTTCACAGCAGCTTTATCCATAATTGCCAAAAGCTGGAAGCAGCCAAGATGTCTTTTAGCAGGTGAACAGATACACGGTGGTATATCCAGATAATTGACTATTATTTAGCACCAAAAAAAAAAAAGTGTTACCAAGCCATGAAAAGACATGGAGAAACTTTCGGTGCATTTTACTAAGTGAAAGAAGCTGATCTGAAGAGGCTACATACATACTGTATGATTCCAACTATGTGACAACTAGAAAAGACAAAACTATGAAGACTAAAAAAACATCAGTGGTTGCAGGGGTGGGGACGGAAGAGGAAGGGCTGAATAGAGCACACAGGATTTTTAAGGAAATGGGAAGATTCTGTATGATACTATAATGATGGAATCAGGTTATTATACGTTTGTCCAAACCCCCAGAATGTGCAGCCCCAAGAGTGAGCGCTAATGTAAACCATGGACTCTGGGTGACCATGATGTGTCAGTGTAGGTTCATTCCGTGTTACAAGGGTTCTGGTCTGAGACACCTAGGTGGCTCAGCGGTTGAGCGTCTGCCTTCGACTCAGGTCCTGGGATCAAGTCCCACGTGGGGCTCCCTGCATGGAGCTTGCTTCTCCCTCTGCCAGTGTCTCTGCCTCTCTCTCTCTCTCTGTCATGAATAAATAAATAAAATCTTAAAAGAAAAAAAAGGGTTCTGGTCCTTAGGTCAGTATGTGTGTGTGTGTATTTGGCGGGTGGGGGGGGGGGTTCCCCACACATCAACAAGCAAAGCTCCAGACACCAGCTGAGTGCCCTATAATTCAACTCAATTCTACCTGGAGACAAGGTTGGATTCCACAGGTGAAGGGCTCAATCCTACAAGACTATCCCTCTCCTCCACCCCCGCTTCAGATGCCAACCACAAGTTCAGGTTGTCACCTGTGCTTCTGACCCATGGGATCTAGATCAGAGGTTCGAGAGATACCCCCTCCCCGTCCTGGATTCCATTAATTTGCTAAAGCTGCTCGTAGACCTCAGGAAACCTGTTTATTCACTAGATCACCGGTTTCTTATAAAAAGCTATATAACTGGAGAACAGCCAGAGTGAAGAGACGCATAGGGGGTGCGAGGTGTGCCTACTGAAGGGTACGGAGCTTCCATATCACTCTCGGAATCACTATGTTCACCAACCAGGAGTTCTTTGAACCCCATCCTCTTGGGTTTTTATGGAGGCTTCATTACAAAGGCACAGCTGATTAGGTCATCAGCCATTAGCTTCCCCATTCAGCCTCCAGCATCCCTCCCCTCCCAGGCCCACCCTCGGGTGCTTTCCAAAAGTCACCATTAACATAACAAAAGGCACTTTTGTGGCTGTCAACACTTAGGAGATTCCAAGGGTTTTAGGAGCTATGAGACTGGAACCTGACCAAGAGCAAATATGAGAAATATATTTTGTTACCTGAATGACCAAATATGTGCATTTTTATAAATAACATCACAACCACTCTGGCAGGAGGAAACTGTGCACGTGGGAAGGATTATATGGGAAATCTCCAATTTTTCTGTGAATCTAAAACTGCTCTAAAAAGTAGTCTCTTATTTTGCAATGCAGTTGAAGCATTGCTCCGAAAGGGGCTCTGGAGCCAGATGGCCTGGACTTGAAAAAAAGAAAAAAAAAGAAAAAAAAAGCCTGGCTTGGCCCCTTATTAGTTCTGTGGTGTCGGGCAAGTCACTTAACCTCTTCGTGCTTCCATGGCCTCATTTGTACTGTGGGGCATTGACAGAGATCTTACCTGTCGTGAGGATTTCGGGAGCGAGTATGTGCAGGGTTCTCAGAAAACACATCCTGGCACATCCTGTGTGCTAGCCCCCCTGAGAGAGGGGCTGTATGTAAGCAGGGGAGGAATCTCCAGCCCCCTGGAGACCAGCTAAATCAGACATTGGCATCTACGGGAGGGGCTACCTCTGTCCTCTGCACCCACACTACCTGAGGCTTGATACCTGTGCCCCATTTGCAAGGAGGCCCCAGCTGGGAGCCTGCACCTTACCTTGCCGCTACCTCCCTATCTTGCCCTACCTCCCTATCTTGCTTGACAGCATTTTGTGGTTTTGTCCCCGTTTCCTTTGATCCAATGACTTCAAGGTGGAGGGGTTTCTAGAGGGCCAGAGCTCTTGTCTGCTTTCCCGGGTCTTTGCCCCTCTGGCTAGTGCTTCAAATCTCTTATCTCCAGAATCTTGCAAGTCACTCTCTCCACATTGGCCAAGATAACTGTGTACACATACAGCCCTCGCATTTTTAAAGCACTTTCCCACAAGTTATATCAGATGAACTCCACCAAACCACTCTGGTAAGAAGGGGCAGGGAAACAGGGAAACACCAAGGCCCCAGAGTGGTCAAGTGCCTGGCTTAAGATCCCACGGCCAGGGGATGAGTGGGTGGCTCAGCAGTTGAGCATCTGCCTTCAGCTCAGGGTGTGATCCCGGGGTCCTGGGATCGAGTCCCACATCGGGCAAACCACATGGAGCCTGCTTCTCCCTCTGCCTGTGTCTCTGCCTCTCTCTCTCTCTGTGTCTCTCATGAATAAATAAATAAAATCTTAAAAAAAAATCATACAGCGAGGAAGTGACAGTTGGGAGCTCAGGCCAGCCCTCTTTCTAAATAACAATAAAACACTAACATCCATGTGTGTGGCACCCAGTTTGTGCCAGGTTTTCACCTGCCTTGTCTCATTGAATTCTCACGAGTGCTTCTCAGATTTTACCTTCATATGAATCCCCTGGGCCTGATGTTAAGGTGTAGATTCTGATTTCAGGGGTGAAGCCCGGGGCCCCGAGAGTCTGCCTTTCTAACCAGCTCCCCCGGGACGCTAAGGCCACTGGGCTCAGTAGACAACCCAAAATGTAGATAGCCAGGAACCCTTCAGTGTTTTCAACTGTGAAGTTGAAAGCATCCCCTTTGGTTTTTCAAAGGAGCAACATTTGGAGGCCCCAGGCAGTTAAGAGGATGCTCAGGACCACCCAGCTAGTAGATGGTAGGGCAGAGATTCAAACTCAGATGTCTGGGTGTCAGATCCCACATGCTTGTCTTTCTGTTCCGGCCGACTTAGCATGGGGTGTCCAAGCTGCATTTACCCCAAATGGCTGAAATCCTGTGATGTCAGCCTGATTCCATCGCCACCCAGCTGGGCTGGGCTGCCAAGATGCCTTCCCCATGTTGGGATGGAAGTGGCACCACGTGGCCTGATCTCCCAGCAAGGGATGCATTAGGACCATAAAGTCCTTTGCCGCACAGAAGTAAAATGAGGCCAAATGTCAAAAATGCACCCTTGCAGGGAAGAGAGGCTGAGGGACACTCCCACAAGTCAAACATGCCAAAGTTAGCTTCAGGGGGTGCAGGCTGGGTGCTCAGAGGAGGCCATGCCCCGTCACAGCATGGGCGTGGGGTGAGCACACCGGCTGGCGGTTCTCACCTTCAGATACCTGGGAAAGGCAAAGGTCACTTCATTTTTATTTATTTGTATCCTTTTTATAACAGCTTTATTGAGATATAATTCACATACCATAAAATTCACCCTTTTAAAGTGTACAGTTCCGTGGTTTTTAGTATAGTCGCAGAGCTGTGCAACCATCACCACTATCAAATTCCAGGACATTTTCGTCATCCCCAAAAGAAACCCCATACCCATTAGCAGTCACTCCCTGTTCCTCCTCCGCTCAGCCCCTGGCAACCACTCATCTATTTTCTGACTCTGTAGATTTGCCTATTCTGGACATTTCATATAAATTGGATTATACAATACGTG
Organism: Canis lupus familiaris; assembly: GCF_011100685.1. Lineage (NCBI taxonomy): Eukaryota > Metazoa > Chordata > Mammalia > Carnivora > Canidae > Canis > Canis lupus. Next base: position 29,014,088 of record NC_049231.1, read on the forward strand.
GTCCTCTGTGACTAGCGTCCTTCACATAAAGGAAGGAAGGGTTCCTTCATGTTGTAACATGTGTCCGAATTTCATTCCTTTTTACTGTCAAATAACTTCCCATTGTATGGATAGGCCACATTTTGCTTATCCATTCATCAGTTCATGGACATTTGAGTTTCCCTTTTTTGGGGGGGGCTATTATGAATAATGCTGCTGTGACAAGTGATTGTATGGACATACGTTTCCATTTCTTCTAGGTAGAATCCTAGAAGTGGAATTTCTAGATCAGATGGTAACTGTTTAGTAGAATCAGGAGCTAGGCCACTCTGTTTTGCAAAGTGGCTGTACCTTCTCACAATCCCACCAGCAATGTACGAGGGTTCTGCTGATTTCTCCACGCTTTGAATTTATTCACCTACTTTTAAAGCTGCTCAGTGGAAACTGAGACTTCCATATGAGCAACACCAAGTGGAATAAATGTTCAGTGACTGTGGTGTACTGAAGCGAGCCTGCTCCTGGAAACAGGCAGTCTGGCCTTGAGCTCCAGTCCTCCCCCTGAGCTGTGTGTTTTGGTAGTCACTTAACCCCTCTGAGCTGGTCTCTCTCTTGATACCTGAAGTACAATCTCCATCTCGTAGCAGAGATCACAGGTGAGTAAAATTTCAGAAGCTTTGGGTAACCTTGTCTTCCTTTAAAAAAAAAAAAAAAATCATCCATTCCCGGGGTGCCTGGGCCCTGGGATCCAGCCCCATCTCAGACTCCAACTCAGCAAGGCATCTGCTTCTCTCCTATTCCCTCTGCTTCTGCACTGCTCTCCCCTCCCCCATGTTCCAGTGCTCACTCTTTCTCTCTTTCAAATAAATACATAAATCTCTAAATAAACAAAATAAACCGTCCACTCCCAAAACCTGATTCTAAATTCCCACTTGCCCTTTGAGGGGACCTGCTGGTGGTGAAAAATAGATGAGAGATAAATAGGCCTAGGTTTGTTTGTTTGTTTGTTTTTAAAGATTTATTTATTTGGGCACCTGGGTGGCTCAGTGGTTGAGTGTCTGCCTTCAGCTCAGGTCATGATCCCGGGGTCCTGGGATCGAGTCCCACATCGGGATCCCCACAGGGAGCCTGCTTTTCCCTCTGCCTATGTCTCTGCCTCTCTCTCTGTGTCTCTCATGAATAAATAAATAAAATCTTAAAAATAAAGAAGTAAATAAAAACTTATAAAGAGGGAGAGTGAGAATCTTAAGCAGACTCCCTGCTGTGTGCGGAGCTGAGCCCAACTTGGGGACCCTGAGATCGTGACCTGAGCCGATATCAAGAATTGGATGCTTACCCCTAGGCTCCCTAAATAGGTCTAGATTTAAATCCCAGGTCTGTCTCTTGCTGTCTGTGATCTCGGGCCTGTCAACTTTGTCTTTTCTGTGAAAAGATTAGATACCACATTAGAGGGTTGCTTGTCAGGATAAAATGTCTTGTGGTAAGCACACAATAGATTGGAGGCACTATTATTATTACTTTTTTTTTTTTTTTTTTTAAGTAATCTCTACACCCCACATGGAGCTCAAACTCCTGTGCCCAAGATCAAGAGTCTCATGCTCTGCTGACTGAGCCAGCCAGGTGCCCCTTGTAGGCACTGATATTGAAACATGGGAAGATGCATCCATCCATCCCACCAATACTGGCCCGGTTCCTACTAAGTGCCACTTTCTGTGTTACAGAAATGATGAGGACTCTTCATGTCTGGAGCTCCCAGGTTTGGGGGGAGCAGACGTAAAACACATCACATCCCAGTGTGCTAAGTGCTGCTAAGGCCCTCCTGGCTGGGGAGGGTGGGGTGTGGCAAGCAGAAGGAAGGGGCCATGGAGAGGTCTGGGTGACACTGGGGCAGGTATGACAGGTCCCTCTCAGGCAGGGTGGACTGAGATCCAGGACTCCTGGAATACCATCTCCTCTGGAGCACCGTCTCCTCTGGCTGTGTCCTCACCATCCACACCCAGGATGGAGAAATGGCCTGTTTGCTCTGAGGCTAGGGAGAGGGTGGACCTTTGGCTTCTAAACCCAGATGAAATAAAGGCTTAAAACTGTTGAGCACACACCCAACTTCCGTGTGCCCAAGGCCTGGTGGCCATAGGACACTGTGGACACCAGGAACAATGGGTTATTGAGGGAAGAAGAGCCACATGCTATAGTCTGGATTGTGGAGGGAGACAGCAGGGCACACAGAAGGACTTCGAGTCATGACTGCTGGTGAACAGACTGTGGTCTCTGGCAAAGTCACAAGTGCTCCCTCTAGCCTCACTGTACTCATCTGCAAAATGGGGATGAGTACCGCCCTCCTCCAACATATCAAGAGGCAATGAGATGGGATGAAAATGTTGCTGCACAAGCTAAATGCTGTGTACCTGTGTGAAGGACACACAGGGGGGTGGGGGGGACAGAGTGTGGGGTGTCACTCACCAACAGGAAAGAATAAGGGCCTGATGTGGACTACAGCAGGCATGACCCTTGAAGACTCATGGCAAGTGAGAGAGGCCAGACACAAAAGACCACAGACTGCATGATTCCATTCATGTGAAATGTGCAGAATAGGCAAAGATAGACAGACAGACAATAGAATGGTTGCCTAAGGCTGAGGGGGAAGGTAGGGGGGAAATGGGGACTGGCTGCTAATGGATATGGGTTCTTTTTCTTTTCTGAGTGATCAAAATGTTCTGGAATTAAACAGTGGTGATGGTTGCATAACCCTGTGAACGTACTGAAAAAAACCACTGAACCAACTGTATACTTTGAGTAAAATGTATGGTATGTGAGTTATATCTCAATAAAGCTGTCAAAAAACCCCAAAGAACCCCAAAACCCAGAAGCGTGGTTATTTATTCTCCAGCACCCATCTGTGAGAAAATACCATACACAAATGGATAATTGTATTTCCCAGCTTTTGTGTGCTGCTTTCACATATATTCTTATTTTAATCTTATTAGCTTATTTATTTGTTCATTCACTCCACAAACATTTAACCACACCAGGTCCTGGGGATAGAAGCACAAAGCACTGATCTGCCCTTCAGAAGCTCCTGGCCTCCTTGTCCGGAGGCAGGCAAGCTGAGGGCATGAGGGACCCATGGCCGAAGCAAGCCCAGGGTGCGGTGGGAGCTCGGGGGAGGCCATCTGCCCCATGGGGAGGGTCTGAGGGGCCCCCTGAGGGACTCATCACACTCAAAGAAAGACTCAAGAGAAAGGGGGTTGTGTAGACCTTTGAGTGAAGACCTGGAGCCCCCTAGGCTGGTGGAGCCTAGACTGAAGATATAAATCGTAGGGGGGGGGCACCTGGGTGGCTCAGTGCAAGTGTCTGCCTTCCGCTCAGGTCACGATGTGAACCACCGCGGGGGTGGGTGGGGTGGGGTGGGGCTTTTGACCATGCAGTTTGGGTTCTAGTGGGTCTGGGCTGGGTACTGAGACCCTGCATTTAAGAAGCTCCCAGGTGAGGATGCTGCTGCCATGCGTCTGGTGCCAGACCCCCGCTTTCTGTAGCAGGCCCCTGCCACTCCTGACACCCCCTGCCCCTTGGCTGTTCTCACCCCAACACTGGGCCGCTCAGGGTCCCGCACAGTCTGTGTCTTCTCCCCACTGGGCCTTGTGCCCATTTTTTCTGCCTGTGCTGAACACCTCCCCTGTCCCCCAGAAGCCACCCCCCCCCCCCCCCCCCCCCCCCCCCCCCCGGCACTCTACAGTGTGGTGGCTTGGCCACAACTACTGGGCCATCCTGTCAGCCCTTGTTGATCTCGGGTTGTCAGCCCCCACCCCTGCCACCCCTGCCATGGGGCCTGGCAAATAATAATCCCTCAGGGAATATCTCCTAGTGGAGATAAGCTAGGAAGACAGGCAATCATCATCATAATAGCACCCCTCTGGCACTCACCCTGCATGGTGCTGTGGGTGCTTGACACAGATCCTCTTTATTCTCACACACAGCCCAGCTTAGCAATGACTATCATCTATCATCTTCATTTTACAAATGAGGACACTGAGGCACAGACAGGTTCAGTAAGTGGCAGAGCCTGGATTCTTTTTCTTTCTTTCTTTCTTTCTTTCTTTTTTTTTTCTTTTTAGGATTTTATTTATTCATTCATGAGAGACACAGAGAGAGAGAGAGAGAGAGAGGCAGAGACACAGGCAGAGGGAGAAGCAGGCTCCTCGCAGGGAGCCTGACGTGGGACTCGATCCCAGAATCCCGGGATCACGCCCTGAGCCCAAGGCAGACTGAGCCACCCAGGGGCCCCAGACCATGGATTCTGATCCAGATGGCACAAGACAGACACGGGACAGAAAGGAAGAGGCGCCCTCAGAGAGATGCAAACATGCGGTAGGTTTGTGGAGGGAGAAGTCACCTCCCCCTAGGGACCTGGGGTCCTGAAGGTGGGAGGGGGCCCCGGGGCCAGAGTTGGCAGAAAAGAAATGAGAACAGCAGCGTGGCAGCGGCTGGTTCAGAGTGCAGGGAACGGCCGCGGCTCGGGGTAGAGGACCCTGCAGAGGACCAGGGAGAGACAGGGCTCACCGGGAGGTGGGAGGACACACGGGGCCCAGGCCACCAGGCTAGCGGTTTGGGCGTCACACAGAAAGCACTAGGAAGGTTCTTGAAGGCTGGAGAAGCAGCAGGATGCCTTCTTGGGTCTTTGAGGGCCAGGGCAGTCAGCCAGGTGAGAGGTTTGGGATTTTTGTGCAGCCAGAACATCTGAGTTCAAACCCCAGCCTTGCCACCTATTGGCCCAAATACTTTGATCAAGTTCCTTAATATTCTGTGCTCTGGTTTTCTCCTCTGTAAAATGAGGAGGAAAAAAAAAATTGGGTTGTTGAGAGTAATGAACAAATAGTAATTACAATGTTATTAGCATCTGAGAGATCCAGTGTAGTCTTAAGCAAATTATTTGACTCCTCTGTGCCTCAGTTTTCTCATCTGGGAAATGGGAGAGAATAATAGTACCCACATCAAAGGACTGAGATGAGGATGTAATAAGCCAATCTCTGTGCCAAGTGCTTCTGTGTCCACTGTGCCCGCACACAAGAGCTCAGTAAGGCTGGGCTGAGCTGATGCTTATAGCTGTGTTTCACAACAATCAAGTCAGGATGTGGAAAATATGGGGGAGGGGGAGAGGGAGGAGACAGATGATGGTAAGGTCATTGTCTAGAGGGGAGGAAGGAAGGGCAAGTGACAGAAGGCAGTGAGAGTCCAGGGAGAAGGAAAGGAAGCCTGGGAAAGATGGTCTAGGGATGCCTGCAGGCTTCTAGGGAAGAGGGAGGACAGGGGAGGCCTCTGGGTTTGGGCCTGGTTGGCATGGAGAGGCTGGAAATGTGAGCAGAGCTGGAAGGCAGGCGCACAGACAGGTTTGGCAAGAACCAGGATGGTGGGAGTTCATCATTAGACACTGAACAAGAGGGAAGCACCTGGGTAAGAGAACTATAGGTAATCTAGAAATTTTTCTGTGTTTTTAAAAATATTTTGTAACTTAAAAATGAATTTGTTTTATTTTATATGTAGATGTTAATGTGTAGCATGTTTTCTAATTTTTTAAAAATATTTTATTTATTTATTCATGAGAGACACAAGCAGAGGGAGAAGCAGGCTCCCTGCAGGGAGCCCGATGTGGAACTGGATCCCAGGACCCCGGGATCACAATCTGAGCTGAAGGCAGCGGCTCAACCATTGAGCCACCCAGGCTCATGCCCTGTTTTTATATTTAAATTTGATTTATAAATAGATAATACATTTAAATGAGTCTAAACGTAAGAGATATAAAAGGGTTTTTCTTTTTTTTTTTTTTTTAAAGATTTTATTTATATATTCATGATAGTCACACAGAGAGAGACAGAGAGGCAGAGACACAGGCAGAGGGAGAAGCAGGCTCCATGCACCGGGAGCCCGATGTGGGATTCGATCCCGGGTCTCCAGGATCAGCCCCGGGCCAAAGGCAGGCGCCAAACCGCTGCGCCACCCAGGGATCCCATAAAAGGGTTTTTCAATGAAAAATCTTCCACCCCAATTTCCTAGCCACCCAATTCAAAGAAAACCCCTCGTGTCACTCACTTCTTATATATCCATCCCAAGGTATTTTGTCTGTCTAGGATGTATTGTTCTAGTATTAAAAAATAATGTTGGTTAAGATAAAAAGATTGAAAAACACATGCAACAAAAACGTAGGCAAATTAGGGGATCCCTGGGTGGCTCAGTGGCTCAGCGGCTCAGCAGCTGAGCGCCTGCCTTCAGCCCAGGGATGATCCCGGGGTCCTTGGATCGAGTCCCAGGTTGGGCTCCTTGCAGGGAGCCTGCTTCTCCCTCTGCCTGTGTTGCTGCCTCTCCCTCTCTGTGTCTCTCATGAATAAATAAATAAAATCTTTAAAATAAATAGACAAATTAAACTTGATGAAAGTCAAAAATCTTTGTGCATCAGAATCTACTATCAATAGAGTAAAAAGGCAACCCACAGCCTGAGAGAAAATACTTACAAATCTTACAATTTTTTTATAAAGTATTTTACTTATGGGGCACCTGGGTGGCTTAGTTGGTGAAGCATCTGCCTTCGGCTCAGGTCATGATCCCAGAGTCCTGAGATTGAGCCTTGCATCAGGCTCCTTGCTCAGTGGGGAGTCTGCTTCTCCCTCTGTCCCTCACCTCGCTTATACTCTCTCTCTCTCTCTCACTTGAGAGAGAGAGAGAAAGAGAACACAAGCAGAGAGAGTGGCAGGCAGAGAGAGAGGGAGCCCAACATGGGGCTGGATCCCAGGATCTCAGGGATCATGACCTGAGCTGAAGGCAGATGCTCCAGCCACTGAGCCACCTAGGTGTCCCAAATCATGTATCTGGTATAGGATTAATATCTAGAACTTGTAGACAACTGTTAACACCAAAATGAGCTAAGGATGTGAGTAGATGTTTCTCCAAACAAGACATACAAATGGCCAATAAGTCCATGAAATGATGCTCAACATCACACATCTTTAGGGAGATGCCAATCCAAACGATGAGGTACCACTTCACATCGATTAGGATGGCTACAGTCAAAAAAGCCCCAGAAAAAAAAAAAAGCCCCAGAAAAATCTCAACTATTTTCCTGTTGTACATATCTCCTTTGTTGAAAATACATCTTTTCATTATGGAAAAAGATACCAGGAAATAGCAATTGTTGGGAGGATGTGGAGAGCCTGAAGTCCTTGTGCACCGCTGGGAAGGTAAAGTGGTACAGCCACTGTGGAAAACACTGTGGTGAATACAGCCCCCCCCAAAAAAAGTAGAGTGACCATGTGATCAAGCAATTCTATTTCCGAGTACATACCCCAAAGAATTCAAAATGGAAGATCTAAAAAAAAAAAAAAAAAAAAAGGAAGAGCTATTTCTACTGCCTTTTTTTTTTTTTTTTTTAAGATTTTACTTATTTTCATGAGAGACACACAGAGAGAGGCAGAGACAGAGACACAGGCAGAGGGAGAAGCAGGCTCCATGCAGGGAGCCCGATGTGGGACTCGATCTCAGGACCCCAGGATCATGACCTGAGCCAAAGGCAGATGCTCAACCACTGAGCCACCCAGGTGCCCCAATAAAAACAAATAAAAAAATAGACCCAATGTCAGGATAAGGCTGGGGTTGGAGGTATGGATGTGGAAGTTGTTCCCATCAGAGATGATATGTGAAAGTAGGGGGGTTGGTTAGGAGCCCCAGGACAGAGGGCACAGATGGAGGGGGGGGAGGAGGAGAGCTGATGTTCCACAGACCGGGGGCTACTCCCCACCTCTACCGCTTAGTAGGTGCCTGAATTTCCCAAGCCAACCAACTGGCCTGAGCCTCCGCTTCCTTATCTGTAAAATGGGGATGATGTTTGTATCTACCCTCACAGTGATTGTGAGGATTAACGGAGCTAAGGCTTAAATAAAGCATTTAGCAGAGTGCCCGGAACATGGTAAAAGAATAAATGTGAGCCTCTGGTGGAGCCGTTATTGAAACCACTGATCAAAGGGCACCTGGGGGGTTCTATCGGTTAAGCATCTGACTCTTGATCTCAGCTCAGGTCTTGATCTCAGGGTCATGAGTTCAAGCCCCATGTTGGGTGTAGGAATTAATTAAGTAAATAAATAATTCTTAAAAAAACGCAAAAAAACTCCACTGAATAACAGGAATTACACAGGTACCAGCTAGCTGGATGAAACACCTTCTTTAATAAACAGACCCAGCCCAAACCTTGTGCCTTCAAGCTGAGTGTCCACCCTGGCTGTGGGGTAGAGGCGCCAGCCCTTGTGGAAGGAAGAACAAGGAAGGTGATGGGTCCCTCTGGGAAGTTTCCAGAAAGTCTCTGTTGGTGGGAGGGGATGTTGATTAGTTTCAAATGCTGTCTAGGAAGGTGAGACCTGGGTGAGACATGCAGCTTTCGTGATCTCTGAGGAGTTTAGAGAGAGGAGGGGCTGAAGGTGAGTGAGAGCAAGGTGAGAGATCTGAGGGCCTGATGCAGACCACTCACGCTCTGGAGAAATCGGTGTTGAGAGGGAGGGGGAACATGGAATGTATCCACCACTGGAGCACCAGACAGTATTTCACTGCCCTGTGAATTGTCTGGGCTGTGTATTCATCCCTCCCTCCCCCAGCCCCTGGCAAACATGGATCTGTTTATTATCTTGACAGTTTTGTCTTTTTCAGAATGTCATTTAGTTGGAATCCCACAGAATGTAGCCTTTTCAGACTGGCTTCTTTCAATTAGTGATATGCATTTAAGTTTCCTCCATGTCTGTTCATGACTCAATAGCTTATTTCTTTTTAGTGATGAGTAATATTCCATTGTCTGGGTGTACCATTGTCCATTCACCTACATCTTGGTTTTTTTCAGGTTTTGGCAATTACGAATAAGCCTGCGGTAAACATCTTTTTCTCTACTGGATCTTATGGTAAGAGTATGCTTAGTTTTTTATTGTTGTTGTTGTTTTAATATTTATTTATTTATTTATTTATTTATTTATTTATTTATTTATTTGAGAGAGAGAGAGAGCATGCAAGAGAGGGAGAGGGAGATACAGATTCCCTACTGAGCAGGGAGGCCACTGCGGGGCTTGATTCGACGCTGGGACCATGACCTGAGCTGAAGGCAGATGCTTAACAGAGCCTCCAGGCTCCCCAAGAGTGTGTTTAGTTGTGTAAGAAATTGCCAAAAACTGCGTTCCAAAGCAGTTTTGCATTCCTTCCAGCAATCAATGAGGGTTCCTATTGTTCCACATCTTTGCCAGCATTTGGTATTTTGAGTATTCTAGAATTTGGCCATTCTAGTAGGTATGTAGTAAGAATTCATTTTAATTGGCATTGCCCTGATGACATGATGGCACTTTTCATATGTTTTTTTGCCATCTGTGTTTCTACTTTGGTGAGGTGTCTGTTAAGTTCTTTGGCCCATTTTTTAATCATGTCATCCTCTTATTATTGAGTTTTAAGAATTCTTTGTATATTTTAGGTAACAGTCCATTTTCTGGTTTGCTTTTAAGACAGAGGAATCCAAAGTATGCTTGTAGGTGGGTGAGCTGCCAAGATGTTGAGGAGAAAAATAATTAGCAGGAATACAAAACCATATATAGAGTATAATTCAAATTGTAATTCTTTACGTTATTTGTAACTTTTAATTTTATGTAATTAAAAAACTTACAGAGGGGCACCTGGGTGGCTCAGTCAATTAAGTGTCTGACTCTTGATCTCAGCTCAGGTCTTCATCTCAGGGTTGTGAGTTCAAGCGCCCATATTAGGCTCCCTGTTCAGGGAGGGAGTCTGTTTTCTGTCTTAAAAAAAAAAAAAAAAAAAAAAAAGATAAGGACAGCCCCGTTGGCTCAGCAGTTTAGCGCTGCCTTTGGCCCAGGGTGTGATCCTGGAGACCCGGGATCGAGTCCCACGTCGGGCTCCCTGCATGGAGCCTGCTTCTCCTTCTGCCTGTGTCTCTGCCTCTCTCTCTCTCATGAATAAATAAATAAAATCTTTAAAAAAATGAAATATAGAAAATCACAAGAGTAGTACAAAGGACTCTCATACTGTATCCATCTTTACCGATTATTTAGATTTTGCTCCAATTTTATTTTATTGTTTTCCTTTTTATTGAAATATAATTTATAGTAAGCCTAGCACACAACTCTTAAGTGTACAAATCAATAAATTTTACAGGTGTAAACCCAAAGTAATCACCAACCACATCAAGATATAGAACATTCCGATACTCCATAAGGCTCTGTGGGCCCCTTCCATTCACAAACTCTGCAGCGGGAACCTCCATTCTGGTTTCTGTCACTAGAGATTGATTTTGCCTATTTTAGAACTTCACATAAATGGACTCACACGGTAGCTTTTATTATTTTATTTTATTTTTAAAATATTTTATTTATTTATTTATTTATTTATTTATTTATTTATTTATTTATTCATGAGAGACACAGAGAGAGAGAGAGGCAGAGACACAGGCAGCAGGCTCCATGCAGGGAGCCTGATGAGGGACTCGATTCCAGGACTCCAGGATCGCGGAGCCACCCAGGGATCCCCTAGCTTTTATTTTCTTATCTAAACTCTTACTCAACAGTATGTCTGTGAGATTCATTCATTAAAAACAACAAAACAACAGCATGATTGAGATATGTCACATATCGGGGCACCTGGGTGGCTTAGTGGTTGAGCGTCTGCCTTCGATTCAGGGCATGATCCCGGGGTCCTGGGATCAAGTCCCACATCAGGCTCCCTGTAGGGAGCCTGCTTCTCCCTTTGCCTGTGTCTCTGCCTCTTTCTGTGTCTCTCATGAACAAATAAATGTAGTCTTTTTTTTTTTTTTTATAGAGTGGGGAGAAGGAGCCTGGCTGGGTCAGCTGGTAGAAGCTGTGACTCTTGATCTCAGTGTTGTGAGTTCAAATTCCACATCAGGCATGGAGCTTATGTAAAAATAAATACATACACACATAAATACATAAAGTATAAAATTCAGGGGGCACCTGGGTGGCTCAGTCTGTTAAGCATCTGACTCTTGGTTTCAGCTCAGGTCATGACCTCAGGGTCTGGGGATCAAGCCCTGTGTTGGGCTCTGCCCTCAGTACAGAGTCTGCAGGAGCTTCTCTCCTTCTCCCTCTGCTCCTCCCCTGCTCACACTCTCTCTTTCTGTCTAAAATCAAATCAAAACAAAACAAAACAAAACAAAACGACAACAGGAAAACCCACCAAAAAACCCCAGCTCTTTGAAGTATGCAATTCAGTAGGCTTTTAGCATAGTCACAGAGTGTGCAACCATCACCACAATCCAATTTCGGAACATTTTCATTGCCTCAAAAAAACAAAGAAACAAAAAAGTACTCTGAAAAACCCAACCCTCCTAGCCATTAGCAGTAACTTCTCATTTCTTCCTTTCCCCAGCCTTTGGCAACCACTAATCTGTTTTCCATCTCTATAGATTTGCCTGTTCTGGATGTTTCATATACATGAAGTTATACAATATGTGCTCTTTTGTGACGGGCTACTTTCATTTAGCATATTTTTAAGGCTCATCCATGTTGTAGCAGGCAATATTCCGTTATATGAAGATGCTACATTTAGTTCTTTCCTTCATCAGTTCATGGACATTCGGATTTTTTTACATGTTAACCCTACTTTGTTCTTTCCTTCCCTGTGTTAGTGCATTGAATGAACAGAATCCATATATTCTTCTTACTGTTGATATACTTTTCTCCCCCTAGTTTTTGGCTATTTTAAGCTGCTATGAACTTTTTTTAAAGATTTTATTTATTTATTCATGACAGTCACAGACAGAGAGGCAGAGACACAGGTAGAGGGAGAAGCAGGCCCCATGCAGGAAGCCCGATGTGAGACTCGATCCCAGAACTCTGGGATCAAGCCCTGAGCCAAAGGCAGGCAGACGCTCAACCGTTGAGCCACCTGGGGTCCCCGAATATTTTTTTAAAGATTTTATTGGGGATCCCTGGCTGACTTAGCGGTTTGGCATCTGCCTTCGGCCCAGGGCATGATCCTGGAGTCCCGGGATCAAGTCCCACGTTGGGCTTCCTGCATGGAGCCTGCGTCTCCCTCGGGCTGTGTCTCTGTCTCTGTGTGTGTGTGTCTTTCATGAATAAATGAATAAAATCTTTAAAAAATAATAAAAATTATGTTATTTATTTATTTGACAGGAGAGAACACAAGCAGGAGGAGGAGCAGAGGAAGAAGTAGACTCTCCACTGAGCAGGAAGCCTGACACAGGGCTTTATCCCAGGACCCCGGGATCATGATCTCAGCTGAAGGCAGACTCTTAACCGAATGAGCCACCCGGGCACCCCAAAAGTTCTTAATTTTAATTAAGGTCAATTTAACATTTTCTTATTGTTTATACTTTTTATCTTAAGAAATTTTTGCCTATTTCAAGGTCATGGAGAAATTCTCCTATGCCTTCTTCTAGAATTTTTGTTATCTGCTTTTTTTTTATATAGATTTTATTTATTTATTCATGAGACACACAGAGAGAGAGAGAGAGAGGCAGACACAGACAGAGGGAGAAGCAGGCTCCATGCAGTGAGCCCGAGACGGGACTCGATCCTGGGACTCCAGGATGAAGCCCTGGGCTGAAGGCAGGTGCCAAATCGCTGAGCCACCCAGGGATCCCCATGCTATCTGCTTTTTATATTCAGGACTGTGATGTATCCTGAACTATTTCCATAAATGGTGTGAGGGTAGGGGTCAAGATTCATGGTTCCACATGTAGATATGCAATTGACCCAGCACCATTTATTAAAAGACCATCTTCTCTTCAGTTATTTGCAGTGGCACCTTGGTAATATATCAAGTGACCATGTGTATATGTGGACCTCTCAATTTTATGCAAATATGTATGTGTGTGTATACAGATTTGAAGGAAGCCAGCCACAAGGTTTGTTAATAGTTGCGATAATGTGGTAGTAAGTTTGTGGGTGATTCAAATTTTCTCTTTTTAATATTTTCTATACTAATCATAATGTTATTTTAGTTCTTAGACAAAATAGATGAAATATTTTCCTAAAATTTATCAAGGATATAGGTTCTTGGGAGATAGAGGAGGAGTTACCAGGCTGGATTGCCGGTGGGAGGATTTCCTGAGTTGAGGAAGCATCTAGGCTAGTGGATAGGGAGGAGAGAATTCAGGACCTGGCCATTAGAGGCCTTCCATCTTCTTAGCGACCTCAGTTCCCTGGAGAAGGTGGTGCCAGGAGGCTGGAGATATGAGGAAAATGGAAATGAACATTATCAATAATGCTCTACCCGTAAGTGCATACTACTTAGCAACTGACTTATTTTGTTTTTGTTTTAGAAAGGAAGGGTGGGAGGGGCAGAGAGAGAGAGAGAGGAAGAGAATTTTAATCAGGCTCCACACCTAGCACAGAGCCTGATGCTGGGCTCGACCTCATAGCCTTGAGATCATAACCTGAGCCAAAATCAAGAGTCAGATGTTTAACCCACTGAGCCACCCAGGTGGCCCTACTTAACAGTTTAGAAAACAACTTGAGGTCTGGGTCTCCTGTGGTCTTCGCAACACTTCTTGGGGCTAAAGAATATCCCGTGATTATATTCATTTTACAGATAAGGAAACAGATGCTGAATCCTCCTCAGGTATTCACTAAATAGTCATTTTATGCCAGGCTGTTTAGCTCCAGGTCCACAGAGACAAAGAAGGCACAGCCCTATGTGTTCTCAGGCAGCTTCCAGCCTGGGCAGAGGAAACAGCCAGTGGATGGAGGATTAAAATCTAGTGTGCGAAAGAGATAAGGGAAAGATGATGTGATTATACAAAGGATAGGCACCTAACTGGCCTGCAGGGTCAGGGAAGACATTTTAGAAGAGGTGACATCTAAGCGAGTCATTTTCTTCTACTTTTGATAAATTATGCAAGTGAGGGATCCCTGGGTGGCGCAGCGGTTTGGCGCCTGCCTTTGGCCCAGGGCGCGATCCTGGAGACCCGGGATCGAATCCCACATCAGGCTCCCGGTGCATGGAGCCTGCTTCTCCCTCTGCCTGTGTCTCTGCCTCTCTCTGTCTCTCTCTCTGTGACTATCATAAATAATTAAAAAAAAAAAAATAGCTGGAAGCTAAAAAAAAAAAAAATTATGCAAGTGATACATGTGTTAGAAACACAGATAAGCAGAAGAAAAAAATTAGTCACAATCCTTCTACCAAGACATAAATCTTTTTTTTTTCCAAGACATAAATCTTATTTACACTTTAATACAATGCCTTTTATTTTACTTTTTTTTTAATTTTATTTTTTTTATTTATTCATGATAGACATAGAGAGAGAGACAGAGAGAGAGGCAGAGACACAGGCAGAGGGAGAAGCAGGCTCCATGCAGGGAGCCTGACGTGGGACTCGATCCTGGGACTCCAGGACCGCACCCTGGGCCAAAGGCAGGTGCTAAACCGCTAAGCCACCCAGGGATCCCCCTACAATGCCTTTTAAACTTCATTTTCTGTCTCTATATAGGCATGCATGCACACACACCAGGGAGATATACAAACACCGCACAAAAATAAATGAAATTCTGCTATAACAGCATTTTACAATTTGCTTTTCCTTGCTTAGTATATTGTAAAGATTTTTAAAGATTTATTTATTCATGAAAGACACACAGAGAGAGAGAGAGAGAGAGAGGCAGAGACACAGGCAGAGGGAGAAGCAGGCTCCCACTGGGAAGCCTGATGTGGGACTCGATCCCAGGACCCCGGGATCATGCCCTGGGCTGAAGGCAGATGTTCAACCACTGAGCCACTCAGGCATCCCTACTTAGTATATTTTAAAACAGTAAATACAAATCTAAATAAAATTTTAGTGACTTTTTGGGTATATCTAAAACATAGATATATCAACATTTATTCAATCAGTCTCATATTACACATTTGTTTCTTTTTTTCACATTTGTTTCTAATATTTTTGTTTTTTATTTTTTATTTTTTTATTATTATTTTTTTGTTTCTAATATTTAGTGACTCTAAACCATGTTGAAAGGAATACCTTTTAAACCACTATCTGTGCACTTTCCCAATTATTTTTTTGTGGTGAATTCTCAGAGAAAATTGATCAATTTACTCTCCCATCTGTATCTCTAAGCCTGTCCAACAGTGGGCATTTTTATTCTTTTACTAATTAAAAAAAATTTGGTTGAAAAATGGTATCTCATGATATTTTGTTTGCATTTCTTTGTTTGCATTTCTAGTGACTTACCTTTTTTCCCCCATGATTATTGGCCATTTATGTTTCTCTTTCCTTACTTGTCTATTCCTTTTTTGGCCATTTTTATTTTGGAATACTTAGGATTTTTCTTAGTGACTGAGAACTCTTTGTATATTGTTGGTAGTAATTATTAGGGTTGCAAATTTTTTTCCCAGTGCTCTTTTTACTTTTACATCATACATATTTTCTGAAGTTATAGGTTAGTCATGATAGATAGAACATTCCGAAAGGGAAGTGTTATGAGAAATTTGGCCCCTTAGATATAAAATGTATTATAAAGCTACCATCATTAAAGTATTTTGGAAATAGCACAGGAATACACAAAAAAGATCAATGGATACAACTCAGAAGCATGTCTGAGCATATATAAATTAGAAAGGTGATGAATAAGGAATGGACAACCGGCCTTTGGGGAAATTGTATTGTATTTCTCCCTCATTCCATAACCAACTTAAATTCTAGGTGGATTAAAGATAAATATAAACATCTTTTTAAGTTAAAAAACAAATTTTTTTAGGGGCACCTGGCTGGTTCAGTGGTTGAGCATCTGCCTTCAGCTTAGGTCCTGATCCAGGGGGTCTTGGGGTGGAGTCCCACATCAGGCTCCTCACAGGGAGCCTGCTTCTTTCTCCCTCTACCTGTCTCTGTCTCTCAGTGTCTCTCATGAATAAATAAATAAAATCTTAAAAACAAACAAACAAACAAACAAACAATATCTTAGTAAGCTCTAAGTCCAATGTGGGCTTTGAACTCACAATCCCTAGATCAAGAGTCTCATGCTCTACGGTCTGAACCAGCCAGGCGTCCCTAAAAAAATTAAAAACAAGTTTTAATATAAAAGGTTTTATCCTCGTGTAGTGGGCAGTAACCAAAAGGAGTGGCTCTTTGCCTACCTGAAAAAAAAAAAAAAAAAAAAAAAAGAACACAGAAGAAAACACTGGTAACAAAGGTCTTAAGGGAAGTGTGCGAGTTAATCGCGTGCAGGTAGAGAGACTTGGAAATGCACCCCGGGAACGGTCCGAGGAAGGTCCGGAGGCTGGGGGACCCCGGCGTGCCCACCCAAAGAGAGGGTCGGGAATCGAACTCAGGGCGCCCGCAGCGGATCCCGGGCTGAGTCCACGCCCGCCCCCACGGGCCATCATAATTATGTAAAATAGCACTTTTCCCATATATGGTACTTAATATCTGTGCTTCTGGTAGGATGACATGGGACCGGGAAAACAGCTCGAGGGGCGGGGCGTCAGCGCCGCGGACCTTCCCCGCCGGCTCCCGCCCGGCCTCGCCCGGCCCGGCAAGGCACCAAATCCCCAGCCCGAGTCCTCCGCGAGCCGCCTCCTCCTCCTCCTGATTGGACGCTCTGCGTGTCAATCCTCCCCCTGGAACCGGGCTGTCCGTCGGGCCCGCCCCACGGGGGCGGGGCTCCCGCCTAGGAAGCGCGGAGGAAGGTGGAGCGGGTGGAGGTGGGGGCGGATGGGGAGGGTGAGTGCCCCACCCCGCCGGCCCCGGAGGCCCCGCCCACCCTCCTTCCTACAGGCCAAGAGGCCTGTCCATCAAGACCGGGGACGGACTGGAGTGGGCGAGGCGGCTCGGGGGGCGGTGTCGGGCCCCCAGGCTCCGCCCCGGAGCCGGCGCGGGGCTGGAATAGGCGGGCGGCTGCAAGGGCGGGGCGGGGAGGCGGCGAGGAGCCGAGCTGGGTGCGGTGAGGCGCGCAGATCACCGCGGTTCCCGGGCAGGGCACGGAAGGCTGAGCGAGACTGACCTGCTGCAGCTCCGGCCTCGCGCGCTCGCCCCACCCCGCCGTCGCCCGCGCGCTCGAGGAAGCCCTTTCGGGAGAAGCGGCGCCCGTTCCCCGGCGCGGATCCAGGTTCAGGTGAGCGAGCCCCGCCGGCCGGTCCCGCCCCGGGCGGGGGCGGGGTGGGGGCGACGGGGCGCGCGGCGTCCGGGGCGAGCCTGCCGTGTGGCTCTCGGCCCCGGCGCGGCCGGGCGGGCGCACCGCATCCTTCCGGGAGGGGCCGCGGGACCCCCTGCTCCGCCCGCGGAGGGCGCCGCCGGAGCCGCGGCCTCGGGAGCCCGGGAAGGCTTGGGCCGGCGCTCCCGGGAGCCCGCCCCCCCCCCCCCCCCCGGCGGGGCGCCGCAGCCTCGACCTCCCCTGCGGCCCGGGCACGCCCCGCCCTCGCCCCGCCGAGTGCCCAAGTTGGGCAAACTTCTTAACCCCTTCCGCGCGCCGCTGTGGCTGGGCCGGGCCGAGGGGCGTGGGTGGGGGTCGGGGCAGCGGCTCCCCTGGAAGTCAGCCGGCGCCTCCGGACGGAGGTAACGGGCCGGCGGGGACCGTTTGGCAGCTGTCAGGGCGGCCGCCTGAGTCAGAATCGGACCGTCCTGCCGCAGACATTGCTCTCGGCTCGGTTTCCGCCCTCCGCTGCCGACTTCCTCATTCGCCCGCCGCGATCGGCGGGGCGGGGGCGGGGGCGGGGGCCGGGGGCCGTGCGGCGGTGCGTGGGGCCCGGGGCCCGGCGGGGCGGGAGGGACTCCCCGGGCAGCCCCCCGCACCCCGCCCCGGCAGGAGGGCCCCGGAATGCCCGCAGCCCTCCGCGCGGGCCGCCGCAGCGCACCTGACTCCGCCGCACCTGGGCCGCCCCGCGCGGGCGGGGGCTGGGAGCTGGGCCCTGCCGCTCGGGACCCCGCCTGCGCTCGTGCATCGTCCCCGTTTGGGCCAGATCCGGGGTTGTTACCTGCCTTCCCCACTTCTCCGTGCTGGGTGCGGGGGGGGGGGCTCCCTCCATCCTGTCCTGGGACCACACCCGGGGCTGGACTGCACCGCCCCCCCCCCCCAATCCCCGCAGGGAGCCCAGTCGTTTGTAACCACGCCGTGACCTCCAGGACCAGGTTGGCGGCTGCCTGGAGGTGGGGGCTGGGTGAGGTCCGTGCCCCAGTCTGTGGCCCCACCCAGCCGGTGTGGGGAGAAAGGTTCCCGGGAAGTCCCAGGTCCTGGTAGGTCGTGGAGCCCGGCGGCTCTCCCCGCTGGGCAGTGGGGAGGCGCAACAACTCCTGGTTCACTGCATCCTTTTCTGGGTTTAAGAGGACCTCAAAGTAACTGTTGAGTAACTGTTGAAGGGGAAGAGAGCCTTAGCTGCTTCCTGCAACACTGGCCATTTCTGACTCCACTGAGACCTGCCTGATAACCACCTGGTGGTTTATTCCCCTTTTGGTAGGAGGGAGGCTGCTTTAAGGCCTGTTTAGACAATCGCTGGATTAATAATATTAGTCAATTTATATTCAAGGCTGCTGGGTGCAGGGGGAGGGTACACAGATGTGTAATTGAGCAAATATTTAACTGGCTGCTCTGTGCCAGGTGGTGGAGGGGTGTGAGGTTGAGTAAGACCTGGCCCCTGCCTTCGAGCACTTAGGGAACGCTGAGACAAATCTGTAGATGACTCTAATGTGAGGTGAAGATGACATGGTCCTCGGAAAGGTACTGTGAGTCATGGGGACTGGGAGAAGGGAGCCAGCCCACTGTGCGGAGATCCCAGAAGCTTCTGCCCTCCAGGAGTTTACAGTCCTTCAGGGGAAATAGTGTCTGAATGATCAAAATACAAAGGCAGCCTGTGATGAGTATCCCAAGCATGCCGGAGACAAAGGACTCAAAGGACTCGAGGAATTCCGAGAGGGGCCACCACTTCTGTCCGGGGGGGGGGGGGGGGGGGGGGGGGGGGGGGGGGGGCAAGAGGGAAGCTGCCTCCGAAGGAGCTCGCTGCCTGAGCTGACTGCTGATCTGGCTGCCGATCTGGCAAACTGAGGCAGGCCTTCAGTGTTGGAAAGGAAGGCCTCATTTAGTGCATAACTGAGCAATCAAGAGATTGGCTTAGTGTAATTTGAGAGTCACTGTGCCCCCAACTTGGCTGCCGGGTGATACCAAAGAGCTCTACTTTTCACACTCAGCAAGCCTCGGCAGTGCCTGTGGGCAGATCCAGGTGCCTGGATTGGCAGGCTCTGTGCAGGGAAGGGCCGCTCAGCTCCAGAGGTGCCTTCTGTGGGGCTGCTTCCCTGAAGGGCACATGAAGGGAGAGGAAAGAGGATCAGGGTCCTAGCTCTCTGGTTTTCAATTTTTTTTTTTTTTTTAACTTTTTAACCTAAGGGGTTGGAGATGGGACAACTTCCCTCTTGCAGGATGAAGGATGCATGTTAATCACAGGCTGCCTTTTGCCTGTTTCTGCTCCAGAAAAAACAAAACAAGGATCTGTTAGCTTTTTAGAAGGAGAAAAGCACACTTAGAAAATGCAGCATTGTTGTGTAGCCTGGGAGGGTATTGCTAGAAACCAGGCTAACTGTGCTTTCTTCACTTCCTCTTCTAGCTAATCCTTCAATAAAGTACTTAAGACAGCCCTTACCAGCTTGACATCTTTATTTCAAAAGGAGGGGAGGGGTTGGCTGTTGTTTTCCTCTGAGCCTGGCCTTACCCTTCTTTGGAAGGGGGAGAAAGAAACCCAAAGCAAAGGGGGAAAAAAAAAAACCCCGTGCCTTGACAGCTTCCTCCCAAGCATCATGTTCCAAAAATATTTAGAATAACAAAATCTGTGTGTCGTCTTAATTAAACAAACGTCCTAATTTGCTGAGCATAAAACAGCATCTCTGCCCGCAGGGGCAGGAAGTGCACTTTCCCCCGTGCAGCTCCAGAGAGTCACTGCCTCTTGGCCTTAACCCCTGCTGCACTGAACTCCTGGGCTCCAGTCCTCTGGTGACAACAGAATGGAGCCCTGGTTGCCACCTGGGAAGTGACTGTGCTCCTGGGACTCACAGAATGCCATTCTTAGAGTTAGGAAGAGTGGGCTCAGGAGCTTTGCAGCGAGCCAGGCTTCAAATCCTGACCCTGCCACTTAATTAGCTCTATGATCTTAGGCAAGTCACATAACCTCCCTGAGCCTCAATGCCCTCATCTGTAATATGGGAATGAATACCTACCCTCAGGGATTAGGTGTGAGAACTAAAAGAAATCAGGTGTGTAAAGGGCCTGATAGATAGTGGCTCTGTCAGTTTTAAGAAAATATGTGAATAACAGGTCTCAACCTGGGTCCTCAGGCAGGGACACAGGGGAGGGAAGGGTAGGTGGTGTTCCTTGCTTCTGCTCAGGGCTCTTTCTGCTTTCTCAAAAGGAGTGGTTATGTGTGTGCAAACGTGCATGCAGTGCTTGCGGGCTGTGAAGCCCAGGTGGGTCGGGGGGCCCATCCGCTGCTGCTTTTGGATGCACTCTGTGACAAGCTTGTGCTCAGTAGCCCCATTTCAGGGTCTGGCCCAGACAGAAGGTGTACAAACTCTCTCCGGTTTTAGTTCTACTTTTTTTTTTTTTTTTTTTAAAGATTTAATTTATTTACTCATGAGAGACACACACAGAGAGAGAGAGAGAGAGGCAGAGACACAGGCAGAGGAAGAAGCAGGCTCCATGCAGGGAGCCCGACGCGGGACTCGATCCCTGTACTCCAGGATCACGCCCCGGGCTGAAGGCGGGCGCCAAACCACTGAGCCACCCGGGCTGCCCCCGGTTTTAGTTCTAAAATATGGTTTCCCATGGTCCAGGAAGTCCAGGGTAGAGCCAAGGGGTGACTTGGAAAGAGCATAGGACCCTGGGGTCTGGAGACCTGGTCTCTGGCTCTGGTTGGGGGACAATTTGATTTTGATAGAAAGGGCCCTGCCATCCTACAAAGACATCATGCCACTTTATGTGCCCACCAGGTAAACACAAGAGTGCCCGGGAAACAGGCAAAATCAGTTTTCATTTCTCCGAGATGCCCCCGTGTTGAGGGCACGCTCTCATGCCCTACCGGTGGGAGCATAAATTGTGAGAACTCTCTTTTTAAAGGTAGTTTGGCAATGTCTGCCAAAGCATAGTCCCTCTAATTTCTAGGAATTCAACCCACAGATAAGCTCAGATATGCAAGAGGAAGTGTCTGAGGATATTCTTTACAGCATTGTCATAAAAAAAGACAGGAAACAAGCAAACTGTCCATCAGAAGGGTCAGATAAATCATGGCACAGCTCTACAGTGGGGATCCTGCAGTGTAGCCCCTGGGAAAATGAGGCCGATCTGTGAGTAGTTATAGGGTGCACTCTGCAAGATACGTTGCAAGTGGAAAGAACTAGGGGCGAAGTAGTATGTAAAACCTAGTATGTCGCCTGGGCTCTGCATGGAAAGATACTGAGATGCTGGGGATTGTGGCTGCTTCCAGAAGGGGAGGAGGGCCCAGGAAGCAGGAGTGGGAGTGAGCATCACATGCCTTTTTAGTTTTATTACCTGTGGAAACTAAGGGGTCTTTGGCCAGTCTTGTGGGCTTCAACTTCAAAACGCATTGCTCTTGATTCCCAATTTCATAATGAGTGCCTGTTGTGTGCAAGGAAGGAGGAGGGGTCTCGGAAATGGACTGACTTGCTCTCGTGGCTGCAACGTTTTGGGTCCTGTTTTCTTCCCCGTGACATCATATTGCCAGAGTAACCCCCTTAAACAAACGCCTATTCTGATCCACTCCCTCATATTCTGGGAAATGATAGATGATTGCTTTTTCTTTGCTGTAAGAGAAAAGGAAGCCCGCAGTGTGTGTCTGGAAAGTATTTCGGGATACCCTTTTGCCAGGCTTCCCACAATTCCCCTGACTCCAAATCATATGCTGTTCTTTCCTGGGAAGCCCATTCTGACCATAGGGCTAACCCAGACCTTTATTCGCTTGGATTCACATTTTTTTTTTTTTTTTGGATTCACTTTTTAAAACTCGGGGTCACTGTAATGACTAGAGCGATCCTTCCCCTTCCATCCCCAGTTGTCCCTCCGGCCTCTGGCCTGTGGCTTTAACGTATTAATAACTGGAAAAGCCCAAGTTCTTGAGAAAATGGGATCAAAAGGGTGTTTTGAATTGGAGGGCTTGATCGCCTTCTCAAGAAAGACTGTCTTAGCCTTGGATGCTGTGGGTCCTGGAGAAGCTGCCAGCACTGCTCACCACCGAGTTGGCGTTTTTCTGTGGCAAAGCCAGCAGAAGACCCCCCATCGGGGTCTCGGACAGGCCGGTGTCCCCTGCCTGGCAGCCTCTGGGCCTCCTAGAGGAATGGCATGAGTCACACATGAGTGCACAAAATGAGCCTGAGTCTAAAATGGGCCTGCCACCACGTGGGCAGATGGTTTGAAGGCTGGATGCTGGCTGGTATCCTACCCCCTGTCCTCACCTTGTGCTGTGAAGGCACCAGATATTTGGGGAGCAGGAGAGGAGCTGCCCTCTTGCCCCTGATGTGTGTCTCTTTAAAAAGTAACTGAGGCGGGCTTCTGTTGGCACCTCTCAGGCCCCATCCTGCCCTCTAGTTTCCCAAGCCTGAGGTGATTCAGCACCCAGACTGGGACACAGCACCCGGCCCGCGCAGGTGGGCCCAGAGGGGCCCTCGGATGGCCTTTGGCTGAGGGTGAGGCCTTCCCGGGAGTGTCTGGGGCCTGACTGCGGCCCTTCGACTCCAGCTGCTCCACCGGGATCCCTCCCTGAGTGGCTGGAGGGAGCCTCCCGGGCCTCCCGGAAGTTGCCACCGAAGGGTGTGGCTTCCTGCCCGGGCAGGTTGGGCGAGGCCTGGAGGGAAGTGGGAGGTGTAGCGGCTCGACCCGCCCTCCCCGCCCTCCGGCGGCTTCCCGGGTGCCTCTCGGGCCCTCGGTCTCAGGGGCCTTACAGGCCGCCCCACCCCGAGGAGAAGGGGGCCTCCTGGTTGGGGGTCTTCTCTCCCACCCCCTCCACGGGCATTCTCTCGGTTCCGGGACTTTGCCCCTTGGAGACTTGTCCCTTTCATTTGACCCGTTCATTCCACCTGGTGGCCTGCTTAAAAGAGAAAACGAACGACAGTGAAAACCCTCCGTCGGAATTTCCTTGGAATCGTAGGATGTGTGCGCCGGAGGGGATCTTAGGGATAATTTCACCCCCCACCCACCCCATCAGAGAAGGAGCCGTTTGCCCAAAGCTCGTTCTGTGAGTTGGTAGAAAGCCGTGGGGCTCCTGGTTTCACTCAGCGCCTTTCTCTCGAAATCACGTGGCCTCGTTTTAAAAGTGTTTTTAAAGTGTTATCTTCCCTTCCTTGGCCTTTATGCACCGTTTAGCCAAGCAACACATACTTAGCTCCTTTAATCTCTCAAGAGTCTGCTCTTCCACACCCTTGGTCTTTCTCTTTCTTGGAGGGGAGGGGCGCCACGGTTAGGACGCTGGGTGGGAAGTGTTCTCGGTTTCTCTGAACTGCTTCCAGTTGGACAGGGCGCCTTCAGCTGAAAGTTCCCACAGCTCGAAAAATCAATATTTCACATGGGGAGGCGCCAGGCAGCAGGGTGGGCCGATCGGAGGGCCGCACCGCCTTTCCCCTGTCCCTTAGCCGCTCCTCATTGCTGGTCGTTTTAAGTCCTTGAATGACCGAGGTGATCGACTTCTTGTATTTTCAATACGAAACTCATGGTGGAGGGAACAAAAGAAGGGCTTTGGGAGCAGCCCCTCGCCTTTTCTCCAGCAGCTAAAGGACCACTGCCTCAGTTTCCCCACCAGCAACAAGGAGATGCCTGCTTTTTCAGGCTTGTAATTTACATGTGAAGATACGTAAAGTATCTTCAGTCCAGTCCAGTTCTTTCCTCCCCCCTCTTTCATGTTCTCACCAACATCACCTGTCCCCCCCTGGGCCGGAGGAAATACGTGGTCAGGTTTTAAAGATTTTATTTTATTTTTTTTTAAGATTTTATTTATTCATTCATGATAGACATAGAGAGAGAGAGAGGCAGAGACACAGGCAGAGGGAGAAGCGGGCTCCATGCACCGGGAGCCTGATGTGGGATTCGATCCCGGGGCTCCAGGATCACGCCCTGGGCCAAAGGCAGGCGCCAAACCGCTGCGCCACCCAGGGATCCCCTAAAGATTTTAAATTAGTCCCACAAGTCTGTCCCTTGATAACAAAGTGTGGGGGTGAGGATGGCATTGGAACCTGCCAGAAGATGTGCGTCAGATGCTGAGCTTGTCAACGGTCACTTCCTTTGCATCCTTCATACACATGGTACAGTTCACCTTGTCACACTGATCTGAGCTGTGTTAATGAAGCCTTTTTTTTTTTTTTTTTTTTACAAAGGCTGTTACAGAGCCGTAGAGGCTCCTTTATTTAGAGCTGCCTGTGTTCAAAAGCCACCGAATTTCCTGTGTTTTGCATGAAGTCACTGGGCTGGAGAAGGAGCTTCCTGTCTGATAAACATAAAGACCCGCATTGGGACTGGTTTGGGTGACTTAATCCAACTGGTCTGGGATGGGGGAGAAGATGTTAGAAGCCACCCGACTGAGGAGGTCAGGGGACCTGGAGGTCAGAGGCAGGGGTCTTTCCTCAAGTCTAGATCCCGGTTCTCACTCGGTGCCTGGTGCAGAGGTGGCTCCTAGTTGTATCAAGTGTTTGGACTCACTGCGGCCTTTGCCTGTAAGCCTGGGGACAGGAGGCCCAGGCCGCTAGTGCTTTAGCATGCCATTTACTCATCTCTCTCCTTGACAGATGCACATGCTCAGGCACTTGTCTGGAAATCTCTGGAGTAAGAGAAGTGGTGGCAGGGAGTCATTTTAAAGTTTTTGTCTGTTTTTTTGTTTTGTCTCTTGTTTTTTAAAGTAGGCTCCATGCCTGCCTAGCATGGAGCCCAACGTGAGTCTTGAACTCACAACCCTGGGATCCAGATGTGAGCTGAGATCTGAGAGTCAGACGCTAAACTGAGTGAGCAAGCCGGGTGCCCCCAGTTTTCATCTATTTTTAATTTTTAAGAGCAGCTATTGGGTATGAGGGTGTTGATGCCAAATTTCTTGGGCAAATCTCAGTCGTGAAAACACTCCTTGGGCCTGCTGCTGCATGGCCTTCACTGTGCTGGGTTTGGTGAGGCTTCAGTGTGGGTGGAGGGCAGAGCCCAGCTCTATCCTCAGGAGTCTTCCCCTCTGATAGGAGGTTGGGACACTGGGGAGAGACTTGTCACAAGAGGCAGGCCCGGGCACCCTGAGTGACTGGGGATTTCTGAGCATCTTGAGCCAGTCCCCTGGAGGCTAGGATTGCCAGGGGGCGGGGCTGGGGGCGGGAAGATGGGAAATGTGGGCTAGGAAAGAAGGAAGAGGCTCCTTTGGAAGGACTTTGGCCTGAGAATCAGGATGTCTGGGTTGAAGTCCCAGCTGTGCTGATAGTAGGAGTACTAATAGTTACATTCTTCTGAGCACTTGCTGTGTGCTAGGCACAGTGCTGGTGCTTTTACATGAATCATTTAATTTTTACCTCATTTCCGATGAGGTAAGAAATTACCCATTTTTTAAAAAGATTTATTTATTTATTCATGAGAGACACACAGAGAGAGGCAGAGACGCAGGCAGACGCTCCCTGCAGGGAGCCTGACGTGGGACTCAGTCTCAGGATCTGGGATTACATCCTGAGCTGAAGGCACATGCTCAACCACTGAGCCACCCAGTTGTCCTGAAATTAGCTCCATTTTACAGATGAGGAGACTGAGCAGGTATTCAGATTCCAGCACTGATTGCAGACCCCTGTGTGACTTTATAGATGTCCTTCACTCCTGAACTTGTGTTTCCTCACTTGACAGTGAGAGGTTGGGCTGGTCCCAAGGCGTCCACTGGCACAAGTGGCCAAGAATCAATGAGAGGAGCAGAGCTTTGGGCTGCTGCAGAACAGGGCCTCCATCCCACAGTGTGAATGGCTGTTCAGAGTGGGGTTGCTGGTTCTGTAGCTTTGTCTTGGCTACTGACGTCACCTTTAACCTCATCTGGCCATTCTTCAAATGTATGTGGTTGGTGCGAAGGGAGGGCAGGTGACAAACCATGGCTGAGCAGCGTGAATCCTGGCCGCCGTGCCTGCTGCTGTTAGCTGGGCCCTCGCTGGTCTTCCCTGGAGAGCCAACCAGCCAGAGGGCCTGCTGCCATCTTGACTAGTGGGCTCTTCTTGACCTCAACCCATTTGCAAACGTGCATTCTTTCTTTCCTTCTTCATTTGTTTATCTGACCTGCATCATTCAGGTATCACTCCTCAGAGCTTACTCTATGCCAGGCACTGGGCTGGGTAATGGGACTATGGAGATGAAGGAGAAGGAGGTGGGGCCCTTGTTTCCAGAAGTGGATGGCCTCCCAGGGAAGAGGGCCCAGGGGCCTCTGGGAAGGCTTCTGGGAGGAAGCGGCCTCCGAGCTGATTGCAGGTAGGGACGTGGCATGGAATGTCCAGGGAGCATTCTTGCTCAGGTGGTAAAGGATTTCCTCTCCTTTGAGGAGCACCGGGCCCCAGCCCCACTCCCAGCCCCCTCCGTAGCTCACAGGGCCCATTAAGATCTACTTCCGTGTGCCATTTTCTGCGAAATGTGAGAGTGCAGCCTTCCACTCCCGGATCCTTAGCCTCTGGGTGGCTGCTGGGCAGTCTGCCTGGGTCCTCTGGTTGTGTGGTCAGCTTGTCCCCAGCTGAAGGACTAGGGGGATGAAGTTTTTCATGGAGTGTTGAGAAAGATGAAACTGTTGCTGGAATTAGTTTCCTTTTTGAAGTAAAATGAGGGCGGGTGTTTATGGCACAAACAGTATAATAACAAAGCTGACCGGAAGCAGATTTGCCCCTCACCGCATCCACCGCTTGCTTCTCCCTGGGGTCCCTGTCTGTACACAGGCATGCACAGTGTACAAGTGACAGGGGGACAGGTAATGTCATGTGTTCAGTATTGTAAAGTTTCCTGTCTTCCAGCAGTCTCCACAGGTATTATTTTAATGGCTATGCCACAAAGGGGAAGAACCATTATTTACATTGTCAGAAAGTTCCATGGCTTTTAGTGACCTCCTTTTTTTAAAGATTTTATTTTATTTATTCATGAGAGACACAGAGAGAGAGGCAGAGACACAGGCAGAGGGAGAAGCAGGCTCCATGCAGGGAGCCTAACATGGGACTCGATCCCAGGACCCCGAGATCACGCTCTGGGCTGAAGGCGGCGCTAAACCGCTGAGCCACCCAGGCCACCCTGACCCTTTGGAAATTCATTCAGCAGCTGCTCCCCTGGGTGTACTAGGGCAGAAACTGCTGGTGGCTAGGAGGTAGATGAGAATGCAGATGCGTGAGATGTCATAGGCCCTGCCCTCAAAGGGCTCACTTCTGGACCCCGGGGGAAAAAGCACTTCCCTCTAGTGTTGTGGGTTGTGATAGAAGTGAGCCCGGGAGGAAATGGCAGCTCGGGTGCCCAGTTTGAATAGATGGAAGACCACTTTGGTTTTAGTGGTGGCACAGCTTAGGAATGAGGACCTGGGAGATCTTTCTGGGCTCAGTGGAGGAAGATCTGAATGGCTGATGCAGTTCACAGGCCTGGGCTGGAAAATACTCGGAGGAAGTGAGGGGCAGAGGCTCCAAGGGGTCTCGTCCACAGGGGGGCTGGGGGCATAGCCCCCTGGCCCTACTGGGAGATCTTTCTCACCCACCCCATCCCCTGCGGACTGAGTCACAGAGAGAGGCAGGGGTGGTCTCAGAAACATCCAGTAGGCCACTGGGGCTCTGCTGTGGCTCCTGCTGCCCAGGGAAGGTGCAGGATTGTAGCAACAAGTGGCAACAGTTTAGTTTTGTTGTGAAGAGAAAGTTTCAGAATCCTAGTGGCCCCTTTGGAGCAGATAGGTGTTTGTAATGGTAAGGGAGTTCTTTGGGAGCTGGGCATGCTGGGAGAAGATACACATGGTCAAGGGTCTAGAACCTGGAATGTAATGCCTTTGCTCTGGTTTGGTGTTCCTTGCCTCTTCCAGCCCTGCACTGTCCCTGTTCCTGTCCCTCAGCCCTGGCTCCAGGGAGCCTGGAGGTCAGGAGAGAGATCCTTTATTCAGAAAGGAGCCACAGGCTTGTCACCCACCCCATGGGGTGGGGATAGGAGGGGTCACTGGGGCACTTCCTGTCCTGTTGGTGTCTCAGGCTTTGTCCATCACCCTGAGCCCCCCTGCAGCCTGGATCAGTACCCGGCTGCCCGGAGCTCATGTTGGACAAGGACACTTTCTGTCCCAGTTGTCAGGTCCTCAATGCCACCCATTGAACGCACACTCAAAAAAACCCCAAACCAAGGAAAACCAATGCCTTAACCTCATCTTATTTTATTTTTTACATATTGACTGGAAATTGGTAATAAGAAGAAAACATGAGCTAGGAGATTGCAGCACTTGATAGATTCTCTCCCATCCCCTACTTTACACTACTGCTGGGTGATGGATATACGCTAGAGGTTGTCTTGGTAATTATACCATCTGCAGTTACATGCCAGCTCCTATATCAGAAGAGGGGGAGGTGGGTACACGGACTAGTGAGTTAGATAAAGCAGGAGTCGGCAGGCTGTGGGTAAGGGAGTGGGTGACTCTGGAAGCAGCAGGTGGGTTATTTTCACCCAGTTTATTTGTTCATTAAAATATGTATAATTCCGGGATCCCTGGGTGGCGCAGCGGTTTGGCGCCTGCCTTTGGCCCAGGGCGCGATCCCGGATACCCGGGATCGAATCCCATGTTGGGTTCCCGGTGCATGGAGCCTGCTTCTCCCTCTGCCTGTGTCTCTGCCTCCTCTCTCTCTCTGTGACTATCATAAATAAATAAAAATTAAAAAAAAATATGTATAATTCCTGGGGGTTTGCTGGAGACTGCCTAGGTGCCAGGCGCATGTCTGGATGAAACAACCAGAGTCTGTGGTTTACATTCTAGAGGGGTGCGAACCAGGCAGCAGCAAGGCAAGCAGCTCAGGTGAGGGTGTGCACGGAGTCCCCCAGGCCAGCGTGGTCAAGAGGACTCTCTCTCCCGAGCCCTGGAGGCTGGGAGGCTGGGGGTCCACCAGCGAGGTGCAAGCACCTCGGTTTCCTCCGAGGCCTCTCTCCTTGGTTTGCAGCCAGCTGCCTTCCATGCACGGGCATCCCTGGTGGCTGTAGCTCCTGTCCTCCACTTATTAGGACACCGGTCAGATTGGGGAGCCCACCCAAATGCTCTCATTTTACCTTCATCACCTCTGTTAGGGCCCATCACGTACGACAGTCCCATTTGGGGGTCCTGGGGTTAAAGCCTCAACAGGTGCATTTAGGGAGGTGTGGGACACAGGTCTGTCTGCATCGGGAGAAGAGAGAGGGTGTGTGTGTGTGTCAGTGTGTCAGTAGCGGTCTCTCCAGTAATCCAGGGCAGTCCTGGATTATTCCATTCTTCCAGGTGCAAGGGACTTTTCTGGATTTCCCCAGGTGTTTATGTCACTGCTCCAAGCCACGGTTTCCTCCTCTGTAAAGTGTGGCTAGTAGAACCCATGTGGGTGTCCTTGGAGTCGCTAACGTAGGAAGGGACTGAGAGTCTTCCAGGATGCCTGCCCACCGTGGGTCCCCGTACCCTCACCTGTCTGCTCCCTGCCCCTCGTTCACCAGGGCACCTTTCCCTTCTACCCTGCTTCCTCCTCTCTGCTGCCAATTCCACTGTGATCAAGGTCCAGGGTAGCCGGGTTCGTGTTCTTTCCAGGTTGCTCTGCCTTCCTTCCGGGGTGATTGTACCCCTCACCCCCTACTTGTTGACCAGTCCTTCTTGGAAGATGGCTTCTCCCCTCTGATGAGCCATAAACACTGTTTTTACACAAGTGACGGGTAACAGTTTGTAGAATTAAGTGTAAAATCCTAGATGCTGCGAGATACTGCTTCCTTTGCCGTGTCAACACCTCCCTGGACCCGGGACTCCTTGGCACTTCTCTGAGCTGGTCTGCTTTCAGGTCTTGCTCTTCCCATTAGAGGTGTTGCTCCTGGGACCCTTATACGGGGCCTCGCCTACAGTCGGCACTTAGTGTATGCTTGAGAAACGGGTCAATATATTCATTCTACTGAGTGTGCTGGCTTAGCATCTGCTCCAGCACTTAGCTCTGCATGACCTTGGGTAGAAAGCTTATTTCTTTGAGCCCTGAGTCTTAACCATTGTGATGTGTGTACGTCTCATAATGTGTAATAGGCAGGACCCTTTGTCCTGATCCTGATCTTCTCACCTGCCAGCTCTTTGACCTTGGCAAGCCATGTACCCTTCCTGCTCCTGTTTTCCTTGTGTGTGGAATGAGGAAAATGAGAGTCCCCATAGAGGACTTTGATGCTCAGTAAAGTTTGGCTCTATTGTTTATATGTTTGATCTTATATATAAATTAAACAATTTTTCAAAAAAAATTTTTTTCTTCAAAGTAAGCTCTATGTGCAGTGTGGGCCTTGAACTCAGAACCCTGAGATCGTGTCCTGTGCTCTACGGATGGAGCCAACCGGGTACTCCTATTTATATACTGTTTGTCCAGCACAGTGCCAGTGTCTTATACCTGCTTTTATCCACTTATCCAATAGGTTCAAAAACCTATTGTGATCAGTTTTTTCTATCATGATAAAGTTTGAAGTCACATTCAGGTTGTTGCAATGAAAGTCTCCCAATCCCATGAGGGTGGTAATATTGTTCCTGTTTTTTTTTTTTTTTTTTTTTTTTTTTTTAACTTCATTTATTTATTTGACACGGAGAGAACACAGGCAGGGGGAGTGGCAGGCACAGGGTGATGGAGAGGCAGGCTCCCCACTGAGCAGGAAGCCCAATGTGGGGTGATGTGGGGCTTGATCCCAGGACTCTGGGATCAGACCTGAGCTGAAGGCATATGCTTAATGGACTGAACTACCCAGGCACCTCAGTGCTCCCATTTTATAGCTAGGAAAACTGAGACTCAAAGAACCTAAGTGCCGAGCCCCAGGTAGCCAGTGAGAGAGCTCAATCCTCCCCTGCTCCTACATGTTCCATGTCTGCTTTCATTGCCTCTCCTGCCTTCTCATCCCAATGAACCCCTTCAATAGGGGCGAGGGGCAGGCTATGTTTGTGAAGTTGGGGGTTCGTAGTTTGTGCTTTTGTACATAGCCTTAGAGTCACGAGGCCCAGTGCCGCCTCGCTGGCTTGTGGGCCCAGGTATACAGCCTCCCTATCCTTCTGAGACACGGCAGCAGGTGGGGATGCACAGCCAGATGTGTGAGGTCTGGTCAGCCTGGTTCCTGTGGGGGAAACTAGCTTTTCTCCCTCAGTTTCCCAGTGCCACCGCCTCCAAGCCGCCTGCTAGCCCACAGTACCCTGCTCTCAGTCTGTCTTCTGCCCAGAGCTGGGCCTGCTGCCCACTGACTGTTTCCTGCCTTTGCCAGGGTGAGGAGGAGGTGGCTGTGTTGCGCCAAGTGCTTATGAAAACTGCCTCATTATGGGATTAATTACTGGCCACTGGGCACTGTGGCATTTATAGGACCCCATCAGTGTTGTGACTTCTCAACTCCAACTGTCTCAGTTCCTTCCTCCAAACCACCTGGAGTTAGTTCTGCTGACTTTCTGGTTAGTACTTCAAGCCTTGTGTCAGAGAAGGAGTGGACAGTGGCCTCTGAGGGTGAGACTGAGGATCTAGCAGCATCCCTCCCCACCACCTAATAGCCGAGTGCACTGGAGCCTTGGTCTCTTCTAAGTGAGGACGCTTCCAGGATGCGAAGCCCCTTATGTGCGGACTATTGCAGTATCACACACCTTGGCAGGCCAGTGTATTCAAGAGAAGCTGGGAAAGGATGGCTCTCTTCCCCTTTAAAACAAGTCAGAGGCTCTAATTATCCTTAGGTTGACATAGTGGAGGCCTCTCCCCTCCCCCCCTTCTGGCTTTCAAACAAGAATCTGAAGAATGTGATACTCTGTGTGGACCTGAGCAAAGATCAGGGGCAGGATTCAGAGCTCTTCCGGGGGCTTTACCAGGCAGCCTTTTGTGCTCCTGGACCTGGGACATTCCGAATTGGTTGTGGTTGGAAGTCTCTGACAACTCCAGTGGGTGCTCTAAATTCCAAGCTCGCTAGTGGGATCTGAAGGGGACAGCTGGGAGGGGTGGGGGGAAGTCAGGTCAAAAAGAAGTTTGCCAGGGAAACTGGGCTGCCCCTTCTGCGGCGTGTGGCGGGACAGGTGGTGGGTCACTCGGGCTCCTTCCCCTTCCTGCTGATCCCTCTGTGCTCTTTACAGACTTCAGGTGTTTGCTGCTCAGCACCTGCTCAGAGGGTGAGTGAAGCGGTGAGCCGGCCAGGAGGCCCAGGAGGCAGACCTCTAGGGCGCAGACACCAGGTGCTACTACCTGTGTGTCCTAGAGTGAGGCATTTCAATATTCTGGGCATCAGTTTCCTCTTGTGCAAAACAGGATATGGCTACAACCTACCACCCAGGGTCGCCTTGCCGATTGGCGAGATCTCAGAACCAAGTGCTAGTGGCAGTTATTATTTGCCAGCGCAGTCCTGGGACGTGGGCCCTCTGAGCGCCCATTTTACAGATGAAGAGAAGGGAGGTTCGGGGCACTGAAATAACATCCCCAGACATTCCCTCGACCTGTGAGTGGAGACTGTGACGCTGGAGTCAGGGTGGCCTGATTCCAGAAGCGTCATGTTCTGCCCTGGTGCCGCATCCCTGGGGTGCATATGCACACAGGTGTGCCTGCATCGGTGTGTGTACCAGTTTGCGTGTGTGCACCCCGTGGGGTGGGTTCGTTCCCAGTCTGGCAGCTATGTGGGGCGGGGGCTGCTGTGCTTTCCTTCCAGCGCACAGCTTAGCCTTGACCCCTTTGGAACCAGACCACGGCCTGGGCAGAGGAGCAGTTCTTGGTGGGTGGTAAAATAAGCAGCAGCCAGGTTTCTGGTGAAGGACATGCTGAGGTCATCCCCGCAGCCAGGCTCCCTGCTCAAGGACAGCTGGGTTGGCCAGCCTTCTCTAGGGATTGATTATTAGCCTTCTCTAGTAATTGAAGTTTTCCATAAAGTGGGACATATGTGGGTTTTTTTTTCTTAAGATTTTATTTATTCATGAGAGAAAGAGACGGAGACATAGGCAGAGGGAGAAGCAGGCTCCCTGCAGGAAACCTGATGTGGGACTTGATCCCAGGACCCCAGGATCACGCCCTGAGCCAAAGGCAGATGTTAAGCCACTGAGCCACCCGGGTGCCCCAATATGTGTGTTTGTATCTTCACGGTGTGACTAGTATTCAAGTGATTTATCCCCCTGCTCCGCCCGGAGGCCAAAGGCTCTGGGATGCTGCTTGTCTACCCTAGTTTCTTGGGAGGGTTTGGCTCTGTCCTCCAGGCTGCCATGTGCCCCGGGCTGGCATCTGCTGGCAAACTCATGAATAGTCCCAAAGTGATGGAGATGTAGGGAGAAGAGACTGTTGGCTGTATAGGTTTGGATTTCTTGTTCCTGCAGTCCAAGGTGATCCAGAGCAGCTCAGGGGAAATGGCCTCCTGCCCCACCATCCTGACTCCTCCACTTTTCGTGCCAACTTTCACTATTGGCTTGTCCTGACTGCAGTTTGTCTTTTTTTTTTTTTTAAGATTTTTTATTTATTTATTCATGAGAGACATAGGGAGAGAGAGAGGCAGAGGCAGAGACACAGGCAGAGGGAGAAGCAGGTTCCATGCAGGGAGCCCGACGTGGGACTTGATCCCGGGTCTCCAGGATCACACCCTGGGCTGAAGGCAGGTGCTAAACCGCTGAGCCACCCAGGCTGCCCTGCAGTTTGTCTTTTGCCCCCTCTGACCTCTTCTGTGAGATCCTGATTATGCCTCTGGAGGGTAATGAAGAAAGAGGATCCTCTCAGGTCTTTCATGTTGCCTTGGTGGAGAAGGAGGTCACTTGAGGGTCCTTTTGCCTTTGAAATTGTAACTGATGAACTGTACGTGGGGGGTCTCGGTGAGCTCTGTAAGGTGGCATGCATGGGGTTCACTGCCTTCATCCAGTTCCCAAAGGGGTCCTTACTGGCTGAAAGTGCTCAGAACCAATGATCTAGAGAGAACTTTGGGTTTCCTGCTTATAGAGTGTGTATGTGCACACACGTGTGTGTGTGTGTGTGTGTGTGTGAACAAATGCCATCGACAGGCTATTAACAGACATGAGGGTCTGTTCATTACAGGGTTAGGTTATGCTACCCCAGGGATATAAATATGCAGAGAGCACCTCTCTGAGCTCATCTCTATAGGATAGCGATCTTTCTTGCATTAAACTGTTAATATCGGGGGATCCCTGGTGGCTCAGTGGTTTGGTGCCTGCCTTCGGCCCAGGGCATGATCCTGGAGACCCGGGATCGAGTCCCACATCAGGCTCCCTGCATGGAGCCTGCTTCTCCCTCTGCCTATGTCTCTGTCTCTCTCTCTGTGTTTCTCATGAATAAAAAAATAAAATCTTAAAAAAATATATTAAAAAAAACCTGTTACTATCCTATCACTTCTGGGCAACTAGCTAGGGCTGGAGGGGTGATGTTCTGATTGTAGTGGATTGGATTTTTTGGGATTCCGCATACCAAGGGAACCCTGTCCTTGCACGTTTGCCCCCCTGGGCTCCAGGTCCTCAAAGGATGTTTCCTAAATGCCCACATCCTTGCAGTTTGCTTCACCTGCCTGAACCTCTGAGTGTCTTTTTTTTTTTTTTTTTTTTTCTTTTTAAGGGGGAGGATGAGGAGCAAGAATAGGGCAGAGCCACAGGATGCATGCCAGAGCTTTACTGAGCTTGTCAGGATCAGGGGATGGAGCAGTGGGCGATGAATGTATCTGACACATGTCAGGTGACTGCCATCCTACCTGCTGCAGGTTTGACCCTCACCGAGCCTCGCTTGGCTTTGGGCTCCAGCTTCTGCCTGACCTAACTTGTGGTCTTGGGTCACTTGTGGTCTGGTCACTGGACCAGTCCGAGCTGCCTCTACCCAGTGACAGTTGTGTCAGATTGGCATTTTTCAGACTGTCAACTGAAAGGAAACCTTGTTGGTGGGTGGTGAAATTACTTTCATAGGCGGCAACCAGTGTTTTTAGACACGAAATAAAATAGACTCAAATGGAAAATACCAAGAATAGCATGTATATATCATGTTATGGAGCTTTTGTTTGACCTGTTTGTGTGTATTTGGGATTAAAAGCCTTTAAATTAAATTCTCTCTCTCTCTCTTTTTTTCTTAAGCTGTGGGTTGAGATTTAAAAAAAATGTTGGCACTCCAGGATGAGATCTGGGGGCCCCTTTCAGCCCTGACTTTGTGTGGTTCCCGCCTACAGGTCTGAGCTGAACGAAATCTCCTCCTCCACTCCAGCTGAGCCTGTAAATGGAGTCCCTTGCAAGATCAAACTCTTGAAAGTTCTTTACAAAATTCTGGGAAATGAGCTACATTCCTGGGGTGGAATAAATCATGTTGAGTTAGGCTAGGCAGGATGTGACTTCAAAACCCCCCGAAGTGGGCTGTGTGAGGGCAGAGCTTGCGACTGAGTCATTATGGACTCAGTGGTGACACAGACTTCTTGAGAGAAGAGGCAAAGATTGTGGAGAGAGGGGCCTGCAGGCCCCGGGGCGCCACCAAGCACGGCTCCTCCGTTAGCCCATTGTGAGCCTCACAATAGTTCTATGAGTTGAGCAGTGCCCCGACCATGCTGCAGAACTGGGACTGTCAGCTAGACCTGGTGGGGGCTGCACCCCCACATGCTCTCTCGTACTCACAGCTGTCCTGGGGGCGGGGAAGCTGATAGCACTTCCCTTTTATAAGCCCAGAAGAAATTAAGGCCCAGGGGGCCAAGGCAACTGGGCAAAGTTTGTTCTGTTTAAGTGGTGGGTCTGGAAGTGAATGGGTCTGGAATTCTAGGGCCAGTCTGGCTGCCTCCTGAGTTGAGATCCTTCTAAGACGCCTTCTGGGAAGGTCATGAATAAGTTATCACTATTTGGAAGGGCTGTCTCCCTTTCAGTGATGAAGCTCATTATCAGAGTTGACTTAAATGACTACTTAATCAATTCAGGAAGTTTGTGTTGACCTCGGCCGGTCATATGTCTCTTAGAAACAAATGAACATCACATTTAGCTGGAAGGTTGGATGTGGAGGAGGAGGAGGAGGAAGGTGATGTGATCCTGGAGGCCATCTGTTCTGAGCCTCTGCTGCTTTGCCTGCTCAAGGGGGAGGCGAACCACACTAGAAGTCACTTCAGTTTGGACAATAAGGTGCAGGGTTATTGGTCTTATCATTAGGCACTTTGAGAATGGGTGGCAGAGAGTCTATGGTGTTTGACCCCTGGACTTCGAACCTTTTGGGAAGCTGGAACCTTCCCCATTACTCCGGTTCATTAGTATTATTCAGCACTTACATGTGCTGGGCCTCGGGGACCCACCGGTGCCTGGGATAGGGTTCCCAGCAGGAATAGCATTGGGATGGTTGTTGGTGGTAGTGGCTACGCTACTCGGGGCTTTTCTGTGTGTGTGTGTTTTGTTTTGTGTGTTTTTTTTTTCTTTTTGTATTATTTAAACATCACTCAGAATAACAAGCTGCTGTAGGCCTGGTGGGTCCTGGGCAGAGTGGTCTTCAGAAATTGTCTTTAGTTTCTCATCTCAGGTTGCATTTCCCTGCTTGTCATGATGTGGACTCAGGAAACCCAGCATGAGGACACCTGGGTGGCTCAGCGGTTTGGCGCCTGCCTCCGGCCCAGGGCGAGATCCTGGAGACCCAGGATCGAGTCCCGCATCGGGCTCCCTGCATGGGGCCTGCTTCTCTCTCTCTGCCTGTGTCTCTGCCTTTCTCTCTGTATCTCTCATGAATAAATAAATAAAATCTTAAAAAAAAAAAAAAAAAAAAGGAAACCCAGCATGCTGCACTTTCCCATTGAGACAGCAGCCGTATAATTAGATCTTTTCAGTATGGTTATTTTTCTGCATTGGGTTCTAGCAAACTGCTCACATGCTTGAGGAGAGAAAAACCATCCTATCAGCAGAACCAAAGGGCGGCTGAGTGAAAGCTCATCACGGAGGAGGTGAGGCCCGTGTGTGATCTCACTACGCAAATATTGAACCAATTAAAAGCAAAGTCGAGGGTCCAGTGCAGGTGACTTACTGCAGATTCAGCCGGAGGCCTCTCCGCCTCTCCACCCGGCCTCTTCCCATTGAGTGAAAGCTGCATAACCTGTTGCTAATGTGCCCCACCCCCTCAACATTAGACAGCAGGGTTTAGGAGGGTTTCCTTTGGAATGGTTGTTCTCTTGGGCAGCCAAGAAGACACACCGTGAGCCATGAACCCAAGCATCTTGGACAGTTTGGTTCACTTCCACAAGCACTAACTGACGACCCTCTCTGTGATCCCTGGGCTCAGTCAGCACCTGCGTGTGGGGTCGGGGTGTGGGGGACAGTCCCTGCCTTCAAGGAGTCTGAGGGCTGATGGGAAAACAGGCAGAGAAGCAGTGCTTCTGGTATAAGGAGGTTATGCTGGCATCAGGTCTGGAGAGGGGAGGGAGTTAGATGAGTAATGTACTGGGGTGTTAGGGAAGTCTACCCAGGTGATGGGAGAGCTGGCCACGGAGCACAGGCTCTCCGCTAGGGAGCCATGTCTAGAATGGAGAGTGTCTGGCAGGGGAAGGGGGGGGGGGCTGGAAGGACAGTTGGGAGGTGTTGGGTACAGGAATTGGTTGGGTCCTAAAGGTCACGAGGTTCTTGTTCTTTAGGCAGGATGGGCATGCTCAGTGTCAGAATTCTTGAATGGAATGACAACGGGGCGTCTTCTCGCTCTGCCTTCTGCCCCCACTGGTTGATTGATTCATTAGTTAAGAAAGTATCTTATAGCCCAGAAGACAGGGATGGGATCTTAGTGGGGGAGACCCATTTAGGCACTTTGGTCTGAATGACATGTGATGCCTGAGATCTATGCCCAAGACACTTAGGCTGGAGAGGCCCTGGGATGCCAGGTTACTTCTTACTTTGGAGGAAATGCCTGTGGTGGGCATTGACTCCTGCTTCTCCCTGAGGCCTGAGCTTGACTGTTTGCAGTAGTATCACAGGGTGACACCTGTGCCTTCATTTGTCCTCATCTTGTGGCATTTAACCAGTGTCCCCCCTAGCCCCGTCCTGAGACTCCCCTCTCTTACATTGCAAGTCCACTCCTGGGTCGTCCAGGCCGCTTTGCAGCTCTTCACTTCTCCTGTCCCCTCCAAGTGAGTCAGAGAGGGTGATCTATTTAAAATACAAATCCAGTGATATCACCCTCCCCCCACCCCAGGTGGCCTCCCCTTGTCCCTCAACTAAAATCCACATTCTTCAATGTGGGTGATAAGATCCTGGGTGAGCTGCTCTGCTTATCCCCTCCAGACCCAGCTCCTCCCTCCCCCTCCCTCTCTCTTCTGTCCTTACCTCGAAGGAGGGAGGGAATCTATGCACCAAATTCTTGTGTCTTTTTTTTTTTTTTTTTTAAGAGAGGGAGAGAAAGAGTGTGTGTGCACAAACACGCGCAGGGAGGAGGAGGGGCAGAAGGAGTTGGGGAGAGAATCCTCAAGCAGACTCCCTGCTGAGCTGAGCTCTATCCCAGGACTCCGAGATCACAACCTGAGCCTGAGCTGAAACGAGAAGTTGGCTGGTCAACTGACTGAGGCACCAGGTGTCCCTCTAGTCCCTTTAGTCCCTCTAGTGTCATTTGTGATGGTCTGATTGTGTTGGGTACAGGGCAAATTCAAAGTGACCCCAGGCCCTGCCTTCTGTAGTCAGGCTAATGTGACCATTTCTGTGTTCCTGGGCTCTTGAGGAATCCTGGGAAGCCCCTCCATGTGGCCTCTGAGGAGGGAAGGGCAAAGGGGGTGGGTTCTGGGGCTCTGGTGCTAAATTCCTCTCTGGCCTGTCTCTGGTCTCTTTTCTTATCTGCTAAGCATCAACACAGGCTTGGGTTGGAATACTGCTAATGGCAACAAGTCCTAGCTTCTTCTGTAAGCAGACAGCATTCCTGAGGTGGGGAGAAGCGGGGTGGAGGGGGGCAACCTCCCAGTCTTCAGCAGCTTCTGCCTCATGGGCTCTGGGAGGACCCTCCCCCTCCTCCTCCCCCTCCCTCTCCCCTCCTCCTCATCCCTGGGAGACCCAGCACCATAGGGTGGGCGACTACTATAAGGTGAGCCCTGGGTGACAGGATGCCAGACTCCTCCCTGGAGCTGACTGTTCTAATGGCTCTGGTGTTTATGTAGGCTGGCTCCTGTGGTCCGCTATCTTGGTCAAGCCTGATAGCCAAGCAGCTGGTCTGTGCCAAGCCAGACTCAAATTTAGCTCTTCTGCCCAAGGCTTCATGCACATCCCACCAGACCAGCACTTCCCAGGCCAGCGCTGAGGAGCAGTTCTCCTGCAGGATATCCCAGGGTGCTTAACCTGATTGGACAAAGTGAAGCGGGTTTCCTTGACTGCAGAGCATTTTGTGGGCATCATGACTGCACAAGGGCCACGGAAAGGCAGGTTTCCAACCTCTTTGGCCATTCAGCCCTCTTCCTTCATGCTAAATTCCCAGCTGGGAGAGGTCACACTGTGCCATGTTGTTCTCCTTGTATTCATGTAATCTGGAGAAGGAGTCACCAAACTCCTAGAAACTTTTCATAGGCCCCAGGTGTCCTTCTAGAGAAGGATTAGGATTAATTAGGTCAGGAGGACGAGATCCAGAAGTTCTTATTCAGTGTCTGAGTCTTTCCTGTCAATTTGAGTTACAGCTCCTCTGATACAGATTTTGTCTTCACTCCAAAGCTAAGAAATTGCGGTATTGAACAGCTTCAAGATTATAGGAATTGAGTGCGAGATTCAAACCCAGGTCCATGTGACTCTGAAGTCACACCCATTCCATTATCTTACAGCACATTACAGGCTTATCTTGGGATTTGCAGAATTGGTGCTCCACATCGCAGTGGTTTTTTTCCAAGTTCCATCTGTCTGTTGAGAGTTGGTACCAAAGATAAGTGTCTGCAGTACTTGCTTATTAGCAGATGCAGGCCAAGTGCTGAGAGGCAGGAAGGGTGGCCTGAGGCCTTTTCATGAGTCCTGACAAGGGTAAAAGCCATGCCACATCGGCCCAGGTCCTTTCTGGTGTGTCTGGTGGTAGATGGTGGGTGCCTCTACCTTGGTTAGTCAGGAGGTGTCAGAAGGTTCCAGAAAACAGATGATTTTATTCAACCTTATGCAAAGCTTCTTGAGGACCAGTAAATAATCTTCACTCCTATTTCTCTTTGTGGATTGAAAGCCTTACTGTGCTTTCTTTGCCTTCTTGTTTTGGGGACAGAAAGAAGAACTAGTCCTTCAATGAGCTGGGTTTTGTAACAATTTAGGTAAGTGGCCGTGACTCTTGAGCGTGCTGCCAGCTTGGGTCTCCGTTCCCGTCAACTAACCCTCTGGCCCTCTGCACAGTTCAAGGCGACTTTCCAGCTTCCTAGAAACCTTTCTCACTACTCCTTCTTTCTCTTTTCCTTGTTGCTCATACATTCATTTCGTTCAGGAAACTTGAACTGAGCATGAACTGGGGTCAGGCATTGTGCTAGACATTCGAAATCCATGAATGAGACTGCCTCCTGTGCTCAGATGAAACTGCAGATAATGGCAGTTCAGCTGTTTGATTACTCACGGGAAGTCCTTTTGTAGCCATCCGGGAGGGCCTTACAGGGAGGGCCTTACAGCGGAGGGTGTTGGAGTTGAGATTTGAGAGAGGTGCAGAGGAGGCTGTGAACAGGACTCGGTTATGAGGAAGGGCAGGGTCACACAGGACCTCCTCGACATTCAAAGATGATTAGATTTTATTCTGGAGAAGATGTGGAGTCATTGAACCATTTCAAACTGGCGAGTAATTATCAATAAAATAGGCAATAAAATAGGATATAGCACGCACAAGAAATGGAGCTGCTGAGTCCTCCTGAAGCAGCAAGGGGTATGGATTAGAAGGAGGTAGAAGACTCTGCAGAAGGAAGGCCAGGAAGGGGGCTGTTGTGTAGTCTAGCTGGAGCCGGGCACTGGCCATGGGATTGACAGAGGGTTTTGCTAATCCACCAGAGAGGAGTTTACAGTGATGGTCTTGGGTGACCAGGTGTCTTTTGCAGAGATGGAGACCCAGAAGGAGTGCAGGTTTGGGGGAGTTCAGGTGTGATGGTGCTTGTGGGTTCTCTGGGTGGAGACATCGACTGGTAGGCACTCAGATATGTTTGAGGGGGTTTGCAGGAGATTTCTGGGTGGGATACATTTATCTGGGTATCCTCCCTGGGACTAATCCTGATTTATCAAAACCTTTCAATAGGGGCACCTGGTTGGTGGGCTCAGTTGGTTGAGCGTTGGCCTTCAGCTCAAGTCATGATCCCAGGGTCCTGGGATCAAGCCCCACCTCAGGCTCCCTGCTCTATGGGGAGCCTGCTTCTCCCTCTCCCTCTGCTTGCTGCTCCCCTAGCTTGTGCACATGCTCTTTCTCTCTCTTTCTCTGTTCCAAATAAGTAAAATCTTAAAAAAAAAAAAAAGAACTTTGAATAAATGGCATTTGATGGAATTCCAGAATATGGCATGAACCAGCACAGCCAGAGGAGCGCCTCCCCACCCCCCACACAGTGTGGCTGCTGCCTGCCTTCCATGAATCACCTGGACCCCTTCACGCTGGTGAACTTACATGTGAATCACCAGCCAAACAGCTGTGTTGGAGGTTCTGGAGTTACGGGCCCTGCTGGAGGAGGCACATCAGCCTCCTTTGCCTGAGGTTTTTTTTTGTTTTAAATTGGGATATTTAGGAATCTTTAGAGTACAGTCCAGTAGTGGATTCAGGTCAGATCCCTTAACATAACAGTGTATTACAGGGACAGTCACAGCTGGAGATGGTGGGGAGAGAGGCCAGAGATGCTGCTAAATATCCCACAATACACAGGAGAGCCCCCACAGCAAAAGATTAGGAGGCCCCAGGTGTTCACAGCCCTGCCTCAGCCAATCATATCAGATCACATCATCACGTAGTTTATGAAGAACTGCCCCCTCTTCTCCCTCGGCCTGCTACCACCTCTCCCCCACCCCCACCAGCACCCTTTCCATCTTCTGGGACCCAGTTTACACCCCATCCCTTCCATGAAGTTCCTGCTGCTTTGAGTTTTCCATTGACTTACCCCTTCCTCTGTGTTTCCGCAGTGCATTACTTGTCCCTTTTTCTTTCTTCATTGAGTCTTGTGTTGGAGCTGGCTGGTTACATGGTCTACCCCTCCACAGTGACGGGGGTCC
Organism: Canis lupus familiaris; assembly: GCF_011100685.1. NCBI lineage: Eukaryota > Metazoa > Chordata > Mammalia > Carnivora > Canidae > Canis > Canis lupus. The sequence continues at coordinate 29,056,322 of NC_049231.1, forward strand.
CATCTCCTTGTGCACATTTAATAACTATACATTGAATGAAACAGCCTCAAGAGAGAGGAAAAGAGAGACAGAGAGAGGAGACACATAAATGCTCCTGGTGGCATATTACCAGGATTACCAGTATGTAATGCTGCCCGCATTACAGATGGGCCAGAGAGGTGGCACGTGCCCACGGCCACAGAACAAGTGCTTCGTCTGCATATGGTAGATCTATGTATTGGGCACCCATCATGCAGCCGTGCACAGGACAAAAACCAAGGAGTTTGCCTGGTTTTGCTTGTCCAGACTGCACTGTCCAGATTGGGACTTTAGTGGCATGAGTGTCATCCCACTATGTTATAAGCTCCTTGGGTCTTTTGTATCTTTGTCACAGTATTTTTGCGCATAGACCCTCCGTATGCACTTGTTTATTGAATAAGTAAATGTCAGAGGTTTGACAAATTCTATTACTTCAGCAGCTGCCTTCATAGAGCCTTCCTAACAGTGGAACTCAGGCACATTGATAATTTCCTTGACTCAAAAGCAGTGGTTCTAGGAAGAAAGGAGGAGGACATGTTCAGCTGTGCTCTCTGGGTGGGGCTGGGGATAAAGAAACAATCGGAGGAACCTACTCGCAAGCATTGGTGACCATGCTGGAACAGACTCCTGGTGTCTGGGTTGGGGCCACTGGGTCTCTGAACTGGAACCTTGGCTCAGAGAACGGAAATGGCTCACCCAAGGTCAGACAGACCCCTGACCTTTCTTTCAGCACCAGCGATCTAAGATGGGAGTGTGCAGTCCCTGGTCCTAAGCAGCCCCAGCAGGCGAGGCCTGCAGCTTCACGTTGGCACAATTAGTGTCAGCGGCCCTGCTTTGCTTCATTAACCAGGGGATGCTCGGGGTGTTTTCTCTCCAGAGAGTATCAGAGAGCTCCTGGGGAAGGAAGCTGAGGGGGAAGCGCAGTGGGTCGGAGTTTGAACCTGGGTTTTAGGACCTGTGTGGGCCTCGGTGCCCTCACCTGTGGGGATGGAGGAAGTAGAGGGCTTCTTGGCAGGCCCTCGTACAGGGTAGCCTTAGTGACAGGGTGGGAAGCTCCAGGCCCAGAACGTGGCTACGGAAGACTTTACATAGACCCCCCGTAACGGACAAACTCAGTGTTTGGACCAGTGATTTGTCTTCAGGCGAATAAATTCTGTCTTTAAGGCGCTAGCTGTTTCTTTTCCAAACAAGCACAAAACTCCGTAAAAGAACCAAGCTAAAGGGTGGGAAGCTGGGAGAGAGAGAGAGAAAGAAGGGTCCTTGGGAAAACAGAAAGGAGTAAAAGGTCCACATGGATGTTTTAGGGGGCAGGGGTTGTAGGGGGGGAGGGGAGAAGGCAGACAATCAAGGAATTACATTTTGGGTTGAAAGCAGAGATTTTTGGTCAACCTATTTACTTTCAGTTTCATCATTTCCTGAGAGTCCTAATTTAGCCTCTGGTTATGTCCTCCCGATTATGGCCTAAAAAGGCAACTACTTGGGTTTCTTGGAGTTGGACTGGCACCCGCAGGAAGCTGGTGTGGAAAGGGCCGGCCTCCACCGGATCTGATCTTCCAGTGGGGAAAGCTGCCTTCTTTTGCCTTACTTAACTCCTTGCTGGCTGTGAGTCCCGCAAATTTCCAGAATTTCCTGAGGGTCCCTAATCTGTTCCCCCAAGCTTTTTCCTGCAGAGGGTTTTCCTAGAGCTGGTGTGGTTGCTGCCACATGGGCAGGCTGCTCATGTGGCCGTGCACCCCAGTCAACCCTTCTGGAAAGCATTTTTTTTTTAAAAAGCATTTTGATAATACTTCTCAAGGCCATAAAAGTGTCTGGATGCTCCTTTGTTCCAATAACTGCACTTCTGGAAATTTATCTCAAGGTGGCCTACCATATAAGGAAAAAACCTAGTAAGTGGTGGTCTAAAAAAAAAAAAAAACCAAAACCACATCACTGTGGAATATTATGCAGCCATTAAAAGTGTCTCCCAAGGAGGCCTTGGAGTCAAGAGTCCTGAATTCTAGTTCTCGCTTCCCACGTGTGTGGCTGAGTGGGATCCCTTCCTTTTTATTTTTTATTTTTTAAAATATTATTTATTTATTTATTTATGATAGTCAGAGAGAGAGAGAAGCAGAGACACAGGCAGAGGGAGAAGCAGGCTCCATGCACCGGGAGCCCGACGTGGGATTCGATCCCGGGTCTCCAGGATCGCGCCCTGGGCCAAAGGCAGGCGCCAAACCGCTGCGCCACCCAGGGATCCCAAGGGATCCCTTCCTTTTTAGAGCCTCTGTGTTGTCAGCTGTAAAGTGAAGTGTTTGGATAAAAATGATCAGCAAGCAAACTGTGGCCTTCTGGGGAAACAAATGGTCATAATATTTTTATATATTCTTTTTTTATTTTTTTATTTTTTTTAACTTTTTTATTTATTTATGATAGTCACAGAGAGAGAGAGAGAGGCAGAGACACAGGCAGAGGGAAAAGCAGGCTCCATGCACCAGAACCCGACATGGGATTCGATCCTGGGTCTCCAGGATTGCGCCCTGGGCCAAAGGCAGGCGCCAAACCGCTGCGCCACCCAGGGATCCCCAAATGGTCATAATAAATAGGAAGAATCCACAATGTGAAACTCCACACTCTGCCTGCAATTAAAAATCTCAAGTGTTGGGTAGCCCTGGTGGCGCAGCGGTTTAGGGCCCGCAGCCCAGGGTGTGATCCTAGAGACCCAGGATCGAGTCCCATGTCAGGCTCCCTGCATGGAGCCTGCTTCTCCCTCTGTCTGTGACTCTGCCTCTCTCTCTCTCATGAATAAATAAAACCTTAAAAAAAAAAAAAATCTCAAGTGTTTCTATGAACAAAGACTATAAAGACCATTAAAAAAAAGAGAGAAAATTGATTTTTAGGGGGAGGGTCTTAGGAATTTATGGGGATATTTTTCTTTCATTTTGAAAACTTATGTGTAGTTAAAAAAACTTTTATTTAAATTCAATTAATTAACATACAATATATTATTAGTTTCAGAGGTAGAGTCAGTGATTCATCAGTTGCATATAACGCCCTCCTTTATGCCCGTCACCCAGTTACCCCGACCCCCATTCCTACCCCACAGTGACCCTCAGTTTCCCAGAGTTAAGAGTCTCTCATGGTTTGCCTCCCTCTCTGATTTCATCTTATTTTGTACAGAGTGTCAGGAGAGGCCCTTTAGCGTGGTCTCAGGCCAGGGAGAGGAGATGTGGCTGTTCCTCCCTAGCATCCCTTCTTTGACACTCCTTTTCATTTCTAAGAGCTTTCAGCAGTGACAGCCTACTCCATCTGCATCGCTGGCAGTCCTACTGGGTGTGCATGGGTCAGCGGCCGCTAAGGCCCTGGGGTCTTCGTCTGACTCAGGTGGACACTGGGGCTGTCACTGAGTGTGGATGTTCCTGTTTGTGCTGGTGAGAGGGCTTTAATAAACCCCATTGTTTATGGTGACCTCCGTGCCCCCCCCCCCCTTTGTCCAACCCATGTATTGATCTTGGCACTGCTGCTAACCCACGTCATTCCAGCAGAGCTGCTGACACCAAATAGCTCTGTCCTTGGCCTGGCCAAACAGTGCTCAGGCGAGCGAAATGGAAGTTCCGCTCAGAGAGGAAGACTCCTTGGACATTAGACCATGCACGGGGGTCTTGGCACCCCTGTAGGCAGGGGGGGGCAGCCCTCTCTGTTGGTCCCGCTCTGAGGAGACCCAGGATGAGCCCCCCTCCTTACAGGAAGTACAGACTCCAGGTCTCATCACAGGTAGACAGGCCTGAAGGTAGAACGAGGAGCCAGGTGGAGTTGTGCCCTGAGAGCAGCTGCCACGTTCACACCCTCCAGTGTACCCCCACCGAAGAGCTGGCTGAGCGGCTTACCTGGATTTCCAGGGTAGGCTGAGTGCCCAGGGCCTGCAGCCCGGAGGGAATCTGTGTGCTGCCGAGGTGCCAGGCCACCAGATGGTTTCTTTGTATTGGTTCTACCAGGGCTGGTGTTGCTGGGATGAAGTGAGTCTGCAGAGGCCAGAAGTCCTTGTGCCATCACTGATGGGCTGCTGTCATGGACAGTAGTTGGCCACGGGAGTGAGAACGTTAAAATTCCACTGTGCTCTGCTTTCTGAACTGGCCACACTGGGAAGACTCAGTCAGCTTCCCTGCCTGCCCGATCAAACTCATCTTTTGAGTACTGTGGGATGTATTCCCCCACACATCCCATGTCCCACTCACTGCATCGACAGTTTGACCTGGCTCCCATGCCAGTCTGACTTCATCTGAGGGACCCCAGCACAAGTGTGCTAGGAAGAGCCTACAGTGGGGTAGGGTGGGCAGGGGCAGGCGGATCTGGGTTAGAGCCCTACCCCATGACTGGACTGGGTGACTCTGGGCAAGTACCTTGCCCTCTCTGAGCCTGTTTTCTCATTTATAAATTGAGGATAATAAAAGATCTTTTGCAGGGTGATTGATGGTTAAGAGAGCTTGATGTTGGTAGGTTACCTAATGACTATCCCCTTTCCTTCCTCTTGGAGGGATCTCGTAAAGAGCATGTGATATCCTCAGGTGTCTTCTCTAGAACTCTTAACCAGCAGTGACTTAGGATTTTGGGGGACAGCGTTCAAGTGAATCCCTTTTTGCATGTTGATGGGAGATTGAATGTCCATTTCAGGCTTGAAGTTTGCAGAAAGGTTCAGAACCAACAGCCTGTGAAGCCCTGTGCTGTGTGATCGTTCCAAGTCCTCAACCAGGACAGTGGCTTGTTGGAGAGATTGATTTCGAGAGCCTGGGTCCTAAGACTTGAGGCTGCCTGGCTAGTTAGTGGTCAGCTGGATGGCAGAGAGGGAGAGGACAGCTGATATGTACTCTGGCAGAGGGAAGCCTTTGATTTGCTTGGATGGCCTGGCGGGTGTGGGAGCCTGGACAGTCGGAAGTCAGCTGGCGTGGCTTGGGGACTGCAGCCTCCTGAGACCCCAGCCCCACACAGATGAAGCCAGGCCATCCCTTCCTGCCTTGTGGACTGCTGTCTGACTCTGGGCCCTGCTTTCTTTCAGGGAGTGGTCCTTGCAGGTGGATGATACCCCTGGTCCCCTAAGAGGGTCTGTGAGGGTTTGCTTGGCTGGGAATATAAACAGAGCCACTGGCTGAGGTTGCTGGGGAGGCTGCCAGGCTCTGTTCCATGGACTTGCCTTCCCTCCTGTGGGGGGTGGGGGTGGCGAGCGAGCAGATTTCCTGGAAAACAACCCCTTTCCTGGAGCATGTCCAGAGGAGCCCCTTAGTCTTGATCTGGAAAGCATTTAATGAGCCCAGATAAGAAGGCCTGGGCGGCCCAGACTTTTCCTTTTGTTCTCTCCCTCCCAAATCTCTAGCCTCATTGGCATCCAGGTCCCTGTTGGGATCTAGAAGTGTGAAAGCCCAGGTAACTCTGGATTTGGATCTGGGGTCCTCCTGGCTTCCTGGGCCTGGGGAAGGGACCTTGACCTCATAAGGAAAAGGCCTTCCTGTGTTGTGAACTGGGCTGTGAGCTTCTGGGATGCTCCTCCGGTGGCTGTGAGCTGGCTCTGTCTCAGACCACAGTTTCTAAGTCCTGTGTTCTGTTTACCTAAACCAGCTGTCCTCCCAGCAGGTCCTAGCCTGAGCCTTTGAGCAGGAATAAGCACTGTGGTTATCCTGTGGAAAGGCCATGGGACCAGTCTGCCCAGGGGGACCTCGAGGTTCCTCCAGCGAGCTCCGTTTCCTTGTCTGTAAAATGGGATGAAGCACACATCTTTCTTACCCTATAGAGTTGTTTGTTTTTAAGATTTTATTTATGTGTCGTGAGAGACACAGAGGTAGAGACATAGGCAGAGGGAGAGGCAGGTGCCCCACAGGGAGCCTGATTTGGGACTTGATCCCAGGACCTGGGATCACACCCTGAGCCAAAGCCAGACGCTCAACTATTGAGCCACCCAGGTGCCCCCCTACCGTACAGAGTTAGGATGAGGATCTTTCCAGGTGGCCAAGTGCGTGTGAAAGCAGTTTCATAAACCATTAAACCACACAGGTGTAAGGGATTATTATTTCATCTTTATTTTGCAAATGAGTTTTGAAAAAAAGCAAACACACATGTTCTCCGAGACATGGATTGTGAAGGCTGCCTTCGCATTAGTGCCCCAGAAGGGAAGCACTCTTACTGCTCATGATGTTTCCTGGAGCCTGACTTCTTTTCCTCAAGCCTTATTTCTTTGGCTGTATTCTCAAGGTGGACTTATCATCTCTTGGCAACATATTGGTGTGTTGTGGTGGTGGTGGTGGTGGGTTTTTTCCGCTCTTCGTTGACTCTGAAATAAAAAGTTTTTTAAACTGGCAACTTCCGCTATGCGCGGTTTGTAGCTTGTTGCCCTTTTTGGGAGGGCTAATTAGAAACTTGCTTTTGTTGGAAGTGCTCTTAAATTGCGTGGTCTCTTTTCTGCCTCAGTGCATGTAGCATAGTGACCATAGTTCCATCTGTTTGTGCAACTCAACTAAGGCTTGTCATTCGGCACCACGGGAGTTAATAGATCTGTGTGATTGTGGATGGATCCTAGGATCTGCCTTACCATGATTTTCTTACAGAGGCTCTAATGACAACTTGTTTTTTCAATCACGGGCATCTTTTTCTCAAAAATGGAGAGCGGGAAAGTTCTGGAAGCTGTGCAGCCTGGTTTGACAAGTTTTGTTCTACTCCAGTGCTGATAAGAGGGCTCTAGCGGGCCTCGTGCAGCTGAGGTCCCTGTGTCTGACGTTCTGTCCTTGTGTCTGCTGTAGGTCCTGGCTGTGAGTCACCATGGCGCAGCAAGCTGCCGATAAGTATCTCTATGTGGATAAAAACTTCATCAATAACCCGCTGGCCCAGGCCGACTGGGCTGCTAAGAAGCTGGTATGGGTGCCTTCCGACAAGAGCGGCTTTGAGCCCGCCAGCCTCAAGGAGGAGGTGGGCGAGGAGGCCATCGTGGAGCTGGTGGAGAACGGGAAGAAGGTGAAGGTGAACAAGGATGACATCCAGAAGATGAACCCACCCAAGTTCTCCAAGGTGGAGGACATGGCGGAGCTCACGTGCCTCAACGAAGCCTCCGTGTTGCACAACCTCAAGGAACGCTACTACTCAGGGCTCATCTACGTAAGTGGGGCCTGGGGCCCGGGGTGGGAGGTCTGGCTCTGTCCCTTCACCCTCATTGGCCTGGCGCTGGTGCCCTGGGGGAGTAGGGGACTTGAGGAAAGCTGGGGTGACGACCTCGAACCTTGGCCTGCGGGTGTCCTAATGGAGTGTTCTGTTTTAGCTTTTCTCTGCGTAGCTGAGATCACACCAGGACGCCTGTTTTAGGTCGCCTGGAGGGAGGAGTGTATCACGGTGTGGGTGGGCTGTGCCCACCCTTGGGCCTTGTTCCTCAGGCTTGGTGGAGGTAGGAAGGGTAGTTCTTTCAAAACCGAGGGAATGCCGTGTCCTGGTTTCCCACCTTGTCCTCCTGCACCACCTGGTCCCCTTCCCCCTCCCCGCTTGCCCAGGCTCTTTTTGGGACTCTCTGCCATCTTGTTCTTCGTAGAGGCCTAGCGGCGTGCCTTATTTCCCCGGGGAATGTGTTTTGGGCAGAGACGAGCATCAGGAGCGAGGCTTGCACCTACAGCCCATGTGGCACATTAGTTCTGGTGCCGTAGCAGGCTTAGCATCTGAGAACGGCACGTGTGTAAGGCCCGGAGCCTGCAGAGGACAAGGAGCAGCCCTTTCTCTGTCTTCTGTCCAGCGGGGCCACCTTCGCAGAAAGACCGCTTGTCACCGCTTTAGAAAACATCAGAGGAGGGGCGTTGCCCCATCTCCTGTGTAATAGGCTCCAAGATCTTATGGTCCTAGGGCCACAGAGTTCTTTCTAGTTCCTTCTTTCTTCTGTTCAGTTCCAAGGTATTTCCTTCTAGTTTTGTCTCAGGTAGGGAAGAGATATCTGGCTCTTATTATTCCTAAAATAGCTCTTTGTTTGAATATGTTGTTACGTTCACCTTGGCCTTCTCAGTCTTGGAGCTGAATAAAAACAGTTCTCAAAATGTGTTTGAATTGGAGGAAGAAAACATCTCGAGAGTCTTATAACCCTTTTGGTGGGGAGACCAAGCCTTGGATCTGGGGCTTTGTTGATGATCACATATGTAAATAAAGGACATGCTGGGCTCAAGGATGGTAAGTGGCCCCCTCAGTAAGCCATTTTATTTTCTCTATAATCTGAGGGTGACTTCAGCACACGTTTCCGTAGGGCACTTCCCCAGCACACTGGTCAGGGACTTCCGAGTGCCCTGCAATGTGCCAAAGTCCTCTGTGGAGCCATGGACCATCCTGGGTTGCCCAGAGCTCCTGATTGGGCCAGATAGCATGCCAGAGCTGTGTTTCCTTGCTGATTGCTAAATTGGTTTATGATAGGGAGGTTCTTAATCTCTTGCCATTGATGACTACCCTTTGGGGGATGAGCCTGATTAGTCAGGACCCACCAGTGAGGACATACACAGAATGGTCCTCCTGGAAGTCCTTTTTTATAAACCAGCTTAGTCCTATCTGCTCATATGGCAAGTGGGGAAAGCTGAGGCCCAGAGAGGGCCAGAGCCCAGCACAGAGTCATACAGCCTGAGACTGGAGCTCAGGTATCTTGACCCTCAGCCTGGCTGCCTCTTTCTTCATAAGAACATTGTATGGACAGAATTCAAAGCCTCTGTCCCTAGGGATCTTGACCACTGAAATTCAGAATTGGAGGCTTGCAGAAAGACTAGGGACCTTTAAGGAAGCATTGCTTGTCTGTTGTGCCCGCTGGGAGCTGAGTCCCATCATCTGGGAGTGGGATGCCCCCTGGGCAGCCTCCATCGCTCATTGTACCCATCCTGGTGGGTCCCTAAGCCGACGTGGGCTTTGCTTAGGGAAGCAGAGTGATTAACGGCGTGAGAGTTGGAGCCTCCAGGACCCGGTTCAGATCCTTTCCCCACCACACACCATGGCTACCACGAGCCTCACTTCTTCGCTGGTGAGAAGTGTGCAAGTGCCAGCCTGCACCTGGTTCATGGCAGGGCCTGGGCTCTCTTAGTGAAGGCAGCTGGTCCTCTGTGAGGCCTTCACTGGTGTCTCTGTTCACCTTTGTCCTGCGAGGGATTTGGTGAGCCTGACGCTCATCGGGGGGGCCTGCGCTTGCCGCTACTGGCTGGCTGCCCACGGTCTGCTCTCCCACAAAGGGAAATAGTACTAAAGTGTGTTCACTGTTAGTTGCTTCATCTTTCCTCTGAAAGCGTGGGTTGTCCTCGAGAGGCAGAACTCTGGTTGGAGGCCCGAACTCCTGCATCTGTCCCCTCCTGCGCCGTTCCTCCTGCCTCACACCAGCCCCCTTCCTAAGCATCCTCCCCATAAGGGAAGTCGATTGTCTCTGCAATTGCCCTAATGGGGACCCCAGCAGGTGCAGAGCTGCGGGGGGGATCAAAGCCGCTGGGCAGGGGGCCACCGCCTCATTCATGGTCCACCTCTCTGCACACGTCGTTCCAAATTGCGACCCGGGAGCCTTTGTGCAGCGGGTTTGCCTGGTGTTGTGGGCGGTGTGGCTAATCCTGGCCCACAGCTGCTCTGCCTGTTTCCCCGGGGGGTGAGCTCTGGGATAGGGGGCGGCCGATCACAAAGAGCCTCTGTGGCCCGTGAATGGAGCAGCTCCCTGGCGTGGCCGTGGGGGAGAGAGCCACTTGCTCTCTGTCCGCACCTCCAGGAGCATCCAGAGGGAGGCTCGCCGGCAGGTCTCCATCTTCCCACCTGGGCTGTAGGGCTCACACCTGCTGGTTTGATGAGATTAGCCCAGAGACCTTTGGAGCTCTGCAAAGAGAACGATCCGCAGGACCATCTGCCCACCCAGCTGTCAGAAAGCCTGGTCCCAGGAACCCCCAGTCCCCTTTTGCTGTCACAGACAGCTGTTTGCAAACATCTGGCTCCGAGGCACACCCTAAAAGTGTGGCCATGTGTCCTTGGCTTTCATCGGGCTGATTTCCTAGAGTGTGGGTTTTCTCAAACCCCAGAAACAGAGCTCAATTGTTTCTGAGCTCCTGGGATGACCTCACTGCTCCCTGACCGCCTTCCTCTTCATCCCTGCCCCCCAGGGAAAAACCAGAAGTCTCCCGCTTTTCTCTCATCTGCCTGTGATAACCCGCGCTGCAGGTGGCCAGCACCACGTGCAGACTGCTTTGCCTTGGAGCTTTCCCCCGTCCCTCGTGAAAAAGTAGTTGGAGGGAAGGCAAATGACCGATTATCCCAGGAAGAAAGAAAAGCAGAGAGCCCCGAGTCCCCGCCTCCAAACAGAAGAGGCAGCCAAACACACTTGGTCATTTGCAAACTTGGCTGCTCTTCTGCACGCAGGCCGCTGTAGGTTACTGGGTCCCTCCCCAGTTCTGCTTCCTGTGTTTAACTTCTGCTTGCAAAGTCCAAGTGCCATTGCTCTTGGCCCAGGCTGGGAAGGGCCTTTGTCCTCCCGACTGGTTCCTGTGTGGAACCTGTCTTTAGGTTCAGCCACTAGATCCATCTTCTGTTTGGACAGGACTAGGGAGGCCGGGGCTGGAGGGGGCCGGGTTGGCCCATAGCACAGCGCCCTTAGGTGTTGGCTGCTGTAGGATTGAGGGGCACAGCCCCAGACAGTGAGGTGATATCATGACGCAAACAGAAAGACACGGGTGCAGAGAACTGGCCCCTGACCAGGATGCTCTGCACTGGTGGTGGCAGGAGAGCCAGGGCTGCTCCCAGCTCTGCCTTGAACTGCCTCCTGACCCTCAGCTGTCACTCCACAGAGTCAAGGGCCATAGGTGTGTGTGAATCTTGGCTTTGCGCGGCTGCTTCCGGTCCTTTGGTGCATTGTCCTCAGAAGAGGGTGCTTGGGTTGCTCTGGAGGGTTAAAGACAGCTGCACCCCCCAGATGAACACCTGCCACCTGGGTGGTCTCAGGAGTCTTGCCCAGCTTGTGAGGGGTCTCTTTTCTTCTTCTTCTTCTTCTTCTTCTTCTTCTTCTTCTTCTTCTTCTTCTTCGGCCAGGAAGAAGGATCTTGGAAGAAAAAGAAGCAGGTTATTAGGGAAAGAGTAGTCACAAATTAATGTGAATTGACCATAAGACACTGAAGGAAGATCTGTCTAGATGGTTGCCGCTGGCATCTGCTCTCCTGACCTGCTCACTGCGCTGTGCTGGGTGCTGTGTCAATCCTGATAACTACTCTGTGAGGCAGCCGAGGGTCTGTCCCCATTTTGGAGATTGAAAAACGGAAGGGAGAGAGGTTAAGAAACTTGCCTTGCTGGGATTGGAACTCAGGACATCTGACCCTGGGGTCTGATTTTTTAACCTGGTCAGATCAGCCTTGGAGTACTGGGTGGGTGTGTTTTGGGGTGCCTCACATCAAGGGTGTTGGCTAAGTGGGCTCCCCTTCAGAGGAGACTCGCGTCTTGGAGAAGGCTCACAGGGGACGGGGAAATGATCTTTGAGTTTTTGAGGGATTGCCATGTGAATGTCTCCAGAAGATTTGAGGGAGAGAGCTGTCTGTAATATGTCCTCTCCCACAGAAGATCTGGTTGGGTGGGGTGGGCCATGAGTTTTTCTCAGTGCTGGAGAAGTTGAGGCTTGAATATCTTCATGAGAGGCCTTCAGGGCAGAACACTTGGTGTTTCTGCAGTTTGCTTGCTGCAGCTGAATCCTTTTCTCTCTGCCTCTCACGATGACAGACACATCTCTTACTGTCCTCGGATCTGAGTTTTGTAACCGGATTTCTACTGTCTTGCTGTGTGCGGATCTCGCCCGAGGCACCAGCTTGTTGGCATGCAAAGCTGACAGCGATCACGCAGTTGAGGGAGGACCCTCACCCAACACGCAGAGCTGGTGGTGGGCGCCGCTACACCTGCAGCAGGGCAGGGCACAGGGAGCGAGGGGCTGTAGGGGGTGCTTTCACGTCAGCCTGACTCCCGGCCCTTGTTGGCAGGAACTTTGCCACAGAAGTTTGCACGCTATCAAGAACCAAGACTTCCTAACCCATTTCTGTTTGCTCCTCTTTTCTTTAGACCTATTCAGGCCTGTTCTGTGTGGTCATCAATCCTTATAAGAACCTGCCCATCTACTCCGAAGAGATCGTGGAAATGTACAAGGGCAAGAAGAGGCATGAGATGCCCCCCCACATCTATGCCATCACAGACACCGCCTACAGGAGTATGATGCAAGGTGAGTGCCTCGGCCTTCCTGGTGGCTGAGTCTTCACCTGCAGCCTCATGGACACCGTTGCAGGTGCTCATTCACATTCAGTGTCACAGTGATCTGGTGGTGGCGCCGTGCATTATGGAGACCTCTGAGCTGGTGTGTGAGAACCAAGGTCAATGGCTATCAAAGGACGTGTTTATATGTTGAGAGAGTGTTCTAGAAGCTTTAAAAAAATACAATTCCTAATTATTGCTATTTCTCATTCTTGTCCAGACTCTGTGCCAGTCTCCTCACTTCCAGGCCCCTTCTTCTACCAGTTACTCCCTTTCCTCCTGGCTTTTCATATCTTTTCTTCTTGCTCCTTCCCCATGGTCGAGAAACATGCTTGAGTTTTTCCTATCATTAAGAAACAGACACCAAATCTCTCCTGGGTTCTGCACCTCCTCTGGTTTGTCTCTGCTGTCTCTCTGATCATAGTGGAGCTTTGTAGAGGAAGTGCCTGCTCCACAGGCCTCCCTCACCCCTTCTGCAGATTGTCCGACAAAGGTTACCCTCCCTTCTGCATTGCTAAATCCACGGTACTCATGTGTTCTTCTCTTACCTAACCTCTCCCCAGCGTTGGACAATCTTGACCAGTCCTTTGGAAAGCCCTTCCTTCCTGTGTGACCCTCTTTCTGGTTCTCCAAATCGGTGCCTGGCCCTCTGCATGGTTCTCTCCTGCCCCTCTCTTGCCTCTGCGCATTGGTGCCCCTTAGGGCCTCATCGCTCGCTCCTGTATTCCTCTGGATGCTGGACACATCCGCTCGAATGGCTTTGCCAGCACATTCTGGCTGAGGACTGGGACTCAGCAGCTCCCTTTGCTTCGGGCTGCCGTTTCTCCAGCCACCCAGGTCCGGAACCTGGCTGTTCCTCCCCTCTCTGCTCTCTTTCTACCTCCTTTTCTCGGGTCCATTAGCACTGCCTATAGATTTAATCTCCTTCCATATTTCTCACCGCCTTGCCCCTCTTTTATCCTGTGGCCATGACCTCAGTTATGGCCTCCCAACGGTTTTCGCCTGCACTGTTGCTGTGACCTCTTAACCTTCACTTTTAGAGCCCTCCCTCTACTTTCAGCAGAGGGTCATCTTTCTAGAATGCAAATCTGATCAAACTCCTTGATTTGAAATCTTGAAAAAAACTCGAAAAGGCTCCTCATGGCCCCAGAGGTAACCCCAGAACCCACTAGCCACAAACAGCGCCCTTGTAATTGGCTTCCTGCCTTCCTCTGACTTTCCTGCCACATGGACCTGCTTACATTTTTCTCCCGGGCCTTCCTGCGTCCAGCCACCTTGCCCATGCCAACTACTTGCAATGCCTGGCAGGTCCCTAATCTCTTGTTAAACATAAGACTAAAGCTTTCCTGCCTTCCAGGGAGGATATCTGGGCTAGATTTAGTGATACTTTGTTTTTTTTTTTTTTATTTTTTTATTTTTATTTTTTGATTTAGTGATACTTTGACTTAGGTGTTTACACATTTGGTTTTCTCTCCTAGACATGGACAGGGCCCGTGTCACCTATATATTCTTGAGCTCAGCTGAATGCTTGGCATGTGGTGGCATTTCGTGTAATTCCCAGTCAAGCCCAACTTCCAGGCAGGGCTGAATTCTCATGACTTCATATCGATAGTGGTTTTCCAAATCCTCGTACATGTGCATATTTTTTTTTCTTTAAAATTGCAGTGAAGCTGGGCAGTGGTGGTAGAGAACCTTGTTGTATTAGCAGAGTCAGTCCCTGGTGTAGCGGTTTGAAGGGACAGTGAGCAAGTCTGTCTCGTTCTGCACGGTGTTGTGGGGAAGGCATTTCATTGCCAAGCTTGATGAATTATGCAGGACGTACAAGTTGGGCCTAGCCTTTGGCTTATGTTTATGTCTATGAAAATTTCTGGAGGAAGCCAGCCCTTTAGTTTTAAAGTAGGATGTGTGTTTCAAAGTGCTAACTAAAGCAATCTGGTTGGAGAACATTCTGTGAGATTCCAGAAGACCCTGAGTCTGTGTCTCTAGAGGTTATGAGTCAGTTTTCTCCTAGCTGTGCTAATTGGCCCGGTGCAAATTCACCCTGGAGTCTTCCTGAGCCCTGTGCTGCTGAATTAGGGCATGTTCCCATCCTTGGATCCTGGATTTGAATGGTTTTCTAGCACATCGGCTTCCTTGACTGTCAGGCAAGCCATTATCGCAAGAACAATGTCATGATGCAGAGCGTGACAACAGCGGCTGGAGTTCTGGGAACTGGACTCCCAGCCTTTCTTCCGACAGTCTGCATGACTCCTTCTTGAAGAGATTTGACCAATTTTTATCCAACGACAAAAACATTTAAAGGGCCAAAAGTCAGCTCTGTAGGTTGGAGGTCATTGAAATAAAGAGAGCGATCTGCAGAAGGCTGGAGCTTTCCTTTGTGTTGACCAGAGAGTCTTGGCCATAGCGGAATGGCCTTGACAGGAAGCCATGAGCTCCCCAAATTATGAGAGCAAGCGGGAAGGTGTTTCATTCTTTGGAGACCAGGGATGGAAATCCATTCTGGACCCAGGAAGCCAGAGGTGCTGGTGCCTCTTTTTAATAATCTGTGGGGGTGCTGGGTCCCTGTAATCTCTGACCTTCAGCCTGCGAGCCTTTCCCTCCCCTCCTTCATGAATGCCGGACTTGGTGCAGCCATTAGCCTCCGTGGGGACCTACTGAGAACATTTCCAAATCCCTTCTCGTTGTTTACAGCTGACCTGCAAAGCACTTAGCAACAGGTTTTTTTTCCCTTGGAGCAGAGAGGAAGTTATTTAAGAGAAGTTGGCTCTCCTGTTAAGGATAAGGTGGTTCACTAAGCAAAGAAAGTTCTTGAGAGGAGTTGTGGTTGTCGCCCTAAGTCAGGTGTGGACAGTGATGCTTCAGGGTCAGTGGCTGTTAGGATGCTTCTTAGCACAGGCTCTGTGGGGAGAACAGGGGTGTTCTCTGCCCCTCACCTCTTAAAAAGCACAGTTAGTTCCTTTTTTGCTTTTTCTCTAAACGGGAACTAGAAAAGGGTTTCCTCCCTGAGCTGCCTGTGGCTTATGGCATACTAGCACTTACTCTGCCAAATAAGGTAGTTGGTGTCTTTGTCTGGGGACTTTTATGAGATGAGCTCCTTTTGCCTGTTCCTGGGGCCTCCCTGTCTTTCATCTGTGAGTCCTGATGAGTGCCGCTTGTCCTGTAGTTAGTATTAGTATTCATTTTTCACTTTGAAAAGCTGCCCAGTTTGGATGATAAATCATATGGTCACTCTGCGCGTGTATCAGACTAAGTAAGCCAGGGTTTCTCAAACTTGGCGGACTTTGGCTTTGGGGCCGGAGAATCCTCCCTTGGGTGTGGGGGGCTTGTTCTATGCATTGTAGGATATTTAGCAGCAACCTGGCCTCTACCTACTAGATGCCAGCAGCTCCCTCCTTCTTCTGGTGACAACCAGAAATGTCTGCAGACCTTGCTACCAAATTTCCCAAGGTGGGCAGGGGTGGGCTGAAGTGCCCCCACTTGAGCACCACTGGACCAAGCACTGCAGATTATTTTTATTGAGTATCGACTCCTGTGGATCAGTAGTACCTCTGGGCCTGGCATGTCAAAGATCCAAGACTCAAAGCCAAGGAATGTTGGGATAGATTAGTGCTGTCTGCCATGGGCACGGGATGGGGCATGGCAGCATTGGCGCGCTGGAGGAGTCCATGGAGATAGGACATAGAAAGTGCCAGAATACCAAGAGGTCTAGTACATTATTCTGGCACTGGAGGCCCTGGCAGTCCAGGGGGAGGGATGAGACGTGTTTGTACCCAGACATCTGGGGCCATGGCTATATGACAAGACAAGCTGCTACCTACACCTGGTGCCAGCATGGCTTCAGCAGGTGTCAGGTGTCTTGCGAGTTGAGGGGAAGGTGTGGCCACTGAGGCCAGGGGTGGCGGGGAAGGCACTGCAGAGGTCGGATCCTGTGGAAAGGCTGGCAGGTATGTGTCAATAAGCGGTTCCAGGGCAGCCCAGACGTGCCTGGCAGTTTTGTTTGTTTTAATCCTCAACCTTGGGTTTAATTAAAGTCCCGTGGTAACTTGGTTGGTTTACCCTTCCAACCCTGGCTTTTCCCTTTGGTTAATTTGTTGTCCTGGCCAGTAATGGGTCTTCCTGCCTTGGGGATTGAACCGTTCCTTGGGATTCTGTAAAGGCACACTGAGGATGGGCATGAACTCTGTGTGGCTGTCCCTCTCTGGGCAGCGGCAGCCCTGTGGGGCGTGGGGGTGTGTCCCAGGGCAGGAGCAGCGCATGGTCTATAAAAGGTGTGACCTGGTTGGGAAATGGCGCTCCTGGCTTCCTCTGGGACCTGGCCTTCCAGGGTCTCCCTCTGGGGGTAAGGGTGTATGTGGGTTCTGAAAGGAGAACCCACCCACTGAAGAATCCGACTTGCGCACTGTTCTCTCCCCAGCGAGACTAGCAGAAAACCTCAATGTTGATTAGGTAAAATGCCAGGTTTGGTTCACTTTCGGTGACTTCATGGTATTTTAATGAGCTCCCAGCATTTCTGGGGGAGTGGCAGCAGGGTCTGCTTTCATTCCAGGCCTAACCTAATCTGAGAACTATTTAACCCTTGACTCTGTGCTAGTCCCACCCCTGCTGCTCGGTGGAAGCTGCGCCGGAAGCGGCTGGTCACCAAGCAGTGGCCTGGTGTCCACTGCGTGTCCACGTTCTGTCAGTTGGTTGACTAACCTTTGAGGGCAAACAAGGGGTAGAGTTCTAGCACTAGCCTCACATCCGAAGGCTTCGGGCCAGAAATAAAGATCTACTTGCCCTGTCCAGGGCCCGCAGAGTCAGCCCCAGAAACCACGGTCTCCCGATTGCCACCCTGGTGCCTGTCCCCTGGGGCTGCTGCCCCAGGTCCTCTGGCTGTGTCTGGAGGACTGCTGGCCCGCCGGCTGGCTGCAGGCCCTCACTCCCTCTGCACATTCTCCCTGCCAGTTGCTTCTGGGGAGCTGTCTGCTTTCCAAGGCCTTCTTGAGGGTGGGAAGCACGGTGTGGGTGAGGCGCTGGGGAAATGCTTCAAGGGTACAGTGAAGCATGACTGCGAGCACACTCACCAGGACCGGCGGCTGAGGCAGCCACAGATGTGATGACTCCACTTGAGCAGGAATGCACCCGCCAGGAGGCTCGGGCCCTGCCAGCGAGCCCTGCCCGCCGCCGCCGCACACAAAGGGCCCGCTGTCTGCGGGGAGGTCCGGAGCCAGGCCCCAAGTGCCCGTCTGTGCCGTGGAGGCCGCGGGTGCCGCGTTGGCCCACCCCAGAGGGGCGCGCTCCCGGCCGCACATGGTCACTGTGTGCTCACCAGGCCTGGCCCAACGGGAGGAGGTCCTGAGAGGCAGGGAGATGAACTCGAGAGAGAGAGCAAGCGAGCCCCGGGCAGGGAGCCCCACCTAGCCCGGGGGCTGGGGCAAAGTGTGAGGGGCTTTGGCCAATGACCCAGCTCCTCCACAAGTAAAGTCACCGGCACCAGTTTGCTGGGCCTCTGTAAGCCTCAGCCTGAGGAGCAACTTGCCTTGGGAGCAAGACGTGTGTGAGGAAGAGCGAGCTGGGTTTGCACTGGATTTGGGTCGGGGCCTGGCTCTGTCGGTCCCTGTGGACTAGGGGGCCACTTTCACTGAGCCTTCCTTGCCCTGTGGCCTCTTGGCTTAGTGACGCCTACTTCCTTGGAGGGTTATTGCAGGGATGACCCAAGGTGTGTGTGGACGGTGCCGGGCCATAACGAGCGCCCCCTGGAAGGTAGTGGGGAGCGCCTGGAAATGCAGCCTCTTGATCGAACCGCCCCTGCCCTCCCTGCACTGCATTCCTTCCCTCCACGCTCCCACTCGCTTAATGCAGGTGATAACCAAATGCTTCCTCCAGGCGGACTTCTTCATCTCCAGGAGGCCCGTGAGAGCCGGGGCTCCGGGTGGCAGCACACACAGGAAGTGACTTGTCAGAGGCGCCTCCCTGCAGGGCCGCGTAGCACACGGGCGTGCGCAGGCAGACGCGGCCTCGGACTTGTCCCGTCTCGTCTGCGGCCCCAAGCAGGCTGCAGGACGTCCGTGGGCCCACGTGGCTTCAGGGGGGGCCTCAGAGGAACGACGTGCCCTTGGGAGGCAGCCCTTGAGTGACACTGAAGGGATCCTCTGGCCATGTGTGGTGGGGACCCGGGGTGGGGGGCCTGTGACCCTAGCCCTGGGCCCAGCAGAACCCAGACCACTGCCCTGCTAGGCCCCCAGAAGCAAAGCCTGCTCCTTGGAACGAGGCTGCTTAGTTATGATGTGGTCATGCCTGCCAGTCTCATTTCTGTAAAATCTTCTTTCTAGAAGAGGAATCTGTGGCTCACGGATCCTTTTCAAGGATTCAGCTTTATTTTGGCTTACTTTTCTGTTTGGTTTTTTAATTTCAACCCAGTAGGCCTGCTGTGCTTTGCACCAGGCCACCTGAAGTGGGGGACAAGCATGAAGCGCTCTTCAGGAACTGAAATTTTGAGGGTGGTCGAAGACGTGGCATCTCTGTTACCACCCCTCACCCCCAAACAACCAGAAGTCACCTGCACAATCAGTAATGGCTGAGCCGCTTTGTGCTCTTAATGCCCCTGGACGTGCTCCTCCCAGGCTGCCTGTGAACCCTGCTTACCGCCGTTTTTCCTGTTCTCTCAGGTTCTGGCTCTGAGACTCCAGCAGAGCCGTGTTCCAATAGGTCAGGACTGAATGTTGGTGTGTTCAGAATAAAGGGTTGCTTTCCTTCCCCCTGCCCGATTTCTGGAATTAAGCTGTCAGATGAGAACAGGACTAATTGTCTAAAGAGAAAAGTCAGTGCTCAAAGTCTGCAGGCATGAAAGTCAGGATTCTTTAAGTGGCTTCTGTAAAATTCTTCTGGTCTGGACCAAGGCTGTTGGCCCAGTGTCCCCCTTTGCAGAAAACTCTGAGGACCCTTGGTGCTCCTTTGGGCGACAGTCAATACTGACCGGGGCCCTGCATGTCATGCCAGCCAGACTTTGTGACTCGATGAAGATCTGGTCTCCACCCTGAAGCCAGTCCACAAATACAGCAGGGCCAAGGTCTAAGCTGAAAGCCAAGGACAGAGGTTGTGCCCTGGGAGCAAATTCTCGCCTAGCAGTTACCAACACACTGTTCATTTCATTTGATCGACCCTCGTCAAGGCGACGGGAGCGCCTGGCTTCTTTAGGATGTGTCTCTCCGTGCCATTACTGTTCACCTCCTGGCACAGATGTTCCTGCCATTCTCCAACAAGCCTGATGAAACTCATCCCAAGGGCATTTCGCAAAGCCAGAGCTTTGCCTGGTACTGTCCACCTTGTTCTCAGTGTCCTGTTGGTCTTCCTTCCTACGCTCTGCAGAGCTGTGGACTGGGGCTTGTCTGGGACTCCGCTGGGACTCCTTTTTTTATTTTTAAGATTTTATCTTTCATGAGACACACACAGAGAGAGGCAGAGACAGGCAGAGGCAGAAGCAGGCTCTTTGTGGGGAGCCCAATACAGGGCTCAATCCCAGGACCCCAGGATGACACCCTGAGCTGAAGGCAGACGCTCAACCGCTGAGCCACCCAGGTGCCCTCTCTCTTTCCTATTGCTCCCCAAGGGGAATGTGGTTCAAGAGCAAAGCAGACCGACCTCCAGGTCTGGTCTCTCTGAGCATCCCAGTGGTGTTTGCTGTGGGCTGTCTGCACTCACATGTGACTTTTGAATTTCCCTCCACCCTGACAAACCTGTCTGAGCTGTCTCAGCAGCAGCCCCACACAGAGAACGTTCTCACTCCCAGCCCTGCCCATGGACAAGGTGTCTGAGCAGCCAGCAGTGGTTCCTGGCAGGTGTCCCTGCGTACCGGGAGCTCGGCAGCTCAGCTCGGCTTGTGTGAGTGGCTGGGTGCATTTTGGCTGAGAGAGGGCTTGTTTGGGACCTCGCCTGCCCTCTACCATAATGAAAGTTGTAAGTGTAGCCCCTGGGGCTTCTTTCTAATTATCGAGGGTGCCTGCTGGGGGAGGTGCCTGTTCTCCGCCTCTTGGCCTCCTGGGACTAGAGACGTGGGCCGCCTCAGTGGGGTTCACACACGGCCTCACCTGGGGGAGGGTGTGGGTGGAGACTCTGGGCCAAGTCCAGCTGTGTTCCTGCTGGGGTTGCTGCTGAGCCAGCATCTCCCTGGTCTGGGCCTACCTTTGTGCCTTGGAGAGGACATTGCTGGCAACCACGCTGCGTGCTCAGGAGCCAGGGGCAGTGGGTGGCTCCGCAAGCAGGCTGCCAGAGGCTCCATGACCCAGGGGGCCTGGGGCTTGGCGTCGGTGTGCAGCCTGTGCCAACATGGAGCGCCAGCTGTACCTACTGTTCTCACCTCCCTACTTGTCCCCAGGTGCCTATAGCCCAAGCTCGTGAATGGGGCTGGCTCTGGGCAGAGTCCCAGATGAGTTTATAAGGCCCCCAACACTTCTGAGAGAGTGGACAGCTCTTTCATTGCAGCCTGGGGCAGGAGTGCTGGTGGCCCCGGGCCTTCCCAGCCCCCTGAGTTCTGAGCTTGAACCCACAGGTCTTTCCACAGTTTGAACCTGGTGAAAGACTTTGCGTTTTGGCCCATGAGATCCTGACGCTCATGGGAGTCTGGGGAGAACTGACTCTGGAGCCCAGGGATTTGCCCTGGGCAGCCTGATGCTTCCTGTCCCAGGCGACAAGGAGCAAGAGTTAGCACAGTGAGCGACCCCAGGGTGATGGAAAGTGTAGGCCTGTTGGTCGTGCGTCACCCCGTCAGCCTCACCCCACGCAGGTGTGTCAGCCAACCTGAACCTGCCCTTTGCTTTCCCTTTTTCTTGGCCCACGGCCATTGATCAAGCCTGGTTGGCCTGAAGACAGATCCTGAGGGCACAGTGCTCATCCAGGTGTGCCTCCAAGAGCAGGTCCGCAGGAGGCCCGAGAGGTTTTATCTCCGAGTTTGATGAGTCAGTCCCGGCAGCGGCTGTTGGTGGACCAGGCCCGGTCTCTTCCTTCTGTACTTCCTGTTGGGGCTGATGTCACCACTCTGCGAGCCTTGTGGCCTTTTATGGACAAGAATCAGCAGCTCCTCTTGCTGAGGAAGTGAACGATAAATAAAGCCCCTAGCATACGTCTGTACCTGGGGTGAGAGACCTGTGGTCAGGTTTCCCCTCCTCCCACCTGCGTTGGGCCTTCTGAGCTGGTTGGAAACACCTGTCTGCATTGGATGTCCATCAGCTCCGAAAGGTCTCTGGGGGCTTGGGGTTTAAAATAAAATCAGGAGAGGGAATGGCCTCATCGCTGAACATGTAACTTAAAACCTTTTTGTTGTTGTTTGGGGGATGGTGCACAGTGCAGAGCTCTGGAGGTGCAAAAGGCCTGGGGTTATTAAGGACAATGTTTCCAGGCACCTGGGCTGTTCTGCATGCTTCAGGCACCGATGTCATTCAGTCCTTAGAACAGCCCTGCTGGTGATGCCCTGGCCTCTGGTTCTGAGAGGTCAAGGGGCCAGGCATCTCCATGGGGAGTGCAGAGTGGGAATCTCTGTCCTCTCTCTTCTGGCACTGCTCTGCATGCCTGGACAGTGGTCTGCTAAGGGTGCTCTGATGAACCCTGTCTCCATTATGCAGGCAGCTCTGGTGTTCATCTCCTGTTCTTCAAATGAGGAATTCGAGAAGATTGTATCTGAGGCAAGGCTGCTGCTTCTCTTAAAGAGTTGAAAATCACCATAGAGAGATTCGTGTCCTGTCTCTACTCAACTCCCACCAAGTTAGGGACCAGGCAGGATGGGTTTGGGGCCTCTGGCAGGCTAACATGCCTTCATTCCAGGAAGGAACCCGTTTCCCAGAACTGAGTTGTCTCTGGTGGGTGTCCTCCATGGTTCTGGGCCATGAGGTTCCTGTCTGGCTGTCTGTCTCCTGGTGTGGCGGAAGGAAGGGCATTTTCAAACAAGCCTTCAGTCTCATAGGCCCAAAGGAGGACTTCAGTCACAACAGAGCAGACTGAGCCCTGGAGTGTGTGTGCCGTGAGGTGACCGTGTGGGGAGGGGCTGAGGGAGTGGGTGTTCGGGAGGGTCCCCGCTGGAATGCACTGGAGTGTGGCAGAGTAAACTGAGGCAGAGAGCTTGTTGGCGGCTGAGAATTTTGACCATTCAGTACCGGGAACAGTTGCTTCAGAGCTCAGGAGCAAGCCCAGAAGCACTGTGAGAAGAGACACGTACAACAGGGACGGTGCCTGCCTTATTCACTCTCAGGTTGTGGTGAGGCCACAAGATGATGGACCCAGACTCACTGTAAGAACTGAACGGGCCTTTCCAGACTCACGGGGCCACGGTGTCCTTCACTGTAGACAGGTGGATTTGGGGTGCCAAGCAGTGGGGATAAGAGCTGAGGTGATGAGAGGGGCCTCCATCAATTTTCCCCTGCAAAAGCATTTGCCCACAAGAATATTCTGGCAAAGTGAACTGACGCTTCTTTAAAGTGTAAAATGAAAGTATGGGCGTGTATCCTTTTGGGTTGTGTCGATAGTCATGCTTCAGGGATTGGAGGTGAAAGGTCAGGAGCAGAGGGAGTGGTGGTGGTGGGGTGGATGTAAATTGCATAGAATTTGGGTCTCAGTTTGGAAATTGAAACGCATGCAGGCCTCTGTGTATGTACTGACGTGCAGGTGCGCAGGCTCCTGCGTGCCCCCGCCACGTGTCCGTGTTTACATGTGTGCTTGTATGTGCTCATGTGTGTTGCCTGTGCTCATGCGCATCTTTGTCTCTGCGTCCTCGTGCAGCTTGTCCACGTCTGTGTGTGTGTGTGTGTGTGTGTATGTGTGTGTTTGTGGGGCTCTGCTTCCTGTTGTTCAGCAGCCCAGCATCTGACTCCTCCTCACACAATTAGAGGAATTCCAGCCATCCCAGGGACGGGGCCTGGACAGCCCTGGGAAAACGGTTCCTTCTGGAAGGGATGGGAATGTTTCCTTTTATGGTAGCATCGGCTGCTGCTGCCTTACAGCTTGCCAGAACGTGCAGGTACATTCTTGCCCACTTGTGGAGCAGTGACTAAACATGCCTGCAGCTGGGGCTGGCGCGGGGCGGTGGGGTGGGGTGGTGGGGGGTGGGCAGCGGGGGAGGCCAGGCCCAGGGATCACAGCCCTGCGCATTCCAGACCGTGCCAATTGCCACAGTGTCTTTGGAGGGGGGGCAGGTGATGGTGACTGCCCCGTCTTCCAGCCCTCAGCCCCTGCCTCGTCCCATCTGTCTTATGAAGATGCTGTGGAGGCTCCTGCAACCCTGGCCACCTGGTCTCTGTTTTGTGGGAATGTGGAGACAGGGGCCGGGAGTGGGGAAGCAAGGTTGCCTGCTCTGGGCAGTTCCACAGTGGTGAGCTGGGTGTGCGGTACGTGCATGAGGGTGCCTGGCTGAGTTCCCTTGCACCCCTGCACCGTGGATTTCTTGGGGGGAGGATGGGAGCAGCTGCCACTGGTGTCGGGTGTGTGGCTCATATTTGCCTCTTGTTCTGAATGTCCTCTCCCCCCCCGCCCCCCCGCCGCCCCGAGTGACCGTCAGATGGGGGCAGAGATGGTAGGAATGCCCAGCCCCCTGTGCTTGCTGAGGTGGGCACATTGGAGGCTTTCCTGGCGACCAGGAAAGTGACCCAGCAGGTGACCCAGCTGAGTGCTTTCTGTTGGTGTTGAATGGCTAAATCCGTCTCCTGAGGCTGTGCACACAGGGAGCCATGAGTCACTCCCCATTGTTCCATTCTGCAGGGCCTGGCCGGCCAGGGGCAGCTAGTAAGCGTGTCCTTCCAGGTGTCCTTCCAGGTCCCCAACGTTGGGTTTCATGCAGTACCTCTAATGCTAACAGTGACTAGTCCTCCTCTATTACTCCACAGCTAGTAGTCTTCTATTACTCCTTGAGTAGTGCTTATTACTCCTTGGCTAGCACTCCTCTCTTATCCTTCAGTTAGTACTCCTCTATTACTCTTTAGCTCCTATTCCTCTGTTCCTGCTTGACCAGTAGTCCTCTATCACTCCTCCACTAGCATTCTTCTGTTACTCCTCAGCTAGCACTTCTCTATTACTACTTGACTAGTCTTCTGTTATTCCTCGACTAGTACCCGCTACTTCCCTATTACTCCTCAGCTAGTACTCTTCTGTTACTGCTCGACTAGTACTCCTATGACTCCTCGACTAGTACTCCCACTGCCCTGACAGTGCCACCACCACCCATCGTGGAGACTTCATGACGGAGAAGTAAACCGCAGCCATGTGTGGAGTTCATTGTTTCCTTGCCGGGTTCTTTTCATCTGTTACTTCTGTTTTCCAAGCTAAACTTGCCAGGGAGCTAGTAGCATATTTACTCTATAGATAAGGAAACTGAGACATGAGGTTGAAATGCCTCACTGCAGCTCAAATATTAGTAAGTGGCCTGGTCCAGGATTTGGCTGGTTTGACCCCAAGGAGTTGAGGGTATGACATGGGGTGGGATGAAGAGGGAAAAAAATAAGTTTGTCTTCTCAGTTGTTGCTTTAAAATTGCACCCCCCCCCCCCCCCCCCCCCCCCCCGGCACTGAACCAGGTCAGCCCAAACACCTGCAAGCATTTCTGTCAAACTTCGCTTGCAGAGTGTGGATGTTACTGTTCTTGCAGCAGCGAGGGGAGTGGGCTGTTTATATCCTTCCTTGCTCACTGAGGTGCAGCTGGAGACTGTTGCTGAAAGATCCCAACAGTTGGGCCTCGAGACCCAGCTTGTCCCAGAGGCCAGTCGGAAGCTGTGATCTTGTTCCTTCCATGCGGCCCCTGCACCAGCGTCACGGCCCCCATGTGCCAGACACCGTGGGGGCTTCGTGCATGTGTGCTCTCCTCCCCATCACACGAAGGGCCTGGGGCTCTGGGCACCCATCAATGTGTCTGGGGGGCCCACGCACCCCGAGGGCCGATGCACTGCAAAGCCAGCCTTGTCTACCCCAGCCCGCACCCAGCTGCTTCACCTGTGATCCTTGTTTGAGTGAGGTCGGGATGGTACTTCCCACACCTGCACAGGCCTCCTCTCCCTGTGGCGCCCACCCCAGTTCAGAGCACACAGGGCCCCCCGCCCCAGTTCAGAGCACACACGTCTCCCCTGCCCCAGTTCAGAGCACACGGGGCCCCCCCGCCCCAGTTCACAGCACAAAGGACCCCCGCCCCAGTTCAGAGCACACGGGTCCCCGGCCCCAGTTCAGAGCATACCCCACCCCTCAATACTCAGTGCAGCAGATTCCCGGGGAGCTTCCTGGGAGGGGGCCTCTTAGGGGTGGGGCAGGCGCGAGGGTGGGCAGTCTGAGCTCCTGCCACCTGCCCATGTCCCTCCCTCATCCAATGAGGCATTGGGTGGGTGTCACCGGCTGGTGTGCGGGACCCTCCGCAAAGGGTGGTAGTCAAGGCTTTCTGCTTCTGTGAAACGGGCCGCTCTTTGGAAGCCCAAGGGGGAGGCTTTTGTATCCCGTAGAAGTTAACGTGATGTTTCCTTTGTTTCAGACCGAGAGGACCAGTCCATTTTGTGCACGTAAGTGTTTCTGCCTGGGGGTGGGGCCTATGTCACCCCAATTTGTTCTGACTCTGAGGGCTCCTACCCCAACCCAGACCAATGGGTAACATTCCCCGTCAAGCCCCCACTCCTTCCCCAAGGGATATGTCTTAATTGAGGTAGTAAGTTTGCTCTTGGCAGCCCCCCAGCACGGATGAGCTTTATTTCAGGGTCAAAGACTGACTCACCCTCCTCGGAGGAGCCAGTTCCCAGTGCGGGGAGGTTCGTATCAGGGAGAGGCAGGAGTCTTCTCAGCAAAGCACAGTTGGGAACTGACTGGCCCCTCCAGAACACATTCCTTCTGGCTCTGAACAGTGGCTTTCTTTACCTGCTTTGCAGCAGACACTGGGGCTGCTTGCCCTCCTCTGAACCGAACAAGGAGATAAATAAACCCTGTTGCTGGGGGAGCTGATGGCACAGAACATTCCTTCAAGGGGTTTCGAAGGGACATGTATAAGTGCCTTTGGCCTCTGAGTCAATAGCTGCCTAAAACTGATGCCTGAGACTTGTGGACACGAGGGCTGCCAAGTGACCAGGGCAGGCAATGTGTTTGATTGTACTGCTGTCCGGCTGCCCGAGGGCCATGGGAAGCGGCCAGAGTGAGGATCCCAGAACCCAGCATTCATCTGCCAAGATCTTCCCTTTCCCGCCGCTAGGTGTTGTTGGGTCCCCCACTAATAGCCAGCAAGTGGGAGATAGTGGAGCGCGGTACGTTGGGCAAGGGACAGACTTTGGGGATTTGGCCGTGTCTCCCCTGAGAACTTTCGTGGCTGTCTCGGCAGGGGTGAGTCTGGAGCTGGCAAGACAGAAAACACCAAGAAAGTCATTCAGTATCTGGCGCACGTGGCCTCCTCACACAAGAGCAAGAAGGATCAGGTGAGTGCGGGCCTTCCTCCCATGGAGGCGCCCGATCCTCCTGAGGAAGAGCATTTAACGAGCTGTGGTTTGGAGCGTTTTGGGAATTGGAGCAGAGGCTGGTCCCACTCTCCCGGCGGCTGCAGCGTGGCCGTCTTGGGAGTGGGTCCGGTGGTAGCCAGTCCGCTTCTCCCCCAGCCTCCTAACTTTCTGAGTTGCTTTGGAAACGGGAGAGCACTGGGTTTTGCGAAGCAGCCCTCCCGGGGTCTGCAGCTAATTGCTGTGTGACCTCCTACCCCTGAGGTCAGAAGAGAGATCCCAAAACTTGGTTCTCAAGTTGATGGAGACCCGAAGCCTCTCGGGCAGGCCTGCATTTGCATCCCCACTTCTCTTCCCCCGCTGTTGAAATGCCTCTGGGTGGACATTCCCCCAGTGAAGAGAGGAAGGGCAACTGGAAAGTCATCTCACTTCCCTTTTTCTCCCCCTCCCTCTTGATGGATTATGGTCGAACTCAGCAGTGTCCTCGCTAGGTGAGCTTGCACGTTTACTGCACGTTCTGCACCGGGAATGCGTGTTCTGCCCATCGTGTGCCCTTGAATTATGTATTTTTTTTCCTGAGCAGCTTTTCACTCCACACCATTGTCACTTTCTGCGGCTAGACCTCTGTTCTTGTAGGCTCGGCTCACTGACTGTCTTGGGCGGAGGGGGGTGTGTGACACACGGTGACCTCTTGTGCACTCTGAAATGTCAGCTCCTGCAGAGCGGGTATGGGCCTTGTCCCGGAAGCTGTTCTCAGAAGCTCTGGCCAGTCCCACTGTTCCCACGCGCGCGGCAGCCATAAGGCCCCGTGCAGAACCCCGACCGGGGGGAGGGGGCACAGTGGAACGGGCATCTGCTCCCCTGGAGCCCCACGTGGTCAGTGTCCGGACCAGATGGAGATGGCTGGCCCCCCACCCGCCACCAGTGTGCCTGTCAGGAGCTGCGCCCAGAAGGCCCCACACTGGAGCTTCCCAGGGCTCAGGGTGATCGGTCAAAAGCATGCCCGTGTGGTGCTCTCTCTCTTTCTCCTAAGCACACACTCTTAAGCTTCCTTGTGAAGTCTAAGTGCCCACGGTGTCCCCTCAAGCCATCGGGGGTACCTGCGCCGTCTCTCTGTGGCTCCCCCTTACTGGGGAGCTGTGTACAGCGTGTCAGTAAGTAGCGGTGTGTGTCTCTTTGCATGCAGACCTGGGGTGTGTCCTGCAGAATGTCCTAATGAGTACAGTCTTCTGGAACTGAACCAAAAGTAACTTTTCATATGCCAAACTCCTCAAGACATTCTGAATCTTTTTCCGTGGGGTGTCAGGGGTTATATTTAGAAACCAATAAAATTTCTCTTGCTCTCTCTCTCCAACCTCCATTTTCCATTCTTTTTAGGAGGCCTATTTTAAACACAGGACTGTGAGGTTAGGAGTCCCCTAGCTGTGGTTTTCCTTCTCAGGATTTGCAGTCAGATTCATCTTCCAGCTATTTATTAAATGCCTCACATGCTCCTGGGTCTCTGGAGGGTGACCTTGGAGTCCCTGCCCTGGAGGATGGGAGATGGGACCACAGTTACAGAGCAAGAATGGAGACCCATGGGGCTCCCGCTGCAGAGGGGCCGACTGGCCCCTGGCACCCCGCTTGGAGAAGACTGTGTGCTGGGGATGGGGTGATAAGTGGGAGCAAACTTGTCACATTCTATGTCTCAGGTCGTAGCCTGTGACAGGCACTCTGTCCCCAGCCGGGAGATTGAATAGGTTGCCTCTGGCTTCTGATTACTGCTCAGGCTCTCAGTTGTAAAGGCCATTGACAGTTGGGTTGATTTATTGCCTGAATCCGTACAGTGATTTTCTGCACACAGCTGGGGCCCAAGATGCTCAAACTTGGTTTGTGGCTCTCGTATTCTGGAACCTATCATGGCATACACTGGGCGAGAGCTCTCCCTTGCATTGACCCAGTTGCTTGTCCCGAGACTACTCACTGGAATGTCCCAAATCTCACCTTGCCATGGGAAGGCCAGGCTTTGGCCAGAGCTGCAGCCTGGCAAGGCACAGCTTGGGGGAAGGGACTTTCCAGGTAGACTTCTGTAGCCTGGGCAGTGACCTTTGGCTCCCCCTCCCCTTCCTCCCTCTCTTTTTTATGTGCTAGTTTGGAAGCCACTGGCAGAAACACCACCCAGTGAAGCCTTTCATAAACTGGATGGGTAATTCCATATCTTATGAGCATACACTGCCAACAGACCCTTCTAATGTCATAGTGTGCAGATTTTATTGAAAAATAAAGGTCTCTCCCGTGCCCAGTTATGGGTCAATAAGGAAGAACCCATAGGTTGGCCTTCACCACTGTTTGCATGGAGCCTGGCTCTGGAGCCCGACGTCGCCACTCCCTAGATGGCCAGGTGGTCCCACGTTCCACGGCAACAGTGTGGGGTCCCAAAACAGACTTTAGCTCTGCTTTCAAATAGGAACTGGCGGCAGGCTCTGGTGGGGACCATGCTCCCAGTCTGTGGAAATAGGAATGGGAGTGGCTCAGCCAGCCTGGCAGCCTGGCCTGTGCTTCGAGAGGAACGTTTTAGTGGGTGGGGGAGCAGCGCTCATCCAAATCAGGCTCCATCGGCTGGCTTCGCAGGCTTTGCAGACCCACCCAAGCCCTGTGGGTGGAAGCCCAGTGTCCTGGGATTGCTGGTGCCAAGCACACAGGGACCCCTGCCCTTCACTGTGGCTCTGCTGACCTTCCTTCATTCATCTCTGTGGTGTGAAAACAGAAGATCCCCAGACCCCTGTGGGGAGCCCTGGCTGAGGACAGCAGTTGGAGGAGGAGGGCCCACTCGGGCCCCTTCCCGTCTCTGGCTCAGAGCTCAGCAGACAAGTCTTGTCTGCAGCAGGTGTGCCTGGAAGGCTGTCACGACTCTCCTGGGAGCTCCTGCTACTACCAGTTTTCCTTTTCATCACTCACAGGCAGCCGTTCCCGTAAAGTCCTGGCCGGGGTCCAGCCTTGCTAATAAATACAAAAGCCAGCCTAGCCCTTGTGCGATGTTCTTTCCCCCTAGAGAGGATCCAGGTATTAAGGTGAATGAGAGCCGAGTTTTCTTCAGCCAGTGTCGGTTATTACCAGGCCTTCTGGGAAGGTGATGGCTGCTTCTAGAATTGATCTAACCTGACAGAGGAGAGCCTGAGCAGGGCTGTACAGGGTGGGGGCTACGGCCGGGACCAACAGGTGCTCGATAGAAGACTTGGTACCCACGGTGCTGGTTGACAGCTGGGTGACCTCGGGCAAATCATGCCCTCTCCCTCGACCTGTTTTCTTTTCCGGGAACTGGGACCACCTTGTTTATCACCCTGAGCATCATGAGGACCCAGGATAGGAGGTAGAAGGGGGTGTTTTGTCAACCATGGAGTCTCATAAGACCACAGTAGAGTTCGTCCGTGTTAGCGATAGGCGGTTCGAAGCCCGTAGTGGGCCTTGTCGGCCACCTGCTTGGACACCTGACATGCTGGCAGCAGGCTTGGAGGGTGGCAGGCCAGGGTCCAGCAAGGAAAAGACAGAGTTTAGTGGGACACGGATGAAATGAGCTGGTGTCTTTTCTGGAGCTGGTTTTCTCCTTGTCCTGTAAAAAGGAAGAGAAGTGTTGTCGGGTATTGGGTGGGGCCCAGCGGCAAGCAGGGCAGAGCGGAGCCATTGTCCTAGAGGGTAGGGACTCTGTCCAGGAGAAGAAACGGTGCCTCTCCTTGACTCTCAGGCTGCTTCCCAACACGTCCTCCCTGGCAGTCTGGGCCGTTGTGCCAGGTTCCTAGAGCCGGGAGAGCCACCCACCTTCCCTTTCTAGGGACACTACTTGGTCAGTCCTGGGAAGTAAGTCGGAGCCACTGAAGATTTCCAAAGGCCTGGCGGGAAGGCTGCTCTCGAGTGACTTGGGGTGAGGCCGGGGCCGGTGTGGCCAGGGCCCATCTGGAAGCCTCTGTTCCCGGCACATGGGTCGTAGACATGGCTCTGCCAGTGTCCCCTCTGCCTGACAGAGCAGGCGTGACAGCCCATGCCGCTGCCCAGACTTCAGTTGCATGTCTGGGTTCCCTTGTAGGGTGAGTTGGAGAGGCAGCTGCTGCAGGCCAACCCCATCCTGGAGGCCTTTGGGAACGCCAAGACTGTGAAGAATGACAACTCCTCACGATTTGTGAGTAGCGGCCAGTTGCGGGGCCAGTGCACCCATCCCCAGCTTTAGCGCCTATTGCCTTCCCCGGCCTGTTGCATGGAGTGGGCTGGGTCACGCTCCAGTCGGGGCAGGCCTGTATAAGTGGCTTCTTCAACCCAGCAGTGCAGAAAGCAGTGGGGAGTTACCTGCCAGTCCCACGGATTGTCCTGTTGTAGGCTGCAGCGGGTTAGAAGCCAGGGCCAGCTCGAGGAGAGAGAACATCTCTGCACCTCTGTGGGGAACGTGGGCCCTCTTGACCATGTGCGGGCCGGGCTCTAAGCAGCGTGGCCCTGGGAGTCCTGAGTACCTCTGCAGTGCGGGGCGCAGGGTCCCTGGCCTCCGAGGTGGGTGGTCTCCTGATTTTCTCCCTTGGCCTCTGGCCTCTGATCGCTTCCTCTGTCTTTTTTAGGGCAAATTCATTCGCATCAACTTTGATGTCAATGGCTATATCGTTGGAGCCAACATTGAGACTTGTATCCTTGGTTGATTGCCACAGGAATCCTGGGTCTGGTGGGGAGGGAAGCGGCCGCTTCCAGCTCTTGTCCTCCCCCGCTTATGGGCCTGTTGGGACGCCTCACCTGTGGCATTGGCAAGGGTACCAGGAGAAGCTCATTGAACACCCAACCCTGAGCTCAAGTTTTTCGTTAGTGGCAGGACGGAGTTGTACTTTGGAAGAGATGGGATGATGAAGAGGTTCCCAGAGGGGCAGATTTTGAGTGGGTGCTACTTTATGTCTCCTGGACGTAGGCCTTATAGTCTCACTGGCAAGAATATTCTGGTCTCTATCCCCTCATGGGCAGGGGCTATTTAAATAGGCAGGGCTCCCGAGTGTCAGAGCTGCTGTTTGACAGGCTATCCTCCCCGGAAGGAGCGTCAAGATAGTTTGCTTTTGTTTTGTTTTGCCCTTTGCTGCCTCATGAGGTTCAGTTGGTTATTTATTTATTTATTTATATTTAAAAAGATTTTATTTATTTATTCATGAGAGACACAGAAAGAGAGAGGCAGAGACACAGGCAGAGGGAGAAGCAGGCTCCATCCAGGGAGCCTGATGTGGGACTTGATCCCCGTACTCCAGGATCATACCCTGAGCTGGAGGCAGATGTGCTTAACCATTGAGCCACTCAGGCGTTCCTCAGTTCGTTTTGATGGGGGTGGGGAAAGCGGAAAGTTGCCTTCCCTCCTGCTTACACAGCTCCTTAACGTTTGCAAAGATCTTCTGGAGAAATCACGTGCTATCCGCCAAGCCAAGGAGGAGCGGACCTTCCACATCTTCTATTACCTCCTGTCTGGGGCTGGAGAGCACCTGAAGAGTGAGTAGTGAGCCCAGCAACCTGGCACATGGGCTGCTGGCCCCAGTCGGGCCACACTGTAGTCGGGGAGTGAAAGTGCCAGGCACCTTCCGAT
The DNA here is from genome assembly GCF_011100685.1 of Canis lupus familiaris. NCBI lineage: Eukaryota > Metazoa > Chordata > Mammalia > Carnivora > Canidae > Canis > Canis lupus. Next base: position 29,088,544 of record NC_049231.1, read on the forward strand.
GCCTTGGCCTTCTGTGCTGAGCACGCCAGAGAAAAGCCAGGGCGGTGGAGTGTGCCTCTGTGAATCACGGGGCCCTGACGTTCCCAGGGGTCAGTCTCCCAGAGAGACTGGCTACTCTGTAGTTCTGGGATAGCTCAGGCCTCAGGGGTGCTTCCCATGTTCCAAAACCTTTGAGGTCACAGTCAGTGCTGACTAGAACCCTGGTTGCAGCACCTCACCGACCCCATCTTTGCCCTCCACCCCTTTCAGCTGATCTCCTGTTGGAGCCATACAACAAATACCGCTTCCTGTCCAATGGGCATGTCACCATCCCTGGGCAGCAGGACAAGGACATGTTCCAGGAGACCATGGAGGCCATGAGGATTATGGGCATCCCAGAAGAAGAACAAATGGGTACAGAGCTGGCCCTTCTGGGGTGAGGGAGGGGAGGTGGGAGACTGGTCATTGCGCCATTGGAGGCGTTGGGGCAGCTGATCAGCCTGGGGAGAGCTTCCTGTTGGCTCTGACTCAGAGTCCTCTAGAGGCCAGGAGGAAATGGTACCTCAGATCAGAGTTCCAGGGTTATTTGCTCCCAGCGATAACACGGGGAGTAAGGTCAGGTGCTTCACTGCTCAGGGCCTGGGCCTCCTGCTCCAGGGCTTGCCATTTGCTGAAAGAGGAACATCTCTGCTTCATCTCAGTGGAGGATTGAAAGGGGCCAGGGCTGGGATCTTTGCATTGGTCAAGTGTGGAACATGCCTGTGTCTTCCTGTTTCTCCAGAAAGAGGGTAAAGAGGCCTCTTGGCTTCATTTTTTAAAAGACTGGGGGAGAAAGGGAATACACCCTGTTCTTAACGTGAGGGTTGGAACCACCTTGGCTGAGCCACAGATAGTACGTAAATGGTGGGCACAGTTTTTGTCTGATAAAACTTCATTTGCAAAAATAACCAGTGGGCCCTTTAGGTCAGAGGCATGTTCTTGGTCCAGATTTAGAAGTTTTGGGAGTTTTAACAGAGCTCGGGTCTAAGCATAGGGCTGCCCAAGGCTCTGGTAGTGAGCTTTCTGGGGTGGCTGGGCCCTCCACATGTCCAAGGGCCCCTGGGGGAGTGATTGCCCTCACCCAGGGACTTACTCAAATCCCTACCTTTAATTGCCCCCCGAAGGCTTGTTGCGAGTCATCTCAGGGGTTCTCCAGCTCGGCAACATCGTCTTCAAGAAGGAACGTAACACCGACCAGGCGTCCATGCCCGACAACACAGGTAACGCCTGTGGTCCCATCACCTGGAACACAGGGCCCGGGGTCTGGGCTTGGATTCGCTCAGGAGAAGTCTTGTAGGAAGTCCAGTCAGTTCTTTCTTCTTCATTTTATGTGTATTTATGGCTGGCTATGCTCTGTAATTTTTTTTTTTTTTAGTAAAACATACAGGAACGTGACTCTGGTGCTGCATCAGGGAGTAAGCATCAGGACAAATTAGAAAAGCCCTTGATTGTGTGGACCAGGGTTTCCCTCTCTCTCTGGAGGCCAAACCAGTTGTCCCAGTTAGTGAAACAGTGATTCCTGCTGTTGCTGCATCTTCGCGCGTGCCTTACCCATGAACACGTTAGGACCACGAAACACTGCCATCGCCACACCTGCTCCTCGGCCACTGCCGCTCCCTTGAGTCACTGCAGGGAACTCCATTTGAGCCATCAGCCATAGTAATGCATGCGTGTTTGAACCATAAAAGCTATTTCCGTGGGATGTGTGCTGTTGCGCCTCCTAGCACTGCGGGTGGGGTGGCAGGGCTGCTCCTCTCATCCTGTTTGCGGGTAGGGCCCACTTCCACACTCACCCTGTGGCCAAGGATGGGCAGAGGAAGCAGCCCGGGCCCCCAGCGAGGACACATGCCTCCCTGCCCTGGTGAGGATAGTGGCTGCTGCTGTGCCATGGCCATGGGGTCTGAGCGGGGAGCTGGGCACTCTGCACCCTGCTGAGGAAGGGCCTGGAGCCAGTTGTCCTAGTAGTGACCTCTCGGTTACCACCTCTCAGCTAAGCAGAGGGACTCATTCTCTCTCTCTCTCTCTCTCTTTTTTTGAGATTTTATTTATTCATGAGAGAGACAGAGAGAGAGGCAGAGACACAGGCAGAGGGAGAAGCAGGCTCCCTGCAGGGATCCCCATGCAGGACTCAATCCCAGGAACCCAGGATCATGACCTGAGAAAAAGACAGACACTCAACCACTAAGCCACCCAGGTGCCCATCTCTTGGGTTTAATTAAAACTTCTCATCCCTCCCTTTCTTACTCTTTGAAAAATCGCAGCTGCCCAGAAAGTGTCCCACCTGCTGGGGATCAACGTGACGGATTTCACCCGAGGCATCCTCACGCCGCGCATCAAGGTGGGACGGGACTACGTCCAGAAGGCGCAGACAAAGGAACAGGTAGGCTCTCTGGCCGGGGAGTCGGGCTGCCTCCTTTACAGGGTCGCTGGCCACAGCAGCCGGTTTTGGGCCCACTCTGGGCCGCTGCAGTGATAGGCACCTGGCCGGGGGCCCTCTTCCAGTCCCCACAGCAGCTCGGGGAGCAGGGTGGCATTTACCTGCAGCAGGAACACGAGGAAACTGGCCCTGGGAGTCAGGATGCTACCCGAGACTGCAGGCTAGGGAAGGGCCACATGTATGTGGTGTCCCGTTGCATGGAGTCGACGTCAAGACTGGCTGGTCGGCGACTGTGGGGCACGTCCTGTGCTGGTACAGGGTGAAGCGAGAACTTGCTGCTTGTCTTAGCACAGCTCATTCTGGGGCCAGGACGGCGGCATCCCTACCCTCGGGCCTGTGCCAAGCAGCTGCCTCTCCGCCGCCTGCTGTCCTGTTGTGTGTGGTGAAATCAGCATCCTGCCTCAGCTGCACCCTCACCAGGGACCCTGACTCCCCCAGGAGCTGGGTCCCCTCTCCTCGCCAGGCCCCTCTGTTGCCACTGGTGGTGGGTGTTTTTAAGGTGCTAATCCCACCTCTCAAATATACTTCAAAGTTCATCTTGATTAGTCCCTTTTCCTAAGGGTGCTGTCCACAGTGCCCCATGCTGGTGGCTGGTGGCCCACAGGCAATGCTGTCCCACCACAGCCAGGGACACTTTTTTGTTTTTTTTTTTAAAGATTTTATTTATTTATTCATGAGAGAGAGAGAGGCAGAGACACAGGCAGAGGGAGAAGCAGGCTCTATGCAGGGAGCCCGATGTGGGACTCAATCCTGGGACTCCGGGATCACTCCCCAAGCCGAAGGCAGACACGCTCAACCACTGAGCCACCCAGGTGTCCCAGGGACACTGTTTTCTAAAGACAGTGCATGTAGTTATTATCAACTCTTCAGTTCTCTAATAATTAAAGAACTTTTATCTTTCTGTTACGAAACTTCTACATGAACACTTCAAGGTTCAGAAAATACAAAAAGAAGCTAGAAAAAGGGAAAAAAATTTGTCACAGTCCTAGCCAGTGACCGTTGTGGGATATTTATTTCCTACAAGGTTCTTTGGGATCCCTGGGTGGCACAGCAGTTTGGCGCCTACAAGGTTCTTTACTTACTTTTTTTTTTTTTTTTACATTTTTGTTTTACTTATTTATTTATTTTTAAGTAGACTCCATGCCCAACGTGGAGCCCAATGTGGGGCTTGAACTCACAACCAAGATCAAGACCTGAGCTGAGATCAAGCATCAGACTCTCAACCGACTGAGCCACCCTCGCACCCTGAGGCTTTTTTTTCCTAAAATTTAGTTGTTGCCCTGGCTTTTTCTAAAATCATGGAACTATTCCAACATTGGCAAAATAGAAATGAGCCCCACGTGCCTGTTGCACAGGCAGCTTCAAGAGTTAACTGACTCCTGGCAGGTCTTGGCTCATCATTAATCTTAGTCCCCCACCTCCCACACCTGTTATTTGAAGGAAACCTCGTATGTTTCATCATTTCTTCTGTAGTTTACCACAGTATGTCTCTTTATCTTAAAAATTTTTTTGTATCTAAGTACTTAATGCTATGCCTATATTGTTGGGCATAGAAGTTGTTTAAATTTTAGGTCATTATAAATGACACTGCAGTGAATATACTTGTGTTCGAAGCGTTTTTACCCTGTCCTTAGAGCTGTCTCTGGGGGAAGGTCCCCCCACAGGGGGGGTTACTGGAGCAAAGGGTTACAAAGTTTATTTTATTTTATTTTATTTTATTTTATTTATTTATTTATTTATTTTGGGTTACAAAGTTTAAAAGCACCTGCATCTGACATTCTGTTCTCCTGGGTGTGTTCCCTGTCTCCCCCCACCCCAGGCTGACTTTGCCATCGAGGCCTTGGCCAAGGCCACCTATGAGCGAATGTTCCGCTGGCTGGTGCTGCGCATTAACAAGGCTCTGGACAAGACCAAGAGGCAGGGTGCCTCTTTCATCGGGATCCTGGACATCGCTGGCTTCGAGATCTTTGATGTGAGCTCCTCTCCTAGCTCTTGGGGCTAGGAATCTTCTTTCCTGTGGCCCCATGGCAATCTCAGTGGGCCACCTCCTCCCTCATGTGGAGACAGGACACCTCACTTGGGCATATTTTAAGCTCAAGGCCCCTCTGGGGCTTCATGCCCATTCCCAACCAGCAGTGCTAGAAACAATGGGACCTTTTACTGGGTGTCCTGGGAGGGGAGCCTTCCTGGGCAGGTGCTTTCTGAGATTTACTCTTCCAGCGACTATTTATTGAGCGTTGGGACAAGACACTGTCTCTGCCCATGAAGACCCAAGGCCTGGGAAAAATGATAGTTGCAGGAGATCTGAGGTTCTTAACCTGGGGTCTGTGGCAGGTTTTAGAGAGATCATGAACTCGGTGGGGGTGGAAATGACCTCTTATTTTTCACTAACATCTCATTGATGTGGCACATTTATTTTCAGCTGTGAGTTGAGCAAAATATACAAACTGCAGTTGCCCCAGGAGTGCTTGGGGTCTGTCTCTAGTGGAAATCAGATGCTTTTCATGCATAGCAGTTGTAGAGATGTTCTGATGTCATTTACACTCATCTGCCTCAAACTTCTGGAAGTTACAAGGCCCGCAGCTCGTGCTTTTTAATAAGGAAGCATGATCTATTCGTATGGCACAGTAATTTGATGATTATATTTTAGCATCCTTTCCTTTGTCATCAGTCAATCTAGTTTATTCATTTTCAAACTTTGTTCTGAGAGAAGCTTTCCCAAGCAGCTAGAAAGGTCCTTGGGCCCCAGAAAGCAGGAGCCCCTGCTCTGGGTTTGGTAAGGGAAGGTGCCTGCCCACTGGGGCTCCCCAGGGCCAGCACCGAGCTGCCCGAGGAGGGCCACGGCGTCGTGGCAGGAGAGTGGGCCCCTCTCTGACAGTCCTCTCTCCCTGCAGCTGAACTCCTTCGAGCAGCTCTGCATCAACTACACCAACGAGAAGCTGCAGCAGCTCTTCAACCACACCATGTTCATCCTGGAGCAGGAGGAGTACCAGCGTGAGGGCATCGAGTGGAACTTCATCGACTTTGGCCTTGACCTGCAGCCCTGCATCGACCTCATCGAGAAGCCAGTAAGAGCCAGACCTGTCAGACCTGGCTTGTCACTCGTCCCCTCGGGACACTGAGTGTCGGGGGGGGGGCACCGATGGGGGGCTGTGTCTGGGCCCCCTCCCTGTGGGTGCCACCTGCAGGAATAAGCCCGCGGGCTCAGATCTGGTGCCTGAGGGCCTCACCCAGCTGCTGGCCAGGTGAGGCTGTGGCTGATGCCCAAGGATCCCGTCTTCAGTCTCAAGACCACCCAGTGTTTACCTGATGGGTGGGCTCAACAGGCCTTTCTTTGTCTTAAAGAAACAGGCATGCGTCTGTGTCATAGCATCCTATCCCAGGTGCTTTTGCAGCGTGGCATTGTGCAGAGCCAGGGTGTACAAGTGCTGAGGCGTGCGTGGTCTGTTCCCCTTAGGACTAACTCGGTGCCAGAGCTGCCGTCCCCCAGCATTGGCTGTTGGTGGGTGGCGGTAGCCAAGGAGCCTTCTCCTTTGCCTTCACTTCATAGCGAAAGGTCTTGCCAGATGTGGTTGGGGTCATCTTGTGTTTTAGGTTGGACAGGGTGTGCCCTTTCTTTTTCTAGGTTATCTCTCTCTCTCTTTTAAAGATTTTATTTATTCATGAGAGAGAGAGGCAGATACATAAGAAGAGGGAGAAGCAGGTTCCCTCTGGGGAGACCAGTGTGGGACTTGATCCCAGGACCCTGGGATCACACCCTGAGCCAAAGGCAGGCACTCAACCACTAAGCCACCCAGGTGCCCCTGGGTTATCTCTTGATTGAGTTAAAGCACTGAACTCACGTCTTCCCAGAGTCCTGAGCTGCTGAAAATGGGTACAACCAGAATTATACCAAAATGCCAATTAGTTGGAAGATCTAGGAAGAAGTTTGGGCACTTGGAAGTGTTAGTTAAGGCAGGGGGCAGGGGTTGAAATGACTGGTGATCCTAACATTAAGCAATTTACTTCTATGGTGAGCTTCTCTTAAATCAGTTGAGTTTTCCTTTTTTTTTTCCCTCTAAGATTTTATTTATTTATTCATGAGACACACAGAAGGAGGCAGAGACACAGGCAGAGGGAGAAGCAGGTTCCCTGCCCGATGTGGGACTCAATCCCAGGACCCTGGGAACATGCCCTGAGCTCAATCACTGAGCCACCCAGGTGCCCCCTCAGTTAAGTTTTCCAATGAATAAGATCCCATCTGGCTCAGAGTCTTCTTGGCTAGGCCCCACAGCATTTTAATTGGCTTTCTTATCAATTCAGTGTGCTTCTGGGGCTGTGGGGGCTTCCTTGGAGGACTTGACTGAAGTGTCACATTTCACCACATAGTGGGACAGACACAGCATGTGGGGCAGTGTCTCAGTGGCTCCAGGGACAGAGGTGCCTGTTGAGGACAGCCCCTGGGCATGGGGGCCGTGGCCCACATCTGTCAGACCTCCCAGGGGATTTCCAGTGCAACAAAGCTGGAGAAATTTGGTGATGGATCATCTGGTTAAGGTGTGTCAGCCACAGCTGAGACCCCAGAAGTTTCTTTTTAAACTAGAACTACCTTTTATTTTTAAGTAGGCTCTATGCCCAATGTGGGGCTCGAACTCATGACCCTGAAGTCAAAGTTGTGTGCCCCACCAGCTGAGCTGGCCAGACCCCCCAGACTAGAATTCTTGAGTTCTGCTAATGCTTTTTTTACCAGCTGCCTTTGGTGACAAGTGCCACCTACCGTTTGCTGAGATTCTGGGGATTCTGAATATTAACCTCTGGCTTCTTGTGAGGGTAGGTGTGGGGTGGGTTCCCCAGGTCGTGCTCACCTGTGTGATGCTGTGTTTTTCCCAGGCAGGGCCCCCTGGCATCCTGGCCTTGCTGGATGAGGAATGCTGGTTCCCCAAAGCCACTGACAAGAGCTTCGTGGAGAAGGTGGTGCAGGAGCAGGGCACCCACCCCAAGTTCCAGAAGCCCAAGCAGCTGAAGGACAAAGCCGATTTCTGCATCATCCACTATGCAGGCAAGGTGAGGCAAGCACGTGGGCGGGAAGGCGCCGGCTGGCCCTTCCGGGGGGGTGGGGGGGAGCAGAGATGATGCTGTCTAGGCCTAGGAACTGGGCAGCCCGAGGGGGGCGGCTGGCAAGGACAGTGCTTATCTCTTGATGCCTCCAGTGGTGTGCCTGGTGGCAGGAATTTGCATTCATGTGGCTCTCACACCTGCGAGAGCACTGTCCTGTGCACCATTGTACTTAGGGCTTGCAGCAGTCCTGTAAGGTACTCAGACTGCTAGTCAGGTGTCCCATCATTAGTGGCATTTTCCGGGTGTGGAAGTGACATTTGTGCTAAGGCAGACACTGGAGTTTGAACTAGAACCCTGCCACTCATAAGTGGCGTGACTTTGGACCAGTTAATCTCTCTGAGCCTTGATCACCTCATCTGGAAAATAAGTAACTGCCGCTGGGCAGTGTTAGGTGTCCTAAATAAGCTTGTGAAGCCCAGTGCTCGGCACAGGTCAGCAGTCTAGGGCAAGGCTGCTTAGCCTCTGCGCTCCTCACACCATGGGCTATACCATCTGCAGTGTCCCCGGACTGTCATGTGCATTGTTCAGCAGCACTCATGGCTTCTACCCACCAGAGGTCAGTAGCACTCTCCCTAGATGAGACAAAAAGGTCCCTAGGCATCGCTAAACACGAGGCGGGCACCGTCACCCTGGTTGAGAGCCACCACTCTGGGTGACAGCTTTGTTCATGGCCAAGTTTGACCAGCCACAAAATGGCAAAATCGCTCTCCTTGCTAACCGAAGAGGGGTATCCCGAGTCCATAAAGGTCTGTACTGGGAATCAAGCTGGTTGCAGCAAGTTCTGTGTTCCTTGCTCAAAGCTCCTGACACTCGCGGCCAGAACGTGTGATGAATCAGGCGAGGCGAACTGTGAGCTTTCACAGCTGCTGCCGAGCCACACCTGGTCCCCACCTGCTGCTCTTGTGGCCCCGCACTGCCCGGCCTCTTCTATGTAGCTTGTCTGGTTCCTATGGCTGCTGAAGCACACAACTCTTGACTTTAAAAATACCCATTAAAATAAAATAAATAAAATAAATAAAATAAATTAAAATAAAATAAGATAAGATAAGATAAAATAAAAACCATTAAAAACACAAAAAAATCCGAACAACCTTGTTTCTATAGTTACCTAATATAATGTCCCTGAGCCTGCATTTCCACATCTGTCTCTGTTAGAAATGCATGTACAGAGCCACTCACAGGGCTTTTATTGCAGTATTATTTATAATGCAAAAAAGATGGGCACACCTGAAAACCCATTGGGGGCGAGCCCAAACGAAACTGGCCTTGTGTGTGCACGCTTGGGCTGCAGGGCAGCAGCTAAAAGGACAAGCATGCTGGCTATGGCCAGGTTGCCAAGGCGCTGTCTCTGGGCCTTTGTTCACCTCCCAGGAGGTAACAAGAAGCCAGCATCACACAACCCATCATCCACAGCAGTGCACATGTGCGAGAGCCTCCAAAAGGGGCTGTAGAGGAGCATCGGCCCCAAAACAGTGATCAGCTCTGCACTGAGGGAGGCTGAGGCAGTTCTGCAGTAAAAGTGCAATGGATTAGTTATTAAGAATGTATTTCAGAAAAGATAAGAATACAAGCTCAGGGGAAACTCACACATCCTGAAAAGATAAAACAAAAATCCATTTCCTGTTACTAAAAAGAAATACTATAAGATTTTGGTTATGTCCTGCCAGGATTTTTTTTTTTTTATATTACCTTAAAAATATTAAAAACCAGCTATTCTATCAAAGGTTGCAACATAACACTTCTCAGCCAATCCCCCATTGCTGGCTATCTGTGTCATGTCTAGTTTTATTTGCTGTTCCACATCCCACTGCGGGGAATGTCCTGTTGACGACCAACCGCCCTTGCTACTCACTTCTTTGTTGAGGAAGAAAATACCAGGTCAAGGGGTGTCCGTGTTTTTAAACCCTGCCACCCATGGGGGCCAGCTGTTTTCCGGAGCACTTGGGTGAGAGCTTGTGTCTCCAGGGCAACCTGTGACTTGGGCCCCCAACCCTTGCAGGTGGACTACAAAGCCGACGAGTGGCTGATGAAGAACATGGACCCCCTGAACGACAACATCGCCACGCTTCTGCACCAGTCATCAGACAAGTTCGTCTCGGAGCTGTGGAAGGATGGTACGTGCCCCCTGGCCGCGGCGGGCCTCTTCCCGCCCTGGACGAGGGCTGGGCCTCCAGCCTCCACCTCCGGGAACGGCCCGGCAGCCCAGAGCCTCGTGGTGCAGGTGGCCTGCCCCTCCTCGGCAGGCTGCTGCTCGGGAGTTCTTCTTCCTTGCTTCTGTTGGTTCCTCCTTTCCCTCTGCCTGGTTTTGCTTTGACCTCTCTGTTGCAGAGATGCAGAGCACTCAGAGAGCCTATTTCTATCAACGCTTTCCCATTCTCCACCTAGAACCAGGTGACTGGCCCCCCGGAGTGCTGTCCCTTGTGTGTGATGCATCCAGGGCTGTGTGAGGCACGCTTCTGTGGAGTCTTCTTACCTGTTGGCTCTTCCTGCCCAACTGCCCCTTTCCCTGGTCTGCCTCTGGCCTGTGGGCAGGCTGTCGACCTCGATCTGTATAGAGATCTGAGAGAGGGGGAAAACCCCCACAAAGCCCAGTGTACACATTCATATCCTCCTCAGAGCTCCACCCCGGGGAGGCAGCACTGTTTTGCTGCTTGAATGGCTGTGGGTGTCTCAGCATGAGGTTTAGGTGTCGTGCGCCCTGCTGTGTGTATTTGCACCCAAAAGCTAAAACTAAAATAGCATCTGCTTTTGTTTGGCGCTGCCAGCAAGGGCCTGTTCCTTCTAGGCTGGGCCTCTGGGGGGCAGGACATGCTCACATGAAACGGCCAGTTATCATGGGGCACATTCGACCTTCTCTGGGCAACCTGAGTGGCCTTTGCCAGCCACCCACTCTCAGGACACCTTCAGTAGCCAGTGAAATGTGCTCCGGGTGCGTGAGGTCAAAAGTGCCTCCCATTTTTATTGACCGGTTCAGCAGGTCTATCCTCACTCCCGGCTTCTGTCCTGAGCACCTGTTCTTTTTGCTGTCTTCAGACAAATCCTAGAGGTCTGGTCACAAAGGAATAGGAAACTTTGTGACTTTGTCACAGAATTCTTAGCTTTTACATCCAGTAGTGGAAGGCTTTAGATTGAATATTGGCTTTTGCTTAAAACTGACTTCAAATCACCAGCCACTTTGGTTGGGTTTGCTTGTTACTTTGCTTTCACCCCTGAGGAAAGGGTTCCTCATTGCTCTGGGCAGGTGCCATGGCGCAAGGGCTATGTCCTCGGAGGGTGTTTGAGATGATAAAGACCCATGCGCTAGGAGCCCAAGCAAGACACAAGAGCAGGAAGGGGGGGTGTACAGACTTCAGAATATTCATTGTGACAAGTGCTGGTTCTTGGGGCCTCTGTTCTGATGCCATGTGCTGCTCTAAGTCCCTGATTTAGGGGCTCTGCACAGGCAGGCTTCCAAATGGTAAGGGAATCATCCAGAGTCCTAATAGGTAGCTGTACAGCTCTTACTTTCTAACTCCTACTGCTCTTAGGTAAAGGTCAGTGGGAATTCAGGATATTGATTTTTTTTTTTTTTTTAAATGGGACTAGGAAACTACTACAGGATTTTGTAGATCAGATTTTAACACCTCCTTAGAGCCAGCCTAGTGGAATAGCCCCCTTGCTATTCTGAAATAGTGTTGCCACTTTAGTACATCTGTTTGGCAGTAAGAGCTTGAGTAGGGCTGAAGATGTGCAATATGAACTCCCCGCGCACCCTCCCACCCCACTGTGGCTTTCCAGGCTCTCCAAACCCTTTCCTGCCTCCTGTTCACAAAGACAAGTTTGCTGAGCGTTTGGAGTTGATCCTAGCCATCTGTGTAGATTCCAAGTAGAAATGGTTTTGCTGTCCTGTGGTCTCTCCTCCTCTTGTCTGGGTGTCTGTTTCTTTCCTGTCCCTCCACCCCCCTCCAGGCCCACTGGGCATTCATGTGCTTTTCGGGTGGTCTTTGCAGTGGACCGCATCATCGGCCTGGACCAGGTGGCTGGCATGTCTGAGACGGCGCTGCCCGGGGCCTTTAAAACGCGGAAGGGCATGTTCCGGACCGTGGGCCAGCTCTACAAGGAACAGCTGGCCAAGCTGATGGCCACGCTGAGGAACACCAACCCCAACTTTGTCCGCTGCATCATCCCCAACCACGAGAAGAAGGTGCGGGTGCTGGGCCCCTGTCTGTCTCCCTGAGCAGAAGTGATTGATTCCTCCCCACCGCCCCCCCCCGACACGTGAGCCTCGGGGGAGACCCTCTGCGGGTCAGCACAAGGCACTCTTAGCAGATAGGCTGCAGTGGTAGCCTGTCTTCCGGCTGGGGTGCACTACCTGACTGGAGCCTTTCCCGGTCCACAGTCAGGAAACTTGGCTGTCCAAACCTGTGGGCTGCAGTGACCCCTCTCCTGGGGGCTTTTACCTGCTGAGTCCGCAGGGGCCTGCCCCACCCTTCTCCGTCAATCCTAGGCACAGATTTAAGACCACATGTGTGTATTTTTGTCTCCAGGCTGGCAAACTGGATCCGCATTTGGTGCTGGACCAGCTGCGCTGCAACGGGGTCCTCGAGGGCATCCGGATCTGCCGCCAGGGCTTCCCCAACAGGGTGGTCTTCCAGGAGTTCCGGCAGAGGTGAGCGGGGCCTGTAGCCTGCCTCATCCGGTGCAGGGCACTTGCTTGAGGGAGCAGTTTCCTCATCCCTATGGAGCTGAGGTCCGGCTGGCTCCTCCCATCCCTGCTGTCTGCCACCCTCTGTATGAGAAAGGATCTCCCCATTTTATTACCGAAGCAGAAATTACCTAGCTGGCTGTCATGCCTAGCAACCAGGGGGCCTAGCCCTGTTTGCTACTGTTAGAGGATCTTGGAAGAGGCATTAAAGAGGAATCAGCCAGAAAGTGGGGTGCCAGAGGAGCTTCATAGAAATGCAGATCTCAGGGCACTGTGGCTCCTGGCCATGTATGCAGAGAGGGGCATGGGTGACACGGTCCCATTCATGTAATAACCACGCTTAGTGCCAGTTGCTGGCGCCATGCAGCCCTCTGACTCTGTGACCATCCCACCTGTTAGCAGTCTCTGCAGCACCTGGGGGGAATGGGGAGTGTGGCCATCCCGGGCCATGAGCAGTCGGTGAGGCCAACCTAAAGCTCACCCCTGAGTGACCCAAATGGTCCAATGTGACTCACAAGGTCCGAGTGACCCAAACGGTCCAGTGTGATCCAAACGGTCCAATGTGAGTTTCCATTCACTTTCTGGAAAACAACGCAGCCTTTCTGGGTCATTCAGTCTAAGGAAAGAGCAGGGTGGGATTTACCGAACATTTTCCTTCCTTGGGAGACTTTGGGAGGAGGATCCTACATGGGCTGTCCTGGAGGGACAGTTCTCCTCTCTCCTGTGCGTCCCAGGCCACTTGGAATACAAGCAAGGGGTAGACTGACCAGGCTTTTCTCCTTTTTTTTTTTTCCCTCAGATATGAGATCTTGACACCAAATTCCATTCCTAAGGGCTTCATGGATGGGAAGCAGGCGTGTGTGCTCATGGTGAGTAGAGCTGCTGCCTCTGCCTCCCTCTAGGGGTAGACCTTTGGCAGGTGGGCACCCACATCCATGTACCTGGATGATGCCTGTGCCCTGTCGACCTGCTGATGCTCCAGTCCTGAATCTGCAGGGTGTCTCGAGCCATAGGCCCCCTCGGCACTGGGATGCTGGGATGGTCGCGTGGCATGTGGGCAGGGTGGAGGACATGCTCTGTGGCCATGGCAGGGTACTGTTGTGAGCTGGTGCCTTCCTTTGGGGCACATTCTCATGCTTTCTGGCTCACGTTTCCTCTGGTCGTTGTGCCCCGTATGGTCGGCACCAGGGCAGCAGGCCCGGAGCACGGCAGCTGCCCCTAGCCCCTGCAGTGCCCGCTTCTGGACATTTCCTCTCGGCCCCTGGAGCAGTGCCTGACATGCAGCAGCACTCTGACCTCTGTTAGAATGAATGGTGGCCCACAGTGACTCAGTGGCCAAGCTGGGGCTGGATCCCACCCTGTCCTATTTCCCATTATATGGGTGTCACACTGTTCCTAACAGGGCCAGGGTTAGTGGCCACTGCCTTCCGTGGTCTTTATTCTGCATTCTTTTCCAAAAAGGAGAGAGGATAAGCTGGGGGATTGGCAGAAAAAGGAAAGGGAAGAAGGGATTTGATACCTACTATGTGGAAAGCCTTGCATTAGGTGATTGGGAGGTGGGGATGAGGAGGGAGGAGACCACTCCCTCTGTCCAGGGCTCACCAGCCTGGGGGGAAGCAGGGCATGACCAGGGAGGGTGCGTGGGCCACCCTTTCTCCAGGAGACATGGTTAGTGGCTGTCCTAGTGAGGGGTGTCCCTCCCTCAGACAGGGAGGGAAGATGCCTGTGCTGGCCCCTCCCGGGGCCTCTTCCACGGTTACCGGGACTGTATGGGGGCCCCAAGCTCCCTTGGATCCCACTCCTCCCTTTTCAAAGCTTGTTCTGAATCCTCTCCCAGGTAGAGAGAGCCCATCCTGTACCCAAACCACACAGTGATGGTAACGAGCACGCAGATCTGTTGTGTACACAGTACGCCCTGTGCCAAGCTCTGTGCCCTCCTATTCATTTCTCACAGCTGTATTGGGGAGGAGGCTCTGTTAGTTGCTTGATTTCTTCACTTCTAATTAAAGAAAGCATTATTCCCATTTTCTAGCTGAGGAAGCACAGCCCCAGGTCACCTAATCAGCATTTGGTCCTGGGCTTGGCCTGAACTGGAGCATGTCCTCGTCGTGACAATAATGATGACGCTCGGCCACCTCTGGGTGGAAAGTGGCCCAGCTGGGCATTTGTAGGCTGTGATTGCAGAGCGTGGAGGCGAGAGGTGGAAGGAGGGAAGACCTTTAGGTCCCATTAGTGTGGAGGTTCTGTGTGTTTCCGCTGTGTGATGCATCGCTCTGCTCCCGTCTAGATCAAAGCCCTGGAGCTGGACAGCAATCTGTACCGCATCGGCCAGAGCAAGGTCTTCTTCCGGGCCGGCGTGCTGGCCCACCTGGAGGAGGAGCGGGACCTGAAGATCACAGACGTCATTATCGGGTTCCAGGCCTGCTGCAGGGGCTACCTGGCCAGGAAGTGAGTTCCTAAAGGGACCCTTCCCGGCTTTCCTGCTGTACAGGGCTGTGGCACCAGTCGGTGGTCTGTCTGAGGGGCGCCCAGGAGGAGCTCCCTGCCCCCTGCTTTCTGGATTTATGCCTGAGGCTGGGCAGGGGGTGACTCAGTGCCTGATTTGCCTGCCCCACACAGGCCTGCTTACCAGTATTCCTCAGCATGTCCCTCGTGTGAGGATGATGCCTGGAGCCTGGCTGTCCCCCGAGTCGCCTGTGCTCCTGGGGCAGGAGACCGTCCTTGAGTCCCAAGCAATTTGTTTGAGAGAGGGACTCACCTGCAGCAGTCAGTGGGCGCGGCAGCTGCATGCTGGCCTCCTGAACCCGTGTCTGTGCTCGGGGCCGAATGTTCCGGTGTGAGCTGGGAGCCCTGGGAGACATAGCATGGCTTTGTGGTGTTTGGGCAAGCGGAGCCTTCATTGATCCCAAAGCCCCCCAAGCTGACACATTAAGCCCACCTTTGCAGGACATTGGCTGCTGACATCCCCCTGTCCCCCTGTATCAGAGGCCCCCGATAGCGAGTGGCAGGAGGCTGGAAAGCTGAAGTCACTGCCTCTCTTTAATGACCAGTGTCATACTCAATGCAGAACTCGTTAGTTCAAGAACTCACTTGCCCCTTGGTGAAGGAAAGTGGCCTGGTGACCTAGGTCCTTGTCACCCTCTACGGGGGCACCCACAGGACTCAACCCCAAGGCCAGGCTCCTTCCCTATGCTTCTGTTTTGAGGTGTCTCAGGCAGGAAGGGTTAGGCTCCCCTGAAAAAACCTCCGGTCTGCTGGAGGTCTGTGGTCCCCTGCCCTGACTGTGTCCCTCTCCCCAGGGCCTTTGCCAAGCGGCAGCAGCAACTGACAGCCATGAAAGTCCTGCAGAGGAACTGCGCCGCTTACCTGAAGCTGCGGAACTGGCAGTGGTGGAGGCTCTTCACCAAGGTGGGTTCTGGAAGGGGCCCCTCCCACACCACAGCCCTACGAGCGCTGTGACGGCCTCTGATGTGGTGGAGGGGACAGGCAGGCCTCACACTGGCCTCTGCAGGCCCCAGGGCCCTGGGAGCAGCACTCTGCCTCTCACCCACCGCCCTGCAGCCTGCCGGTGTGAGCCTGAGCTGGGCCTGCCCCCCGGGGTCTAGAGCATGTGGCGTGGAGGGTCGCAGCCTGCCATCAGGCTCAGAGCAGCTCCCAGGGTGTGAGGGCCCTGGCTGCTGGGGCCCCATATGCTGGGGCTCAGTCCTCCCAGGGAGCCGCAGGGCGGTGGGTCAGAACCTGCACACAGCTGGACAGGCCTTCTGCTCCCTTGCCTCTCTCCCCACCCCCCCATCCCTTCATCACAAAAGTCATTCAGGCTGCTTTTGTCTGTAGTAAATAATTTCTGGCAGTTGGTGAAAGGCAGGGTAACAAAAAGTATAAAGAAGAAAATAAAACTTTCCGTGTGATCCGTTCAGCCAGCGCTGAACCAGCGCTGGCGTCTGGTAGATGTTTCCATGTTATCCCCCGTCTTTACTCCTTTTAAATCTCCGCTCTGTAAACCGTATGCATTCTTACCTAGCTGAGCTCTGACTTGCATAAACAGTTGTGTTTGTATTTTCCATTTAAAATTCCTTCACGAGCATCATCTTTTATTTTTTTATTTTTTTAATTTTCAATTTTTATTTATTTATTTATTTATTTATTTATTTATTTATTTATTCATTCATTCATTTATTCATTTACTTATTTATGATAGTCATACAGAGAGAGAGAGAGGCAGAGACACAGGCAGAGGGAGAAGCAGGCTCCATGCACCGGGAGCCCAACGTGGGACTCGATCCCGGGTCTCCAGGATCACGCTCTGGGCCAAAGGCAGGCGCTAAACCGCTGCGCCACCCAGGGATCCCCTAATTTTTATTTATTTATGATAGTCACAGAGAGAGAGAGAGTGAGAGAGAGGCAGAGACATAAGCAGGCTCCATGTACCGGGAGCCCGATGTGGGATCCGATCCCGTGTCTCCAGGATCGCGCCCTGGGCCAAAGGCAGGCGCCAAACCGCTGTGCCACCCAGGGATCCCCATGAGCATCATCTTTTAAAAGTTAGCATGTCGTTCCCTGGAGCCGTTTCCGATTTTATCTGGTGACCTTTCCCGCGGTGTTTCTTTCTCTTATTCCCAGTATTTCACCGTTGTAAACAATGCCGCCCTGCACATCTTCATGCACACACGGGGTCCTCTCTCTGACCCGTGCTTAGCAGCATAGCACTGAATCCATCTCCAGAAAGATGGTCTGAGTGTGTGCCTCCTCCCCACAGCGTGTCTGGGTGTCCGTCACTCCCTCGGGCTTACGTTGGGCACAGGTGAGGGGACTGCTGGCCCGAATGGTTATCGTCTACCTCCGTCTCTTCTAGGTCAAGCCACTGCTGCAGGTGAGCCGGCAGGAGGAGGAGATGATGGCCAAGGAGGAGGAGCTGGTGAAGGTCCGCGAGAAGCAGCTGGCTGCAGAGAACAGGCTCACGGAGATGGAGACGCTGCAGTCCCAGGTAGGTGTCAGCAGGCTCTGCCCAGGGAGTTGGGGCGGCTGCTCCAGGTGCCGCCACCTGCTGGCCACCAGCGGGCGGGGCGTGTTTGGAGTTGATAGCCAGGTTTTGCTGTCACTGTATCAGCAGCTCACCTCCCTGCAGGCCCCATTCGGGGTCCTGTGATGTAGGGAGGCCCCCGGTGTGGCGGAAAGCTCCTGAGTGTTGGGTTAGCCTTATGAGCCTGTTCCTGGCGATGGCGGTGCCCAGCTTGCTGGGTAGTGGTGAAGATCAAGAACATGAGAGATGGGAACTGGTCTCATTGGGACGGTCTCACCACGGAAGGCCGAGTGAGGGGTTCTCCGCACTGCTGGGGCCTGAGGAGCATGCGGGGGCTCACGTTGCTCACGTGTTCTTGGCAGCTCATGGCAGAGAAGCTGCAGCTGCAGGAGCAGCTCCAGGCAGAAACAGAGCTGTGTGCTGAGGCTGAGGAGCTACGGGCCCGTCTGACCGCCAAGAAGCAGGAGCTGGAAGAGATTTGCCATGACCTGGAGGCCAGGGTAGAGGAGGAGGAGGAGCGCTGCCAGCACCTGCAGGCAGAGAAGAAGAAAATGCAGCAGAACATCCAAGTGAGCCCCTTCCCTCCCTGCAAGGAGGGGCAAAGGGGATGGGGTGCAGGGAGGTGTGTGCCCCCGGAGCCGGAGGAAACGCAGAAATCCCAGGGCCATGGACGGCCCCTCTTCTGTTTGCTTGGGCTGCCTGTTAGAGCTGCTCTCTGGGGGCAGTGATTTCTCCCACGGGCTCAGACCTCTGCGAGCACCGTCAGAAGAGCACCAAAGCCACTTTAACTAACTTCCCTCTCTCTGTCCTCACCGCGGCCAGTCCCGGGAGCCAGGGCGAGCAGCTCTGCCTTCTGCCCATGCCTCTGGTGGGCAGCTTGCTCAAGGAAGCCCCTCATAACAAGCCGAGCACACGATGGGTCCGGGGTCTTGGCGTCCTTTGTGCTCTGGCCTCAGTTTGGAAGACTGAACCCCTCAACGGGGTGGGGCCAGGTCTGGGTCCCGAGGCGGGGTCTCTGTGGTCTGCGCCCCTCACGGTCTCCCCGACTCCATGGTAGGAACTGGAGGAGCAGCTGGAGGAGGAGGAGAGCGCGCGCCAGAAGCTACAGCTGGAGAAGGTGACCACTGAGGCCAAGCTGAAGAAGCTGGAGGAAGACCAGATCATCATGGAAGACCAGAACTGCAAACTGGCCAAGGTGAGGCCCGTGGTGCTGCGGAGCGCTGGTGGCTGGGCGCAGGCAGGGTATGGGCCCACCACCACCCTCCCTCTCCCGCCTGCCATGGTTTTCCTGGGTGTCCGTGGCCTCTGAGCACCAGCATCCTATTCGAAGGCATGTGTCCGCTGAGTGGGGCCCGAGGGAAAGGTCTGGCCTTCTTAGCGAAGCTCTCCACAGGCTCCTGAGACTTGTAGCTGAGCCACCTGCGAGGTTCTGCACGTCCGTCACCAGCGGCTCTGGGCACCGTGGTGGCTTACTGTTGAGGGGCAGGTGCTCTCCTCCAACTATCCCCAGGGTACTGACTGCTCCTCTTAGAGCCAAGTCGGGTCCCTGTCAGAGTCTGCTTCTGAGCAGATAAAAGCCCAGAGTCGTGTCAGAGAAGGAAAGACAGGGTCAGAAGGCCATCCTCAGTCCCGAGCATGTGGTGGGGGTTGAAGCAACAGGATGCCTGCCTGTGGACTCTGTGACACGAGACCGAGATCCCCGTGCTGTCACCTGTGTAGTCAGCCTTGTTGGGAACCTCGCTGAGATTACGACTCCAGTGATGGCCACACAGCAGAAAGTGGGGAGAGCAGCCTGGGTGCTTGGGGAGATGAGGAAGGCAGAGATCCCAGCCTACCCAGGGGATGAGTGCTAGGTACAGAGCGTCGAGCCACCCCCTTGCCGATGCTGGCTGGACGCCTTTCTTACCTGAGCCCAAAGGGGTGACATAGCAACCACATTTGTATATCCTAAGGAAGCTTATCCAGCTATTTCAGGGGTGCTAGTGATCTTTCAAGGTTATCCTTTGATCCAGAAAATCCTAATGAATCTGAAGTATTAAACCAATGCCCTCTCCTTGGTTTAATCCTAAATTTCTGGGTAAGTCATACTTTGAAGAGAGCTGAAGTGTTCTGTGCCCAACTGACTTTAAGCTCTGATCCACCCTTGCCCCCCCCCCCCCCCCCCCCCAGGAGAAGAAGCTTCTGGAAGACAGAATAGCCGAGTTTACCACCAACCTCATGGAAGAGGAGGAGAAATCAAAGAGCCTCGCGAAGCTCAAGAACAAACATGAGGCGATGATCACCGACCTGGAAGGTAAGAGGGTAACAGCCATCTGACCTGGGAACCGAGGCATCGCTGCTCCAGCGCCCTCGTGGGCCCGGCTGCCAGGATCAGGAGCACTGCACTGGTCTCGGGTTCACTGTCTGCACCCCCCAGCCACTGCCCTGAAAACCGCAGCGACAGCTCTGGTCCCCACGGGGTCTGGGCCTCCAGGCACTGGCAGGACTGGGAAGGAATGTCCCCCCACGTGAAGGGCTCTCAGAACACTGGCATTTCTCTACTGTCTGTGTCATGAGTTGCACAAGATTCACTTGCTAAGAGGTCGTAGGTCTGAGCCCAGCTCTGGGTCATCTTACAGCTATCCCATAATCTCTGTGGGCTTTGGTTTCTCTTCCCTCTAAGGGGGCACAGGGAACGGGCATCCGTGGGGACTAAACTGAGTCATGCGTACAGACACACCATGCGTGCTCTGCTGTGCTGGACAGATGCCGCGACAGGCCATTGCTTGACTCAGGCCAGGTGACCCGTTGTGCCTTTGTCTCCCTGAGTCCCGGGAGGAGGACGGGGTAGCATGCAGGTCTGGGTCTATCTGAGGACTTCCTGCCCCTGCCTCTTGAGAGGTGTAGACAGCAGAGGGAGAGGAGAGAGTAGAGTGCTGTGGGGGCTCCGAGCTCATGCCAGAAACCAGTGCTCCCTCAGCAGAGATGTGGGGCCACCTGGCGTGTCCAAGGCAGCTGTTGACTCCCTGCACATGTCGGGCCCAGACTGTCCAGGCTGACCACCAGGAGGGTTTGCCCAGCCCCGCCTGCCCCCCTCACATTTGGGGGATGTGGTGAGACAGGGTGGCAAGGGGACTCGAGGTGCTGGCAGAGGCCTTGCCCGTCATCTCCCTCCACCCGGGAACAGTCTGAAACACGATGTCATCCAGGTCCAGGAGGGCATAGCCACTGGGCAGGCGAACACACAGGGTCTTAGTTTGACCCTGATGAGTGTTAACAAAGATGTGGAATAGCCCAAGTGAGCCATGTGCATGCGCGCTTCCTCGCGCGCGTGCGCGCGCGCGCACACACACACACACACACACACACACACACACACGGCGTCAGGGGTTGTGGTGAGTGCTTGCAGATACTCATGCCCATGAGCCTCACGACCTAATGGCGCGGGTTGTCTCCTCATCCTTGTTACTCAGATGCCCCACAGCAAGGTCAAGGGATTACCTGAGGGATGTCCTAGTGGAAATCATAAAGCCAGACATTGGACCCTGACCCACACCCCACGCCGACCGTATAGAATTCATGCAGGACTTTCTTTACATAATTTAAGTTCATGCAAAACTAAAGCTGGTTTTTAGGGAGGCAAACCTGGTGCAGCCTTAAAGGGGGCTGTGAACACGACCTGCAGGGGAGCATAGGTCCCTGGCGGGGCAGGTCAACGGGGTTTGGGGTGACCTCGGATGTGGGAGCTCAGGGATGTGCTTTCTTTCATCCGGGCGTTGGGTACGAGTATCTTCATATCGTTATCCTTTAAGGCTCACGTGGGTTATAACAAAAACTCAGTATTTTACATAAGAATGAAAAACAAGAACGGAAAAAGAATCAGTGGGCACTGAGGGCTCTGTTGATCTCCCCGGGCTCCCTCCTCAGAGCGCCTCCGAAGAGAGGAGAAGCAGCGTCAGGAGCTGGAAAAGACCCGTCGGAAGCTAGAGGGGGACTCCACCGACCTCAATGACCAGATCGCCGAGCTGCAGGCTCAGATTGCCGAGCTCAAGATGCAGCTGGCCAAGAAAGAGGAGGAGCTGCAGGCCGCCTTGGCCAGGTGAGGGCCTCGCTTCAGCCCATGGTGGGGCCAGCACTCCTTGCCCTCGGAGCCGCTGCACAGCAAGACCTGTCCTGTCCACCAAGAGCACCCGTGTGGCTCCTTTGTTGTCATTTATTTGCAACCCCCCCAGAAGTCACCCACAACATCACCCAAGCACCATAGGTCTTTCATGCATTTTTAAACTTTCTGACTACAGATGTGCTTGGGAAAAAAAAAAAAAAAAAGATTAGTTTTAGATACACAACAAAATTGAGCAGAAGGTGCAGAGAATTCCTATACACCCCTGTCCATCCCCCACTATCACATCCCAGTCCGGGGGGGCCCACTGGCTGCTGCGAACGAACCTGCACCAACAGGTGGTCATCACCCAGAGAGCGTCTCTGGCACCTTCGTATTTTTTCCTTAGTTGCTGGAATGATGGACTCTAGCATTTTATTTCATTTTCACTTAATATTTAGTTTTTCTTCTCCTCATGTTCAGAGCACCGAATTTCAGTTTGGAAAATGACGTGGCTCCCCTATGAGGTTTTCCAGTTCTCAAAGTGGTTTTGCTCTTAAATCTCCTGGAAGCTTTAGATGTTTTTGCGGAGAGGAGCACCTGAGGGCATGGTTATGGCTTCCAGAAGCGGCGGTGGCTGCTCTTCTCTGAAGCCTTTTCTGCACCCTCTGCTCTCTGGGTGGGAAGAGCCTCCCCTGATATTGCTGGTCTCTCTGGCAGAGTGGAGGAGGAAGCCACCCAGAAGAACATGGCCCTGAAGAAGATCCGAGAGCTGGAATCGCAGATTTCCGAGCTCCAGGAAGACCTGGAATCTGAGCGAGCTTCTAGGAATAAAGCTGAGAAGCAGAAGCGGGACCTTGGGGAAGAGTTGGAGGCGCTGAAAACGGAGCTGGAGGACACTCTGGACTCGACGGCTGCCCAGCAGGAGCTCAGGTGTGCCATGCGGCCAAGTGGCCAAGTCCCTGAGGCGGGGGGGCGTGGGAGGCAGAGGTCGGTCGGGAGTGGGAGGCCCGTCGAGGAAGCTGGCTTGGAGTTCGAGTGAGGCCAGGGTGGGCTCTCAGGCTGAAAGGGCCCCGATTCCTCCGCAAAGTGGGTATGCGAGTGTGGGTTGGAGACGCACAGCCGAGACACACGGGAGGGAGAGCCCGGCGGCACGCCCGGCCCCGGGCCTCCGCTCTGAGGCCCTTCTGTGCTTCTCTCCAGGTCCAAACGCGAACAGGAGGTGAACATCCTGAAGAAGACCCTCGAGGAAGAGGCCAGGACCCACGAGGCCCAGATCCAGGAGATGAGGCAGAAGCATTCTCAGGCCGTGGAGGAGCTGGCCGAGCAGCTGGAGCAGACGAAACGGGTGCGTGGGCTCCCCCAAGACCAATAGAATGGGAATGTCGGGTGGACTCTATAAATGCCACTTTTATATTTTCTGGAAGATCGTTATGTTATTAGCCAGAATGTCAAATTTCAGAGGCTTTACTGGAAGCCTGACTCCCAGCAACTATAATTTCCTTCATCTTCTAACACTGCTAAAGTCCTAGCGTCAGTGATGATTACGTTTTACACTTGAACGTGAAGGAGGCTGGGCAGGGATCGTTCTAGAGGTGAGGACCCAGGCCACGTGTCACACTCAGCCGAGTGATGAGTGTGGGTCAGGCCTGCGCTCCTGGGTCCAGGGCTCTTGCCAGCACACCATCCCTGAACTGGCCTGCCAGCAGGCTCGCTGAGAGCACATTCTGGATCTGGAGCTCACAGCTCTCCCAGCGCTGGAAGGAGGACCAGCCTTCTGCCCGGACACAGACGCCCCTTCCCACATCTTGGCTTGTGTCCCCACCAGGTGAAAGCCAACTTGGAGAAGGCGAAGCAGACCCTGGAGAACGAGCGAGGGGAGCTGGCCAACGAGGTGAAGGTCCTGCAGCAGGGCAAAGGGGACTCTGAGCACAAGCGGAAGAAGGCTGAGGCCCAGCTGCAGGAACTGCAGGTCAAGTTCACCGAGGGGGAGCGAGTGCGCACAGAGCTGGCGGACAAGGTCACCAAGCTGCAGGTGAGGCCTCCATGGCCGGGAGTTCCTGCCTGTGGCTCCTCGGCCTTGGCCCAGATCTCCAGGGCTTCCCCCGCCTGTGCACCTCTCTCTCTCTCTCTCTCTCTCTCTCTCTCTCTCCCCCCCCCCCAAACTGGCTTGTCAGCAAAGCATTCGGGGTGCAGTTCCCCTTTGCCTGACTGCTGAGGTGGCGCCAGAGCAATCATGTGCCTTGTCCCTCCTGTCCCATCTCTCCCCCACATGCCACAGGTTGAGCTGGACAATGTGATGGGTCTCCTCACCCAGTCTGACAGCAAGTCCAGCAAACTCACCAAGGACTTCTCTGCTCTGGAGTCCCAGCTTCAGGACACACAGGTAAAGGTGGCAGCGGGTCCCAGCTCCTCCGATGCCCTGTCTTTCCCTGTATCCATGGGGTCTTCCACCCCCCGCCCCCACCAGGAATTCAGCTGTCGCCCGGATCCAAGGGATCAGCTCCTCCCTCCCATTGGGGGTGTGGGGCCCACATGGGTCTGACCCTGCGCCTCCTGAGCACACACGGCCCCCTCATCCTTGGTGTAGGAGCTGCTCCAGGAGGAGAACCGACAAAAGCTGAGCCTGAGCACCAAGCTGAAGCAGATGGAGGATGAGAAGAACTCCTTCAAGGAGCAGCTGGAAGAGGAGGAGGAGGCTAAGCGGAACCTGGAGAAGCAGATCGCCACCCTCCATGCCCAGGTTCTTATCGGCGTGCCACCCAGATGACTCGGGTGCTGCAGGCTGGGGAGTTCCTGCTGGGCACCTGTCTGCCCAGGGGGGGACAGAGGAGGTCCAGGGGGGCAGGGGAGAGCCAGGGGACAGGAGGAGGCCTGGGGGACTGAGGAGGCCCGGGGGACAGAGGGGGCCTGGGAGATAAGGGGGGCCCGGGGGTAGGGGGGGTCCGGGGGACAGGGGAGACCCAGAGGACAGAGGGGGCCCAGGAGGCAGGGGGCGCCTGGGACATAGCAGGGGAGGCCTGAGGGGCAGAGGAGGCCCAGGCCTGCCCCAAGCTGGGTGTCCTCCTGCAGGACCTCCTGCCCTCTCCAGCTGGAGCTCCTAGCCAGGGTCCCCAGGTAGAATTCAGGGGTCTGTCAGCTTAGATGGAGGAGATAATCAGGTCTGTATTTCCACCAACCTGACGGATGTGTAGCATTTTCTTGTATCGCCAATGTAGGCAGGAAGTCATGCCAGCACCACCGCCGTCAGCTGCATTTTCCTGTATTGGTTTACTTGCTGATCCTATGCATTTTATGCCTATTAAAACTATAGTTTCTTTCCAGACTCCCAGAGGGTCTGCAACCAGAAATAGATCAAGAGCCCTGTTTTGCACATCCTGTCTTGGGTTCTCCTTGCCGGGCCAGAAGATCTACACCACCTCCTGGGGGTGGCCCATAGTCCGTGTTCAGTCTGGGTGGGGGTAGCCCGTGTGTGTGCGTCAAGGCAGTTTTGTCTGTGGGTGCCAAGAGGGGTTGCGGGGTGGGTCCCCCCAGAGCTCCTGCCTCCGCAGCAGACAGATTTTGTCCCTGGGCAGAGGCCGATGGAGGAGGCTCCCCTCTCTGGGCTTGTCTGTAAAACAAGAAACAAGAGGCTTGGTGTATGTCTCGACTGAGAGGCCTTCCCCGGGGCTGCATGCACTGGGCAGACACCCTCTGCAGAAACCCCATTTCTCTTGCCTCCATGGAAGAGGGGCATCCCCGTGCCTGGGCCTCCACTCGTGGGGTGTAGGCCAGCTGCCACTGCCCTGGGGCACGGGGCTGTCTCCCTAACTCCACACTCCTGCCCAGGTGACGGACATGAAGAAAAAGATGGAGGATGGCGTGGGGTGCCTGGAGACCGCGGAAGAAGCGAAGAGGAAGCTCCAGAAGGACCTGGAGGGGCTGGGCCAGCGCTATGAGGAGAAGGTGGCTGCCTACGACAAGCTGGAGAAGACGAAGACGCGGCTGCAGCAGGAGCTGGACGACCTGCTCGTGGACCTGGACCACCAGCGCCAGACTGCCTCCAACCTGGAGAAGAAGCAGAAGAAGTTTGACCAGGTGTGGGTCCCAGGCACCCCCCCACCGTTCATTTCCCACCTGGCACAGGCCACGGGGCAGGCACACAGGGGTCCCCCTCAGGGCAGGGCATCTCTTCCTCTTTCCCATTTCTTACCATCTTTCAGATCGTTTCTATGGAACCAGTTTTATTCGTATGTAGAATTCCCTCCGCCCCCCCCCCCCGCCCCCTGCCTTTTTTCTTTTTCTCTACCCTCAACATGGGGCTTGAACTCACAACTCCAAGGCCAAGATGGTGCATGTCCTACCAACTGAGCCAGCCAGATACCCCCATTATGTAGGATTTTTATTTATCTGGCATACCTCCACCTCATTCCACAAGGTCTGAGGCAGCTTTCAGAGACCCAGATTGTGGGGTAGGATAGAAAAATAGAATAAATTAGGGGTCGGCAAAACCAGCCGAGTGCAGCCCTGTGCCCCTGTGCTGGATTCCATCATGCTCCCCTCTTTGCGGCTGTCTCTGCCTGCTTCCGTGCTTCTGCAGCAGAGTCCAGCAAAGTCTAGAGCATTCATGACCTGGCCCTTTAAGGGCCTTGGGGAATAAAGAGGTACCTGGACAAGAGGGACTGGGGAGATGGGGAGACGAGGTCTGGCCATGGTGGGCCCGCACGGAGAGTGAACACCTGAGAACTTGAACGTAAATGGGCATCTCTGATGCGGGCTGCAGGTGGGGCCTCTAAGCAACCAGATTCACATATGTATGTATGTACTTATTTATTTATTTATTTAGGTTCATTTATTTATTCATGAAAGACAGAGACCTAGGCAGAGGGAGAAGCAGACTCCTCGCAGGAAGCCCAATGTGGGACTTGATTCTAGATCCCGGGATCACAACCTAAGCCGAAGGCAGGCTCCCAACGACTGAGCCACCCAGGCGTCCCGATTCACATGTTTTGTTTTTTTTGTTTTCCACATGGGTTTTAAAGGAAACACCAAGTGGTTGTTCAGGAGAACAGGGCCTTTCTTGTGTCATGCTTCCTGTGGGTTTTCATTGGAAGGGTCGCCATGTGACGTACAGAATCATGATTCTCCAATAATCCAAACTAAACAGACCTCACAGTGTGCTGACAGAGATCACCTTGTCTGGTTACGAGGACACACTGGACTACATGTGCCCCACTTGGAGCCCGCTGGGTACCCTGGGTGATGGCCTTGTGGCGGCTCTTTGTGCTCCCCTCCCCTCAGACCAGCACTTAGGATGCTCATTCCCCAAGGAGTTTTGGGTCCGGGTGCTTAGCCCACCTGAGGTCAGCATGCTCACAGTGACCTCCTCTTCCCCAGCTACTGGCCGAGGAGAAGACCATCTCTGCCAAGTATGCGGAGGAGCGTGACCGGGCCGAGGCAGAGGCCCGGGAGAAGGAGACCAAGGCGCTGTCGCTGGCCCGGGCCCTGGAGGAGGCCATGGAGCAGAAGGCGGAGCTGGAGCGGCTCAATAAGCAGTTCCGCACTGAGATGGAGGACCTCATGAGCTCCAAGGACGACGTCGGCAAGAGCGTGAGTACCATGTCAGCCGCCAGGGTTCCAGAGGGACCTGAGTGGGGAAGTCACAAGGGACTAGGGGCCGAGCAAACCCTGAGGTCAGGGACCTTGGGGACCTTGTCCGTCTGCTCCTGACTCAGCCTTCCTTGGTGGTTGGGGTGGCAGGTCCACGAGCTGGAGAAGTCCAAGCGGGCTCTGGAGCAGCAGGTGGAGGAGATGAAGACCCAGCTAGAGGAGCTGGAGGATGAACTGCAGGCCACCGAGGACGCCAAGCTGCGGCTGGAGGTCAACCTGCAGGCCATGAAGGCCCAGTTCGAGCGGGACCTGCAGGGCCGCGACGAGCAGAGTGAGGAGAAGAAGAAGCAGCTGGTTAGACAGGTGTGGAGGCCCTCCCACTGCCCTTCCCTGGAACAAGGCTGAGAACGGCTCTGGGCAGGGGCATGCTGGGGACAGCTCCCTCCCCCTCCCCGTCTCCCTTTCCCTGGGCTGTGTTGGGGGCTCCTTGTCCACTCCTCCCCTGTCCTTATGTTCCAGTCTTCTGTCTCAGTGTTCAGGGACCCTCTCCTTAAGGCCAGTAACCTTCATGGGCCCCCAGAGGCCCTGTGTAGCCCACCCGGGCTCAGAGCGGGCCTGGGTCTGGGTTTGGGTGCAGCCTCCCAAGCTATTGGCATGTGCCCCAGGTGCGGGAGATGGAGGCTGAGCTGGAGGACGAGAAGAAGCAGCGCTCGATGGCTGTGGCTGCTCGCAAGAAGCTGGAGATGGATCTGAAGGACCTGGAGGCCCACATCGACTCAGCCAACAAGAACCGAGACGAGGCCATCAAGCAGCTGCGGAAGCTGCAGGTGAGGTCGGCTGGGCCAGCAGCATGGTGGCCGGGACATGCTGAGAGGTGCCACCCTCCCCTCTCCGCGGACAGATGGGGTGCCCTTAGCCCTATCTCGCAGATGGAGACTGTGGCCCTGGGGTTGAGGGGAAGCAAAACAGAAGCAAAGCTGCTCTGAGATCATTGACTGTGTGTCTAGTAAACAAGGAAACAAAGCTATGGAAACCTCGAAACACAGTGACGTTAGGGAGGTAGTCAGTTGGTGGCGGGTTTCCAGAGTAAACCAGAGAGAGCCTTGGCTCCCGACCTGATCCAGTCTTGGTGGACAGTGAGTGAAGCTTCTGAGCTGAGCACAGAACCCCACGTGCAGCCCAGAGCACAGGACACATACTTGGGAGACTCTCACCTCATCAAGGATTAAAAATCACAAGTCTTGTCTATTCATGTATTCCTTCTTGTACTTTAATAATGATTTTAGCGTAGTTAACATACAGTGTTATTTATGAGTTTCAGGCATACGATGCACTGATGTGTCAGTATGTCTGAACTCAGTGTTCATCAAGATAAGCATTAAAGATAAAAATCCTAAGAAACCACATCGAAACCACATCGTACCCAGAAGAGCAGCCACGGGAAGAATGTAGTCGGGGCCATTGGTGAGGTCCTAGGGTTGTTGCTGGTGGCAATTCTATCTGCTGCCTTGTGGCCCAGGGAATCTCAATTTGGGATTTATCTGCAGAAGAGGGAAAAAAACCCTATTTGAGCAAGATCTTTAGAGTTAAAACGAATCATGGGAGAAGAACAGAGGAGACGCGTTTCTACCCTGTAGTGGGGGCTGATCCGGCAGGTGGGCATTGACCTAGAGTGGCAGGTGTCCCGGGAATGGTGTCAGAGTGCCGCATTCGGGTCAACAGCCAGTTGTAGAAAGTGTGGCCCAAGTTGCAGCTTGGGCTAAGGCGTAGCCAGCGACGTTAACGCTGCCAGAGGTGTGCTTGGTAAATCCTGATGGTCAAAATCATGTGAAAATGGCACAGGGTAAAAGAGACGACTGTCTTTATTATTTTGCCCTTTTACCGCCAAGTCGGTTGAACATGGCTCCGGGCTGCAGGGCCGCCTGAAGTTCTAGGGGTGGGGCATCCCTGAGAGGGGCGGTGGCCGTGGTGAGGGTGTCAAGCCTGTCCTTGCACCCCAGGCCCAGATGAAGGACTGCGTGCGGGAACTGGATGACACGCGTGCCTCCCGTGAGGAGATCCTGGCTCAGGCCAAGGAGAACGAGAAGAAGATGAAGAGCATGGAGGCCGAGATGATCCAGCTGCAGGAGGTGGGCCGGGCCTCAGGGGGGCACTCGGGGTCACCAGCAGGGGGCAGCCCAGAGCCGCCACCCAGGGCCTCCACCCAGCCAGCCTGGGCCACCCAGCGCAGCTGGCAGCGAACTAGCCTGACTCCAGCAGTGGGTTGGGGGTGGTTTTGGCTTCGTGAAACAATTCCCTGCAGGGTTTCATTAAGTAGCTGGGCTCCCTGGTGTGATTAAAACGCTGTGTGAATTAAATTGTCGCCATTTGGGGCCAGCTCCCTTGCGTGAAATGAGGCTTTGTGATAATCACCACCTCCTGTTGGGCGTTGGCTCCTGTCAAGGGGGAACCTTCCCAGACCCGCACTGCCTTGTCGGTCACCTGTGAGCCATATCCCAGAAGCCTCCCCTCCGCCCTAGGTGGTCTACAGTGTGAGCTGACTGGCCACCCGGTGCTCCTGGCTGGGCTGGGTGTCCAGGCCTGTCCTAGTCCATTCTCACCTGCCTGGCCTGAGGTGATCCCTCCCTCTGAGGTCATGTGTGGGTCTCTCTTGAGACCACCTTACCCACCTGACTTTCAGAGGCCCCGTGCTCTTGCCCTAACTCCCATCCCTGCCTCGTTCCTCTGACTTCTGGTCTCCCTGGGATGCAGAGGGACCAGCCTCCCGTCAGGGAAGAACGGTTTTTTATTTATGTCTACATCCCCAGCACATGACTTGGTTCCCACACTTAGATCTAGGGGCTCTGCAAACATGTGGTGCCTAAGCTGTGGCCTCAGTGGAAGGAATCAGAGGAGCTGATGAGGAAGGGCTTCATGGAGGAGGCAGACCTGGGAGAGGTTTCGAGAGGAAGGGCCAGGGCTTGGGGGGCTTGGGGAGCATGGTGCTGTAGAGTGCCAGGAACGGGGGAGGGGGCTTGCGGGGCCTCAGGTGGGCGGCCCCAGCAGGTCACGGTCTGGGTTCTCGTGGCAGGAACTGGCAGCTGCCGAGCGTGCCAAGCGCCAGGCCCAGCAGGAGCGGGACGAGCTGGCAGACGAGATCGCCAACAGCAGCGGCAAGGGGTGAGCCGTGGCGTGGCGTGTTCAGCTGAGGGTGGGGGGCGCCCCTCCTCCGGGACAGGCCCCGTCTCACTCTGCCTCCCTGCCTCACCCAGAGCTCTGGCATTGGAGGAGAAGCGGCGCTTGGAGGCCCGCATTGCCCAGCTGGAGGAGGAGCTGGAGGAGGAGCAGGGCAACACGGAGCTGGTCAACGATCGGCTGAAGAAGGCCAACCTGCAGGTGGGCGGGGTCGGGCCCCTGGGCGCCCCTCCCAGCGCATCCTGGCACCTGCAACAGCCTCCCTTGGTTTCCCTCTCTGGACCCTGGATGTGGCAGGGCTCCCTACCCTGGGAGGGCCCAGAGCTTGGGGCTCTGTGGGACCCAGTGGCCCCACCTCTGCCCCATCGTGCTCCCTGCCCCCCGTGCCCGGCCTTCCTCGAGGTCACCTGCCCTCTTTCCCACAGATCGACCAGATCAACACCGACCTGAACCTCGAGCGCAGCCACGCCCAGAAGAACGAGAACGCGCGGCAGCAGCTGGAGCGCCAGAACAAGGAGCTCAAGGTCAAGCTGCAGGAGATGGAGGGTACCGTCAAGTCCAAGTACAAAGCTTCCATCACTGCCCTCGAGGCCAAGATCGCACAGCTGGAGGAGCAGCTGGACAACGAGACCAAGTAGGTGTTCCTGCCCATCACCTGCAACATCCTGCAGGGTGCTCTGTGCCTGCCTGAATCCCAAGTCCCGGGGCCCATGTCCCCTCCTGACCTGCCCTCGTCCCTTCCACTGGGCTTCACGGAGTTCGCGGAGGAGCCCACGGCCCACCTCTGCGGTTGGGGGCTTTGGTGACCGTCCCTGGGGGCTGAATCAGCAGAGGTGAGGGTTCCTGTCCCATCGGGCAGCCAGTCTGCAGGCTCAGTAAGACTGAGGCTTCTTTGGTGGTAATGGGCAGGTTGCCCCGGGCCCCAAATCTCAGTTTTCCCTCTCCTTGCCACATACATGCTCTTGGGACTGTGCCCCTCCCTCCTTGAGCCCGTTTGCTCATCTGTGAAATGGAGCTGGTCACCATGCCTCCCGTAGACCGACGGTCGTGGGTGCTCAGTGACGAGCGCCTGCCTCAGCCTCAGAGCCTCCAGGTGGGGAGATGCCAGCGAGGCCTAAGGACAGCTCATCCGGCTGCTGGCAGGTAGCCGGACCCTGTGAAGGAGGGTCCCTGAGCCGCCTCGTCTGTGCCTCGCAGGGAGCGCCAGGCAGCTTGCAAGCAGGTGCGTCGGGCCGAGAAGAAGCTCAAGGACGTGCTGCTGCAGGTGGACGACGAGCGGAGGAACGCCGAGCAGTTCAAGGACCAGGTGTGTGTGCACACCGAGCGGTGGGGCCCCGGGACCGTCCCGCGCCCCCGTCCCTAACCGGGGCTGCCGGCCGCCTGTCTCTGCAGGCCGACAAGGCATCCACCCGCCTGAAGCAGCTCAAGCGGCAGCTGGAGGAGGCCGAGGAGGAGGCCCAGCGGGCCAACGCCTCCCGCCGGAAGCTGCAGCGCGAGCTGGAGGACGCCACCGAGACCGCCGATGCCATGAACCGCGAGGTCAGCTCCCTCAAGAACAAGCTCAGGTGAGCCCTGCCTCCCCTCCCCGAAGCCCGTGGGCTCTGAAGGGTGCACTGTGGACAAAGCTTCCAGAGTTGGTTCTATCTGTGCCCTGGCGGTCAGTGGCCAGGCGCCCCATGCTGCGCTGTCCTCCGCGGCTGGACCGCTCCCCGGCCTTCCGGGTGCACGGCGGCTCTTGGGGTCCTTTGTCCCCATCTTGCCTGCACACTTGGCCTGGTAGCTCCAAACCTCACAAGGTGTCCAGGCTGGGTGTTTCGCCCCAGTGGTGGCCCGAGGTGGCCTGCCGGTCCCTGGCATGCATGGGCTGGGTGTGGCCCAGGGCCCTGACCATCCAGGCCTGCGCCCCTGGGGGGCTGCGGTGTGGCTCCTGAGGAGCGGGTCCACTGAAGAAGTTCAAGTGGGGGAGGCAGAGGGTCTTTTTCTCCAGGATTCTCACTTCTCTCCAACATTCTGGCCCACAACGAATATTAACTTTCTTATGCGTGATCAGGAGAAGGTGCTGGGATGTGCTTACAGGATGGTCACTCGGTGACCTCTTGGGTTCACCTCATTTTGTATGCCATTTGAGCATCTGTATGAAAGGTGACGTCTGTGCACCCGTGTTCTGGGGTAAAGTGGGAAGCCAGGGAGCCTGAGGCCCTGTCGGATATCTGGGCCTCGTGTCCCTCTAAAGATGGCTTTGAAGTGTGTGAGCGGTACTCGGCCACCCTAGCGACCTTGCTGACGCTGTGCCTCTGCCCCCAGGCGAGGGGACCTGCCGTTTGTTGTGCCCCGCCGGGTGGCCCGGAAAGGTGCTGGCGACTGCTCAGACGAGGAGGTGGACGGCAAGGCGGACGGGGCTGAGGCCAAAGCTGCCGAGTAACCTCTCCTCCGGCTGCCCAAGACGGATGGACAGACCGACAGACGACTCCGCCTCCCCATTCCAGCCCCGCAGCACCCCGTCCACCTTCTTGGGACTGCTGTGACTATGACCTCCTCACCCAGTCCCACCAGGCCGGGGGACCTCAGGCCTGTGCCTCCCTGCCCGCTCCCCACCCCAGGCCTTTCCAGGGCGTTCGGCTTTCTCTGCTGCAGCCCCCTCCTGCTCCCCTCCTACCCCCAGAACCTGATACCAAAGAGTCAGAGTCTTGGGCCACTGGCCTGGGAACAGAGTGACCAGCAGGATCTTTGGCCCTCTCTTGCCAAAAAAGCACAAGATGGCGAGGCAAGGAGGGCAGGCCACCGGGGAGGGGCAAAGAGTTTTCTACGAATCTATTTTTCTTCAGACTAAGAAGTTTTGATAGCCCGACACCCCAGGAGAGTTGTCACCTTCCCCCACCTCCGCCACCAGCTCCCCCTCCTCCTTTGCTGTTGGCAATCACACACGGCGACCTCACAACCTCCGCCCCATTGGCCCCCCCAACTCCCGTGGGCCCTGGGTGATTGGGGAAGAGCAGGCCCAGGGCTGCCACCTCTGTGCGGGGCACAGACTGCGGGGGGCGGGGAAGGAGAGTCGTTCCTCCCCACCTGCTCTGGGCAGCGCCACTGTCCCCTCCTGTTTCTAAAGTGTCTCAAGTGCAATGACGACCCCCTTCCCTCCTTTGCCGAGGGCAGCCTGCCCCTGCCACAGCGGGGCCAGGCCTAGCAGACAGGGCCTCAGGGCCAAGCTGGAAAGGCCAGCAGTGGCTTCTCCCAACGTTCTTGGGGACCAAATATATTTAATGGTTAAGGGACTTGTCCCGAGTCTGACAGCCAGAGCATTGCAAAGGGCCAGTGGCCCTCCCGCATGACCTTGTACCTACTCAGAGACTGGGGCCCGAGTGTAGACTATCCGCACCGAGGACTCGGTATGGTTTAAAAATCTGTCATCTGCACGGTTGTGTTTGAAAGGAAAAAAAAAAGTTTCCCTCCCCTTATAATAAATGATAAAATTCCAAGTCTTTATCACTGCCTTTCCTTTGGAACCATGTTTAGAAGAGAGTAGCTTGTCCTACACTGGTCTACACTGGTTGCTGAATTTACCTGTATTCCTAACTGTTTTGTATATGCTGCATTTAGACTTACTTATAGCAAAGAAGGCATTTTTTTTTTAAAGAAAAACCAACTGAAGTCATGATGATATATGAAAGCTACATATGGCTAAAAAGCTCTGAATTCAGGTCCCAGTTGCTGTCACAAAGGAGTGAACGGAGCTCCCAGCCCCACCCCTTTTTTATATAATAAAAGTGCCTTAGCATGTGTTACAGCTGTCACCACTACAGTAAGCTGGTTTACAGATGTTTTCCACTGAGCGTCACAATAAAGAGAACCATGTGCTACGAGCCCTGTGTCTGGTGGTGTCTGTGTGTCCAAGCAGGTGGCCTGGATGGGACTGTGCTGGGCTTCTGCAGCGGGCACCTACTTTGTGCATCTTCTGGAAGCTTCTGGAAGTGCAACATGGCTGAGGCACAGGCTTGGATGAGGGGCGGTGGTTGTGCAGGGAAGGGTAAGCTCAAAAGGCAGGCTGGGCCCGGGGCAAGGGCGCTAAGAGGATCTCCTGGAAACTTCTGCTGACTTCAGTTACTGAGTACCTACGTGTGCTTGACTGGGGTTAGGGACACGGACCTAGGTGCTGAGTTCCAGGAGCTTCCTTCGCTGTCAGACAAAGCCTGCTCTCTGGAGGTTCCTCTGGAGCTGAGTTCTGGACGAGCAGGACCAAGGGAGTCGGTGACGGGCAGCTTCATGATCTGGGGGAAAGGACTAGATTCTCAAGTCCGTGTGTGTCCTCGTCTGAAGATGGAGGTGACCGGGACAGCAGACGCCCTCAAGGGTGTGCTGGGAAGACGGACGGAGGTCATGCAGATACTGGGACTGCTCAGTGCCTGAGCTACACAGTGAGTGCTCAGGAAATTGCAATTCTTATTAAGCACCTACTGTGTGCCGAGCACAGTTCATCCCTTCCTCTCTTCATCCCCTCAGTACCACGGTCAGGTATGTACGCTTTCCAAAAGCAAGGAAACCGAGGTGTGGTGAGAAGCTGGGGGGGGGGGGGTGGCATTTGAGCAGGGCTGTGTGATGCCCTGAAGTCTCCACCACTCGTGGAAGGGAGACCTGGACACAGCGGGGTTCGGGCCTACGGCGCCCTGACAGAAGCACTTCAGGGCAGCTTCTCCGACCCCCTGGAGGTGAGGAGCTGGGTCAGGAGCACCTGACACCCGCGCCAGGGGCTGCGGGCCAACATGGGCCCAGCCAGCCCTAGCCCCCACCCCCTGCGGCCCGGCCACTGGGGACTCAGACTGTCGGGCGCACCCGCTGGCCGGCTGAGATCCAGCAGCCAGTTCTCGTGGTATTGGAAGTTTTGTGACTCATCTCCAGCCAACAGGGAGAACTTAGGGCTGAAAACCACATTTTTAGAATACTTGAGGGTTTTAAGGATTTCTCTCCCTCTGGGCTGTCAACCTTAAAAATAAAAGGGCCATTTTACCAGCAAAATGAGTTTATTCGAGAACAGCAGAGGAATGGCAGTTCAGAACAAACCATGGCAAGTCAGGAGAGACAAAGGCGAGGTAGCTTTTATTCCCTTTTTGGAGGAAATCCGGGAGGGTTGTTGGGAACACAAGCTCCATGGGGAAGAAAAGGAGTTCAAGGTCTGTGCGGTTGCTCACTGGCCGCCAGTGGTGGGTAGCGCGTCGGGGCTGGGCAGGGAGGGATCTTCTTTCTTTTTCTTGACAGCAGAGGGTAAAATCCCTACATGCACAGCCCTCGTGGAGGAGTCCGGTGCTCTTATTTCTTTCCACCAAGGTTGAGCTTCTTAGGGATTTATTATTTTTCGTTTCTTATTTTGTTTTAATTCAAGTAGTTAATATACAGTCTTATATGCGTTTCAGGTGCACAATATGATGAAACAATTTTTTCTGTTTCTCAACATGCATCACAAGAAGTGCGTTCTTTTAAAAAATTAATTAACTTTAAAAATTTGAATTCCAGTATAGTTAATATGCAGTGTTACATTAGTTTCAGGTGTATAATACAGAAATCCAGTTCTGTACGTTACTCAGTGCTCATCATGACAAGCGCTCTCCTCATCCTGTTCCCCTGTCCCCCCATACACCTGCCCGACTCCCTCCTGCAACCACCAGTGTGTCTTCTCTGTGTTTAAGAGTCTGACTTAAATAAAATCTTGAAACATTAAAAAAGAGTCTAGAGTTCATTTTTGTTTCTTTTTTCTTTGTTCATTTGTATTGTTTCTTAAATTCCACAGATGAGTGGAATCATATGGCATTCATCTTTCTCTAACTGACTGACTTAGCATCATATCCTCTAGATCTGTGCATGTTGCCAGATGTCGGTGCTCACCATTTTAACCATTTTTTTTTAATTAAAAAATTTTTTGTTTAAAGATCCATTCCTCCATTTGAGAGAAAGAAACAGAGCATTAGCAGAGGGAAGGGCAGAGGGAGAGAATCTCCAAGCTGACTCTTCTCTGAAAACAAGGCAGAGGGCGATTGCACGACTCTAAGATCGTGACCTGAGTCGAAACCAAGAGTTATTTGGCCACTTAACCTGCTGAGCCACCCAGAAACCCCACCATTTTAACCAATTTTAAGTGTCCGGTTCAGTGCATTAGGCATATTCACACTGTTCTGTGACCATCACCACTGTCCACTTACAGAACTTTTTTGATCTTCCCAAACTGAAACTCCATCCCCACTCAACATTAGGCCCCTGTCCCCTGGTCACCCCCCGGCAACCACTGCTGTGCTGTCTTTAGGAGTTTAATTACTTTAGGGTGCTAGGTACCTCATATGAGTAGAATCATCCAGTATTTGTTCTTTGGTGACTGGCTTTTTCCCTCCGATTTTTTTATGGTGGTAAAATATGCACACCACCGCATTCCCGTCGTAGCCATTGTTCAGCATACACGTCAGTAGTGTTCTTTTTAAATTTTTATTTATTTATTCATGAGACGCAGAGAGAGGGAGAGACACAGGCAGAGGGAGAAGCAGGCTCCCTGCGAGGAGCCCGATGAGGGACTCGATCCCAGAACGCCGGGGTACACCCTGAGCCAAAGGCAGACGCTCAACCACTGAACCCCCAGGCGCCCAACACTTCAGTAACATTAAATACTTTCACAATGTTTTGTGGCCAGAACCACCATCATTGTTATTCTTTGGCTTTGGGGATTTTAAGTATAAAATTACTTTTAGTAATGTCCACAGCCACCATGGTGCTCGAATTCATGACCCTGAGACCAAGAGTGGCCAGCTCCATGGACTGAGCTGGCCAGGTGCCTCCCTTTTTTGTAACGGAGCATAACCGTGATTTAGGTTTTCGTTGCTGTTGGATCCCCTTGAAAGAGAGCCATCTCCATAAACACTGTGCTAGGGAAGGAGCCGAGCTGCCCACCTCCCACCCACCCATGATGCTGCTTTGTTTTAGACGTAGTGGCTAAGGGACGCCTGCGTGACTCTGCTGTTGGGCATCTGCCTTCCCAGTGGGAAGGAGGCCTCGCTGGCTGTTTCTGTTTCCTAGAAACACTAGCTTTCCTGGAAGAGAGAAAGAGAAAGAGAAAGAGATCTTACATCAAGTGGAAATAGGTGGAGAGAAAACAGCCTTTTTTTTTTTTTTTTTTTTTTTTGAGAAAACAGCCTTACCCTCATTTCCTCTCCCACAAGGTCTGCACCCGAGCAAACAGCACTCGGCCACCAAGGATGGGCCTGCTGGGGTGTCCCTGACATCAGGGACAAGTCTAGAGACACCAGGTTAGATCCGCGGTGGTGGCGCGAAGACCGGGACCTGGTGGCCGAGCCGGGGAGCTAAGCCCTCCCCCAGGGCCCATGGGAGCAGAGTAAGGGACCGTGGACTTTGCCAGGCCGGTGCGGAGGGCTTCTCAGAGGCGGTGATGCTAGATTTGGGCTTTGATGTATGAGCCCGATTGTTCCGGGTGGCAGAAGCAGGTGCTCCTGCAGCGGGATCTGGGTACCGGGTGCCTAGGAGCCACGTGGGTGTGGCCTTTTGTGGCTGTGAAGTGGTAGGTGCGCAGGGAGCATCCGGCAAGTTGGGGCAGGAAGGAGAATAAGGCGGGCGTGGGGGGACGTGGGGTGGGAGGACAGGGAGGAGGGGGCTGGGCAGGAACCCACAGGGTGGAGGGGGACGCTTGTGGGGTGGGGGGTGGGGGTGTCAGGGGCGCGGTTGCTCCTGTGGCGGCCGGGGACTGCCCAGGGAGGACGGGCTCCGGATGAGCCTGGGTGTCATTGGTTCACCACGAGCAGTGGGGGTTTCCGTTTCCCATCGGGGCCCTGCTCTCTTTGGGCCCAGCCGTGTGGTTCCCACAAGACGCCCAGCGGCGACTGGGTCCCCACGGCTGAGACCAGCTGGACGTGGTGGGCCGAGTGTGATGAAGAGCCCTTGGTAAGCTGGGGGGCTGGGGCCCGGCCCGGCGGCTCCCCCTCCAAGCCACTCTATAAGGAAAGGATCCTTGTGACCTGGAGCTCCAGCCCAGGCTCTAAGCTAAGCAGGGACATATCCCGGATTGGAACCCGGGTTCGCTCATCTGATAGCTTCCCCCCTCCCCCTGAGCCCCCAAACAGTAGAGAGGGAGGGGACAGTGCTCAGCCCGGGTTCCAGAGGGTTCCAGACGGCCCTCGAGGCCGAGAGGGCAGGGCCAGGTCCGGAGGCTCATGTCTTTGGGGAATTGGGAGGAAGCAGAGGAGGTGGAGGAGGGGAGGGGAGTCAGAGCCTCTGGAGCGTCCCCAGGGCGCTGCTGCCAGGCTGACCAGCAAAGGAGTTCTGTGGGGTGCAAAGGCTCGGGTGGGTTGTCTTGAGGTACCAGGATTTGGGGTCCTTGTGTCGCCCACATTGTCTCTGAAGGCCTGCAGGGAACCTGAGGGGGAGTGACTGCCCACAGTGGGGTGACCGTGACCTGGGGACAGAGCAGGGGGGTGGCCGGGCTTTGCTCCCCCCACCCCCCCGACTGGGCCCTCTCTACCGTGTTCTGTGGGGCAGGAAGAGAGGAGAGGCCTGTGTGTCCCCATCAGAAAGAGGGGGGCGGGGCCTGGTTGGCTCAGATCATGATCCTAGGGTCCTTGCATGGAGCCCCACATCCTCCCTGCTCAGAGGGGAGCCTGCTTCTCCCTCTCCCTCTGTCACTAGCCCTGCTGCTTGCTCGCTGTCCTCTCTCTCAAATCATAAATAACTTCTTAAAAAAAAAAAAAAAGAGCCAGAGGGGCACCTGTGTGGCTCAGTGGTTGAGTGTCTGCCTTTGGCTCAGGTCATGATCCCGGGGGCCTGGGAAGGAGCCCCTCATCTTCTCCCTCTGCCTCTGTCTCTGCCTCTCTGTGTCACGCATGAATAAATACTAAAAGTGAAAGAGAGAAAAAGAAAGAAAGAAAGAAAGAAAGAAAGAAAGAAAGAAAGAAAGAAAGAAAGAAAGATAAAGAAAGAAAGAAAGAAAAGAAAGAAAGAAAGAAAGAAAGAAAGAAAGAAAGAAAGAAAGAAAGAAAGAAAGAAAGAAAGAAAGAAAGAAAGAAAGAAAGAAAGAAGGTGGAGGCGGGTGTTAAGGGTCTGTGGTCGCAGCAGAGGCCGGTGGACTTCGTAATCTGAAAACGCCGAAGTGTAGACCTGTGGGCACCACTCTAAGGGTGTGAGCTTAGATCTGTGTGTCTCCGCCGGCAGAGACAAACCTAGAGGCCTTTGGATGGTTAAAGTCACTTTCCTCCTCAGACCCCTGCATCGGAAGCCCTGGTGTTCCCGTGCGCCCGCCCGCCCTCGGAGACTGTGTGACCCTGGGTGAGTCCCTTCCCTGGAGATTCTTTGTTCACGTCCCTTCAAAACTTGGCTTCAGTCTCTTCACGCTGATTCATAGGATCTGTCGTGTTTGGGGCCCGCTCAGCTCTTCTGCTCTCAGATCCTGGCTAGTACCTCCTGGCCTCTCACTGTGCTGACTGTGTTCATGGTGCCCTTTGCAATTTTCAATTTTTAACAGGTCAGATCACTGAAACTTTCCCTTTATTGCATCCGGGATTTCCATCTTGACTAGGAACGATTCCCCAACTTGACATTATTTTTTTCTTTTAATATTTCTTCCAGGACATTTGTAGCGTTTTCTCTCTAGCTTATATTCAGGGGAACCCGGAGGGTCAGTCAGTGGGGGAAACCGGCAGGGGAGGAGGAGGTCGGGCTCCTGGGCCTCTCAGCGCAGAGAGGGGGGCTCCAAACCCTGACCTGGTGAGGGAGGTGGGGGACGGAATCCCGGGGCGGAAGGAGCGGCCTAAGCCAAGGCCTGGAGGCTGAGGTGTGATCAGAAGCAAGGCCGGGGCAGGTCGAGCCTGCGACTCTTGATCTCAGGGTGGTGAGTTCAAGCTCCCCGTTGGGCTTGCAGCCTCCTTAAAATAAAAATTAAAAAGAAAAATAGAAGCCGGAAGGAGGGGTGCGTGGGGTGCCTGGACGGAGGCGACGTGCAGGTGGGGAGCAGAGAGGAACACAGGGGTGCGCGGGTGGGGGCCCGGGGCCAGGCCAAGGGGTGTGAGGCTGATTCCGGCTCCTCTTCCCCTTCCTGCCCCGGAGCAGGGGCCGCAGCCACTTGCAGGGCGATGCTGTGTGAGGATCTCGGTCCTGCTGCCTTGGAGCTTAGACAGAGCCGGTGGGGCCGGGGGGGCCCCTGTCCTGTCCGGGCCGTGCAGTCGGGTTCCCTCCTCCTCCTCCTGACGGCCTTGCCGGGAACTGAGCTTTCCGCAGGCTGGCCGAGGACCCCGGGTACTAAGCAAGCAGGAGGGAGCACGGTCCGGCCTCCAAGGCCAGCTGAGGCCCAGGCCGAGGGCAGGGCCAGGCCGAGAATAGCAGAAGACGGGACGGATGGACCTCTGGCAAACGTCTGGTGTCACCCCGGGTTCTCCTCCTTCTTCTCTTGGTCCTTGGGCTTCGTGGTGTCATTTGGCTGCCTTGCCTCTCCCCCCTCTCCAGGGTCAAGG
The DNA here is from genome assembly GCF_011100685.1 of Canis lupus familiaris. NCBI lineage: Eukaryota > Metazoa > Chordata > Mammalia > Carnivora > Canidae > Canis > Canis lupus. The sequence continues at coordinate 29,129,128 of NC_049231.1, forward strand.
GACCCCCCCTAAGCTGAGGTCCCCTTGCATCTTGTTGGCCGAGGCTGGGCCGGACAGCCAGCCCTTGCTGCAAAGATGACCAGTAAACTCGTCCCTGATGTCCAGGCCCAGAGACGAGCGGCAGCAGGTGGAGGGGGTGGTCAGTGGCCTTGGAGGAGCGTGGAGGTGTGTGGGACCTGGTGGGCAGGACGCAGCAAGGCCAGGAGAACCAATGCGTTGTGAAGGCCAGAGCTGAGAGCAAAGAGCTGGCCGTGCATGGGTGGCAGGACGCGAGCAGAGCCACAGTGGCTTGGAGACAGAGAGAGGGACCTGCTGGGAGCCGTGTGCCCCCCTCGCTGGACCTGCCCTGATCACCCGACAGCTGTGTTTCTGCTTTGCTCCTGTCCTGACACAGGGTCCACCCACGGCCTTCTGGTCAGTGCCCCTCAGCCTGAAGCCACCAGGGCCACTCCTGGAGAGTACAGATTCCCTCTCTACTCACGGACTTGTTTTTACCCATATGCCCACCCACCTTCCCAGTGAAACACAGGCGCTTTTAATTTTTTGCTTTTTCTTTACGTGGTTCATCAAGATCTTTAAGTGATATTCTTACACTGGAAACAGAATAGGTGCAAGAGTCGGCTCCGGGAGACAGGAAGTCTGGATTTGAGTCCCGGCTCTGGCACTAGCCGGCTGCTTGGCTAAATTATTTAACCTTTCAGAGCTTCGGTTCCTTTTCTTACAGAGTCATGGTGAGAACTAGTATGTGAGTTAATTCACACAGAGCATTTAGAACAGTGCCTGGCGCAATGCAGGTAGTCCTCAACCACTAGAGCTAATCTCTTTCCCTTGATTTTTAAAATGTGATTTTTAAATTGTGATATTTAAAAGTTCTTTCTTACCAGGACAGAGAAGAGTTTCACTTATTTTTATACTTTCTTTTACACACTTTTCCACCTTCTCCTAATAATATAGCCCTAATATTATATCCTCTATTAGAAACCTTTCTAGTAAAAAAAAAAAAAAAAAAAAAAAAAAAAGGAAAGAAAAACAAAGAAAAAAAGAGAAACCTTTCTAGTGGTCGCAATTTATTTACACCTTTGTTTCTTTTTCCTTTTTTTCTTATGTCTTTATTTCTTAGCCTCTCAATTGCACTCAAGATTTTTGGACTCCGCACTCTGTGAAATGAGGATGTTAATCCTTCTCCTCTCCTCATGCTTCACCTCTCAGCTTCTGCTATTGTACTTTAGGTGCATGTTGATTGGCAACGAGGGCATTTAGTTCTCTTATTTAATAGTCTCTTGTGTTCTTAAAGTGAAAGAGCAAACAAGATTGTTTACATCTTTGTGTTGTTTTCAGTATTGTTTACTGTAGAGGTAACTTGTGAAATACAGTTGCACATGCTTCCTTGCACAGCTTTAGTTTTTCCTAATTTTCTAGTTGCCTTTGTTTTTGCACCTTGCCGTGTTGCGTTCAACATTTCCTCAATTTCTTTACAACTGTGCATTATGTGAGGTATTAGGTCAAGTCCCCTTTCCCCACAGAACTATTCACTTCTTATTCCATCCTGGGCTGGTTGTTCTCTAGGCTTGCTGCATGCCCCGCTGTATTCCTTGGATTCCTTTCTCCCTATGTTCTGTTTCCTGTTTCCTGGATCCCTCACATCTTTCGGTCTTGGTTAGTACCGTCAACTTCCCCCATAAGCACACAAACTTTTTGTTCCTGCAGCTCTTCCTCAAGTGATTTTCTAAGAAAAGACCTCAAAAGGTAACTTGTCATTCCCCCTTTAGTTCCATTTATTTTTTCACATTTTCATTTCACTTTCTGGAAATTTTCCTTAGCCTTTGCAACCTTTCCTTAGACTTCTTTAGTTTGTTGGTCACTTTTTAATACCCAAGATCTCTTTTTTGGTCCCATTAATTTTTTTTTTCCCGCTTTTCAGTGCATCCTGCTCTCATTTTATGAAGAAAACACCTTTCTGATCTCCCTGAGGACACTGATTCAAGGTTTAAAAAATTATTTTTATTTTATTTTATTTATTTATTTATTTATTTATGAAATTATATTGAAATTACAAAATTCTTTTGATGTCATTTTTTTAAAATTTTACTTAGTCCAGCTTATTTTTGGTTGTTGCTGTTGTTGAAGTAAGGAGCCCTGCCTGTCCTAGATAGTGGATCAATATTAGCTATTATCAATTAGGAAACACACATGTTCTTGACCTCAAGGAATTTCCAGAACATGTCTTCCCATCTTTTCTTCTGTGTTTGGTTTTATTGTTTCCGTAGCTTTTCAGATGGCAGTCTCCTTGTCTGATTATCTTCTCCTTGTGCCCCAACAGGAGGACAGGACTCTGACTTGGCTTGGGAGTGAGTTGGAGTGAGGTGAGGAACCTTCCTTAAGTAGCAGCCAGCCAAGGCCAGTGGAGAAACACATGGGATTAAGTCCATTTTGGCATTTGTGGCCATCCCAGAGGGAACCACCAGAGGCCTGGACCCTGGCTGCTCCCTGTTGCCACAGCTGGCTCACATTTGACCCCACCATTTCTTCTCTCTTCCCCAAGGCTGAATCTCTTCTGCAATACTTCCTTCCAGCTGAGACACAGACACAACTGTAGGGAAACTCCTCAGATCCCACTGCTGGCACCATGACCTCGGAAGGCCGTGAACTCTCTCCAGGTAGTCACCTTCCACTTTCTGGATGATGCTTGGTATTGCGGGGATGCCTCCAGCTGAGTTAACCTACAGAGGAGTCAGTCCCTTGAGTGTGTCATCGAGCCCCCAAGAGGGGTCAAGGGGAGTCCCCACCACAGGGTCGCAGGAACCCTTCCCTCCTGCCTTCTCAGGGTCTTGGCTGAGATGATCACTTTCTCTCCCTCCCCCTGCTGTCCTTCCAATGACCCAGAAGTAAGGCAAGGACAGCCCAAAGACATGGGTGACAGCAGAAAGAGAAAGAGGGGGTCCTGAGGTAGGGTGCAAGGGGAGGTAGACCAGCAACCTTGGAGGCCTCTCCTGCCCTCTTGCCCTGGTCAAGCCTCCGGCATGGCTCAGGATGACTGGGGGCTTTGCAACAGAGGCCATTCCCTCCAGCTCTCACCCTGCTGCCAGCCTGACTGCTCTGTGAGGGTCAGTGGGACACCGACCAGACCCCCAGTCGGGTCTTTGCCACAACCCACCTGTGTGACCTGGGTGCCTTACTTAACCTTATCTATAAATGTGGATGTTTCTGAGGATCAAATATACTGTGTTTATGTGGTTTGGGCCAGTACCTGCTACACTGGATGTCCTCCCTAAGTATTGTTACTCTCCTCTTGACCTGGAACCTGTTACTTACCTCCTCTCTCCCAGCATTCCCCACCCTGACGGCTATATTAGGGCACTTGCCCTGTGTCCCAACTAAGCATCTGCTTATCAGTATTGAAAGCAGAGCAGGAACTGATTCTTTGATCTCAGTACCCCTGCCTAGGCCAGTTCTCAGCTCTTCCCTCCTTTATCCATAAATACATAGCTTTAAAGCTGTGGTTTCCCTCCAGCTACGCCCTGGTTTTCTCTCTCTCTTAGTGTAACAGGAAAAAGAAAAAAACTAAACAACCCTTCATTCTTTCTTTCCATCTAGAGAACGAAAGTTTTCTTGAGGATGCTATTGCGTATTTCCAGAACACCGTGAGCCCAGAAGTACTGCATCACCTATTGAACGACCATGAAGCCTGGGAGAGATTTGTGGCTGTGGCTGTTGCCTCATTGCCCAGGTAACACCTCAGGGATGCCCCACAATGGTCACCCCGATCTCTGATTGGCAGCATCCTGGGGTGGAGGTTGAGTATGTTCCCTCTCAACAATCCATAAGGAATATGTCTTCCATGATATTCACTGGCAGTGAATGGCCTCGGATTGAGAAGGGAAACCTGTAGAGGGCAGGTTATGTGACCTTGGAGCTTAACATAAAGTAGAACTATCTCTGCCTTGGTCTCTTCAACTGTTCAATTTTATCCTGAAGAAACTAAGATAATGCATGTAAATTACTTAGCATAGTGACTGACACATAGTAGGTACTCAATGTTAACTTTTCAGAGGATTACTGGGAGAAGTCAGGGGCCATGGGTCTTCTTCCATGAGATGAGGGCTTAACAGGACTTCCTCTGGGACAATTCAGAAGAATACTGACACATCAGTCTGTGGAGAAACTGGAATTGGACTGAACTGGGTTGGATCCTGATTCTATCTTTGCCCAGTCCTGGGGGTCTCTGGGTCTGTATGGCTTGGAGTTTCAGATTTGCCATTGATTCAATGGAAGCTGGAATTGAATCTGGTAAGATTGTGGTAAAGGTCTCAGTGTGAATTGCAAGGTCAAAGGTGAGGATCCAAAGGCAGTCATCCCGTCCAAAAGCCCAGGAGGCTTGGATCAGTTCCTGCTGGTGGTCAGGATGGACAAGGGGTTCTAGGTTGGAGGACCAGGTAGGATTGGGCAGCAGGGCGGGGCCTGGGTGAAGCTCTAGGGCACGAAACTTGAGGAGGCCCTGGACCTAGCAGAGGTGTTGTGAGAGGGAGAGGGGACCTTTTTCCTCTTGCTTCTTTGATCTCCTCCCGCCAGGCATCCGCGGCTATAGGAAGGTGTTTCCTCTATGCCTTGCCTGGGAGTTTGGGAGTATTGACTACCAGTTGGAAGCTCTTGTCATCTACATAGAGCAGAGCCAGGCCAGTGGGAGGTAGTGTGGCTATGTGACAGCTTCCAGCTCCAGAGGGGCATTTGCCAATTCTGTCCTCATTGAGGGATTCTGAGACTCAGAAGTGCCCACCAAAGAGGAAAGTACTTCCTCCACCAGCTTGCTCAAAGGCAGGTCTTTTCTGGCTTAGTGCTTCAGATAGAAGGTTCTCAAGATCTCTTTGTCAAGTTGCACATGGTCTTGGTGGACATGCATGCGAAGCTGTCACCAGCTAAGGTGTGAATTAAGTTGGTGACACCTATGAGGTCGGGTGTGCTGGGTGCTGGGTCGAGGGTCAGTGATGTGCGCTGCAGAGACTGAGGGAACCAGGGAGCAGGTGTGCTGCCTCTCAGTCAGTTGGGGCAGTGGCTGGGCCCCAGCAGAGGACATCATGCTTGGGATGAGAGCAGGTGCCAAGCAAAATGATCATTAAGATCCCTTCTTGCTCTGAGGGTTTTTTTTTTTTTTTCTTTAATTCCAAGTTCCACAGTGAGCTACACTGTAAAGTCTGAGAGCACTCTCCCTACAATTGCCCTTACTTTTGGCATCAACTGGTAATTGTGGCAGTGGGGTTCCCCAAACCACCGGAGATTGGATGAGTCTCTGGAAGCACTTGTAGAGCTCACTGAGAGCTGTCACTCTCGGTAATGCTGTGTCACAGGGCAGGATACAGGTTACCTTCAGCCAAGGAAAGAGACACTTGGGGCAGAGGCCTGGAGGGTTTCCAGTGCAAAGCTTCAATTGTCCTCAGGATGCATTACTGTCCTGTATTCAGTGTGTAACAATGGCATGTGGAGCATTGCCCAGCAGGGAAGCTCTCGGTGTGAAAGTAAACAATTATCGTGACACTTATTAAAATGGTAAAGAAGACTTAATTCATGTTGTAGGTGTCCAGAGAGTGTTTGTCATAGGACAGTGAGATCTGGCTTAACTGGGACTACAGCAAGATAGTTAGGGATTTAGTCAAGGAGCAGGATGGGGCCTGGGGATGAATAATCACTAAGAGGAGATATGAAGGTGGGGGGATTCTTACTAACCTGATCCAACATGGTTCTTGCAAAGACTGGGCACTCCAGGCTGTTAAGGACAGAGCACAGAAGACCAACGGCAAGGCCTAGTCAGGCAGAGGGCTCAGAAGAGCCTGAGTAATGTTTGTTCATGGAGAGAGTCTTTTTCAACCTGAGGCTCAGGGTATAGACTTTTATTGGGGGTCAGTCCCATGCTCCCTGCATGGCCACCTGGTGATCTCCAGCTCCACTTAGAGGTCACACTAACGCTTTTAGTTTCTAGTTCTTCCATAGATCAGAACTGACAGCACATGACCCAACGCCTTCATCATACATCGTCTTGTCAGGCTGTCCAGTAGCCTGAGGCCCAGGCATCATCATTCTAGCAGCCTTGACATCCTAGGTAGGGCCTAGAGCTCACCTCCAGTGCCAAAGGCAAAGGGCAGGCCTCTGTGGGTAAGGTTAATCCTTCAGTACACATGAAGAGCCTCCCAACAAAAGTTTTTCTGCTCCCACCCCACTTCCCTGTGTTCATCTACTGAGTTCCCAGTCTACAAACACTGTGGCACTGACCAGCTGACCTGACCTTGACTCTAGAGGCATCTTCCTCAAATACCCACCAAGTAAGAGCATCTTCAGATGACACGGACTTATTTTTCCCCGACCTGACTGTGTCTTACGGAACATGAGCAATGGGAAGAATGTTTTTAACACTGCAGAAACAGTTCATTCCATTTGTAAAATTCTTTTCCGTTCGATTTCTAGTAAACATTTTCTGTGGTTTACGTAGGATAGATCAAATCAAGCCCATTTGACAGATCAGTCTTTCTTACTCACTAGACCTTCGCTGTTTCAGGGAGGAGGCTGACATACTACGTGAAGGTTTGAATGACCTGACAGGACACATGGATATGGAAGACGAAGACCTGGCTAGGGAGACTTTTTTGAATGTGTTTCCCCAGTTGAAAGTGGAGCTTGAGAAACGCATAAGAAAGCTCCGTAGGCTTGCAGATGAGGTTGACAAGGTCCACAAGCGCTGCACCATCTCCAACATGGTAGCGAGTTCCACCGGTGCTGCGTCTGGCCTCCTGGGCGTCCTTGGTCTGGGTCTGGCACCTGTAACAGCAGGGTTCAGTCTGACACTCTTGACAACTGGATCGATGCTGGGAGTTGCAGCTACTGTGACTCACATGTCCACCAGCCTTGTGGAATACTCAAACACATCGTCTGCAAGAGCTGAAGCCAGTGACCTGGTGTCTGGTATTGATCAAGGGGACAGAGTTGGATTGGATCTGCAGAACACCATACTCAAAATTCTTTCTTTAGGATCTGTCATTAGAAATCTGAAAAAAATTGCAAAGAATAATAGTGCCAAGAAGGTAGCCACAGTCCAACCTCACCTGGTAGACAAGGCCAGGCGCCTCATGACAGGTAGGAGTGTCTCAGTTCGAAGTGGCAATCTGGTGCAGAAAGCTTTTGGAGGTACTGCTCTGGCAATGTCCAAAGGAATCCGGTATCTGGGCATGGCTAGCTCAGGTGTGTTCCTTCTGATGGATGTGGCCAGCCTTGTAAAAGAGTCAAGGCACTTGCATGAGGGGGCAAGGGCAGAGTTAGCTGAAGTGCTGAGGCAGCAGGCCCAGGAGCTGGAGAGAAAGTTGGAATTGCTCACACGGCTCTATGAGAGTCTCATGTAGGGCCGACTCCATGACCTCCGAGCAGGGACAGAGCAGGGGCGAGAGTGGGACAAAGACGTAGAGGGACTTTATTAGAAGGGGAGGGGGGCAAAATAACATTTGGGGGGGGCGTTCCAGAGTTTAGCATTAGGTTAGTTGGGCCCAGTGACGGCGGGGTTTATTCAGTTTTTTTGGGGGGGGGTCCCAGGGAGGAAGGGACATGGGGCTGGAATGAGGAGACAGGGATGGAGAGAGTGAGGAGAATGGACCAAAGAGGACACGGGGGACGTGGGGAAAGAGGGGCACGCAGGAACAAGCAGCGAGGCCAGGAATACTCAAGCAAGAATGGTTGGAATATGCGAGAAGTGCTCCTCTGCCCACCCTCCCCGTGGTGACGCACTGGCAGGAGTGGACTCTTTCCTACAAATCCAAAACCGTGATGAGATTCTACTCCCCCTGGTCAGAATGGCCTGAACAAATCAGGGCACAACAGATGCTGACAAGGATGTAGAGAATGGGAAAACCTCTGATGCTGCTGGTGGCAATGCAAGCTGGGGCAGCTGCACTGGAAAACAATGTGGAGGTTCCTCAAAAAGTTAAAAATAGAGCTACCTTATGACCCAGTAATTACAGTGCTAGGTATTAATCCAGATGATACAAACATAGTGATTCAAAGGGCATGTGCACCCCGATATTTATTTATTTTATTTTTCAAAGATGTTACTTATTGGAGAGAGGCCATGGGAAGGGTGGGGAGGAGCTGAGAGAGGGGGCCAAGCGGACTCCTCCATGAGCAGGAAACCCAGCTCAGGGCTCAATCCCAGGACCCTGAGATTATGACCTGAGCTGAAGGCAGATGTTTAACTGACTGAGACACCCAGGCTTCCACCCCAATATTCATAGCAGCAATGTCCACAATAGTCCAACACTGAAAAGAGGCCAGAGGTCTATCAACAGATGAGTGGATAAAGATGTGTAGATACACACAATGGAATACTACTCAGCCATCAAAAAAGAATGAAATCTTACCATTTGCAATAACATGGATGGAACTAGAGGGTATTGTGCTAAGTGAAATAAGTTAATCAGAGAAAGACAAATACCACATGATTTCACTCATAAGTAGAATTTAAGATAGAAAACAGGTGAACATAGGGAAAGGGAAAGAAAAATAAAATAAGAGGAAAACAAGGAGGGAGACAAACCATAAGAGACCCTTAACTCTGGGAAACAAACTGAGAGTCTCTGGAGGGGAGGTGGGGGGTGGGGGGGTAACTGAGTAATAGGCATTAAGGAGGGCACGTGATGGAATGAGCACTGGGTATTATATGCCACTGATGAGTCATGAAACTCTACCCCTGAGACGAATAATGTACTATATGCTAACTAAATTGAATTTAAATAAAAAATTATATATATAAAAAAGAATGGACTCTTTCCTGCCTCAATTCACCTTTGTCTTCCAGTCGACTGACCATTAGATGACGACTTCCTCATGATGGTGGCGGTGGGGACGATGGCAGAAGGGTGGGGGAACATTTGGCAAGTTGCTGGTGCTTTGGGGGGCCAGGTGCACTGAGAGACCAATGAAATTCTAAAGGTGGTGTTGGAACCGTGGTGATCTGGAAAAAAAAAAAAAGCATGGGTCGGGGGGGGGGGGGTTAGAAAAGAGAGAGCAGATGTCAGCAGCGGGTCAAGGAACCTTGTGGTAGATTGAGGTCAACTTGGGGCCAAGGTCAACCGTGTCTCATCCTGAAGGAGGTTCATATAAAGGATTTTTAGGACGAATACAGGTATGCGATATCTTTAAGATCATAAAACTGAATGGGTAAGAATTTCCAGAACTAACTAAAAAGCTGCATTCGAATTAAACAAGAACTAGTAACATGGGACTAAATGAACTAAGTAGAAGAGTGTGGTTTTGTGACTTCTGTTTGAAACACTGCTGGTTCTCTCATGTCTGTGCTTCCAGAATAAGGAAAGTCTTAAGTAAGATACCTATGACTTACAGAAATTTGATAAAGCATTCACTTATGAACAAATTGAAGCGTTTAACTTTTCTGTCGACCTAAACCCTCTGATAATCAAAAGGTCTCAGTGAGTATTCTTTCTTCCATGACAATCACAGTAATTTGCATAAGTTCAATAAGAATCTGTTCTCTCTGTAATAGGAGAGCATTGGAAACATTGGTTATTTTACCAAGGCTTTAATTGGAATGTCATATTTGAGAGAGACGTGCATAAAGCCACAAAGCCCCTTGGAACAGTTGGCCTGATACCTGTTACAGAGTTCCCAGCAGCCTCACCAGGTGAGTAAAGAATGTCGTCATCTCCTGGCAGGTACAAGAACCTCAGGATAACTGGGGACCTGATGAAGAGCAATCTGCCCACATCTACAGGTATTGCAGGCATGCTGGAGGCGAGTGCTTGACTTGGCTTCTGCCTGGAGAGGCTACTAAAAGTTCAAGCTAGAGATTCCTTATAAAATGTTCCAGAAAAACAGGTTTAAGGGTCTATACGATCAATGGTTGTTCTTGCTGAGCTTATGCAAATAATGATTCCAAGTTTGTTAAAACTGGACTTGTTTTTCAAATAAATGAGTCGTGATTTGGCTATCTCTAGAAATTAGGGTTATTTCAGAGAGAAAAATGATGTTTCGATAACCCACCTTTGTGGATGTTAAATTCTACTTCTAAATGTCTTTTAATGTTGTTTGCCTAAGCCCGACAACTTGAGGTAAACTTCAGAGAAATTGCCACAGAAGCTCATAGAGACAATCTTCATGCTTTTTATTCCGTGGGAATAACAGGACCCCATGGGTATATGATCATTTAAACAACTGGAAAATAGGATTGGGTCCCCAACGACTGTATAACTCAACTAGCACCTTGACCAATTTTGTGTGGCTGGGATGACAAAATCCCTCCCTAAAAGCCAGAGCATACCCAAACTGTGGGGCTAAGTGTGGGTTTGTGGAGATAACGGATGACCCCGCTTTGTGATTGGATTGGATGATGCACTTGGGGATGCCCATATCCCTTGAGACCAGCCTTCTCCCATTTGCCTTTGATTCCTTATATTAGTATCTTGTTAAAGTTGGATCTCACATAAAAGAGGGCTTCTTGATGGTATTACCCCTTAATCACGTTTATCCTAGAACCACCTCTGTTGATGTATAATTGCAAACAAAGATTTTAGCCAAGCATACAACAGGTCTCCTGGTACAAGGAGCCTCAAAGGTCACTATGGGACAGTCCCTGAGTGGAATGACTTCACATTGGTTCCAGAGTGTCATAGAGACCAAAGGCTACCAATAGATGATGAGAGGCCAACTTCTTGAATACCAGGCTGTGCTTATAGTCATACCTGAAATAGCACTTGACACGTGTCAAACGTATGCTAAACCAGCTACCTTATGCCTGGCCTGACTATCATAGTTCCAGAGAGCACAACTATTCAGAAGTTAGTGACCTTGTGTATTTTAGTCAACCAGAGTTTAAAGATTCCCCAAAGATTCTCCAACAGACAACAGTCGGTTTTCTGGTGGCAATAGTTTTGTGGAAAATGGAGTGAGAATAGCTGGGTATGTTATAGTGCTCACTCATGCTTTGTAATTGCCAAAGTCTTAAAAATTAATAACTGTACTGACTCCAAATATGCTTTCCTAGTCCTACATGCTCACGGAGCCGTTTGGAAGAAAAGGGGATTATTATCAAGCCATTATCCCCAAACAAATAAGGACTTGAAATTATTACTCTTCTTAAGGCTACTCCTACCTAAGGAAGTACCTGTAATTCACCTCAAAGGATATCCAAAGGAATGAGATTCTAAAGGGAACAATTCACCATGCAGCCAAGCAGACAGCACAAAATAAACAACATTAAGTCTTTTACCACTCTTACCTCTAATAAAGTCTGTAAGTCCAGGCTATTCAGACAAGGAAATGCCACAAGACTGAGTTGGTAATAATAAAGAAAAATCATTATACCCAAATATAACCAAGGAAGGTAATACAGGGTTTATACCAGGCTACTGATTTGGGTTAAAAAAAAAAAGACCTTGGAGGCAACAAAAAAACTAAGAGAAATTGTCCCTGGATCTGGACTCCCTTGGTCCTTACAAAGTGACAGCAGACCTCTTTTATTACTTCAATTCAAAAGGTGGCCCTCCAAGCCTGAATCGCCCTTGATATCTTGACTGCAGTTAAGGGAGGCCCAGAATTAGATGATTGTCTCCTAATGGGACCCAATGTCCTTGTGGCCCTAACTTGTGTCCATGGCTTTCCCCATGGCTGGATAGGCCACTGTACTCAGGGTTTTGCCTGGATGCACAGATGCATTATTAAAACCATTACCAAGCCAGTCGACCTTCCAAATTTAAGACAATGGTGGACACATTCTGTGTCTCATTGGTATAACCACCTCGCATCCAACTTTGTTGCCTCTTTGGGACTGGACAGTGGCGTATGGCACACAGAAGCTCTTAGTAAGTTCACGGTCAAAGCCCTAAGTGATACTCAAAAGAGCATTTCTCCACTAAATACTGGGGTAACACAAATGCATAAAGCAGTTTTACAAAATAGAGCAGCACTACATGTTTAACTGGGTGCTCTGTGCTATCATAAAAACAAAACGCTCTGGGTATGTTCCAGATTACCACATATCTGGGTTTCTAAGCAACGTGTATACTCAAATTGGTGCTTTAAAGGATTCTTCTTTCCTTTATTTTTTTTTTAATTTTTATTTATGATAGTCAGAGAGAGAGAGAGAGAGAGAGAGAGAGGCAGAGACACAGGCAGAGGGAGAAGCAGGCTCCATGCCCTGGGAGCCCGACGTGGGATTCGATCCCGGGTCTCCAGGATCGCGCCCTGGGCCAAAGGCAGGCGCTAAACCGCTGCGCCACCCAGGGATCCCTCTTCTTTCCTTTAACGATTGGTTAAACACATAGACTAGAGAAGGACTTTTGTCAACTATCAGAGGAGTCTTCTTTGGCCTTCTCTTTCTTTGTGTTATACTAATCATGTTTTGCTGTTTTCTCCCACGTCTCTCCACGTGGTGCCGAGACACCTTCGCTGCCATAATTTCAAGCCAACGGGTGATCCTTTCCACTCAGAAAGATCCACACATGTGGATTCACACATGGATTCAGCTGCCTCTGTCTTCTGTAACCCCAGTATCTATAAGAGCCCCAACTGAGCACGGTCGACCCATAGGTGGGGCCATGTCTGTGCCTCTTCTTTTTTTTTTTTTAATTTTTTATTTATTTATGATAGTCACACACACAAAGAGAGAGAGAGAGAGAGAGAGAGGCAGAGACACAGGCAGAAGGAGAAGCAGGCTCCGTGCACCGGGAGCCTGACTTGGGATTCGATCCTGGCTCTCCAGGATCGCGCCCTGGGCCAAAGGCAGGCGCTAAACCGCTGCGCCACCCAGGGATCCCATCTGTGCTTCTTCTAATCAGAGGAGGAAGTTAGGGAAGATGACCCTTCCACTCTCAGCAACATTAAAGATTTAAGGGTCACAAGTGTTCAGGGGGGAATGATGTGGGAATAAAGGCAGCAGAGGAATTATGAAATATGCTTACGCCCTACAGACCACTGACAAGTCCTTGAAACAGGCAGAGTGACCTTCCTCTAGGGACACAACTACCTCAATATTGACAGTTTGCTAAGGGCAAAAGGCAATCCTAGCCTGATCCCCAGAATCCTGTGAGTCTACTTTAACATACAAAAATTTCTTTAGAAATTTGCTTTATCTCTACCCTCAAGATACTCATTGGCAATCATCCCCCAAGCATATAACCCACCGATATACATCTGAAGGTCTCATGACTAAGGGTTTATTAGACAGTAAAAAATGACCTTCTCCCAACAGTCACTAGCCCCGTCAAGGTCCTAGAAATCTTGGTTCCCGGATTCCTTAGAGATTCACACTCTCCCTAACCCCCTCTCAACTTGAAAGTCTATAAGGGGCCATTCCTCATGACCTTGGGGCAGGTCTTCCTGCCCACGGGGCCTGTCCCTGTTCTTTAATAAAACCACCTTTTTGCACCAAAGACATCTGATGAATTCTTTCTTGAACATGGCCCTGAACCCTAATGTCTTTTACTACATCACCTCACGCCGGACCCTCTGTTCTCACATCATGGGGCAGGAAGAGAAGAGGTCGGACTGAGTGTCCCCATCAGAAGGAAGAGAAGGGCCAGGGTAAGAAAGGCTGAGTCATCATAGCGAGGCGGTCTGGGCTTCATAGTCTAAAAACACCAAACTGTAGACTCATGGGGATGACGATAAGGGTGTGAGCTTAGATCTCTGTGTTTACGCGTTTGGATGTAACAGCAGAGAAAAACCTAGAAGCCTTTGGATGGTTAAAGTCACATTTCTAGCCAAACACCTGCATCAGAAGGCCTGGTCTTTGCGTCTGCCCTGCCCACCCCCGGAGGCTGTGTGACCCTGGGTGAGTCCCTTCCCTGGAGATTCTTTGTTCACGTCTCTTAAAATCTTGGTTTCAGTCTTTTCAATTTGATTCATAGGATCTGTCATGTTTGGTGCCTGCTCAGCTTTTGTCTCTTCTTAGAGCACATCAGAGTTCAGGGAGGAGAACACACAAGAGAAGGACTGCAGTCAGGAGAGCACACATTCAAGGGGAGCCCAGAGAGTCAGTCGGGGGGTGCAGGGAAGCCGGCAGGGGAGGAGGAGTTTGGGCCGGGGACCTCTAAGCACAGGTAAACTTTGACCAGGTGAGGAAGGGGGGGAAGGCATCCTGGCAGGGGAAGGAGCAGGTGATGGTTTCTTCCACTTTAAAGTGGGAGCCACAAGAGCACCCACCTTATGGAGTGCATGTGGCTATTCAGTGAGGGATCACATAAGGAGCCCCGCCTGTCCTAGATAGTGGATCAATATTAGCTATTATCAGTTAGGAAACACACATGTTCTTGACCTCAAGGAATTTCCAGAACATGTCTTCCATCTTTTCTTCTGTGTTTGGTTTTATTGCTTCCGTAGCTTCTCAGATGGCAGTCTCCTTGTCTGATTATCTTCTCCTTGTGCCCCAACAGGAGGACAGGACTCTGACTTGGCTTGGGAGTGAGTTGGAGTGAGGTGAGGAACCTTCCTTAAGTAGCAGCCAGCCAAGGCCAGTGGAGAAACACATGGGATTAAGTCCATTTTGGCATTTGTGGCCATCCCAGAGGGAACCACCAGAGGCCTGGACCCTGGCTGCTCCCTGTTGCCACAGCTGGCTCTCACATTTGACCCCACCATTTCTTCTCTCTTCCCCAAGGCTGAATCTCTTCTGCAATACTTCCTTCCAGCTGAGACACAGACACAACTGTAGGGAAACCCTCAGATCCCACTGCTGGCACCATGACCTCGGAAGGCCGTGAACTCTCTCCAGGTAGTCACCTTCCACTTTCTGGATGATGCTTGGTATTGCGGGGATGCCTCCAGCTGAGTTAACCTACAGAGGAGTCAGTCCCTTGAGAGTGTCATTGAGCCCCCAAGAGGGGTCAAGGGGAGTCCCCACCACAAGGTCTGTAGGGACACTTCCCTCCTGCCTTCTCAGAGTCATGACCTAGATGCCCATTTTCTCCCTCCCCTTGCTATCCTTCAAATGACTCAGAAGTGAGGCCAGGATAGCACACAGGATGCGGAGGAGTGTGTGTGTGGGGGGGACAACAGAGAAGAAAGGAGGGAGAATGAATGGGTCCTGAAGCAGGGTGGGAGGGGAGATAGACTGGCAACCTTGGAGGCCTCTCCTGCCCTCTTGCCCTGGTCAAGCCTCCGGCATGGCTCAGGATGACTGGGGGCTTTGCAACAGAGGCCATTCCCTCCAGCTCTCACCCTGCTGCCAGCCTGACTGCTCTGTGAGGGTCAGTGGGACACCGACCAGGCCCCCAGTCGGGTCTTTGCCACAACCCACCTGTGTGACCTGGGTGCCTTACTTAACCTTATCTATAAATGTGGATGTTTCCTTATGTTGTTATGAGGATCAAATATACTGTGTTTATGTGGTTTGAGCCAGTACCTGCTACACTGGATGTCCTCCCTAAGTATTGTTACTCTCCTCTTGACCTGGAACCTGTTACTTACCTCCTCTCTCCCAGCATTCCCCACCCCGATGGCTATATTAGGGCACTTGCCCTGTGTCCCTACCATAAGCACCTGTTTATCTGATATGAAAGTGGAGCAGGAACTGATTCTATTGATCTCAATACCTCTCCCTATGCCAGCTCTCTCTTATCCCTCTTCCGCCAATCAGTTCATAAATACTCAGATTTAACACTGTGGGTTCCTCCAGCTAAGTCCAAGTTTCCTGTCTCCCTTAGTGAAACAGGAAAAAGAAAAAAACTATACGACCTTTCATTTTTTTTTCTATCCATCTAGAGAACAAAAGTTTTATTGAGGATGCTATTGAGTATTTCCAGGACACGGTGAATCGAGAGGTACTGCACTTCCTGCTGATCAACCATGAAACCTGGGAGAAATTTGTGGCTGAGACCTCATTGTCCAGGTAACCCCCTCCCCCCCCGGGAATGTCCCAGGATGGACACCCCAATCTCTGCACAGCAGTATCCTGGGGTTGGGGTTGAGTATGTTCCTCTCAACATTCCATAGGGAAACGTCTTCAATGACATTGGCTGAGGGCAGGTTGTACGACCTTGGGCCTTAACCTAAAGCAGACCTAGCTCTTCCTTGATCTCCTCATCTGTTCAATTTTATCACAAGGAAACTAATATACTGCAGGTAAAATGCTGAACATAGTGACTGATGCATAGTAGGTGCTCAATTGATGTTAACTTTTTAGAAGATTGCTGGGAAAAGACAGGGCCATGGGTCTTCTTCCTGGAGATGAGGGCTAAGCAGGAATTGCTCTGGGACACGCCAGAAACACTGACAGATCAGTCTGTGCCCTGTGGATTCAGACTAGAGCCTTTCCCCACCCCCACCCCCACCCCCCAGTCAAAGGATTTAATGAACATACCAGATCCTGCTGGCCCACAAGATGGAGAGGCTTGGGTTGAATTGGACTGAGATGGGTTGGATCCTGACTCTATCTCTGCCCAGTCCTAGTGGGTTCTCTGGGTCTGTATGTCTTGGAGTCTCAGATTTATTATTTGTTTAATGGAAGCTCGAATTGAATCTGATAAGATTGTGGTAAAGGTCTCAGTGTGAATTGCAAGGTCAAAGTTGAGGATCCGGGCAGCCTGGGTGGCTCAACGGTTTAGCGCTGCCTTCAGCCCAGGGTGTGATCCTGGAGTCCCAGGATCAAGTCCCACATCCGGCTCCCTGCATGGAGCCTGCTTCTCCCTCTGCCTGTGTCTCTGCCTGCCTCTCTCTCTCTTTCTTTCTCTCTCTTTCTCTCTCTCTCTCAAATAAATAAATAAATAAATAAATAAATAAATAAATAAATAAATAAAATCTTAAAAAAAAAAAAACCAAAGTTGAGGATCCAAGAGATGTCATCCCATCTGATGGCCCAGGAGGCTTGGACCAGGGCAGAGCTGGCTGTCAGGATGGACAAGGGGTGTCTAGGTTGGAGGACCAGGTAGGGTTGGGCAGCAGGGCTAGGACTGGGTGAAGCTCTAGAGGACAAAACTCGAGGAGGCCTTGGACCAAACAGAGCTTTTGTGAGAGGGAGAAGGGACATTTCTCTTCTCTCTTCTTTGATCTCCTCCCCCCAGGCATCTGATGCCATAAGAAGGTGTTTCCTCTATGCCTTGCCTGGGAGTTGGGAGTATTGATTACCATTTGGAAGTGTCTTGTCCTCTACATAGAGCAGAGTCAGGCCAGTGGGAGTCAGTGTGGCTATGTGACAACTTCCAGCACCTAAGGGGCATTTGCCAATTCTGTCCTCATTGAGGACACCAAAGTGCCCACCAAAGAGGAAACTCAGAAGTACCCACCAAAGAAGAAAGTACTTCCTCCACCAGCTTGCCCAAAGGTAGGTCTTTTCTGGCTTAGTGCTTCAGATAGAAGGTTCTCAAGCTCTCTTGTATCTTTAAGAGATTTTGTCAAGTTGCACATGGTCTTGGTGGGCATGCATGCGAATCTGTCACCAGCTGGGGTGTGAATTAGGTTGGTGACACCTGTGAGGTCGGGGGGTGCTGGGTCAGAGGTCTGTGATGTGAGCTGGAGAGTCTGAGGGGAACCAGGGTAGCGGGTGTGCTGCCTCTCAGTCAGTTGGGGCAGTGGCTGGGCCCCAGCAGAGGACATCATGCTTTTCAGAGACAGCAAGTGCACAACAAAATGATCATTAAGGTCCCATCTTGCTCTGAGCGTTTGTTGGTTTTCTCTCGTGAATTCCAAGTGCCCACAGTGAGCTACACTGTAAATTCTGAGAGATTTCCCTAACATTGCTCTTACTTTGAAACCAACTGGTAACTGGGGAGTGGGGTTCCCCACCACCTGAGATTGAATGCTTCTTTGGGAGCACTCGTAGAACTCACTGAGAGCTGTTACTCTCGGTAATGCTGTGTCAAAGGGCAGGGTATGGGTTATCATCAACCGAAGAAAGAGACACTTGGGGCAGTGTCCAGGAGGGTGTCAATGCAAAGCTTTAATTGTCTGCAGGAAGCATTACTGTCCAGTATTCAGTGTGTGACAATAGCCCATGAAGCATTGCCCACCAGCGAAGCTCAAGGTATGAAAGTAAACCATATCATGACACTTATTAATATGATAAAGAAGACTTAATTCAGTTGCAGGCATTGAGAATGTAGTAAGGGAGAGAGATCGGCTCGCCTTGGAATACAGTGAAGACACCTAGGGATTTATAGCCAAGGAAAAGTTCAGGGGCAGGGGATGAACAATCACTAAGAGAAGACATGAAGGTAGAGGATTCTTTCTAACCTGATCCAACAGGGTTGTTGCTAAAACTGGGCACTACAGGTTGTCAAGGACAGAGCACAGAAGACTAAGGTCAAAGCCTAGTTAAGAAGAGGGCTCAGAAGAGCCCAAATAATGTTTGGTCAGGGAAAGAGTCTTTTTCATCCTGAGCCTCAGTATACAGAGTTTTATGGGGCTCAAACCCATGCTGCCTGCATGGCTGACCTGTGGTCTCCAGCTCCTGCTGGAGGTCTCACTAATATCTTTATCTTCTAGTTCTTCCATAGGTCATGACCCTGCACATGACCCAAAAGCCCCCATCATACATTTTCTTGTCAGGCTGTCCAGCAGCTTGAGGCCCAGGCCAAGCAAGACAGTCCTATCATCACTCTAGAACCCTTGACACCCTAGGTGCGGCCTAGAGCTCACCTCCCAGTGCCAAAGGCAAAGGGCTGGGTCTGAGAGTAAGGCTAATCCTTCAGCACATACGAAGATTTTCCCAGCAAAGGTTTTTCTGCTCCCACCCCACTTCCCTATGTTCATCTACAGAGTTCCCAGTCTACAAACACTGACACTAGCTGTGCTGACCTTTCCTTGATGAGGAGCTATCTTCCTCAAATACCCAACACTCAAGAGCATTAACATGACATGGACACCTTTTCTCCCTATTGACTGTGTACTATGGAACACTGCTCATGTTGAATGCATTTAAGAAGTTGCATTAAAAAAAAAAAGTTGCATTCAAGAAAAATTCTTTACCTTTGTAAAATTCTATCCCATTTGATTTCTAATGAAAGTTCTGTGGTTTATGTAGGACAGATGGAATCAAGCCCCTTTGACAGATCAGCTTTTCTTCATCACCTGACTTTTGCTGTTACAGGGAAGACGCCGATGCGCTACGTGAAGGTCTGAATGACCTGGAAGGAGACATGGATATTGAAGATGAAGGCCAGGCTAGGGAGAAGTTTTTGAATGTGTTTCCCCAGGTGAAAGTGGAGCTTGAGGGGTACATAAAAAGGCTCCGTGAGTGTGCAGATGAGGTTGACCAGGTCCACGAGGGCTGCACCATCACCAATATAGTAGCCAGCTCCACTGGTGCTGCGACTGGCCCTCTGGGCATTCATGGTCTGGGTCTGGTACCCGTCATAGGGGGTCTCAGTCCGGAAACCTTGGTAGCTGGAGTGGGGCTGGGAGCAGCATCTGATGCTACCCAGGTGACCACCAGCATCGTGGAAGGCTCACATGAGTCGCCTGCAACTGCCGAGACAACTCTTGATAAAGAGGAGGTAGTTGCAAAGGTTCTGCATGAAAACTGGTCCAGTATTTCTTCCTTAGCTCTTTTTTTTTTTTTTTTTTTTTTCTTCCTTAGCTCTTGATAGCATGAAAGTCCTGGCTCGCGCTGCAAGAGATATTCGTAACCTCAGGCTAGGCCGCTTCACCTGTCAACCGGTAGTCGCGGCCGCAGGCTTCCTGACAGCAAGCACAGCCTTAGGTCTAGGTTGGGCACAGGTGAAGAGAGTTGTTAGAGGCTCTCTTCGGGCAATAGCCAGAGGAGCCCGGGTCGTAGGTACGGCCAGCCTTGGTCTCTTCATTTTGATGGAAGCGGTCAGCCTTGTGTTCAAGTCAGGGAATTTGCATGAGGAAGCAAAGACATGGTCAGCTGAAAGTATGAGGGAGGAGGCCCAGGAGCTGAATAGAAAGTTGGAATTGCTCAAAGAGATCTATGAGAGTCTGAAGTAGGGCCGGACTCCATGACTCCGAGCAGAGAGGGAGCAGGGGTGTGTGTGGGACAATGATGTGGAGGCTCTTTATTAGAGGGGAAAGGGGGTAAAATAAAGTTTGGGGGTGGGGTGTTAAGGAGCTTAGCATTTAGCTAGTTGGGCCCAGTGAGGGTGGGGTTACTGCAGTGGCAGGGGTCCCGGGGAGGAAGGGACATGGGACTGGAATGAGGAGAGAGGGACAGAGAGAGAGGGGAATGGACCAAAGAGGACACGGGGGATGTGGGGAAAGAGGGGCGCGCAGGAACACGCAGCGAGGCCCGAATACTCAAGCGAGAATGGTTGGAATCTGCGAGAAGTGCTCCTCTGCCCACCCTCCCCAGGAACGGACTCTTTCCCGCCTCAGTCGACTGACCTTCGTTAGGCGGCGACCTCCTCACGATGGTGGTGGTGGGGACGATGGTGGCGGTGGGGACAATGGTGGCAGTGGGGACGATGCTGGCGGTGGGGACGATGGCAGAAGGGCGGGGAACGTTTGGCGAGTTGCCGGGGCTCTTCGGGGCCGGGTGCTCTGAGACACCAATGAAGTTCCAATGAAATTCTCAAGGTGGTGTTTGGAGCCCTGGTGATTTGGGGGGGGGGGAAGAAAGAAAGAGAAGAGCGCGGGGTAGGGGGTGGACAGAAAAGGGAGAGCAGGTGCCAGCAGATGTCCAGGAACCTTGTGGTAGGTGGAGGTCAACCAGCTTGGGGCTGAGACCCCTCGTGTCTGAGCCTCAGCCTCCCCGCTGGGGGTGGGGGCCGAGTACCGGGGACCCGGCGGCCTCCCCGCCTCGACCTCCCCAGACTGCTTGGGGACAGGACCATGCACCTGCGCTCGCCTGGGCTCTGGAGGCCTGACTTCCCCTCCCCGGGGCTTGTGTCCTGGGATCTGGGGAGCATGTCCTCCCTGGCTCATCCTGCTTGCTCACTGGGCTCCCCCCGCCCCCATCTGGTTATTTTCCCAAGACCCCGGCACCCTGCTGGCCCCAGTGGGACACCCGGGGAAGCTTGCACCCGGCTGGCGTCGGGTTGAGCACAGGCGTGTCCCTCAGCCCGTGTCCAGAACCTGGGACTGAAGGGACACATGGCTGTGTTTTCCTGGTGGGCAGGAGGCCCGAGCCTTGGGGGCCGCAGACTTCATCCTCACTCCCTTCCTCTTGGATTGCCAAGCACCACAGGGTCACGTGAGTCTCTCTTCCCTCTTTCTTTCCCAGACTCCACCCACCTGACTTTCTCTGGGTCAGTCATCCTGCCTTGTGTCTGGTCTGTCCCCGAAAGGAGCCCTGGTGAGGGGGCTCCTGGCCACCCTTGTGGCTGGTTGGATAAACAGTTGTCCTATGGCTTCACCGGCCAAGCCCAGCCTTTAGATCTCGGGGGAAGGCAAGAAAAGCCTCACCTAGTTTTCTTTTCTTTTCTTTCTTTTTTTTTTTTAAGATTTTATTTATTTACTAGAGAGAGAGAGAGAGAGAGGCAGAGGGAGAAGCAGGTTCCACGCAGGGAGCCCGACGTGGGACTCGATCCCAGGACTCCAGGATCACGCTCCAGGCTGCAGGCGGCGCTAAACCACTGAGCCACCAGGGCTGCCCCTCACCTAGTTTTCTGGTCCAATTGTCACCTAGGATTCATGACCAGGGATTTTCTGCCTTGGGATTAAAGAGAAGGATGCATGGGAGATGTCCCCGGCGTAAAGAATCTAGCCCTTAATTTCTTTCCACGTGCCTATTGCTCTTCTGTGTCTGGGGAGCACAACAGGAAGTTGAAGAAAGGAGGTGGTGTGCCTTGAGGAATTCAAGGAACCAGCCTCACCCAAATCCCCCCATGTATGGGAGGGTGTGTTAGGCTGAGAAGATGCAAACGACCACCTAGGATTTGGGGCCCAAGGAGTCACGTGGGGATCCCAGGGCCCCAGGTAGTGAAGCTGCAGCAGCCAGGCCTGGGCCAAGGCAGGCGTCCATCCAGAGAGAAAAGAGCCTCGTCCGTTTATTGGAGGCTCCACACAAAGCAGGTAGTAGGCTTCCGAATAACTCCTCTTTGGTGAGTGGAAAAATGCTCTGCTCCACGGCTTCTTATTTTTCTCACCATCCTTTATCCATCCCGTTAGAGGCCATAACCTCTGCTGTGTTCCATGCAAAGTAGAGTTTTCAGAGTGCGAGGCTTGAGGCCTTTGGATGGCGTGGGGTACTGCTAGGAGCAATAGACCAGCCACCCCAAATTCTGTTCTTGGCATTCTCTGAATGTCATCCTGCTGCAGGGAGGGCCCTGGGTGGGGCCGACCTCTCAGATCAAAGACCGTGGGACCCAGGAACCGTCCCTCCCCCATCACAGGGATGCACGGGGATGTGCCAGCCTCAGCCACAGGACGCTGGACCCTAGGGACTGATGGGCTCTATCGCTGAAGCAACCAGGAGCATGTGGGCCCTAATCATTCAGGTGCTATGACATCCCGACTATCCTTCAAGTAGCAAAAGATCTCAGTAGTCTTGAGAAAACCCAGCAGCTAAGAATTGAAAAGGCCCTTAGGAGTCTGGATTGTAGGAATCTGGTTACTCAGAGGATTAGGAAGGAATTAGATTGGTTTAAAAGACAGGGTTTGGACAGCCCAGGTGGCTCAGCGGTTTAGCGCCGCCTTCAGCCCAGGGCGTGATCCTGGAGACCCAGGATCGAGTCCCGCATCGGGCTCCCTGCGTGGAGCCTGCTTCTCCCTCTGCCTCTCTCTCTCATTCTCTCTCTCTCTCTCTCTCTGTCTCTCATGAATAAGTAAATAAAATTTTTTTAAAAAAGAGATTAGGGGGTATTTGGGGGACTCAGTGGTTGAGCTTCTGACTATGGCTTAGGGTGTGATCCTGGAGCCCCTGGGGTCCCTGCAGGGACCGATCTGAGAGCAGAGGCTGTCAGAGGCTTGTCTCGCCTCTCCAGGGAGGGAGGCTGCTGAAGAGAATGTTGCCACAGAAGCCACATGGGTTCCCCAGGCCTGGAAGCTCCAAGGCCCAGGGAAGGGTGGCTTTGGGAAGGGGCGGCCCATGGGGTGCACTGGCCTCCTGACTGGCGTTCCACCCTCTTCCCCTTCACTATACCTTGTTCTTGAATTCCACAGTCTACTGGTCTCTCCCAAGTAATCTTCAGATTTGTCTGCTTCCAGAGCCTCGTCTCACATGAACATTGAGGTGGCGTCCAAATGGGACCTGCATCCCTCCCATAGCTGCCTTTGTCCCCAGGGTGACAGACCTGTCTAGCCAATGACAGAAGAACCAGGAGAAAGCATGGTCCCCAGAAGAACCTAAGGAGGGGTGAGCTCCAGTGTCAACACTGGCAGGAGACCACAGAATGGGGCCAAAGAAGTGGATCTGCAAGGCAAGCCCCTCATTCATTCATTCATTCATTCATTCATTCATTCATTTCATCATTCATTTGTCAAACACTTGTTGACATCCCTCCCCTCTGTGTGCCTGGTACTTGCAAGGTTCTGGGGACACAGAGATCATATAAGTTCCTGCCCTCTCTGGAGTTCAGAAACCAAGGGAGCACTCATGTGTGCACAGTGCAAGAGGAGGGTAGGGGTTCCCAACCATGCCCTCTCCATGTTCATCCCGTCCCTGTGCCTCCCTCACCCCTAGTGCCCCAGCAACCCTGAAATCCTGGCAGCTTCCTCCACGTCCCCTGGGACATTCCTCCTCGGTTCCTCTGCATCCTGGCCCTTCCCGCAGTGGCCACCTCCTGCTTATCCTTCATGACTCCCTCGACACAGAGTGACTTCTTCCCTAGACCTCTCCAGACCCTCCGGGTGATCCTGATGCTCTTCCTCTGGGCTCCCACAATCCCACGGGCTTCCTCTGGCATAGCCTTGACGCAGCATAGCCTCATGCACTGTTCTATGTGCTCCCGCTCCTGCTGCAGGGACCAGGGTCATCCTGTGCACTCCCCACCCCTGACCCGCTGCAGGCAATGGGACCCAAATGGAATGTGTGTAACAGAGAGAGGACTGGTTGGTTTGTTTTCTATCAACAGTATTGAGGTCAAATTTTACATATGATAAACTACATCTAATTCCAGTGCACAATTCAAGAATTTTAGCAGATGAGCTGAGCCTCCTACCCTCTCCCAGGGGTAGAGGCCCAATTCAGGGAGGCCTGGGCCCCAGGTGTGACCCATATGGTTGTGGCTGGTGGGGGGCCAATACTGAACCTCCTTTTTCTGGACCAGGCCATGGGGGTCCTTCCAGAGGAGGCTTTCACAAAGAGCAGAGAAATCCCCGAAGGCTCAAAAGTTGGTCTCTTATCAAAAATACCTGCCCGCCCAAGGACGGCCTCCAAGTTACAGAAGACAAATCCAACAACCTCCTTGTCTGCCGACACTTTGCCAAAAAGGGCCACTGTCGATATGAGGACCTCCGTGCCTTCTACCACCCAGGCGTCAGTGGACCTCCTCTGTGAGACCGTGCCTTCCCATCCAGGCTGGAAGGGGCCCTCTGACCCTGCGGCCATATATTTCCCTGTGGCCCTGTGACGGCTACTGTGAGGCTGTTCCACCCACCACCCTCAGTCAGTGACACCCACCTCCCCCATTTGGGGTCCAGAGTTGTGTTTCATCACGTGCCCAGAATGTGGGCTTTCTTCCAATCCAGCCTCCAGAGACTCGCCTTCAGGACCCCACCTTTGCTCTCTTCAACTGCCTCCTGGATCCTCTTCCCCTTCGCCGATTGACCACTGAACAGGAAACCTCTCTGGTTCTGTTTCTTTCTTTCTTTTTATTTTTTTTTTAAAGATTTTATTTATTTATTCATAGAGACATAGAGAGAGAGAGAGGCAGACACACAGGCAGAGGGAGAAGCAGGCTCCATGCAGGGAGCCCGACGTGGGACTCGATTCAGGGTCTCCAGGATCACACCCTGGGCTGAAGGTGGCGCTAAACTGCTGCGCCACCGGGGCTGCCCTCTGGTGCTGTTTCTTGTGCATCTGTCCACCCAGCCCTCGGTACTGCCCCCAGTACTGCCCTCCATTCCTAAGAGCCCTGGAGCAGTTTCCTACCATTCCCTTCTTCTAGCTGCTTGTTTTAAGTCCTCTTTATGTAACAAATCCTACCCCCAAAGTTGCCAGTTGCTCCGTGAAACTCACCAGGTTGACCTGGGGTCAAGGACGGATGACTGGTGCAGAGTCACTCCCTGAAAGGCCACTCTCCCTGCTTTTGGGTGTTGTAGATCCTGCGTCAGTAGCATGGTCCCCACCGCTCTGGTCTGTGATCACTGTGCTTTGTGAAACCACGCATCCCCTCGTACGTAGCCTCTCTCGGTGTCCGTGGCATCATTATGACTTCCCAACACTGGAGTAAGTTTTCCTGCCAAAATGAGTGAGGCTCTTGATACCCTCTAGACTTTCCACACCTCCCAACATGGGAGAATTGTGAAACTTTCCGCAAGACTGCCTCCCTGGTCTCCCCATCCTCCTGGTGTCGGTTTTTTGGGGTTTGACACAAGCCTATGAGATGTCCTCTAAAGCCTCTTACGGGCTATCCTATCTCCTCTCCAGGCCACTTTAGTTAGAGTATGTCATTGCGAGGCCACCAGCCCTTTCGTCTGAATTCTGTGAATCTCCACCCAGCCTACCCTTGGGAACCTGGACAGTACTGTCGCCCTCATCTAATCTTCTTCCCTACATCCCTGGCACTGGTTGTTTTCTGTGAAAACGACAGTGAACAGGTTCAGTTTTGCACTGGCCCTGAGGAAATGGGTCAGGAGTTGTGTGGGCAAGGGGGAAGGATGAGAGCCGTTGGAGAACTGAGAATGAATTTTTTTTCTTTTTAACATTTTTTTATGTTAGTAATAAATGCAGTGGAAACAAACGAACAAACAAAAAAGAACTTTAGCAGATGAAACCGCAGGCACAATCAAGACATGGAACATGTATATGACCCCAAAAGATTCCTGTTTCTGGTCCATTTCTCTGCCGGCCCCAGGCAACCCCTATGGACATTTTGTCGCTACAGTGACTTATATATATTGCATGTATATACTATATATAATTTCCTAGAATTGTATATAAATAAAATTACGTAGTATTTTCTGAAATTCTGTATCAATGGAATAATATAGTATATGTTTGTACGTATTCTTCTTTTTCCCAGCATAATGCTTTTGAGATTTATTCACATTGTTGTGTGTATTGGTAGTTCATTTTTAAAAAAGATTTTATTTATTCATTTGAGAGAGAGAGAGAGAGAGTGAGGGAGTGAGGGAGTGAGGGAGTGGCAGGGAGGGGCAGAGGGAGAGGGAGAAGAAGACTCCCCACTGAGCAGGGAGCCTGACGTGGGGCTCCGTCTCAGGACCCTGAGATCATGACCTGAGCTGAAACCAAGAGTCCGATCTCAACTGACCAAGTCATCCAGACGCCCTGGTAGTTCATTTTTTAAAATTGCCGAGTGATATGTATGGATATACTACATTTTGCTTATCCTGTTGACAGACACTTGGGTTGTTTCTTTTCTTTTTCTCTAATATTCCATTTTTAAGTAATCTCTACTCCCAACATGGGGCTCAAAGTCATGACCCCAAGTTCAAGAGTCACATGCTCCACCCACAGAGCCAACCAGGCACCCTAGGCTGTTTCTAATATGAGGCAATTGTGAACAAGACTGCTCTGTACTAGTCTTGCATGGGCATGTTTTCATTTTTCTTGGGTATGTGCTGAGAGTGGCTGTATGGTAGGTGCATACTTACCCTTTGAAGAATGTGCCAAGTAGTTTTCCAGGCCGGTTGTACATTTTATACTCACACGAATAGTTTATGAGAGTTCTGGTTGCTTTGTATCCTCACCAGAACTTAGAATTGGCCGTCTTTTTCACTGTAGCCATTCCCATGGGCGTGTAGTGGTGTCTTGCTGATGGATTTTTTAAAATCTTTTATTTATTTATTTGACATAGAGAGAGCACAGGCAGGGGGAGCAGTAGAGGGAGAGGGAGAAGTACAAACAGGCTCCCCACTGAGCGGAGAGCCCAACTCGGGGCTCAATCCCAGGACCCCAGGGCCATAACCTGAGCTGAAGGCAGACATTCAACCAACTGAGCCACCCAGGTGCCCCTCACTGATGTTTTAATTTGCATTTATGGTAATGATGTCAGTCATCTTATCATATGTTTATGAACCATTCCTGTATCTTTTTTTATGAAGTGTCTGTTTATCTTTATTGCCCACTTAGCCTGGATGGCTCAGTCGGTGAAGCTAAACATCTGACTCTTGGTTTTGGCTCAGGTCACGATCTCAGTGGCGTGCAATCTAGTATTGCAACAGGCAGGGGGTCTGCTTCCCCTCCCTCTCTGCCTCTCCCCCTGCTTGTATTCTTTCTCTTTCAAGTAAATAAATAAAAATAAATCTATTGCCCTCTTTAAAAATTGAGTTGTAGTCTTGTTATTGAGTTGTAAGAATTTTTAGTATGGGGCGCCTAGGTGGCTCAGTTGGTTAAGCACCTGCCAGGGCTCAGGTCATGATCTCAGGGTCCTGGAATCAAGTCTCTTGTTTGGCTTCCTGCTCAGCAGAGAGGCTGCTTCTCCCTCTTCCCCTCACCCTCTCGTGCTCTCTCTCAAAAAAATAAAATAGAATCTTTTTTTAATTTTTAATTTTTATTTATTTATTTTTAATCTTTTTTTAAAAAAATAATTTTTAGTATATTCTAGATATAAGTCATTTGGCAGATATGTGTGCTGAGAATATTTTCTCCTGTTCTGGGACTTGTCTTTCCCTTTCTTAATGTTTTTTGAAAATTGAAAGTTTTCATTTTGATAAAATACAATTTATCAACTTTTTTCTTTTATGGTCCATGCTTTTTGAGTCTTAATTCAAGAAATCACTGCCTAGCCCCAAAGTTACAATTACTTTCTCCCATATTTTCTTCTGCAGGTGTTAAGTTAGGGCTTTTGCATTTAGCTTTTTGATCCATTTCAAGTTAAGCTTTGTGTATGACGTGAGATAAAGACTAATGACCATTTGTGTCACATGCATATCCAATTGTTCCAGTACTGTTTGTTAAAGAGACTTCTTCTCTAGTGAACAGCCTTTACTCCTCTGCCAAAAATCAATTGATCACATGTATTTGGGTCTACTTCTGGATTCTCCAATCTGTCCCATTAACTTATATGGCTGTCCTTTTGCTAATACCTCACTGTCTTGTTTTCTATAGCTTAAGCGAGTCATATGCTCAAATAATGTAAGACATCCAACTTTGTTCTTTTTTAAATTGCTTTGGCCACTCCAGATCACTTGCATTTCCATATACATTTTAGAATCAGCCTCTTGGTTTCTACCAAAAATGTGTACTAGGATTTGGATGGGTATTACATTGACTCTGCAGATCAATTTAGGGAAAGCTGTTGTGGTAGCAATATTGAGTCTTCCAGTCCTTGACATGTTATATGTCTATATTCACTTAAGTCTTGTCTAATTGCTCTCAGCAATGTTCTGTAGTTTTTGGTGAAGAGGTCTCATATGATTTTTTTAAACTTATACCTAAGACTTTAATGGTTATTGGCACTATTGTTTTTTTTATTTTTTTAATTGGAGTTCAATTTGCCAACATATAGCATAACACCCAGTGCTCATCCGGCCAAGTGTTATTGGCACTATTGTAAATAGAATGTTTCTTTGTATTTTTTTAAGATTTTATTATCATTTTTAAAGTAATCTCTACACCCAACATGGGGTTTGACAGAGGTCAAGAGTCATACATTCTACCAACTAAGCCAGCCAGGTACTCCAATATTTTCTATTTCATATTGTGTCAATTTTAGTAAGTTGAATTCTTCTAAGTATTTTCCCACTTCATCTAAGTTGTCAAATTTGTGGCATAAAGTTTTTCATTATATTCTCTTGCTGTCCTTTTAATATCTGTAGAATCTATAATGATAAACTCATTTCATTCTCAATATTGGTAATGCATGTTCTCTTTCTCTTTTATTTCTGATCAATCTAGCTAGGAGTTCATTAATTCTGGTGCTTTTTTTTTTTTTTTAAGAACTAACTTTTGAGGGTACCTGGGTAGCTCAGCCAGTTAAGCATCCAACTCTTGAT
This sequence comes from Canis lupus familiaris, assembly GCF_011100685.1. Lineage (NCBI taxonomy): Eukaryota > Metazoa > Chordata > Mammalia > Carnivora > Canidae > Canis > Canis lupus. The sequence continues at coordinate 29,158,123 of NC_049231.1, forward strand.
TTCAGCTCAGATCGTGATCTCAGGGTCATGAGATTGAGCCCCACACTGGGCTCCGCGCTGGGCATGGAACCTGCTTAAGATTCTCTTGTTCCCTCCCCGCCTCCCAGGTCACACATGCGCATGCACACACACTCCTGCTCTCTCTCTAAAAGGGAAAGAAGAAAACAAATAAAGAACTAGCTTTTGGTTTTGTTAATTTTCTCTGTGTTGATCTTCTTTCTATTTTATTGATTTGTGCTCCCATCTTCATCATCTCCCTTCTGCTTATTTTGAGTTTAATTTTCTTTCTTTTTCTAGCTTCTTGATCTATCATTCTAGGTTTTGATCTAGAACCTTAGGTCTAGAACTTGAAACCTTTGATTTTAGACTTTTCTTCTTTTCTAATATACACATTTAAAGCTGTTGCATTAGTCTTCTGTTACCTCTAACAAGTTACCAGAAACTTGATGGCTTAACACAGCAAATGTATTTTTTTACAGTTCCAGAGATCAGAAGTCTGAAATCAGTTTTGCCAGGTTAACATCAAGGTATAAGCAGGACTGATTCTTTTGGGAGGCTTTAGACGTGAATCTGTTTTCTTATCTTTTCTAGCTTCTAGAAGCACCAGCATTCCTTGCCTCATGACCCTTTCCTTGCATGACTTCAACCTCTTGCTTTAATCAACATATATTTCCTGCTTTCTCTTCTGTAGACAAATCTCCTCCTTCCTCCCTCTTATAAGGGCACTTGTGATTAATTTTGTGCCCATTCAGATAATTCAAACCAATCTTTCTTTAAAAAAAAAAAGGATTTTATTTATTTATTCATGAGAGACACAGAGAGAAAGAGGCAGAGATACAGGCAGAGGGAGAAGCAGGCTCCTCGCAGGGAGCCCGATGTGGGACTCGATCCCCAGTCTCCAGGATCAGGCCCTAGGCTGAAGGCGGCACTAAACCACTGAGCCACCCGGGCTGCCACAAACCAATCTTTTTATTCAGGATCCTTACCTTAATCACATTGGCAAAGTCCATTTTGTCATATGAGGCAATAGTCACAGTTCCAGGGATTAGGACATGAACATATTTGGGAGCCTATCATCACTATAAATATTCCCCTAAACACTGCTTTTGGAACATCCCACCAATTTTTATACACCAACTCTTCATTTTAATTCAGTTCAATTGGATGTTTTTTAAGTTTCCCTTGAGAATTCTTCTTTGACCTATGGATTATTTAGAAGTTAATATTTTTATTTCCAAATATTTGGGATTCTCCTAGATATCTTATTCTTATTGATTTTGAATATAATTCAGTTGTGGTTAGAGAACATTGTCTGCATGATTTAAATCCCTTAAATGTATTGATACTCACTTAATGGACCAGAAAATGGTATACTTTGGTGACTATACCATGTGCTCCAGAAAAGAATATGTAATCAGGGATCCCTGGGTGGCGCAGCAGTTTGGCGCCTGCCTTTGGCCCAGGGCGCGATCCTGGAGACCCGGGATCGAATCCCATGTCGGGCTCCTGGTGCATGGAGCCTGCTTCTCCCTCTGCCTGTGTCTCTGCCTCTCTCTCTCTCTCTGTGTGTGTGACTATCATAAATAAATAAAAATTAAAAAAAAAGAATATGTAATCAGCAGTTGTTGTGTGCAGGATTCTGTATATATCACTGTATATATCAAAATAATTAATAGTGTTGTTCAGATTCTCTATGAATATTGATTTTTTATTTACTTGTCTACCAACTGTTAAGAAGGAGGATGTTAAATTTTCTAACTGCCAGTTGGAACTTTCTCTCTCTCCTTTATTTCTAATTTTTGCATCATATATTTTGAAGCTCTTTTATAGATGCATACAAAAATTTTTATTATCATGTCTTCCAAATGAATTGACCCTTTCATCATTATGAGATTCCCCTTGTTATGTCTGGTGATATACTTGTCTTGAAGTCTATGTTATCTGATATTAAGATAGCCATTCCTGCTTTCTAATGGTGACAGTCTGCATGGTATGTATTTTACCATCCATTTACTTTCAACCTATCTGTGTCTTTACATTTATTATTTACATATATTTGTTTATAATCTGTAAATTACAAACAGCACATGGTTGCATGTTGCTTTCCCATCTATTCTGATAATCTATGCCTTTTATTGGAGTATTTAGTTTATTAACATACACTGTAGTTATTCATATGTTTGGACTTAAGTCTACTGTTTTCCCTTCTTTGGCTTTCTCCTTTAACAATTTGCTGGCACTCTCCAGCATTCATGGTTGTCCTGGGTTTTGTTCTCTGGTTTTAATTTTTCCAGAAAGATGGAAGGCTTTCTATCAGAGTTTTAGTCACTTTGAGTTGTGCCAAATTACATCTGCTTTCAAGGGAAAGCTGCAAAAATGGAGAACTCACTCTTTGCTCATCACTTAATTCATTCTGACCCCTCTCAAAATCTTCCTAGTTTTGTTCGCTCTGCTGAGCCCTGAAGTAGTTGTTTTGTACTCTGTCCAGAGTATATGGTTGTTATCTGCTGGAGAGTCCATTTGTTAGGAACTTAATTGAAGTTATTTTTGAGCTTTAGGTCCTTTGAGGACTTGCTGTGTGATGTTGAGCAAACCACTGCCCCTGAGCTTGCCTCAATTTCCCTCTATACATAAGGAGGTAATTTTGTCTTTACACAAAAGTATATGATAGGGACGCCTGGGTGGTTCAGCGGTTGAATATCTGCCTTTGGCCCAGGGCGTGATCCTGGAGTCCCGGGATCGAGTCCCATATCGGGCTCCCTGCATGGAGCTTGCTTCTCTCTCTGCCTGTGTCTCTGCCTCTCTATGTCTCTCATGAATAAATAAAATTATTTTTTTAAAAAAGTATATGATAAAAAAAAGTAAGTTTCAAACTGCATTGTGCTCTTCTGATATAATAATATTCATCTCTCTTCTGTCTCTTCACAGACTATTAAGGGTCCAGGGTACCCCATGATGTTTATCCTGGTAAAACAAACTCTTATAGTGAGAGTGAACCTGGGCCTCTGTATTCTAGCTCCACTCCTACTCACTTCCTTTTGGAGATAAATCAGAATAATTAAGACTATCTTTGGGGTCAGACATGGATTTTTACTTCTCTCTGTGTCTCTGAGGTCTTGGGTAATTTGTTCTCCTCTCTGAGCTTTGATTTCTTAATTGAGAAAATGTCGAGTGGATGTGAGACTTAAATTCAAAACTGCTCGTAAAGACCTTAGCATGCGAAGCCTTCAAGAGCTGACTCCTGTTCTCCACAGCCATTGGGCAGAAGCAAGATTTGCTTTCCTTCCTGAGGGCCTTCCAAGTTACTGTGATACTTACCACTCCTGGCTCCCCCTGTTTCCAGGTAAGGATATGCAGTCAAGCAGAGATAAGCTGCTGCAGAAAATCCAGGCTCTGTGTCCATCCAAACATCGTGGGCACCAACTTATGCTTTTTGATTTCCACTTTTATTCCAAAACTATTCACCTCTGCCTACTCAAGTCTAGACCTTGCATAGGACACTGGGAACATAGATGCATGAGGGAAAACCATAGTCTAGTCACCAGAGTCCAGCAGAAGGAGACAGACAAGGAAAGAGGCATGAGGCTAGATTACAGCAATCACAGGTACCAGGGAAGCACTGACTGGTGACAGTCAACTCTGCCACAGAGGACTCAAGAAAGTTTTTCCAAGCAGGTTAGGCTTTGGAGGATGGCCTAGGTCTTTCCAGGTGATGGAATCAAGTGTCCTGGTAGAAGGAATGTTCTAAACTAACACCTGGAGGCATGCAGGTAGGTAGATGGCATTCAACATGACAATCAGGACAGCTGTCTCTGCTCTGACACCATACATGTTGCAAGATCCTAAACCACAGCTAATTGGGCTCATGCAAAAGCTAGGTTGAGAAAGACCCCTCAAAACCTGTGTGGCTTTGTAGCTGGAACACTAGCCCAAACCATAGTCATCCTGATGAAAATCCCTCCTCATTTAAACCTCTGTCATCATGTGTACCTGTCACCACAACTAGTCAATGCTTGGCAGCCTCGAGCCCAGGAGTTTCTGATCCTTCCTTCAAGGAGTAAGTCCTGGGGAACTGTTGCTTGTAATAGAGACTATTTTCATCCAAATGAAAGTCAGATCCGGGCACCTGGGTGGCTCAGTCAGTTGAGTGTCTGACTTTTGATTTTGGCTCAGGTCATGATCTCAGGGTCGTGAGACTGAGCTCTGCGTCCAGCTCCATGCTGAACATGGCACCTTATGATTCTCTCTCCCTCTGCACCCCCTCCACTCCCACACATGCTCTAGAGCTCTTTCTCTGGAAAAAAAAAAAAAAAGAAAGAAGGAAAGAAAGAAAAAGAGAATCAGATCCAAGTGTAGCTTTCTTCATTAACCCATCATTGCAATATGGTGGGAAATGACTTCACAGCTTCCTCATTGGCACTCACAGCTTCGTACAAGAGTTAACGTCACGGAAAGCTCGGAGGTTCTTGCAGGTGCTACCCCAGCCACAACCCTCACAGAAGAGGGCAGCTGGAAGCTCTTCAGGTCTGGGGGCGATGGGAGAAGAAAAAGTGTGTGTGTCCTGCGGATTGTCAGCATTTGCCAAGTTTTTCTGTTGGATTGTGGGAAACCCTGCCCCAGATTTGTTTCAAAATGGTAACGTGCTAGAAAAAGCTGGTATACACGGGATCCCTGGGTGGCGCAGCGGTTTGGCGCCTGCCTTTGGCCCAGGGCGTGATCCCGGAGACCCAGGATCGAATCCCACATCGGGCTTCCGGTGCATGGAGCCTGCTTCTCCCTCTGCCTGTGTCTCTGCCTCCCTCTCTCTCTCTCTGTAACTATCATAAATAAATAAAAATTAAAAAAAAAAAAAAAAAAGAAAAAGCTGGTATACAGATATCCTCCTACTAGAGGTATTTGAGTAAAAACAAAGCAACAACAGAAGTCGGTACTGTATTCGCCGAGCCTCCTGTACTCCAGGCCGCATGCCCAGAGCTGGCGTGCCTTGCGTGTGCGGCTGCAGCAGGAGTGGCGGGAGGTGCACCCAGAGTGGAGAGAAGGAACTCTGGCCCCACAGCCAGTTAGGCCCGCGACCCGAGCGACCAGAGGAGGCCCCAGCAGGTCTGGACATGGGCTTCCTCGGAGTTGGCCAGCCGAGGGGAGAGGCTGAGGGTGGGGTCGGCCAACTTCTTCCGTGCGATCTGTTTCCTTATCAGGTATATTTTGGATACGGGCGGGGGGTGTGGTTATAACTCAGTAAATCAGGTCTTCAGATTGGGGACTGGAATCTCCGTGGATGATAACAGCCACACCTCCCTGGTCAGTGATCCTGAGGGCGTGGGGTCAGGGGGAGGAGGAGCTTCACGAAATAACCCTTTGCAAACCAGATTATTGCCCCTGTTGACAAATGGAGAAACTGAGGCATAGGAAGTTTAGGTACCTGGTGCAAGGTAGGAGAGCCTGGATTCAAATCTGAATTTGAATCTGATTGCTCTTTCCACGCCCCCATACTCCTGGAGGGGGGAGTGCTGTACATGGGAGCCCAGACCACCTGCATGGCCAGGTGACCCAAGAAGGCAGCAGCTGTGGGCATGTGTTTCCTCTGGGCATTGGTATCCGTGGTAAGAGTGGATCCTAATTTATCTACTTGCTCCTGACACGTGTACTGCTACTGAGTTTCCTTGATGTTCTTTTATACATTGGAGGTAGTGCTAGGTAACAGCCAGCTCCTGAAGGAGGACGGGCCTGTTGGGAAACTGCCCTGCCTGGAACCTTGGTTTTGCCTTCCTTGGCCCCGGATGAGGGCAAGGAGAGGTCTGCTCCCCTTGATGCAAGGAAGGTGTGTCAGCCACGGAAAACAAAGAAGGCTGCTTCCCCAGCCACTCGGGTCAACGTATACGTGTAGCCACGCCAGCTCGCTGGGCAAACTGGAAGCCCCCAGAAGTTTTCTCACTGAAGCCAATGGGTCTGACAGGCCTGCATCTGTCCACTGAAGGCCACAAAGGAATCTGTGAGCAGCTTGGTCAGGAGCAAGGTGTGAATTCACACGAGCAATGGGAAGAGTTTGTTTGCTGTTTGGAAGAGCTTTGGGCCAGTGGGTCTCTTTGCCCGGGCTTGGCCAGCATTACCTGCCGATCCAATTTTAGGGGAATCTTATACTGGGGCCTTGACTCAGTCTGGGGAATCAAGGGTTGAGGAGGAGGGGCAAGGAAGTGGAAGTGAGCGTGCTCAGGCCACTGCCCTGGCCTGTGGCTGGGAGGGAGACAAAGGAGGGCCTGAGGCCATCCCTCTGAGAGAGGGCCTGCTCTGGCTGCCCTGATTCAGCTTCTGGTGAATCTTCTGGCAAGGGCTGCCCCGCACATGCATGAGATTTGGGGCATTGGGGGCACAAGACACCATGAGCAGCCTCCAAGGGGACGGGAGGTGGCACTGTCCGCATAGGCACGGCTGCTGTTGGAGCTACAACCCCCAGGGACCTCAGAGGACAATGAGGGCTGAGCTCCTGCCTTTGACGTCAGCACTGACAGGAGAGGCACAGCCAGAGCAGGGAGGGGCTGATGGCTGGCACGGGGGGGGGGGGGGGGGGGGGGGGGGGTGTGCAGGAAAAGAGCACCCAGAGACACTGGCTGCCTGGGGGCTCCCCCAAACTATTAGAAGCATAGGCCCTGGGCTCCAATGGGGCGGGAGGGGTGGAGCTGAAGATACTGCTTTGTGCCTGTTTTGCCCATGAACTGGGGGCCAGGGAAGCAGGCTCCCCACGGCCTCAGCACCCAAGTCGAGAGCCTGGGACTCCCACCAACTAGTGGGGCCGGCGGGGTGGCCTGCAGAACAGAATGGGTCGGGTCTGTCCGGGTCGCGTGCAGCTGAGAAAGGCGCTCCCCTGGCCTCAGCCCTGCACAAGGGCCTAGGGTCCTAGGATCGCAGCCCTCTGCCTCCTGCGTCACCCACCACCCCAGCGGCCACCCCTTCACGCAGGCAGCAATCCTGCACCGCGCCAGGGCTGGGGGCTGCACCCTCCGGTTCCCTCCCTTCTGGACACAAGACAGATTGATTCTTCTGTCCTCCTGGCGGTACAGGTGCGAATGTGTGATGAGTTCTGACCAATGAGCTCTGAATGGAAATAACGTGTGTCATTTCTGAGCCATGGCATTTACTGTTGCTGTAAGAACTGTTTGCTCTCCCATGACGAGCAGCAGTGTTCAGAGGCCGGCTGGGGCGGGGTGGGGGGTGGATCACAGGAGCAGGGCTGCACCTGCCTCAGATGGCCATGTGGTATGAGCAAGAAGTAAACGCTGGAGGGCTGGAGGGCTGGGGGGCTCAGGCGCTAAGGGCTTGATCTCAGGGTTTGTGAGTTCAAGCCCTCTGGCTCCGCACTGGGCATGGAGCCTACTTAAAAAAAAAAAAAAAAAGTATACTCTATTGTTGTAAACCCGCAAGGTTTGGGGGTTGTTGGATCAGCTATAGGATCAGCTCCACTATCGGGGCTGATATGGCAAAGCCCCCTGGGAATCACAGTGCTATCTGTAGAGCACCATGAAAAGTGCATATCTTTAATTTCTTACGTAAGCTAGAATTACAATTAGCAACACTGACTATCACCTGGTGAGCACTTACTACAACTCAGGTATTACTGCCAGGTTCTTTGGCAAATGTTTTCTCCTGAATTCCCACCATAGCCCTAGAATTCGGTATTGTTGGCCTGTTGAGTATAATTAGTCTCATCGTAGAGACCCAGGGACTCAGATTCTTGACTGGAGATCAAGACCATAGGTAGTAAGTGGGAGAATTGAGATGAAATGCAGGGTCCTTTGACCCCGTAACGCTTGGGCTTTCCACTGTATATATGTGGACTGTATATAAAGTATATATATAATGCAGACTAAGTCTATCAAGAAAAAAAACCCATGCATTTTATTTTATTATTATTTTTTTAACCCATGCATTTTAAAAAGAAATGATCTCTTAACAGGAAAAACATGAACATCTGCCTTTTTACTAAATTGGACATGAAAGATGATCTCGACGGCTGAACAAAGCCTCTGGCTCTCTGGTGAGATGTCTGACAAGGGGATCTCCATTTGTTTTCTCCTCTAATTGGGCTCCTCACCAGATAAGTGGTGGCAGGCACCAAAGCTTGAAGACAAATTTTAAGAGGACAATTTTGTTCATCATTTAAAATGTTTCCACTGCAAGTTAGATAATAGCTGGCAGTTTGCATTTTTGCAGGGATGCAGTCTGAGATATTTTCACCTAGGGCTGGCTTAGGGAAGAGAAGACCCAAGCATCCCACTTGCTCCTGTGGTCCTGCCTGCCTCCGACGTCCTTCCTCTCACCCCTGACCTGCTAATGTTTGAGGACTCAGCTCCTCTCTGCCTGTACGGGATTACCCTACTTGTCCTCACAGGCCGAGCTCTATCCTCCATACTCTGACACATGGAAGTGACCTGGACATGTCAGGTGGGGCCTGAGACTCTAGACTCCTCAAAGGCAGAAGCATGTTTCATTCTTTTTTTTTTTTTAATTAAACCTTTTATTTTAGAGTTGCACAAAATAATATAAAGATAGTTCATGGACCTTTTTTTTTTTTTTTTTTTTTTTTTGAGAGGGAGAGAGACAAGACACCCAGTATGGAGTCCAGTCTCACAGACCTGAGATCATGACCTGAGCCCAAATTAAGAGTCTGATGCTTAACCGACTGAGCTACCCAAGTGCCCCAACTTGGTAAATAAATAAAACACTTATTTATTTTTAAAGATTATTTATTTGCCAGAGAGTCAGCAGGGGAAGGGGCAAAGAGACTTAAACAGGCTCCATGCTGAGTGTGGAACCCAGTGCAGGGCTTGATCTCACGACCCTGTGCCCAAACCAAGAGTCAGCTGGTTAACCAACTGGCCACCCAGGCGTCCCAGTGGTTAGTTAACCATTTAAATGTTATAGATGCAAACACACTCATGCATTTAGCACACAACCAGCCAGGTTTCTACTTTGAGGTTAGAGTCTGCCAGTTGTAGTTTATTGTAGCAAATGCGGCCTCTTTCCCTGGTCTTCAACATCATCACAAGCAGGATGTTGACGTTGCTACAGACAAGATAGAACCCTTCCATTGCTGCTATAAACATCGGGGTGCAGGTGTCCTACCGTTTCACTGCATCTGTATCTTTGGGGTAAGTCTCCAGCTGTGCAGTTGCTGGGTCTAGGGAAGCTCTATTTTTAACTCTTTAAGGAACCTCCACACAGTTTTCCCCAGTGGCTGCACCAGGTCACATTCCCACCGACAGTGCAGGAGGGTTCCCCTTTCTCCGCATCCTCTCCAACATTTGTTGCTTCCTGTTTTGTTAATTTTCCCCATTCTCACTGGTGTGAGGTGGTATCTCACTGTGGTTTTGATTTGTATTTCCCTGATGGCAAGTGATGGGGAGCATTTTCTCATGTGTCGGCAGGGAGCCCTCCAATTGCTCTGATAGCCACGCCCACTTCCCCGCCCACCTCCGCCCCTCCTTCACCTGGACATTGCTGATCTAGTCTTCATTTCCAGAATGTTGTTCTTGCAAATCCTTTGTATAAACGGGATCGCACAGTAGGACACTTTGGGAGATTGCCTTTTCACATTCCGCAAGGTTCTCAGGAAAGTCGTTCAGTTGGCCCATTAGTATCTGTCGTCTGCCCCTTTGCCTGCAGAGCGGATTCCAGGAGCGGGTTACCAGTTCCTTTACCGTTTACCTGTTGAAAACCTCCTTCATGTTTTAAGCACCAGCACCTCATCGACAGATATTTGCACGCAAAGGGGATCCTGAAGAGCAGCATTAGCAGTGATTAGGAGTGTGAGCTCTGGACTTGGACTCCAAGCTCCACAACTCATTATCCATGTAGGTTTTAGCAAATGACTTAACCTCTGTCTGCCTCAATTTTTCATCTGTAAAATGGGAATGATGGCAGTGTCCATCTCATATAGTTATTATGAAAACTAAATGAATCAACCCTTCTTAGGTGCTTAGCCCAAAGCCTGGCTGATGGTAAGAACTCAACTAAGGATTAAGAAGGGGCGCCTGGGTGGCTGAGTCTGTTAAGTGTCTGCCTTTGGCTCAGGTCCTGATCTTAGGGTCCTAAAGTGGAACCCCACATCCCTGCTCAGTGGAGAGCCTGCCTCTTTCTCTCCCTCTCCTGCTCCCCACATGCTGTCTCTCAAATAAATAAATAAATATCTTAAAAATTAATAATATAGCATCATTAATAATAGACATTCAGTGAACTGAAATGAAAAATCTGGAATAAGAAAATTCAAATTTGCAAAATGTTCAAATTGGGGGGGGGTGTGTGACTCACTCTAAAAGAATTAAATTCCTTCTCCCTAGAGCTTTTACATAGTTTTTCTCTGAGTGTCAAGCTTGCCCACCCTCATTGGAAACCAAGAAGAACCCCCTGGTGATGCTGTGTCCTTCCTAATGCAGCACACAGCCTCTTCCTGGGACAAAGGTGAATTGACTCACTCAAACAATATATATCGAGCTTTTACTGCATGCATGCCAGGCACTGATCTAGGTGCCAAGGCTGCTGCTGTGAACAAAACAGAGAAGACTGGTACTCCCAGCAGGTAATAACATAAAAGAGGAAGCTCTTCCCTACCTCGCCCCCATAGAAAAGGAAAGGAAAGTCCTGCAGCGGGGAGCCCTGGGGGGATGTGGGTACCCTCTGCTGTAGCTTTAAAAAAATGAGCTGATCTTCTTGGCTTAATGTGGTGTGAGTCTGCTTGCAGGCAGGGGATGCACTCAATAAACCATCTAGTCTTCTCCCCACCCCCACCCCCCACCCCCACCCCCATATACTCCCAGCTTCTCAGTGTGATTGGGAGACAAGCATGCTGAGTACAGTCACAAAGGGCAATGGGACCTGGGCTCCCAGTGGCTCCTACTGGAAGTGATGACTTGCAGGAGCCAGCTTTGCTCTCATCATCTCCCCCCCACCCGCCCCCAGCCCAGTGACTGATGGGGGAGCTGTGTTCTGGCTGCAGAGCCACGGTTTTCTCCAAGAGCCGCTAACTGGCCCATGACCTTGGCCTCATTAGCTTGGCGCTCTCCACCTGAGCTGCCTGGATCGGGGCCAGCCAGGGAAACTAGCTCAGGCCCACAGGCCCCTGGGAGAGGTGTCAGGCAAAAATAGACCAGAGAAAGCCAGAGAATCCTTGAGCAGGAGGGCCTGTGGAGGTCACTGGCTTCAGGGTCATCCTCGCTCTACAGATGGAGGCTGAGGTCAGGCAGGAGAAGGGGCCTGGCCAGGATCCTGCCACAATTCACACAGAGCAGAGATGAGGATGGACATCATCTGACTCCCAAAGTCATGTCCTTCCCTCTCCTGTGCCTCCCATCAGGCTGTGGTCAGGCCTGAAAAGAACAGACAAGAAGAATGATAGAGTACGTACCACATTGTACACCTGAAAATAATATAGTGCTGTATAGTGACTGGAATTTTAAAAAATACAGATTATGAAACAATTCATCATAGAGCATTTGTTGTTTCTATTTAAAAAATACACACACATGCATATAGAATTTTAAAATGGCCTGAGGGGCGCCTGAGTGGCACAGTTGGTTAAGTGTCTGACTCTTGATTTTGGCTTGGTCATGATCTCAGGGGCATGAGACTGAGCCCCCTGTTGGGTTCCGCACTCAGTGTGTAGCCTGCTCAAGATTCTCTCTCTTTCTCTCCAAACGGAAATATGGTGTGACTTTTTCAAACAGATAAAGAATACATTAAGAAATAATGTCACATAGCAAGTGGAGACCCTGGAACTTCACTGTCTGGATTTGAATCCCAGCTCCACTCCTGATTTGCTGTGTGTCCTTCAGCAGGTTACTCAATCTCTCTGCGCCTTGCTTCATTTACCTGTAAAGTGGGGACAGCAATAGAGCTTGCTTGTGGTGAGGCGATGATGTGGAGCCCATCCATGAAAAGCACTGAGACCCAAGGCCACTGCAGAATCACTCGCCCCGCATCCATGTTGATAGGGAATGTCAATCATGCAGAAAGAGGAGAAAAGAAAAGTAAAGGCCGGCTCTGCTGGGCCCTTTCCCCAAAAGGAATGTGTGCTACTGGAGGCCCCCACGCATACACCAGCACATGTGTGTGCTGAGCAATGTGCTTTCAAGTATGGCATGTTAGCATCCTCCTTTACACAGCTCCTGATCTCGCCTTTTCCAATTAGTAGCATATCTGGACCATATTTTTTTTAAACTTTATTTATTTATTCATGAGAGACACGCAGAGAGAGGCAGAGACACAGGCAGAGGGAGAAGCAGGCTCCACGCAGGGAGCCCGACATGGGACTTGATCCTGGGTCTCCAGGATCAGGTCCTGGGCTGTAGGCGGCGCCAAACCACTGAGCCACTGGGGCTGCCCTGGACCATATTTTTTAATCAGTTGGTTCACGTGGATTCTCTTCCTTTGAATGACTACATGCTGTTCCAACCTATGGATGGGCCATGATGTATCTAAGCAGACCCCAAGATAGATGGTCACAACACACAGGAGTGGCTCAGCATCGCAGAAATGGATGGAGCCACAGGAGATAAATTGTCATGGGCTTGATTATCAGCTCTGTAGCTGCATGCAAATGATGAATTTCCGTTGTGTACTGAGCACCAACTGTTTGCGTCATTATCCTCAGGCCTCACGATAACCTGCTTGGGTAGATTGTCATTAGAATCCCCTTTGCAAAAAAAAAAAAAAAAAAATCCCCTCTGCAGGATGGCCCAGGGGTACTGTTGGTCCCCAGGTCATCCTACCAACTGGGCAGCACTAATGCTCACGCAGGCAGTGTGGTTTTTGTGCCACATGCAGTGAGAGGTCTGGGCTTGCTTCTGCAGGAAGTGATAGGCCCCCTCCCACTTGTGTGTCTCTGACTCCTCATCAGGCACTTCTCTATGCTCCACACTGCAGTCTAGGGGAGCTCAGGCCCAGGGCAAGGGGGGTCAGTGGGAGGGGGCGGGTGCTTTGTTGAGGCTGAGAGCCTATAAGTCCAGGCAGTGCTCAGCTGGAGGAGGAACAGGCAAGAGAGGGCTGGGGTCTCTGCTCAGACCAGTGTTGTCCCCTCTGACTCCTGGCTCCCTCTGGAGAGAAGTTTAATTCCTCAACTGCCTTGAGTGTCTAGGGCCACTACAGGATCACCCTGGTTACTGACGCCACAACCCCTCCTGCGTGGGTCTTCCATTCTTTACTAAAGTCCTCCTCCCTCCCTGTACCTTCACCTAAAGACTGCCTCTGGCTACTGTGTGTGGTCAGAAGGTGTCAACATTAGACTTTGCACCAGGACCACTTATGAGTTTTCCCTCTCCTCATTGCTGGAAGCTGCCCTGGGTTGGTGTCTCCAGCATGAGTCTATTTTCCAGCAGGTCTGCAAACAAGGGTGAGGAGACAAAGGAAAAAACAATGAGAACAAAAGGGGCACCTGGGTGGCTCAGTTGGCTGGGAATCTGACTCTTAATTTTGGCTCAGGTCATGATCTCAGGGTCACACAGGGTCTGTCTCTTTCTCCCTCTGCCCTCCTCCCCCCACCATGCACACCAGCTCTCTCTCTCTCTCTCTCAAATTAAGAAATAAAAATTTTTTTTTAAAGTGAGAACGGATCGCTACCTCACACCATAATAAAATCAATTCCAGATATAAATATGAACGGCAAAACACCAAGACTTTTAAGATAAAAAAAAGGATAGTATCTCTATGACCTTGGGGTAGGGAAAGATTTCTTTCTTTCCTTCTTTTTTTTTTAAGATTTTTATTTTATTTATTCATGATATTCAGAGAGAGAGAGAGAGAGAGGCAGAGACACAGGCAGAGGGAGAAGCAGGCTCCATGCTGGGAGCCCAGCACGGGACTCGATCCCAGATCCCAGGACCACGCTCTGGACCAAAGGCAGTTGCCAAACCGCTGAGCCACCCAGGGATCCCCTCTTTCCTTCTTTTTGTTGATTTATCTGAAAGAGAGAATGTGTATGTGTGAGAGTGTGAGGAGAGGCAGAGGGAAAGGAATAGAGACAATCTCAAGCTGACTCCCCTCTGAGCACAGAGCCCAACACATGGCTCCATCTTACAACCCTGAGGTCATGACCTGAGCCAAAATCAAGAGTCGGGTTCTTAACCAATTGAGTCACCGAGGTACTCCAGGGAAGGATTTCTTAAAAAATAAAAGACACAAAACGTTCAAGAAAGAAGATTCATAAATTTCACTATATTAAAATTCCTCAAGGAGCACCTAGGTGGCTCAGTCGGTTAAGCGTCTGTCTTTGGCTCTAGTCATGACCCCAGGGTCCTGAGGTGAAGCCCCACATCAGGGCCCCTGCTCAGCGGAGAGTCTCCTTCTCCATCTCCCTCTGTCCCTCCCCCCTGCTCATGCTCTCTTTCAAATATAGAAATAAAAATCTTTCAAAAAAAATTCTTCAAAAGGTACCACTAAAGGAGTGAAAAAACAAAACAAAACAAAACAAAAAAACCTCTACAACCTAGATGAAGATATTTTCAACACATATGTTACATAGGATTATTATCGAGACTGTAGGGGGAATTATTCAAACCATTAAGGAAAAAACAACCTAATGGAGAGACAGACACAAGGCATGAACAGGAATTCCGAGACAATGGCCAACAAACACCATTAGAAAATGGGAAATACGCATTAAAACCATGACATGACCCTGCTCTGCCTCCCCCTGGCTGCGGTTCAGGACCAAGAGATGGATTCACTGCAGAGTTTTGGCACCGGCTGGCTGGCCTCCTAGCTGGCCCACACCCCACCGCCTTCCCGGCATGTCACGCCCGCCCTGAGCAGCTGCCAACCACTCAGGCTTTTATTCCACTCCTGCTCTTGGCTGCCTGGACTTAGATTTCCTGGTTTCCTAAGTCATCTCTTGTTTTTCCCCCTAAGTTTCCATTTGGAAAAACTGTTCAAGCTTGCAGAAAAGTTGAAAGAAGGGTGCTGTAAATTCATGTGTGCCATTACCCGAGAATCATCATTGGTTAACATTTTGTCGCTCCTCATTACTAGTTGCATTATTACCATTAATATTTTTGCTGATCCATTTGAGGATAAAGCACAGGCATTTTGACCCTTTGACTCTCCCTGCTTCCTCCAGGTCCACCACACCTTTGCTCTCAGGAAGCAGAAGGCCAGGAGGGACCACAGAAGGCAGATCGAAGGCGGCACAATCTTTTTGGCTTCCTATCGGGCATGAAACCTGAGCGCTCACTGAGACCTCGCTCCTTAAAGTAGCTGTAGCCTTCATCTTACAATTGAGCACAAAATGCCTGCACGTTCATTGAGCATCTTTGCAAGATGCAGGGAAATAAGCGATTGCCTCTGGGACGAGATGCCAAGGAGCTAGGAGCAGGCTGAGAGAGAAGTTTGTTTTTCAGTTTATACACTTCTGACTTTTGTGACATGGACTTTTATTACTTGGTCCAAAAACCCTCCACGTTTCGTGATTGATCTAAGCAAGATCATTCGGTACCAGAAGGCAAAGACAGGACTCAAACACAGATCTGCAACCATGAGCCTGAGTTTGTTCCCTGCATTACAAGATGTTACATAAATCCAACGTTTTAACCTAAATCAATCCACCTGGGCACTGCTGGGACATAAGAGGTAGCAGAAATCCAAGGGAAGGCACAGACGCCTGCACCTGCCATACTGAAGCGACACTCTCGGATGCCTGCTGGGATTTGAGCTGCTTTCAAAGGCAGCAAAATTCTAAGGTTGGAGCACGGTGACACTGCTCTGAGGACTTCCTGAGCTAGTGGGATGGACATAGTCCCTGCAGCAAAACAATCTGGGTCCCCACGCTGTGACCTTGGAGAGGTCATCCAGCCCCTCTGAACTTTGATTCCTTCATCAGGAAAATGGGGGAAGATAATATTCCCCATTGTGTGGCTCAGCATTGTTGTTAGTGTAGCAAACTCCTGAAAGGTGAGGTGTCCGATCACAGCCAACGTGCTGGGGGGCGACAGCAGGTGGCTGGCTCTCTCTATCCACAGCAGAACACGATGACATCGGCTCTCGGTGGGGACCTGCCAGCGAGGTGGAGCATGTGACCTCAGGTGCTCCTTCCTCTCTTCCTTCCTTGTACAGTGGGTGGGCTGAGCAGGGTGCTGTCCCAGCCCTGGCGCTCTAGGATTCAGGGTGCAGGCCTTCTCACATGGGCACCTCTTACGGACCCCGACGTTGTCCTCAGTGGCATGCCCAGGGAGAGGAGAGGTGATGGCCGCACAAGAGGACCCCAGGGATGGTTCCAGAACTGGCAGCTGACTCTGTCCCTCCCCTGTCCCCTCCCTGCTCCCCAATGGAGACCGTGCAATCCGTGTCTGCCTCCTCCACATCTGTTGCAGGAATATTGGTAACGGAACTGGACCCTAAAAACACCCCCCCAGGCAGTAAAATCCCAGGGCAAAATAATTTCCCAACCCGGCAGGAAGCTACCTGCCTGGGCCCGGGTGGGTCCAGTTTGGATCCAGAGACAGGTGCACGGGCTCTCCAACACACGTGGGCCCTGGCCCCAATCCCCTTCCCTCTGGGCCTGTCCTACCTCTCCTCCCTGCTGAACCTTTGCTCGGACTCTCAGGCACCGGGGAGGGGGCTGCTTCTGTTGGCTTCCAGCCCCCCTCCTGCTAGGGACCTCAGCCCCCATCCCTCCACCGCCGCCTTTCCAGGGGCCTCCTCCCAAGATCCCACTTTCTGCTCTGAGAGCTGAGGGCTGCACTGTCCCCGCGATGCTACTTCTCCTCTCAACAGCCCTGCGAGGTGAGTGGTGCCGTGTCCCCATTTCACAGCAGGGGGATCTGAAACCTAGAGAAGTCCTGCCAGGGTCACAGAGAGAGGAAGCCATGGAGCCGTGGTTCCGGCGCTGGTCAACAGCACCAGTCTTTGTCCTGTAGTACGGTCCTAGCTTCTTGTCCCCCACAGAGCCCCGGGAGCCCCTGCTTCACGCATGCTCTGGATTAGAGGCATGACACGTACGTGTGGCTCCCTCGTCAGTGGCGAGATCCTCAAGAACAGAGACCAGGTGGCATTCACCTTGGCCTCCCCAGGGCCAGGCAAGGACGGGGGGACACGGGGTGGCAGGGAAGCTAGCTGAAGGGACATTCCAGTGTGATCAGAAGGGACTGGGGCAGGGAAGCCGCTAGGTCCCCGAGGCCATCCTTCACAGGGTCCTTGCCCCACAGCCAGGAGGGCAGGAGGGGAAGAAGACCGAGGTATGCTCTGGGGGCTGGCTCCAGGGGGCCACAGGTCCCTGTTTGTTTCCAGCAACATCTCTGTGAAAACACAAGTGTTCTGCAGTGTTTAGAGGCGAGGTGGGCCCTTGCCTTGATCTCTACCATCCTGCCTCCCTCCTCCCCTCCCATCTACCCTAACAGCCAAGTAACTGGGGAAAAAAAAAAAAAAAGATGTAAAGCATCTTAAAAATTTCTGATGAAAACGGGTGGAGGTCACTCCTACATCATGGAAAATAAAAGTTCTCCTGGTTTCCTGTTCCCTTCCCTCTGCTCCTCCCCTCCTGCCTGGTCTCCGTTCCAAACTTTGATTGTTTGGCGAGGGCTGGGCAGCTGCAGGGGCAGCAATTTTTGGATTTGAATGGGTGGAGGAGGAAATCCTTCCCTTGTGGAACCCAAACCAAGAATATTACTTGTCTTTGTCCAGAGGACAAATAGTAGATATATTAATAGAAACAACATGTTTTATAACTGCAGAGAATCAGTTAACAAATATGGCTGAAGCACTGACTGGCATTTTGTACCAACCATCAGGACCTCACGCTCTAGTTATTTGTGCCTGGAGTCAGGTGGCTCTACTGTTCAAGTGCCTCTGCTCTGCCATTACTTGGCTGTGTGGCCTTGAGCAAGTCACTTAACCTCTCTAAGCATCAGACTCATCATCTGTAAAAGGTCAAAAGTGATGATCCTCTTGAACCCAACTCTCCGAGTATCGCTACCTGGATCAGCTGGAGTGTGAAAGGCCCACCCAGATAGCCTTTGCAAACTCTACAACTACCTACATGTCTCACGTCACATATGACCATTCTGTGCGTGCCCTGCCTTCCAAACTCATTTCCACTTGCTATCTCCCATTAACTCCAATCCTTTGTTTTTTTAAGATTTTTATTTATTCATGAGAGACACACAGAGAGAGACAGAGACATAGAGGGAGAAGCGGGCTCCCTGCGGGGAGCCCAATGTGGGACTCGATCCCAGGACCCTGGGATCATGACCTGAGCTGAAGCCAGATGCTCAACTGCTGAGCCACCCAGGTGCCCTCCATTAACTCCAATCCTAATCCTGTATTCTGCTCTGTTGTTCTCTCCCATCCTGAGTACATCCCACAAATTTTTCAATCTCTGGGCATTTACTGGTTGGCAAAGGTTCAGAGCAGTGCCCCAGAAATTCATTATGGTTAAGAGCAAGACCGCCAAGGTAGAAGCCTAGCTCTAGCTATCAGCTGCTGTGAGCCTCCAAGCAAGCTACTCCCCTCTCTGTGCCTTGCTTTCCCCATCTGAAAGAATGGGATGAATAATAGCTCTCATTCCATAGGACAAGCTATGAGAAGGGAGTTCATTGATCCACACGAAGGGCTTCGACCACTGCCTGGCACATGGCGGGGTCTTGATAAGCCCTCCACCTCCTTGGCTCTGATTATACGGATCAGGAGATTGAGTCCAGAACACCCAGGCAAGTGCAGAAGCTGGGGGGAAGGGGGGAGGGGGAGGGGAAGGAGGCTGAAAGGCAGATGGAGGGGAGACTG
This sequence comes from Canis lupus familiaris, assembly GCF_011100685.1. Classification (NCBI taxonomy): domain Eukaryota; kingdom Metazoa; phylum Chordata; class Mammalia; order Carnivora; family Canidae; genus Canis; species Canis lupus. Next base: position 29,176,879 of record NC_049231.1, read on the forward strand.
AGAGGAGAAACTCCAGCAGACTGAATTTGGAGCAGGTGTTTCTAGCAGCTCAGATGGGGAAGGGGAGGCTGGCAGCAGCAGAGACCCTATCATGTGTGAAAGGAGAGAGACAGAGCTGATAAAGATCAGCCAATACTGACCCGTTACGTAGACGATATGGCCCTGGCTACGCAGGGTTCCTAATCTAGGCAGGAGCTTCGAGGTTGCAGTGCCACAGCAAAATGGTTTGCTGCGGCTCAGGGCACTCCCCCGGGCCAGTGCCCCCTTAAAGGTCAAGGCAGCGGCGTCCGGGCAATCATCAGAGGGAGAAGTCAGAGGTGGGCAAGGTCCCTGGGCTCCAGCTGCAGCGCATGGAGGTCCGAGGGGAGAGAGTCCCCGAGAAGGGTCAGAGCTCGGCCCCCTGCTTTCTGCACTACAAACCTTGCTCTTGGCTTCATTTTCCTGTTGATTGAAAGTGACTCTGGGTCTGGGCTTTGGCATGTTTATAAACGTCTTTATTTTCCCCTTTCATATAAGTGATTTTTAGCTAGGCGCAGGATTCTAAGTTCCAAATACTTTCCCACGGAACTGAGAAGGGATAGTCACATGGTCCTTCAGCCCTCGTGTGGCTGATGGGATTTATGGCCCTATTGAAACTTTCTTTTCTCTTCTTTCTCTTTTCTTTTTTTTTTTTAAAGATTTTATTTATTTATTTATTCATAGAGATGCAGAGAGAGAGAGAGAGGCAGAGACACAGGCAGAGGGAGAAGCAGGCTCCATGCAGGGAGCCTGACGTGGGACTCGATCCAGGGTCTCCAGGATCACACCCTGGGCTGCAGGCGGTGCTAAGGCGCTGCGCCACTGGGGCTGCCCTTCTTTCTCTTTTCTTCTTTTCTCTTCTCTTCTTTCTTCCAGTCTTCTCCCCTCTCCTCTTCATAACTTTTCTTTCCTTTCTTTTCTTTTCTTTCTTTTTTCTTTTTCTTTTCTTTTCTTTTCTTTTTTTTTTTTTTAGAGAGAGAGAGAAAAGTGGAGGGGCAGAAGGAGAGGGAGAGAATCTTAAGCAAGCTCTATGCCCAGCATAGAACACAACGCGGGACTCAATCTCATGACCCTGAGATTGTGACCTGAGCTGGAATCACAAGTTGGATGCTCAACCACCCAGGGACCCCCAAATTTGTTTCTTTGTAGGTAATCTGCTTTTTACCTCTAAAAGCTTTTAGAACTTTCCCTTGGTGTTTGCAGATTTCATCAGCATGAGTTGCTGTTCACTCATGGACCATCCAATCTGAAGATTTATGAGTTTTTTCCAGCCTGAGGAATTTTTCCTCTTATTATTTCTTGGATTATTTCTTCCTTTGAATTATTTCTCTTCTTTAAGTCAGGTATGGGAGTCTCTGGATCTATTGTCCATGTGACAACTTTTTTCATAATTCCCATACCGTCCTAGTTCTTTACCCTTCTATGCTCATTATGTTCTCCAGTCCCTCTCCCCATTCCTTTTTCATAACTGCCTGTTTCTCAGGCTTAGTTTGGGTTCTCCAATAAGAAAAACCCTAAAAAAAAGGATTTGAGGAAAAGTGGCTTATTTGGGGGATGATATCAGAAACTACCTGAAGGGGAGTGGGAAGGTGTGATGGGGAAGGGAAAGCAGCCAATGAGGGGTGTGCCAGTGAGCTCTGGAAGGCCATGTGAACATGCATCTCAGAGCTACTCCACCCAAGGGGTGAAGGAGCTGGCGTATTTATACCGACACCCATTGGTCATTGGTTGAGGGCTGCTTCTAGTAGAGCGGGTATTAATTCCTCAGCACTTCAAGCATGCCACGCAAAGATATCTATGGAGGCTAAAAGAGGAAAAAATTCTCAGGCAAATAAATGTAGGTATGGTGAACCAAAGTAGAAAGATGAGGGGACATGGACAGGGCGTCGACTACGTCTTGTTTCATGGGTGCATTATTCATCTCATTTTCCTCCGAGGACGTTTAACAACTTCTATTAAACTTCTTGGTATTTCCTTGAATGCTGGTCCCTCTTCTGCAGAGCCTGGTGCTTCCCTTTAATGATTTTACTTTTACTGATTTCAGGAAAATTTGTTGCATGACTGGGGCTAATGGTGAGGAAGAGAAAAAGTATGGGGGTCTGTTCTAGAAGCTATCTTTTGGGAGTAGGGGGCCTCAGATTGTTCCTAACTTCTACTGCTATCTGGGGCTCTTCCCTGTCTCTTGCTTTCCCACCCAAGTCCTGGACACATTGCTCTGGCCTGGGGCCTAGTGCCTTTGCTGCCTTCTGCTGGGCAAAGGACAGGGTCCACTGTCTGCCATTCTAGATGTCTGTTTTCTTTTCTTTTCTTTTTTAAGATTTATTTATTCAGTCAGAGAAAGCGAGAGAGAGGCAGAGACACAGGCAGAGGGAGAAGCAGGTTCCATGCAGGAAGCCCGATGTGGGACTCGATCCTGGGTCTCCAGGATCACACCCCGGGCTGCAGGCGGCACTAAACCGCTGCGCCACCAGGGCTGCCCTAGATGTCTGTTTTCAAACAACCACCCTGATGATGACCTCAAGACCTCATCCTGCTCCTCAAATCCATTGTCCATGACTTGAACTCCCACGACTCACAGCCTTCCTCTTCGGCACATGTTTTGGGCTGTGGTTCCCCACCCCTCCGCCCAAATCAGTTCTATATGTTCTCTGTCCTTCTGAGATTCTTCAACATCAGTAGGTGGTCCACTCAGTTTTCTTTTTCTTTTTTCTTTTTTTTTTTTTTTTTTAAGATTTTATTTATTTATTCATGACAGAGAGAGAGAGGCAGAGACACAGGGAGAGAAGCAGGCTCCATGCCGGGAGCTTGACGTGGCACTGGATCCCGGGTCTCCAGGATCACACTCTGGGCCAAAGGTGGCACGAAACAGCTGGGCCACCGGGGCTGCCTCCACTCAGTTTTCGAGTTCTGTTATGAGTCTACTCTTCTTAAATATTTCTTTTCTGTCATTGCTAGGGATTGATGATGAAAGTAGCAGTAAAAACATGTGCACAGTCTACTACATTGATCCAACCCTCAAGAAAGATAATTTTTCAAACTATTGCTGAATGTTTTAAGATCAACTCCACCACCTTCTGGCTTCTGAGGCTGAGTTGTTAAAATGCCTTTCACTTCTACCTTGCTCTTTTGGGGACGTTCACACTTGAAACCCAGCCATCATGCTCTGAGGAAGACAAATTTGTCCACATGGAGAGGCCGTGTGCAGCTCAGCTGACATCCCAGCTGCTAGGCGGCATCAGCTGCCCCACACGTGAGTGAAGCCATATCTAGATGATTCCAGACCTTACCAGCCAAGTCACTCCCAGCTTTTGAATCTTCCCAGCGGAGGTCCCAAACATGGTAGGACAGAAGCAAGCAGTCCCTGCTGTGCCATGTCCAAGTTCCTGACCCCTAGTATCCATAAAGTTTATAAAATGGTTGTTTCACATTTCCAAACATCAAGTTAGACAACCCCAAATAATCCATGGGACACAAGCCATGAGGGCTCAGCTGCATGAGAACCATTCTCATATTGTTATCCTTCCCTGGAACACCATTGATTTTCTTTCTTACCTGGATAATTCCTCCTCATTCTTCAAGAATTAGCTCAAGCTCCATCTCCATAAAGCCTTTCTTGATCAGTCCAACCCCTACAGATCTAATTCCCCCTTGGTGGCTAGCGAACCTCATTCCAGTTCTCTAGAGAGAGGTAGCATGGTGTAGTGCAAATGTGGAAATCTAGTGTTGACATCAGAAACATTTAGAGGTCTATTCCCAGTACTACCATTTACCCACTGTATAATCTTGGGAAGGTTGCTTCATCAACAACATTGTTGAAAAGATTAAATGTGATGACGTGCATTACCCCTCTTGACAATCACAGATTGTCAACAATCAGGCAGCCAACAACTACTTATTGAATGCTGTTGTGTCTAGTTCTGTATAACATTCCATCCCCAAACCCCAGTGCCTTGAACTCTTTGAGACTTGAGTTTAGTCAGGGCTAAGTAGGACAGCCCATGTCTGCTCTCAGCGTACAGGGTGACTCAGCTGGGGCTGGAAGATCCATTTCCAAGATGTCTTAGTCACATGGCTAATAAGTTTGTGTAGGCTGTTGCCTGGGGCACCTACTAGTTCTTCTACGTGTGGGCATCTCCATAGGGCTACTTGAGTTTCCTTCTAACAGAAAAGCTGAGTCTCAAGAGTGTGTGTTCCAAGAAACACAACATGGAAACAGATGGTCTCTTAAGATTTAGGTGCAGAAATGAGCACAGTACAACTTCTGCTGTCTTCTACTGGTCAAAGTGGTCACAAAGCCCACCCAACCCAAGGAAGAGGAACATAGACCCCACCCCACCCCTCAGTAGAAGGAATATACAAGAAATTGTGGCATCGTTTAATGTGCCACGAATATCTAAGTACCAGATGCTGTTGCATGCTCTGCAATTATAGAATAGCACAAGACAGAGATGTGGCCACTCTCATGGAATCTATACTCCACATTACTATTTGTTTTGTATATGTACGTGTATCTGGTGTCTTGCGCTAGCCTGAAAATATCTTCCAAAGCAAGGTTTTGTCTTCTTTATATTTCCACCCTTGACACTTGACACACTGATCGTCATGTTGTTAATGAGCAGGAAATATTGCTGAATTAAATCCACCATATGGAATCTGATCATGAGAAAACAGTTTGTAAATTGAAAACCACAATTCAAATATGGGACCATCATTCATTCAGACATGCAATGATTACTTACTCTGTACCAGTCGCTATCCTAGCCCTTACCAATACAGAGATAATGTGACAGGGGTCCTGCCTTCAAGCACCTCCCCTCCCCACCAAGCCCCTCTCTGGCCGACCAACCAGCAAGTGGATACTAAGGCAGTTGTAAACTACCTGCTGGAGCATTGAAGGCACACCCAACAGACACAGCAGAGAGCCCTCAGCAAAGGATAGAAGACTTGTTTTAAAGCATTTAAGGAAATCTCTAATCATTAGCTGACCCCTTGTAGCTACTAGGCTAACTAGCTAGCAGACACTTCAGTGGCTGCACATAACAAAGAATATAGACAGAATTAGGCCAGGAGGGTCACTAAACAAACAACAGCAAACACAACAATCCAACAACAAATATGGGGCTCGAACTCACTACCCCGAGATCAAGAGTCGCATGCTTCTCAGCCTGAGCCAGCCAGGTGCCCCAACAAAACAGTTATGAGACTTGCAAACCAACCAATCAACCAACCAACAGGAAAGTCTCGCCCCTACTAGGAAAAAAGGCAGGTAATAGAAACTGTCCCTGGGGAAGCCTGGATGTTGGAGTTGCTGTCAGTTTTAAATCAGCTATTATAAATATGCTCAAAGCTCTAAAGAAAACCATGCCTAAAGATTAAAGGGAACTATGAGGATGCTATCTCACAGTATCCACTGAAGAGATAGAAACTTTATTTATAAGAGGTGCCTGGCTGGCTCAGTCAGAGCAGCAGGTGACTCTTGATCTCAGGGTCATGAGTTTGAGCCCCATGTTTGGTATAGCAATTATAAATAAATTTTTAAAAAGAAATTATATTTTTAAAAGAACTAAATAGAAATTATGGAGTTGAAAAGTATAATAACTGAAATGAAAATTTCACTAGAGGTACCCAAGAGCAGATTTGAGTAAGGAGTGCACCAGGAAAGGTAAATAGAAGAGGCAGTTTATATGTGTTTTTTTGTTACACTCTTTTCTTCTCCTGTCTGATTTAAAAGATAACTGCATAAAGCAATATCTAGAAAACTGTGCTGACAGACTTATAACGCATAAAGATGTAGTTCGTATGACCATTTTAGCACAAAGGAGGAGAAAGAACAGAGTCACGCCAGAGCAGTTTTGTATACTATTAAAATTCAGTTAATACTAATCTGAGCTAGATTGTTTTAAGTTAGGATGTTAATTACAATCCTCAGAGTAACTCTCACCCCAAATCTTGAAAAATATACCCCCCAAAAAATCCTGACAAAGAAATTAAAATGGTATACCAGAAAATGGCCAACATGCACATGGAAAGATGCAGAGTGTCACTACACATTAGGGAAGTGCAAATCAAGACCACGAGGAGATAATACTTCATTAAAAAAGATGAACAATAACAAGCATTGGTGAAGATGAGAAATTGGAACCCTCTTATGTTATTGGTGGGAATGTAAAATGATATGGCTGGTTTAGCAAGCATTTTGGCAGTTGTTCAAAAACTCAAATGGGCGGTTTCCCATATGACTCAGCAATTCTAGATGTAAACCCAAGAGAAACAAAAACATATGTGCACACAAAAACTTGTACGTCAATATGCACGACACCATTATCCTCAGCAGCCAAAAGATGGAAACAACCGAACTGTCCATCAACTGATGAATGAATAAATAAAATATGGTCTACCCTTATGATGGAATAGTATTTTGCCTTAAAAAGCAATGAAATCCTGGGGTGCCTGGATGGCTCAGTTGGTCAAGTGTCTAACTCTTGGTTTCAGCTCAAGTCATGATCTCAGGATCGTGAGATCAAGCCCTGCGTAGGGTTTGGTGCTGGGTATGGAGCCTGCTTGAGATTCTCTCTCTCCTTCACCCTCTGCCCTACCCCCACCCTGCTCTTGTGCACTCTGTGTGTCCCTCTCTTAAGAAAAAAAAGCAACAGGATCCTGATAAAGCTGCAACATGGATGAAATGGATGAACCTGGAAGACATTATGTTAAGTGAATTAAGCCAGACACAAAAGTACACACATATATACATAATATTATAATATATATAATTCGACTTGTATGGAACATATAACAATATTTACTGTATGATGCCACTTATATGGGGTCCATGGAATAGCCAAGTGCATAGATCAGAAACTAGAACTGTGCTCATCAGGGGCTGGGGGAGGAGTGGGAGCTGTCCTTTAAGAGGAAGAGAATTTCAATATAGGATGATGAAAACATCCTGGAGGTGGGTGGTGGTGATGGTTGCACAACGGTGTAAATGTGCTTAATGCCACTGGCCTGCACATTCAAAAATGGTTAAAATGGTAAGTCCTGTGCACATTTTACCATCGTAAATGTACACATCGTAAAAAAAAAAAAAAGTTTTAAAAACTACACAAAAACAAAAGAAGGAATGAAGCACTGACTGGCATCTGCTCCAACACAGATGAACCTGAAAAACATGATGCTAAGTGGAAGAAGCCAGGCTCAGAAGATCATGTCATGTCATTCAGTGAATGTATGTGGAACAGCCAGAGAAGGCGGATTGTACAGAGACGGGAACAGATCAGTGGTAGAGAGAGACTGCTGATGGGCCCTGAGCTTTCTGAGACGACAAGAATGTTTTGAAGTTAGAATGGGTGCTGGTTGCACAGCTCCGTGGCTGTACTAAAACCACTGAATTGTGCCCTTTAAAAGGACAAATTTTATGGTATGTGAATTATATCTCAATAAAGCCGTTATTAAAAATTTATAGTCCATCTTGATTTGCTTTACATAACTTGCAACCAAGGAGACCTGTTTAAAGGAAGCCGGGAAGATGGGAACTGAGAGGGAGTGAGCTGAAAAAGACATCCCCAGACCAATGTCTTCACAACGTACTTTTGAATTATGAAAGTAGTATATGCTAATCAAAACTTATGAATAGTATGGAGAGATAACTGAAGAGCCTCTTAATTCTCACTCCTCAGAGGTGACCACGATGAAAATACTGCGAGCCTCTGGATCCATGAAGGTGTTTAGGTTTCAAGGTACCAGCCCTGGCGAGGGCAGGCAGGGATGGTGTTCATTGGAATGATGTCAGTTTGCTCAATTTGGAAACCCCAGGGCTCCAGGGTCAGAAGCCGAGCTGCAGCCTCAGGAGGACACCACGGTCTGAAGAGACATCTCTAGTGGTTTCTCTTCAATCACTGAGGCTCTACACCCCAGAATCAGACCTCCCCAGGGAAGATGGACAACTTTGTAGTATCTGCTCCAGGCCTGACTTGTGATCGGACAAGCTTGGTTGTCCGGAACCATCGCCGTGGCCGAGAAAAGCTGGTTCCTGCTTGTCCAGGCCTGATATCCATGCTCCAGCTCTGGCAACTGTGGGAGGAATAGAGTCAAACCCAAACCATCAGGACAGAATGTGGGGAAAAAGCAGTTCTCAAAAGGGAATCTGGGTGCTGTTTCCAGAAGACACCAGAATGAATGTCTCTGAACGAGCAGAAGCAACAAGTGTCTACTACAGCGTCCTCCTAGAGGATGGGACTGCAACTGGAGCTGGGTACAGGTGTAGGTATAGATATACAGAGTAACTACATCTGTATATATACACAGAAATATATTTTATAATGTTACACCATTCTGTAACCTGCCTTGTTCCCCTCAACAATTTGTTGATCTATGTCTCATGACCCAGCTGGCCTTTCCTTATCAGTACACACAGATCTATGCCATTCTTTGAAAATACCTCCTTACACGGGCACCTGGGTGGCTCAGTCGGTTGGGCATCTGACTCTTGATTTCGACTCAGTGTTGTGGTCTTGGGTCATGGGATTGAGTCCTGTGTCGGGCTCCACTCTCAGGGGGAGTCTGCTTGTCCCTTTCCCTCTGCTCCTCCCCCTACTTGTTATCTTTCTCTCCCTTTCTCTTTCTCCCAAATAAATAAATAAAATAAAATACTTCCTTACTGTCCCATGGTTTAGATGTGTCCTGATTTATTTAGTCCTCCCATTGGTGGACAACACCCAGGTTGCCTCCCGGTGCTCCTGACCGCAAATACCATTGCAGGGAACCATCCCGTAGAATCCTAACAAGCACACGTGCAAATATTTCAGGAGGATGGATTCCTAGAAATGACATTTCTGGGCTAAAGGGCATATTCCTTTTTTACTTTCATAATCTTCCCTGGCTCTTTCTACTGTTCTTTCTCCTGCCCTACTGTTCCTTCCTGGAACCAGGCTCCAGCATATAGGTGGCAGCTTGAGCTGCCAGCAGCTCCAGCTTTCTACTGCTGTGCAACAGATGACCTCAAAACTCATTGACTTAAAACAACCACCGGTTTGTTATGTCTCATGGTATTTGGGGGAGGAATTGGGGCAAGGCTCAGCTGGGTGAGTCTTCTGCTTCACATGGTATCAACAGTGGTCACATGGTGGCCTCTAGCTGGTGGCTGAGCGGGGCTGGAGAGTAGCTTCACGCCTACGTCTGGCACCTGGGCGAGGGCGTCTGGATGGCTGGGCTCAGTTGAGGTCCTTTTCCTTGCCCTGTAGTTTCAGGTTCTTTCCAGGTGGTCTCCCCAGTAGGGAAGCCAAACTTTCACATGGTGACTCATGCGCCACGAGAACAAGGCAGAGCTGGAAGCCCACACAAAGGCATTGTCACATTTGCCACGTTCTGTTGGTCAAAGCAGTCATAGCCCAGCTCAGACTCAAGGGGAAAGGAAATAAATCCCACTTCTGAATGGAAGAGGATATTTGGCACCAGGGGTTTTAGGTGATAGGTTGTAAGTCCCTATTACGTGCCCCATTTTACAGATTAAATATTTACAGATTAGAAACAGGCTCAACGAGGTAAAGTGAACTGCGCCATGTTAGTTCACTTCTGGGACTTAAGGCTAAGAGGAATGTCTCATTAGCATTTATTCATACCCTGGTCCCTAGCATGGAGTCTAATAGCCCATTAATAGATTAGTGTGTAACTTTATTTTTTTAATTTAATTTTAGTATTTTTTTAGGATTTTATTTATTTATTCACAAGAGACAGAGAGAGGGGCAGAGACACAGGCAGGGGGAGAAGCAAGTTCCCTTCGGGGAGCCTGATGCAGGACTCCATCCCAGGACCCCAGGATCACGCCCTGAGCCAAAAGTAGATACCCAACCATTAAGCCACCCAGGTGTTCCAGCGCATGACTAGAACGAGTGTCTTCCAATTGGCAGGTGGCAGAGTCAGAACTCGGATTCGGGTGCAGCACTGTTTCCCCTGCAGTGCCCTGAGGGAGTGTCCAGAGTCAGCAGCCAGTCCACCTGCCCGGGACATTTGTGTGCATTCTCTGAGGAGCCTCTGACTGGCTCAATGCGTCTGTGAATTCAGGGCAGTGGGCAGTGTGCTTGGGATGCAGCCTTCAAGGCCAGAGGAGAAGTAATGTACTGGCCCCCATCACCAAAGACCAAGACTGAGTGGAGTTTAAACCTAAGCGTAACAAAGAAAGAACCCTCCCTTCCAAGCCCCATCCGGCCCTCACGCCCTGTCATGACTGCTTTAAGACCAAAGCTTTTGGGCAGCCCTGGTGGCTCAGTGGTTTAGCGCCACCTTCAGCCCAGGGTGTGATCCTGGGGACCTAGGATGGAGTCCCATGCAGGGCTCCCTGTGTGGAGCCTGCTTCTCCCTCTGCCTGTGTCTGTGTGTCTCTCATTAATAAAAAAATAAAATCTTAAAAAAAAAAAAGACCAAAGCTTTTGGTCTTAAATGTTTCTGGAGTGGGTGTGTAAATTCTAAGGAGAGATCCCTCAGGGTCAGAAAACATACAATCATCTGGAAAGAGGGATTTCTGGCTAAAAACATAATAGTCCATTAAACTTCAAAATACCTTAGGTTCCAGGCTTGTGCCACACGGGCTTTTTGTGGAAATGTAGCCACATCCCAATGTTGTACTGCCTCCCCACAAACAAGGCGTTTCACCAGATTTGTTAGAAACCAAACTGAATACCAAAAGAGCAAAACCCCACCATGCCCGCTGAAGTCTGAATTTCAGAAAAACAACAAATAATTTTTAGTATTTTCATGTCATTTGCAACATTTAGGAGCTATTATTTAATTTATTATTTACATTATTATTTAATACATCTTAATATTGAGCCAGATGTATTAATATTAGAAAGTAATCTGTCGTTTTTCTGAAATTTGAGTTTAAATGGGCATCCTGTATTTTACCCGGCAACTCTATTAAGAACTGAAGAGAGGTACAAGCTTCTTCTGATTGCTCAAGGTCTGAGGATCCTTCCAGCAGAGGCTCTATATTTCAGGATTCTGGTTTATTTATCCAAAGAAAGTTCCCCAGCAGGTCCCTAGCACCTAATGCCTGCCATAGAGACGGAGCTTGATAAACATTTACAGAATGATTATCTGCCCACATGTCCTACTGAGTCCCAGGTCCTGTGACCACAGATCAGAGATTACACTGGGTGGAGTCAAGGGCTGTGACTGGGGAAAGCCTGGATGATGGAGCCTTTGCTACCTGGGGTCTGGGTGGGGAGGTCAAGAAAGGCTTCTAGAACGATGTCAGACTTGACATGAGTAGAATGGGAGCAGCAGGAGCAGCGTAAGCTTCTAGAGGAAGGTGACACGTGACATAAATGGAACAAAAGCGGAGGAAGCTCAAGCAAAGGCAGAGAGGCTTGAGGAAGCTTTGAGAACTGCACATAAAGGGGCTGGCAGGAGCCAATCAAGCCAGACGGGTGTGGGGAAGGCTGTCCTCTGCAGGAGGCGGGAGCCACAGAGGAACAGAACACAAGCTCACGGAAGGACAATGAAGTAATATCTTAATCCCAATGTAGGTAGAGATTGTGATATTACGTTTTTTCATATGCTCAGCCTGCCCAAAATAATCCTTAGCTATTACTAGACACACATCTTTATCTGGTACCAACGAGGGGAGGTTAATACCCAGCCTGACAACAGCTGCCACCTGGCGGTGATGCGTGTAAGGACACCCTGATGGAAAACCACTGCACAATTTTGACTCCCTTGTTCTTGCCACAGTGGTGATGACGGTGATGATGGTGATGGTGATGATGGTGATGGTGATGGTGATGGTGATGGTGATGGTGAGGGTGAGGGTGAGGGTGATGGTGAGGGTGAGAGTGATGGTGATGGTGATGGTGAGATACAGTTTGTTGAGATCCTACAAAGTGTAGGGTATATGACATACATTAGTTTATTTAATTCTTGCAATAATCTTTCAAGGCAGATATTTTTCTTCCCATTTAACAAAGAAAACCAAGACTTAGAGGGGTCCAGTAACTTCTCAAGGTCACACAGCAGGGAAGACAAGGATCAAGGGTTCAAATTCTGATCTTTCTTTTTTTTTTAAGATTTTATTTATTTATTTATTTATTTATTTATTTATTTATTTATTCATACACACACACACACACACACACAGAGGCAGAGACACAGGCAGAAGGAGAAGCAGGCTCCATCCAGGGAGCCTGACGTGGGACCCGATCCCGGGTCTCCAGGATCACACCCCAGGCTGCAGGTGGTGCCAAACTGCTGCGCCACGGGGGCTGCCCAAATTCTGATCTTTCTAGCCACAAAGCCCATATATTTGCCATTACACAATGGTGCTAAATCTAATAATATGCTGCCTTACATTTAAAGTAATAAAAAATACATGGGACACCTGGGTGGCTCCGTGGTTGAGTGTCTGCCTTTAGCTCAGGTTGTGATCCTGGGGTCCTAGGATTGAATCCCACATCAAGCTCCCTGTAGGGAACCTGCTTCTCCCCCTTTCTATGTCTCTGCCTCTCATGAATAAATAAATAAAATAAAGTAATAAAAAATACAAAAACAGAATAATTATGACATTTGTGATAGGCAGCCTTCTAAAATAGCTCCAATGATCCCTGCCTCCCGCTATTGAGGCCCTCCATACTATCCACTCTTGAGTGTGGGCTAAACTTAGCCACTTGTTTCTTATAGATAGAATACAGCAAAATTGATGTGATGTAATTTCTGAGGTGAGGCTATAAAAGGGATACCTTTAATGAAATACCACATCACACTCATTGGGATGGCCACTATAAAACCAAAAACGAAACAAGAAACAAGTGTTGGCAAGGATGTAGAGAAACTAGAACTCTTGTGCCTTGTTGGTGAGAATGTAAAATGGTGCAGCCAAGTGTGGAAAACCGTAGGGCGGTTCCTCAAAAAGTTAAATATAGGACTACCTTATGACCCAGCAATTCCACCTCTAGGTATATATCCAAAGGAACCAAAAGCAGAGACTCCAACAGATATTTGCACACCCATGTTCACAGCAGCCTTATTCACAATAGCCAAGAGGCAGAAGCCACCCATCAACCCATGACAGATGAATGGATAAATACAATGGGGTCAATCCATATAATGGAATATTATTCAGCTCTAAAAAGGAGGAAGTTCTGACACCTGCTATAATGTGGATGAACCATGAAGACATGATGGTAAGTGAAATAGATCAGCCACAAAAATACAAGTATTGCCTGGTTCCATTTCTAAGACTTCTAGAGAAGTCAAATTCATAGAGCTAGAAAGTAGAACAGAGGTTGCCAGGAGCTGCAGGAGGGAGAATGGAAAGTTACTATTTAATGGGGCCAGAGTTTCTGTTTGAGAAGACGAAAAACTTCTAGGGATGGGTGGTGGTGATGGTTGTGCAATATTACGGATGTGCTTCATGCCACAAAACTGTATCCTTAAAAATGGTTAAAATGGTCAATCTTGTGTGATGCATATTTTAGCACAATGATAAGAAAATCAATAATAATTTCTAAAAGTGTGACTTCTGTCTTGCTGGCATGCTCTCTCTCCCACTGCTGCCCTTGATGAAGCCCGCAGCTGTGTCATGAGCTGCCCCAGGGAGAACCAACATGCAAGGAACTGAGGTCCTCTCTCCAACGGATCCTGGTCCTGAGGGGGCTTAGAAGGGGATCCTGCCGCAGGTGGCCTTAGGGGGACTGTGGACTGTGGTCCACAGAAACCATGAGATAATAAATGTGTTTTGTTTTGGAGCGAGTTGTCATGCAGCAAGGAAGCTAATACACTGTTCTTGGCACGTCCAGCCTCAGAAATTCTGTTAGTCAAACTAGATGGCGTTTGCAAAGGGGCATGGTCAGGCACGATGGGACTGAGACTGATACAAAAAGATAGTATCCATGGTAAGAGCCCAGACATTGGAGCCACACTGCTGGGTTTGTTCACAGGCTCTGGCACCTGCTAGCCATGTGACTTGGGGCAACTTACTTCACCTCTCTGTGCCTGGGTTTCCCTCGCAAACCAGATCTAATGAGTACGCGCCCCATAGGTTGCTGTACAGATGGTAATTACTTATAGAGCACTTAGAATGGTGCCTGGCCTAGTTCATTTCACGGGCTTATTTGGAGATGGTTAAATATTTTAAGTGGAAAAAAAAACAGGTGGGAAAATAACAGGATCTCGATTTTATTAAAAGAAATATCGAGGGGCATGTTCGAATGATGCTGCACAGAAAATACCTGAGTCGTGGATCACGGGACTCGGGGACGCAGTGGAGGCTGGTGATGCAAAGCTCGTACTAACTAGAACCAGGAGGGGTGTCAATCCCAGTCGCGTCCCTTCCTAGCTGTGTGGATGGGAGTAAACCGCCTACCTTCTCTGTGCCTGATTCCCCAGCTGGGATGTCCAGATGATGATAACCATCTTCGTGCCGGGTATGGTTGCTGAGGATATACCGGCAACATGATGCCCGGCACACAGTAGGCACTCAATAAATGCCAGCTACTTCACTCTGTGGGCTCACCGATGATTTTAAGGTTTTTCATGACACTTCTGGGGAATTCCCCCAAGTTTCTACATCATTGTGTGTCACTTCCACATCTCCGGGGGGAGAAGTGTTAGAAAAGCACACAGCAAATGCCTGGCACTAAGTGACCTCCTGAAACGTCACCTCCCATCTGGGAAGGTCCTTCCCTCTCTGAGGTCCTCTGAGAAAGGCGCTGGGGGTCCCGTCCCCGGTGACCACAGCAGGGCACAGACATGGGTATGGCTAGAGAGGTGGCCACCGGCAGAGGAAGGAGTTCAGAATGAGGAGGGTGCGTGAAGGGCACAGGAGGAAGAGGGGGTTCAAACTGAACCCCACCAGCGTGTCCTCGAGGTGCGGTGGTGGGAGGCTTCTGCCTCAGTAGTCACCCGAAAACAAGCTAAGAGAACGGGGTGGGACCTCGCAGGTGGGTGTATGGGAGCTCCCTTAAAATGGATTCAATTGTGCTGTTTGTTTGAAAATACTCTTAATAAGATGTTGGAAAAATTACTAGCTGGGGGGGGGGGAGAGAGAGAGAGAGAGAGAGAGAGAGAGAGAGGATGAGCAGGGTCTGAGAGAGGCCGCAGAAACCACCCGTGGACTCAGCCATTGTAGACAACTGAGAGCAACTAAGTAAGTCACTGGGGTGTCACCTAGGTCAGCCTCCTTGCTTTCCAGATGGGGAAGTCTCTGTTGTCTCATGTCACTTGGCCAGGCGCAATGGCAACACTTCTGTCACACTGCCAAGCTGCCTCGTGGTTTGGATACAAAACTCCCGAGGATTTTTCCCAAGGCATCCTTCCTGTGCAGAAAGTTCTGTATGCCTCTGACGCCCCCAGATGGGAACAGGTGGGGCTGAGGGGCTGGAGGCTGACCTCCACCTCCCCCCCCGCCGCCCTCCCATGCGGGACAGGGAGCCCCAGATACCTCAAGAAGGCTGGCTGCCACAAGGGATGGGCCAGCCCTGCTCTGAATAAGCCTGCTGTGTGGAAGGAAGCCCCATCACGTGCCCCTGGCAGAAGGGAGGTGCTAGAAGGCCTCTCCAGAAGTGCTTAGACCAGCTTCCGTGGTCATCATTTGCCAATCGCTTTCCCTCCCCAGACTCACACGGCAACTCACGGTGAAGATAAGCGGCCGTGGAGCAGGAGTTAGAAGCGGTCCTTAGTCTTGGACACACTTAGCTTCCACCCCCGCTTGGCGACCTGTTAGCTGCGGACACCGGGCCCCACACTTGGATGCTCAGCTCTGGGGTTCCCTCACCTGCAAACCGGCAGATCGCCTCACCAGGCCTTTGGGAAACGAGCGAAGATGACCTCACACACATCAGGCTCAGCACGGCGTCTTGCGTGTCGAAGGTAAATGACAAGTAACGTGCGAGTGTGTTTATTTATTTTCATATTAAAGAATCCTCCACTTAGCAGCTTTTACCCAGCGAGTAATATCCTCTCTGAACTCGTTCTCTCCTCTAGAAAGCGAAACAAGGAACTCGCACCCCAGAGGCTGCAATGAGAAGGGGGGGCTAAGGATGCAGAGCGCCTGGCTCGGGCCAGGAAGGGCAGGGAGCTGGTTGGTGGCCACGCTCATTACCCGCGGAGCTTGGATGTTGCCTCGGCGTTCTGGTCAGCGCCTGAGTGAAGCTGAGGCTGAAGAGGAACTCGATTTGCTGTCACTGGCCTGTGCTCAATGAGCACGCGTTCCCATGACTCTTCTCCATCACATTTCTTTCCGCAGTAACTGACCTCCAGGTGCTGACCTGGTTTGGTGAGCATTTCGACTTGGAAGAGGCTGTGCCCAAATGGTAGGTCCCATGAAGGACACAGGGCTCCAAAGACATGTTAATATGGCAGCCCCTACCGGCCAGAAATCCTTGGGTTTCCCAGACAAAAAAGCATTCTAGCATGCCTGGGTGGCTCAGTGGTTGAGCATCTGCCTTCAGCTCAGGGCATGATCCCAGGGTCCTGGGATCGAGTCCTGTATCCATCTGCCTGTGTCTCTGCCTCTCTGTGTGTGTCTCTCCTGAAGAAATACATAGAATCTTAAAAAAAAAAAAAAAAAAGGCATTCTAGCTAGGGAAAGGCCTCTCAGAGGGTCAGGGTTTCCCATAAGTGTGAGTATGAGGATCAAGGTTCCCGGAGCTCTGAGTCCCCCACATCCACAATCAGAAAGTTCTCCTTCAAAGCTTTATAGCTTGGCCTTTACACATTTTGAAAATGAAAACACCTAGGAATATCCTATAAACTATTGCAGTTATTCTGTTATCAGGAGGAGAGAACTGGCTTTGAAAGGCCTGAGTATACCAAGGTTTGCAGAAAACTATGAAGAATGGAATTAGTTCTGAAAATAAAATTGGGCTCTGGAATTCTAGAACTTACAGGCAGGTGGAACTGAGTTCAAATCCAAGCCAGCACACAATGACCTGTATGAACTGGGGCAAGTGCCTCAACCTCTCTGAGCCCAAAATTTCTTCTATGTAAAATTTGAATAACAATACTTCCTATCTTTTATTGTTAAAGCTCCCTCCTTACTTTAAAATTCACTGTCAAATGAACTAATTGAGAAAATATTTCATAGCTAATTTCCTACTAGAGAGTGGGTGGCTTATTACAGACTCAGTTATGAGAGAAATCCAACTCATAACTAACTGAAGCTGTATAAAGCCAATAACTTATTGGCTCCTGTAATTAAAGACCAGAGATGGAATGGCTTCAGGCTTAGCTGGATCCAGGAAATGAAACAGAATTTTCCTGGCTGTCTCACCATCCCTCTTTCACACAGGCAGATTTTTCTTTTCTTTTTTAAAGATTTTATTTAGTCATGGGAGACACAGAGAGAGGCAGAGACAGAGGCAGAGGGAGAAGCAGGCTCCCTGCAGGGAGCCCGATGTGAGACTCTGTCCCAGGACCCCAGGATCACAATCTGAGCCAAAAGTAAAGGCAGACAGACGGTCAACTGCTAAGCCACCTAGGTGCCCCCAGATTTTTCTTCTGAATATAATTTCTTTCATGGGGCAAGGGAAGATGACCCCAGCCGTAATCAATAAATTTCCTCCTAGCTTAACAATTCCATGGCAAAAGAGAGCTTCTCCACCTCCCTCTGACACATATATCACCCTATCAATCCCAAGGAAAATTTGAAATGGCACCGTTCTGATCATAGGCCTTCCTTAGACCAATCACTGTTGTTGCAAAATAGAATGCAGTGGTTGATAGGGTCAGAGTTACTTACCTGCCCCCCTAACTAGGGGTGGATGGATTTTCTGCCTCACAGCCCCATGAGGCCTACATGTCTGGGGGAGGGGTTGAGGGCAGGTTTAAAGGTTCTGGACAGTCACAAATCAGAGCTGGCCAGGCTGAGTGTCTGCAGAAGTTCCAAGTTCCTCATGAGAGAGACAAGGTCAAATGAGCTAGGGCTGCCATATGGTCCTTCAAGCACTTGAAGAATGATAGATACCGTATCAGCTATTTGTCCTGTTTTCTGTATGCCCACCACATTTTCAACATTTTGTTATATTTGAGAAATTCCCATCTCCCCATGGTTCCCGTGGAACATGGGAATGTCGGCTGTCCAGGCTTCCTTGAAGTCAAAGCACCTGTGTGTGACCCGGCTCCACCAATCAGATGCCCAGGAAAGACTTGGATAAGGAAGTGAGAACCAGGGAAGGAGGCTCAGTGTGGTGAGGGTGGCCACGGGCCCTCAGTTTAGGGCCAAGTTCTTGGTTCAGAAATGTTCTAGAGGAGCCACAGTGGTGGTGGTATTTTGGTCATCCAGCTGTTTCTACGGTCGTTTCCAGGCATTGATCCTGGAGGCAGAGCCTCGATCCGGGTCCACTAGCTCCTCAACTGATTCTGCGAGTTAATATTCTTTTTAGAAGCTCCTTTTCTGCTCAATCAGCTAGCACGTGTTTCTGTTACTTGCGAGGAAAAGCCCTAATGGCCCTCTAATCTCCCCCGTCCCCCAGCAGGTAGCAGGTGGGAGAAGTGTCTCAGAGGAACAGTTTTCTCCACCTGCCAGGGAAGACCCAGGGGGACCAGAGGGACAGGGGAACTTCGGGAGGACCAGGGTGATGCTGTCAAGTCACCTGCTGGCCCAGCCGCAGCCACAGGATCTTCTTTTTTATTTTAAGATTTTATTTATTTATTAATAGAGACACAGAGAGAGAATGAGAGGCAGAGACCCAGGCAGAGGGAGAAGCAAGCTCCATGCGGAAAGCCTGATGTGGGACTCGATCCAGGGTCTCCAGGATCATGCCCTAGGCTGCAGGCGGCGCTAAACCGCTGCGCCACCAGGGCTGCCCTCAGCCACAGGCTCTTGAACCAAGTTCCTAGGGACATCATGACCAATATTTTTTTGACATGATGACAAGTGTCAGTCTGATGCAAAAGCAATATGACTGGTCATATGTGGATGACTTAGCACTTAGTTATGTGTGGGTGTTTTATTCTTATTGAGACAAATTTCACATAACATAATATTAACCATTTTTAAGATGTACAATTCAATGGCATTTAGTACATTCACAGTGTTGTGTGATGACCACCATCTGTGTCTAGTTCCAAAACATTTCCACTGCCCCCCAGAGGACACCTTGTGCCCATTAAGCAGTCTCTCCTCATTTCCACCTTCCTCCTGGTCCCCGGCAACCACTCATTTGTTTTCAGTCCCTGTAGATTTAGCTTTTCTGGATATTTCACATAAAGGGAAACATACAATAGGTGACATTTGTGTCTGGTCTCTTTCACTCACTGTGATGTTTTTGAGGTTTATCCATGTTGTAGCACGGGTCAACACTGCATTCCTTCTTGTGGCTGAATAGTCCATGGTAGGATATACCACATTTTCCCCATTCATCAGCTGGTGGACATTTAGGGTGGTCTCTGCCTTTTGGTAAATTTTTAAAAGATTTTATTTATTTATTCATGAGACAGAGAGAGAGGCAGAGACATAGGCAGAGGGAGAAGCAGGCTCCCTGCAGGGATCCTAATGCAGGACTCGATTCCAGGACCCCAGGATCACGATCTGAGCTGAAGGCAGATGTTCAATCACTGAGCCACCCAGGCACCCCCTTTTGGTAATTATGGACATGCTCCTAGCCATGGGAAAATAAGGAAGGATGACAGTTGGATGGGACTGCTGGAAACCAATGGGGCAGCTGTGGTGACCAGTCGTGAGACACAGCAGCAATCTTCAGCCTGGACCAGAGACAGTGGTAGAGTCTGGGAGTCTCCTGGTGGGTTCTAAGGGTGATCAAAGAACACAAAACAAATGCCAGGAGGGAGAAGAGGTCTGTTGTGGTGGCAGAGGAGCGCACACTTGAGTCTCTGGGAACTTTGAAGGAGAAATGGTGGATCTGAAGGGAGAGTTCCAGTCATTTGGGGCCAGAGACCAGTACAGCAGTCAGTAAAGCACAGCTCTGGAAGCAAATAGGCCAGGTCTTGAATCCTGACTCTCACTCACC
Source organism: Canis lupus familiaris (assembly GCF_011100685.1). NCBI lineage: Eukaryota > Metazoa > Chordata > Mammalia > Carnivora > Canidae > Canis > Canis lupus. The sequence continues at coordinate 29,196,855 of NC_049231.1, forward strand.
AGCCCTGGAACATTGGGGCGGTCATTCACCCTTCTGGATCTAATAACCACCTCTCCTTCACAAGGTAGTTGTGAGGACTAGATGGATGATGTAAGTAAAGCACGATACCAGACACTCGAGAATCCCTTACTACAAGGTAGTTATTATTCTTATTTTTATGGTTTGGCTAGCGTTATTGTGTCTGTGTTGCACCCTAAAGTAGGTATAGGGTGTTAAAATGGTGTAGTAGGTGTGAATCTACTTAGCCCATCAATTTGGTAGTGCAAAATGCCTCTTTCTTCATTTTTCAATGTCAGAACTGAATTTCTTTATCGATTCTCCACTCCTTTGGATGATGGAAACTTAGCTGAGTCAACTGAGGATTTTCCTACTCTCCCTGGGGTAGAGGTGGGGGAGATGGCTAGCCACTGGAAGGGACTTACATTGAACCAAGTTCTAGGGAGGGGTGTCACCTGCCTGGTCTTGGGTCATCTGTCAGCATTCACCTGGAGAAACAGAGTCACAGGATATACTAGGCATCAACTTGTTGCAGCGTGTTGCAAGGCATCAGCTTATGCAATTGTGGGAGCTGGCCTTGTGGGAGGTGAGTCCAAAATCTGTAGGTTGTCAGTAAGGTTGGAACTCTCAACTTGGAACTGCCATCCACAGGTGGAATTTCTTTAGAGGCCCTTCAGTTCTGCTTGGAAAGCCTTTCAACTGATTGAATCAGACTCACTCAGATTATCTAGAATAATCTCCCTTACTTAAAGTAAACTGATTATAGACTAATCACATCTATGTAGTACCTTCACAGCAACACCTGGTGTTGGCCTGAGTCACTGGGGGCTACAGTCTACCCAAATTGACGCAGACACCTGAGCATCGCCATCACCAATCCCCATCTCCGGCGTCCTCTCCACCCAGCCCCTTGGGGTGTCTAGGGCCAGAGGGCCCCCTCTTCACAGCCTCCTCACAACCCAGCACCCTGTGGCGGACAGGAGCAGGGGCTGCGGGGCCAGAGAGTCTGGATCCGAATCCGGCTCTGCCATCACTAGCTGCGGGGCACCCGGCAGGTTACCTAACCTCCACATGCCTGACTCAGGGGGGTAATAATGGTATCTGCCTCCTGTGCTTGTCATGAGGACCAACTGGGCAAGAACACGTTGCAAGGACTTAGAACAGTGGCTGACACAGAAGGTGGGGTAAATATTGTCTCAGCCTGCGCCGGCGCCCTGCCGGATTCCGGAGCTCTGGGGCCTGCTGGCCTCGCTGGGATGACTGCTCTCAGATCTCCAACCTTACCAGATGGTTCTGAGTGCATTACGAGGCCGCCAGGTGAGTGGCCAGGACAGAGGACCCCGGATGGCCAGGACAGAGGACCCCGGATGACCAGGACAGAGGACGCCCGGTGGCCAGGACAGAGGACCCCCGGGTGACCAGGACAGAGGACCCCCGGGTGACCAGGACAGAGGACCCGGATGGCCAGGACAGAGGACGCCCGGGGGGCCAGGACAGAGGACCACGGATGGCCAGGACAGAGGACCCCCGGGTGACCAGGACAGAGGACCCCGGGGTGACCAGGACAGAGGACCCCGGGGTGACCAGGACAGAGGACCCCCGGTGGCCAGGACAGAGGACCCCGGGGGACCAGGACAGAGGACCCCGGGGTGACCAAGACAGAGGACCCCCGGTGGCCAGGACAGAGGACCCCCGGTGGCCAGGACAGAGGACCCCGGGGGGCCAGGACAGAGGACCCCGGGGTGACCAGGACAGAGGACCCCCGGGTGGCCAGGACAGAGGACCCCCGGGTGGCCAGGACAGAGGACCCCCGGTGGCCAGGACAGAGGACCTCGAGGCACACAGCGCCCCCCGCCCCCGCCAAGCGCTCCGGCGCTGCGCGCCCCCAGAGGAATGCGGGGAGCAACACGGGGAAATACTCGGCTGGGACGCAGGCCGCTCCGCGGCGGGACGCAGAGCAGCAGCACACGGGAGAGGCGTCCTTCTGCGCTCACCCCAAGACTCCTGGGGGGCTCCCTGGGTGGGGGGGCCGCAGCCGGGAAGCGGGTGCCAGCACCCGTGTCCGCAGCCGCGCGCCTCCAGGGGGCGCCCTGCGCTGCGCTGCGCCCGCGGGACACGCCGCCCTTCCTGCAGCGGGCTGGGTGCGGACCGCGGGAGTCTGGGACTCAGGGTGGGGCCGCGGCCGTGACTTCATCTGCCCTGCCAGCCTGGAGGACGCCAGTCACGTGGCCCTGCCCGGTTTCCCGGGGCGGGGACCGGGGAGGAGGAGCTGCGCGTTCCTGGGCGCCCGCTGTGGTTACCTCTGCCCCCTTCAATTTAGTCCCTGAATTAGCGTCCTTAGGTCTGACGGTGCCTGTGTCCCTCTCCCCCAGGAGCCGAGGGAGCTTTATTTAGCCTCTCCAGACCCCCTGGGGTGCCTGATGGGAAAGCAGCCCCTGTGAGGCCGCAGGGTCCCTCCCTGCCAGGTCCATCACCTGCGCGTCACTCAGCCTGGCCTTGTGCTCATGAGGCATCCTCTCTGGGATGGACCCAGGCCACCGCAAGCTGGAGGGAAAGGAGAGGATCGAGTTCAAAAGTGGCACCTCCTGGGGCTTTGTTAACTATTCTTCCCTTTGGGGTCCCTGCGTGCTCAGTGGTTGCGCGTCTGCCTTCAGCTGAGATCGTGATCCCGGCGTCCTGGGATCCAGTCCCATCGGGCTCCCTGCAGGGAGCCACTTCTCCCTCTGCCTGTGTCTCTCCTCTCTCTCTCTCTCATGAATAAATAAAGTAAATCTTAAAAAAAAAAAAAAAAAAAAAGAATTCCCTTTACTAACTCCCCAGCCAGGGCTCCTGGAGGAGGCTGGCGCCCTCAGACTGCAGAGTCCTGCCTGGGCGGTCAAGAGGCGGTCCTACAGGCCCCTCAATGAGTTCATCAGTCCCTCATGAAAATCGGACCCGCAAGGCCTCCTCCATGCTTGAAGAGAGGCAGGCTGGGCTCAGGGAAGGAGCCTGAGATTGGGAAACAAGTAGGCCTGAGGCCATGTTTGGAATCTTGTTTCTGCTGATACCATCTTGACCCTGATTTAAGTTCTACCAGCCTCAGTTTTCTCATCTTTAAGATGGGCCTCATAAAACCCACCTCTTAGGATTACAGAAGAGGTACGTGAAGTGCCTAGCACAGTACCTGGCATGTTGTGGACAGCTGATAAATAATTGTTGAATAAATAAATAATTTACATATAAGTATAGAAGTTAAAGAAATGTGTATTTATTTAATTTGTGATATATATTTATATATAAATTAAGTAGTCAATTAATCAATAAAAATTGTAGATAGAATCTCCAGGTTATAGATCCATAGAATTGGAAACACCTTACAGATGATGGCCTAACCCCCTCCTATGAGATGTTTATGGTTTTCCTAGATCTACTTAGCATGGCAGAGTGGTTAAGAATGTGGACTACAGGGCCAAGCCACTTGGTTCAACTCTTGCCCTGACACTAATGAGGTGTATGATTTTGGGCAACTTAATCTCTGTGCCTCAGTTTCCTCATCTGTAAAATGGAGATAATGGTGTCTATGTTATAGATTGCTGGAAAGATTAATGAGAGAAAACCTGAAAAATATTTATTTCAGTATACAATAAAGGCTCAGCAAATGTTAGCTATTGTAACAAATACCATTAAGAAATGTGTCACCCACAGGTCATCTCATCCAGAGATTAGTAGTGTCCAAAGTTTTTTTGTTTTTTTTCTTTTCTAAATAAAAACTTAGGTAGATGTCAGATCATTTATTCGTTCATTCATTCATTTGTTCAACAAATAAATATTGAATGTCTACTCTGGGCCAAGCTTCATTCTCAGTATTGAAGATAAAGACCTCAAGCATCTCTGCTTTCAGAGAGCATACATGGTACCGAAGGGGAGCATAAAATACACAAACAAGGAAACAAATATAAATCCATAACACACCCAGTGGTGATAAGGCTAAGCAGAAGACTAAGACAGGGTACTTCTACAGTTTGGTGACTTGCTTCCTGCTAAGGGGCCAAGAGTTTTACTCAACATTGCTTTTGTATCATTGCATCTGTCAATAAGGTTTTTAAAAGGCAAATAAGGAGATCCCTGGGTGGCGCAGCGGTTTGGCCCAGGGTGCGATCCCAGAGACCCAGGATCGAGTCCCATGTCGGGCTCCCGGTGCATGGAGCCTGCTTCTCCCTCTGCCTCTCACTCTCTCTCTCTCTGTGTGACTATTATAAATAAATAAATTTAAAAAAAATAAAAGGCAAATAATGTGTTAGGTAATAATGCCCTGTCTCCCTCCAGTCTCTACCCACAGTACTTTGTACAAACTTCATTTATATAGAATTTAACATGCAAGATGCCTAGGTGGCTCTGCGGTTGAGCATCTGCCTTCCGCTCAGGGTGTGATCCCAGGGTCCGGGGATCTAGTCCTGCATCTCGCTCCCCACAGGGAGCCTGCTTCTCCCGCTGCCTGTGTCTCTGCCTCTCTCTGTGTGTCTCTCACCAATAAATGAATGAAATCTTAAAAAAGAAAAAAAAAAAAACTTGATATGCCATAGAGGTTCATAGGGCCTTCTCAACAATTCAGAAATCCCCAAACGGCAAACTGAACTGTGGTTTGTTAAATCATTTGGTTTTAAAACCCGTTCTACATGGACGTGAGGCTATTTATAGTCTTTTTTTTTAACTGTATTTAATGTGAATATCCATACATGTCACTGCAGTAATATAAGGGCATTTTTAAAAAAGATTTTATTTATTTATTCATGAGAATACACAGAGAGGAGAGAGAGAGAGAGAAAGAGGCAGAGACACAGGCACAGGGAGAAGCAGGCTCCATGCAGGGAGCCCGATGCGGGACTCGATCCCGGGTCTCCAAGATCACGCCCTGGGCTGTCGGCGGCGTTAAGCGGCTGAGCCACTGGGGCTGCCCTATAAGGGCATTTAATTCCCAAGTATTCCTACAGGCCCACGGAGGTGTTATGAGAACAGTGGTATTATTATTATCTTTCCAAAATCTGATAAATTCTGAAATCCAAAACCCATTGATCCTCGAGGATTTGGAATGAGGGACTGTGGACTTGTATTTTGTTCTCCTGAGCATGTCCACCTCTTCTGCTTGATTGATATCTGTGATGATGGATATCATATCCCAAACACATCTGTGTTCCCAGATTTCAGCAGAGCGCCTGGTGTGTGGTCACATGCAGCAAACTCTGTGGGATAAGTTGATTTTCTGAATTTTCCATAACTCCGTGGAGAACTCCCACATCACATCTTACGGAGCAGATTGGATCTCGGCATTCGAGGGTAATGTTCAGGTTACAGTGACAGATTGGCTGTAGGCATCTAATTTTGCTCCTTCCCGAAACCCCACTAGGACTTCTGGAAGAAGGATTGAAAAAAAAAAAAAAAAAACCAAATCAAAACAAAACCCCACAATGTCAAGAAAACAGGATGGGAAACCACAGCCACAAGAGGAGATGCAGAGTGGTAACTCACTTGGCAGGCCTGGGAAAGCCAAGAAAAGCAGCCGTGGGAAGGGCTGAGCACAGACCTGATTTACACAGCGGACTCAGCCCAAGACAAAGAAACTGGCAGCACCAGGTCCCCTCTGTGAGTAAGGGTGGGGGTTGGAGGCCAGTGCTAAAGTAAGAAGAACTGAGCATGCTCTCTAGGAAGCAGTTAGGTCCTCGACCCCCTCTTCCACCCAACAATCCCCCACATTCGCCTGCAACTGGTCCTCCTCCACACTGGGAGAAGCCTGGAAGATTCTTTTCAGGAGAGGATGGAACAGACTGGGGGACACTCAGCACAGCAAGGACAAGGGTATGGCCCAGAAAATGAGGAATAAAGGAACCATATGTAGGTCACTGCCGAATGTGGAAACACCACACCCTCACTGCCACCACCCCCGCCCCCGTCCCCCTCAGTTGGTGCCTAGAACGCTGGCAGCCAAAGCCTTACCCTCCAGGAAGGGAGTTGGAAGATGTCTGGCTGAAAGGAACAACTTAGAAACACTGACATACTGGATTTCCCAACAAATAGCACCCCCAGATTACCCTGCTATGAAGCTCCAAGTAGACTGTCCTTCATGTGCTCAAAGCTTCCCATTAGCTTTTTCATATTTCATTGACAGCTGGGCTAAGGAATACTTCATGTCTGGGCACAACTTGAACATTGAAGAGAGACACCAAAGCAAACAGGATAAAAGTATCCTGGGACAAACAGACACAGGGAGGTTTTTTGTTGTTATTGTTGTTGGTGGTGGTGGTTTGTTTTTTAAGATTTTATTTACTTATTTTTTTAAGAGATTTTATTTATCCATTTGACAGAGAGAGAGAGCAGAAGCAGGGAGAGCTGCAGGCAGTGGAAGAGGCAGAAGCAGACTCCCCACTAAGCAGGGAGCCCAATGCAGGGCCAATCCCAGGACCCCAGGATCATGACCTGAGCTGAAGGCAGATGTCCAACCCACTGGGCTACATAGGCACTCCAGATTTTATTTATTTGACAGAGAGAGAGAGCACAAGCAGGGGAAGTATAAGGCAGGGGGAGAGGGAGAAGCAGATTCCCCCTGGAACAGGGTAACCTGATGCAGGGCTCAATCCCGGGACCCTGGGACCATCACCTGAGGTGAAGGCAGATGCTTAACCAACTGAGCCACCCAGGTGCTGGGAGGTGGGTTTTTGTTTTTGTTTTTGTTTTTAAAGCATCATGCCATCAGGGAGATGAGAAAAGATTATTGCATCCCTGAACCAAAACAAAAATAGGAGAGCTTTATAAAACATTCAAAGGTTTAGGAAAAGCTTTAGAAATTAAAGATAAGTGTGTTGAGATAAAAATAGTAAAAGAGGGGCACCTGGGCGGCTCAGTTGGCTAAGCACCTAGGTCATGATCCTGGAGTCCTGGAATCGAGTCCCACATCGGGCTGTCTGCTCGGTGGGGAGCCTGCTTCTCCCTCTCCCTCTGCCTGATGCTCCCCCTGCTTGTGCTCTCTCACTGTCAAATAAATGAATAAAATCTTTTAAAAAAAATAGTAAAAGAGCTGGAAGATCAAGTTGGAGAAACACCTGAGAATTTAGACAAAGACGTGGAAGCCAGAAACAAACACGATGAGTGGAAGTCCGGACTGGGGATCCAATAGCAGATTAGCAGGGGCTCCAGAAGAAGAGGGCAGGGAAAGTGGAGAGGAGGGGATCACTTGGGAAAATCTCAACAAATTCTGCAGAATGCAAGTTTCCAAACCCAAGGGCCCTGTGTCCTGTGATGGATGAACACAGACCCAAATCAAGGTGCATCACTAAAATTCCAAAATACCGAGGAAGACAAGATTTGACATCTTCCAGAGGGAAAACAAAACAAAACAAAACAAAAAACAGAACAGCTCCAGATGTCTCATAACAACTCTCAGGGCTAGAGGATGGCCTAGTGCCTTCAAAAGTCTGAATGAAAATAGTCTTTAATCTGGAATTCTATTCTCAGTGAAGGTATAAGCCAGTTATGTAAGTTTGACAAAAACATCTTCAGCTATCTAAAATCCCCAAATACTTTCCAGTGCAACTTTCCTCAGAAAGCTACTGCAGGATAAGCCCCACCAAAACAGAGAATGTCAGCCACTAAGTGGGAAGATGTGGGTTCAGTAAACAGGAGACCTATCACATGAGAGAGTGACAGTCATGCCTCAGACTCAGAGCAACCAGTTCAAGCCATCTAGAGTCCTGGGCCTCAGCATACAGACATGTGTTTGGGGCATTATCGGCAGGGTCCTAGCTTGAAGAAGAGAAAGCCTGGATAAGCAGAACGCCAAGTGTTTTCTAGATCAGAGTTGCTTTGGCCAGAAGTTGAGGAATTTCTGTTCTTCCAGTGGTTCTCTGAGAGTGTTACAATTGCGTGAGGGTATACAGCTTCGACCCATTCCCAAGGCCTGGAGAGAGGTGGTGGAGCTGAGAAGCAAGGCAAAAACAAAACCAATAGAGTCACTGTCTCCCTGTGAATGCATTTCTGTCATGGCTAACCCTACAGCCCTTTCAGATGCCCTGGTAACACCCACTGACTTCCCTGGAAGCTGCCCTTGTGAATAAGGAGCCACATTGCCATCCCACCCTGAGTCCAGGTCATTGTCTCCTGGGAGATTTCGTCTATTAGAAGCAATACTACCCTTTCCCTACATTGGCTTGAGCTTGCTTCCCACTTTTGCAAAAGTAAACAATGTATTTACGGATAAACACATAGCCACATGCAGATGGAGGATTGCCAAGAAGTGGGAGGGAATACTTAAGATTCAGACTAGGGCTTACCTCTGTGAGGAGAGCAATGCTGTCTTGTAGGGGCTCCGGGTGGGATTTTTTTTTTAAGATTTTATTTATTTATTTGAGAGAGGGAGAGAGCAAGAGAGCACGAGCAGGGGAAGAGGGAGGGGGAGAAGCAGACTCTCTGCTGAGCAGAGAGCCTGACCCGGGACTCGATCCCAGGATCCCGGGATCATGACCTGAGCTTAAGGCAGATGCTTAACTGGCTGAGCCACCCAGGCACCTCTCAGGGTGGAGTTTTTAAGCTACCAGAAGAAGTAATCTTATTTCTTAACCAATTTCTTATTTATTTATTTATTTATTTATTTATTTGTTTGTTTGTTTGAGAGAGAGACTGAGAGCATGAGTGGAGCACCTGGCAGATGGAGAGGAGAAGGAGACTCCCTGCTCAGTGGGGAGCCCAACATGGGGCTCAATCCCAAGATCCTGAGATCAAGACCTGAGCTGAAGGCAGATACTTAACTGAGCTATCCAGGTGCCCTTTTAACCAATATCTTTTTTTTTTTTTTAAGATTTAATTTATTTATTCATGACACACACACACACACACACACACACACACGAGGCAGAGACGGACAGAGGGAGAAGCAGACTCCCTCCAGGGAGCCCCATGAAGGACTCAATTCCAGGACCCCGGGATCATGCCCTGAGCTGAAGGAAGATGCTCAACTACTGAGCCACCCAGCTGCCTGCAATAAAAATTTTAAGTTTACGATAAATGAAGGGATTTTATTTTTTTAAAGGTTTTATTTATTTATTCATGAAGACACAGAGAGAGAGAGAGAGGGAGAGAGGCAGAGACACAGACAGAGGGAGAAGCAGGCTCTACCATGCAGGGAGCCTGATGTGGGACTCGATCCTGGGTCTCCAGGATCAGGCCCTGGGCTGAAGGCGGCGCTAAACCGCTGATCCACCTGGGCTGCCCAATGAAGGGATTTTAAAGGCAACGCAGGGAAATTAGATATTTGTTTATAGGTTTATTTCTTAATTGTATCACCTTATTTGGTATTGTAAGCTGCCCCTCCTCTTCCCATCACCACTTCCCTGCCTCCATCACTTGCCCCTCATCCTCGGACTCTTCCAATTCTTCTATCCTGATTTACTTTTCTTTTTTCTTATGATACTCATAACCTTCTAATAGTGGGTCTCAAAATTTTTGTTCCGAGGCCCATTTTATGCTTTTAAATATTATTGAAGACTTCAAAAAACTCTTGCTTATGTGTGTTGTATCTATTGACATTTTCCATGTCTGAAACTAAAACTGAGAAAATGTCAAAACACAAGACTCAAAAGCACACAGACATTAGGTAGCCTCTGGAAAACTCCACATACAGTTGTGAGAGAATGAGAGTGAAAAAAGGTGAAGTCACATTCAGTATTGTTATGAAGATAGTTTTGACCTTGGTGAGCCCTGGAAAGGGCCTGAGGAGCCTCCAGGAGTGCCTGGGACTCTACTTTGAGAACCACTGTTTAGCACGATGACCAGCACATAGCAAGCACTACTCAACAAATACATAACTCGGTGCCTGCTCTGCAGAAAGCCTTCTGCCAGGAGCTGTTGGTGATACACAAATAAGAAAGACCCAGCCCCTCCCCTTGAAGCACGTCTCCAGAAGCCCAGAAGGACTTCTGATAGTAGAAGATTTGTGCTCAACCTAATTCTGTTTCTCTGGAAACCCTTTCAGGGCAGTAGTCCTGGTGTTAGTCCAAGAGTGTGTAGCCAGCCTACTTTCTTAACCAGTCTGGAGGGCTTTCTGACACATGTGGGTGTTTCTCCCAAAGGCTGCTGCTCACTGCCTTAGCAATGATGAGAGATGAGTGCATATGGCCTCTTCTGAGCAGAACCAAAGCGATCAGTGCAGGGAGGAGACATGACTTGGGGGCGGGGGTGGGGGGGGTGCTGTCACATGACTTTGGGTGCCTTGCTTTGCAAATCAGTTTCTTCATCAGCTAATTGGGGCTACCCAGCTAGAGGCTAGTCCATAGGAGATGGCTAAGAGTGCTTCCAGTGTTAACCTTCTATGGTTCTACTAATGTAGAATTCTAAGCACTTACTCCTGAGTTGTCTGTCTGATGAGTGTATCAACCCAGCTGAGCCTGCTTTGAAGACATTTGATCTCCTGCCCAGAAAACCCCAGGGCCACTGGAGTCATTTGGGATAGTGGAGCAATAAGAAAAACAAACTGGAATCCCATCACACGACGTAATGATGAAAATGAAGTCCACCCTACATTTCATCTGGAATCCAATTTCGGCTAAGCCAAGTCCTGACAATTTAAGCCTTAGATAGACTCCAGTGAGAAGAGCTGATATGATTAATTCCCATAAAGTTTATTTCATTTATTCATTCATTCAACAAATGTTATTGAGCAGTGATTCTTTGTCATTTGTTATGTGGGACACTGAGAATACCAGTATGGATAAAATGCACTTAGAATGTATTTTATCGTAAATGCAGTTAAAATGCACTTGAGAGCTCAGTTAACTTTTCCAAATAATTAGTTGCCAGCATTTAAATATCTGGAGATTTCACATAAAAATCTACATTTCTGACATTATATGAAAATTAGCTTTCCATTTCTTCCCCAGCCGTCATCACTTGTGCAGTCCTACACTCCCTGCCTGACTCTGTGGGCATTTGAGTTTGCGCCTGGATGTACAGCTGGAGGGGAAGACAGACATGCTAATAAGGAACAATGTGTGAAACGCTTCGCCGGAACTGCTGCCGAGTGCTAAGGGAGCATGCTTAGCACATCCGCCCTGTGTCCTGCACATTTCCAAAGGTTAGAGTAGGAGAGAGAGAGGGAGAGGGATTCCAGCTCCCTGAGAACCCCTCGTCTAGGAGGGAGGCAGACAGCTGATGCAGACCTGCGGTGCCATGCCAGTGGCACGGGCCACAGTGCTGTCGTGGGGTCATAAAGAAGCAATTCATCTCACCAAAGTTGGGAGTGGAACAGATTCCACATTCCAAGCAGTGTCGAGAGAGAATCAGCTCATGTAGGTGGGGGGTAAGGAGCTGTGATTGGATTGACTCTTCAAGGCATGGAACTCCAGCGTGCCTGCCTCTGACAGATGTACACCGCCGAAGCCCAGTGTTATTATTAACACCCTCCTAGTTTTATCTCCTCAAGCCGGTATTCCCTTGAAGGCCTTTCCATCTGCTGTTCTCTCTGCATGGACTAGTCTCCCTCCAACTCTTTCCATGACTGGCACCTTCTTGTCATTGAGCTCTTAGCTTCAAAGTGACCTTCTCAGAGAAGATGCCTTTTCTGTTCTCCTAATCAAACCTAGCTCCCCGGGCAGCCCTGGTGGCACAGTGGTTTGGCACCGCCTGCAGCCCGGGGTGTGATCCTGGAGACCCTGGATCGAGTCCCACGTCGGGCTCCCTGCATGGAGCCTGCTTCTCCCTCTGCCTGTGTCTCTGCCTCTCTCTGTGTCTATGAATAAAAAACAAAACAAAACCCTAACTCCCCACTGTCCCTCAATCCCGTCATCCTTTTCTGATTCTACCACTATCCAACATTATTACTGTTTATTTTCTGTCTCTCCCCCCACTCGAATATAAGCTCTATGGGAGCAAGGATCTGGTCTGTCCTCTGTACCCTCATGTCTCTGGCACTTACAGTAATCCTGCCTCTTAGAAGCCGCTCAGCGTTTGTTGAATGTGAATGAACTGTGTACGAGACATGATGATGGATATGGAGGGACAGTTGAGAAATCCTAAATGACAGGCTGGAAAGAAAGAGAGGCACCAGGATGTCTAAGGCAGTGGCTGGCTGACACCAGCTGAGATGGCCACAGAGTCAAGGTGGTTTGACAAGAAGCCAGAAGCCTCCCCACAAGAGCTAGAGGAGCTGGCACTGGACGGCCAAAACGTGGCAGTGCCTGGAGGAGACTCCTCTCTGAGCCCCACTTGGCTTATCCACAAAATTGAGGATGATAATATGATACCAACCTTACTTGGTTATTTTGAGAATAAATAAGAGAGATTCAGTTTAGGAGAGTGCTTGGTGGGGCACCTGGATGGCTAAGTGGTTGAGCATCTGCCTTTGGCTCAGGTGGTGATCTGGGATCCTGGGATCGAGTCCCGCATCAGGCTCCCTGCTCAGTGGGGAGCCTGTTTTTCCCTCTGCCTATGTCTCTGCCTCTCTCTCTATGTCTCTCATGAATAAATAAAATCTTAGGGGAAAAAAAGAGAGTGCTTGGTATGCAAATGTTAATTATTTTATTTATTTCTATAGTCTGGAAGTTGGTTGGTTGGTTATAGATGTACATATGTAAATACGTATTCACACTTATTAAGCCATGAATTCATCAGGAAGAGTCTCAGCAGTGGCTCAGAATCCTTTCTGTTGGTTCTTACAAAGCATACTTCCCTGGGTGGGTAAGCTGGCTCTTGAGTTGAGTGCACGTACCTTTCTCTTTGGCTTCCTTCTTTTCTTCTGATAATTTTCCTTCCCACATTTCAGGGAGCTCTCTCGGCTCTTAGAACACTTAATATGCTCAATATAGACACCAATTCTCTTAGCAGAAATCTTGCCCTTAGTATGCTTACTACAATGCCAGAAGCATGCTGGGTGACATCGAAGACCCTTCCTGTTTCGCCATGGTAACAGGGGTTGGGCATTCCTTTTGAATAGTGCCCATTCCCTTCATGTCTGCAACATCACCTTTCTTGTCGACTCGCACGTATGTGTTGAAGGAACCATTCCACATTTTCTAGAAGGCCCAGAGAACACATAGCGGTGCCTCTCCTCTTTCCCTTAACATTGGTCATTTGGGTATATCACTGGGAGGTGGCTGTTCTGGAAGAAAGGAAGGTAGGTGTCAGTTATTGCTCAAGACTAGTTTTGCATCCATGCTGTGTTTTGTGCTGTGAACCTAAGTAGGCAGAAGAACTGCTGGAGAACCATGAGAGATTAGGAAATAGGTTTCTCATAGGAGGAACATCCCTCCCTGTTTCAGTTGGGTTTTTTTTTCAAAACAGATCCTGACCCAGGGATTTGAGTGCAGTGGTTTATTTGGGTCATGACCCCAGGAAGCACAGTGAAGCAGCAGGGAAGGAAGACAGGGAAGAAGAAGGAGAGGGGCAGCCCAGGTGGCTCAGCAGTTTAGTGCTGCCTTCAGCCCAGGGCTTGATCCTGGAGACCTGGGATCGAGTCCCGCATTGGGCTCCCTGCATGGAGCCTGCTTCTCCTTCTGCCTGTGTCTCTGCCTCTCTCTCTCCCTCTCTCTCTCTGTCTTTCATGAATAAATAAATAAAAAAATCTTTAAGAAAAAAAGGAGAGAAAAAGGCACGTTTATGAGCAAATTAACATTGTAGGCCACTGGGACTCACTCCCATTGTGGATGCTTTGAGGGATTGTGTAGAAATACCTCAAAATTGTCCTACAAAGAGATGAGGAAGATGGGAACTTTATACACCAACTTCTGTTTCTCCTTGGTTAAGGGGTGCCCTTGGCTAAGGGGTGCTCCTGGAAATCCTGGCTCAATGAGGCAGGCATATTCCTGCAACCAAAGAAAGCCCTTCTTTCCAGTTAGGGAGCAAGTGACAAGTGTGGAATGTGTGGGAATTGTCAGCAGAACCCACAGGTGACTTTCAAGGTAGGCCACAACAGCATCTGCTACTTCTCTTTTGGCCTTTGGGTGCAGATTGGGAAAAATGAATCCCACGTCTTCAGTTTCCCCAAGGGAGAAGGAATGTAGTCATTATATTCTTATTAAAAAAATTTATTGCCGCTCCCTTCAGAAGGATTAAACATCCCCGAGCTATTGAGGGCAGGCTTGGCCACATAACTTGCTTTGGCCGATGGAATGAGAGAATACGGGTGTGCCTTTTCCTTCATGGGGCCCACTGCCCTCCTCTCTTCCCTCTGCCACAGAACAGTAATGACCAAGACACAGAACAGCCCATCACCCTGGGTCTCAGAGTGAAGACAACATACTGCCAGCCCACAATGGATATATGAACAAGAAATCTTCGTGGTTGTAAGCCACCGAGAATTTAGAGATATTGCCTCCTGCCACATACCTTAGCTGGCTCCTAATAGAAGGAGTGATTTATCTGATTGGGGACTAGGGAAGAAAAACTGGACGTGGCTTGGCTCAGCACCGTCCTTACTCTTTCTTCAGATCTGCTTGACCCTGAGAGCAGGGGTTTCTGATTAGCTGTGTACCCCATGCAGCGAGGGGTCTGTCCCTGCAGGGACAGCTTGTGGTTTTCCAGCTATGCCTGTGGCTTGGTGGTTGAGCATGTCTCATTCAGAAGTGGAGATTCACAGCACATCCCTTTGGCTGTACACTCAAACCTTGTGTTTATCAGTAATAAATCAAACATTTTTATTTCCTCTGTCTGTCTCTTGTGTCCATCTTTAAATTGGTTCCTGACCTGATAGAGAAGAGAGGTGCTATTTAGTGAGCCCCTGTTAGCCCCCAAAGTCTCTGCATGGTTCCACGAATAAAATGGCTTTTTTTTTTTGGGATGGCTAGGTGGCTCAGTTGGTTGAGCATCTGACTCTTGGTTTCAGCTCAAGTCATGATCTCAGGGTCCTGAGATGGAGCCTGGCATTAGGCTCTGGGCTGGGCATGGAGCCTGCTTAAGAGTCTTTCTCTCCTTCTCCCTCTGCCTCTCACCCTCTCCTCCCCAAAGGCTTTTTCCACCTTACTGGCTTTTGCCTGCCTTGCACTGTGGCATTTTTCATGCTCAGCTTCATTTTGTTTTTTGTTTTAAGATTTTATTCATTTGACAGAGCAAGAGAGCACACGCAGGGGGAATAGCAGAGGGAGAGGGAGAAGCAGGCTCCCTGCTTAGCGTGGAGCTCCATCCCAGGACCCTGGGATCATGACCTGAGCCAAAGGCAGATTCTCAACCACTGAGCCCCCCAGGCGCCCCTCAGCTTCATATTGTACATTAACATCAATAACAAATGGCAATGACAACTTTACTTGTGTGTTTACTCTGTGAGCGCGCAGAGGGCAACATCACAGGGGTTCTGGCTGAAAGCACTGTTAAGTCAGAAAAATGGGAACAGGGAGAGGAACACGCCTATTTCTACCTTGCCTTTCACTGTTTTTTCCTTTTCTTCTCTTTTCTTCATCTCTACCTCCTTTGTTCTTCCCCATAAAACCTACAAGAGTCAACTTCCTGGGCTTAAACCAGAGTTGATAAGTTAAGGGATGCTGTATTCATTCAATCATTACTTAAAAAACATCTCGGTATGGCAGGTATTATGGAGATGTTTGTTCTTGTTTCCTTTCTCATCACTCTCCTTTGACATCAGGCTTTGAATGTTATCCAAAGATAATACTTAGTATTTTCTTCAAATTGGTGTCATTTTACGCACCTTTAATTTCATAGGCTTTAATCAAAATGGTTACACTTCTGATTCCTAATCTCTGATCTTTTAAACATTCATTATGAGATAGAACAATATTTAGGTATTTTCTCAGAGTAAGTAGTATATAACCTGCTATAAAATATACACAGACACACACACGGCCCAAACTTCAGTGGCTTAACACAATTCAGCTTTATTTCTTTCTTGTCTGTTGCTGGCAAGGCAGTGTCTTATATAAGCAGTTCTCCTCCAGTTGACAACTCATGCACCCAGGCTCCTTCCCTCTTGTGATGTCACTGTCTTTAGCTGGTGACCTCCACAGCTACTGCATAGGGGGAAAGAGAGCCAGAGGGTCAGCAGGGATGTTTTCAGGGGCCAGGCCTATAAGTGGCCTCTATCACTTTTACTCACATACCGTTGGCCAGGATGTTGGCACACGTCTCCATCCCAACTGCAGAGGAGGCTAGGCACTGTCTCCCTGTGTTGGCAGAAAGAGGAAACAGTGCAGGGATGGTCTTTGCCTTTTTTTTTTTTTTTTTTTTTTGCCTTTGAAATGTTAGCTCATGTTCTCTCTTCCTCCTTCTGCAGGTACCTCCCACTATTCACACCTTCTCTTTCTTTCAGGAGTAAGACTGTTACAGTGGAACTGTAAAGAGAAAGAAGAGTCAGGACCGAGCTTTTGAATTTCAAAATAGACTTTTGAAACACATGGCTTGAGATAAAAAGTCTCTGTGTTTCAAAAGTCTGGTCTCTTGAACTCCCATAGTCTAACCCTTCCATGACTCTGATCATGCAATCAATGCTCCATGCAACCTAGAGATTTTCCCCAGAATCAGAATCAGCCGGGACCAGCGTTGCCTCCTCTCCCAGGAGAACAGAGGTAGCAAGGGCTGAGTTGAGAGGTGAGCTGTCAAGGGGAACAGAGCTGCATCTTTTGAGGATCTCTGTCTCTTACCTCCTCCTCGAAGGAGCCCCAGGGAGGACACAGAGACACAGAGCTCTATGTGGGTGTGACTCTGTAGGGAGAGGAGGTCTATGCCTGCTGTCCCCATCAGAGACCCTGGATGGGGGGACACATTTGCAACAAGGGTATGAGGAGTACTGATGCCTCCTCAGGGTGTCTACAGAGCAGAGGCCAGAGACAGCCTCTCAGAGGTTCCCAAGACCCCAGAGCAGTGTGGGAACAATTAGAGTTTTCTGTGACCTTAGCAGAGGTGCGAAGCCTCAGACAGAGCCTTTCCTGGAGAGGCTCTAGGTCAGCGGCACTCTGGAAGAGCAGACAAGGCAGCTCAGTGGAGGCCAGCAGGATCAAGGTAGATGGCAGATAGGGACCTGGAGAAAGACACCTGAGTAGGTGCTGGTAGGGACAACGAAACAGAGGGCCAGGGGCTAATGCTCAGGTGGAAGGTAGGATCATGACAGTTAAGTTCTGTCTCAGAGAACAAAAAGTTAAGACTTTTCTGTTCCCTCTTCCTTAGAAGATTTGTACTCACCCAAACTAAACTACCCTAAAACATCCACAGAGACATGGGGAGGCTTGGGAGGGGCAGTGGACTTGGAGTATGGGGACCTTTGGCACCAACCATCAGGTGTGACCTTGAGTCTGTCCTTATACCTCTCTGGATCTCAGTTTTCTCATCTGTAAAATGAGATGTAATACTACCTGCATCAAGAATGTGTTGTGAGGCTTAAATACCAAAAAAAAAAAAAAAAAAAGAAAAAAAAAAATGCCCCTAGTTCAGGGCCCAGCGCATGTCAGGGGCTCTGTGAATAGCTGAACCCTCCCTATCTTTCCCTCCTGAGATCATTCCCAATCTCAAAACACCTTACATCTCCACGGGAAAGATGGATCCATGAGGTTATGTATACTAGGGCCTGGGAAATAAAATAAAATGTCTTTCCCCACTCTGTAAGAAAGCAATACAAACCTAGGACAGAGCACAAAACAGACAATGGAAGCCCGACTTGAGAGCAGGGTGGGGGTAGGGGCAGGGTGAGCATGGTGACTGCACTAAATGAAAAACAGCAACTCAATACCCTGCTATCATCCTTCATCAAACTACAGAAATAGAAACCAGACAAACACATTATGTGAAGGGCAAAAGGGTTGGCAAGGTTCTGGCCTATAGGAAAAACCCAGGTTCAATAATGCCATGAGCTGAGGGAGGTAGGGAAGTGAGGTCAAAGTCAATAGCGGCGTTTGTGTCAGAAAGGCTGGTTTGATAGTCCTAATGAGGCCTAAACATCACACGTCCCTCTTTTGCTGAACTCAGTTTCTCATTAGGCTCTGTATCTGCTCCCAGATCGGCCAGCCACATGGCAGGAGCTGCTTTCGCTTCCTCTGGCCGATGAATTATCAAGGGTATTCTCCGCCTTTCTTTTTTGGGAAAAGAAAGCTTTGGAGTAGAAAATACTCTCTTCTATTTATATCTACCCTTCTCTCCCTGATTAGAGAGATGATAAATTTTGGGGAAGGACTCAGGCCCCAGCCTCTGTCTTTATTTAGAAGACTGCATGGTTAAGGCAGCGCTTCTAAGATCATCTGCTCTGCTCTGGGTCTTTATATGTTCTTTCAGGGGGGATGTGAGAGCTAAGGCTGGGTTTTTTTAAATATTTTCAGGATTGTTGGAATAGCCACATGTTCGTGCCAAGCTCTATGCTCAGGGCTAGGGACGCAGAAATCAAGTAAGGGATTAAGAAAAGGCTCCTATTCTCAAAGAGTTTACAAATAACAAAGATTTAGACCACCAACTTGTCTGACCGTTGTCGGTAACCCGAGTACTGGGTTTACAATAACTGGCATTTGATTAGACCTTTCATAAGACATCTTACAGCAGTCCCCCCTTATGCACTGGAGATACTTTCCAAGACCCCCAGTGGATGCTTGAAACTGTGGCTAGTACTGAACTCTCTGTATACTATATATACTTTTTCTATTAGTACACATCTACAATAAAGTTTAATTTCTAAATCAGGCCTGGTAAGAGATTAATAACAATAAAAATAAAATAGAAAAATTATACAATAAGTATAATACAAGTTATATGACTGTAGTCTCTCTCTCTCTCTCTCAAAATATCTTATTGTCCTGTACTCACCCTTCTTGTAGTGATGGGAAATGATAACATGCCACTACAATGAGATGAAGTGTGGTGAAGTTTGAATGATGCAGGCGTTGCAATGTAGCATCTGACAAGTTATGAGAAAAGGGATCCTCTGCTTCCAGGTCGTGGGTACCTGAAATGGTGGAAGGCAAAGCCACAGATAAGGGTGGGGGGACTACACATTTCCTGTGGCCCCACAATAGCCCTGCGGCTAGGGGCTTAGGCACCCACTTAGCTGGGGCATCGACCTAGCTCTTCCAGTCTCAATGTGAGGACCATGGCCAGTACTGACTCTCCTCCCAGTGATATGACCCCAATTTCAGTGCTGTTACCTTCTAGACAAATGTTTCTCTTGGTGAACAGTACCTCATCCCTCTTAAGCCCTTGCAGATACAAAAGAATTTGCTTATTTTTGATCAGAACCCATATCCTGGGAAAACTCCTCCTCACTTTTAAAGACTCACATGAAACATAACATTCTCAATGAAGCTTATCCTCCCTCCCCCAGGCAGGAGGAGTTCCATCTTCCTATATGCTCCTAGAGCTGCTGGCACATATATTAATCATATTAATAAGGATAATAAGGGGGAATAATAGTAGTAAAGAGGTCTAAGTTACCATTTACTGAGTGTATCTATGAGCCAGGTGTCATGTTAAGTGCTTTGCATGCATTATTTAATGCTCAAAAGAACCCCGGGGGGGGGGGGGGGTGGGAGATACTATTATTATTCTCAGTTTATAGATTATATGAATTGGGAGTTAAGTTTGGCTGCAGGTAGCAACCTGTTCACAGTGGCTTAACCAAACAGGAACTTACTCTGCTCAAATAATAATAAATTAGAGGTAGATGGGCTAAGGGTGCTATGGCAGGTCCATAATATTCTTAGCATGTGGCTTTTGTCACTGTGGAGATAAGACATCTGCTGTTTTCCAATTTGTGTTCCAGGAAGAAGGAAGGGTAAACAGCAAAGGATGAAGGGCAAAGAACCCTTTTTTTTCTTTTTTTTTTTCTTTTTGAGGCTTTGTCTTCTTAGTTGGGAAGGGACACCATCCCTTACCTACATTTCACTGGCCGGAGTGGTGTTACATGGTCACCCTTAGCTAGCAGGAGCCTGAGAATTCAACTTTTTTTTTTTTCTTTCCTTTTTTAAAGCTAAGCAGATTTTTGCTCTGAACAAAGTTGGAGTTCTGCTAGTAAGTAAGGAGAGGAGGATGGATATTGGATTAGGACCTACCATGCTTGTCACAGAAATGAAGAAACTTGGCATCTGAGACGCCAAGGATCTTGTCCAAGTTCAGATATGTGGCCAAGGCAGATGCCAATCTATGTCTGTTTGATACCAGAGACCATATCCTTGACTGCTGTGAGAGAGGACTTCCTTATCATGATGTGTTACAGTTGTCTTTCTGTTTGTTCATCCCTTCTTCCCCAGCATGTGAGCTCCTTGATATCAGGAATCAATTCTGCTCATCTTGGTATCCTAGACTCTTGCCCATATTTGTTAAATGGATAAATGAACAAATGTTAGGACTTTAGTAGTTTCTGCAGCTAAAAATTCTTTCCAGGAAAAGATTCTTTAATTGTCCTCATCCTCTGTAATGTTTTATAATCTGTTTCCAAACAGGTAGCTGTAGACGTATATGCAAGAAATGAATCTGGTCTTTGTGTCACTGTAGGCGCCTCTGGCCTCTTCTACTAGTTACAGGCTTCTAGTCTCTCTCTCCCTAAATGCTTATTTACAGGGCAGGGTCCAATTTCTCTTTGTTCTGTCTGGTCATTCAAACATTCCTATACTACACCACTCTTTTTCTTAGGGACGTGTGTGCTACTTGAATAACACTAATCTCATTTCTTGCTGGGTCATGGAACAGGCCAGGAAGGATCTAGCATCATTTAGATTCCAGTACTTTGGCAAGGCAGGTAGAGAGGGAATGAGAATTTTTAAGAAGCCAGTTTGGAAGGTAAAATTTTCAGAAAGCCAACCACTTGTCCCTATGTTAAAAAAAAAAAAAAAAAAAAAGTTGTTCCACAGGCCATGAAATATCCTAATTTTTCTTCAGAGCTATAACACTTAGTTGGACAGGCTCAAGCCCCATCAGCTGTGGGGGGTATTGCCAATAGGGATCCTTGACTTAGGTTGAGGTTGCCTATCTCAGCTCAAGAACAGGCCATAGGCATTTGGATTTCCAGTTTAATGGAATATTTAATACTGCCCAAGTAGCAGTATTAAGAGATGCTGGGCTTCTCTTTCCAGCCCCGTGGGCCCCTGGCCAGTAGCTTACAATCACTAAACAAATTGGATGATAAATATTTACTGCTTGTTAAGCAGTCACTATATGTTAGGCACTGTGCTAAGTGCTCTATTTTGTCTCATTTAATCCTTAGAACAACATTGCGACTGTTATTGTCATCTTACAAACAAGGAATATAAGGCTTGATGAAAATGATTTGCCCAACACAGCGGTTGCACCAAGGGGTGATTTGGGGAACTCGGTCTGCCTAGCTTAATCTCTAGCAGCCACAAAGAAACTATCTTATGTAAATTAAAAAACCCATAGTAGTGATACTGATAGTCTTTGATCTTGATCATGAACTTTTTTCACTCTCATTTAAAATGTGAATAAAATGATCATGGTAATAGTAATAATAATAATAGCTAACATTGAGTACTTACTTTGGGGCAATTTGTTTGAAGTTCTTAATGTGTGATAACTCCTTTAAGCCTCACAATAATCCCTTGAGGGAGGTACTATTAGTATTCTTAATTTTTGGATGAAGAAAGTGAGGCATAGAGAGGCTAGGCAGTTTTTACAATGCAAACATGACTTATAAGTGGCAGAGCTAAAATTTGGCTATTTTTATTGATGATCTATAACACAGCTTAGGTTAAAAAAAAATGTGCTTGCTCTGAAAACTCTGCTTCAAGACAATCCCTTTAGTCCTCCTTTCCAAGCAATGTGCGGGCCCTAAATCCCTTCTGTATAGAAATTCTTAAGTCATCACTGGCTCAGCATCACAAGCATAGTAGGTGGTGAAGCTTGGATTCAAATTTGTGTTGGTCTGACTCCAAAGCAGGGATCTTTACCACTGTACTATTTCAGAACCGGCCAGATTAAACCCAAGTTCAAAGGACAAATCATAGGCCCAAATGGAAATGACCTTACAAATCATCTAACGTAGGGTTTCTCCACCTCAATATTACTGACATTTTGGGCTGGATAACTGTTCACAGCAGCATATTGCACAGTGTTCCTGGCCTCTCTACCCACTAGATTATCAGGATCACTCCCGTCATCCCTCCGTTGTAACAAACAAATATGTCTCCAGATGTTGACAAATGTCCTGGGACGGAGGAGAAGGGGCAAAATCGCCCTGGTTGCCAACCACTGATCCAAACCATCTCCTCATTTTACAAATGGTGGAGTGGGGGTCCAAAGAGATGAAATAAGTTGGTTAAGCTAGTTAGCAGAATCCAGGTCATTCACAAAGCATCACCATACCCCTATAATGTACAGAGCATAGGTGGAACTCAGAGGAAGTAGATGCCCTCTTGGTCCTTACAGTCTGGTAGGATAGAAAAACTATTGCACATTTATCTCCAATCGCACAAGGCTGAGAAGCAATAAAGTGTTGCACAGACAGCAAGGCGCAGAGGAGGAGAATATGATCTGGTGCCTGAGCTCTGGATCCGCCAGTATTTAGATACAGGACTTAACTAAGCTTTAGGTCCATCATCAATGAAATGGAGATCCTGGTATTTACTCTGCTTATACCAACAGCTTTGAAAGGGTCTGTGGACACCTGGTGCGAACTGTAAAGCTCTCTCTCTTTAAAGACTTTTATTTATTTATTCATGAGAGACACACAGAGAGGGAGAGAGAAAGAGAGAGGCAGAGACACAGGCAGCGGGAGAAGCGGGCTTGCTACGGAGAGCCCGAGGCAGGACTCGATCTTGGGATCCGGGGTCACGCCCTGCGCCGAAGGCAGGCGCTCACCCGCTGAGCCACCCCGGCGTCGCTGTAAAGCTCTTACGGGCACCGGGTGTTATTACGATGACCAGAAAGCGATAACAGTAATTCTTAAAGTGTTTCAGAACCGCAGAGAGCCCTGGAGCGGTGGCTTCATTCCTGGACCTTCCGAGTCGAGATCCCTTTCTTCAGCGAGCCCTCCTCCTCCACGCAGCGCCTCCTTCCCGGCCCGAAACCAAGGCGGCTACCTGGGCGGACTCAGGTCACCGCTCCGCACCGCCCGCCCTCCCGGGCGCTCGGCCCCTCAAGCCCCGCCCCCCGGGCCGTGGCCCCGCCCCCGGCGCAGGCCCCGCCCCCCCCGCGCGGGCCGGCACGCCCGCGGCACGGCGCCTCCAGGACTGGCCGTCGCCCGGGCCGGAGATTCCCGAGCTCCCCCGATCTCCTCCCGGCCTCCCTCGGACGCCCGGAGCGGAGGCGGCGGAGATTGCCGAGGGGCGCTGGCCCCGCCCCCGCCGCCGCCGCCGCCGCCGCCGCTGCCGCCGGCGCCCCCGCCCCGCCACGGCCTCCCGCGCGGGCTGCAGTCCCAGCGCTCGGTCCCTCCCTCCTCCTTTCTCTGCGCCCGCCTTCCCGGGGCTGCCACAGTGGCGGGTCGGCGGCTCCCGGCCAGTCAGCTCGTCCCGGCCCGGCGGGTGGCGAGGGGCGGTGTGAAGGAGCGGGCGCGGGCCGGCGGGCGAGCTCCGTGAGTGCGAGAGGCGGGGCGCGGGGGGCCGGGCCGGGCCGGGCCGGGCCGGGCCGGGGGCGCGTGTGCGAGCGCGGAGCCCCGAGCGCGGAGCCGCGAGCGCCGAGCCGCGAGCCGCCGAGCGCCGAGCGCCGAGCGCCGAGCCCCGAGCCCCGAGCCGCCGAGCCCCGCGCCGCCAGCCGCCGAGGGGCGCCGGGCCCGCGCGCACGCACACGCACGCACGCGGGGGCGGGGAGGCGCGCGCCCGCCTGTCGCGACAGTCGGGGCCGAGGCCCAGGGGGAGGTGGCCTGTCGCGGGTCGCCCGGCTCCCGGAGGCGAGGGGGGCGCGGGCGGATGGCGGAAGGCGCCCAGCCGCAGCAGCCGCCGCAGCTCGGGCCCGGCGCCGCTGCCCGGGGGATGAAGCGGGAGTCGGAGCTGGAGCTGCCGGTGCCCGGAGGGGGAGGAGACGGAGCCGAGCCCGGCCTGAGCAAGCGGCCGCGCACCGAGGAGGCGGCGGCCGACGGCGGCGGCGGCGGGATGCAGGTGACCGCGCGGGACGGCGCCCCGGGACGGCGGGGCCGGGACGGCGGGGCGCGGGGGGCCGCGTGGAGGTGGGAGGCGGCCGGCGGGGCCTGCGGCGGCGGGGCGGGGCGGGGCGGGGGTGCGGGGGGTGCGGGGCCCGGCGGCCGAGCGGGTTCTGGCGGGGATCGAGGCGGGTTCCATGTCTCGGCCCCTTCCCGGGCTCCTCGGGCTGCAGTGGGAGCCGGGGGTCCTGGCTCAGTTGCCCAGGGGGCCGCCGCGGGGCGTCGAGGGCCGGGCAGCCTCCCGACAAGTAGCTCTCGGGCAGCGCTCGGCGCACGCGGGCCGGGGCCGGGGCCGGGGCCGGGGCCGGGGCCGGGGCAGGGCCGCGGAGGCGACCAGGCTCCTCGAGGGCCCGGGGATGCGGCTCAGCTCGTGGGCGGCGAGAGGCGCGGGCAGCCGGGCGGTGGGTGGGCACCGTGCCGCCGGGGTCCGCAGCCCCGAGCCGAGCGCGCCCGCCTCGCCCCGCCTCGCCCCGCCCCGCCTCGCCCCGCCTCGCCACGCCAGTCGCTTCCTGCGCGGGCGAGGACCCCCGGCCGCTGCCCAACGTCCCGGGGCGCCGGACAAGACTCCTAGGGCCGTTGGGAGACCGGGTTCGGAGTTGTGGACTCAAGGACAAGCTGGCTGATCGCGGAGGGAGCGGGAAACGTAGTGGTGTCAGTTGACTCCGTAGTTCCAGCAAGAGCTGAAGCCTTCGGACCTTTTAGGATCTGGTCTCTGTTCTGAATACACTCGCTGTGAAATGGTGGAGCTCACCTACCCGTTGTTTACACATCTGCCTAATTCTCTTAGAATCATAGAATGTTAGAGATGGAAGGGACCAGAGACATCATCTTTTCCAGAAGTTCTTGACCTGGATGGGCTCGGAAGACTCTTAGGCAGAACAGTTTACGTGCACTTTTTGGTGTGTGCGGGGGAAGTCAATAGTTTTCCTCTTTGTGTGTTTTTTTTTTTTTTTTTGGGGGGGGGGGAGTGTCCAAGCCTCAAAATGTTTTAGCCACCACATTTTGTAGATGGGGAGTCAGAGGTCCAGAGAAGACTAGTGACTTGCCTAAGGCCACCCAGTTAGCTTGTAGCAAAACTAGAACTAGAAGCCTCCTCTTCTAATTCCTATTCCTGTGCTCTCTCCATTACACCACTCTTGGAAATCCCTGCAGTGCTAAAAGACTTCCTGTGCTCTGCTCCCTGCTTTTCAAGGCTCTGCCTGACTTCCTGTGTTAGAGACCGAGCTGTATTTGAGCCTGGCATGTTTGCTGTGTGCTTACGGGTCTCCTCTGCAGAGGCCGCTCAGTTACTTGTGTTGATTTGGATAAAGTGACCCTCTTGCTGTTTGTTTTTGAATTCTTTTGTTTTGTTTGCCTGCTTTTGTTCTCCATCAGAACTGTGTCAGGCAGAGGGATTGTGAGAAGTAAAAGCTCAGGGCCATGGAAAAAATATCAAGGAACGTGGGGAGACTTCAGGTGAGGTGGATTAACGTGAGCTCATCAGAAGGGGTGACTGGATGTGGGTGCTGGTGAGCACCGCCTCCGCTTGGTGTGTGCCTACATTCGTGTGGGTCTGTATTCATTCATTGTTTCTGTCAATCACTGTTAACTCTAAGGCTCCCCCCTCCCTTTCCTCTCCTTTCCCCGTGGGGCCCATTATTTGCTGGTTGGCTTCAAACTGGCTAAGGATAGTAGTATCTGGAAATGGAGCATCACATAGGGACTTTGGAGTATGCAGAGGAAGGAGTTGGATTAGACTCTTTGGGTACAAATGGGCAACTTAGAACTATCACACAGAGAATCTTTTTTTCACTCTGTGCATTTGTGGATCTTTATTTTTCAGGTCATGCATTATCATTGCTGTAGTTCTGACACACCATGTCACACAGGTGTTCAGATCATCATTAATCTAGCCCTCTGCCTTCAACTAGCTGTACACTTCGGGAAAATCCCTGCTTTTTTTTGGGGGGGGGGGCTCTGTGTCCTTAGTTGTAAAAGAAAAGGCTTGTACATGATGATTTCTAAATTATCTCTTAAAAAAAAAAAAAGGGCATCAGATTCCTTGACCTGAAGGTGTACTTGGTGTTTCTAGTCTGGGTGGAGAAGACAAAACTGGGTGACAAAAAAAAAAAGAGTGCACGTGTGTGGGTGTATGTGTGGTTTTGTGTGTATGTGTGTAAGTTTCAGAGGAACAGGAGCAGAGATACCCTAGAGTGGATGCATGTTACAAGTCATTGCATAATTTAGAGCCAAAGTATGCAGAGGATTTGTGCTAGATGAAGGGGAAGGTCATTCCTGCTGAAATGGTCAAGGGAGGCTTTATGGGAAGGCTGAAATTTGAGGTATAATCTGAGTAAAGGAGAAGTAATGTTCCTGAAAAGATAGAATCTAACACTCAGTGACCCACACTTGTAGCACTTTGCTATATCATTGTGATAATAATAATAATTATTATTATTTATTTATTTATTTTTAAAAATTTTTTTATTTATTTATGACAGTCACAGAGAGAGAGAGAGAGAGAGAGAGAGGCAGAGACACAGGCAGAGAGAGAAGCAGGCTCCATGCACCGGGAGCCCGACGTGGGATTCGATCCCGCATCTCCAGGATCGCACCCTAGGCCAAAGGCAGGCGCCAAACCGCTGCGCCACCCAGGGATCCCCTAATAATTATTATTTAATACTCATTTAGCTAATATTGATATTTAATACTCATTTAACTAATGTTTATTGAGCAGCTGCTATGTGCCAGGCTCTTTTTTAGAGCCTAGGACACACGGCAATAAACAAAGACTCTGCTCTCATGTAATAATAATCTCGTGGAAAGAGACAGTAAACAAATCAACAACTGTTATTATGGGGTGGTAAGTGCCAAATAGTAAAATAAAGCAGAGGGAGGGATGGAGAGTGAAGAAGATGGTCAGGGAAGGCCTCTCTGATAGGTGGGTTTAGAATGAAGTGAAGGGAGGGGATGGACCATTCAGATACTTGATGGGAAGGGGTCCAGGTGGAGGAACTGTGGGTGCAGGGCCATTGAGAAAGAAGTGCACTTGAGAAGAAGAGGCGAGTGGAGCTGGAGCAGGAGGAGCAGGGGAAAGGTAGTCTTAGAAGGTGATTGTGGCTGTGTGGAAATGCCTATAGGCCCAATACAGATACACACTTAAAAAACCTAGAGTAGGGATCCCTGGGTGGCGCAGCGGTTTGGCGCCTGCCTTTGGCCCAGGGCGCGATCCTGGAGACCCGGGATCGAATCCCACGTCTGGCTCCCGGTGCATGGAGCCTGCTTCTCCCTCTGCCTGTGTCTGTGCCTTCTCTCTCTCTCTCTGTGACTATCATAAATTAAAAAAAAAAAAAAAAAAAAAAAACCTAGAGTAGGGATCCCTGGGTGGCGCAGCGGTTTGGCGCCTGCCTTTGGCCCTGGGCGCGATCCTGGAGGCCTGGGATCGAATCCCACGTCGGGCTCCTGGTGCATGGAGCCTGCTTCTCCCTCTGCCTGTGTCTCTGCCTCTCTCTCTCTCTCTCTGTGACTATCATGAATAAATAAATAAAATTAAAAAAAAAAAAAACCTAGAGTAGCCAACCCTTTTAGTATATGGTGTATGTGAAAAAAATAGTATATTTTTTTTCTTATAGTTTAACACAAATGGAATTTTTCTGAGGCCATATCTTGAGCCATAGCTCCTTCCAGGAAGCCTTACCTCATGACTTAGTTCACACCAGTCAGGCTCTCCTCTGGCCTCCTGTTGCATTGATGCTTAATTATGCATCATCTTGTGTTGTCCCTTGTTTTATTCTTATTTCCCTAGTGAGACTGTAAGCTTCTAGAAGACGGGAACTATATTTTCTTTGTTCTATCTTTTGTTTTGGGTACATAGTAAGTGCTCGGCGCCTTGTGAAGTTGAAATTTATGTTTTACTAATGATTAAGGGATGGAAAAAGTCATGGAATTCAGAGGTGAGAGTTCGTTTATGAAATTCCTGAATCTTCTGAGTGTCAAAGGATTATTATTATTATTATTATTATTATTATTTATTTTTTTTTTTTTTTAAAGAAAGAAGTCCTTTACTGGGGTTAAATTTCCAAGGCTGCTTACTAAATGTAACTACAACTTGAGGCTGTAGATTCCAAAGCTGGACTCTGTTGAGTTACGGCCAGGAAGCTTTGGGAGTAAATCATTACTTCCCAAAGTGGGGTAGAGAGGACATGAGAGAGCCTGTGGTGCTTATGTTATAATCATTCTGCTAAGTAGGAACCATGAGGGAGAGAGGAAGGATTGTACTTTTCAAGGGCAGTTTTCAGAAGCTTTATGTGGACAGAAGAGGAGTTAGTACAGCTCTGGAAACAGTATAGGAATAGAGAACCCTGAGGGGGGGTGGGGGGAGGGAAGAGACATTCAACCTGAAAATTGAAATGTGATTTGAGAAATGTGGTTAGTCGTTAAAGAGGGTGCTGGAAATACTGTACTCCAGCCTGGTGGAAAGCTAAATGAGTTACGGGTATAGGTATAGGTATATCATTTCACTATGTAAGCAAGTCTGATATGTGTGAAACTTGGGCTTTATAAAACATACTGGTGAGTGAATGCTTTCGGTCAGCTCTTGTAGTGACTGTAAACAATCTGACGAACAAAAATACAGTTTTGTGTAACTTTCTAGGAATTTAGCTGCTGTATAAATAAGGCAAGGAGCACCTTAATTATTTCTGACAGCTTTCAGCAAAATTCTTTATGTCAGTAAAATATTGGTGTGTGATTATTATATGGCCAGCTAACTGCTTCTGACCATTGAATCATAAATCTGGTATAGTGAAATGGACTTGGCCGTTGTTCATATTAGTGGTTGATTCTGGTAGTAGGAAAGCTTTCTTCCTGGTCTTAGGGCAGGGGTTCCAGGTAGCCTATGATTGCTATGTGTTGCTACATCCCTTGTAATAGTCTGTCTTTCTATTTGCTTGTTTCTGGGTTTCTTTTCTCCTAGGTGGATGTCTCATTGGACTTCTGTTGGGTGTTTGCTGCTGATGCTGTACATGGTGCTACCATATGAGTAGAGCTATAAAAATAATGTGCTTTCTTTTTTTTTTTTTAATATTTATTTCTTAGAGAGACGGCACTAGAGCACTGGTGGGGGCAGAGGGAAAGGAGAGGCAAGCTTCCCGCTGAGCAGAGAGCCTGCCGTGGGGCTCCATCCCAGAACACTGGGATCATGACCCAAGCCATAGGCAGACGCTTCACCAGCTGAGCCACCCAGGTGCTCCAATAATGTGCTTTTCTTCCCAGTAATTTCATGATTGATGTCTCACAGAAATTGAATTTTTCATTTCTCCTTGTCTTAGTCTCCTCAAACACCATAACAAAATAACCAAAGTCTGGGTGGCTTAAACAACAGAAATTTATTTCTTAAAATTTTGAAGGCTAGAAGTCCAAGATCAGGGTGCTGGCAGATTTGCTATCTGTTGAGGGGCTCTCTTCCTGGCTTCTTGCTGTGCTCACATGGCCTTTTCTGGATGTATGCTCCTGGACACAGAGAGATCTCTTTTCTTCCTCTTCTTATAAGGGTACTAATCCTGTCATGGGGGTCCTACCCTTGATACCAACACCCTATCACCTCCCAAAGGCCCCTTCTCCTGCCCAAATACCATCACACTGTCGGCTAGAGCTTCAACATAATAATTTTGCAGGGCCACAGACATTCGGCCAATAATACACAAGAGCCACGAATACTGTAGATGGAGAAACTGAGGCACAGTCACTTTAAAAATTACTGATTGTTTTCAAGCCACACAATGAAGCCTGTGAACGTAACACATGGAATGTCTTTGAGAAGGAGAAGGACAGATCTGCATTCAAAGTAGGACTATTCTTTAGGGTGACTCACGAGATTAGCCTGAGTCGAATTTGTCTCCCAACTCCCTCTCCTATTTTGTAGCTACCTTGTCATGTTTTTTTCTCTCTCACTCTGACATGTGAACACAACAGAAGCTAACTAGAGATTTAACTTTCATTTTGGTATAAAACAGACTGGTGCAGACAGGCCTCAAGATTACAGGATTGGGGAGAAACACTCACGACACCACTTCGTGTAAACAAGAATGTTGCCAGCACAGCTCCAGTTTGACATCTCTCAGGCCGTCAGTTTGATGCCAGGCTTTCATAATTTGTGGAAACAGTAAAGACAGTCATTTTAGTGAATGGCTTTGCTTGAATTTTTGTTGATATGCATTTGTAAAGCATAGTAAACGCCTTTATTCTGGTGCCTATGCGTACTTCCTTCAAAGACCGGAGGGAAGAGCATCAGGGATGATGGGAAGGAAATGGCAGTAATTGGATGAGCAAACAGATGGAGTGAGGGATGGCAAGTGCACTCGGTGTTTTAGGTGGCCCCTAGGAGTATTGAATTTCTTATTCTTCTCCCCTACAGCCCCAGTACAAGCAGGCAGCTTACATGGCTAAGGTTTCATTATCTAATCCATCACAGATCAGCTTGAATAAACCCATTGGTTGGCGCTGATCTAGTTAGGAGGGTAGTGCAAAGCTGCTTGAGCCACGGTTGGGTCAAATCGGATCAGAACTGCCATGTGAATCCTGGACATATTTCTGTAATTTGGGTGGGTAAAGTCGTTTGGGAAATCACTTACTCAGGAGAGAGCACAAGTGAGCTATCAGCCATGAGTTTTTTTCAGATGTTGTCATAGGGACTCTGAGGGGAAAGTTATAGAGGATTTGATATATTTCTCTGGAGTATAGCCAAGTTGCTTTGATTATTTGAGTCTGAACATTTTTGGGTCACTAATGCTCACTAATAATCTTTTTTAGAATCACTTAAGGATTCCAGTTGTGATCACTTAATTATGACTATTTTGAGTGAATCTGGCATCGATCTGACATTGTACGGTATGGGTCCCCTCTCAGTTTTAAAGAGGAAATGTTGTTACTACTATTATTATGATCAACCTTAATGTATACAATTATATCT
This sequence comes from Canis lupus familiaris, assembly GCF_011100685.1. NCBI lineage: Eukaryota > Metazoa > Chordata > Mammalia > Carnivora > Canidae > Canis > Canis lupus. The sequence goes on from NC_049231.1 coordinate 29,227,826, forward strand.
AATATCTGTGTATATTTGAAGTATAGGGTAGTGAAAGAAACACTATTTAGAGTTTCTCATTTTTGGGTTTGACTCCTGGCTCTTCCACTTAGCAGACGAATGACCTTTGGTAAGATGTCTAACATCTGAGCTTCTGATTACACATCTGTGAACTAGGAGAATTAATACATACTCTAATGAGCTGCCGTAATGAGTAACTGAGATGATTTAAAGTGTCTAAAGCCCAGCAGTAACTGTTTATCCCTTGCCTCCCTTATAACATGCTGTACAGCACTCTGAGTTCCTGCTTACTGCTTGATCAGCATGGAGTGGTTAATGCGTTTCTGATTGATTAAGTGTCAGAGTTGGGGACTACTAGAGATGAACAGTGTGTTGAACTGAATTTGCTCGTCATCTGGGTGGAGGAGGTGAATGGGCCTGGTTGTTGTGGGCTTTCTAGTTAGAGGAGGAAGAGGAGAGGTTTGCTTCTTTGCTAAGCACTAAAAGAGCTAGTGAGTTATCACAATGCCTGCACTGAGCATGTGGACATTTCCTGGAACCTGTAAGATCTCTCCTGGGAATGTGCCTGACATATGTGCTGGCTGTTTGGATGGTACCGGGGATGCAGGAGTAGGTGAAAATGTCGGTTGTGTTGCAAAAGGTACAGGGTTTGCTAGTTAAAGTATATTACATCAAATAGATGGCGCTTTTTGCTCTCATTCTGGTTTGTGGAAATAGAGCTGGGATGCCTTTGTCTCTTGTGGTCTCTTCCAACCTGCCTGCAGCCTACTAAGAATCATCCACCTAAAAGAGCTTAAAAACCCTTGATAACTCATCTTGGACTTCCAGATAAAGTCCATTCTCTCCCTTGGGCTCCTTCTGGCCTAATTTCTGCCTGTCTTTTGTAGCCTCATCGAATTTTCTGCAGTCTACTCCTGAGTCTGTGTTACTGGGCTTCTAGTTTTCTAAGCATGCTGTGCCACGTGGGCTCATTCATACATCTGTGCTTTGGTTTCTGTTTTTTCTACCTGACATTCTTGCCTCAACGTCTCTCTCTCTCTCTCATCTGTAAGGCTTAGTCTTCAAGAGTCAGTTGGGTTATTGACTCCTCCAGGCTGCCTTTTGTGTCTGCTCCCATCCCCTCCTGCATTCCTGCCAGTTTCTAAAACTCTGGGTCCATAGCTCTTTCAGGACATTTTGCTTTACCATTTGTTCAAATGTCTGCCGGTCCACCAATACTCAAGGGATCCTTTGGGATCCGTAGGATTTAGCGCTGTGTCTGTGACCCAGTAGTCAAGAAACTATCATTCTTGTTGAATTGAACTTGGTCTTTCTGATCCTCAGTAGGGCCTGCAGATGGCTTTAATTGTTTCTCCAGATTTTCCCTGGGGGGTCTGGCTCTTGGTCTGCTTTCCAGCTCTTGTGAAGACTGGGTGTTGTGGGATTTGTGAATAGTACCTGATCTTTCCATTGATATCAGGGTTAAAGGTGAGAAAGGGGTCTTTGAAAACAGAAGCTGGTGTGGAATTTAACTGTTGAATGTGTTGGGTGGGCATGGCAACCTAATGTTTAGTTTCCTGTGCTCAGATATTAATTGAGTGCACATGTGTATGTGTAAAAAGCACCTTTGTGATGGTGTGGTTAAGGAAAAGAGAGGAACCACACAAGTGAGGAGCAATTAGAGCTAACCTGTTCCGGTTCATTGGAGTAGTCTGTTGATCTGCCTTTTACAGTGCTGCTGAGAGATTCTGGAGTGTTGCAGTTCAGAGATATTGCCACCATTTGGGACTAAGCCCATTTGATCAACTGTGGACCTTAACCTTTCCCTTCTCAACCAATGAATTTCATAAGCTATTACAGCTTTTTTTTGTGGATATGGGAAAAATACCAACTGAGACACCTTACAAAATGCCTGCTGTTTTTCAGATCACTCATTGGATGTGCTTGAAAACGAGGAAGCTTGATACAGTTCTTTTAAACCACAACCTTGGAAACAGACTCATAAATTTATTTTACAGGAATCATCTCTCCTTGTCCCTTGTTCTCCCTGCCTCCTTCCCTGTCAGCTTCTGATTGGTGCTTCTGTCTGTCTAATCCTTGCCTGTTCTCCAGCCTTGAGACTTCTCTTACTAGTTTAGTTGGGGCCCCTTTACAGGTGACTGGATATACTTTATAATGTCTCTGGCTTTTTGCATTCTGAGGTAAGCAGGTTCTAAGAAGGGAATGAAAGGGAGAGTGCCCAGTAATATCACTTCCTTCTGACGTGTCCTGCACATACGTGGCATCCAGAAATTTCAGCTGGGGATTCCAGGCATGCGACACATGATAAATATTGCTTATGAAGTAGATGACAATTTTGAATTGCTAAATGATAATGGTTGAGTAACTGCTTAGAAACTCATCTTCCCAAGGGTGGAAACAGCCTTTGAAGTTTAGACTTCCCATAATACTTGGGTGTGTTCAACCATAATACTTGGGTTTTTTAGGGATCTAAGTCCTCAGATAATACCTTGGTATGTGGGATTTTTCCCATGTGAAGGCTGGTTCCTTGGTTTCTCCTCTGCTGAGGAAAAGAGATTTTGCACTGAGTATTGGATATTTTATTCCAGGCATGTGGTTTCTGAGGAGGCATACTGTTTATTTTTCTTTTTGGCTGAATTGATTTTGTCGGATCCTAATCATAAATATCACAGCAAGGCATGATTTATCATGAAGGATGGGCAAAGTTGTTATGGGAATCTCTTAGTGATGGGGTTTTACTAGGGGAGGTGGTGGGTGGTGGGCAGAAATGCTACTAGTAGAACTAGAGGAAGTGCAGACCTGGACACTCTGGAGTTTGAATGTGGGCCCCAGCTACTGCTTGAGTTGGAACACTTTTGGAGCAGAGGCTCATGGGAAGTTCTTCCATTTGCTTTATTTTGAGCAGGTTTTTCCTCTGCATATTGGCAGCTGTTGGGAGGAGGGGGTGTTAATTGCTGCCAGCCAGAATGATTTCCAAAACAGACCTGTGTGGATTTCATTTAGGGCCTTACTTCGGGGTATGTGGTTTGTCCTGAGTCAGGAGGACTTTGGTTCCATTTTCCTGGAAGTTGGTGGGCTTCCATGAGCCTGCTTTATTTATCTTGGATGGTTAGGCAAGTAGAAAAGCAGCTGCATAGTTAGCCCTTGTGCATGGAGCTTAGTTTCATAGGTCATATTCCCCTGGGGATTTTTATACAGTTACATTTACAGCCTTAAGTTTTATTTTCCTTTCTTTTCCTTCTGCAGTTCAGTACTCCACAAAAATTCTGAGGTGGGTGGGTAATAATTTCGGGTTAAAAAAAAAGTAAAAACAATTTTTTTGGGTAAAGGGCAGGAATTGTTTCTTAGTCCCCCCAACCCAGTCCTTTACAAAAGAGTCTGCAGATGGGATTGCTTATCCCCTACTCAGACTGTCTTGTCCCCTAATGTGCTGAATATGTGGCTTTGACAGCTTTCACCTGCTATTTCTTGGTTTCCAGGGGATGGGATGGTGGGATTGTGCGATTTCAAAGCAAAACCTGGCAAAATTGGAAGACGTTTTGTAGTGGTTCCCAGCGTCCACAAAGCTTAACTCATTGGTTTGCACCTCATACAGACTGGCAGGAACACTGTCCCTGTCAATAGCCGGCACAATGGGTTTGAGGACTTTGTTGGAACTTCAGGAAGTCTCCACAATGGCTGCCTCTCACAGTGGGAGCTTTGGCAAGGCTTACTGGGAGTTGGTAGGGCCTGTTTTGAAAGCTTGTCTCTGGTCTTAACACTGCTGTGTATCTCTGTGAGAAAGCCAGGGCAGACTTGTTTGAAGAATGGGGAGAGGTGCTACGCAGCTGTCACCGATGTGGGCCATTTTATATATGTCAGTCTGTGCCATCCCGACATGCAGGGCTTGCTGTGTGTTTTGTGTGTTGTATTAATATTTGAGGTCATAGTCTGACTTGTGACTTTGAGTAAGTTGATTTGGCTGATTTTGATATCATCCTGGACTTTGAAGTGTTGCTGGTCATATTTAAAAGGTCTATGTGGGGGCTTAGAAGTTACTCTATCTATACTGCTTATATGCATTATAGACATATTTTTTGATTCCTCTACTTGGTGTTATAGGTCTCTAGCTGCTTGTTGTGATTCCAAATAGATCTTTTTGCTGCAGCGTTTTTGCTTTGATCTGTGTTTTACAGCGTTGGAGATCCATTGGTTAACTTTGGAATTTTGCATACATACAGCAGAAGTCTTTCAGAAAGGTGCTTATCATGGACCATTAGTGATTTTTGTCAGCTGTGTAAAAATGCTGTGATGAACAGATACCCATGTTATCTGTGTGTATGTGCAGTTTTCCTTTATGCTTACTTCACATTTCTGTTTCTCTAGGAGTAGTTTGGATAAGTGTTATCCTTCTTGGGAAGCCTCTTTCAGGAAACCTTTGTGTTTTTTTCTTGGGCTTGTGTAGGGACCATTTACCCTTACTGAATTTGAGCTTCACTATGAATTGTTTTTTCAGTGTTAGTTTTAGGCAAATAGTAAATACTTGTTTGGCTTAACCTTATCCTAGAGTTTGAAGAAACCTAAACAACTTGTCAACTATACTTCAGTTAAAAAAAAAGTATTAATTCCAATATAAGAGAAAAGCCTAACTGGTCCAGTATCCTGTTTTAGGTGAGGAACTTGTAATTCAGAGTGTCCCAAGCTGTTTTCCATTGATTGCTCTTTGAGACATGGGAGATAGGTGTCATTGTGCTGAGAAGAGGAGAATCAAGTAACTTTGGAATAGAGTTAAACAAAATTTGAACTATCACATTTTAATTTTCACAAGCAGATGCAGCTCTAAATTTACAAGAATGTATTTATTGAAGAGCTGGGTTCCTCAAGTATTCTGTACCTCTTCATTAAACAAATAACCCCCCGTTGTTGGTTTCTTGTGTTATTCCTCTCCTTTTTTTCCACACAGATGCTAGCAAACTCTCTGCCTGCTTGTTCACACTGCTATTTTCACTGACTACCAGAAGTTATTTTTTGTTTTTTTAAGATTAAAAAAATTATTTTTATTTTTAAATTTTTTATTTTTAAGTAATCTCTACACCCAGCGTGGGGCTGCTTGAACTCACAACTTCGAGATCAAGAGTTGCATGCTCTACTGACAGAGCTAGCCACGTGCCCCAAGGTTAACTTTTTTTTTTTTTTTAAATGTAACACGGTCTAGTAGCGTTTTCATGAATGGGTTCTGGGGTGTGTGTCCTGCTTAAAAAAACTTTTTCCCCACTCCAAGATTATAAATAATGGAATGGGCTTGCAGACAGAGCTGAGGTGGAGCTCTGGCTTTTCCATATCACAGCTGTATGATCTTGGCTAAGTTATTTAAACTTTCTAAGCCTCAGCTTCTTCCCTTGTGAAACATACTATAGGATTAGTGTAAGAATTAAAAGAGATGCTGTAGGGGTGCCTGGGCGGCTCAGTCAGTTAAGCATCTGCCTTTGGTTCAAGGCATGATCCCGGAGTCCTGGGATCGAGCCCTACATCAGGCTCCCTGCTCAGTGGGGAGTCTGCTTCTCCCTCTGCTCCTCACCTTGCTTGTGCTCTCTTGTGTACATTCTCTCTTAAATAAATAAAATCTTAAAAAAAAAAGATGATGTGTATAATGTGCTTTTTATTAGTTCAGGGTATGACATAATAGATGTTCAATATATAATAGCTATTTTTATTATAATTACCAAGCCTTATTTTCTTGTACCCCAATTGTTTTTTTTTTTTTTTTTTAAGATTTATTTATTTTTTAGAGATAGAGAAAGAAAGCATGGGAGGGAGGGGCAGAGGGAGAAGGAGAGAGAGAATTTCAAGTACATTCTCCACTGAGCATGGAGCCGGCCACACATGGGGCTTGATCCCAGGACCCTGAGATGACCTGAGCCGGAATGAAGAGTCAGATGTTTAACTGACAGAGCCACCCAGGCTCCCCTGGACTTTCTTTAAAAGCAGGAACAGTCTCTTAGTCTTTGTATCTCTGGCTTCTCCATAACTGTCAGAGAGGTATTATAATAAAAACCCTGTGAGTATTTGTTGAAAAAATAAATCAGTCTTTATAGGAATTTGTAAAAGTCTTTCTAATAATTTTTGTTGCTTTTTCTGTAATCGCCGTCTCTGGATTTGGAGCTTGGTGACTAAGATTGCATGTAATATACAATAATTAAGTTTGTATTATGTTTTATAGTTTATAAAATGCTTTGATACAGTTCTTGTTTATTCCCTACAACCAACCCAAAAGATAGATGATTCTTTTTCCCATTTTTCAGATGGCAAAGATAAACTTCTCTAAGCTCATGACTAGGAAGCAGCCAGACTGATGCTTCTGCCAGCTTTAATGGCTCTTTATTCAGTGCCTGTTCTTTGGGCCTTGTGCCCCTAAGACCGAAGGGTATGATTGAGAAAGATTGAATAGTAAACATGAACTTCAGTGTTTTCATGAGACATATATTTAATATTGAAAGCATTTTGTCCATTACCTAACAGTTGATTAATGTAGAAGTCAACACTGATCCCCAGTTTCTTTAGTAATTTGCATCTACCCAGTGGGTTTTTTTTCCTTCCAATTTTGCTATTTATTAATGACAAATATTCCACATCCATGATTCTTTCCAGTCAGAAGTTCTTTGAAACAATGCCATTGGCCTTGGCCGGTCAGAGGATGGAGTCATCTGACTCACCCATCCTGTAAATGGCCCCACAGATAGCATAGGTTTTGAACTGGCTGTGGAGCCTGCCTGTGACCTTGTCAGCCTTGCCACGTTCCTCTTGATGGACGTGTGGTCCTTGGTGCCAACCAGGAGTATTTCTGCCGCATGGCACAGACAGGTCCACGAAGTTGCTGGTGTGGGGTCTGCCTGTTGATGGTGTGCCTGCTGCTACTGCACCAAGCACAGAAAGTAGCCTTGTTTTGAATTGGGATTTTGCTAAAATTTAGTGTGTACTTGTATGTGCCAAGCATTGTGTTAGATGCTTCATGTGTTTGTCTCACTTTCCAGTAGTTCATATTTGGGGGAGATTCAGTAGGATAATTAGTTGCTCTGTGTATGGTAATTTGTTATTGTTTGCTTGTTTTTTGCCTCAAAGTATCCCATCTCTAATTTTACTATTGATCAGATAATAGATCAGCAATAGATAAATCAATGGATTGATAATGGTGGGTAGGTATGAAATGAGAGCTGAAGGCATCTGGGAGTTATCTGACCAGCTCCCTGTTTCAGTCAGGTAAGGGAGATGATGTGCTCACTTCAGTTATTTCAGGCTCAGAGAGCGTGTATAACAGTGAGCAGTAGGCTCAAACCTTTGGCTTTAGGTCTAAGTAGAATCTTTCATTTCTTAGTCTTTCTTAGTATCCTGCTATGGTTTCTCTGAGGGTTTCTTATGTGGAGTCGTCTTCCCTGCCCCCCACTTACCATTTATTTTTTAAGCATATAATCACATGGTGAATGATTAAAAATACACAAAAAAGTAAAAAGTCTCTGCCTTTCCCCAACTACCTAGTTTTCTCCTTGGAGGGAACCAGCATGGTTAGTTGTCTGAGTATCCTTTCAGAAGTAGTACCTAGATAGTATTTTCTCTATTCCCTTTCAAAATCTCAAATGGTTATTAATATGCATATTTTCTATACTTTGCTTTCCTCTGTATTTGGAGATCATAGCAGTGTGTAGATTTTTTAAAAAAATTTGTTAGGTTTCTGGAATTAGGATCTATCTATCATGGGCTACTGAGATAGCTATGTCTAAACGTCTCTGAAAAAAAATAAAAAAATAAACGTCTCTGGTAGGGATGACCCTGATTGGCATAGGACCTCATAAAGTGGGAGTCTGCATTTCATGGAATCACAGAGTCAGAGACCTAATTTTCATTCTTTTTTTTTAATGTTTCAGGTTTTTATTTTCGGAGACCTAATCTGCATCTCAATTCTTTTATGTGAATGCCCTACAGATCTCTGACTGATGATACCTTTGAAGATGTTTGGGCAAAAGATAGGCATCCTCAGCCTACCCCTGTCCCAGTCAGCTGCTCCTGACCCTGTCTTTTTGTGCAAGAAGGGCCCTTGGTTCAGATATCCTATTTGTCATTGAGTTAGTAATGATACTCAGGATCTGCCTTGAGTCATTGCACATAGTATCTTACTGGAATGTGATTTTATTCAGTATGACATCTTCTATACCAGACACATCTATACCAGACACACAGAATGTCCAGTTTATTTTGATTGAATGTCATTGCTGTCAGGAGGCAGTTCAGTGAACCAAGTCTGGTGTTGAATTGTGAGAAAGGAAGGTTTAGTTCCTAGTAGGTGTTTGTGTCTCAGCAGCCATAATTGTTGTTGGTTTCACTTAACCCCCCTGTGTTTGTGGAAAGCCCAGGACCAAGGGGATACTCTACATCCTTGGGATATGACCACTCTGGCACTGAGACTTGGTGCAGAGTAAATAAATAGATAGGGTTCAACAAACACAGAATATTTTTCTTTTGTTTACTAGACAGTGGATTCTGATTCAGACGTAGCATTAAGGATTGCATGCTTAGGCTTGACTCTAGCTACGTTAACCTTTAGAGATTTCTGCATTTAAAGGTATGAAGTAAAACTGTACTTTTTGGAGTTAGCTTCTGCAGTGGAACTTGGTCTTTACAAAGATATTAGAGAGGAAGTAGCATTTTAGCTGTTTGGAGAATGAGGCCAGTGGGGATGTGTCTTGCACTCTAGATGGATGCTGACCTCCATTATATGGTGATGCTAATCTCACCGAACAGTCCTTATGGTCCCAAGGCTTTGCCATGAGTGAGTGAATCCTGCTCAGTCTTTGGCCCCATGCAGTGAATGGAAGCAGGTGGGGCACCAGATGCTGTGGTGTTTCCCCTATTGCTTCTTCCTTCACACCTGGTGTAAGGTTTCCAGGCATTTGTGCAACTCGATAGCAGAAAGCGCCTGTCTTAGCAGTTGAGAGATGGGTTGGCAGGTGGCTCAAGTTACTCCACGTTCCTGATAACAGCCACTGATCCATGCTGGTGGCTGCCGGGGGGTGGGAGCCGTATTGCCAGTGCCTTCCTCAGCAGGAATGGTGGTGTGGGTCTCTCTGGTGTTTCAGGACTCCCAAGAATGTGCCTAAGGCAGTCTGAGGGGTCTGGCCAACATCTCTAGGGAAATAGTGCAATTTGAGAAGCAGATCTTGCCTTTTGAAGAGATGGGTCTTAGAAAATGGTGACACAGGAACAGAAGCACCAATGTTAAAAATATGAAGTACAAGCCCAAGGAATAGAACTGGTATTTTGTTATCCAATCTCTTAACTTAAAACTCAGTTAAAGACTGGAGTCTGGTAGTGCTAGGCGCAGTGACAACTAAGACATGAATTTGCGGTGGGGAAGTAGATGTCTACACAGATAATTTTCATGTCATGTGATAATTGCTCTGATAGAGGTATACACTGACTACGTATGTCAAAGCCTAGTACTTTGGGCACGTATACTCTGTGTACAACTCTATTGGAGCAATTATCACACTGTATTAAAATATTGGGTTAAAAGCCATGGGTATCAGACTGCTTAGATGAAGATGATCTCTATAGCTACTTATCTGTGTGTCCTTTGGGCAAATTACTTACCTCCTCGTTGCTTCAGTTGTTTATCTGTAACATAGGGAACATAGTTTCTACCTGGCAAAGTTGTTGTGAATATTAAATGAGCGAATACTAAAATGTGTTTAGAAGAGTGCCTGGTCCATGGTAAACACTGTGTTACCTGTTGGTAGTGGTGGTTGAGGCACCAAGCAGGGGTACCAGAGACCAAGGCAAACACATACTGACCAGGGGCAGTGCAGAGTTCAGTAGTTATTGTATCCTCTGAAAGATTTTTAGCACTAACTATGCCAGGTACTGTACAGAAACAAATGAATGAAAAATGTTAACCAACCTTGTGATTGTGTACAATACACAACGAGAGTCCATTTTTTTTGAGAATTGTGTAAAAAAATATTAATGTGAGGAGCTTCAGGATCCCATGGTAGTTTGAAAGAAGGAATCTTACTGTTCCTTTGGGAGTTGCATTGGAGTCCCTCTGCTTTCTTGAAATTTTGAAGATAGGCTGTATTTCTTTAAGGTAGGACAATACTTATTTCAGGCAGGTATTTCCTGCTTTTAAAAAAACTTTCAGAGGAGAAACCATTTTATTTTTTATTTTTATTTAAAGTTTATTTATTTGTTCATGAGAGACAGAGATAGAGAGAGGCAGAGACACAGGCAGAGAGAGAAGCAGGCTCCTGCAGGGAGCCCAACGTGGGACTCGATCCCGGGACCCCGGGACCACGACCTGAGCCGAAGGCAGACGCTCAACCACTGAGCCACCCAGGTGCCCGAGGAGAAACCACTTTAGATCAGAATCCATCCGTCTATCCATCCTTTCTTACCACCACCCCCCCAAAAGGGAAACATTACTGATGTGTAAATAACTTTCATCGTTCCTTATAATAAAGGTAAACTTTGGGGTGCATGGGTGACTCAGTTGGTTAAGCATCTGACTTTAAGCATCTGTCTTAGGTCATGATCTTAGGATCCTGGGATGGAGTACCTTGTCAGGCTCCATGTTCAGGGGAGAGTCCACTTCTCCCTCTCCCTTTTCTTCTGCCCCTCCCCCACTTATGATCTATCTCTCTCTCTCTCTCAAATAAATAAAATCTTAAAAAAAGGTAAACCTCTCATTGTGTAAAAGCCCCTTCCCCCTCTTTTTAAAAGTAATTTCTATGGCCAACATGAGGTTCGAACTCACTACCCTAAGGTCAAGAGTCACACACTCCACTGCCTCATCCAGTCAGGTGCTCCCAAAGCCGCTGCTCTTTTGCTTGGTCTTTCATTCAACAACATTGGACTGTGGGGTTACAGAGTTAAAGGAATGTTATAATGGAACCTGTGAAACACAATGTATAGCTAAGTGTGTAGGCAGACAAATGGGTACTCATCTTTCCGCAGGGGGGGGGGTGTGTGAAAAACCACATACCCTCCATGAGAAGCTGTTTTGCAGTATCTGCTAAAACATAAAATGCATGTATTCTTTGACTCAGCAGCTCTATTTCTAGGAATTTATCCAACAGATATTTCTGCATCTGTATATGAGAATATACATTACAACGTTACTTGCAGTAGCAAATAGTTGAACAAAACAAACCGCTCTTTGACAGGAAATCGGTGAACTAAAATAAGATACATTCGTAGAATGGAATATCATGTAGCCGTTACAAAGAATCAGAACAGCTTCACATGAACAAACATTAGAAGACTCAAATACATCCCTGTAGAAATGCAAGTTGCAGAAAAGTATAGTATGCTACTGTTGTGTAAATAAGAAAAGCATATATTCTTGTACATACAGACTCTCTTTGCCAGGAAACACAAGATTCAGATAGTGGGTTGCCTCTAGGGAGAGTTACTGAGTGACAGAGAAGTAGGTATATAGGTGAAAACTTAGTTATTGTAGTAGCCTTTTGTGTCTTTTGAGTTTTGCATTACATACTTGTATTATTTTAAAAATTAATTTATTAAAATGATATAGAGTTGTAAGTATAGGAGCTATTTTACTTACAATACTTGACTTTGCTAATTTTCATAGAAAAATGAAGTCATGTGTTAGAGCAAATGTGCCAGATTTTCTTACCACAGAAAAAACAATAGTGCTGGCACACGATCATTTTCATTTTGTTTGTCACATTGTTTATTAACATATAGGGTGTTACCCATGCTTATATTTATTATCTGTGTCTTATTCTGTAAGGCTAAATCCTCTGATTATAATAAATGCTGATATGAAGGGATGGATAAATGTAGACAGGATTACAAATGTAAGTCATGTGAGAAATGATAGGTGTTGAATACGTGTATAGGTTGAATTATTTAACAATGCGGACAGTTCTAAAGAGGCAAGGGAAAATCATAAAATGAGTTGAAAAGAAATAAAACAAGTTAGAACCCTTACCTTAAGCCAGTTTTCTTAAGAAATGTTTCCTCACTAGATGTATACCTAGGGGGTTCTGTAGATTTTTTCACATTGGAATTTTATGAACTAGTGGACTTAAGAACAGCCTTTCATTCCAGACCTAACCTGATGGTAATAGAGAATCTTCTGTACCCTGATAGGAATGAGTGCAGTGTTTCTGTGGAGCATAACAGAGTGATTCCTATCCAGCTGGGTGGCATTGGCCCAGCAAGAACATTCTGCAGGAGCTGTTGCTGAGGATTGAGTGAGTGAGTAGGGGCTAGGCAGGGAGAGGAGAGGGAGCAGTATGTGCATGGATGAGGTGCGAGAGGAACTGCAGGTGGATCAGTGGGGTTGGAATGGAGGGCATGAGGACATGGGTTTTCCCAAAGTGTCTGTGGTGGTTAGTTCACCCAGAGACAGCTGTCCCCTTGCAATCATATACCGTTGTTCTCAAAGTTGATGTAATGATAATGGTGATTGGATTATCCCACGGCTCGAGGAATATAACCTCATGGTAGGTGGAATAGTGACACTGTTCATCAAAGAAAAACAAAAGAGAACAAAGCAAACCTGTATTTGGTTATGTTGTATGTATTTAGTTGAGCTGTCTTCTAGCAGAAGTCCTTATTTTTCTGCAGCTGTCTTCATCTTTGAAGAGGCCTTCTCCCTGTTTGGAATCACGGTTTGAGTGCTACATGGAAACAGCTTGAACCCGAAGTGTTCCCTTTCATTATATTTAAGTTTATGTGACGTACTTTCTGCCATGCAGGCAGGCATTTTCCTCTTCATAGCTTGGAATGCTGTACCAACAATGTTTTGTCCATCAGAGGTGCTCAAAAAATTTTATGAATGTTAATGTGCTTAATCTCCTAGTATGCCAGGGTAGGTGGCAGGTAGGCAAGTGATTTTTGTTTTGTTCTGTTTTTTCATATCATATATTAGTGCATTTTGGTTGTTAGTGCCTCTTAAGGAGAGTTTCTCCTCTGAAGCTGAAATATCTTATGCTTTGAATTCACCCAAAGAAAAATTATTCTGGAAAGCTTGAACCAAACCTGGTTAGATGCTTCTGAGTTATGAGGGAGGGATTGAAATAAACTTTATTAGCTAAAAATAATTTTGCTCCCAAGTTTCCAAAAATGGCTGACTAGAAATGCTTTTAAGATACTTGTCTAAGCTACCATAAGCCTGAGGGTCAAGAAAAAAGTTTAGAATATGTCTTGAGAAATGATTGGCTCTGTTTTGCCAAAGCTTTTGCCAAGCTCCTTATTCCATAATCATCTCATGGGACAAAAACTGGTGGAAAGTGTTATGCCTTGAATTTGGTAGGGACCTGGAGAGTCTTTAAGTGGAACATTAATGCTGCCTGTTTCTTCTGATGGTAAACTTGTGCATATGGAAGGCATGAGGGTGGGTGGAAATGGGACATTTAATTCTCAAGATATTATACAGTTCCTTATGCTGATTAATTATTTAAAGCCCTTGTTTCCTGCTGCAGAGCAGTTGTGCTCTCAGAGAATATTGGTTGTTGTTCACAGAGAACCAGAACCAAGGGACAGGTCTTTAGCCTGTGGGATTGCCATTGATGCTCTTTTAGCCCCTTCAGGTACTTCTCTGCATCTCACTGACTCATGGAACTGAGAGTCACTTACACTTCTGGGCAGCACTTTTTATTTGTTGTATGGTCAGGTATCATTGGAGCCTATATTTTATTTTTCATTCTGTGCTTTACTGATTACCCAGAGGATCCTTTTGCAGCAGCAGTATGTGCCGTTGTTTGGTGGGAATAGCTTAAGAACCTGGAAAGGCGTGTTGACTTTCCTTGAGGTTGCTTAGAATTGTAGAATAAAATCTTGAATTAGAATGATATTTAGAGCTTTTCTTTTTTTCTCATAAAAACCACTCTTTTAAATAGAGCCAATATAAAGCCATGATGTTTTTCCTTCCTAAATTTAACACCTGTTTATTGAGCACCGAATGTGTAGGAGGTAAGGCCAAGGCAAGGTGATTAAAGCTCAAGTCAGAGGACCGCCTTTCTTCAGTTTGGGAAGAAAAGTAACCTGCAGGCAGGATGTCCTTGACATTTTGAGGAGAGGAGAGAAATTTTAGAAGTAGGTGCTGTTCTAGGGTAGCGAGAATTCATCAAAAAGTGGAATAAAAGGATTACTAAGTCTCAGTTAAGTGCCAACGTGGATTGAGGTGGTTCTGATGGTTTCTTAACTTTATCAGAACCTACTGAGAAGCCCACAAGTGTAGCCAAGTGTACAGTACCCTGGGCTGGGCAGGGGGAAGCTGGAACAAACATGTGGTCCAGGTGCAGGAAGAGGGTGGGAGAAAAAGGACAGGGGCTTGTGATACGAATTTGAGGTCTTGATGTTGGGAGAGTTTGGGTAGTGATGATTCCTAAGGAATAGTTACCAGCTGGGTGATACTGTGGAGGAAAGCCCGCTGGAAATAAATAGGTTGAAGAACTTGGAGGCTTTGGAAGGGTTGTCAGCCTGAGTACTCACACTACTGAGGACTAAGCATTGGAATCATTGGTCAGATTGACAGAACGTCATGACAGTTCAGGAAATAGAATGATGTATAAGCATCAACTTGGTTGTTTTCAACTTAGGTTTTGCCCACCAGGGAACATTTGGTGGTGTCTGGAGACATTTTTTATTTTTGTGGCTGTCGTAGTGCTGCTAGTGTCTGGTGGGTAGAGGCAGGGGTGCTGCTTTTACACCCTGAACTACCTAGGGCAGCTGCCTCATGAAGAGTGATCTAATCCAAGATGTCAGTAGTGCTGAGGTAGAGAGACACCCTGCATTAACTTCGTTGATTAAAGGTAACAGAATATGGTTATTTCTCCTTCCTTCCACTCTGCTCTGTAGAACTCTGCACATCCGTTTGTTCTTTTATTTAAGAGATCATGTATGTAGCTCCACTTATGTGCCATGTAGCTTTCTAGATAGGCATTAGGAACATAAAGATTAGTTAGATATCACTTCGTTTTTAAAGTTTATTTTAAATTATAATATGCAAATATATTCTTACAAATAAAAAACCAGAAACAAACATGTAAAGCCAGTGGTGACTTTGACCACCACCTGCAATCTCTGTTCCATCTCTAGAAGTAGCCTGAGCTGTCAGTTTGAGATGTGCAGTTGAACACAGAGTGCCTACCCTGTCTATTTTTCTTTCTCATATATGCTATGCCAAGAGGTTTGCTTTAGAACATTGCTCTAGGCTGCATGTTTCTTAAAACGGGGACCAGGTATTAGGTTTCTCTTTTTGGCTTACATATGGTATACAGTTGTCACTCAGTAAATGTTTGATGAATAATGAATGAAATGAATTGATAGAAAAGTAGCAGTGGGGAGAGCAGAGAGAATGCCAAGTCCTAGTAATGGCCCTTAGGTTTTGGAAGGCTGTGGGATATGTTTATGGGGAAAATGAGTTAGTATAGAGAAATACTGAGAGAGTGAAGAAAAATTCAAAACTGTAGAGGTGTGAAAGGGTGGGGCACGTGGACAAGGTGATGAGCTGGTACACGGGCAAAGAAGGGTTTATGAAGGAACAGAATTTCATTATATAGGGTTCAAGAGTTCAGGGAGGGGTATTAGGGAACAAGTCTTTTGAAGAAAGTTATTGCAGGTTAGCAATCAAGAAGAACTTACTAATGTAGGAGCTTTTTACAGAACTGGAAGAGTCCTAGAGTTCCTTTGGGAGTTGGTGTGATAGAAGCCTTGGTAGTTTCTGTTATGTTCTAGAGGAATTCTGTTTATGTATGTACTTAGAGATGCGTACCCCTTTATATACCTAAAGGCTCTCTGTTTTTCACTGAACAGAATGTCTTAGGAAACATTTTGTTTCAGTTTATGCAGATCAACTTCATTCTTTTGAAATGACCACATAGTATTCCATAGAAATTTTTTTTTTAAATTAATCATGATTTGTTTAAACATTCCTGTTGCTAGACATTTAGGTTTCCAGTCTTTTGCTACTATAAGCAGTGCTGGTTGTATATGTGTTCTTCTGTGCACATAGGTGCATGAGGACAGAGTCTAAGAAGTGGAATTGTTGGTTTCTTTTTTTTTTTTTTTTAAGATTTTATTTATTTATTCATGAGAGGCACAGAGAGAGAGGCAGAGATATAAGCAGAGGGAGAAGCAGGCTCCATGCAGGGAGCCTGACGTGGGATTCGATCTCGGGTTTCCAGGATCATGCCTTGGGCTGAAGGTGGCGCTAAACCACTGAGCCACCCAGTCTGCCCAAATTGTTAGTTTCTAAGGGCAGGTACATTTAAATTTTTGATAGGTCTTGCCAAGCAACCTCCAAAATTGTATATTCCTCTGAATGGCAAAGTAGAGTGACTTTTTCCTGTTCTCTTGGTAAACTGTTTCCATGCTTCGATTTTCAGCAGTCTAAGTGAAAAATGGTATCTTGATCTTTTGTATATCTGTAATATAAGGGGATCTTTTTTTATATGTCTCAAATTCATTTGTATTTCTTTGTCATGAACTCAGGTTCGAAAGAATTTTTTTAATTGATAAGAACTTTTACGAATTAAGGAAATTCGCTCTTGTTCATGTTGCAAAATTTTCCATTCATTTTTGTCATTTGTCCTTTGAATTTGTTTGTAGCATATAAGTATATGTATATGCTTGCATATATTTTGGAATATAGTTGAATATATAAGGTATTTTCAAATTTTTGGATCTTTTTTTTTCCTTGGGAAAGACCTCCTCCACTCTGAGATTTGTAAATAACTTTCTATTAGTATTTTAATGGAACAACCTAGAGTATAGTCTCAGTTCTATTTATTAGTTTGGTGATATCAGGCAAATGATGGAATTTCTCAGAGCCTCAGTTTCCTACACTGGAAGGATCAGATCAGATGATATGTAACATTGTAAGGAACTTTCAGTTACAGCATTTGTTTGCTTTAGAGTGAAATTTACTTTGTGTAGTGTGGAGATACGAAGTTGGCAGCAGGGATAGGGAAAGAGATAAAGAGGTTGGCAGGCAGACATGGAAGGAAGGCAGGCAAAAGGCACAGAGAACGGTGAAGAGAGAAACCAAGACTGTGAACAAAACCCAAAACAGCCCTAGAAAAGATGGAGGAAAAGCAGGGGAAAACAGACACAGGAAGGTGGCCACTGAGACCCCCCGAGTGGAATACATTTTTCGTATCATAGGAGGCCAAACACATTTTGGATGCCTTTGTTCATTCCTTCTTCCTCTGTTCCTCCTTCCCTCCATTTCCCTTCCTTCTTAGAATAAAGATGAATGTAATACAGATTGTGAATTGGCACAAATCCTAAAGTGCAAAAGTTAAAGCTTCAGTCTTCTTCATGCTGCACATACATAATACTTAAAGCCAGACGCTTTGAACTCCTTGCATCCTAGTGTGTGTTAGAATTGTTATTTTAATACTGATTTATTGTCTAGAATCAGTCGCTTTCCAGGTTTAAATTCTGTGTTTAAATATCGTGTACAGGTTTTTTTTTTTTTAATTTTTATTTATTTATTCATGATAGTCACAGAGAGAGAGAGAGAGGCAGAGACACAGGCAGAGGGAGAAGCAGGCTCCATGCACCGGGGGCCCAATGTGGGATTCGATCCCGGGTCTCCAGGATCGCGCCCTGGGCCAAAGGCAGGCGCCAAACCGCTGCGCCACCCAGGGATCCCTCGTGTACAGGTTTTAACATTCTTCTTTTATTCTTAGCAGGGCGGAGGGGCTTCCAGGCGGAATGGAGCGGACAGGAAGGAGGAGGCCGGAGGCGGAGGTTGAGCAGGAGGAGGGGCATGGAGGATTAAGGAGGAGGGAAGGAGGGGAGGAGGAAGGAGGAGGATGAGGAGGCCGCTTGTCTTCTGCTCTTCTTAAGGTGCGGTCTGTCTCCTTCTTCTTCCTTTTTCCTTATATTCCTTCTCTTCCTTCTTCTTCGTCTTCTTCTTTCTTCTTTTTCTTTTTTTTTTTTTTTTTTTTTTTTTTTTTTTTTTAATTTTTATTATTTATGATAGTCACAGAGAGAGAAGAGAGAGAGAGGCAGAGACATAGGCAGAGGGAGAAGCAGGCTCCATGCACCGGGAGCCTGACGTGGGATTCGATCCGGGTCTCCAGGATCATGCCCTGGGCACAAAGGCAGGCGCTAAAAAGAGGAGCAGGGAGCAGGATGCGTGGGCGCAAGGACGGATGAGGACGGAGGAGGCAGTGAGGACGGAAGGAGGAGGAAGGAGGAGGAAGGGGGAGGAGGAGGATCGGAGGAGGAGGAGGGGACGGAGGAGGAAGGGAGAGAGGGAAGGAGGAGGACTAGGAGGAGGAAGGAGGAGGAGGAAGGAGGATGAGAGGGAGGAAGGAGGATGACGGCGGCGAGGAGGATTAAGGAGTAGGAGGCTGATGAAGGAGGACTGGAAGCGTTGGAGTAGGCCTGACGTCGGTTATTCTACTGAGGCTTCTTTTCTTACGTCTTCTTTCCTTCTTCTCCGAGTCTTCTTCTTACTCATTCTTGCTTCCTGCTCTTCTCTTCCTTCTTCCTTCTTCCTTCTTCTTCTTTCCTTTTCTTTCCTTTTCTTTCCTTTTCTTTTCTTTTCTTTTCTTTTTTTTTAAAGATTTTATTCATTTACTCATGAGAGACACACACACACAGAGAGGCAGAGACACAGGCAGAGGGAGAAGCCAGCTCCATGCAGGGAGCCTGATGTGGGACTCAATCCCAGGACTCCAGGATCATACCCTGGGCCAAAGGCAGGCGCTAAACTGCTGAGCCACCTAGGGATCTCCCAGGTTTTAACATTCTTGTAAGAACTATAATAACTTCTGCATTTCCTGCTTTTAGATTTTAAATCTATAAAATTAATAATGTGTTCCTATGTGTTTTGTATTTTATGTCAAGACAAGTTTCCCCCACAGATACACAGATAATTTAAGAAGCCTAGCTTCTGCCTTTGGACACATGTCTTCTGTGAAGATTTGGGCTGAGTTACTCTGACGCTTCCCTGTTAGTTGCCCTGTCTGCTAGGCATGGATGATAGTACGTGCCCAGCAATGTGTAGTTAACTAAAATTCTCACGTGACTAGACCCTCTGAAGTGTAAGATTCAATTATTTCCATTACTTACTATTTTTAGGGGGGAGGGGCAAAGGGAGAGGGAAAGGAGACTCTCAAGCAGATTGCACGCCCAGCACAGAGCCCCACCCGCCCAGCACAGAGCCTGACCCAGAGCTCCATCAATCTCATGACCTTGAGATCATGACCTGAGCTGAAATCAAGAATCAGTTGCAAAACTGACTGAGCCACCCCAGTGCACCTGTTACTTATTTTTTAAAAATCAATTTGTACTTTGCCCTAAGACCCTTATTATGATTCTTTTTTCTTTTTCTTTCTTTTTAAAAATATTTTATTTATTTATTTATTCATGAGAGACACACACAGAGAGAGGCAGAGACACAGGCAGAGGGAGAAGCAGGCTCCATTCAGGGGGCCCAATGTGGGACTCGGTCCTGGGACTCTAGGATCACGCCTTGGGCTGAAGGAAGGCAGTCAACTGCTGAGCCACCTAGGGACCCCCTGATTCTTTTTTCTTGTTGCCTCAGTTGGGAAAAAAAAAATCTTGAAGAAAATCGTGTAGTTACTACCATGAACATACTAAGTCGAATACACTATGGCCTTAGAGCTGGTGGTGATTTCCTCTCACAACCTCCTTGTTCCCTGTTCAACCTCAGGGGCCCCTGCCCCCCAAGAGGGCCTGAGACATGCTTATCTATTAGCTTCCTCCAGTTGCCTTTCAAAACAGATGACTAGACTTACTCAGATTCTTGCTGGTCATCATAGCAGTGGTTGCCACCTCGGGCTCATTGGAAAGGAAGTTATTGTGGTTATTAGAAGTACGTCCTGGAGGAGAAGGGGATGGAAGTGTAAGTGGCTTTGGCTGCTGAACTGTGTTACTCAGAGATTGGCTCCTACAAGGAGATGCAGGGGCCTTGGATGTCCTCTTGTTCTAAGGCTTGATAAAAAAACTTCTCCACTTGCAGAGGATGGCTTCTTTTGGAAAGACCCACCTTCACTGCTTCCTCATTTTGTGCTTTTAGATCCAGTCTCTTTGTTTCATCCCAGGATCCTTTTATGTAAAATAAATGCTAACTAAGAGGTGTGGTTTGAGATTCTCTGCTTTGTGAGGTAGTGTGGACCAGACAAGTAAGGTTCAGGGGATGTTCTGTAAAGATGTTCAATTTGATTGGGTAGATGGTATGTAAATTCAGCCAAAGTTAGATAACAGTTTAACTTGATGTCACATATGGTAAAGGGTCGTAAGCCTTGCTGATTTGCTGGCAAGAGAGCCTATATTTAGGGCAGAATTGTACCACAGTTGTTTTTCTTGGTTTACTGGACACTTGGAAAGGTGAGGCATAATGGAGGAAGAATGAAAGGGATCCAGAATGTAAGCTCTAGCAACTGAAAAAGTTTTTATGACTTTGACAAGTTGTCATTAATTCTTGTAATCTTAACCCTGGGAGGCCAAGTGAAGCTTCCCTCTGGCCCTGAAAGCCGACTCAGACTTTCCTCTACACTCCGTCGTCATCTTAGCTTCTTTTGCCGTTGGCAGGATCTCCAGTGGCTGGCTTGGGAAATTAGTTGCAGGAGGTCCTAAATATGATGTAAGGTAGTAAATACTTAAACATTTGTGGAAGAAATAACTAAATTTCTGTAGTAAAAAACAGCACTTTGGAGAAGGGAATGTATACAGAGATTTTGAATCTTTGTGTCTTACTTGAGGGACAGTATCACAGCTGGCAGGTGGGCATCTGGGAGAGTCCAAGGGATTTTTCATTGGCTTTTAAAAATCTCTCTAGACCTCTTCTGAAGGCAACAATTCTTCTATTCTCATAGGTGGTTTGGCAGGTGAATTTGAGGAACAGGGATTGCTTCTACCATGTGAATGTCTAAAATAACTGTAGTATCCACAGCTGACCACTGTAGAGTGTGTGTGGATAGAAACCATTGGAGCCATAGGCACAGTTTTTTTTTCCTTTTTTAAGATTTTTAAATTTATTTATCTTTTTTTAAAAATTATTTATTTATTTATGATAGTCACACAGAGAGAGAGAGGCAGAGACACAGGCAGAGGGAGAAGCAGGCTCCATGCACCGGGAGCCCGATGTGGGATTCGATCCCAGGTCTCCAGGATCGCGCCCTGGGCCAAGGGCAAGCGCCAAACCGCTGCGCCACCCAGGGATCCCTTAAATTTATTTATCCATGAGAGACAGAGGGAGAAGCAGGCTCCCTGTGGGGAGTCTGATGCGGGACTCAATCCCAGGACCCTGGGATCACGACCTGAGCCAAAGGAGATGCTCAACTGCTGAGCCACCCAGGTGTCTCGGCACAGGGCATTTGAAGGACGGCTATCTGGGTGTACTGAGACCAGGTGGAGGAGCGTGCATACAACTTTTCCCTATGTCGCATATTCCCAGAGCCTATTGATGCTAGTTTGTGTCAGATGCCAGGAAGTTCCCATTCTTCCCTTACTTATCAGGCTCTGAGGAGTTCTTGTATGGGGAAGCATACCTGTTGTTACGCTGCCAATTTTAGGACAGTATCTGGACCAGACGTCAGCCATCTTTTCTTCAGGACCTCAAGGACTGATGTGTAAAGATTGACATTCTTTTGGCTAGTAGGAAAATGGGTTAGATGTCTAGAGGGTGGTTGCCTCTTAGTCGTGCAAAGAAACACTCTGGCATGTCTTCCTTTTTCCTTAATCTACAGTGCTTGTGACATCATTAGCGTGCAAGGAATGAGGGTGGAACTCCTCTTTCCCTGAGGCTCTCTCTCTGCTAAATTTCGGCAGTCTCATATTTCTTGGTGATTTTTTTTAAGAGAGTTTTATTCAAGTCAAAGGTGTCTCCCTTTACAGCTGCTTGTTAAGTTTCTTCCTTACCTGGTAGGTTCCTGCCCTCCCCCCTCCCCATGTGGGAGACACGGTGGGAGTGGTATCCTACACTGGGTGATCATCTCAGGGGGCTTCAGTGATAAATCAGTTGTTGCCTCCTTCATTAGGAGAAAAATTTTAAGTAAGAAGGGAGAAGAAACTTTTTGTTTGGGAGAGAAAATAAAAACCAGCTTTGCTGAGGCCAGAATGGGATCATGTGTAATAAACTATGAATTCATCCTCTTTTTCCTCCTTCCCCCAGTTGCAGTTGGTCTCACAACAGCTGTTTCCAGCTGTCCTC